>NC_090448.1:692670825-694034942 GCF_031143425.1 Pleurodeles waltl
GCATCCCTCTGCAAGATATCTCACTATTTTTTACTTTTCTGAGCCTGTCAAGTCCTTCTTTTGACCCATTTTGCCAAAGGAAAGGAAGTTGCCTAATAATTATGCACACCTGATATAGGGTGTTGATGTCATTAGACCACACCCCTTCTCATTACAGAGATGCACATCACCTAATATGCTTAATTGGTAGTAGGCTTTCGAGCCTATACAGCTTGGAGTAAGACAACATGCATAAAGAGGATGATATGGTCAAAATACTAATTTGCCTAATAATTCTGCACTCCCTGTACAGACGCGGCCTTCATGTCCCCACGGAGTCTGATTTAGAGACCTAATTCCAAGGTAACAAGGGTTGGGGGGCTCTTCTCATGGGCATGGTACTGGGAGATTAGGTTTAACACACCTAACTCTCATTAGGTTAGAGATTAGGTTCTCCATGCTAGGGTTTTAGGGATCTTTTACCTTTCCTGTTTATTGCAAGATGATGAAGGTCTTTGTATTCACAGCTCTCATCTTTACAATTCTGCTTCTTGCCTTGTTCATTATTCTAATTATTGCAGCTCATGCATGTTAAATATATTTTGCGATTGCCTAAAATTGGCAATCACAAATAAAGATTCAGTAAAATAGTGAATAGCAATTAGTGATTTTCGCATTCTGAAGCAGCTTGATGACCTCACAAGCAGGAAATTGGTCAGTGCATGCTGTTTCTAGAAGCCCGAGTCACAGCAGGGGGCAGACACAGTGAACACAGCATCAGGGAGCCATTCAGGAGTGTCAGCCAGGACCCAAACACACTATGGCCACTGAGGGGAATGAAAAGGATACTGGAGGCAGAAAAAGAAAGCTCAAGTTCAGTGAGCAAGAACAGGAGGTGCTCACTAAAGAGGTGTTGAAGAGCCATGACAAGCTCTTCAGGAAGAACTCACTCCATGTCCCGGAAAGTAAGAAGCGCAAATTGTGGAGTGACATCCAGGCAAAGATCAGCGCAGTGGGTGTGGTGCAGCACACCATTGAGGAGATGCGCAAGCACTGGTACGATTTACGTACAGATGCAAAGGAGAGGATAGCAACCAGGCTTAAGGAGGCAAGGAGCACTGGCAGAAGACCTTCCACCCAAACACCATCCAACCCCTTGGAGGACCTGGCAGAGGCAACTCTGCTCCCAGAAGCCATATTTGGGGTCAACAACATAGACACCTCAGCCACACCAGGCACCAGCAAATGTAAGGATAACAGTCATTTGAATCAAAATTTGTGATGATTTCTGATTATGTCAGGGCTAACTGTAGGAGGCTGGCCTGGCTTGTAGTGGGTACCAAGGGGTACTTACACTCTGTACCAGGTCCAGTTATCCCTTATTAGTGTAGAAGAGGTGTTTCTAGCAGCTTAGGCTGATAGAAGGTAGCTATAGCAGAGCAGCTTAGGCTGAACCAGGAGACATGCAAAGCTCCTACTATACCACTGGTGTAATATGCACAATATCATAAGAAAACACAATACACAGATATTCTAAAAATGAAGGTACTTTATTTTTATGACAATATGCCAAAAGTATCTCAGTGAGTACCCTCAGTATGAGGATAGCAAATATACACAAGATATATGTACACAATACCAAAAATATGCAGTAACAGCAAAAGGAAGTAATGCAAGCACTGTAAAGTTACAATAGATTGCAATAGGAGCACATAGGTATAGGGGCAACACAAACCATGTACTCCAAAAGTGGAATGCGAACCACGAATGGGCCCCAAACCTATGTGAGCTTGTAGAGGGTCGCTGGGACTCAAAGAAAACAGTGAGGGTTAGAAAAATAGCCCACCCCAAGACCCTGTAAGGTAGGTGTAAAGTGCACCTACAACCCCCAGAGTGCACAGAAGTCGTGATAGGGGGATTCTGCAAGGAAAACCAACACCAGCAAAGCAACAACAGTGGATTTCCGGACCTGAGTACCTGTGAAACAAGGGGACTAAGTCCAAGAGTTGCGACAGTGTCGAGAGTGGGCAGATGCCCTGGAAATGCCAGCTGAGGGTGCAAAGGAGCTGCCACCGGATGGAAGAAGCTTGGTGTTTTGCAAGAACGAAGAGGACTAGGAACTTCCCCTTTAGAGGATGAATGTCTCACGTCGTGAAGAAGCTTGCAGAGGTGTCCCCACGCAGAAAGACTAGGAACTTCCCCTTTGGAGGATGAATGTCCCACGTCGTGAAGAAGCTTGCAGAGGTGTCCCCACGCAGAAAGACCGCAAACAAGCCTTGCTAGCTGCAAGGGTCGCGGTTAGGGTTTTTGGATGCTGCTGTGGCCCACGAGGGACCAGGATGTCGCCACTTGGATGAGGAGACAGAGGGGGCGCCCAGCAAGTCAGGGAGCCCTCACAGAAGCAGGCAGCACCCGCAGAAGTACCGGAACAGGCACTTAGAAGAGGAGTGAACCGGAGTCCACCCGAAGTCAGAAAAGGGAGTCCCACGACGCCAGAGGACAACTCAGAAGGTTGGGCACTGCAGGTTAGAGTGTCCGGGACCCAGGCTTGGCTGTGCACAAAGGAAATCCTGGAAGAGTGCACAGGAGCCAGAGCAGCTGCAAATCACGCGGTACCCAGCAATGTAGTCTAGCGTGGGGAGGCAAGGACTTACCTCCACCAAACTTGGACTGAAGAGTCACTGGACTGTGGGAGTCACTTGGACAGAGTTGCTGAGTTCCAGGGACCACGCTCATCGTACTGAGAGGGGACCCAGAGGACCGGTGATGCAGTCTTTTGTTGCCTGCGGTTGCAGGGGGAAGATTCTGTCGACCCACAGGAGATTTCTTCAGAGCTCCTGGTGGAAGAAGGAGGCAGGCTACCCCCAGAGCATGCACCACCAGGAAACAGGCGAGAAAGCCGGCAGGATGAAGCAATACAACGTTGCAGTAGTCGTCTTTGCTGCTTTGTCGCGGTTTTGCAGGCGTCCTGAGCAGTCAGCGGTCGATCATTTGGCAGAAGGTGAAGAGGGAGATGCAGAGGAACTCTGGTAAGCTCTTGCATTCTGTATCTGAAGAATTCCCCAAAGCAGAGATGCTAAATAGCCAGAAAAGGAGGTTTGGCTACCTAGGAAGGAGGATAGGCTAGTAAGAAAGGTAAGAGCCTATCAGAAGGAGTCTCTGACGTCACCTGATGGCACTGGCCACTCAGAGCAGTCCAGTGTGCCAGCAACACCTCTGTTTCATAGATGGCAGAGGTCTGGGGCACACTGGAGGAGCTCTGGGCCCCTCCCCTGGGAGGTGCAGGTCAGGGGAGTAGTCACTCCCATTTCCTTTGTCCAGTTTTGCGCCAGAGCAGGGCTGGGGGATCCCTAAACCGGTGTAGACTGGCTTATGCAGAGATGGGCAGCATCTGTGCCCATCAAAGCATTTCCAGAGGCTAGGGGAGGCTACTCCTCCCCAGCCATAACACCTATTTCCAAAGGGAGAGGGTGTTACACCCTCTCTCAGAGGAAATCCTCTGTTCTGCCTTCCTGGGCCAGGGCTGCCTGGACCCCAGGAGTGCAGAAACCTGTCTGAGGGGTTGGCAGCAGCAGCAGCTGCAGTGGAGACCCCGGAAAGGCAGTTTGGCAGTACTCAGGTTCTGTGCTAGAGACCCGGGGGATCATGGAATTGTCTCCCCAATGCCATAATGACATTGGGGTGACAATTCCATGATCTTAGACATGTTACATGGCCATGTTCGGAGTTACCATTGTGACGCTATACATAGATAGTGACCTGAAATACACTTCCTTAAATAAACATTAAGGCTCCAGCACTCCACGAAGGTTAGAAAGGTTTATTATAACCAAGCAGGAACGCGTTTCGGCGTGACCGCCTTCTTCAACCTGCGGGCCGCCATTTTGGCCCCCTTTAAATATCCTTAGTAGTAACATTGATTTAAAGCAATACACTCCCTTTGAAAATTAAATAACCACTACATTATACTCCATTTGAGAAAAAATTTGTGAATTATATGCAAAAATATAAACCTAGTGCCCCAATATGCTAATAAACATGACAAAATGAACAAGTACACACATAAAGATATCAAAGAAACAATAATGAAACTTTACACATCTTAGTAAATATTAATGAATGAAATAAGATATTTGTCTCTGGGAAACTGCTGTGTGTATTCATCTGAAGAAAATATGTATGAGAAATCCACCAGGTCCAATCACATTGATATTAATATTAAGTAGGGCATTGTTTGTAGGGACAATTATTAAAATGAAAAAGATTCCCATATACTCATTCACCATCTCAAAAAATAGTTGACACGTTATAATAAACTTATTCATATCATTAATGAAAAGTAATCCATAATTTAACAATGCTAACCTAAATGTATGTATAACTCTTCACTCGAGTTAAGCCCCACTGGTTCTCTTGAATCGAATGCCAATATATATCTAGACTCTAATCTCCTCAGCTGTTTTTCCCTATCTCCTCCACGGATATCCTTCCTGATTCCATCTATTACACTATATTTAACTTCTTCCATGCGACCTCCATGAAATTCATGGATGTGTCGGGCAACCGGGTAAGACTCATCTCTATTAACTATGGCCCTTAAATGTTGTAAAATTCTTTTGTGCACTTGGAGTTTGGTGCTACCTACATATAGCTTGGGGCAACTACATTTTAAAATATAAACTACATGGTCACTTTTGCAGTCGTATCTGCCTTTGATGGTATGTGTAGTTCTGTAGGTTAATTGAATAGTTTTGATGTTTTCCCCATTTTTACATGCCTTACACTTGGCGCATTTGAAAAATCCATCCGGTGCCTTTAACCAACTCTTAATCGATGGTTTCTCTTGTCTCACATCATTTTTGACCAACAAATCTTTCATTGATTTTCCCTTTCTATAAGTTATGGTGGGCCTATTGCTTATTAGTGTGCCTATAACTGGATCACTTTTGAGCATATGCCAATGTTGTTGCAGTAACTTTCTTACGGAGTCATGTGCAGTATTAAATGTAGTAATAAATCTCATGATCCCCGTATCATTATGTTTTTTGTCATTCTTGATGGCCAGCACATTAGTTTTATTATCTGTCGTAAATAGTAACTGTTCCCTCATTCGGGATTTTACTCTTCTAACGGTGTTCTCTAAAACCTCATTGGCATAGCCTCTCTGTTTCAATCTTTCTATCATTTCACTCTCTACATTAGCATAATTTTGTTCTGTACTACAAATCCTTTTTGCTCTTAACAACTCTCCATAAGGAATATTATGTTTCAATGGCTGTGGATGATAACTTTTGGCATGTAATATACTGTTTCCAGCTGTGCTCTTCCTGTGTAGTGTTGTCTCAATTCTATTGTCCATTACGATCACTGATATATCTAAAAACTCAATCTTTTGCGAATCAATCTTGCCTGTAAATCTCAAATTGCAAGTGTTGTCATTGATTTCTTTGATAAATTCATGGGCAGTGGTTAAGTCTCCCTTCCAAATTATAAAGATATCATCAATGTACCTGAGCCACATAATAATATTGTCACTCCATTTGTCTAGGGGAGAATTATTTAAAATCTGTTCTTCCCACCACCCCATGAAAAGATTGGCATAACTAGGAGCAAAGCACGTTCCCATCGCTGTACCGCATACCTGCTCGAATATCTCGTTGTTAAAATAAAACATGTTATGTTGTAAACACCATGTGATCATTTCTAATAGCATTTTGCTGTGCTGATAAAAGTTGATAGATCGCTTTTTTAGAAAATAGTCAACTGCCTGGATTCCCAAATGATGCGGAATACTTGTGTATAACGCCGTTACATCTAGCGTCATCAGAAGGAAATCTTTCTCCCAGCTAATATCAAAAATCATTCTTAAAAAATCACTGCTGTCCCGTAGGTAAGATGATAGATTTCTAACCAAAGGTTGTAAATATGCATCTAAATACTGGGATACAAATTCAAACAAACTCCCTTTGATAGATACAATGGGCCTCCCAGGTGGTTTACATGCGTTTTTGTGGATCTTGGGTATTAAATAGAACACAGGTAATTTAGGAAATTCTACTTCGAGAAACTTATATTCTTGTTCACTTAAAAGACCTCTATCTCTCCATTGTAACAATTCTAAATCAAAACTTGTTTTAACATTTGCCACATATTCCAAGTCAATTCTTTTGTAACATCCAGGATCATTTAACTGTGTGTAAGCCTCCTCCATGTATTGTTGTTTAGGCCATATTACAACATTTCCTCCTTTGTCAGAGCCTCGCACCACAATTTCAGGATTGTTAGACAATTTTTTCAGTGTATTGTGGTACCTACTGGTCTGTGTGTTTGCTTTCTTGGCTGTCTGAGCCTTCACACCTATTTCCAAAGGGAAAGGGTGTTACACCCTCTCTCAGAGGAAATCCTTTGGTTCGATGGCATCTGTCGCTGTAGATACACATGGTATGCATGAGCTCGCCATCTGGTGTTGGGTCGGAGTGTTACAAGTTGTTTTTCTTCGAAGAAGTGTTTTCGAGTCACGGGACCGAGTGACTCCTCCTTCTGTGCTCATTGCGCATGGGCGTCGACTCCATCTTCGATTGTTTTCTTTCCGCCATCGGGTTCGGACGTGTTCCTGTCGCTCCGGGTTTCGGAACGGAAAGATAGCTGAAAACGGAAGATTTTCGACGGTATCGTTGCGATCCGGTTCGAGATAGACACATACGACGACGCGTTGAACATCGAAGCGCTTCGGTGCCCTTCGGGGTAGATTTCGGCACCCCGTCGGGGCCTAGTCGGCCCGACCGCGTGGAGAACCACGCCGATGGAACGGACCCCGTTTCGATTCTGCCCCGAATGCCACAACAAATATCCTTATACAGACCTACACTCGGTCTGTAACCTGTGCCTGTCACCCGAGCACAGCGAAGAATCCTGTGAGGCCTGTCGGGCGTTCCGGTCCCGAAAAACTCTGCGCGACCGTCGAGCGAGAAGACTGCAGATGGCGTCCACGCCAAAGGAGCGTCAACAGTTCGAGACAGAAGAGGAACAGGAGGAATCCTTTTCCATCCAGGATTCAGACTCCGACGAGCTAGACTCTACAAAAACTGTGAGTAAGACGTCGAGATCAGAACTTAAAAAAGGAAAGAAGGCCCAGGGGACGCCACTGCCAACCGGCCATGGCTCCACCCAAATTCTCGGTGACCAACAATCGGCACCGAAAAAGGCCCATTCAGTGTCGAGATCGTCCGACTTCGGTCGAGACACCGGCACGCAGCCTCCTCGGGACCGAGAGAGTGCTAAACAGAAGCATCGACACCGAGAGTTCGGTGTCGACACGGATCGACGCCGAGACAGTGGCGCCGAAGACCATAGAGGCCAAGAATTTTCGGCACAGAAAAAGAGGAAGGTTACCTCGGAGCCGAAAAAACAATCAACAGGGTTTTCGGAGCCGAAAAAAGCGACATCAGACCCTGTTTCAGGCTCCTATACTGAAGAGCATTCTATGTCTTCACAAATGAAGAAACATAGATTTGAACAAGAACTGCAATCCACTGACGTGGATCACACGCAAAAGCGTATCTTTATTCAGCAGGGGACTGGGAAGATCAGTACCCTTCCACCTGTCAAACGAAAGAGAACGCTTCAGTTTACTCCTCAGCAACAAACAGCACAAAAGGTAACACCTCCTCCCTCGCCTCCACCTGTAACTCCGGCTTCACCAACTTACACCCCGTCACATTCGCCAGCTCACACCGCCATGAGCCACGATGACCAAGATCAGGATGCGTGGGACTTGTACGACGCACCAGTGTCTGATAACAGCCCAGACACATACCCAACTAGGCCATCACCACCGGAAGACAGCACAGCCTACTCACAAGTGGTGGCTAGAGCAGCACTATTCCATAATGTGGAACTACACTCTGAACAAGTAGAGGATGATTTTTTATTTAACACCCTCTCTTCAACCCACAGCTCCTACCAAAGCCTGCCGATGCTCCCAGGCATGCTACGCCATGCAAAGGACATTTTCAAGGAGCCAGTTAAAAGTAGGGCAGTGACGCCTAGGGTGGACAAAAAGTATAAGGCGCCTCCTACGGACCCTGTATTCATCACCTCTCAGCTGCCACCAGATTCTGTGGTGGTAGGGGCTGCCAGAAAACGGGCAAATTCACACACTTCTGGGGATGCACCTCCCCCAGATAAAGAAAGCAGGAAGTTCGATGCAGCCGGGAAGAGGGTTGCGGTCCAAGCAGCAAACCAGTGGCGCATCGCAAATTCACAAGCGCTGCTAGCGCGATACGACAGAGCCCACTGGGATGAGATGCAGCATCTCATTGAACATCTCCCAAAAGATCTGCAAAAGAGAGCAAAACAGGTTGTTGAGGAGGGTCAAAACATTTCCAACAATCAAATACGCTCCTCCATGGATGCAGCAGACACGGCCGCAAGGACCATTAATACGTCGGTTACCATCCGTAGGCACGCATGGCTCAGAACGTCTGGATTCAAGCCAGAAATTCAGCAGGCAGTGCTTAACATGCCAGTAAATGAAAAACTTCTGTTCGGTCCGGAGGTCGACACAGCCATAGAAAAGCTCAAGAAGGACACTGACACTGCCAAGGCCATGGGCGCACTCTACTCCCCGCAGAGCAGAGGATCTTATAACACCTTCCGCAAAACACCTTTTAGAGGAGGGTTTCGGGGTCAGGCCACACAAGCTAGCACCTCACAGTCCGCACCGCCCACCTACCAGGGACAGTACAGGGGAGGTTTTCGGGGCCAGTATACAGGGGGGCAATTCCCTAGGAATAGGGGAAGATTTCAAAGCCCCAAAACCACTACCAACAAGCAGTGACTCACACGTCACTCACCCCTCCCACACAACACCAGTGGGGGGGAGGATACGTCAATATTACGAAGCATGGGACAAAATAACTACAGACACATGGGTCCTAGCAATTATCCAACATGGTTATTGCATAGAATTCCTGCAATTCCCTCCAGACATACCACCAAAATCACAAAATTTATCAAAATACCATTCACAGCTTCTAGAGATAGAAGTTCAAGCACTACTGCAAAAAAATGCAATAGAATTAGTACCAAGCACACAAATAAACACAGGAGTTTATTCACTGTACTTCTTGATACCAAAAAAGGACGAAACACTGAGACCAATTCTAGACCTCAGAGTAGTAAACACATTCATCAAATCAGACCACTTTCACATGGTCACACTACAAGAAGTGTTACCATTGCTCAAAAAACACAACTACATGACAACCCTAGACCTCAAGGACGCATATTTCCATATACCAATACATCAATCACACAGGAAATATCTAAGGTTTGTATTCAAAGGAATACATTACCAATTCAAAGTATTGCCTTTTGGTTTAACAACCACTCCAAGAGTATTCACAAAATGCCTAGCAGTAGTCGCTGCACACATCAGAAGGCAGCAAATACATGTGTTCCCGTATCTAGACGACTGGCTAATCAAAACCAGTTCGCTCACACAATGCTCAAACCACACAAATCAAGTCATACAAACCCTCTACAAACTAGGGTTCACCGTCAACTTTGCAAAATCAAACATTCTGCCAAGAAAAGTACAGCAATATCTAGGAGCCATAATAGACACGACAAAAGTAGTAGCAACGCCAACTCCACAAAGGATCCACAATTTCAACAGGGTCATTCAACACATGTCTCCAAACCAAACAATACAACCAAGAACAATACTACAGCTCCTAGGCATGATGTCCTCATGCATAGCCATTGTCCCAAACGCAAGACTGCACATGAGGCCCTTACAACAGTGCCTAGCCTCACAGTGGTCTCAAGCACAGGGTCACCTTCTAGATCTGGTGTTGCTAGACCGCCAAACTTACCTCTCGCTTCTATGGTGGAACAGTATAAATTTAAACATAGGGCGGCCTTTCCAAGACCCAGTGCCACAGTACGTAATAACAACAGATGCTTCCATGACAGGGTGGGGAGCACATCTCAATCAACACAACATAAGAGGACAATGGAACATACATCAAACACAACTGCATATAAATCATCTAGAATTATTAGCAGTTTTTCAAGCACTAAAAGCTTTCCAACCAATCATAACCCACAAATACATCCTTGTCAAAACAGACAACATGACAACGATGTATTATCTAAACAAACAAGGAGGAACACATTCAACGCAGTTAAGCTTGTTAGCTCAAAAAATATGGAAGTGGGCAATCCACCATCAAATTGGTCTAATAGCACAGTTTATTCCGGGGATCCAGAATCAGCTGGCAGACAATCTCTCTCGAGATCACCAGCAAGTCCACGAATGGGAAATCCACCCACAGATTCTGAACACCTACTTCACACTCTGGGGAACACCACAAATAGACTTATTTGCAACAAAAGAGAACGCAAAATGCCAAAACTTCGCGTCCAGATACCCACACAAGCAATCCCAAGGCAATGCCCTATGGATGAACTGGTCAGGAATATTTGCTTACGCTTTTCCTCCTCTCCCTCTCCTTCCTTACCTAGTAAACAAATTGAGTCAAAACAAACTCAAACTCATTTTAATAGCACCAACTTGGGCAAGACAACCCTGGTACACAACACTGCTAGATCTGTCTGTAGTACCACACATCAAACTGCCCAACAAACCAGATCTGTTAACGCAACACAACCAACAGATCACACACCCGGACCCAGCATCGCTGAATCTAGCAATCTGGCTCCTGAAATCCTAGAATTCGGACACTTACAACTTAGCCAAGAGTGTATGGAAGTCATAAAGCAGGCCAGAAGGCCATCCACTAGACACTGCTACGCAAGTAAGTGGAAAAGATTTGTTTGGTACTGCCATCATAATCAGATACAACCACTAGACGCAACTCCAAAACATATAGTAAATTACTTGCTCCATTTACAAAAAGCAAAGCTAGCCTTCTCTTCTATTAAAATACACCTTGCAGCAATATCTGCATACCTGCAAACTACCTATTCAACTTCCTTGTATAGGATACCAGTTATCAAAGCATTCATAGAAGGGCTTAAAAGAATTATACCACCAAGAACACCACCTGTTCCTTCATGGAACCTAAACGTGGTTCTAACAAGACTCATGGGCCCACCTTTCGAACCCATGCACTCTTGCGGAATACAATTCCTAACCTGGAAAGTTGCCTTTCTCATCGCCATTACATCTCTAAGAAGAGTAAGTGAAATTCAAGCGTTCACAACACAAGAGCCTTTTATACAAATACATAAAAATAAGGTCGTCCTACGACCTAATCCAAAATTTTTACCAAAAGTTATTTCACCATTTCATCTAAATCAAACGGTAGAACTACCAGTTTTTTTCCCACAGCCAGATTCTGTGGCTGAAAGAGCACTACATACATTAGATGTCAAGAGAGCATTAATGTACTACATTGACAGAACAAAAAACATCAGAAAAACTAAACAGCTATTTATTGCATTCCAAAAACCTCATGCAGGTAACCCAATATCAAAACAAGGTATAGCCAGATGGATAGTTAAATGCATCCAAATCTGCTACCTTAAAGCAAAAAGACAACTGCCCATTACTCCCAGGGCACATTCAACAAGGAAAAAAGGTGCTTCAATGGCCTTTTTAGGAAACATCCCAATGCAGGAAATATGTAAGGCAGCCACTTGGTCTACGCCTCACACATTCACCAAACACTACTGTATAGATGTGCTATCCGCACAACAAGCTACAGTAGGTCAAGCTGTATTAAGAACTCTATTTCAGACAACTTCTACTCCTACAGGCTAAACCACCGCTTATGGGGAACTAACTGCTTACTAGTCTATGCATACCATGTGTATCTACAGCGACAGATGCCATTGAACTGAAAATGTCACTTACCCAGTGTACATCTGTTCGTGGCATCAGTCGCTGAGATTCACATGGACCCACCCACCTCCCCGGAAGCCTGTAGCAGTTCAGAAGTTACCTTCAATTTTGTACATTTGTATATATATTATTTAATCCTTTAGTAGGTACATACTTACATTTTTCATTGCGCGGGCACTATTACTATAGTACAACTCCTACCTCACCCTCTGCGGGGAAAACAATCGAAGATGGAGTCGACGCCCATGCGCAATGAGCACAGAAGGAGGAGTCACTCGGTCCCGTGACTCGAAAACACTTCTTCGAAGAAAAACAACTTGTAACACTCCGACCCAACACCAGATGGCGAGCTCATGCATACCATGTGAATCTCAGCGACTGATGCCACGAACAGATGTACACTGGGTAAGTGACATTTTCATTCTGCCTTCCTGGGCCAGGGCTGCCTGGACCCCAGGAGGGCAGAAACCTGTCTGAGGGGTTGGCAGCAGCTGCAGTGGAAACCCCGGAAAGGCAGTTTGGCAGTACCCGGGTTCTGTGCTAGAGCCCCAGGGGATCATGGAATTGTCTCCCCAATGCCAGAATGGAACTGGGGTGACAATTCCATGATCTTAGACATGTTACATGGCCATGTTCAGAGTTACCATTGTGACTCTATACATAGATAGTGACCTATGTATAGTGCACACGTGTAATGGTGTCCCCGCACTCACAAAGTCCGGGGAATTTGCCCTGAACAATGTGGGGGCACCTTGGCTAGTGCCAGGGTGCCCACACACTAAGTAACTTAGCACCCAACCTTTACCAGGTGAAGGTTAGACATATAGGTGACTTATAAGTTACTTAAGTGCAGTGGTAAATGGCTGTGAAATAACATGGACGTTACTTCACTCAGGCTGTACTGGCAGGCCTGTGTAAGAATTGTCAGATCTCCCTATGGGTGGCAAAAGAAATGCTGCAGCCCATAGGGATCTCCTGGAACCCTAATACCCTTGGTACCTCAGTACCATATACTAGGGAATTTTAAGGGTGTTCCAGTATGCCAATGTGAATTGGTGAAATTGGTCACTAGCCTGTTAGTGACAATTTGGAAAGCAGAGAGAGCATAACCACTGAGGTTCTGGTTAGCAGAGCCTCAGTGAGACAGTTAGGCATCACACAGGGAACACATACATATTGGCCACAAACTTATGAGCACTTGGGTCCTGGCTGGCAGGGTCCCAGTGACACATAACAAACATACTGACAACATAGGGTTTTCACTATGAGCACTGGGCCCTGGCTAGCAGGATCCCAGTGACACAGTGAAAACACCCTGACATATACTCACAAACAGGCTATAAGTGGGGGTAACAAGGCTAGAAAGAGGCTACTTTCTCACACTAACACTATAGTAGGATTTGAATACTAGCAATTTTCTTAGTTTGCCACCTATGTGCAGCTCTACATATTGGGGCTGAAGGTAGCGGTAAGCAATTTTGAATGCCTTTTTGAATCTGTGCAACCTGACTAACTTGTGTGTTTTAAAGGTTTTCACCAGCTCTTCACTAATCGTTTCTGAGAAAGGTTGGAAATTTACTCCGGACAAGGTTCAGAAGTAAAACATCTTCCAGGGTTAGGAAAAAAGTAATTGGAGAGAAAGTGAACATTCAACAGATTTTTGCATGAGCATATCTACACATGAATAATGTTTGTGCAAAAATATGGTTTACAAATATTTCCTAGGAGTACAATTTCCTCATCTACTTAAGTAAATCATTGTGAATTCATGATATAAGTAAATCTGCACTAGTGCAAAGACAAATACCATGGATACATCATCATCATCATATACTTTATTCGACCATAGGTCATAAAAGTTACATATTAAATTGTACAAAAAAGGTACGTTTTCTTCATTATACTTTTACACTGGCTGGAAATAGTAAGGTTTAGAATAGGAAAAGCTTCTATAGGCAATGGCCTACTATAATCCACCATTGATCCCGATACATAACTTAACATTTAGATACCAGGGTTTCTGAGACAATTACTTCATAACGTTAAAATAGTACAAATATTTAAAACTCTTAAAACAATATGGGGTGATTTCAAAATACATATTTCCCAGATGGTATCATCATCAAGATAAATACAAACTATCCGACCCAAGATGTAAAAATTTAAAGTGCTGATTTGATGTTACATAATAATATAATTCCTTAATAATTTAGATGGCATACTTTAACAAAGAGAGCCTACTACCGGCACAATCATTTGGCAAATTTAAGCACTGTCAAGTCGTTAAGACACAGTGATAAAAAGCTTATATATTAACTTAAAATGGTTATCGGATTCATGTTAAAATGGCACGAGTGCCAGACAGATGCATAAAAAATAGCTCTTTATGGCTAAAACTAGTGTTAAAATGGCAGAAACACATAATGATTACCTACATAATGTCTGAAAAATCTATTCCGAGCCCTATCCAACCCACTTTATCCAGATCATCTTCATCATCAACTTAGTTCATCAATGACCATAAAAGCACATAAAACAGAATATAATAATTCTTAAGTAAATAAATAAATACATGTCTGTAAATAGGTGTAAAATATTAAAAAATAACTTGATTTGCACATATGGCTCTAAATCTTACCTATATAGAGATAAGACCTTAAATAACTTTTTGAAGATGGCAACGTATGCGCCAAGCTGTTGCTAAATACTTACTTACTGAAAGAATTACGTCAGCTGAATTATGGCTTTTTAGAACCCGTAGAGCCAAGGAGCAATTCTTGAATCCCATGTCCCTGCAAATCTTGCGGATCCATTTTGTTCGCGGAATCGCATAGGCTGGGCAGAAGAACATAAAATGCTCAATGGTTTCAAAAATACTGCCACAGGCAGGGCATGTATCGGGAAGATTAATCGACCCCCACCTATGAATCAATGACATCAGGGGCAGTGAGCCAAAACGAAACCTTGCGTATAAGCTCTTGCCTTGCAAGTCCGGTATCACATCCAAATAGGATTCAAACTTTGGGGACCATTTAGTATCAGTAAAGGAATTAGTTAAGCGACCATGGGATTTATGGATTATGTAGTTGTCCTTAACATAAGACCAGTAGGTTAACTTTAAAACATTTTTGTGCCGTCTCTCTAATTTGTGGGGATTTTCCCAATAGTCGCCCAAGCCCAAAAGCCTAAGCCAATGGGCCACATGGCGAATCCAGGGAAGAGTATTAGCATTTTGGCATTTCAGTAAATCGAGTAATGCGGTCTTATATATATCTAGTTCGGGGGTTGTCCATAATCTAATCCAATAAAGGAGAGGTCTTAGAGTAGCTAGATCTGCTACTCGGCTTAGCCCCAGATCTAGAAATATTGGAAGCAAGGGTGTAGTGCGTGGACATGCAATTAAAGCCCTTGCAAAGTTGTTTTCCCCCACACTGATCTTATTGCAGTTAGCGTAACCCCATACCTCCGCTCCGTACAGGGCTGCACTTTGAGCCTTAGCCGTGTAAATTTTTATTGCTGGGGAAACAACCTTTGTAAAGGAGCTTTGGTAAAAACGCAATATGGATGAGGCTCTATGTTGAAGGAGCCCTGCACTTTTCGTAATCTGCTCTTCCCATAGTAGTTTACTGGTTAACCTCCAGCCCATAATCGCTACAGAATTGGTTAAACCGGTCAACAAGGGTCTGCAACCCCATTGGTGTCTTAGAAATGAGGAGTGAATCATCGGCAAAGAGCAAGATAGGGATTTTTTGTGTATTCAGGGAAGGGGCATCATTCTGGCCTGTGGACACAGCCTTTACTACTTCGTTGATAAATATAGTAAACAGTAGGGGGGCTAACACGCAGCCTTGGCGAACTCCTCTTCTGATTGAAATCCGTTCTGTCAGTTCGCCTTGTTCACCCCACCTCACTTGGGCATAAGTGTTCTCATGCAGTCGTTTTAACAGGAGTAATAGATCCTCTGGGATTCCCAATCTACCCAGCACTTCCCACAGTTTGGCTCTTGGGACCAAATCAAAAGCCGATCGCAGGTCTATAAATACCACATACAGGCATTGTTTGGCCACAAGTACATATTTCCAATGCAATATGGCCAATCGAAAAACCTGGTCTATCGTGCTTGTTTTTGCACGAAACCCTGCCTGTAGATGGGAAAGGATTTGGTACTCCTCAACCCAATTGATTAACCTCTGCAAAATTTGTTTTGCAAAGATCTTTTGTAGGTTGTCTATAAGGCTAATTGGCCTGTAGTTGGCTGGGAGATTAGCATTCCCTTTTTTATAAATGGGTATGATCTCTGCCCCCTTCCATGTACCTGGAATTTGCCCCCCTGCCGCTATACTATTTGAAATGGCATTTATATACCAGGACCAGATATGTGGTTCTGATCTATAAAGATCTCCAGGGAGGTTATCTGGTCCAGGTGCTTTGCCAGGTTTTAGGCTATTTATAGCCTCAAGGGTCTCTTCTATTTTAAAAATGAGGCAACGCTCAGGGACACACTGAGACTCCACTTGGGGGGCCATACGGGAATTTGGTTCCAACAATTCTGTTGGAGAGTGGGCCACATTGGTGTCCATTGGGCCCTCTGGTAGGGCATAGAGAGTAGTAAAATGCTCTACCCAGCTTTCTGGTTGGATATGGTTGCTGGGACAACTCCTACCTCCATTTTCTCTTTTAGACAGAAGCTCCCAGAAACGCTTATTGTTCTTCTCTCTGGAAGCATCTAATAATTCCTGCCACAGGGAATCCTCCCACTGCTTTTTAGCATTAGACAAAGTTGCTTTGTATAGGGACCTGGCTTGTTTAATTTCCCCCTGGGAACCAGACATTACTGCAACTCTTAACCCAGACTTAGCCTTTGAGCACCTCTCATCAAACCATCCCTTGCTTGCCCCTTTCCCTTCATGTGTCTTTGACCGCCTTGTTTTATTAAAAAAAGACCGTAGTTGGGTATACATGTTGTCATGTATTTTGAGAATCTGAATATTCCCCACTGCCTGGTCTTCATACTCTGCCAAATTATTTAAAAAAATCTGATATATTGCTCTGATATGATGAGGGTTGGACACCACTTTTGGCCATGTAATCTTGGTGAATTTGTTGTTCCAACAAGATGGCGGAATGATTGTGACATGGTTATTAAGTGTTCTCCTGAACGTTTCTCCAGAAAGAGTAAGGAGCAAGGGGAAATGGTCACTGTCACATCTTACTTCTATTTTCATATCTACCAATTGGGGCCACAACCTAACATCTACCAAGAAGTAATCAATAGTGCTTGTCGACATGCCCCTTTTAAAAGTAGGTGCGCTGTTCATATCAGATGGAGTTCTACCGTTACAGGCCCTAAGGCCATGATTTAAACATAATGTGGCTAATTGCATGGCCACCCGAGATTTTTTGCAAGGCTGGGTAATAGATAGTTGTGGGATCCCCCACTGCTCATCTTCTTCATCAGTTAAACCACTTGTGAGAATAGAAGGCTCGAAGGTACAGTTAAAATCTCCAGCTATGATTAGAATAGTTGAGGGGTGGAGGCTGCCTACAAATTCAGACAGAATAGCCAGGGTATGGGACTCGGAGCCATTTGGGACCGATCGTATATAAGCATTAACAATAACAATTGATAATCTTCTGTTAAACGTAATACACATGGCTTTTAGATCTACAGAATCAATTCCCAAAAGCTTGTAGTCACACTGCAAATTCTTGTTAACAAGTAATAAGAGCCCACCTTTTGCCCGGCCCCTCCCCTTCTCTGGAGGTATAGCAGGTGCACTAAATGAGAGAAATCCATCTATATTGGTGGCATCCTCCGCCCAAGTTTCCTGAAACAAACATATGTCTGTTTTTTTAATAAAAGAGGCCCATTCACCATCATCTAGTTTCTTTGCCAGGCCGGCAACATTCCATGACATAAGTTCTAATGTACATTTATCTTGGTTTGTCACCACGGGTGTGCATCCAGCGTCTACCACACTCGAGTCAGTACTACAAGTGTTTGGTGATAATGTTTTGTCATCCCCCGTAAAATGTAAGGCCTTGGAGCAGGCCGTCACATTAGTTACTAGTTCAGTAGTCAGTCATACAGGATTGGGCAACAGCCTGGGATTAACTTCCTTTCGTGCAGCATCTCCGCGGGAATTAGTTAAACCATCAGATCCTGCCAGTCCCATGGCTTGTCCAGTATTTTGTGGGTGTAACATGAGTCTAATTCCCTCCCTGGTTGTTGCATGTTCCAAGTGGGTACGACGATCAAAATCCATTAATTGTGTCACCATATACTTGTCTTCAAAATAGATAGTTATTATGTCAAGATTGGTCCCTGTGATGCTGCTTCTCTTGGCCGATATTATGTCAGAACGAATAACAGAGAGACAACTTCGTCGGGAACGTATCCAATGTATGACTTTGTTGATCAAGGAAGCTTGATTCTCAGCTAACCCTGGCGATAGTTTTGGAACATTAGTCAAATAGATTTTATTTGTTCCCTGACTTATAAACAGGTCCTGTTCTTTATTAACTATACTCTCAGTATTGTATCGGGAGAGAGTGATGTTGTTAGAGGGAGTCTTATGTGACTTGTTGGGGGGTTGTGTAAGGCTGGAGTCTTGGACAGTTTCCGGTGGGTCGGATTTGCTAGTCCTACCTCTGGCCCTGTCACTAGTAAGATTACTTGACCAACTACCTTGACGGTCTCTGTGCCTAGGTACATTTGTAGACCTCCTGGGTCTCATGTTGTCGATATTGGGATCACAACGGTAGTCTTCCCTCCCTAGAAGAGCTGTCCCCCTTCTAGTGGGGAGACAACAATTGTCCCTTAGCTCCGTCCCCATTGGTGGGGCAGATAATGGGAAGACTTCTTCCCCCCTGACCTCCCCACAGACTTTACAAAGTCCAGCACAAGCACGATTGCTCTTCATAAGATCTATTAATACTAAAACCAGTCCCTTAACTTCATCAACTCTCTGGAGAACTGTAGCCAGGTTGTCTCTACTAGCTGCTGGTTATTTGCCTTCTGGCTCGAGCTGGGGGATCGGTGAAATAACACTAGGGTTGGGTTTTCCAACTACTGACTTGCACTTGGGCACACTCGTGGGCACGGGCGAGTCCTCTATTACCAATAGAGGTTCAAAACGATTAGTACAGAATAGGCTAGGGACCACCTTGATCACCGGAGTCAATGGTAGAAGGGTTGGTGTATGTGGTACGTGTGGGAGACCCAGCTGGGATACTGGAGAACTCGCTATGTTATAAGTGGGTAACGGTAGGGGGCCCTTGCAATTATGCGGGCCCCCGTCTCCATCTACCCCTATTATAGTATCTGTAGGATCCCTTGACCCCTTCTTTTTAAATAACTCTGGGATTTTCCTATCGTTAGGGGGGGCCTCTCTTTAAATTAGTTGCCCCTAGAGTTGTTTGTGTACCTAACATAGACTCAACTTCTTTAACTAGGAGATCTATTTCATCCAATGGGTTTAACCCATTGGGTATAGCTGGATTCAAAGGTCTACTTGGGCGTTTTTTTGCGATTTTAGTACCCTTGGATTGTGCTGGTAAATCTATAGCCTTCCTTTTCCCCATATTGGGAAGATGCCCGCAATGGGGTAGCTTAGAGGAGGAATTAATGGGGGAAGGGCTGAGTGAAGAATAGGCTTCTCAATTTAGGAATAGTAGGATGGTGCTATAATCTGTACTCTCTTAAACAACTCTTAGATAACAAGTAAGTTCGATGGCATCTGTCGCTGTAGATACGCATGTTCTGCAATAGCTCGCCATCTGGTGTTGGGCCGGAGTGTTACAAGTTGTTTTTCTTCGAAGAAGTCTTTCGAGTCACGGGACCGAGTGACTCCTCCTTTTGTCTCCATTGCGCATGGGCGTCGACTCCATCTTCGATTGTTTTTTTTCCGCCATCGGGTTCGGACGTGTTCCTGTCGCTCCGAGTTTCGGAACGGAAAATTAGCTAATTTCGGAAGATTTTCGTCGGTATTGTTGCGTTCGGGATCGGCGTACTTAGATTCCACACCGCATCGAAGATCGAAGAGCTCCGGTGCCCTTCGGGGTAGTTTTTCGATCCTCCGTCGGGGCCTGGTCGGCCCGACCGCGTGCTGAAGAACGCCGATGGAACGGACCCCGTTCCGTTTCTGCCCCAAATGCCACAATAAATACCCCTACACAGACCAACACTTGGTCTGCAACCTGTGCCTGTCACCTGAGCACAGCGAAGACACCTGCGAGGCCTGTCGTGCGTTCCGGTCCCGAAAAACACTCCGAGACCGTCGAGCCAGAAGACTTCAAATGGCGTCCGCACCGACAGCCCAACGGGAGTTCGAGGAACAGGAAGAAGAAGGTACCTTCTCGATCCAAGACTCAGACTCCGAAGGATTCGACGACACACAAACCGTGAGTAAGACGTCGAAAACCACACAAAGAAACATTTACAAGGCCCAGGGGACGCCACTGCCACCAGGCCATGGCTCCACCCATAAATTCGGTGACCGACCGTCGGCACCGAAAAAGGCCAAAACAGTGCCGAGATCGTCCGACTCCGGTCGAGACACCGGCACGCAGCCTTCTCGGGACCGAGAAAGTGCTGGAGACAAGCCTCGACACCGAGATGCCGGTGTGGACACGGCTCGACGCCGAGACAGCGGCACCGAAACAGATCGACGCCGAGAGGTTTCGGCCCCGAAAAGGAAAAAAGTCACCTCGGAGCCGAAAAAACACGCAGACAAAGTTTCGACGCCGAAACAAACTGCAAGCGACCCAGCTTCAGGCTCTTATACAGAAGAGCACTCGCTAACCTCCCAAATGCAAAAGCATAGGTTTGAGGAAGAGCTACAAGCAACTGATGTGGACCATACGCAAAAGCGTATCTTCATTCAGCAGGGGACAGGAAAAATAAGCACCCTTCCCCCCATTAGGAGAAAGAGAAGGTTGGAGTTCCAGACGGAACAAGCACCACAACCAAAAGTGGTTAAAAGAATTACACCACCACCCTCTCCTCCGCCCGTGATTAACGTTTCACCAGCACAAACTCCATCACACTCCCCAGCTCACACCACCATGAGCCAGGGTGACCAAGATCAGGACGCATGGGACCTATACGACGCCCCAGTGTCAGATAACAGTCCGGAGGCATACCCTACAAAGCCATCTCCACCAGAAGACAGCACCGCGTATTCTCAAGTGGTGGCTAGAGCAGCACAATTTCACAACGTAAGCCTCCACTCAGAACAGGTCGAGGATGATTTCTTATTCAACACCCTCTCCGCCACCCACAGCTCCTACCAAAGCCTGCCTATGCTCCCTGGTATGCTCCGGCACGCAAAAGACATATTTAAGGAGCTGGTCAAAAGTAGGGCAATCACACCAAGGGTGGAAAAGAAGTATAAGCCGCCTCCTACGGACCCGGCTTTCATCACTACACAGCTGCCACCAGACTCTGTTGTTGTAGGAGCAGCTAGGAAAAGGGCCAACTCTCACACATCTGGAGATGCACCACCCCCAGATAAAGAAAGCCGCAAGTTCGATGCAGCTGGTAAAAGAGTCGCAGCACAAGCTGCAAACCAGTGGCGCATCGCGAACTCCCAGCCACTACTTGCGCGCTATGACAGAGCCCACTGGGACGAGATGCAACATCTCATTGAACATCTGCCCAAGGACTTCCAAAATAGGGCGAAACAAGTGGTTCAGGAGGGACAGACCATCTCCAACAACCAGATACGTTCCTCCATGGACGCTGCAGATACAGCTGCACGGACAATTAATACATCTGTAACTATCAGACGGCATGCATGGCTCCGAACGTCTGGATTTAAACCAGAGATTCAACAAGCAGTTCTCAATATGCCTTTTAATGAAAAAGAACTGTTCGGTCCAGAAGTGGACACAGCGATTGAGAAACTCAAAAAAGATACGGACACTGCCAAAGCCATGGGCGCACTCTACTCCCCGCAGAGCAGAGGGAATTACAGCACATTCCGTAAAACGCCCTTTCGAGGGGGGTTTCGGGGTCAAAGCACACAAGCCAGCACCTCACAAGCAACACCGTCCACTTACCAGGGACAGTATAGAGGAGGTTTTCGGGGACAATATAGAGGAGGGCAATTCCCTAGAAATAGAGGGAGATTTCAAAGCCCCAAAACCCCTACTACTAAACAATGACTCACATGTCACTCACCCCCTCCACACAACACCAGTGGGGGGAAGAATAGGTCATTATTACAAAGCATGGGAGGAAATCACTACAGACACTTGGGTTCTAGCAATTATCCAACATGGTTATTGCATAGAATTTCTACAATTCCCTCCAAACATACCACCAAAAGCACAAAATTTAACAACACACCATTCCAATCTCCTGTAGATAGAAGTGCAGGCACTATTGCAAAAGAATGCAATCGAATTAGTGCCAAACACACAAATAAACACAGGAGTTTACTCACTGTACTTTCTGATACCAAAGAAGGACAAAACGCTGAGACCAATCCTAGACCTCAGAGTAGTAAACACTTTCATCAAATCAGACCACTTCCACATGGTCACACTACAAGAAGTATTGCCATTGCTAAAACTACACGACTACATGGCAACTTTAGACCTCAAGGATGCTTATTTCCATATACCAATACACCCATCGCACAGGAAATACCTAAGGTTTGTATTCAAAGGAATACATTACCAATTCAAGGTACTGCCTTTCGGATTAACAACCGCACCAAGAGTCTTTACCAAATGTCTAGCGGTAGTCGCTGCACACATAAGAAGGCAGCAAATACATGTGTTCCCATATTTGGACGACTGGCTAATCAAGGCCCATTCGTTCATACAGTGCTCAATTCACACAAATCAGATCATACAAACCCTCTTCAAACTCGGGTTCACCGTCAATTTCACAAAATCCAAAATTCTGCCACGCAAGGTACAACAATACCTGGGAGCCATAATAGACACATCAAAGGGAGTAGCCACTCCAAGTCTACAAAGAATTCAAAATTTCAACACCATCATACAACGCATGTATCCAACACAAAAAATACAAGCAAAGATGGTATTACAACTCCTAGGCATGATGTCATCATGCATAGCCATTGTCCTAAACGCAAGACTGCACATGAGGCCCTTACAACAGTGCCTAGCATCACAGTGGTCTCAAGCACAGGGTCACCTTCTAGATCTGGTGTTAATAGACCGCCAAACTTACCTCTCGCTTCTGTGGTGGAACAACATAAATTTAAACAAGGGGCGGCCTTTCCAAGACCCAGTGCCACAATACGTAATAACAACAGATGCTTCCATGACAGGGTGGGGAGCACACCTCGATCAACACAGCATACAAGGACAATGGAATGTACATCAAACAAAACTGCATATCAATCACCTAGAACTTCTAGCAGTTTTTCAAGCACTAAAAGCTTTCCAACCAATAATAGTTCACAAATACATTCTCGTCAAAACAGACAACATGACAACAATGTATTATCTAAACAAGCAGGGAGGGACGCACTCCACGCAGTTAAGCCTGCTAGCACAAAAAATCTGGCATTGGGCAATTCACAACCAAATTCGCCTAATTGCACAGTTTATACCAGGGATACAAAATCAACTCGCAGACAATCTCTCTCGAGATCACCAACAGGTCCACGAATGGGAAATTCACCCCCAAATTCTGAACACTTATTTCAAACTCTGGGGAACACCTCAGATAGACTTGTTTGCGACAAGGGAGAACGCAAAATGCCAAAACTTCGCATCCAGGTACCCACACAAACAATCCCAAGGCAATGCCCTATGGATGAACTGGTCAGGGATATTTGCTTACGCTTTTCCTCCTCTCCCTCTCCTTCCTTACCTGGTAAACAAACTCAGTCAAAGCAAACTCAAACTCATATTGATAGCACCAACTTGGGCAAGGCAACCCTGGTACACAACGCTGCTAGACCTATCAGTGGTACCCTGCATCAAATTGCCCAACAGGCCAGATCTGTTGACACAGCACAACCAAAAGATCAGACACCCAGATCCAGCATCGCTGAATCTAGCAATCTGGCTCCTGAAATCCTAGAATTCGGGCACTTACAACTTACCCAAGAATGTATGGAAGTCATAAAACAAGCAAGAAGGCCATCCACCAGGCACTGCTATGCAAGTAAATGGAAGAGGTTTGTTTGCTACTGCCATATTAATCAAATACAACCATTACACACAACTCCAGAACACGTAGTGGGTTACTTGCTTCACTTACAAAAATCTAACCGAGCTTTCTCTTCCATTAAGATTCACCTTGCAGCAATATCTGCATACCTGCAGACTACCTATTCAACTTCCCTATATAAAATACCAGTCATTAAAGCATTCATGGAGGGCCTTAGGAGAATTATACCACCAAGAACACCACCTGTTCCTTCATGGAACCTAAATGTTGTCCTAACTAGACTTATGGGTCCACCTTTTGAACCCATGCACTCCTGCGACATACAGTTCCTAACCTGGAAGGTGGCATTTCTCATCGCCATTACTTCCCTGAGAAGAGTAAGCGAGATTCAGGCGTTTACTATACAGGAACCTTTTATACAACTACACAAAAATAAAGTCGTCCTAAGGACCAATCCTAAATTTTTGCCAAAGGTTATTTCACCGTTCCATCTAAATCAAACAGTGGAACTTCCAGTGTTCTTTCCACAGCCAGATACCGTAGCTGAAAGGGCACTACACACATTAGATGTCAAAAGAGCATTAATGTATTACATTGACAGAACAAAGAACATTAGAAAGACTAAACAACTCTTTATTGCATTTCAAAAACCTCATGCAGGAAACCCAATTTCAAAACAAGGTATAGCCAGATGGATAGTTAAATGCATCCAAATCTGCTACCTTAAAGCTAAACGACAGCTGCCCATTACACCAAGGGCACACTCAACCAGAAAGAAAGGTGCTACCATGGCCTTTCTAAGAAACATCCCAATGCAAGAAATATGTAAGGCAGCCACATGGTCTACGCCTCACACATTCACCAAGCACTACTGTGTAGACGTGTTATCCGCACAACAAGCCACAGTAGGTCAAGCTGTATTAAGGACATTATTTCACACTACTTCCACTCCTACAGGCTGATCCACCGCTTTTGGGGAAATAACTGCTTACTAGTCTATGCAGAACATGCGTATCTACAGCGACAGATGCCATCGAACTGAAAATGTCACTTACCCAGTGTACATCTGTTCGTGGCATCAGTCGCAGTAGATTCGCATGTGCCCACCCGCCTCCCCGGGAGCCTGTAGCAGTTTGGAAGTTACCTTCAATTATTTATATATGTATCATCTCAACCTTAAATAGGTGTATACTTAGTCACTCCATTGCATGGGCACTATTACTACAATTCAACTCCTTCCTCACCCTCTGCGGGGAAAAACAATCGAAGATGGAGTCGACGCCCATGCGCAATGGAGACAAAAGGAGGAGTCACTCGGTCCCGTGACTCGAAAGACTTCTTCGAAGAAAAACAACTTGTAACACTCCGGCCCAACACCAGATGGCGAGCTATTGCAGAACATGCAAATCTACTGCGACTGATGCCACGAACAGATGTACACTGGGTAAGTGACATTTTCATTCTCTTACTACAGGTGAAAGAGATGGGGCCCAGCCCAGCCTCCTCCGGTCTCTGACGGGCTAAGGACGGGCCCGCCCTTGGCCCGGGCTTCGCCCGGGCGCCGCCCGCGCGCGTCCCGCGCTGCGGGTGCGCGAAGATAATTTAAAGGGCTCCTGCCCTATTGCTTGACTCTCCTCCCGGCCTCCCGGCTGTGACAGCGCTACCCGCGACGGCGGGAGCGCGAAGATAATTTAAAGGGCTCCTGCCCTATTGCTTGACTCTCCTCCCGGCCTCCCGGCTGTGACAGCGCTACCCGCGACGGCGGGAGCGCGAAGATAATTTAAAGGGCTCCTGCCCTATTGCTTGACTCTCCTCCCGGCCTCCCGGCTGTGACAGCGCTACCCACGACGGCGGGAGCGCGAAGATAATTTAAAGGGCTCCTGCCCTATTGCTTGACTCTCCTCCCGGCTGTGACAGCGCTACCCGCGACGGCGGGAGCGCGAAGATAATTTAAAGGGCTCCTGCCCTATTGCTTGACTCTCCTCCCGGCCTCCCGGCTGTGACAGCGCTACCCGCGACGGCGGGAGCGCGAAGATAATTTAAAGGGCTCCTGCCCTATTGCTTGACTCTCCTCCCGGCTGTGACAGCGCTACCCACGACGGCGGGAGCGCGAAGATAATTTAAAGGGCTCCTGCCCTATTGCTTGACTCTCCTCCCGGCTGTGACAGCGCTACCCGCGACGGCGGGAGCGCGAAGATAATTTAAAGGGCTCCTGCCCTATTGCTTGACTCTCCTCCCGGCCTCCCGGCTGTGACAGCGCTACCCGCGACGGCGGGAGCGCGAAGGTAATTTAAAGGGCTCCTGCCCTATTGCTTGACTCTCCTCCCGGCCTCCCGGCTGTGACAGCGCTACCCGCGACGGCGGGAGCGCGAAGGTAATTTAAAGGGCTCCTGCCCTATTGCTTGACTCTCCTCCCGGCCTCCCGGCTGTGACAGCGCTACCCGCGACGGCGGGAGCGCGAAGGTAATTTAAAGGGCTCCTGCCCTATTGCTTGACTCTCCTCCCGGCCTCCCGGCTGTGACAGCGCTACCCGCGACGGCGGGAGCGCGAAGATAATTTAAAGGGCTCCTGCCCTATTGCTTGACTCTCCTCCCGGCCTCCCGGCTGTGACAGCGCTACCCGCGACGGCGGGAGCGCGAAGATAATTTAAAGGGCTCCTGCCCTATTGCTTGACTCTCCTCCCGGCCTCCCGGCTGTGACAGCGCTACCCTGGATACACTTTTGTGACTTTCTTTAAATATTGAATAGTTTTGTCCAGTACCATCATCTACTATGGCAATGCGTGCCTTTTGAAACCACAAAATATTTTTGCGTTTTGCCAATGTTTGTTACAATAGTGAGGGCCCACCAGCTTCCACAACAAAGCTTTACAAAAGCCTTGTCAAAACAAAACACATTGACAAAATCAAAGGACTGACCACCAATGCCAGACCTAATGGCTTGGCCAATGCTTGTTTATTTTCATGTTTCCCATAATCTTGTTGAAACTGGTTACACTGACTTTCCGTTATGAATTGTTTTTTTAAATGCTACCATACATCAACACATTTTACTAAGTGATGCTTCAAAGAAATGGTACATAAAATTTCACAGTTTAGTAAAAAAAACCTTTCTTGCAGCTTTTTTTTGTAAAAATGTATTTTGAAAACAAAGAATCAACAATCTTGCTGTCAACCTTATGCAAATATTTGCATTTAATCAGAGAGCATTCTGGGAGCATTATATGTCGCGTCATATTATTAAACTTTGAAAATGGTGTACACATTTTTTTGTTTTTTAACTGGAACCAGTCAGTAGTGCAGTCCGAGTTTACATCATATATTTGGGCCTACTTGCCTCCAGGGCAAAATAAATCTGGAATCGTATTGTCCTTGACCCCAAGCAATATCTCCCAGGCGTCAGGCTGTAGGAATTCCACACCCCTGCCCTTTTTGAAAACTGGCACAATTACAGAGTGAGACCAGAAATCTGGTAAGCCTTGACTCATTGCTATGTTCAAATAAGGAGTGACCAAGGGTGCCCACTTCTCTACATTAGATTTAAATAAATTGTCTGTTATCCCATCTGGGCCTGGAGGTTTATTGTTCGGAACGGCGTACATGGCATCCCAGGCCTCTTTCCATTTCGAACCTGAAGTCTGCTCTCTCCTTATAACAAAGAGGCTAGGGAGTTGATATAGAATCATCATAAATTGATTCAAAGTGTTTCCCCAACACGTCTGCATTGATATGTGAAGCCAATAGGGAGCCCCGCAATAGTTAAAATCAGAGGTCCACTAAATCTTTCTGAGCAAGCTTTGCTGGGTAGCAACTGCTTTCTTTCCCTTAAATCCTACTTGTATGCAGAGTGACACTAGGAGACCTCAAGGGAATTAATTGGGACTTGTCTGAAAGCCTTCTTTAGTTCCTGGTGGGTGTTAGTGCATGGGTGGTTAAATCATCTTTCCGGAAGGAGGCTTTTATGTTTGCCAAGCCTTGTCAACACAAACTTAAACATTGTGCAGATGTGATCAAAGGATTCAAATACATGATTAGGGACCCTGTTATGTCAGACATACCATACAGTCATCTGCACAATTTTGAAATAACTTAATAGGAAAATCATGTAGTTTAATCATTGCCATTTTACTTTGCATTGTGGATCCTTCATGAGTGGCAGCACCTCATATGTAATTACAATTACCTTGATGTCATTTTCATAGTGCCATTCAAAAACAGCTATTAACGGATTATGATTACTGTGACTGTCCATCTCAGCAATCAGAAGGGGACTAAACACGCTTGCTCAGCCTCAGGAAGGCTCAATACCACATGTTTTGGAGACATCTTATGAGCATTCTGGTGAAAAAAGTCTGTCTGAGGCACTTTAAGGGAGCTATTTAAAGGGGATCAGCCTGCTGAGAATGGTGCATTGGCTCCTGTTTCTGTCTAGAATGTTTCCCGTGATTCTTTTGGCGACCCAGTGGAGGGCACCAAGTTAATAAATTCTCAGGGTCATATTAATAGGTCTGAACCTCCTCCTCGGAATTCCATGTTTTGGCAATAAAGGGATGTTTACCTGCCCCCCAAGCACAGCCCTCACTGTTCTGCTTTGGAATACTCACCCAGGTCTGTTACAGGGGTTGTCATTGATTTATCCCCTGAATCCACCTCATATGTGGTGAATTTATGCAAATGTACCGCCCCTGAAAGGTAACACGCCAGAAACCTACACACAGTTGAAAAACAAGGTTACCCACTGGATTGGATCAGATTGTAATCCGGGTCCCCACATTTGTGATCGTGGTTGTGACCCCTCATCACAAGAACACAATGGGATTCGGCCCAATGGTCCCCTATAGATCAGTGCTGACGAATAAGGTGGTTATTTCTGGAACCCAAGTGTTATAGACGTTTGTTTTCTAGTTGTGCGCAGGTCTTTTCCATCTGTCTAGATAATTAGGCTACTAATCAAGTGATCTTAGATGCTTCTGGAAGTATTCCACAAAAAGTAGCAGCCACACTCCATCTTTCAGTAGCCACTTGTGCGCCTTCTGCTCCAAAATGGTTTGATCAAAATTGTTCCACAGCCTTATGCAGATTACTTTTTTCTGATGGCTGGGACCACCCTGGTTTTACAAACTTTACTCATCACCTTTGTGGCCTTTATGGATAAGTTGGACTTGCCAGTTAATTTTCCCAAATCCTTTTTTATGATGGTGGGTCTTCACGCAACTAGGTCCAAAACACTTACTGTGAGTAAACCCAACCTGTCAAAGGTAAACGACTTTCCATATGTGGGTCTTCTGTCTGAATCCGATTTAAGTTGGAAAACCCTTATTATTAGGAAAGAAAGAAAGGAAATTGCAAGTGCTAATGCAACCGTGTTTAGCAACTGTCTTACAGATGTCTTACCACTTCAGGTCATAGAAAATACATTTTAAGGTGTCGTCTGTGTGCCCCTCAAAGCAATCAAGCATTTTTTGTAGACGAGGAGTTGGCTGCTAATTACCTTGGTGACCTGCCAGCTCTAAACACCCCAGGTCAGGACAAGGGTGGAAACCAGTTTGAACAAGGTTGTTGTAAGGGATTGTATGTCACTTGATCATGCACTTAATATCCCTTGGCTCAGTTACCTAAAAAGATATCCACATTTTGGGTGGGGTCGAGCTGTTCTGTAATCTCAAGGATATGTTAAAGGCCGAATCAAAATGGGCGAGGGATCACTTTTTAAAGCAGAGAACGTTGGATAGAGAATAGGACGAATTGCTAAAACCTACATTACTGGGGTATGTTTTGTTGAACACTACCAAGTTGATTGAAACTAACAATTGTGAAAGAAAGTATGAAACTCTTTTTGTTTACCAAATTTAGACTTAATTTTACTGCATCTCTCTCTAGCTTCCCCTAGAGGATGGCATGAGTTTGGTTCACTGGGTCCTTTCGGCTACGACAGTCTGTCTCCTTAAGATACAATGCATTTTACTATGTTCTGCAAGTTCTTTGCCGTTTCCTGGAAAGTCTATATTGTTCCTGTTTTGAAGGCCCTGAAATTTTCAGAAGTTTGACCAGCGATAATGTTTTTTCATTTATTGTCTGCTGAACTGGTTATTTTAAACATGGTCTGTTTTTAAAAGCTATTAAGAGATTGAGGTACATATGTGAAAATTGATTGTTTTATGCATCCTAAATGCAGTTTAAGATTATTGATTGTTGTACTTTAGGTATGATTTTTAAATGTTGCGCTTTTATAGTTTTAAATGTAACCAAATAAAGCTTGATTTGATTGCAACAATTACTGCGACCTTCCCACTTCACCTTGAATTCTTTTAGCAAGTGAAATACACTGTAAGAGGCCAAAATAAATTCAATCAAAGTCCCCCTACCTCTGCCTGTGAACGTTGGTGTGCTGTTTGGGTAAACAGTTTGGGGGTACTAGATTGCCTGCCAAGGCCACATACTGTGCGCAATAGAGAACTGAACTGACTCAGTGGTGTATTTTCTTGGACTAAACCAGAGTGGTTAGACCCTCATTTATTTATCAGCTTGGCAGCACCGAGACAAACCATTTTGTCCATACACCACTGCTTGTTACGGTGAGCCTGGGTGGCTTACTGCATCCCATCCAACCTTAGATAGTCGGGACAGTCTCACGAGGGCACATGCAAAATCAGAGCCTTTGGCTACGTGCTGAATTCGGTCCTAGTTCGTACCTGTGCCTAGTGTGTCACTGGGAGGCCGTGACTTCTTTGGTTCTGTCCTCTTGGGGTAGGGCCTCCCTAGAGGTCTGAGCCTGCTCCAGTATTGACGGCTGCGAAGCCTCCTCCCACCTTCCTGGAATGGCTGTACTTTTGTTGCCTGCGGCCATTGGCATGACCAAACTTCCACTTCGTCCTCTCCCTCAGCTTCCCTTTGGCCCATGCCTTGGATGTGCCTAAACCACAAGACGTCTCTTGTGGTCACTTCATTACCCTTCTAAGCGGTGACCATGGTTCCATTCACTCCCATCATCGTCCACGATACCCTCTCATAGCGGGGGTGGCGACCTTTTATTAGGACACAGTCACCGACTCCCAGGTGTCGGTTAGTGGCTTGTCTGGTCCTGGCTCTGTTGTTGGTCTTTATCCTCCTTGCCTGAACTTCTGCCTCACTGATCGATTGAGGTTGCCCTCCTTGCCCAGACGGGATGCTGTCCCAGACCGGTCATCAAATGCATTGGGGTGCACCTGGTTGTGGAGTGTGGTGTGTTAACAGTAAGCTCAGACAGAACTGTGAAGTTCCCATTGTTATTCTTGTTTCCAATCAGCTACCCTGTTGAGTGCCTTGTTTTAAGGTTCACATTAATCTTTCTACCGTGCTGCTGACCTGGGGCCTGTGTGGTGTAATCTTCTGGTGCTTGATGCCCAGTGTTAAAAGGTATTGACCAAAGTCTGCTCCCTGAAAGGGAGGTCCATTACCTGTCTTAATGGTGGTGGGTATGCCGTATGCTGCAAAGATCTTTTCTAATAGTAGCTTGACGTGGGTGAATGCCGTGGTAGTTACCTACTCTATTACAATGGTATTTGGAACGGTTATCGACCATTACTATGGTCAGCCTTCCATCCAGGAGATTGCCAAAGTCCATTCTCCCGCTTTCCCATATTGTCTTGTGTGCCATCTCAGTCACAACGGGGGCCAGTGCGGCAGGGTCCCAAGGAGCTGGCATGCCTGAAAGGATTGTAGAACTTCTTCCACCTTGCTGTCCATCCCAGGGATCCAGACTTTGCTTCGAATCAGGGCTTTTGTGTTCTCTACTCCTTGGTGCCCTTAATGTGCTAAGGTAATGGTGCGATCTTCCAGTTCCTTCGGGACAACACTGCTCCGGCTTCTCATGATAACGCCATCTGTCATGGAACTGAGATCATCCTTCACCCTCCATAGTTTTTAGTCAGGGTGCCATTGGTTTGCATCCTTCAGGAACAGCCTCCAAGCATAGTTCGTGATTGCTTCCTCAACCCCCTGGAAGTGTAGCCTTTGATGATAGCTTGTCTTATGTCATCAGTTGTCATTACTTTTGGACATGCGGCTTTAAGTCACCATTAGAATGAACTGTTTCACCCTACCCCAGTCATCATCCATTGCGTCTTCCCCTTCGAGAATATAAGCCAAATTGCTGGTTCCCGGCCTGTAGGTTACTGTGTAATGGTAGGGCAGTGGTTGCACCACCCATTGTTCAATCTGAAGGGGAGGTTGAGGAGCAGTCCCTGCAAATAGACTAAGCAACAGTGTGTGGTTGGTGATCGCTTTAAATTCTTAACCATATATGTGGAGATGGAAGTGGTGGCATGCCCACTTTATGGCCAAAGCTTTCTGCTCAATCTGTGCATAGTGACCATCTGTGGCGGCCAACGTGCGACTCGCAAACACAAGAGGAGCCCATGTCCTTGGTTCTTGCTCTTGTGTCGAGACAGCTCCGTGTCCCACCGGGATTGCGTCAGTCACCAGTTCTGTTGCCCTTTCTGGGTCAAAGTATGCTATTGAGGCATCCGTTAGCAGGGCATCCTTGATGTTGTCAAACACTTCCTCTCCAGGGGCCCCCAACCCCTGTTGACTCCTGTTTTGGTGAGTGCCAAGAGGGGCTCTGATAAGCTGGCCAGGTTTGGGAGTTACTGTGCACAGTACATTGCAATGCCTAGGAAACTGCAGACCTCTGTTGGGTTTTTGGAGGGGCTGGTGCCTCCTTGGTGTCAGCAGAGTTTTTGGGATCCACTTGAAGGCCTGTTTGGGAAAATGCAAAATCAAGAAATTCCACTTTTGGTTCAAAGAAGGATCATTTGTCTTGTGTAAGGTCAGCCCATTTTCCTGAAGGTGCTGTAAGGTGGCCTTCAAGCGTTTTTGTTGATCTGCCAGGATTGACAAGAAGATTAGAATATCATTGCTAATACGCAATACTCCCTCTAGTACTTAAGGATTTATTTTATTGCATTCTGGAAGACCTCAGTCGCTGAGGAAATTCCAAAGTTCAGTCGCTTGTAATGGTGCAGCCCCAAGTGTGTCGAAAAGGTGGTTAACGCACAGTTGAGGTCAGCAATGATATCCATTGTCTGTGTTATGTGATGCTCTCTGCGGATTGCTTTGTTGGGTAATCTCACATCAGTCCACAGCCAGATGGATCTCAGCTGTTTGGGCTTCTCTGTAATCACAAGTGGAGATACCCAAGGGGTGGGCCCTGGCACTTTCTCAATCACATCCATTTTCTTAAGCTTCTCCAGCTCCGCCTTCACCTGTTGGCACAGATGAAACATTACACATCTATGCCTGAGTGGCGTTGGCTGTATTGTTTTGTCTTTGTGCAGCTTGACGGGGTGGGGGTGATTTGTACTTTTTGACACCTTTGCCCCCAAGAATAGTTCTGAAAATGCTCTAATATGTTGTCCACCTGCAGAGCATGGATTTTCTTGGCAAGAAATGCAAGGCCCAAATCTTCAAACATGTGCTCCCAATCAGTGTACCATCTCCTTCTTCTGTTACATGGAAGTGTGCTTTTTCTTGCCTGTCTCCATGGCGGTCTTCTTTGACTCCCACCAGGGCTAGTGGATCTTTTTCTCCATAACAATATAGTTGAATCTGTGACAGACTGAGGGGCCAGTGTAGGGTTAGCAGCAGGTACTGCCGGTGAGTCATCACGTTTACTGATGCTGCCATATCAATAAGGGCTGGTACTGTTGTTCTGGTGACCGTCAAATTACATCTCTGGCCCTTGCTGTTCGGGTGAGTGTAGGAGATGAGGAATACATCCTCCACTTTATTGTTGTCCTCTGCTGCTTCGTCTTCAAACCCACCACTCTTGGTTCTTGCTAGACATGTTGGGTCTAACTGCCAGAGTACCCTAGTTAGTGGTTGTCGGCCTCTGCACCCTCTCTCACTGCCCCTGTAGACTCGTGCAAAGTGGTTTGTTGCACGCTGCGCATGTGCTGCCCACTGCAGAGCATCATTCCAGTGAATGATTTTCTAAGCCACAGTTCCTGCAGGATACCTCTGTGGTCAAGTTTGCCCTCCCTCTGCAGCTTACCAGCCTGCTTCAAAGTGCCTCCACCACCTCTGTTTTTACTTTCTGAGACTTAAGCGAGGACCCACCTTCAGGTCCTTTATCGAGTGCCACCTCCAACTCCTTTGCTGTCGCATTGGATAGTTTGTACAGGCCAGCCAAGAACAACATGTCTTCTAGTGTTATTTCTGGTTGTCGTAGTATTAGTCGTCTTAGGTTTGCTGACCTGCACCCATGAATTAGTTGAGCTGTGGCTTCCTTGGACTGATCATTGTCTGTGCAAGTGCTGGCAAGAGCTCATAGGTGAGCATAAAAGGCATCTACTGAATCCACTTCCTTCTGTCTGGCCTGGTGTAATTTGAAGTGTTCCAAGTTCGGGTTGAGTTGGGGGTAGAAATTAGCATTCAGGGCTGTTGTTGCCCCATTGTAACAATTGATACCCCCGGTGGCAGGGAGATGCTGGAAAAGTTTGTTGATTTCATTGCCCCGAAAATGCAACAATAATGATCGTTTGACCTCATCATTGGTCTCACATGTGGCTCTGAAGTAATTTTCCAGCCTGGCCTTGCATACCTTCCATCCAGGGGCAGCAGTAGCAGGGTCTGCCATTTCGTTGAATGGTGCAAAGGCACCAATGGATGTATGTACTGGTGCAACTACAATGGCTGGAACTTGTTGTGCCCCATGGGCCCCATTTGCCTGTGCATTGTCCACCATGTGGGTCATAAAAATGACCCCGTGGGCCTCTTCAGTCTTGCGGCCACAAATCTCACATGCCGGGTCCCGTCCTACCTTTTTGCCTCACACTAACTGGCAGCGATCTTGCAGGTGGCTTCCTCAAGCCTCGCCATTCATCAGCCCGAGGGCAAGGAGCTTGCAGAACCCACACCCATTGCATCCATGGCACCTTTTGCCGTGACCTGGGCCGTCCCTTGTCTAGGTGCCTCAGACTGCCACCATCTTGTACATGGCTTCACTTGTGGGTGTGGTGGCCGAGGTGGAACACCAACATCTGCCACCGCACTGCTCCCTCTGGGCTTCTCCCATGCTTGTGAGAGGTCAGCAGTTGGGTCTAATACGACAGAGATAATATGTTAATTTTACTTATTGTATCCTTGCAACGTCCACTTCTGTTGCATTGTGTGCATAGATTGCCACCGCTCCGGACACTTTTGCCTTGGTACCCTTTCTTTGCAGGTATAAAAAAATCATGTATTGTCTGGGGGTGTAGCAGATAAGAGCAATCTTGTCTCTTGTAGAATTATATCAAATTTTGTTAAAATTTTTCTTTATATAAGATTTGGCATAGAGTCCATTGGCTCCCCTGAAATTCCGTAAGCACACTCTTTAGATTTTTGCTGAGCTAATTCTTATTTAAGACTGATGTTGTAGTGCTTTGGGGTGCCATGGCCTATGGTTTACACAGGAATAATATGCTTTGCACCTTTTGTTGTTAACTGCATGTTTTGTAGAAGAAATTCCAGACGGTGCCCATATTGAAGTTCTCTGTGGCACCTTTAGGACTTTGTAGGGTTGTAGATGTCAATCTGCCATCAGTGTGTTTTATGCTCCTTCTAGGTTATCGAACCAAGAATCAATTGTATCTTAAAAAATAGAGAGACATTTCATCATTCTTAGTGATACTATTTTGATGCCCTTTACGACAGTTGCAACCTTTGCCCTTTAATTAGGCAGATTATCCTCTTGCTGGTGAATGATCTCCATGTGTTCATTGGCTTCCCTTCAACTGGGGTTTTAAAGGTGATTGCCTATGTCTTTTGAGTTAGTTTCTCTTACCCTTGGTAGTGCTTTGCAGAGTTTAATAATATATCATCTGTTCAGGATATCTCCTCTGCCACGTGAATTATAATTCGGGTATAGAATTATTCTGTTATTAACCCTATATTGGGAATTCTGGCTGTGATGCCCTCCGTTTACATATCTCGTTTCTTGTTTCAGTGAGATTGGAAGTATTATGAATGGCTGGTTTCTGGGCAGGATTATTTGGGGCCAGACACAGATCTGAGTTAGTGTCCTGTAACCTGTCTTTCTTGTTTGATAGAAGTGGATGTCTATTGTCGTCTAATGCTAGTCCGCTTGCTATTGCAATTGTTTTGCCCAGATCTGTGGGATTTTCTGTACTGTTTTGGCATGTTGGCGTTAGCTACATATGCTGATCAGTTCTCCCTAATATAATTTCTTGTTACTCAGTCTACCACCAGTAAGGATGCCTTCATTGGGTGTGGTATTTTTATAGCAATGTATTCGGTTGTATGTGCAGTGTCTTGTTTGTTTCTTATGTGTTTTCTGTGTTATCTTTCTTTGGTGTGTGATCAAACATGTTTGTCTCCATATGTTGTTACATTTGGATCTGACTGAGATAATTGTTTGTCTCCTGCAGGCGTTTGAAGCCACTTTCTGATTACCTCACATTTCTTGCACTTGAATCCTCCTTCTTGTTTTTAGTCGAAACCTACCAGACAGTCAAGCTGTCTGATTTGCTGAAGACATCTTGGGAACATTTGGAAAGTGTCCCTGGAATGCATTCTGCCTATTGCTGACCATGGGTTTTGCAGTTTGTAACTCATGTTTGCTTGCTTTGAGTTTGCTGGCTTTATTTGTTTTAGGCTGTCCAGCTTGAGTTTATCTGCCTGGCAGAGCAGTGCTTGTTTAATGTATCCTTCCAAGCGCTCGTTTTCTGTAAACAGGCCTTTAAATCTTGTTCTTATCATGTCACATTTACTGTGCATTCAAAGGCAGAGGTCAAATTTCAGGCTCCGTCTTCCACGCAAGCTTGTTGGTTACTCTTCTTTCTTTGACTTCAAAATGAGAGGATTTATTTGACAGTCTTGCTGTGAAATGATACGTGAAAGTCTTGCTGTCAAAGCTCCCAACAAAATGTAAATGTCTGTAAATGAACTGTGCAGATATTTCAGAATATAATCAGAAGTAGGAAAGCACAAATTAAGCACATTTTTGCAATTCTGAAGTGTGGTGGTAGCAAATATATTAATGTGATCAAAACAAATAAATGCACTTTGCTATGCCATTTACTCACATTTTCGCTTGTGCCCAGTTAAACTGTATGTCAGTGCAAATGTAATGGTCCACTCCACAAAACTTCATTCTGTGTCACTCTAGTCTGGAACATTGCAGTCTAAGCCACTGCACTGTAAACCACTGCACTCGTGACACTGCACTCTATTCCAATGCACTTTACTCTTTACCACTCTAGTCTACGCCAGTTCACTCTATACCAATCAGCTCTACTCTAATCTGGTCTGCACCACTGCACTCTATGCCAATGTTCTCTACACATCACACTCTACCCTGCCCCACTCTAATCTACACCTCTTCACCTTATGCCACTCTGCTATGGACCACTCTACTCAATTCCACTGCACTCTACATCACTCCAATTTAAACCACTGTCATCTATGCTACTCTACTCTATCAATCTACACTGCACTCAATGTCGATATATTCTATTCTACAACCCTCTCCTCTACGCAACAGAACTCTACACCACTGTTCTCTACTCTGCGCCACTGTACTCTATGGAACTGCACTCTATGCTACTCTGCACCACTGTACTCTATGCCATTCCACTGTATGCCAGTGCACTCTACTCTGCCACTCTATTACACTCTGTCAGTGCACTCTATGCCACGCTACTTTGCATCACTCCTCCCTACGCCACTGCACTTTATGCCACTGCACTCTACGCCACTCTACTCTGCAGCACTTTTCTCTGTGCCACTGTACTCTACTCTGCACCAATTCTACTCTAAACCACTCTAATCTATGCCACCCTACTCTGCACCACTGGACTCTACACCACTGCACTTTATGCCACTGTACTGTGTACCACTCTAATCTAAACCACTGCTTTCTTAGATGCTACATTGTACAAGGCTGCATTCAATGCTTCTGCATCCTACGCCACTGTTTACACCCCGCAGCACTCTACTGTACATCGCTACATGCTACACCAATGCACTCTATGCCAGTCCACTCTATGCTTCTCCACTGTATACCACTCTACACAAATCCACTCTGCCACTCTACTCCATTTTACTCCACTCTGCACACTCCTCTCTACGTCACTTCATCCTTCTCCACTTAACTCTGTTACACTCTACTTCACTCTATCCTACTCCATTCTACACCAGTCTACTCCACTCTACACAACCCCCTATACATCAGCTTTCTCCATTCTGCACCACTCCAGTCTTCTCTGCTCTACTCTACAACGCACTATTGCATTCCTCCACACTATCTATGCCACTCCACTCTACACCACTCCACAACACTCCACTCTAGCCCAGTGACTGCACACGATTGTTTGAACCTGGATATAGTAACATGCAATAAGGATGCCACAGTTTTAAAGTATAAAGCGTTGCATGCAAACCAAAAGTATTGAGAACAGTTTGATTTCATGTTTTAATTCTAGGTGTGAAGGGCTAGTTAAATAATGCACAAGATGAAAGCAGAAATTAATGGAATGAAGTGGATTTATCTTTTTTCCAACACTTTTTCCTAACTTCTGTATGGATAAAGATTGTTCTCAATGAAAAAAATTTATACAGTTTGACTGTATTTGAGATTTCTTTAAATAAAATGTATGTAGGTGTTAACGTTTGAGTAAGAAGTATGTTCGATGGCATCTGTCGCTGTAGATACGCATGTTTTGCAATAGCTCGCCATCTGGTGTTGGGCCGGAGTGTTACAAGTTGTTTTTCTTCGAAGAAGTCTTTCGAGTCACGGGACCGAGTGACTCCTCCTTTTGTCTCCATTGCGCATGGGCGTCGACTCCATCTTCGATTGTTTTTTTTCCGCCATCGGGTTCGGACGTGTTCCTGTCGCTCCGAGTTTCGGAACGGAAAGATAGCTAATTTCGGAAGATTTTCGTCGGTATTGTTGCGTTCGGGATCGGCGTAGTTAGATTCAACACCGCATCGAAGATCGAAGAGCTCCGGTGCCCTTCGGGGTAGTTTTTCGATCCCCCGTCGGGGCCTGGTCGGCCCGACCGCGTGCTGAAGAACGCCGATGGAACGGACCCCGTTCCGTTTCTGCCCCAAATGCCACAATAAATACCCCTATACAGACCAACACTTGGTCTGTAACCTGTGCCTGTCACCTGAGCACAGCGAAGACACCTGCGAGGCCTGTTGTGCGTTCCGGTCCCGAAAAACTCTCCGAGACCGTCGAGCCAGAAGACTTCAGATGGCGTCCGCGCCGACAGCCCACCGGGAGTTCGAGGAACAAGAAGAGGAGGGATCCTTTTCGATCCAAGAATCGGACTCCGAAGGATTCGACGATACACAAACCGTGAGTAAGACGTCGAAAACCACACAGAGGAAGATTTACAAGGCCCAGGGGACGCCACTGCCATCAGGCCATGGCTCCACCCATAAATTCGGTGACCGACCGTCGGCACCGAAAAAGGCCCAAACAGTGCAGAGATCGTCCGACTCCGGTCGAGACACCGGCACGCAGCCTTCTCGGGACCGAGAAAGTGCTGGAGACAAGCCTCGACACCGAGATGCCGGTGTGGAAACGGCTCGACGCCGAGACAGCGGCACCGAAGAAGATCGACGCGAGAGGTTTCGGCCCCGAAAAAGAAAAAAGTCACCTCGGAGCCGAAAAAACACGCAGACAGGGTTTCGGTCCCGAAACAAACTGCAAGCGACCCAGCTTCAGGCTCTTATACAGAAGAGCACTCGCTAACCTCCCAAATGCAAAAGCATAGGTTTGAGGGAGAGCTACAATCAACTGATGTGGACCATACGCAAAAGCGTATTTTCATACAGCAGGGGACAGGAAAAATAAGCACCCTTCCCCCCATTAGAAGAAAGAGAAGGTTGGAGTTCCAAACTGAACAGACACCACAACCAAAAGTGGTGAAAAGAGTTACCCCACCACCCTCTCCTCCGCCCGTGATTAACGTCTCACCAGCACAAACTCCATCACACTCCCCAGCTCACACCACCATAAGCCAGGGTGACCAAGATCAAGACGCATGGGACCTATACGACGCCCCAGTGTCAGATAACAGTCCGGAGGCATACCCTACGAAGCCATCTCCACCAGAGGACAGCACCGCGTATTCTCAAGTGGTGGCTAGAGCAGCACAATTTCACAACGTAAGCCTCCACTCAGAACAGGTCGAGGATGATTTTTTATTCAACACACTCTCCTCCACCCACAGCTCATACCAAAGCCTGCCTATGCTCCCTGGTATGCTCTGGCACGCAAAAGACATCTTTAAGGAGCCGGTCAAAAGTAGGGCAATCACACCAAGGGTGGAAAAAAAGTATAAGGCGCCTCCTACAGACCCGGTTCTCATCACTACACAGCTGCCACCAGACTCTGTTGTTGTAGGAGCAGCTAGGAAAAGGGCCAACTCCCACACATCTGGAGATGCACCACCCCCAGATAAAGAAAGCCGCAAGTTCGATGCAGCTGGTAAGAGAGTCGCAGCACAAGCTGCAAACCAGTGGCGCATCGCGAACTCCCAGGCACTACTTGCGCGCTATGACAGAGCCCACTGGGACGAGATGCAACATCTCATTGAACATCTGCCCAAGGACTTACAAAATAGGGCAAAACAAGTGGTTGAGGAGGGACAGACCATTTCCAACAACCAGATCCGCTCCTCCATGGACGCTGCAGATACAGCTGCACGGACAATTAATACATCTGTAACTATCAGAAGGCATGCATGGCTCCGAACGTCTGGATTTAAACCAGAGATTCAACAAGCAGTTCTCAATATGCCTTTTAACGAAAAAGAACTGTTCGGTCCAGAAGTGGACACAGCGATTGAGAAACTCAAAAAAGATACGGACACTGCCAAAGCCATGGGCGCACTCTACTCCCCGCAGAGCAGAGGGAATTACAGCACATTCCGTAAAACACCCTTTCGAGGGGGGTTTCGGGGTCAGAGCACACAAGCCAGCACCTCACAAGCAACACCGTCCATTACCAGGGACAGTATAGAGGAGGTTTTCGGGGACAATATAGAGGAGGGCAATTCCCTAGGAATAGAGGAAGGTTTCAGAGCCCCAAAACCCCTACTACTAAACAGTGACTCACATGTCACTCACCCCCTCCACACAACACCAGTGGGGGGAAGAATAAGTAATTATTACAAAGCATGGGAGGAAATCACTACAGACACTTGGGTTCTAGCAATTATCCAACATGGTTATTGCATAGAATTTCTACAATTCCCTCCAAACATACCACCAAAAGCACAAAATTTGACAACACACCATTCCAATCTCCTGGAGATAGAAGTGCAGGCACTATTGCAAAAGAATGCAATCGAATTAGTGCCAAACACACAAATAAACACAGGAGTTTACTCACTGTACTTTCTGATACCAAAGAAGGACAAAACGCTGAGACCAATCCTAGACCTCAGAGTAGTGAACACTTTCATCAAATCAGACCACTTTCACATGGTCACACTACAAGAAGTATTGCCATTGCTAAAACTACACGACTACATGGCAACTTTAGACCTCAAGGATGCTTATTTCCATATACCAATACACCCATCGCACAGGAAATACCTAAGGTTTGTATTCAAGGGAATACATTACCAATTCAAGGTACTGCCTTTCGGATTAACAGCTGCACCAAGAGTCTTTACCAAATGTCTAGCGGTAGTCGCTGCACACATAAGAAGGCAGCAAATACATGTGTTCCCATATCTAGACGACTGGCTAATCAAGGCCCATTCGTTAATAGAGTGCTCAAATCACACAAATCATATCATACAAAACCTCTTCAAACTAGGGTTCACCGTCAATTTCACAAAATCCAAAATTCTGCCGCGCAAGGTACAACAATACCTGGGAGCCATAATAGACACATCAAAAGGAGTAGCCACTCCAAGTCCACAAAGAATTCAAAATTTCAACACCATCATACAACGTACGTATCCAACACAAAGGATACAAGCAAAGATGGTACTACAACTCCTAGGCATGATGTCTTCATGCATAGCCATTGTCCCAAACGCAAGACTGCACATGAGGCCCTTACAACAGTGCCTAGCATCACAATGGTCACAAGCACAGGGTCGCCTTCTAGATCTGGTGTTAATAGACCGCCAAACTTACCTCTCGCTTCTGTGGTGGAACAACATAAATTTAAACAAAGGGCGGCCTTTCCAAGACCCAGTGCCACAATACGTAATAACAACAGATGCTTCCATGACAGGGTGGGGAGCACACCTCGATCAACACAGCATACAAGGACAATGGAACGTACATCAAACAAAACTGCATATAAATCACCTAGAACTTCTAGCAGTTTTTCAAGCACTAAAAGCTTTCCAACCAATAATAGTTCACAAATACATTCTCGTCAAAACAGACAACATGACAACAATGTATTATCTAAACAAGCAAGGGGGGACGCACTCCACGCAGTTAAGCCTGCTAGCACAAAAGATTTGGCGTTGGGCAATTCACAACCAAATTCGCCTAATAGCACAATTTATACCAGGGATCCAAAATCAACTCGCAGACAATCTCTCTCGAGATCACCAACAGGTCCACGAATGGGAAATTCACCCCCAAATTCTGAACACTTATTTCAAACTCTGGGGAACACCTCAGATAGACTTGTTTGCGACAAAGGAGAACGCAAAATGCCAAAACTTCGCATCCAGATACCCACACAAACAGTCCCAAGGCAATGCCCTATGGATGAACTGGTCAGGGATATTTGCTTACGCTTTTCCTCCTCTCCCTCTCCTTCCTTACCTGGTAAACAAACTCAGTCAAAACAAACTCAAACTCATATTAATAGCACCAACTTGGGCAAGGCAACCCTGGTACACAACGCTGCTAGACCTATCAGTAGTACCCTGCATCAAATTGCCCAACAGGCCAGATCTGTTGACACAACACAACCAAAAGATCAGACACCCAGATCCAGCATCGCTGAATCTAGCAATCTGGCTCCTGAAATCCTAGAATTCGGGCACTTACAACTTACCCAAGAATGTATGGAAGTCATAAAACAAGCCAGAAGGCCATCCACCAGGCACTGCTATGCAAGTAAATGGAAGAGGTTTGTTTGCTACTGCCATATTAATCAAATACAACCATTACACACAACTCCAGAACATGTAGTGGGTTACTTGCTTCACTTACAAAAATCTAACCTGGCTTTCTCTTCCATTAAAATACACCTTGCAGCAATATCTGCATACCTGCAGACTACCTATTCAACTTCCCTATATAAGATACCAGTCATTAAAGCATTCATGGAGGGCCTTAGGAGAATTATACCACCAAGAACACCACCTGTTCCTTCATGGAACCTAAATGTTGTCCTAACTAGACTTATGGGTCCACCTTTTGAACCCATGCACTCCTGCGAAATACAGTTCCTAACCTGGAAGGTGGCATTTCTCATCGCCATTACTTCCCTAAGAAGAGTAAGCGAGATTCAGGCGTTTACAATACAGGAACCTTTTATACAACTACACAAGAATAAGGTTGTCCTAAGGACCAATCCTAAATTTTTGCCAAAGGTTATTTCACCGTTCCATCTAAATCAAACAGTGGAACTTCCAGTGTTCTTTCCACAGCCAGATACCGTAGCTGAAAGGGCACTACATACATTAGATGTCAAAAGAGCATTGATGTATTACATTGACAGAACAAAAAACATCAGAAAGACTAAACAACTATTTATTGCATTTCAAAAACCTCATGCAGGAAACCCAATATCAAAACAAGGTATAGCCAGATGGATAGTTAAATGCATCCAAATCTGCTACCTTAAAGCTAAACGACAGCTGCCCATTACACCAAGGGCACACTCAACCAGAAAGAAAGGTGCTACCATGGCCTTTCTAGGAAACATCCCAATGCAAGAAATATGTAAGGCAGCCACATGGTCTACGCCTCACACATTCACCAAGCACTACTGTGTAGTCGTGTTATCCGCACAACAAGCCACAGTAGGTCAAGCCGTACTAAGAACATTATTTCAGACTACTTCCACTCCTACAGGCTGATCCACCGCTTTTGGGGAGATAACTGCTTACTAGTCTATGCAAAACATGCATATCTACAGCGACAGATGCCATCGAACTGAAAATGTCACTTACCCAGTGTACATCTGTTCGTGGCATCAGTCGCAGTAGATTCGCATGTGCCCACCCGCCTCCCCGGGAGCCTGTAGCAGTTTGGAAGTTACCTTCAACTATTTATATATGTATCATCTCAACCTTAAATAGGTGCATACTTAGTCACTCCATTGCATGGGCACTATTACTACAATTCAACTCCTACCTCACCCTCTGCGGGGAAAAACAATCGAAGATGGAGTCGACGCCCATGCGCAATGGAGACAAAAGGAGGAGTCACTCGGTCCCGTGACTCGAAAGACTTCTTCGAAGAAAAACAACTTGTAACACTCCGGCCCAACACCAGATGGCGAGCTATTGCAAAACATGCGAATCTACTGCGACTGATGCCACGAACAGATGTACACTGGGTAAGTGACATTTTCATTTTAAGGCAAGCTGTGCATGTGCAATCATTTGAGCTTTGCTGGATCTACTCTTCTGACTGCATCACCTGTTTCAGAGGTTTGTGGAAAATTGTCATACCCCACTCTTCTGGTAATGGCACTTATTCTAAGGAGGTTGAAAAGCTGGCTGATTTGGGCCTTCAACTACTGTGTTGTCTTCATACAGATATTTATGGCTTACGAAGAGTTAACAAGACTGCTGTAATTCACATTTGCCTCACCATTGTATAATCCAGCACACAAGTTACAATATGATATATAACCCAGCCAAAAATTGTCTTGAAGATCCAAATTATGGATCACTAGTTATAGTGCAAGCTTTGTAAGTTTATTTCGGAGGGACTGCTGTATTAATATTTGTTGTTTTGCTATTGCTCACATGTGATTCCTGCTGACTGAAGCTTATTTTACATATATGAATAGGGACATCCTTAACAAAAATGGCTGCACTTTCAGACTTTTGCACAGTAAGCTATCCGATTTTAAAAGATTAGGTCTGTTTTAAAATCATTGTTTATTTTTTTAAATTCCTCAGATACCCAAGCTTCTTGTTCCACATTACTGTGAGCTGGTGGGAGCAAATCCCAAAATTCGTCCAAATCCTGCCAAGTTTCTTCAGAACTGTTGCAGTCCCAATGGATTCATGAGCAACACCTTTGTGGAGATCAACCTTTTCTTGGAAGAGATTCAGGTATGTATTGGTAGACTGACTACCTATCTCTTGGACAGTGCTTCCTTTGAAAATGCATTTCAGTTATTGTTTTCAGACTACTAATTCCTGGTTCAGTTCACAGCACTCAGATTTCTCAGTCACTTGCATGGTTAACCGATCAGTCCACATATTTGAAAAGCAAGCTAGTTCTTTGATCCTTAATTTTTAATGTTATAAACTGAACACAAGTATGAGAATCCCAAGGAAAAAACCTGGATCAGATGAGCTAATTATCCATGGACTTGGTAAACTTGAGCTGTCTGTTTTTCTATCCATCTTTGTCATACTTTGTTCCTTGTCTGTGGTTTGTAAGTAATGGCACTTGATTATTTAAATCTTCTGCCCCTTGAGTTTAATATTGCTTCTCTTAGCCAATTGTTTTTGTATTGTATTGTATTGTAATAGTATTTATATAACGCTTACTACCCTTGACGAGGCGTTGAAGCGTTGTTCGGCGAATAGCACACTACACCGGAACCCAACAAGAATTAGTGATGGATTAGTATCGGGAAATATGTGTACAGTTTTAGTATTGTTATGAGTTCATTTGAGCCGCGGATCTGAGAGTTTGTTAGTTAGATTGACTGGAGTAATGGAGGTGTGGAGGAGGAAAGAAATCCAGAAGTGTTAATTGGGAGTATATCCCTCATTTACTCATCCCAAAGGCTTGGGATGAGTAAAGGGGGATGGAGGAGGGGAGTTCTGTAGAAGGGTTAGGGAGATCATAGTAGCAGGGTGAGATAAATGAGGGGGAATTTAGTAGGGTTGGTTGAGAGGTCATGGTAATAGAGTGAGGTTTGGTGAGCTAGATGTGGAAGCGGAGGGAAGAGCTTAGGCAGAGTTATTTAGGAGATGAAAGTAGTAGAATGGATTTGGGATGAGTCAGAGTGGGAATGGAGGATAGATTGATAGAGACATGACATATGATGATGGGTAGATAAGTGTGATAAGATGAGAGCAGGGATTCATTGTTATCTAGTATAACAACCCACCCAGGAGCCATGCAATGACCCACGAACATGCCAAGCACAGAACAACATACACACATACATACATACACATATATATATATATATATATATATATATATATGTTCGATGGCATGTGTAGCTGCAGATACACATGCTGTGCACTGTTCCTGCCATCTAGTGTTGGGCTCGGAGTGTTACAAGTTGTTTTTTCTTCGAAGAAGCCTTTTCGAGTCACATGACCGAGTGACCCCCTCCCTTTCGGCTCCATTGCGCATGGGCATCGATTCCATCTTAGATTGTTTTCTTTCCGCCATCAGGTTCAGACGTGTTCATCTTCGCTCCGGGTATTCGATTCGGAAAAAGACTAAATTCACAGAAAATCGTCAGTATTGTTGTCGATCGCAAAACATCTTGCATCAACACCTCGACACCGGTGTATGAGGCTGGCCTGGCTTGTAGTGGGTACCAGAGGTACTTACACCTTGTGCCAGGTCCAGTTATCCCTTATTAGTGTAGAAGAGGTGTTTCTAGCAGCTTAGGCTGATAGAAGGTAGCTATGGCAAAGCAGCTTAGGCTGAACTAGGAGATATGTAAAGCTCCTACTATACCACTTATATCATATGTACAATATCATAAGAAAACACAATACACAGATATACTAAAAATAAAGGTACTTTATTTTTATGACAATATGCCAAAAGTATCTCAGTGAGTACCCTCAGTATGAGGATGAGAAGTATACACAAGATATATATACACAAACCAAAATTATGCAGTAAATAGCAAAAAGAAGTAATGCAAGAAATGTAAAGTTACAGTAGATTGCAATAGGAGCACATAGGTTTAGGGGAAACACAAACCATATACTCCAAAAGTGGAATGCGAACCACGAATGGACCCCAAACCTTTGTGAGCTTGTAGAGGGTCGCTGGGACTGTAAGAAAACAGTGAGGGTTAGAAAAATAGCCCACCCCAAGACCCTGAAAGGTAGGTGTAAAGTGCAACTACAACCCCCAGAGAGCATAGAAGTCGTGATAGGGGGATTCTGCAAGGAAAACCAACACCAGCAATGCAACAACAGTGGATTTCCAGACCTGAGTACCTGTAAGACAAGGCAACCAAGTCCAAGAGTCGCGACAGTGTCGAGAGTGGGCAGGAGCCCAGGAAATGCCAGCTGAGGGTGCAAGGAAGCTGCCACCGGATGGAAGAAGCTTGGTGTTTTGCAAGAACGAATAGGACTAGGAACTTCCCCTTTGGAGGATGGATGTCCCACGTCATGAAGAAGCTTGCAGAGGTGTTCCCACGCAGAAAGACCGCAAACAAGCCTTGCTAGCTGCAGTGGTCGTGGTTAGGGTTTTTGGATGCTGCTGTGGCCGAGGAGAGACCAGGATGTTGCCACTTGGATGAGGGGACAGAGGGGGCGCCCATCAAGTCAGGGAGCCCTCACAGAAGCAGGCAGCACCCGCAGAAGTACCTGAACAGGTACTTAGAAGAAAAGTGAACTGGAGTCCACCTGAAGTCACAAAAGGGAGTCCCACGACGCCGGAGGACAACTCAGAAGGTTGTGCACTGCAGGTTAGAGTGTCGGGGACCCAGGCTTGGCTGTGCACGAAGGAAATCCTGGAAGAGTGCACAGGAGCCGGAGCAGCTGCAAATCACGCGGTACCCAGCAATGCAGTCTAGCGTGGGGAGGCAAGGACTTACCTCCACCAAACTTGGACTGTGGGAGTCACTTGGACAGAGTTGCTGAGTTCCAGGGACCACGCTCATCGTGCTGAGAGGGGACCCAGAGGACCAGTGATGCAGTCTTTTGTTGCCTGCGGTTGCAGGGGGAAGATTCCATCGACCCACAGGAGATTTCTTCAGAGCTCCTGGTGCAAGAAGGAGGAAGGCTACCCCCAGAGCACGCACCACCTGGAAACAGTCGAGAAAGCCGGCAGGATGAAGCGATACAAGGTTGCTTGTAGTCGTCTGGCTACTTTGTTGCGGTTTTGCAGGCGTCCTGCGCAGTCAGCAGTTGATCCTTTGGCAGAAGGTGAAGAGAGAGATGCAGAGGAACTCTGGTGAGCTCTTGCATTCGTTATCTACAGAATTCCCCAAAGCAGAGACCCTAAATAGCCAGAAAACGAGGTTTGGCTACCTAGGAAGGAGGATTGGCTACTAAGAGAGGTAAGAGCCTATCAGAAGGAGTCGCTGACGTCACCTGCTGGCACTGGCCACTCAGAGCAGTCCAGTGTGCAAGCAACACCTCTGAATCCAAGATGGCAGAGGTCTGGGGCACACTGGCGGAGGTCTGGGCACCTCCCGTGGGAGGTGCAGGTCAGGGGAGTGGTCACTCCCCTTTCCTTTGTCCAGTTACACGCCAGAGCAGGGCTGGGGGATCCCTAAACTGGTGTAGACTGGCTTATGCAGAGATGGGCAGCATCTGTGCCCATCAAAGCATTTTCAGAGGCTGGGGGAGGCTACTCCTCCCCAGCCTTCACACCTATTTCCAAAGGGAAAGGGTGTTACACCCTCTCTCAGAGGAAATCCTTTGTTCTGCCTTCCTGGGCCAGGGCTGCCTGGACCCCAGGAGGGCAGAAACCTGTCTGAGGGGTTGGCAGCAGCTGCAGTGGAAACCCCGGAAAGGCAGTTTGGCAGTACCCGGGTTCTGTGCTAGAGCCCCAGGGGATCATGGAATTGTCTCCCCAATGCCAGAATGGAACTGGGGTGACAATACCATGATCTTAGACATGTTACATGGCCATGTTCAGAGTTACCATTGTGACTCTATACATAGGTAGTGACCTATGTATATTTCACACGTGTAATGGTGTCCCCGCACTCACAAGGTCTGGGGAATTTGCCCTGTACGATGTGGGCTAGTGCCAGGGTGCCCTCACACTAAGTAACTTTGCACCCAATCTTCACCAGGTGAAGGTTAGACATATAGGTGACTTATAAGTTACTTAAGTGCAGTGCTAAATGGCTGTGAAATAACGTGGACGTTATTTCACTCAGGCTGCACTGGCAGGCCTGTGTAAGAATTGTCAGATCTCCCTATGGGTGGCAAAAGAAATGCTGCAGCCCATAGGGATCTCCTGGAACCCCAATACCCTGGGTACCTCAGTACCATATACTAGGGAATTATATGGGTGTACCAGTATACCAATGTGAATTGGTGAAATTGGTCACTAGCCTGTTAGTGACAATTTGGAAAGCAGAGAGAGCATAAGCACTGAGGTTCTGGTTAGCAGAGCCTCAGTGAGACAGTTAGGCATCACACAGGGAACACATACAGGGCACATACTTAAGAGCACTGGGACCGTGCCTGGCAGGGTCCCAGTGACACACAGACTAAAACAACATATATACAGTGAAATATGGGGGTAACATGCCAGGCAAGATGGTACTTTCCTACAACCGGCGAAACACACCTTCGGTTGCCCTTCGGGGCTCCAGCGCCCATCCAGGGCCTGGTCGGCCCGAACGCTGAAAGCGTCAAAGCATCATGGACCGGACCCAGTTCCGATTTTGTCCACAGTGCCACGCCAAGTATCCCTACACAGACCAACACCGGGTCTGTTTTTTAAAACTAGACACGTAGGGGAATCCAAGATGGGGTGTCTTGTGAGGCTCTCACGAGGTCCTGGTACCCAGAATCCTTTGCAAACCTCAAAATGTGGCCAAAAAAAAAACTTTTTCCTCACATTTCGGTGACAGAAAGTTCTGGAATCTGAGAGGAGCCACGAACTTCCTTCCACCCAGCGTTCCCCCAAGTCTTCCGATAGAAATGGTACCTCACTTGTGTGGGTAGGCCTAGCGCCCGTGACAGGAAACTCCCCTAAACAACATGGACACATCACGTTTTCCCAAAGAAAACAGAGCTGTTTTTTGCAAAGTTCCTAGATGTGGGTTTTGGTCTCTAGCTCAGGCAGCACCTAAGGAAACCTACCAAACCTGCACATTTTTTAAAACTAGACACCTAGGGGAATGCAAGATGGGGTGTCTTGTTGGGTTCTCACCAGGTTCTGTTACCCAGAAGCCTTAGCAAACCTCAAAATTTGGCCAAAAAAACACTTTTTCCTCACATTTCGGTGACAGAAAGTTCTGGAATCTTAGAAGAGCCACACATTTCCCCCCCCACCCAGCGTTCCCCCAAGTCCCAGATAAAAATGGTACCTCACTTGTGTGGGTAGGCCTAGTGCCCGCGAAAGGAAATGCCCCAAAACACTATCTGGACACATCAAAATTATCAAATACAAAACTACCTGTTTTGTAAGGGAGTGGGAGGGCACCTGCGTTTTTGGTCCTGGGCTCAGAATGCATCTAGGGAAACCTACCAAACATAGACATTTCTGAAAACTAGACACCCGAGGGAGTCCAGGGAGGTGTGACTTGCATGGATCCCCCAATGTTTTTTTACCCAGAATCCTCAGCAAACCTCAAATTTAGCTAAAAACTCACATTTTCCAACATTTCTGTGTGTGATCACCGCACCGGGACAGATGTCCTACCACCCAACGTTCCCCTCAGTCTCCCAGTAAAAATGATACCTCACTTGTGTAGTTGGGCCAAGTGCCCGTGACAGGGAAGAGCCAAAAACATGTTGAAATTGAGGGGGAAACCAAAGCAGGTCCAAAAGGGCAGTTTGAAACAAAAACATTTTTAGGCTGACAAGTGCAGCAGAATTTTTATCGGTATAGGTGAGACACTGCTGGGTGGTAGGAATTTTGTGGATTCCTGCAGATTCCGGAAGGTTCCATCACAAAAATGTGAGAAAAATGTGTGATTTCCAGCAAAGTTTGAGGTTTGCAGGGCATTGTGGGTAGGAAAACGGTGCGGGTGCATGTGAATCACACCACCCTGGAATCAACCAGGTGTTTAGTTTTCAGATGTGTCTAGCTCTTGTGGATTTTGCTACATGGCAGCGTCACAAAGTCCAAAAAGTGGATCCCTCACCATTCCAATTGGGACGATTTTGAGAGTTAGCCAAGCCCTGATGGCCCAAATGTAAAACCAAAACCCCAAATAATCAAATATCCTCTTGCTTGCCATGGGATAAGATGTTTTAGTGTGCGGGGGGGAGAGCTGAAAGACTGTTACCCCTTCAGTTTGGGGTTGGGGCATAACTAGGCCCATACTAGTTGGTGGCCACCACCCCACTTTTTTATTTTTTTTAATTCCCTGGCATCTTTCTGACAATCCGCCCCAAGCCCCTGGGGTGTGGATCGGGGGTAATTGCCCAATCTGCCCACTGGTGGGCAGAACATCTTTAGCCTCATTTATTTGGGGTGGGGGTATGGCCATACCCCCACCCTCTTATTTTGGGGAAAAAAACAAATTCTCTGGTCTCTGGTTGTCTTTCTGCCCCCCTTCGGGGCAGATGGGCTTTCCAAAAATAGTCTAATCTGCCCTCAAGGGAGACAGATATGGCCAACAGTACTGTGCCCCCATGGGGTGCTAGTCACGCCCAAGGGGCTGCCCCCCAAACAAAACACACACATACACACACACACACACCAATCCCTGGTGCTTAAGTGGTTTCTGCCACCCCCTAAAATAAATATGCCCCCTCCCCCAGGGGAGCAGCCCTTGCCTAAGGGGTCGCTCCCCTTGCGTGAAATTGGCGCAACAAAAAAAATCCCTGGTGCCTAGTGCTTTCTGCCCCCAAGGGGGGCAGAAATGGCCTAAATTAAATTTGCCCCCCCCAGGGGAACGACCCTTGCCTAAGGGGTTGCTCCCCTTAAGTGAAATTTACACAAAAAAATAAAACTCCCTGGCGTCTAGTGGTTTCTGCCCCCCTTGGGGGCACATTGGCCTAACAAAAATAGGCCGGGCAGAAATGACCTAAATACAATTTGTCCCCCAGGGGAGCGACCTCATATATATATATATAAAAAAAACAAAAGTAAACATAAACCAAAATATATCCCTGGTGGCTCGGGGTCCCTGCCCTCCCCCCCATCGGCCTAATTGATTGAAATTCTTTATTTTGGCGGTTTGCCCTAAAAACATGCATAAAAAATACATTCTACAAAACAGTACACTAATGAATATAGAATTATGTATTACTAACATAAAAACAGTAAAAATGAAATTCTCATAAAAGACAGCAAAGACTAATCGATCTCTAGTCTTCTAAAGTACTCCATTTCTTATATACCCTATATTGCTTGTCACAATATATTGCTACGGCCATCTCTGTGAGAGTTTTGTTAGCTCCACGTAATTAGCTTATAAATCCTTAAAACCTTTTCGGCATTTAAAAACACCAGTTTAAAACATTTATACCCCTCCTACACTACCACCAATGCTCATTCAGAGCATGGCATGTATGTTAGCTATAGAACTAACCCACTGTCGATCCTCATAAAGTGGCAGTGCAACAATGAGCCTATCAAGGGCCTTACTTTACCAGAGTACTTAAACTTCATGTGGAATGGCTCCCCACCCCCTCGCATGCCCCCTCCCGAGCCAGAGCCCTCTCTCTTCTGATCCACACACCCAGGAGAAAACGGCTCATAGGATAGACTAAAGTCTTGTCTGTACTTGCAAACTGGCCTAAGCCACCGCCGCCTTGAGGCTCGATGCCCAGGGCAGACAATAACAATATGATTGACCGTTTCAGGCTTGGATTTACACAAGGGGCATAAGATAGATGGCCGATTTCCTTGACACGTGTCTGGGTAATTGGCCCTGAACTGGGTGGGGGAACCTTTGCTAGTGCAAGGGTGCCCTCGCACTTAGTAACTTTGCACCTAGCCTTCAGTAAATTAAGTTTAGACATATAGGTGACTTATAAGTTACTTAAGTGCAGTGAAAATGGCTGTAAAATAGTGTGTGCACTATTTCACGCAAGCTGCAATGGCAGACCTTTGAAAGGGTTTGTCTGAGCTCCTTATGGGTGGCAAAACAGCTGATGCAGCCCGTGAGGATCTCCTGGAACCCCAATGCCCTGGGTACCTAGGTACCATATACTAGGGACTGATAAGGGGGATCCAGTGTGCCAATTGAAATTGGTAAATGAAGTCACTAACCTATAGTGACAAATTTAAAAGCAGAGATCCCATAAGCACTGAGCTTCTGGTTAGCAGAGCCTCAGTGACAGAGTTAAGCACTACTGACAACACACACCTTAGGCCACAAACTATGAGCACTGGGGACCTGACCAGCAGGATCCCAGTGAGACAGGCAAAAACATACTGACATAGAGGCAAATATTGGGGTAACATGCCAAGAAAGATGGTACTTTCCTTCAGCGTGGCACCTGAAAAAGGCACTGCTGCCATAAGGAACTTGACACAGCGTCAGGGGGCAAAGAAGTCCCTCCTGGGAGGACCTCAGTCAAGGACAAAGCACAGTACCCACTCTAGAGGACCTAGTCGTACCCATAAGGCATGCTGGGAGGAGGTCATCCTGTACAGCGAGACAAGGAGCCCCAAACCAGGGAAAACCAAAAGATTGGTGCCCCCACCCCCCCCAAGAAGTACTGGTAGTTCCTATTTAACCTGTCCCATGAAATCTCCTTAGCTGGACATCTGGGGCAGACCAAAACCTGGGAGAGGGTAGTCACTTTTATCTCTGTATCTGCCTGGGAAGGTCATGGAGGTTTGTTGCTTATGTGTCATGTCCAGGTTAGTGGCAAGGCAGGGGGCAGGCCAAAGGTTTGGACGAGTGTTTTTTTAATTTTTTTATTTGCCTAAACCAGTGGTGCCCAGTGAGGCTCCTATAGGGCTGGTTCATTTGCATTTTTTTCAGAGTATGAAAAGGATTCAAATATGTGTTTTTCATGGGAATCCAAGGTAGGTCCAGAACCATGTCAGAGTTTCTTGATATGCACATAAGATAAATTATGTAAAAAATAATTTATATGGAACTTATTTACATAGTGGTTACCCTGCAAGCCTGTCATGGATCCTGCATTCCCAATCCTTAAATGGACATGCCTGTTCTATAATGACATGCAATAAAATGGCTAAAAAAACTCAACATACACCTATTATATGTATATAGCACATAATAACCGCAGTGTAAAAAATGAAATAAAAAAGCTGCTGTGTGGTGCACTGCTTCCTGTGTCAAATCCTGTTCTATAACTTGGCCACTCACTCTATTAGCTCACGAGGTCACCAACGTCTCTCCTCTCTTAGGGAGGAGAATGCTGACAGAGGCCCAAAGCAAACATTTCCAGCAAGAAGAAAAAATCATGTGTTCAAAATGTTTGAAAAGAAAGTACTTTACGCCCATACGAATTATGAAGTGAAAAGATATCCAGTCCATAGATGCTATGAAGCAGCCATGGCTTTGCAGCCCGAGCTGCAGATGACTGTTTCAGAATGCAAAGACATGCAACTAGCAAATTAGGCCAAACGTCTGTGTACAGAAGCAAACAAAGACTGTCTGACCACAAATCACCAACTTCATTTTAAATGTCAAGTTAGAATTACAGAAGCAAAAGAGTAATGCAAATATTCACAGGGAGGAGGGGGCATTGGGCTGCCACCCGGCCTGGAGTCATGGCTCCTCCAGTTATATTCTACGCTTGTATGTGTTTTTTCCAGACACAAGGGGCCACATTCAATAAGAAATCCTACAGTCTTAAGTTTACTCCTGCATTAAGGGTGATATTTTCAATTCTGATTTGGGAATTCTCAAAGAATTCCAGAGGTAATCCTGGGAGCCTGCAACAGTCACAACTTTTCGGAAGTACTCATAATCGTAAACAGCTACAAATACATAACTGCTCATGGAAAACATTTTAATATGCGGAAAAAATGATCACAAAGACATTTATCTTTTCTGATATTTTCTGCAGTTTTCCACCAGAAAGATGTTTTTCCTGATGGAGAAGCCAGATCTCCTACAACTCCACAAATTTTACAGATGTTTCCTTTCATTCTGTTACTGAGAAATAATTTACTCTGGTCTGTAACAACAGTAAGTCTCTAAACATTACCAGGCTGAGAATGCTTGTGAGTAGTTACCAATTCATACATTCGTCAGTGTGCATAAACTCTCTATGGCATCCCCACCGTGGAATGTACTTTCCACACCCATGAGAGCAGATTTACTCCACCCTAATGTTACATAATACAGATGTTTTATTATGTGTGTGTAAATTGTGTTATAAGCTCAAATAAACTCATATTCCACTTTTGTAAACTAAGCCATTTACACAAGTAACTTTAACTTGTGCATGCAAATGACTGTGAATTGGACAATAAGTCCTGTGGGGCACAAAAGCCCAACTTTCTGCTGCCCGGGAAATCATTTGACAAGTACATTTCATGGTGCCCAGTTAGGTGCTTGGAAAAGGTTTCTGTTCAAAATATACCTACAGACCAGGATGTGGACATCGATCTAGCCAAGGGTGGCCACTGTCCACGTCACTGTTGTGGTACTGGATATCGCAGTGGTGGTGCCTTGTGTTATATCACACTGATGCTTGGTTCTTTTTCCGGTTTTGACACAGTATGATTGTGTGGCACAGCCGTAAATGAGAAATCACACTGACCTTTTCCAGCTGGCAAGCAGCTCTGTGTGAAATATAATATCGAATACAGTATTCTGAGACATGGTGAAGCACATTCTGCTCCATCGTTTTTATCTTGTTTGTGCCATTACAGGCTGGGACAAATCATGTGAGAATTAATTTGGCCTAGTCATTCAATGGACATTCTGTGGGAACAGCTGGGCTAGCGAGCGGTTCAATTTTCAGCTCCTCGGGCAAAATAGAACTGTGTCAGTGGTGCAGTCCTCATATAGGTTTTTAAGGTGAATTGGCAATAAGTTCACCTAACCACTAGGTGATGCCATAAGGCACCTTCCTTACGCCACAGGGCTTGGTTAGACCATATACCCTCTGAAGGAGAACTTGTGCATCCCCAAATGCAAGAAATATAAAGCATACAGCATTAATGTACTTCTGGCGTGTAGTTGTAGAACACATAATGAGAGTAAGCTAAGACAGTCATGTTCCTCTCAGGCAGCGACTCCGCTCTGACCTCTCTTAAAGTCAAAGAAGATGTCCAGAAATAGTCTGGTCATGTGACAGGAATATTTGTGTGTATTGAAAATGCAGTGAACCGCTGCTCTGAAACAGATCAATGTTTTTTTTTTTTTTTTTTTTTTAGTCCTCATGTGTAACAAAAGACAGACAAGAGAAGCCACAGCATGCCCCAGCCTTGGTCATTGCTCTGGTACTCCAGCAACACTAAAGGAACGAGCGGCCCCCATCAGCCTTAGGGGAGGGGCAGAACTAGTCCACTTCCATCCTCCTAGCTGTTCGGTCTTAAGACTAAATCATTGGACTCTTACCAGAATCAGATCTCAGGAGTTAAATCGGGTGGTATCTAATTAATTCACACTATTGTGATGCCTGGAGGAGATGGTTCTATAGAAAGCCAAAAAGGGTTCCCACATTCTAAGGCACCTATCCGAACCATTACTACAATCTAAGTCAGAGATTCTCTTAGCTGCCAACAGCCCATCCCTGTGGGTAGGGGGGAAACTAGAGATCCACTTAATGCATATTTCCCGCCGGGCTATCAAAAACAAATTTAAAAATAAGATACCTCTGAGGTCTCTCCAATCTGTTGTGCAAACTCCTCTCGGCAACCTCATATAGCCCAAATACAACCATTGGTAGAGTTATCTCATTACGCCTATTTATAATAGACAAGATCGAATTGCCCACTTGTTCCCAGAAAATATGTATCCCTGGGCACTGCCACCAAAGATGCATATCATCAGCACCCTCTAAATCACACTTCAGGCAATTGATCTTTCCTTGGATAGCTATTTTATTAAACCTTTTGGGGGTCCAGTAAGCCTGGTATACAGTAAACAAGTGGTTCCACCCCAAGCGGGCAGGTTTAACCACAGATCAAAGAATCTTCGTAGAGGCCTGCCAGTAGTAAAGAAGTTCTAGGGAAGGAAAAACAAGATCCCATCCCTCTGTAGTGGGGGGGAGAAGATGCATCTTCAGCTTGTATGAGTACCCAGCACCACTTTGAAACCTCTTTTGTTTGGCTCTGTGGACCAGTGATTTCCCTCTCCCAAGCTGTGGAACACCCAGCCCCTGGTTCCCTATGCATCCAGCCTTTAATCTGCACATATTTAAATCTGGACAATTTAGCATTACTTGCTTCAAATAGAGATTCCCAAGAACTAAAGGAGCCCCTACTAACTAGCTGTCCCCACTGCGTTAACCAAGCTTTTCTGGGTTTTTTAGAAGACCAGATAAAACTAACTAATTCCCCCTGCAGTTTCCTTAGTCATTCAGTTTAAAAAGATAATGGGATAGCATTACAAATAAATTAGAATTTTGGCAGTACCACAATTTCTATTAGATTTGTTCTGCCTAATATAGAAAGACGTAAATGTGACCTTTGGACGAGTAGCTTCTTAGTTTCCCTAAAGCGCCACACAAAATCACTTGGGCCATCTCTGCCATGTTCTTGACCGCTTTAACCCCGAGAAATAGAATTTCGTCTTTCTCTAATGGGTTATCTTGAGGGCCATTCCAGGTCATTAGTTCAGATGTATCTACAGGGAGTGCAGAATTATTAGGCAAGTTGTATTTTTGAGGATTAATTTTATTATTGAACAACAACCATGTTCTCAATGAACCCAAAAAACTCATTAATATCAAAGCTGAATATTTTTGGAAGTAGTTTTTAGTTTGTTTTTAGTTTTAGCTATGTTAGGGGGATATCTGTGTGTGCAGGTGACTATTACTGTGCATAATTATTAGGCAACTTAACAAAAAACAAATATATACCCATTTCAATTATTTATTATTACCAGTGAAACCAATATAACATCTCAACATTCACAAATATACATTTCTGACATTCAAAAACAAAACAAAAACAAATCAGTGACCAATATAGCCACCTTTCTTTGCAAGGACACTCAAAAGCCTGCCATCCATGGATTCTGTCAGTGTTTTGATCTGTTCACCATCAACATTGTGTGCAGCAGCAACCACAGCCTCCCAGACACTGTTCAGAGAGGTGTACTGTTTTCCCTCCTTGTAAATCTCACATTTGATGATGGACCACAGGTTCTCAATGGGGTTCAGATTAGGTGAACAAGGAGGCCATGTCATTAGATTTCCTTCTTTTATACCCTTTCTTGCCAGCCACGCTGTGGAGTACTTGGACGCGTGTGATGGAGCATTGTCCTGCATGAAAATCATGTTTTTCTTGAAGGATGCAGACTTCTTCCTGTACCACTGCTTGAAGAAGGTGTCTTCCAGGAACTGGCAGTAGGACTGGGAGTTGAGCTTGACTCCATCCTCAACCCGAAAAGGCCCCACAAGCTCATCTTTGATGATACCAGCCCAAACCAGTACTCCACCTTGCTGGCGTCTGAGTCGGACTGGAGCTCTCTGCCCTTTACCAATCCAGCCACGGGCCCATCCATCTGGCCCATCAAGACTGACTCTCATTTCATCAGTCCATAAAACCTTAGAAAAATCAGTCTTTAGATATTTCTTGGCCCAGTCTTGACGTTTCAGCTTGTGTGTCTTGTTCAGTGGTGGTCGTCTTTCAGCCTTTCTTACCTTGGCCATGTCTCTGAGTATTGCACACCTTGTGCTTTTGGGCACTCCAGTGATGTTGCAGCTCTGAAATATGGCCAAACTGGTGGAAAGTGGCATTGTGGCAGCTGCACGCTTGACTTTTCTCAGTTCATGGGCAGTTATTTTGCGCCTTGGTTTTTCCACACGCTTCTTGCGACCCTGTTGACTATTTTGAATGAAACGCTTGATTGTTCGATGATCACGCTTCAGAAGCTTTGCAATTTTAAGAGTGCTGCATCCCTCTGCAAGATATCTCACTATTTTTGACTTTTCTGAGCCTGTCAAGTCCTTCTTTTGACCCATTTTGCCAAAGGAAAGGAAGTTGCCTAATAATTATGCACACCTGATATAGGGTGTTGATGTCATTAGACCACACCCCTTCTCATTACAGAGATGCACATCACCTAATATGCTTAATTGGTAGTAGGCTTTCGAGCCTATACAGCTTGGAGTAAGACAACATGCATAAAGAGGATGATGTGGTCAAAATACTCATTTGCCTAATAATTCTGCACTCCCTGTATATTAACTGAATAACTTGACATCCCTCCAAAGCTAGCAATAATTTCACAGAGTGCCAGGAAAGCACATTGGGGGTTCTGTGTATATATCAGGAGGTCATCCGCGTAAAGGGCTTCCTTTAGGACCCAATCATGATACTGAAAAGGTGTGATTCTCTGATCTGCCCTGATTCTCCTAGCCAGCGGTTCAATATAAAGATTAAAGATTAAAGATTAAAGAGAGAGAGGAGAGAGGACAGCCCTGCCGAGTACCCCGTTCAATCTTAAAATGTGAGGCTAGGATGTCGTTAACCAGAACCCGAGCAGAGGGAGCTTTATAGAGAGCTTTGATTGCGTTAAGAAAGTTATCTCCCAAATTGTTGCGGTACATTACCGCCTGCAGAAAGTGCCAACTCACTCTATCGAACGCCTTGGCAGCGTCAATTGTTAATATAGTTAGAGGCATATACATAGTAGTTGCTAAATCGATTGCAGCAACTAAGTAATGAGTCACGACTCCTAAATATTGATTTCTCATGAGTCGTTTCTGATTAATATGCACTAAGTCACCAATCACCTTATCCAACCTCCTAGCAAGTATTTGGGCAAAAATGTTGTAATCATTATTGAGCAGTGAAATGGGTCTATAAGACTCGCATCTTCTGGCGTCTTTCTGGGGCTTTAGTATTAAGGTTATGATAGTTCATTCCAAGAGGGCAGAACCGGAAGGGAATCTATAAAGATCGAATTCATCAACTGCATCAGAACTGGCGCAAGCTCTTCTCTCAAGAGTGTATATACTTCTGCCAGTATCCCATCTGGACCAGGCACCTTCCCATTTTTCAGGCCAGCAATAACACTATCTACCGCACTAAGGAGAAAGCATTGATTAAGGCTCAAATTCTTAGCGGCTGGTTCTAATCTTGGGAGTGTGACCCCCTTTAGCCAATTTTCAATTGCTTCCTCTGAGGTCTCCTAGGCATCTCTATATAGTGTAGAAAAAAACTTGACAAATTCTCCTGCGATGTCGTGATGTTCTGAGGAGGTTCTGCCTTTTTCAGCTAGTATTATTCCTTTAACCTTGTCGGACCTCGTCTTCCATGCTAATAACTTGCCACAGCCTTCGCCATACTCAAAATGCGCCAGTTTACTAGTTTCCCATTTGCTCTTCACAATTGATTCTAAAAAGACCTCAAGTGAATTTTGTGCTTCCTGGATTTGGTGCTGTAAGTCTGTGTGCGTTGTTGCATCCTGGGAGGATCGACTTTGGGCTTGCAGACTACTAGTTTTGCATCTATCAGAAAAAAAACTATTCTGGAAGCATGCCCAAGTTTCTTATTCCGGAAAGTGAACTCCTTAGTCTATCCCATTCTGTTTCGCCAAGGGTCAATCAGACCAAAATGTTCCATTATGTTATGCAAGCAGGTTCTCATATTAGGTGTACTGACGGTCGGTCTGGGGGTAGGCCTATCTAAGGAGGGATTAAGCAAAAGATTAAAGTCCCCGCCGACTATTATCAAGTTCTGAGCTATTCCAACCAGTTGCTCGTATAGATCCCTGAGTGGGCCCAAGTTGTTCACGTTGGGGCCGTAATAGGAAACCAGAGTGTGTTGGACTCCTCCTAACCTGATATTTGCCAAGACCCATCTCCCCCTAGGATCAGCACTGACATCTGTCAGCTGACTTTGAACTTTACTCTTTACAATAATTACTATCCCTTTCATGTTGCAGGATTGATTAGTACAAGCAAAGTGGGTAATCCACTTTTGTGACCTAAGAATACTCATCCACTCCTCGTATCTTAGATGGCTCCCCTGCAGGAGAATGATCTGGCTATCAGATAGTCTTAGGAACTCAAGAATTCTCCTCCTTCTGCTGCTCACTCTGAGGCCGTTTACATTCCAAGTCTGAATTTTAAGTTGGAAAGTATCGTCGGGGCCCATCCTCATGTCTTTATCCAGATAAAGAACTCTTGTCTAACCCCAACAGTTGTACAACTGTGCGAGAACTCAATTTTTTTCATTTTTCCCCATCTGCTCCCCACCCAGTGTGACCTTAGTTCAATCATTAAATCACGTCACACGCTAACTTTCTCAGTACCCTCCCGGGGGGATCCCTCCCTGAAACCATATTGGGTGGCTCATACTACCCATCGGACCTCAGCCCTCCGCAGCTCGCTGACTCTCCCCTTTTATCTGATCAATCAAAACCCTAGCTTCTTGGGGATCACAGAAATTAAACATTTTGTCTTTCCACATTACCAGCAAGGTGGCAGGGAACCTCAATTGTGGAGTAGCACCCAGAGACTTAAAATCTTGCCTAGCCTTCCCCAGCTCCCAGCGTCGATCTAACGTTGCCCTGACCTTATCAGATCTTATTAGGAATGACCAGCCCTCATGGCGAAAGCCCTGGACTTTGAGAGCTTCTGCAAGAATCAATTATTTTACTCGATACGAGGCGAAATTAACCAGAACCTTTCTAGGTTTCTCCTTGTTAGGATTTCTCTTGAAAGTGTCCCGGTGGACTCTCTGAATTTCCAAGGCAAAATCCAGGGAGGTCCCCATCGGGATATGGTCTTTAATCAAGGATATTATAAAGTCTTTAATATTGTCTCCTTCTGCCCCTTCTGGAATATTCAAGAATCTGAGGTTATTCCTCCTGCAGTGATTTTCCAAAGATTCTAGTTTCTCTCTCAGCTCCTCCTCACTTCACTTCAGCGTTTGGACCTCATGAGTGTTCGACTCCATAACTGCCTGTAGTGCACATATAGAGGACTCCATAACCCCTAGCCTCTCTGCTAAATTAGTGATTTTCGCATCGAGAACATCACAGAGCCCCTGGATTTTATCTTGATTGTATTCAGAGACATCAAATTTGTCTCTCATCTCATGTAGTAATGATTGGAGAAGGGAATCTGTTTGGGATGCCCTAGTTCGTTCAGACTTTACATGGTGCGGAAACGCAGACACCCCCCGACTGTGTCCTGTTCTGCCTCCTGCATCGATGGGCTATGTGTTAAAACAGACGAGGAGGGGGGGAACTCCCGCCATATTAGCCAAATTCACAGCCGTATTTACCAAGGAAGTGGAAGAGAAGCTGGAGGGTCCAGCCCGAGCTTTGAAGATGGCAGCTTCTACCCCCTTAACCGAGTTCTGGCCCCCAGCCCAGATGGGCGCCCGGGGGTCATGCAGGAGGGCCGGTGATGGAAGGCTGGGGTGAAAAATGATGTTGGCAAACGTACTTGATGCAAGGGAGCTCCAAAGCCTGCTCCCCCTAGAGATCCTGATTCAGCCCAGGCAGAGCCAAGCACAAGCCTGTGCTGACTCTGCCCCTGCTGCCCTGGAAGCAAAGCCTGGCCACCGCCCCTTTATGTCGGCGAAGTGACCAGGCTGCTTGAATTCAGCGTGGAGGGTGCGGCGGCTCGAAGAGGGCCCCTAAACACGGAGCTCCCATCCACCGGGGGTGCCAGGTAGGTAGAAAACAAAAAAAAAAGCGAGCCAAAGCTCGTGAGTCGGCGATGCAATGAGCGGAGGGCTGAGACCGCGGACTGCGCGTCTCAGCGGGATGCCATCTTCTCCCGAAACAAATCAATGTCGTGGTGATGCTGAGCGTGAATGTGTCCAAGTCTGTGAAGCATAAATAGATGTTGCGCCAGACACAAATTCTCAGTGGCTCAGAAGTCATAAAGAGGAATCATGTATTACTTTAGAGAAAATATTAACACATATGTTGGAAACCTAGAATGCATCATGCATACGTAGAGCAGTCATACAGATGTATTCCTCTTCATAACCCCATCACACAACTAATGCAATAATAATAAAATTACAATGATCATTTATGTAGCCCACATTAAGCATGCAATGTCTCCTCCTGGTGCATGTTAGTAAGAGGAAGGGCCACTGGAATGATGTGACTGGTATATTTTGCAAAGAGGCAGATCCTTTGTAGAGGTCATCTGGTCTCTTTTTTTTTTGTAGTTGACTCTTGTGGTCATGCGTTAAACTAGTACTAATTAGGATACATCTTTGCTCAGCCCATATTAATTTGTGTTAAATGGCAAAACATAAAAATAATGTTACCACTAAATGTGCATCACTAGGCATCATAATTTGTTGTTTCTAGCCACATAATTCAGGCCACTCTGCCACATACTTTTGCCCACCATTTGCTGCATAATTCCATTGTCCCTGATAAAAGATGATCTGAAGAGAAGACACAGGTCATGAGGCAGGCAAACATGTTGAAGCATTTATTGCCCTGTAAATCAGTACAGAAGGTAGATGATCAGTCATGTATGTGGCATTGTCCCATAAGCAGCATGCTTTTATCACCTCATTCCCTGAATAGCTTCTCCTGTTTCCAGCTTACATACAAAATCCTGAGGAACCACATGCCATCACACACAATTCCATGACAAGACATGACTCCAGGACGAGAAAAGGACCAAGAGACAGACACAAGATAAAACATATATATGATCTTTCTACTGTTTGTTTTACAAACTTTTGCCTTCTGTATGGTGTCATCTGAAGCTGTGACACCCCTTCCACTGGGTTCTGAAAGTTCTCATTAATTGGGATAGTGGTAGTCTGGGCTCAGTGTGTTAGTTCAGAAAATGGCCAGTCTCTTTCATGCAATGATGGTGTGATATGTCATTCAAAGGCTCAGGGGGTATCACCTTGGATGATGAAAGGCCAAGATAGCCCCTCTGGAAATCAAACATTTTATCCTTGCTGCCACACAGATGTTTGCTGAGGACACATTAGGCCTGTGTGCACCTTAGCCCATATAAAGGCTACATTCACTTAAAGGCCGGGACCTCAAATTTCAGATATTTGTGATGTGAACAAAATGTGTGATGCAGTTATGTAAAAAAAAAAAAAACTATTGATGTACACTATTTCAATTGTCTAGATTCTTTCCACCATGGCCCTTTGTGAGCCATATTATATTAATCACGTTTCCTGTAGCTATATACTGTTCTGCCATTCTAGTTGTTTTTTTTTTCTTTTTAAAACAGTGGAGATTTCTAGAGTGCTTGCAAATTCTAATCTTCACTTTGCAGACCGTCATGATTACATACCAAAGACAACATGGTCACATAATCAAATCAAATATATTGTCTTCAGAATTGCAATTTGTGTGTTTCCTAATGTGCCCTAACGTAGCTCAACCCGAGTCTACTGTTTTTGTAGGGAACATCAAGGGACACGCAGTACAGTGAACAAAATGTGTGTTGCAATTATGTTAAAAAAACACTTGAGGTACGCTATTTCAGTTGTCTAGGGTCTTTCCACCATGTCACAAATTACAATCCTGACATAGCTTTTTTACCTCTTCATCTCTGCAAGGTGGATGGAAATTAATTATAACGTTTTTGTTAAGAATGGCACCTGCTTTGCAGCACTAAAAAATAGCAGAACCAGTATTACCAAGCGATATGTAAAATAATGAGTTATTCCCAGACTGCCCCAACACGCACCAGTCAAAGAAGACTACAGGAGAGGATGTGGCGTAAGGTCCAGAGCTGCTGACTTTGCTGTGGAACACAGTTCGAGTCCAGGCGCCAGCTCAAAATCCTGTGATTCAGGGCAAATCACTTACCTAATCTCCCCCTTGCTACCAAAAATGGATATGTTCTTGTGTAATGTACCCGGTGCTCATGTAAAGTGCTGTGATATTGAGTTCGTGATAAATAAAACTCCCAAGATAATAAATAACTAAAGCCCTCCAATACCTTTGTGTCAAGTTCACACTACATAAAACTGCAAGAAAACAAACCTAAATAAAAAAGACCCCGCTAGACATCTGAAAGAAACAGCACGTTGCCCAAAAAACAGGAAAAGGATGAAACAACATACCGCCATGAGAACGAAGAGGCGGAGAATAAATAAAAAATAGGGTGCCTCACTAAGCTACATGCCAGATCGTGCAATAATCCATGTAACAGGGTAAGTCTCCAAGGCAGTAACAAAACAGCCTTAAGGCAGGACAAACGTAAAGCATTTACTAACATCAACAGCAGGAAGTGATTCAGGCCCTGCAGCAGACAAGCCTGATCATAAAGGCAAGTGCCACATAGGGCAGGACTCAGTTGTGTCCTTGAGGCACTAAGTTGATTGAGACCATGTACAAACTCTTCAACCAAAGATCCAGACAATCTTGGCTTAGGGAGCTCCTAAAACATAGTCTCAAGTCAGAGACTTTCTTGGTCTGACTGAGGACTACAGGGGATTTGTGAAAGGTTATGGTACTATAATGGCACCACTAAGTGAACTTACCTCCAGAAAAGCAACCCAGAAAAGTCATCTGGACTGGGCAGTATTAAAAACAGCCTAAAGAAAGCTCTGTGCTCCGAACCTGTGCAGAAGGCAGTTGACTTTAGAATGGTAGTTATCAGTCAGGCAGATGCTTCTGAACATGGAAAGGGGCAGTGTCGTCAAAGGTGAACGATTTGGACCAGTATCAGCCAGTCGCTTTCATTAGCAGGCGACTCTTTCCCATAGAGCATTGTTGGAGTGCTATTGAGAGATATTTGCTGTGGCTGTGGTCAGAGTTCAGACTGACAACAGAGACTTAGATGGTTGATGCAGATGAAAAGAGAGAACCCCAAGTTTTTGGGGTGGTCCATTTCCCTACAGGGAATGGACTTCACAGTGGATCACAGACCTGGAACTTATCGTGTCAACACAGATGGCCTTTCCAAGTTCTTCCACTTAGCTGATGAAAACTACCAGGCTAAGCATTAGTTGCTTATCTCCGTTTATATGAATGAGGTCCATGTAAGGAAATGCTTCTTTGTGTATGTTACCCACAGGTTTTCTGACTGATGTTGCTGGATTTTTTGACTTCTTGAGAGTGCACTTAGGCCTGCTAACCAGACCTTGGTACCGGTGCCTGACCCCAAACCTATATTTTATTTTGGCTGTACCCACTTGACATAGGCTAACTAGCCTGTAAGTCCATAGTATTTTCTTCCATCTCAAACAGTATTATTTCTGGGTTCTTGACGTTGTTATCCAACTGCTCTGTATCTACTTCAGGTCATTAATCACATGTCCTGGTGCTAGATACTGTTCTGCCATTCTTGTTGTGTTTTTTTTTTTTTTTTTACCGCGTACATTACTAGAGAGCTTGCAAATTCTAATCTTCACTTTGCAGACCGTCATAACTACATACCGAAGATAACATGGTCACGTAATCAAAAATATCGTCTTCAGAATTGCAATTTGTGTATTTCCTAATTTGCCATAACGTGGATCAGCCCAAGTCTAATGTTTGTGTAGGGAACATCAAATGACACACTGTACAGTGTGCAGTCACTGCAGGGAGACCTAAATGTCTATGTGAAGTGTTGTCTGCAACACTTTATTTTCCTCAGTCTAGTATGAATCAAGGTGTCTCTTAAGCTCCTAGCTCGTCAATGTGAGAATAAGTGGTAGTCCCTTGCTTGGGATCCTGGGTTCAGGATGTGCCAGTTCTTCTTGATTATTTTTTTGACCATGTTTGATGCTACATTATATGTTGTGACACATGTTTCCTCCTTTGCATATTTGTTTATAAAGTCCAGTAGAGCTTCACTATTCTGATTCCTGATTTTTTTTGTATGTGTGATTTATTTTCTCTGCGCAGTCTCCAGTTACAAACCTGCTTGGACCTTAAAGTCAGAGACTCTCATACAGTTCCTTCTTAAGTGCAGGAATTGTCCATCAGGAAGGTTTTCTTTTAGGGGTCAAGGGGAGAAACTGTTAAATTTGAGCAAACTATTTCTATCTGTAGGTTGTATGTGCAAACCTGTCTATAAAACCCCTTGTGAAAGATTTTCACTTCCAAGTAAGTAAGGGACTTGTTACTCAATGTATGTATACATTTAAAATTAGCATCCCAACTACTCACTCAACTAAAGAAGGGTGTTGGGAACTCGATATCTCCTGCCCATAATACCACAGTGTTGTCTATATATATTTTCCAAGTTTGTATATTTCATTTGTAAGGGTTGTAAGGGTCAAGAATGTTTCTTCTCAAAGGTATTGACACATAACCCTGCTACACTGAGGGGAAACATATTCCCCATTGAAGTGTCCCATGGGCTTGTATCTACAGGGTTCCTTCAAATTCAAAAGATCTTTTAGTTAGGGCAATCCTGGTGCATTCCCGAACAAATTCACTGGATTTAGAATGCATCCAGTTGGTCCCTTCTAATGTCTCTTCGATCACCACAAGTGTATCGGGTTTGTGGAAGGCTTGTGTACAAGTTCTCAATGTCCAAGCCTATTAACTAATGTTGTGGATCAAAAGGCATATCCTTCACAATGTTGATAAATGTTCCAATAGTGAACCAATATTTGAAAGAATATGTCTCAGTGGAGGTGGTACTTTATTCTTACGTGTCTTTGGGCGAGTGTAGAAATAGGAGGTAATTGGATATGTGTTGCATAGAAAGTCAGCTTCTTGTTTTGTTATCCACCCTTCACACTCTGCTTCTTCTACAAATATGTCAAGGGAAATTCACAACAGTGGTGTGGGGTTTGATTCTAAAATCTTGTAATTATGTCTGTCTTCAAGGAGACTTTTGCATTCTTTTGTGTAATCCATTGCTAATTGGATTACAACTCCTCCCCCTTTGTCTGCTGGTTTCATGATATTAGAATCTACTTAGAGTTTGGCCATAGATTTTTTCTTTTTCATTGGATATTTTGAAAAAATGTTTATATTAGTTATGTCTATAGATTCTACTTACTAGAATACCACTTGTTCAAGGGTATTTTTCCACTGAGATGGTATGGGTTGGTGGTCAGAAGTTAGATTTTCTTCGAAGGCCTGTGACTCCTTGATCCTCTGTACATTCTTGGTTACTAAAGTAAGCTATAAGTCTTAGCTTCCTAAAAAGAAATTCAGCAAGTTTGCAATGGAGCTTATCAAAAACACAGAAGGGGGGCAAAACCAAGTTCTTTATTCAGTACCTGTAACCGAGTGTCTGTGAGTTCTTTCTTGGTCAGATTAGTTACCAGGTCATGCATGCACTGGGTCCCGGAATTGTTTGTCAATCTCCTTGTGTGTGCACCCTTTGTTCACTGGTGCCCTATTGTACCTGTGTCTCTTTTCTTTTTGGCTGTGTAACCCTGTCTCCTCTATAAAATCAGAGTTCTAAAGTTTTGCGGGAACCTCTGAGGTACCATTTGATCAGAAGGATTTCCCCGACACAATTAGGTGTGGGGAGTTTAGGGGGAAATTATTGTTGCCAAAATGGGGGGGGTATACATTAAAATTCTGCTACTGTGTGGCCCATGGTTTCTTCATATGTCTAGCTCTTTGTTTACCCCTTTATACACTTCCACTACTCCACCCATCCGATTCAGAGGATCTTCCATCAGTGGAATTTGTGTCTGTACAAGCACTGTCCTTTTCATTAGAGGTTATATAATCCGATGTTGAATAAGTGTATGTTTTTTCCCAAAAATATTTCTTTACATCTTTTTGAAAATTCTGTATTTTAGATTTGGTAAGAAAATCCTTATATTCAGTCATCTCTTTATTTCATCCAGCCTCTTTTTGAAGGTGTTAACTGTTGTTTTGAAATGGTTCTTGCTGGACTGTATCGTAATCAGTATTGCTTCAGACCTTCTTTTTGCTGTTTTATCTCATTTGGATAAGCCAGTCTCATGTCCAATGGCAAGCCATTTGTGGCCACTCTTTTCTGAATGTTGCCTCTTCCAAAAGGATACATTGGTCATTGGTGACCCACAGACCTTTGGGGGCACCATTCGTTTTCAAGTATTTGGTCATAATGACCCTGTGTAAAATTGTTTTGATGTGACATTAGGTGTATCAGGTGAGAACCTGAGGATGAAGCATGCCAGTGGTGGTACTAGTGGGTGAGGCTCCTTTATAAAACAAAATGGGTTTCTGGTTCTTTTTCTGAGCCCTACTTGGCTCTAAAATGAGGTATTAGAGAAGTGTAGATGCAAGAGTTCTCTCCCCTGTGGTGTTGATCGTAGGGAATTTGATAGACCTCTGCCCAGAAGTAACACAAAGCTGTGCTTAGTTACAGTGCTGCTCCAAGTGATGTCCATCATGGGAAGCACAGATTTGTGGAGGGAACTGCACCCAGTGGATATGGAATTCTAGTGTTACTGCTTAGCACATTATACTTTCAGTATGTTGTATTGGCTCCTGAGATCAGGGGACTTTCTCTCCTAGGTACAAGAAGCACCATACCTTGTAAGGTTTCTATCAGACCATTCCCCATTGTTGGTCAAATTTTAGTGGGATGGGGGGGCAAGGGTCAGCTCCTGTTATGAAAGCTGCCGTCAGGAGCATACCTGACCCTGAGGGTCAGGAAGACCTAAACAAACATTTATCTGCCTACCTGGAGACTAATTGTGGAGCCACAAAGACTAGAGGGAATGAATGTGAGACACTAAAAACTATGGCCTGGGATGTTTGTTTAGGGAAAGTGTACAGGGTCAGAAAGTGCCAGCAGAGGGGCCTAGCTGTGCCGGAGACCCTTGTATCAGAACTGCAGCAGAAGTAACCGGAACAGGCGAGGCTGTCAGAGGGCTTTGAGAGGCACATAGGGCACTAAGATAGTCCCCTCTTGTCTCTCCTGTTTGTGTTAGCGCTGGAACTGCTGGCTAAAGTGCAATGGAGAATGTTGAGAGACTCGGGAATCGGGTTGGGTGACACCACCCACGTCCTCTCATTCTATGCAGATGACACCCTATTTTACTTGTCATGTCTGAGGGAGTTCCGTACCAGGCCTAATGACACCTACAAATTTGAGAGGGTGGCAGGCCGGGTTGACAGAGCTAAAACTATAATACTCCGCTTGGGAGACCAGGTGGCGCATTACCACAGATCACATATTGATCTCGGCCTATGCTAGGAGACAGACAGATTTAGATATCTTGATATAATGGTGGCAGTGACACCGAGAAACAATATGCGTACAATGTCCTTAAGGGCCATGGAGGGATTACATTCTTCCTTCGAGTTCTGGGAAAAGCTGCCCTTGTCCACTATTGAGAGGGTTGCTGTCACCAAGATGGTGTTTCTCCCCAGATGCCTTTATGTGGTACGAAACTTGGTGTCATTTACCTTATGCTACATTTAAACAATTAAATAGTTTATTGGTGTTTTTAGTATGCACAGGTAAGAGAAGCTGAGTTGCCCTTGACACCTTGAAGCTAGATCAGGAAGAAGGTCGGCTAGGGCTTCCAGACAGGGAACTCTGTTATTATGCAACACATATGAAATATGCAGCAAAATAGGTGGCTGAAATGGACAACTCTGAAAAATGATTGTTACATGGGACGTGCTGGACTCACCCCTATTGAAATGGTTGTTGATGGGAGGGGCCCAAGATTAGGAGGGTAGTTCCCCTTCTTTGTGCAGCACACCGACCGGATCTGGGATCAAATAATTGCAAGTGTCCAACAGGGCCCTCTTCATTCTCCAGAGACCTAGATCCATTGGTGCTGAAGCCACATAAGGAACTAAATCGAATCATATCTACTGTACGATGGCAGGAGGGGTCTTTGGCGCTTTATACCCTGGGGGGTTGCTTTGTCTCCTTTCAGGAGAAACGAGATTTTTGAGTGGCTGACGGGCAGTACCTATAGTATGCAAAAATAGCATGCACCACAGAGAAATCTGGATGGAGTTTCCTGATGTGCCCCCCAATCTGAGGCACTGCAGGCTCTCCTCGAAATGGGTGAGGATGGCAGCCGGGGTTCCTGGATATGCAAACCCCTCAGAACTTACAAACCCAGAAGGTAATCTGCAGCTCTGGTGGAATTGGGCGATAACATAGGAGGACATCTCACAGATCAAAATGGAAAATGTATATTAGTGAAGATGGTCTCAGGTAATGCCAGATTCAAACTGGTCCATTTAAATGATCTACATGGCACTTATCTTACATCCATTAAACTGCATAGGATTGTTGTTGGCCACTCCATGCCCTGCCCATGCTGCAGACAGGGGATGCCACATTTGTCCCCTGTGGCATTCAGTAATAAGGTGTTGATTTATTTTGGAGGGGGGTGGTGGAGCAGATTTCTGGAGCAATAGGGATCCCCCTTGATCCTTCCCCTAAACAATGGCAGTTGCATTTCATAAGCAGACCTAAAAATGTGAAGATGCAATTTAGGTTTCCTCACCTTGCACTTCTCCTAGTGAGGAGACGTCTAGGCATGGGTTTTCAAGGGACTACAAAACCAAAGGTGACAGTCCGGGTGACAACCACTATTGAATAGTCGCTGATGGAGGAAATGGACATCAGGTTATCTCGCTGAGAGAAAAAGGTAGCCGAGGACCTGTATGTATGGGGAGGCAAACTTGACTCCATTGAAGGAGGTGGAGAATGAAGGAGAGGAATAAAAAGCACTGGGTGGGGAAAAGTTCTGGAGGTTTTTAATGGTAGTCAGGTACCTCCACAAATGCTGAAAATGATCTACCTACAGATGAACGGAGTAGATTGGGACAAGTAATACAATATAATGCATTATTGAGAATGGATCACACAATGATAAACAAGATTAACACAGCTTTAACAGAATTTTGCTTAAAGTGGGGAAATGTGTCACTGTTTATCTTTTTTCAGTATTGGTATGAAGATAAGCACCATTTTTTGTTAATACAATGGTGAAAAAAAAAAATAAAAAAAAAAAAAAAATAAAAAAAAAAAAAATATATATATATATATATATATATATATATATATATATATGTATATATATATATATTACACACACACACACGAAAGAACAAAACAACTGCGCAGTCCAGTGCATATAATGTAATTAAGTGCCTTGCGATCTTTTGCATCTTAGGTTAAATGACTGACTGTTGCATTTGTGACCTTAATTTCAAAGAATTGTGGAGTCACAGACATTTTGTTATGGAATTGAATGCTCAAGATATCACACAGATAAGGGGGCTAAATAATGAGTATTGGAACTGGGATAGCGGTCCGTTTTTGTTTGCAGCGTTATTTCCCCCAATGCGAGCAGCTTAGGTTAGTATATAAAATGGACATAATGGTGCCAAGTTAATTCAAACTTTAGCGTTGATGAAGGCATGGATTGCTGAAATGCGTCTGCTGAAATAAATGAAGAATTAACCTAGAGAGTGCTCAATTTTGTTTTGTTCTTTTGCATATTTACAAGGATCCATCCTCTTTTCTTTAACAGTAAGTGTCTCATCATGAGTTCAGCAGGGCTTCGATGGTATGTGTAGCTGCAGATACACATGCTGTGCATATCTCGCCATCTAGTGTTGGGCTCAGAGTGTTACAAGTTGTTATTCTTCAAAGAAGTCTTTTTTCAAGTCACGGGATCGAGTGACTCCTCCTCTCTGTGATAGTGCGCATGGGCATTGACTCCTTTGTTAGATTGTTTTCTTTCCACCGTCAGGTTTGGACATGTTCCCTCGCGCTCCAAGACTTTCGATTCGGAAACTCTATATTAAAGATAAATTTTCTCATATCGTCGGTATTGTTTTGACTGCAGTTTCTTCTGCACTCGATCCGATAGTACCATCAGGATCAAGAAAACACCTTTTCAGGCGTTTGCGCCCTTCTTGGGCCTGTTCGGGCCTACTGCGCCATAGCCTTTTGGATCAGACTCCATTCTTATTCTTTCGTTGGTGCCACGCTAAATTTCCATATACCGTCCAGCACTTGGTCTGTAATCTTTGCCTTTCTCCAGAACATTGTGAGGAAAGCTGTGAAAAGTGTTGCTCGTTTCAATCGAAGAAAACACGAAAGGCATGAAGACTGGACGTCATTCCCCTGCTACAAAAACAAGATTACATGACCGCGTTAAATCTAAAAGACGCTTACTTCCACATTCCCATACATCCAGCTCACCGCAAGTACCTAAGGTTTGTAATATCAGGCAGCCACTACCAATTCAAAGTACTACCCTTTGGAGTAACAGCACCAGGAGTGTTCACAAAATGTCTAGCTATAGTAGCGGCATACCTCAGAAGACACCACATACATGTCTTCACTTACCTAGACGATTGGTTAATAAAATCCAGTACCATTCTACAATGCCAACAACACACACAATACACAATAGATACCTTACACACACTAGGGTTCACAATCACTTACCAGAAATCTTATCTTCAACGAGCACAAATTCAACCTTATCTAGGTGCAATTCTCAATACCCAAACCGCATTGGCATACCCACATCGACAACGGATACAAGCTTTTCAATAGCTCATAGCACAAATGCAGGTCAACCAAACTTGCACAGTAAGATTTGTCATGAAACTATTGGGAATGATGGCATCATGTACAGCAATAGTACCAAATGTGAGCCTAAACATGAGACCACTGCAAGAGTGTCTCTCACGACAATGGTCTCAGGCACAGGGTCGGTTACTGGATCTAGGGTTGTTAGACCGCCAAACTTGCAAATCGCATCATCTTACACCCCCCACCCCCAGTGATGTCTAATGACGTCAGTGCGCTATCGCCTGCTGACCTCACCAGAGGTCACCTCCCATCGCTCAGCATTTCTCTTGTGCACCGGAGGAGGGGGATGGCAGAGGCATGAAAGGAAAGGCCTTTCGTGTGTCTGCAAGCGATCGGGCAGCAGAAATGCCCTCTAGACACCTGGGAAATTTTGGGGGATATCTACACATACGGGGAGCGGCCCCTTGGGCAAGGGCCCTTCCCCAGGGGGCCAAATTATTTTTAGGCCATTTCTACCCCTAGACACCAGGGATTTTTTTTAATTTTTTTTTTATAAATATATGTGGGAGCGACCCCTTAGGCAAGGGTCGCTCCCTCGGGGGCCAATTTATTTTTAGGCGGGCAGAAACCACTAGACACCAGGGACATTTTTATTTTATATACTTACGCATAAGGGGAGTGGCCACATGGGCAAGGGCCGCTCCCCAGGGGGGCAACATATTTTTGGGTGTTTTCTGCCCCCCCCCCCCCGCCCTAGATACCTGGGAATTTTTTTGGGATATCTACACATAAGGGGAGCGGCCCCTTGGGCAAGGGCCCTTCCCCAGGGGGCCAAATTATTTTTAGGCCATTTCTACCCCTAGACACCAGGGATTTTTTTTTATATTTTTTTTTATATATATATATATATGTGGGAGCGACCCCTTAGGCAAGGGTCGCTCCCTCGGGGGCCAATTTATTTTTAGGCGGGCAGAAACCACTAGATACCAGGGACATTTTTTTATTTATACTTACGTAAAAGGGGAGTGGCCCCTTGGGCAAGGGCCGCTCCCCAGGGGGGCAACATATTTTTGTTTTTTTTCCGCCAACCGGGGGATGATCGGCCTATTATAATTAGGACGATCTGCCCCCAGTGGAGGCATAAACCTCTAGACACCAGGGATATATGTATTTTTTTATTTACTTTGTTTTTATGTATGGGGAGCGACCCCTTAGGCAAGATTCGCTACCCTGGGGGGGCAAATTGTATTTAGGCTATTTCTGCCCCCCTTGGGGGGGAGGGAGCAGATCGGCCTATTATAATTAGGCCGATGTGTCCCCAGGGGGAGCAGAAACCCCTAGACACCAGGGATATATTTTTCCTTATGTTTACTTTTATTTTTTATATATGGGGAGCAACCCCTTAGGCAAGGGTTGCACCCCTGTGGGGGCAAATTGTATGTAGGCCATTTCTGTCTTCCTTGGGGGCAGATCAGCCTATTTTTGTTAGGCCAATCTGCCTCCAAGGGGGACAGAAACAACTAGACCCCAGGGATTTTTTTTTTTTGTGTCAATTTCACGCAAGGGGACCAAACCCTTGGGCAAGGGTCGTTCCCCTGGGGGCAAATTTATTTTAGCCAATTTCTGCCCCCCTTGGGGGCAGATCGGCCTATTTCTATAATGCTGATCTGCTCCCAAGGGGGACAGAAACCTCTAGGCACAGGGGATTATCTAGAGGTTCACACAATTTTCCTCAGTCCTGTGCGAATAAAATCTGATATTCTAAGTAATATGTGTACTTCCAATAGTAGCAGCCTGTCAGTTGATTCACAGATGTTCTACTATAGCTTCCCATGGTGTTCTAATGAACAAATAGTGTGCTAACATTTCTTTATTTATGACACAACTGCGGCACACCTGAAGCATTCATAGAATCAAAACTGTCAAACCTAAAGCATTCCCTTAAAAAAAGAGCTAAATTAGAGCATTTGTTTTGTGATAGAAATCATTTATTTTTTAAATATTTTTTATTTATTTGTTATTAGTATTAAATACTCAGTACTTCCAAAACATTGTACCATGAACAACCTTGCACATATAGGCCAGTTCCCTCCCCCAACCAATCATCACAGAGGCAGCCCCACACACAAGGCGCCGGATTTACAGAACGTCTGGCAGGCATAAAGACACTGTATTCTCCTTGGTACTAGAACTGTTTTCCTGTATAAAATGATTTGTACTATAGTTCGCTCCGAGCCCCCATAGGTACGACATGGCCGGATCCTTCCTCTTCCTCTATTCGTTTGAGTATCTTCTGCCATGTTTGGATATCTTACTCAATGTGATCGTCTCGTCTGACCTGTCTTAGCCGTATTTCTTCTGCTACTGTCCATTCCTTGATATCCTTTGGCCATCCTTTTACATTGGGCCCCTGGGTATTCGCCCAAACGATCGCCACTCAGCGTTTGGCTAACAATACAGCTAGCTGCATGAATTTCCATTCCATTTTTTTACCTTTCTTTTTTTTAAATATATCCCAGTAAACACTTAACGGGGGTCAGTTCAAGTTCCACCTACTTACAAATCTTAACATTTGGACCACAAAGTCCCACAATGTTGGCACTGTAGGACAGTTCCAAGCTAAATGTAGGAAGGTTGCTGTTCGAGTGTGACACCTTTGACAACTATCATCCTTACAATGGTCAATTCTATGTAGAAAAACAGGGGTAAAGTGCGATGTTTATAATTAAAATGTGTTAGCTTAAATCTAGCATTGCATGTCACCTGTCGAAGCAGGGCACATATTGCCTTCCACTGTGTCTCAAGTGGCGTGTTAAGCTCAGTGTCCCAGGCATCTCGGGCCTGTAAGATGTGCTTGGGCGTGTCTGCCATCATGGCCCTGTAAATGTGAGATATAATGTGCTTCCCCACTCCCCTCCCCTCCCCCCCCCCCCCACCCCCACACCCCACACCGCCCCCACCCTCTACCCCATTTGCCTTTATTCAAGAAGTAGCCTAAGCAATGCCAATGAGGCAGGGGCCTCTGGGTATATGGGCCATTACCCTCTTAGTATATTGACTATGCTGGAATATATTAAAAACTGTCCCTGATTCAACCTGAAAGTGTCCGGTGCTGCCTCAAAGGTTACAAAAGTCCCACTTGGGTAAAGGTCTGAGAGTGTTGTAGTGGGTACCTAAGGTACTTACACCTTACCAGGTCCAGTTATCCCTTATTAGTGAAATGTAGACAGTGACTAGAAGCCAGGCTCTCTGGGGTAGTGTGGATGAGCAGCCAAGGCCTAACTAGGAGACATGCAAAGCACATGCAATACCACTGTTGTCACACAGTACTCACACACATGAAAGAAAATACTCAGTGTTACAAAAATAAAGGTACTTTATTTTGGTGGCACAAATACCAAAAATACCATAGAGACCATACTCCCTTAGGAGATAAGTAATACACACATTTTATACACCAGTATTCAGAAATAGCTGTAAAAACTGTTAGAAAACAGTTCAAATAGTGAAAATCACAATAGTTAGAAATGGGCCTAGGGGAACACAAACCATATGCTAAGAAAGTGGAATGCGAAAGTCGGTTTCTCACCTAGGCAAGTGTAATGTGTAGAGGGGCGCTGGGATTATTAGAAAACACCAAAGGTAAGTAATAGAACCTTACCCAGAGCCCCGGAAAGCAGGAGTAAATCACAGTAACTTTCCTAGAACACACAAGAACATGAGAAAGAAGATTATGCAAGAACCAGAAGAAACTGCAACACGGATTCCTGGACCTGAAAACCTGTGGAAAAAGGGGACCAAGTTCAAGAAGCAGTAAAGAGTCCAGGGAGAACAGGAGCCCGTGCTAACCCAGATGAAGGTGCAAAAGAAGAACCACCGGTCAAGAACAAAAGTCAGTACTGCACCCAAGAAGATGGATGCAGGTTCCTGGTTGATGCAGATGATGTCCCACGCCGGATGGATGATTGCAATCTGATTTGCATCACTGGATTCCGCCAACAACCCTTGGCATGCGCAAAGCTTGCGGTTAGCGGAAAATGGTGCTGCCCGGGACCAGGAGGGACCTGGTGGACTTTACCCAGGAGGGGTAGAAAGAGGGGGCTCTCAGCAACTCAGAGAGCCTTCAGAAGACCAGGCACGTCACACAGGAGTCCCACACTACGGGGACAAAGAAGGTGCAAAAGGAGGCCCACGCAGCACTGCACAAAGGGATCCCACGCCACCAGAGAACCACGCAGGAAGCTGTGCGTTGCAGGAAGGAGTGCTGGGGGCCGGAGCTGAGCAGTGCATGAAGAACTTTGTGGAAGGATGCCAAGAAGCCTTGGCAACTGCAAAACACGCAGTGCACGGGGGTACTGCCTTACGTGGGGAGGCAAGCTCTTACCTCCACGAAAGTTGGACGTGAGGACCACCGGGACCACTTCAGTCCACCACCCATGGTGCTAAATCCACGCACTTCTTCAGGAGAGGGGACCCAAGCCACCGGTCTTCTCTCCAGAAGGGGTGCCTGCTGACGCAGGGAAGGGACTCATTCACTTAAAGGGAGATTCCTTTGTTCTTCTGGTGCAGACTAAAGACTGGCTGTCCTCTGGGGATGCACGACTGGGAAACAGTGCAGTTGCTGGCAGCAGGTGAAGATACAATGTTGCAGAAGCCGTCTTTGCTTCTTTGTTGCAGTTATAGAGATCCTGGAGGGTCCAGCTGCAGTTTCTTCGGTAAGAAGGTGAAGTAAAGGATGCAGAGGTTTCCTGCTGGAGTCTCGTAATCTGAATCTGAGAAAACACCTGGAGGAGAGATCCTAAAAAGCCTTGAAAGGGGAACTGGTCAGCTACACAGGTAAGCACCTATCAGGGGAGGGCTCTGACGTCACCTGCTGGCACTGGCCACTCAGATGCTCCCAGAGTTCCCTACCACCTTGGAATCCAAGATGGCAAAACCCAGGGACCATCTGAAGGAGCTCTGAGCACCACCCCTGGCGTGATGATGGACAGGGGAGTGATCACTCCCCTTTCCTTTGTCCAGTTTCACACCAGAGCAGGGACAAGGGGTCCTTGAACCTGTGTAGACTGTATAATGCAAGGAGGGCACTATCTGTGCCCTTCAAAGCATTTCCTGAGCCTCTGGGAGGCTACCCCTCCCATGCCTCTAACACCTATTCCCAAGGGGAGAGGGTGCAACATCTCCCTGCCTAAGGAAATCCTTTGTTATGCCTTCCTGGGCTTGAGCTGCTCAAGCAGCAAGAGGGCAGAAACCTGTCTGTGAGGTGGCAGCAGCTGGAGCTACCTGGAAAACCTCAGAAGGCTGAAATGGCAGTAATGGGGGTCCCGCAAGGAGCCCCCAAAGTGCATGGAATCATAAAACCAGTGCCTGCAAAAGCCTTGGGGTATGATTCCAACATGTTTGATACCAAACATGGCCATATTTGGAGTTACCATTGTGAAGCTATATATGTTATGACCTTTGTCAAGTGCACTCGTAAAATGGCGTCCACGCACTCACGAAGTCCAGGAAAATGGTCCTGGACGACGTAGGGGCACCTCTGCTAGTGCAGAAGTGCCCTCACACACAGGTACTTTGCACCCATCCTTCAGGGTTGAAAGGCCTGACATATGGGTGACTTATAAGTGACCTGGTGCAGTGTAAATGGCAGTGAAGTGGTTCATGCACCATTTCCCATAGGCTGCAATGGCAGTCCTTTAGAAGCCTTTGCATGGGCTCCCTATTGGTGGCAAAAGAAATGCTGCAGCCCATAGGGATCCCCTGGAACCCTAATGTCCTGGGTACCAAGGTACCATATACTAGGGACTTACAAGGGGTGACCAGTATACCAATTTTGGGTGAAATAATGTGTTACCAGTATGCAGTGACAAAATTTAGAGGAGAGAGAGCATAATCACTGGGATCCTGATTAGTAGGATCCCATTGAACACAGTCAAATACACTGACATGAGGCAGAAATTGTGGGCAATATGCCAAAAATAGGGTACTTTCCTACAAGTAGCTATGCTAGTGTTTCTTTTCGAGAGTCATCCCTGAGAAGGGTTTTCTCCTAGTAGTCACCCTCTGCTAACAACCACGCTGCATGCTGTAATTGGGAGGCTAAATAATACTACTCTAAGTTGGGTATTTGCCAATCCTTCCTCCTCTAGTGGGAGGTGAAGGGTCTCACATTTCTCGCTCCCCCCCCATCCCCCACCCACCAACACCAGGGATAGTAAGTAGGAATGCAGGCGCCTGACTATTGAGCGAGAAAGTGTGTCTAGAGAATTCTGCAAAGTATATAGGCATCAAAGTAGAAATACCATTTTTGCCACTGCTACACGCCCTATTACTGACAATGGGAGGGTGTTCCAAAAATGCACTCATCCCTTTAAACCTGACAGTACTCTCTCAATATTAAGCTGATTTCGCAGTGTGACTGTGTGAGCCACCATTATTCAGAGATATCGGAAGTGGTCAGTTTCACCATCTTAGGGGCATTAGCGGTAAAGCTTCATGTGGGAGCCTCGCTAGGCTCCGCAATGGGGATATTACTGACTTATTGACTTTAATACATAGGCCCTATAGTCACCCAAAGGATTCCAGCTGTCTCATCAAAATAGGGATAGAGGACCTTGGCTCTGCTAAGTAAAAAAAGAGTATAATCCGCATACAGTGATAATTGGTGGCACATCCCGCCCACTGGAATGCCCCATCTTCTCATGTCCTGCCTAAGTCTCTGTGCCAATGGCTCCAGAGCCATCACAAAAAGCAATGGAGATAAGGGACACCCCTGTTGTGTGCCCCTCTCTATCTTCAGTTTGTCAGAGCGTTGTCCCCCCCATTCGGACCCTAGCTAAAGGTTCTGTGTAAAGGATGTTGACCCATTTCTGGAATTGTGGCCCAAACCCCAGAGCTGCGAGGACTGCCAAGAGGTAATTCCAATTGACGGTGTCAAACGCTTTTGCAGTATCTATCGAGACCAGTGCCAATTCCTCCTCCCCATCCTCTACCTCATGGAGCACATGCATCAATCTACGGGTATTCATAGTCGTGTTCTGTCCAGGTATAAACGCACATTGGTCAGGATGTACCAGCAAGGCCAATTCTGGGCTAAGCCATGTTACGAGGATCTTACTCAGTATCTTTACATCCAGGTTTAACATAGTGATAGACCGATAGGCCGCTGGATCGGAGGAGGCTGCCCCCATCTTGGGAATCATAGCAATGACCCCTCCTGCATTGATTCTGGTAATATATTATCAGTTAATGCCTCGTTTTACACCTAAACGCCGAGGAGCAAATTCAGTTGTAAATGCCTGATAAAGTTTGCCTGTGAAGCAGTCATTGCCAGTACTTTTACCCACTGGGAGGTATTTAATCGCTGCTTTAACCTCTTCAGGCGTAAGATCAGAGTCCAGCTCCTGTACTTCCATCTCACGCAGGTGGGGGAGGACCGCTCCATTTAAGTATTACAGTAAACTGTCTAGATCTGGGTCTCCCAGATTGGCATATACTCTCTCAAGGTGATCTCTGAACACCATAACTATATCGCGATGTGTGCTCGCCTCTCCCCCTTGGCGATTTGTGTGGTGAGGCACTAGGCTGCTCACGTCGGAGAACCCATGCCATGAGTCTCCCCGATCGATCACCCTCTCGATATAGGAACTGTTGAAATGATTTCAAAGTGTACCGTTCGTCTATCTCTGGTTTCCATCAGTAGTATGATGAGCTTAGCTTCCTCCCCCTAATTGCGTCTCTCTCGCATTTGACGTTGCTGGCATGCTGTCGGAGCATCCTCCCTCAGAGCAAGTTCTGTCTGTAGTGCTTTCCGCATTCCACAGTCCCAAACATCTTCCCCAGAGCACCGTCTTGCATGCCTCCCACACAGTTGCCCGCTTTTGTGTAGACGTCCAGTTATGTTTCATATAATCTGTTATTGATTGTGCATTAGTTTCTCCGCTGACAGGGTCTTGGAGAATCTATGATGGGAATCTCCAGCTATATAGGGTTCGGGAGCTACCGCCCCACTGGAACACACACGTCACTGGGGCATGATCTGATAAGTATTGTGTTAGATTAGATATTCCTGTATCTTGGGGGCTATGCGTTGTGTGAGCAGTATCCGGTCTAATCTTCTGAATGTGCCATGTGTATTCGGGTAACAAGTGTACTCCCTGAGGCCTGGGTGCGTGTCCCTCCATATGTCCCTGAACCCCAATTGTGAAATTGTGGCTTTCAAACTCTTAGTCATTTGTAGTTTGGTGCCCTGTCTGCGAGGGTGTCTGTCAAGGTCGCCATCCATAATGCAGTTGAAGTCCCCCACCCAGAAAGTCTCCGTGTGCGTAGACAGTTCACTGGCCAACGTGGGGTGAAATGTTTCATCATCTGTGTTCGGGCGTATGAGTTTAGTATTTCCAATTCCTGACCATCCAATGTTCCCTTAAGCAGGATGTATCTACCCTCAGTATCTGCCTCCATAGATTGCAGGGAAAAAGGCACTCCTGGAGCTATCCAGGTGAACACCCCCCTGTTGAATGAGGAGAAGGTAGCATAGTAATTCTCCCCCCTCTATTTTTTAGCCAGTTTCTGCGCATCAGCGTCTGTCAGGTAGGTCTCTTGAAGGCTAGCTATAGTGACCCCCCTGCGCCTAAGCAGTGACATGAACCTATATTATTTCATAGCATTACTGAGTCCACTCACATTCCAAGTGAGAAGTTTAAAAGTGTTTTGAACTACCATTGTGTTGCATAATCTAAGTTTACAGTCTGAGGAGTTATCTCTGGTGTGACACGACCATATTGTGCATAACTAAACAATGTATTAAACATAGAAAACCTAACTTACAACTTTCCCAATTCCCTCCCCCCTCCCACGGACAACCGTTACATTAATCTATCGGAGCACACCCAATTTTGTGTCTGGACGTAAACACTCCCCCTACTGGTCCAACTGGGACCCTTTATCTTTCGTTTGCTGCTCCCCCCATTTTGCTACATCTATTACCCCATGTGCACCCTGCTAGCTGACCACCATAAGGTGGGTTGACAAAAAACAATAGAATCATTATGTTTTTTTCAAGTCATCTCTGTGTTGTGATGCCATAAGGCTCATAATGACTAGGGCTGGTCATTTTGTAGATTCAACACGTCGGCCTAAAGTTCACTCCTGTGCAGGTGGTGCCCTAGAGTTTTAAGCAAGAAAACACTATATTTCCTCTCTGGTGTCATGATCCTCAACCCTCCTGGAGTCCCCCATCAAGGGGTACTGTGTTGGGGACAATCTCTGAGTTGGGGTACAGACTGTGCGAGCCGACCTCTCCCGATGACTCCCGCTCTGGGGACCAGCCAGCTCTCTCCAAGGAGGTTGATTTAGTCAAATGCAAAGCACCATCCTCTCCTATGCGAATTCTGTTACGGGGCGAAGAGTTGTGTTCTGAGCTCTCTCTGCAAGTGTCTGCAGTTACTCTGGATGTTCAAGCATCTCGTGGACTTCTCCATTATCGACTCTCCCTGCTCCGGCCTGTAGCCTCTGGAACACCGATTTCAAGCCAGTCCCACACATCTAGTGACATATCAAAAAAATTTGCTTTACCATTATGGATGACTTTCAGTTTGCCACGGTACAATAACATGTAGTTCAGTCCCATGGATGACTTTCAGTTTGCCACAGTACAATAACATGTAGTTCAATCCCATGGCCTTTAGTTTTTGTTTTGCTGCCAAGAAGGATTTGCGCTGTTCTTGCACTTGTTTTGTATAGTCTGGGAAAATGGCAATCTTACAGTTCTGGTACTGCGGTATTTCCTGTTCCCGGACGCTCTCAGGATGCAGTCTCTGTAGTTAAGGATTTTAGCTATAAGGGCCCTCAGAGGGGCACCCGGGCGGGGAGGGGAAACCAGGACTCTTGTGCGCCCTTTCAGTCACAAAGATCTCTGAGAGGCCATGGAGTTTTAGTAATCCAATCCTCCATAAAGCTCTCTTCTGAGATGTATGTGTTACCCGATCATTGTTGCACACACCGATGATTCAAGTGTGGATGTGTAGTTATTCTCCACAGAGGGTGGCCGCCAAGCTCACAGTCACGCGGACACATCTTGGCGACCATGCCTCCTCCTCTCTGCATTGGCCAATGACATGTGCAATGGCTTGTTTAAGGACACAGAGCTCTAGCTGTTGTAGTAGGGAATCTGTTCTCTTAGTCCTAGTGCTGCGATTCAGTCTTCAGATATGTCCAAGGCAGAATCAGCACCAGTTCCCCATCTTTCTCTACAGGGGCTGCAGAAGCTGGCACTAAGGTACATTTTTGCTGAGGATCAAAGTCTTTAGCTGAACCTGGAGGTCAGGAACCACTTGGTTCTGATAGATTATTTCCAGACACTCTCCCTTTATTAAACTGATTCTACTGGGTCACACTTTCCCAGACTCCGCGGCTGGGATTGTCCTCGGCAGACAGGCCGCCCCTGCAGTTTAAGGTTTTCTCTTTCTTCCTTTAGTCAGGCCTTGAGGCTCCCAGCTCCTAGGCAGAACCACAGCTCCTCCAGCAAGGTGTGCAGTGTTCCATCACCTCTGGGAGACTGCCTCTCAGTGATACCATTCTTGAATCACAACAGTTCTTGAAGTACTTTGTGGATTATCTCCATGTTTGGTCCAGTGAAGCAACTTGATAGTTGTAACCTTGTAGAAAAGTGTTCTTCACAGTTTTATACAATGTTTTCAAACAAGGGTTATGGATTCACTGTCTACAGTTGAGGAACTGGATTTTGGTGATTTGTATACATAAAATAATCTGCCTTTTTAAGAAGGTGATGGCTGTCACAACAGGCATTGATGATGCTGGCTCCAACCATGAGTGTCCATAGCATAAGCACAAATAGTGTGAAGCACTTCACCTAGCTGTCCTCAGCCGTACAGGACAGGTCACTCAATTGGAGACAATAGGCTCAGGCCCTGTCCAGAAACCTCTCACCCTCACATAAGGGAATTTAATCGCTCACCTCCATTCCCCTATTATCACCCAACTGGCAGTGCTCAGGAAGGACTAATCAGCTGCCTCTGGCTAAATAGCTTACGTTGAATTTTTAAGTCCAGCTATGTCTCCGGCTCTCTGCACTCAGTGCCTGTGGGTACAACTTCCAGCTCTAGAAAGCAGGCAGTTTGCTTCCACTGGCTGGGCAGATTCTGTCAACACTTCATATTGTGCTTTGTTAAAACCAAGGGCAGTCCAAATTGGATTCTACTTGCTTATAGCACACATACACTGATAACCACTTGGAGTCCTGACCTCATGACTATTTTCTCTTTCTGCCTTTCCCCGTCCATCTCGCTGTTGTGTTGTGGGAGCTGCAGACAAAATTCAGGACTCAATGGCATTGTGGCTTCTCACTGAGGTTTGGTGGTCATCAGTGTATACTTTAAAATCTTCCAATAGCTACAGTGCTGGCTGTAAACAAGGTCTCCTGATGGGTACTTCTTACAGCAGATTGTTAACCTTTACTTTTTCTTTTCTTTTTTTTCAATATCCCCAAGTGCTAGACTGTGTCTAGAGAGTTTTTCAGCAATGCTCTTGCTGATAGGTAGCACAGTGTAACTCTGCAGTGATTCCATACCAACCTGGAAGAGATGGGTAGAGCCAAATATAAGAGCCACTGATGCACACTGATGTCAGTTTGTTTATTTCCACAACCTTCCATGCAGATCCAGGTCTCTGCTCCCAACTTTGTCTGGTTTCTAGTTACTTCAAAATGTACCTAAGAGAGCGTGTCCGGGTCAGTGTCTGTCCCAAAACGTCAGACTGCAAGGAGTGCTGCAACTGCAGGAAGCAGCTGTCTGTCGCAGACTTGTACAAAATTAAATTAACATTATTTTTATATTGCACAACTACTTCCTGAAGGCATCTAGGTGACATTAACCTCTTGTATGTGGGCTTCTATCACAACTTGAATTTGTACAATAAATGTGCCTTCATGTACCCGAAAATGATCCAGCAGTAGGAGGAAAATCTATGCGTCACTTAACATAAGAAGAGTTCCCAGTCGAAACTTGAGTCCTGCTCCCACTCAAAATCACAGGCCGCTTTCAGTCTTGTTCAGGAAGCCAGTCCTGCCCAAACTCTTCCGGTAATTCCAAGTCGAAAATGCATTATAAGTGTTATTAAGCTAAACTGGGCCTAACCCTATCCTTCCTCTCAAAATCAATTGAGAAGGCATGAGGGCGTCAATAGAAAGATCACAACTTTCTGATGTCTTCTTAATTTGATCCAGTCCTGTAACTGGTTCCAGCAGGCCCGAGTTCTCTGGGCTGTCATCAACACTACAGCAAATAGCCTTCAAGGAGGCAATGCTGCAAAGCTTTTAGTCACTTCACACTCCCTGTGGAGTGCCTTTGGGCCCCACACAGCTGCTGTGGTTTCCACCTGAACTTCTGCCAGGACTCCCTCATCTCCAGCTGCTCCTTTGCAATATGTTCCCGGGCCTCAGCCAATGCTAAGCTAGACTTCGACCCTTGGTCCACAATAGTACCTTACATTCTAGCACCTGTGCCTACTCCAAAGACACCATCCCCAGACCTGACCCCAAAACTTAGTCAACCTGATCCATGCCTATATTGCAGTACGAGATTGCAACAGTGCATCCAGTCACTATGCATCCTGACATTAATTCTTTGCTTCTTCCTAGAATCCATTACCATGAGAGACTAGAGTCTTTACTTGGATCTGACTCTGAAGCTGTTCACAGTATGCAAAATGTTCAGAAGTCAATGATGATGAGGCAGGGGTCTGTGTCGTTCCCCCTCAGTGTACCAGTGGCAACTATACTTGGATTCACTGAATGCCGGGAGGATTGATGTATCTCCAAAGATTGAACTGGACACGCCACCTTGGCCGCCAATTGAAGAAAGTGCCTCTTCTTCAGTATTTGTGCTAAGGGCTGCAGAACTGCTAGATTTACAGTTGCATACTGGTGAAACTAAGACAAATGTACTACTGAGATCCTTCAAATAGGTATACCTCTTGTGAGCCTGTATTCCACTATTGACATTCAGCAATGCGCTCATGAACACTCATGGCCACCAGGTCAAAGCTGTGGTCCGGTCCACCAGCAAGACCAGTGCCTGGTGTTACCAGTTTCCTGTTAAGGCATCTTATGGCTGAAAGTCTGGTGGTGTGGGTGTTGACAAGTAAACTAGCACCCAGTGTTTTTCCAAAGAACCCTCCAAATAGAGTCAAAACGTATTGATAACTTTAGAAAATTAATGTTGCCTACACTTATGATCTTTGGAAGCAGTGTGCCTTAGGGGCAGGTACACCATTGCTTTATGGGAGGTGGCAAGGGAGGTCTTGGGGGCTGTCCCGAAAGACCTCAGAGCCTCGCTGGCTCGAATGGTTCTTGATGTCTAGGCCATGGCACAGTATGTCTTGCATGCTGGCTTGGACACAACAAACTGTGGTGGCAGAGCTATTGACACCAGTGTAGTGCTTAGAAAATAGGCCTTGATGAGGTTAGTTGGGTTTTCAGGAGCAGCCCAGTTGTCCTTGATAGACATGCCTTTTGATGACTTCAGTTTGTTTGGAGAGAAGGCTGACTTGGCGCTCAAACTATTTAAGGACAGTTGATCCATGGCATATTCCTTGGGATGCTTGTCTCTTGTATTTCTGTGTATTTCCTCTAACAGTACAGAAACTATAAGGGTTAATCAGGAGGCTAGCTTACAGCAGACAGCACCAGCCCTCCAAATCTGTGCAGTAGCAGTAACAGCAGACCCATTCCTTTTGGGGCAGCCAAGGCCATTCACAACCGGAGGGGCAGCTCTCTTCTTTCTTTGCTGCAGTGGCTACCAAGTCCCTTTAACTCACAGGCCCACACTCCACTGATAAGAGGCAAAATACAATATTCCTCACAGCTGGAGATCCATCACATTGGACAGATAGGTCTTGTAAAACATTCAAAGGGGCCACACCCATCCTAATTTTAGTTCTTTCCTGTCTCGTTTTTCCGCACATCACAGTGGCTCTCAGTAAAATATTGTACAATCTTGCTCCAAGTAGTCAACCTTCTGCTGGCCAAGGATGCCATCTAGTCAGTGGATGCTGGATACGGAAGGAGGATAATTGTGCTATTTCAATTCTTTCCTCATACCAAAGGAGGATTGATATCGCACTGATAAACTGGACCATCGGCCATTGAAACCCTCTTTATGGAAAGACATATTCAAATGACATACTGTCTCAGCGGTAAATGCCACAATTGTTCTGTAAGACTCACTTCCAATAATACACTTATTATTCCCTAGCATTTGTGGCTTAGTCATATATTTCAGACATAAATGTCTTATCAGGGGTTGTATCTACCAAAAGGTTTTGTGACACTTTTTTCTCTTTTCAGAATAGCCTGTTTATATTTTTTCAGTGAAAGGAGTGCAATACATACAGTGTAAACTTAGTGCAGATGATGCATTGCTCAACTATTTGAACATACTTATTGTTGAGAAATCTTTCTTGGCCAAAAGTTCACGGAGGAAAAGGTCAATATGTATACATTATCTTCTCTGAGATTAATTCAAGAAACAACCACAGAGTGGGGTGTTGATGTTTCGACCCGTTATTAATTTTTGGGTCTCATCAGGACCTAAGGTCATCTGACGAATGCACAAGCCACTAGGTAAGTATCACAAAGCCCTCATAAATAGCCTTTTGGGTATTTCATTATCTATTGTATGGCCATGTGACATCCTCTAAAACTCAGAATCTACCACCAACCAATGTTCCTCTAATTGTGTTACTGACACAGCAGTTGTTCTTTTGGTGTGCTGGATTTTAACCTGCAGAATGTCTTGTATACTTGGCGTGGAACTGAGCCAAACTAATTTTGATTAAGAAAACACATTGTACTAAACTGTTTAGGAGATCTTACAGTTAAAATTCTCTGTACAGGGACTGAAGAGTGCCAGATAGTGGTGTTCACATCTTCCTACTAGATACTTATATTTCCTTTTCCTGAAACAGCTGTTTTTTCCCGTTCTTTATGTTTATCTCAGCCCTTAGGAATTTTTGTAACTTAAGGATCAGCAACTTATCCTATAAAATATGATATTCCTCTTCTTTGTTTCCCATCTCCATACTACATAGAGTTTAATCATCTTCCTCCTCATTCAGAGCTGTGTTTGTTTGTACCTCATGAACTTCCACCTTTTCAGATGATGTGCTACCTTTCTCTTCGTTGTTCTATTTTATCAAATCATGCTCAGTAAAGCTTCTACTTCCGTGTTTTTTTAGTCCATCTGGTACATTCTTCTCATTCTAGGTCTTTTATAGCTTTTCTTACCTTTCTACAGCTCCTTTGTTAACTTGTGTTGCAGGAATTTAGAGGTCGCTTGTTTGTTTCTGTTGTCAATTAACTGTATTCTTTTCTATTCAAGTCCTGGCATAATGACGTTTTTGTCTACTTTTTGTATAGATTAAAGAGCCAGCAGAACTGCAGACATTCTTCCAGCAGCTTAGCAACAACCTGGACTCTTTTCCAGAGGATTTTTGCCGGCATAAGATCCTCCCTCAGCTGTTGACGGCTTTTGAGTTTGGTAGTGCTGGGGCGGTCATCTTAACCCCTCTGTTTAAGGTATTTGCATGGTAAATCTGATTTCATGAGTTTCTGTGGGAGGTATCTTGAAGGGCAAGTTTCCTGTTTTGTATCCTCAGTGCCACTTTAATACCACTAAATATATTCTATATTTATTTTATTACTCCAGTATAGACTACCTGGAAAAGAGGTTTTTTTTTTTTTTTTTTTTTTTTTTTTTACTTAAAGTCCTTTGTTCTTTCGCAGGTGGGAAAGTTTCTCACTGTTGAAGAATACCAGCAGAAAATCATTCCTGTAATCGTCAAAATGTTCTCATCTACAGATCGAGCTATGAGGATCAGGCTGCTCCAGCAGGTATGTTTTGTGTAAGTCATGGCACCCTAAACCTAAATTTGCTTGGTTCACTCTACTGCTAGTCTTCTTCTCTGTACATTTCCCTTGTTTACGTTCTCAGATGTGTAACTCTCTAACTTTATTCTAACAGTGTTTACCACATAACCAAGGAAAGTGGGACTAAGACCGTTATCTAGAGCATGGTGGATGCAAGGCATTCACCACAGTAGGACAATGTCCCGCCTGCCCTATTAGAGTGTGCACATGTCAATAAACTCTAAATCTGATGGGTATTGTCCAAGAAAACACAGCCTCAAACTTCTGAGTAACTTTCAGAAGCCTACTGGTATCGGCATAAAGCATTTAATGAAACAGCAATGATCATTGGGAACAATGCTCCATAAAGTGCTCTTGATTACATTCTTGTATGTTCTCAAATGAATATCTTTGATTATTACACAGCCAATTAGTGACAAACTTTTAGTGATATTTGAAGCATAAGAAATTAATTTAACAGGCACTCATCATGCACTCGTCATATGGTATATACTGATTATCATTGGTGCACAGTGCATGAGGCAGTTCTATGAAGAAGGCAACAACACATCCTTTGTCTTTGGATATTAATTTTATGTGACGGGTATGTCATCCTATTGACATCTGGCTTTGCACTAAGGCCTACCTGTCCTCATGTCCTAGGTTACAAGCTTGCTTCTCGGTAACAGCCCTTCAGTTTAATCAGAAGCCCTCTTTCTTCCCTGTTTCTCACAAAAGTATTGTTCTAGCTTCACCCTAAAGTTCTGCTCGATCTTGCCTAATGCTGCCTTGCAATCACGGAAAGCCACTGCTCTGCCCTATTCTTTTGCCTTTATCCAAATCCACCATCTTTGCATGTGATAATGTTCTGCTCTAGCTCACACTTTAAAAGACACACTAAAAGCACCACCTTAATTGTTCTCTGCCATAGTGGGCCAAATCCCTATTTTTTGCAGATGTCCTGCTTCCGCCAATCTGTAAAAATCCCCGAAAGTGTGACTTAGAGGGGGCACTGAGAAAAATCCAAATCCCCTAGCTTATCCATTATCAGTTGATGGCTGTAATGTGCTGCACTCGCCTGGAAGAGACAATTGGAATTTGAGGCGAATAGAGGCAGAATGGAGTGTTTTCACAGGAATGGGTAAAGAGTGGGACTACAATGAGAATGGAAATATGTGAAATTAGCCCAACGTCCTGTGACCACGGAGGGTGCCAGTTTCATAAATATGTTGCTACTGAGGGCAGCCAGGGTGAAGTGCATTGCAAAGATGAGAAATTGCTATTGTTTTTTGGGGGGTTGTTCTGCCTCAAATGCACTGACTGTATAACAGGTAGATTCTGTTGCAGCTGCACCGTAGCGAACAGAATTATCGGGGCGCTTAAATGCAGGTAAAACAACAAAAACTGAAAACAAGTTCCTAGGAGTATTACTGCAACTTGGGCCAGGGACTTTGGTGGCATATTTGAAGAAGACTTAAGCCCTAAATTATGTGAATACAGTGTTGGGTCTGAAACATCTTCTTTTATGGGGCTGTATGTAGTATGGTCAATTCTGAAGGCGTTTATGTACAAATTACATTTGTTTAGCTTCTCTCACGCCACTGTGCGCCAGATTTTCTGCACTTTCTGTACATTGAGTGCCATTTACAGTAGCTGGATCTGTCCTACATGTGGATCACCCTAGAAAGTCCATGCTGAAGTGATCTTGAAGCCCGGTTATTGAAATAGACAAAGATTAACCTGGTACGAAAATGCATTTTCCACCAGTTTTGAGAGAGAACCTCACAAGGAGAGAAGCTAAGTGTTGGAAATGGCCTTTTTTGCAGGGTTATCCCCAAACTTTTTGCCTTTTTCCTCCTATTTTTTTAGGTCTGTTATTGCTGGTTTATTGTCTCTGCACACTTTACCAGTGCTAAAGTGCAAGTGCTCCCTATAGAAACTGTACTGTTGATTGGTTTATCCATGATTGGCATATTTGATTTACTAGTAAAGTGCACTAGAGGTGCCCAGGGCCTGTAAATCAAATGCTACTAGTGGGCCTGCAGCACTGATTGTGCCACCCACATTAGTAGCCCTGTAAACATGACTCAGACCTGCCATTGCAGTGTCTGTGTGTGCAGTTTTAAACTGTCAGTTGGACTTGGCAAGTGTACCCACTTGTCAGCCCTCAACCTTCCCTTTTACTACATGTATAACACCCCTAAGTTAGGCCCTAGGTAGCCCTATGGGTAGGGTGCAGTGTATGTTTAAGGTAGGACATATACTAGTGTGTTTTATATGTCCTAACAGTGAAATGCTGCCAAATTTGCTTTTCACAATGCAAAGCCTCTCTCTCCCATAGGTTAACATGGGGGCTGCCTTTAAATATCCTTAAAGTGCAGATTCTCTTAGAGAGCAGATACAAATGTGTAGTTTAGGGTCTCTGAGCTCACAATTTAAAAATACATCTTTTAGTGAAGTTGGTTTTTAGATTGTTAGTTTGAAAATGCCACTTTTAGAAAGTAGGCATTTTCTTGCTTAATCCATTCTGTGGATTCCCCGTCTGGGTCAGTTTGAAGGTTGGGCTGTTCACACCTCTCCTCTCCTGCATATCTTGATTAGCCATCTGTGCTGGAGGGGAGGAATGGTCACTCACACCTGAAAGGACTGTGCCTGCCCTCACACAATGCCGTGTCCAACCCCTGGTGAGTGTATAGGGCCCAGCCTGGACAAGGAAGGATGTTGCAAACACTTGAGACTTTGCTTTAAAGTTTGCCAACTTCAAAGGCAGAACTGGGTATAAGAAGAAGGCCCAAAACCCTAGACTTGTTGAATCTTTCTGGAATCAAGAGGAACTTCTGCCCAGGAGAAGAGCTGAAAGGCTGAAGGAGGAGTACTGTCCCTTTGCTGTGTTGCTTTGCTGGACTGGCCTGCAGTTGCTGCTTCTGCCTGAAAAGAGTGCAAAGGGTGAACTGTGCTGTGTGTCCTGTTTGAGAAAATTCTCCAAGGGCTTGGAGTAGAGCTTGCCTCCTGTTGTAAGTCTCAGGGACACCAAAGACTTCAGTTTCCTCGACCTGCAGCACTGGGAACTGTGTGTTTTGTGCTGTTTAAGAGGAGAAACCACTGCGACGCCACCGGCCTGCACCGTGACCTGCCAACGCCACACGGAGTCGCATTGCCCAGCTTCGCACCGTGACCCTGGTCTCCCCGATGCCATCATCAGACGACTTCAACGAGCCGCTGCTCGCACCGCGACCGCTGGGCCGGCACTCCGGCATCGCCTGCTCACACCGCAGCCTGGGCATCCCGACTACGCTACTCCTGATGAAACCGGCGCCGCTGCCTGCACCGTGGCCTGTGGACACTGCTCGTGAGATACACAAAGCACCGTCCCATCCCACACCGCAGCCCCGGTCCACCAACGCCAGCACTGTCGACTCCTGTGTCGTCACCAGGCATCCTGCCTGCACCGTGGCCTGTGGACACCGCACGTCGCACCGCCCTGCTTCACACCACACCCCTGGTCTCACCGACACCGCTGGACGCAGTCACCGAGCCGCTGCCGGCACCGTGACCTGTGCACACCGCACGTCGCATCGTCCTGCTTCGCACCACAGCCCTGACGCAATCCACGCCGGCGCACCTGACTTCATCAGCCTGGAGTTCGATCTGCAACGCGTGTGACCTCAAGGGCCAGACGACTCCTGCACCGACTCCGGAACCGACACTGCGACGTCAGTGACGCCGCTCTCCGGAGCTTACCGCGAGGATCACGACGCCCTGCAAATCCAAGGTACTGTTTGCAGGTCTTCCTGACACCGTAGCTGGCCTGCAACGCCGCGGCAGGGCTGAACTGTTGGTTTTGTTGATCACGACGCCGTGATAGCCCCAGGTAGAGCTATCGACTTCAAGGAACAGTAGTTTTGAGTAAATCTTGCAGAATTCATATTTTTCTTAATGTATGTTGGATTTTTATAGATAAATATTTGCTATTTTTTTTAAAACTGGTGTGGTGTCCTTTTGTAGTGTTTTCACTTATTACTGTGTGTTATGGGCAAATGCTTTACACATTGCTTCTGAGATAAGCCTGACTGCTCTTGCCAAGCTACCAAGGGGGTGAGCAGTGGTTATCTGAGCGGGTATCTCCCTTATCCTGACTAGAGTGAGGGTCCCTATTTGGACAGGGTGCAAACCGACTGCCAACTAGAGACTCCATTTCTAACACTTAGGAAGAGAAATTTATTTGGACTTAATAACACCTCTATATTGAGAAGGCTATTTTTAATGTTCAGACTGGGGAGTGCTTCCTGTTACTAAATTGACATAATGCAGGTTTATATCTGAAGCAAATGTCTTTCTCAAAAATGACCTATGAGTGTGATGGATTATCAAAAATATCAGTATTGAACTCTTGTTTTGCTTTGTCCATAGAATGTGTATATGTAGGAGACTGGCCTGGCTTATAGTGGGTACCTTGTGGTACTTACACCTTGTACCAGGTTCAGTTATCCCTTATTAGTAGAATAGAGGTGTTTCTAGCAGCTTAGGCTGTTAGAGGTAGCTATGGCAAAGCAGCTTAGGCTGAACTAGGTGACATGCAAAGCTCCTACTATACCACTTATATCATATAGCACAATATCATAAGAAAACACAATACTCAGAGTTACTAAACATTAAGGTACTTTATTTTAGTGACAATATGCCAAAAGTATCTCAGAGGATACCCTCACTAAGGAGGTAAGTAATATACACAAAGTATATGTACACAAACCCAAAACAGGTAAGTAACAGTAAGAAGAGTAGTGCAAACAATGTAGAATCACAATAGGATGCAATATGTAGACATAGGTCTAGGGGCAACACAAACTATATACTCCAAAAGTGGAATGTGAATCACGAATGGACCCCAGACCTATGGGAGGTTGCAGAGGGTCGCTGGGACTGTAAGAAAACAGTAAAGGTGTCCAAAATACCCCACCCCAACACCCTGAAAAGTAGGAGTAAAGTTACCCTACTACCCCAGAAGGACAAAATAGTCGTGATAGGGGATTCTGCAAGAACCACAAGCACCAGCAAAACACTGAAGACGGATTCCTGGACCTGAGGACCTGTAAAGGAAGGGGACCAAGTCCAAGAGTCACGCAAGTGTCCAGGGAGGGCAGTAGCCCACGAAACCTCGGATGAAGGTGCAAAAGGGCTGCCTCCGGGTGGAAGAAGCCGAAGATTCTGCAACAACAAAAAGGGCTAGGAACTTCTCCTTTGAATGGAAGACATCCCACGGCGTGCTGGAGGTTGCAGAAGTGTTTCCACGCAGAAATACCGCAAACAAGCCTTGCTAGCTGCAATAGTCGCGGTTGAGGATTTTGGGTGCTGCTGGGGACCAGGAAGGACCAGGATGTCGCCCCTTGGAGGAGGAGACAGAGGGGGCGGTCAGCAACTCTGAGAACCCCGCAGAAGCAGGCAATACCTGCAGAAGTACAGGAACAGGCACTTAGAAGATCTGAGGACAGAGGTCGACTCAGAGTCACAAAGGAGGGTCCCACGACGTCGGAGTCCAACTCAGCGAGTTGGGCAATGCAGGACGAAGTGCTGGGGACCCAGGCTATGCTGTGCACAAAGGAAGTCCTGGAAAAGTGCACAGAAGCCGGAGCAGCTGCAAATCACGCAATACACAGGTTTGCTCTCTGGCGTGGGGAGGCAAGGACTTACCTCCACCAAATTTGGATAGAAGGGCCACTGGACTGTGGGAGACACTTGGACCCAGCTCCTGTGTTCCAGGGACCACGCTCGTCAGGATGAGAGGGGACCCAGAGGACCGGTGATGTAGAAGTTTGGTGCCTGCGTTGGCAGGGGGAAGATTACTTCGACCCACTAGAGATTTCTTCTTGGCTTCCAGTGCAGGGTGAAGGCAGACAGCCCTCAGAGCATGCACCATCAGGAAACAGTCGTGAAAGCCGGCAGGATGAGGTGCTACAATGTTGCTGGTAGTCGTCTTGCTACTTTGTTGCTGTTTTGCAGGCGTCCTGGGGCAGCCAGAAAAAGAGGTTTGGCTACCAAGAAAGGAGGCTTGGCTACTGAAAGAGGTAAGCACCTATCAGGCGGGGTCTCTGACGTCATCAGCTGGCACTGGCCACTCAGAGCAGTCCATTGTGCCCGAACACCTCTGAATCCAAGATGGCAGTGTTCTGGGACACACTGGAGGAGCTCTGTTCACCTCCCCTGGGAGGTGCAGGTCAAGGGAGTGGTCACTCCCCTTTCCTTTGTCCAGTTTCGCGCCAGAGCAGGGCTGGGGGATCCCTGAACCAGTGTAGACTGGCTTATGCAGAGAGGGGCACCATCTGTGCCCATCAACGCATTTCCAGAGGCTGAGGGAGGCTACTCCTCCCCAGCCCTTCACACCTAGTAACACCCTCTCTCACAGGAAATCCTTTGTTCTGCTTTCCTGGGGCTGGGCTGCCCAGGCCCCAGGGGTGCAAAATCCTGTCTGAGGGGTTGGCAACAGCAGGAGCTGCAGTGGAGACCCCGGAAAGCAAGTTTGGCAGTTCCCGGGTTCTGTGCTAGAGACCCGGGATGCATGGAATTGTCCCCCCAATACCAGAATGGTATTGGGGTGACAATTCCATGATCCTAGACATGTTACATGGCCATGTTCGGAGTTAACATTGTGATGCTACACATAGGTAGTGACCTATGTGTAGTGCACGCGTGTAATGGTGTCCCCGCACTCACAAAGTCCAGGGAATTTGCCCTGAACAATGTGGGGGCACCTTGGCTAGTGCCAGGGTGCCCACATACTAAGTAACTTTGCACCTAACCCTCACCAAGTGAGGGTTAGACATATAGGTGACTTATAAGTTACTTATGTGCAGTGAAAAATGGCTGTGAAATAATGTGGACGTTATTTCACTCAGGCTGCAGTGGCAGGCCTGTGTAAGAATTGTCTGAGCTCTCTATGGGTGGCAAAAGAAATGCTGCAGCCCATAGGGATCTCCTAGAACCCCAATACCCTGGGTACCTAGGTACCATATATAAGGGAATTATAAGGGTGTTCCAGTGTGCCAATGAGAATTGGTGAAGATAGTCACTAGCCTGCAGTGACAATTGTGAAAAGCAGAGAGAGCATAAACACTGAGGTTCTGGTTAGCAGAGCCTCAGTGATACGGTTAGGCACAACACAGGGAACACATACAGGGGATATATTATGAGCATTGGGGTCCTGCTTGGCAGGATCCCAGTGAGACATAGGCAAAACCAAACATACATACGTCGAAAATGGGGGTAACATGCCAGGCAAGATGGTACTTTCCTACAGTATAGACAACGACTTACACCATTTTTATCAAATATAATAGTACATGGCATGTGTTGCTGTTTGTACACATTTTCTGCATACTTCTACCATCTAATGTTGGGCACGGACTATTACAAGGTATTTTTTTTCAAAGAAGGTACAGTGTCTCCTTCCCTAGCTGACAAGGCACATGGGCATTGACTTCATGCTAGATTGTTTTTTCCGCCATGGGGTTTGTATGCGTACCTATGTGTCGCCTCCATGTTTCGTGCTGGTAGTGCTTTCCTTCATGCCCATTTGGTGATTTGTTTCGACTTCAGTAGCACTGGAAGAAACTCCTCCCCAACAACCGTTTAGTTCTTCTGCAGGGAGACTTTCAGCGCACACCAACCTTCTTTGAGAACTCACCACCAGGGCCTCAGGCCCTCTTGAGGGTTTTGTGCCCCTCACCTTGAGGATTTTGTCTATGCAAATATGTGAACAGTGATGGAAAGGTCACTCTTTCAACACTGCCACCCCCTGCACACACACACACTCCCTCGAACTGAGGACCATCACTCCCATAAACTCAGACTACAACGATGCCATGCACAAGCTCATTGGGCGATGCAGAGGAAAGAGTCAGAAGACACCTCTGATATCAAAGAGAAACTTGATGTCAAGGTAGAGGAGGAAGATGCTGGATCTTTCAGGGTGCAGCTAAATAATAAAAAGCAGGGTTGCCAATACGCACTCCTGATGCACCCCACTCACTAAAGGAAAAACATCAGAACTTTCTCCTGTTAGGTCATAATGCACCCCAGCCCCTAGATTTTCATGTAGGGACTGCATAGAATGTATCAAAGAGTTTACCAATGGAACTTCTACCCCCAACTTTAAAAGAATCATATAAAATTTGGCCCTGTTCACGCAGTCTGATGCAGAGGATAGGTCCGTAAAGGTCAGGTACAGTGGGCAGCGCCTAGTGATGGCATATTTGGTCATAATTAAATGCAATTTCAGGCACTCCTCCACTGTACCTAGCCCAGGACTGAAGCTGTACTGACAGGGGGGACAGGCTATTATTGCCGCTAACCCAAGTCTGTAGATTAAAAAAAGATAACCCTCCCTAGAATCTTCACTGAACTATTGATGAGGGAGATCGGCCTAGACCTTTGGGGACCCTCTATCTCCTTTTTTGAAGATAGGAACGCCTTTGGAAAGGGCACAGGAATTTTGGAGCCTGCTACACAGACAGATATTGAATAAATTAGTGAGCAGGTGCCCCCCGAGTTCTGAGTTACATTTAAGTAGGTCATAGAGATCCCGTTGGGCCCTCGAGTCAATGCTCTTTTGATTTTTAAAAGAATAATCATAAAAGTACACTAATAAGAATGTATACATAGCATGATACAATAGATGTAGATAAATAGATTAAATAAACCATGTTAACCCTTTAGCTTCTAGACCTCCCACCACCGCCCAGTGCTGTCCATGCCATATTTGCATCTTGTTTTTCTCAAAATCTTGGGGATTCTAAAGGTATCAAGGGTGTGTGGATTCCCCTGCAGCGGACTGAGAAGTTGCCCAAACTATAGTTAATAGTTATATATATAGCTTTGGGGGTATGGGTAAAAAGAGCTGCAGAAAAAAGTGTCCTTTTTTCCTGCAGATTGCATCAACAAAAGGTTTGCATTGCTAAAATCACCATCTTCCCAGCTATCAGGAACAGACAGACTGGATTCAGAAACACACATTTTTTACTTCAGCTTTGGCATTTTACTGGGAGATAGCCCACTTCCCCTATTTTTTATGCTTTCAACCTCCTTCTAGTTTGAGGTGAAAATGGTTGTGAAACCCATGGTGAAAATGGGTGTGAAACCCATGGTGGATCCTGGAAAACTATACATTTCTAAAAACTACACACAATTCTTACAGCAAGAGGTCATTTGTGCAGATCCTTCAAGGTTTTTCCAAAGAAACAAAGTGTTGAAATAAGAAAATATTGAAAATGACTCTGAAAAAACGAGCATTTGTGACGTTTTTATTTGTAAATTCTCATCACAATGGCCAATTTACAAAAGCAATATACCTTTACATCTGCTAGACCCTTCTGGTTATGGGGATGTACGGGGCTTGTGTGTTTTCCAAGAACTCGAGCTACCCAGAGCCAATAACTGAGCTGCACCTTGCAAAGGTTTTTCATTGTCTACTTGGAAAAGAGAAACAATATGGTAAAATATAATTAGTGAAAAATAGGAATCAAGGAAACCTGTATTTTTTTCCAAATGGGCGCAAGATATGGAGCTTAGAAGCAAGGGTTATTTGCACATCTCTGAAATTGTGGGTACCCATACTAGCATGTGAATTGGCAGGCATTTCTCGAAATGACTTCTTTCTTACACACTCTTAATTTTCGACGGTGCAAATGCAGATAAATACAATTGGTAATAACACTTGTTCCACTATTCTGTGTTCTCCTAAGACTCCTGATGAAAATGGTACATCACTTGTGTGGATAAGCTTAGTGCCCGTGACATGTAACAACCCAAAACACAATGTGTACACATCACGTTATACAACTGACCCTTTTTTTTTATTGCAGTGTGCCTTACTGTGGATTTTGGGCCTTAGCTCAGCTGCACTTAGGGAAACCTAGCAAACCTGTAGATGTTTTAAAACTACAAACCTAGGGGAAAGGAAACCTAGCAAACCTGCACTTTTCTTAAACCTGAACTACTAGGGGAGTCCAGGGTGGTGTGCCTTGTTTGGATCTCATGAGGTTCTTTTTACTCACAATGCCATGCAAACCTCGAACTTTCCCTGAAATCGTGCATTTTCCTTACATTTCTGTGATGAACATTTCTGAAACAAACCATACACACGGAGGAAGTCCTTGCCTGGGCACTCCTATTGACAGTGGTTGGATCAGTTCCTGTTGCTGGCATTAGGCCCAACCACACAAGTAGTGCAGCATTTTATTGGCCTCTAACGCCCCCAGAGAACTTTCTAAGGTGATTAATGCACTGACTTCTCCCCCACCACTATTGGAGTTGGAGAATTCACAGGAATTCTGTAATAAATTGGCCTTACATTTTGAAAATAAAATTTTACAAATCTATGCTAATTTTAATCAACTTGAAGAGAGAGATGGCTACCCTGATATAGTTCATATTGAATCAAATACTAATTACCCCACACTAACTAATTTTCAACCCCTATTTCTGGAAAGAATAAAAAGGTTTAATGTCAGAAATTAAATCAGGCTTCTCCTCTGATCCTTGCCCCCGCCTCTATTCTTCAATTAGCCCCTGATCTTGTTTCGACAGCCTTAGCTCCAATTTTTTATGAGGTCCTCACTTCTGGAGTCTATCCTACTTCTTGGAAGGATGTTACAGTAATTCCTTTGAAAAATAAACAAGATGGAATCAGTCATGACTTGAATAATCTGCAACCCATTGCCCTACTTCCTTTTCTGGCCAAGATTTTGGAGAAGCATTTTAATAGGGAATTAGACAATTTTTTAACGGAGTCAGGAGGACTAGATGCCTCCCAACATGGTTTCAGGAAAGCACATAGTACAGAATCAACCCTCATTACTTCATTGGATTCGATCCGGAGAATGGTGGATGAAGGACAAGGGGCTATTTTAATCCTGCTAGACCTATCTGCGGCATTCATCACTATTTCTCCACAGATTATGATAGCCCACTTATATCAAGCAGGGATTAGAGATTAGGCTCTTAAATTGTTGGAATCTTTTCTGAAAGATAGTTGGACCACGGTGAGCTGCGGCGACTTTAAGTTCCCTGCATACCTCTTAACTTGTGGTGTCCCCCAGGGATCATCACTTAGCCTCATCTTGTTTAATCTGTATGTTGCATCTCTGGCCATATTGATTTGTTCTTTTGGCTTTAGACCAACCTCCTATGCTGACGATACCCAATTGATCATCCCAGTCAATACAAATTGGGAGGAAGTGGCTGATCGCTTTAACAAATGTATGCGTGAAGTCAGTGGATGGATGAACTCTACTTGGCTCAAATTAAATGGTGATAAAACTGAAATACTCTGCTTCGGATCAAGCAAGGAATTGTGGAACTCCTGTTGGTGGCCAACCGATTGTGGCACTCCCCCAGTTCCTATTACTGCTACAAGAAATGTAGGTGTCACTTTCAATAATTGCCTTTCTTTTAGATCACATGTCAATCACTTTGTGAAAATTAGTTTTTGGACATTAAAAATGCTAAGGAACTTTTTTCCCTTCCTTCAAAGGGAATGGAGAATTACAGTTACTTTGGCACTGGTGATATCCAAACTAGACTACTGCAATGCCCTGATGCTTAATTTAGATAAAACATCTCTAAAGAAACTTTCAGTTGATTAAAAATACTGCTGCTAGGGCTATTTTGAATCTCCCATGTTCAGCATCGGCTAGTGGCAATTTAAAACAACTGCACTGGCTTCCTGGGGCCCAGCATATTATCTTTAAGACCTTATGTGTGACCTACAAAGCAGCACATGGAAATGGTTCCAAATATTTGACTTCCAAGCTACACTGGTATAAACCCAAACGACTACTTCGCTCAGTAGGAGCTTTCAGAATTCAGGTTCCCCGTACCTATAAAGCTAAATGGGGAGATAAAGCCTTCACGGTGGCTGCATCTAAATGTTGGAATTCCCCACCCTTGACCATCAGGAAGGAACAAAATTTCTTAGTCTTTAGGAGGTTAGTCAAAACATGGCTTTTTCCACGCTAGTGTCTCTCTTTTGAACTTCTCTTTATTTTGTGGACTCTTCTCCTTACCTTCTTAGCCCTTCGATGCCTCCATCGAATACAGAATACAAATACAAGTGGGTCAGTGCCTGGTGGTAGGAATTTTGGGAATTCCTCTGGATTCCAGAAGTTTCCATCGCAGAAATATAGGAAAAATGCTTAAGTTCAGGCAAAGGTGGGGGTTTGCAGGGCATTGTGGATCAGAAAAACTCATGGGTTTCACACAAGGCACACCAACCTGCAATCCTCTGGTTGTCTACTTGGTGGTTGGTAGGTTTCCATGGGTGGCAGCCAAGCACGGCCCCAAATCCCATAGCTCCCCCTATTGCTGATCTTTCTGCATTTCACTTTGGGGCCTTTTGTGTCAAGGTCTTTCGGCCCACTGACACAAGTGAGGTGCCACTTTTATAAGGCGACTTGGGGAAATGCTGTTTGGGAGGCAAATTGTGGCTCACAGCAGATTCCAGAAGTGTCCCTCACAGAAATGTGAGGAAAATGTTTTTTTAAGTCAATGTTTGAGGTTTGCAGGGCATTGTGGGTAAGACAGTGGTGTGTGATGCATGCAAAGTACACCAGCCTGGACCCCCCAGATGTCTAGTTTTGGAAAGTGTCCCTTTTGGACATGGTCACCCCCACTGTTTGCTCACTGGTACTGAGGTTTTTTGACTGAAGTGCACTGGGTCCCTGCTAAACAGTGCTCTTTCTCTAAAAAGGTAAATTGTGTACAATTGGCACACACTCTTGTACCTCCGTAAGTCCCTAGTAAATGGTACCCCTGGTACCTAGTACCTGGGTACTAGAGAGGGTCCCTAAGGGCTGCAGCATGTGTTGTGCCACCCTCAGCGGCCCCCTGAAAATCGCACAGAGATTGCCATTGCAGACTGCGTTTCATGGTGCCATCCATGAGAAAACACGACATAGCACACAAATTGTGCAATGCCCCACTTCTGCATTTAAATAAATGTAAGTCACCCCTATCGCAGGCGTTAGAGCCCTAAGGCAGGGTACATTATATTTGATGTGAGGACGTATCTGCATGAGCAGATATGCACCTGTGATGTCCAGGTCGATTACTAGATGTTGCAAGTGAATAGGGAAGCCATCTTAAGGTATGTACTGGAAACTCATCACTACAAGTTTCCCAGCTACATAATGGCTTCCCTGAAACTCATGGTGTTTAGTAGCAAACACCTCATTTTAATAAACCCAGACTGATTACAGTCTTGTATTTATAATGACATGCACCCATAGGGCAGCTTAGAGGAGCCCCCCCTGAAACCTACTAGCCCTCTAGTGAGCTGACTGACTGGTATCAATCAGCTTGCCACCACAGACATGTTTCTGACCCTCTGGAGGGGAGAGCCTGCGCTCTCAGAGGCCAGAAATAATGTCTACTCAGAAGGAAGCTGTTAACAACACCTTCAGCAGGATGGCTAGTGAATCTGCATACCTAGACCAGGGACTTCAAAGACCCTGCTGCCTTTGGTATGTGACCCGACTTGCCCCAGATATAGGAGTTGCCACCACCCACACTGATGCCCATTGGGTACCAGGACCGGCGGGAAATTAGTTATTCAGTAGGCGTGTCCCCCCCATTGAGCTAGTCCCACCCCTGATGTAGACTACCCAAAGTGAACACTTGGTGGAGCTAGGAATTCTGGGACAGGGGTATGCCCTCTTCCTACAGGGAGTGGTCATATAGGGCGTGTAGTTACCCCAGGGGTAAATTGCCCATTGGCTACTACCCTACACTCCCCTAAAAACCGCTAAATTGAGTATTTTGGTGGCTCCCTGACACCATCAACTTATATTCGTCTGACCCAAGAAGAAGAGGACAAAAAAGAGCTGAAGAAGCGAGAACTGTGGACTACTGGTGGACATTTGGTGCAAAATCCTGCCCACCTATGTACTCTTGTCATAACAATTACGACATCCTGACTCGTCCTGCAGCTGTGCATCTTCCAAAAGCCTCCGAGAACCTCCAGCGCTTCACCAAGTCATCGTCATTTCCCTTGAAGTAGAGGAACCACTTCCCTGCAATCTGCACCAAAACCGCAACATCTGTCACACCGTTCTGCTGACCACTGGAGTCACCGACTGTGAGAAGGTAGCCTCTTTCTAGCCTTGTTACCCCCACTTTTGGCCTGTTTGTGAGTGTATGTCAGGGTGTTTGTGTAGGAAAGTACCATCTTGCCTGGCATGTTACCCCCATTTTTCACTGTATATATGTTGTTTTAGTTGTATGTGTCACTGGGACCCTGGTAACCCAGGGCCCCAGTGCTCATAAGTGTGCCTGTATGTGTTACCTGTGTAGTGACTAACTGTCTCACTGAGGCTCTGCTAATCAGAACCTCAGTGGTTATGCTCTCTCATTGCTTTCCAAATTGTCACTGACAGGCTAGTGACCATTTTTTACCAATTTACATTGGCTTACTGGAACACCCTTATAATCCCCTAGTATATGGTACTGAGGTACCCAGGGTATTGGGGTTCCAGGAGATCCCTATGGGCTGCAGCATTTCTTTTGCCACCCATAGGGAGCTCTGACAATTCTTACACAGGCCTGCCACTGCAGCCTGAGTGAAATAACGTCCACGTTATTTCACAGCCATTTTACACTGCACTTAAGTAACTTATAAGTCACCTATATGTCTAACCTTTACCTGGTAAAGGTTAGGTGCAAAGTTACTTAGTGTGAGGGCACCCTGGCACTAGCCAAGGTGCCCCCACATTGTTCAGAGCCAATTCAATGAACTTTGTGAGTGCGGGGACACCATTACACGCGTGCACTACATATAGGTCACTACCTATATGTAGCTTCACCATGGTAACTCCGAATATGGCCATGTAACATGTCTATGATCATGGAATTGCCCCCTCTATGCCATCCTGGCATTGTTGGTACAATTCCATGATCCCAGTGGTCTGTAGCACAGACCCTGGTACTGCCAGACTGCCCTTCCTGGGGTTTCTCTGCAGCTGCTGCTGCTGCCAACCCCTCAGACAGGCATCTGCCCTCCTGGGGTCCAGCCAGGCCTGGCCCAGGATGGCAGAACAAAGAACTTCCTCTGAGAGAGGGTGTGACACCCTCTCCCTTTGGAAAATGGTGTGAAGGCAGGGGAGGAGTAGCCTCCCCCAGCCTCTGGAAATGCTTTGTTGGGCACAGATGTGCCCAATTCTGCATAAGCCAGTCTACACCGGTTCAGGGACCCCTTAGCCCCTGCTCTGGCGCGAAACTGGACAAAGGAAAGGGGAGTGACCACTCCCCTGACCTGCACCTCCCCTGGGAGGTGTCCAGAGCTCCTCCAGTGTGCTCCAGACCTCTGCCATCTTGGAAACAGAGGTGCTGCTAGCACACTGGACTGCTCTGAGTGGCCAGTGCCACCAGGTGACGTCAGAGACTCCTTGTGATAGGCTCCTTCAGGTGTTAGTAGCCTTTCCTCTCTCCTAGGTAGCCAAACCCTCTTTTCTGGCTATTTAGGGTCTCTGTCTCTGGGGAAACTTCAGATAACGAATGCATGAGCTCAGCCGAGTTCCTCTGCATCTCCCTCTTCACCTTCTGATAAGGAATCGACCGCTGACCGCGCTGGAAGCCTGCAAACCTGCAACATAGTAGCAAAGACGACTACTGCAACTCTGTAACGCTGATCCTGCCGCCTTCTCGACTGTTTTCCTGCTTGTGCATGCTGTGGGGGTAGTCTGCCTCCTCTCTGCACCAGAAGCTCCGAAGAAATCTCCCGTGGGTCGACGGAATCTTCCCCCTGCAACCGCAGGCACCAAAAAGCTGCATCTCCGGTCCCTTGGGTCTCCTCTCAGCACGACGAGCGAGGTCCCTCGAATCCAGCGACACCGTCCAAGTGACCCCCACAGTCCAGTGACTCTTCAGCCCAAGTTTGGTGGAGGTAAGTCCTTGCCTCACCTCGCTGGGCTGCATTGCTGGGAACCGCGACTTTGCAAGCTTCTCCGGCCCCTGTGCACTTCCGGCGGAAATCCTGTGTGCACAGCCAAGCCTGGGTCCACGGCACTCTAACCTGCATTGCACGACTTTCTAAGTTGGTCTCCGGCGACGTGGGACTCCTTTGTGCAACTTAGGCGAGCACCGTTTCACGCATCCTCGTAGTGCCTGTTTCTGGCACTTCTCCGGGTGCTACCTGCTTCAGTGAGGGCTCTTTGTCTTGCTCGACGTCCCCTCTCTCTGCAGGTCCAATTTGCGACCTCCTGGTCCCTCCTGGGCCCCAGCAGCGTCCAAAAACGCCAAACGCACGATTTGCGTGTAGCAAGGCTTGTTGGCGTCCATCCGGCGGGAAAACACTTCTGCACGACTCTCCAAGGCGTGGGGGATCCATCCTCCAAAGGGGAAGTCTCTAGCCCTTGTCGTTCCTGCAGTATTCACAGTTCTTCAGCCTAGTAAGAGCTTCTTTGCACCAACCGCTGGCATTTCTTGGGCATCTGCCCATCTCCGAGCTGCTTGTGACTTTTGGACTTGGTCCCCTTGTTCCACAGGTACCTTCAGACAGGAATCCATCGTTGTTGCATTGCTGATTTGTGTTTTCCTTGCATTCTCCCTCTAACACGACTATTTTGTCCTTAGGGGAACTTTGGTGCACTTTGCACTCACTTTTCAGGGTCTTGGGGAGGGTTATTTTTCTAACTCTCACTATTTTCTAATAGTCCCAGCGACCCTCTACAAGGTCACATAGGTTTGGGGTCCATTCGTGGTTCGCATTCCACTTCTGGAGTATATGGTTTGTGTTGCCCCTATCCCTATGTTTCCCCATTGCATCCTATTGTAACTATACATTGTTTGCACTGTTTTCTAAGACTATACTGCATATTTTTGCTATTGTGTATATATATCTTGTGTATATTTCCTATCCTCTCACTGAGGGTACACTCTAAGATACTTTGGCATATTGTCATAAAAATAAAGTACCTTTATTTTTTAGTATAACTGTGTATTGTGTTTTCTTATGATATTGTGCATATGACACTAAGTGGTACTGTAGTAGCTTCACACGTCTCCTAGTTCAGCCTGAGCTGCTTTGCTAAGCTACCATTATCTATCAGCCTAAGCTGCTAGACACCCTATACACTAATAAGGGATAACTGGGCCTGGTGCAAGGTGCAAGTACCCCTTGGTACTCACTACAAGCCAGTCCAGCCTCCTACATTGGTTGTGCAGTGGTGGGATAAGTGCTTGAGACTACTTACCACTCTTGTCATTGTACTTTTCATAAGAGAAAAATATACAAAACAAGGTCAGTGTATATACACATAGCCAAAAAGTTTTGCATTTCCTCTTTTCACTCTTTTCTAAGTGCTGAAAAGTACTTCTAAACTTTCAAAAAGTTCTTAAAAGTTTAAAAAGTTTTTTTTCTGTCTTTCCAAAAAGTTCTGAAAACTTTTTTCTCTTTGTCTATCACTTTAACTCTCTCTAAAAATGTCTGGCACAGGCCAAAAAGTTGAACTGTCCAAACTTGCATATGATCACCTTAGCTGGAAAGGAGCAAGGAGTCTCTGCATAGAGAGAGGTTTGAGTGTAGGGAAGAATCCTTCCTTAGAACTGTTAATTAATATGCTTAGAGTACAGGATAAGGCCATAAGTGCCCAATCTGTAGAAAAAGTAGCTAATGGTTCTCAATCTGATCCAGGGACTCCCCCAGGAAAAGGTTCAGGAAAGAAACTTCTCAGCCTGCCCATTACTAGACAGTCTAGCATAGTTGGTACAGAGGTTGAATCACATCATACTGATGATGTGCTCTCACATTATACTGGTAGCCAAGCTGTTAGGGTGCCCTCTGTAAGGGACAGGTCTCCTTCTGTTCATTCCCATCATACCTCTGTATCTAGAAATGTCCCTCCCACCCACCCTGATGACAGATTGTTGGAAAGGGAGCTCAATAGATTGAGAGTGGAGCAAACCAGACTGAAGCTCAAGAAGCAACAGCTGGATTTGGATAGACAGTCTTTAGAAATAGAGAGGGAAAGACAGAAAATGGGTTTAGATACCCATGGTGGCAGCAGCAGTATTCCCCATAGTCATCCTGCAAAAGAGCATGATTCCAGGAATCTGCATAAGATAGTTCCCCCTTACAAGGAGGGGGGTGACATTAACAAGTGGTTTGCTGCACTTGAGAGGGCCTGTGCTGTACAGGATGTCCCTCAAAAGCAGTGGGCTGCTATCCTATGGCTATCATTTACTGGAAAAGGTAGGGATAGGCTCCTTACTGTAAAAGAAAATGATGCTAACAATTTCCAAGTTCTTAAGAATGCACTCCTGGATGGTTATGGCTTAACCACTGAACAGTACAGGATAAAGTTCAGAGATACCAAAAAGGAGTCTTCACAAGACTGGGTTGATTTCATTGACCAGGCAGTGAAGGCCTTGGAGGGGTGGTTACATGGCAGTAAAGTTACTGATTATGACAGCCTGTATAACTTAATCCTGAGAGAGCATATTCTTAATAATTGTGTGTCTGATTTGTTGCACCAGTACTTGGTGGACTCTGATCTGACCTCTCCCCAAGAATTGGGAAAGAAGGCAGACAAATGGGTCAGAACAAGAGTGAACAGAAAAGTTCATACAGGGGGTGACAAAGATGGCAACAAAAAGAAGGATGGTAAGTCTTCTGACAAGGGTGGGGACAAATCTAAAAATGAGTCTTCATCAGGCCCACAAAAACACTCTGGTGGGGGTGGTGGGCCCAAATCCTCCTTTAATCAGAACAAGGAAAAGAAACCATGGTGCTATTTATGTAAGATAAAAGGCCATTGGACAACAGATCCCAGTTGTCCAAAGAAAGGCACCACAGCTCCTACCACTACAACCCCTACTGCTACACCTAGTGTCCCTACTAATAGCAGTGGTGGTGGGAGCAAACCTACTAATAGCCAATCCAAGGGAGTAGCTGGGCTCACTTTTGGTAATTTAGTTGGGGTTGGTCTGATTAGGGAGACCACAGAGGCTACTTTAGTCTCTGAAGGGGCTATTGACTTAGCCACTTTGGTTGCTTGCCCCCATAACTTGGAGAAGTACAAGCAACTAACCCTAATAAATGGTGTTGAGGTCCAGGCCTACAGGGACACAGGTGCCAGTGTCACAATGGTGATTGAGAAACTGGTGCACCCTGAACAACACATACTTGGACACCAGTACCAAGTAACCGATGCTCACAACATAACACAAAGCCACCCCATGGCTGTTGTAAATCTCAACTGGGGGGGGGTATCTGGTCCAAAGAAAGTTGTGGTAGCTTCAGATTTACCTGTAGACTGTCTATTAGGGAACGATTTGGAGACATCAGCTTGGTCAGATGTGGAGTTGGAGGCCCATGCAGCAATGCTGGGCATCCCAGGGCATATTTTTGCTTTGACAAGGGCTCAGGCCAAAAAGCAAAAAGGACAGGGAAGCTTGGATCCTGGAACAATGGACCAAGTGCTCCCTAAAGCTAGGGCTAGTAGAAGCAAACCACTTCCTACTATCCCTCCCTCTACAGTGGATTCTACTTCTGAGGAAGAAGAATTCCCTCCCTGTGCAGAACCTACACCAGAGGAGCTGGAAGCAGACACTGCTGAGCTTTTGGGTGAAGGGGGGCCTGCCAGAGAGGAGCTGAGTGTGGCACAGCAAACCTGTCCCACATTAGAGGGTCTCAGACAGCAAGCTGTCAAACAGGCTAATGGGGATGTCAGTGACTCACACAGAGTTTACTGGGAGGACAACCTCTTGTACACTGAGCAAAGGGATCCTAAACCTGGAGCTGCCAGGAGATTAGTGATTCCTCAGGAGTACAGAAAGTTCCTCCTAACACTGGCACATGACATTCCCTTAGCTGGGCACCTGGGTCAAATGAAAACTTGGGACAGATTGGTACCACTGTTTCATTGGCCTAGGATGTCTGAGGACACAAAAGAATTTTGTAAGTCCTGTGAAACCTGTCAAGCCAGTGGCAAGACAGGTGGCACTCCAAAGGCACCCCTTATCCCACTGCCTGTGGTTGGGGTTCCCTTTGAAAGGGTAGGGGTTGACATAGTTGGCCCCCTTGACCCTCCTACTGCTTCAGGCAATAGGTTTATCTTGGTGGTAGTGGACCATGCCACAAGATATCCTGAAGCTATTCCTTTAAGGACCACTACAGCTCCTGCAGTGGCAAAGGCCCTCCTGGGAATATTTTCCAGGGTGGGCTTCCCAAAGGAAGTAGTATCAGACAGAGGAAGCAATTTCATGTCTGCATACTTAAAGGCCATGTGGAAGGAGTGTGGTGTAACTTACAAGTTCACAACACCCTATCATCCACAAACAAATGGACTGGTGGAGAGATTTAATAAAACTCTCAAAGGCATGATTATGGGACTCCCTGAAAAACTCCGCAGGAGATGGGATATCCTTCTACCATGCCTCCTTTTTGCCTACAGGGAGGTACCCCAGAAAGGAGTGGGCTTCAGCCCCTTTGAACTTCTTTTTGGACACCCTGTTAGGGGTCCACTCACACTTGTAAAGGAGGGTTGGGAACAACCTTTAAAAGCTCCTAAGCAGGATATTGTGGATTATGTACTTGGCCTCAGATCAAGGATGGCTGAGTACATGAAAAAGGCCAGTAAAAACCTTCAGGCCAGCCAAGAGCTCCAGAAGCAATGGCATGATCAGAAGGCTGTTTTGGTTCAGTACCAACCAGGGCAGAAAGTGTGGGTCTTGGAGCCTGTGGCCCCAAGAGCACTCCAAGATAAATGGAGTGGTCCACACACAATTGTTGAAAAGAAGGGTGAAGTCACCTACTTGGTTGACTTAGGCACTGCCAGGAGTCCCCTTAGGGTGCTCCATGTCAACCGCCTGAAACCCTACTATGACAGGGCTGATCTCACCCTGCTCATGGCAACAGATGAGGGACAGGAAGAAGACAGTGATCCTCTACCTGATCTCTTCTCTTCCACAGAACAAGATGCTCTTGTGGAAGGGGTAGTTTTGGCTGATTGTCTTACTGCTGAGCAGAAAGATAATTGCATAAATCTCCTAGGACAATTTTCAGAACTCTTCTCCATTGTGCCAGGCACCACTTCTTGGTGTGAGCACACTATAGATACTGGAGACAGTTTACCTGTCAAAAGTAAGATCTATAGGCAGCCTGACCATGTCAGGGACTGCATAAAGCAAGAAGTTCAGAAGATGTTGGAACTAGGAGTGGTTGAGCACTCTGACAGTCCATGGGCTTCTCCTGTGGTACTGGTACCAAAACCCAATTCTAAAGATGGAAAGAAGGAAATGAGGTTTTGTGTAGACTATAGAGGTCTCAACTTGGTAACCAAAACAGATGCTCACCCTATACCCAGGGCAGATGAGCTAATAGATACACTGGCATCTGCCAAGTATCTAAGCACTTTTGATTTGACTGCAGGGTATTGGCAGATCAAAATGTCAGAAGATGCTAAACCTAAGACTGCATTTTCTACCATTGGAGGACATTACCAGTTTACTGTAATGCCTTTTGGTTTGAAAAATGCACCTGCCACTTTTCAGAGGTTGGTGAACACAGTCCTGCAAGGGCTGGAAGCTTTCAGTGCAGCATATTTGGATGATATAGCTGTCTTTAGCTCCAGCTGGGATGATCACCTGGTCCACCTTTGGAAAGTTTTGGAGGCCCTGCAAAAGGCAGGCCTCACTATCAAGGCTTCAAAGTGCCAGATAGGGCAGGGTAAGGTGGTTTATCTGGGACACCTTGTTGGTGGGGAACAGATTGCACCACTTAAGGGGAAAATCCAAACTATTATTGATTGGATTCCCCCTACCACTCAGACTCAGGTGAGAGCCTTCCTAGGCCTCACTGGGTATTACAGGAGGTTCATTAAGAACTATGGCTCCATTGCAGCCCCTCTTAATGACCTCACATCCAAGAAAATGCCTAAAAAGGTATTATGGACAGCAAACTGTCAGAAAGCTTTTGAGGAGCTGATCAGGCCATGTGCTCTGCACCTGTCCTGAAAAGCCCTTGTTACTCTAAAAAATTCTATGTCCAAACTGATGCATCTGAATTAGGAGTAGGGGCAGTCCTATCACAACTTAATTCTGAGGGCCAGGATCAACCTGTTGCTTTTATTAGTAGAAGGTTGACCCCTAGAGAAAAGCGTTGGTCTGCCATTGAGAGGGAGGCCTTTGCTGTGGTCTGGGCTCTGAAGAAGTTGAGGCCATACCTCTTTGGCACTCACTTCATTGTTCAGACAGACCACAAACCTCTACTTTGGCTAAAACAAATGAAAGGTGAAAATCCTAAATTGTTGAGGTGGTCCATATCCCTACAGGGAATGGACTATACAGTGGAACATAGACCTGGGAGTAGCCACTCCAATGCAGATGGACTCTCCAGATATTTCCACTTAGACAATGAAGACTCATCAGGTAATGGCTAGTCTTATTGTCCTTCGTTTGGGGGGGGGTTGTGTAGGAAAGTACCATCTTGCCTGGCATGTTACCCCCATTTTTCACTGTATATATGTTGTTTTAGTTGTATGTGTCACTGGGACCCTGGTAACCCAGGGCCCCAGTGCTCATAAGTGTGCCTGTATGTGTTACCTGTGTAGTGACTAACTGTCTCACTGAGGCTCTGCTAATCAGAACCTCAGTGGTTATGCTCTCTCATTGCTTTCCAAATTGTCACTGACAGGCTAGTGACCATTTTTTACCAATTTACATTGGCTTACTGGAACACCCTTATAATCCCCTAGTATATGGTACTGAGGTACCCAGGGTATTGGGGTTCCAGGAGATCCCTATGGGCTGCAGCATTTCTTTTGCCACCCATAGGGAGCTCTGACAATTCTTACACAGGCCTGCCACTGCAGCCTGAGTGAAATAACGTCCACGTTATTTCACAGCCATTTTACACTGCACTTAAGTAACTTATAAGTCACCTATATGTCTAACCTTTACCTGGTAAAGGTTAGGTGCAAAGTTACTTAGTGTGAGGGCACCCTGGCACTAGCCAAGGTGCCCCCACATTGTTCAGAGCCAATTCAATGAACTTTGTGAGTGCGGGGACACCATTACACGCGTGCACTACATATAGGTCACTACCTATATGTAGCTTCACCATGGTAACTCCGAATATGGCCATGTAACATGTCTATGATCATGGAATTGCCCCCTCTATGCCATCCTGGCATTGTTGGTACAATTCCATGATCCCAGTGGTCTGTAGCACAGACCCTGGTACTGCCAGACTGCCCTTCCTGGGGTTTCTCTGCAGCTGCTGCTGCTGCCAACCCCTCAGACAGGCATCTGCCCTCCTGGGGTCCAGCCAGGCCTGGCCCAGGATGGCAGAACAAAGAACTTCCTCTGAGAGAGGGTGTGACACCCTCTCCCTTTGGAAAATGGTGTGAAGGCAGGGGAGGAGTAGCCTCCCCCAGCCTCTGGAAATGCTTTGTTGGGCACAGATGTGCCCAATTCTGCATAAGCCAGTCTACACCGGTTCAGGGACCCCTTAGCCCCTGCTCTGGCGCGAAACTGGACAAAGGAAAGGGGAGTGACCACTCCCCTGACCTGCACCTCCCCTGGGAGGTGTCCAGAGCTCCTCCAGTGTGCTCCAGACCTCTGCCATCTTGGAAACAGAGGTGCTGCTAGCACACTGGACTGCTCTGAGTGGCCAGTGCCACCAGGTGACGTCAGAGACTCCTTGTGATAGGCTCCTTCAGGTGTTAGTAGCCTTTCCTCTCTCCTAGGTAGCCAAACCCTCTTTTCTGGCTATTTAGGGTCTCTGTCTCTGGGGAAACTTCAGATAACGAATGCATGAGCTCAGCCGAGTTCCTCTGCATCTCCCTCTTCACCTTCTGATAAGGAATCGACCGCTGACCGCGCTGGAAGCCTGCAAACCTGCAACATAGTAGCAAAGACGACTACTGCAACTCTGTAACGCTGATCCTGCCGCCTTCTCGACTGTTTTCCTGCTTGTGCATGCTGTGGGGGTAGTCTGCCTCCTCTCTGCACCAGAAGCTCCGAAGAAATCTCCCGTGGGTCGACGGAATCTTCCCCCTGCAACCGCAGGCACCAAAAAGCTGCATCTCCGGTCCCTTGGGTCTCCTCTCAGCACGACGAGCGAGGTCCCTCGAATCCAGCGACACCGTCCAAGTGACCCCCACAGTCCAGTGACTCTTCAGCCCAAGTTTGGTGGAGGTAAGTCCTTGCCTCACCTCGCTGGGCTGCATTGCTGGGAACCGCGACTTTGCAAGCTTCTCCGGCCCCTGTGCACTTCCGGCGGAAATCCTGTGTGCACAGCCAAGCCTGGGTCCACGGCACTCTAACCTGCATTGCACGACTTTCTAAGTTGGTCTCCGGCGACGTGGGACTCCTTTGTGCAACTTAGGCGAGCACCGTTTCACGCATCCTCGTAGTGCCTGTTTCTGGCACTTCTCCGGGTGCTACCTGCTTCAGTGAGGGCTCTTTGTCTTGCTCGACGTCCCCTCTCTCTGCAGGTCCAATTTGCGACCTCCTGGTCCCTCCTGGGCCCCAGCAGCGTCCAAAAACGCCAAACGCACGATTTGCGTGTAGCAAGGCTTGTTGGCGTCCATCCGGCGGGAAAACACTTCTGCACGACTCTCCAAGGCGTGGGGGATCCATCCTCCAAAGGGGAAGTCTCTAGCCCTTGTCGTTCCTGCAGTATTCACAGTTCTTCAGCCTAGTAAGAGCTTCTTTGCACCAACCGCTGGCATTTCTTGGGCATCTGCCCATCTCCGAGCTGCTTGTGACTTTTGGACTTGGTCCCCTTGTTCCACAGGTACCTTCAGACAGGAATCCATCGTTGTTGCATTGCTGATTTGTGTTTTCCTTGCATTCTCCCTCTAACACGACTATTTTGTCCTTAGGGGAACTTTGGTGCACTTTGCACTCACTTTTCAGGGTCTTGGGGAGGGTTATTTTTCTAACTCTCACTATTTTCTAATAGTCCCAGCGACCCTCTACAAGGTCACATAGGTTTGGGGTCCATTCGTGGTTCGCATTCCACTTCTGGAGTATATGGTTTGTGTTGCCCCTATCCCTATGTTTCCCCATTGCATCCTATTGTAACTATACATTGTTTGCACTGTTTTCTAAGACTATACTGCATATTTTTGCTATTGTGTATATATATCTTGTGTATATTTCCTATCCTCTCACTGAGGGTACACTCTAAGATACTTTGGCATATTGTCATAAAAATAAAGTACCTTTATTTTTTAGTATAACTGTGTATTGTGTTCTCTTATGATATTGTGCATATGACACTAAGTGGTACTGTAGTAGCTTCACACGTCTCCTAGTTCAGCCTGAGCTGCTTTGCTAAGCTACCATTATCTATCAGCCTAAGCTGCTAGACACCCTATACACTAATAAGGGATAACTGGGCCTGGTGCAAGGTGCAAGTACCCCTTGGTACTCACTACAAGCCAGTCCAGCCTCCTACAGTTTGTCACTGTTTTCACTGTCTCACTGGGATCCTAATGGCCAGGCCTCAGTGCTCATAGTGAAAACACCATGTTTTCAGTATGGTTGTTATGTGTCACTGGGATCCTGCTAGTCAGGACCCCAGTGCTCATAGGTTTGTGGCCTATATGTATGTGTCACTGGGACCCTGTCACACAGGGCCCCAGTGCTCATAGGTGTGCATGTATATGTTCCCTGTGTGGTGCCTAACTGTCTCACTGAGGCTCTGCTAACCAGAACCTCAGTGGTTATGCTCTCTCATTACTTTCAAATTGTCACTAACAGGCTAGTGACCAATTTTACCAATTTACATTGGCTTACTGGAACACCCTTATAATTCCCTAGTATATGGTACTGAGGTACCCAGGGTATTGGGGTTCCAGGATATCCCTATGGGCTGCAGCATTTCTTTTGCCACCCATAGGGAGCTCTGACAATTCTTACACAGGCCTGCCACTGCAGCCTGAGTGAAATAACGTCCACGTTATTTCACAGCCATTTTACACTGCACTTAAGTAACTTATAAGTCACCTATATGTCTAACCTTTACCTGGTAAAGGTTAGGTGCAAAGTTACTTAGTGTGAGGGCACCCTGGCACTAGCCAAGGTGCCCCCACATTGTTCAGAGCCAATTCACTGAACTTTGTGAGTGCGGGGACACCATTACACGCGTGCACTACATATAGGTCACTACCTATATGTAGCTTCACCATGGTAACTCCGAATATGGCCATGTAACATGTCTATGATCATGGAATTGCCCCCTCTATGCCATCCTGGCATTGTTGGTACAATTCCATGATCCCAGTGGTCTGTAGCACAGACCCTGGTACTGCCAGACTGCCCTTCCTGGGGTTTCACTGCAGCTGCTGCTGCTGCCAACCCCTCAGACAGGCAGCTGCCCTCCTGGGGTCCAGCCAGGCCTGGCCCAGGATGGCAGAACAAAGAACGTCCTCTGAGAGAGGGTGTGACACCCTCTCCCTTTGGAAAATGGTGTGAAGGCAGGGGAGGAGTAGCCTCCCCCAGCCTCTGGAAATGCTTTGTTGGGCACAGATGTGCCCAATTCTGCACAAGCCAGTCTACACCGGTTCAGGGACCCCTTAGCCCCTGCTCTGGCGCGAAACTGGACAAAGGAAAGGGGAGTGACCACTCCCCTGACCTGCACCTCCCCTGGGAGGTGTCCAGAGCTCCTCCAGTGTGCTCCAGACCTCTGCCATCTTGGAAACAGAGGTGCTGCTGGCACACTGGACTGCTCTGAGTGGCCAGTGCCACCAGGTGACGTCAGAGACTCCTGCTGATAGGCTCCTTCAGGTGTTAGTAGCCTTTCCTCTCTCCTAGGTAGCCAAACCCTCTTTTCTGGCTATTTAGGGTCTCTGTCTCTGGGGAAACTTTAGATAACGAATGCACGAGCTCAGCCGAGTTCCTCTGCATCTCCCTCTTCACCTTCTGATAAGGAAACGACCGCTGACCGCGCTGGAAGCCTGCAAACCTGCAACATAGTAGCAAAGACGACTACTGCAACTCTGTAACGCTGATCCTGCCGCCTTCTCGACTGTTTTCCTGCTTGTGCATGCTGTGGGGGTAGCCTGCCTCCTCTCTGCACCAGAAGCTCCGAAGAAATCTCCTGTGGGTCGACGGAATCTTCCCCCTGCAACCGCAGGCACCAAAAAGCTGCATTACCGGTCCCTTGGGTCTCCTCTCAGCACGACGAGCGAGGTCCCTCGAATCCAGCGACGCTGTCCAAGTGACCCCCACAGTCCAGTGACTCTTCAGCCCAAGTTTGGTGGAGGTAAGTCCTTGCCTCACCTCGCTGGGCTGCATTGCTGGGAACCGTGACTTTGCAGCTACTCCGGCCCCTGTGCACTTCCGGCGGAAATCCTTCGTGCACAGCCAAGCCTGGGTCCACGGCACTCTAACCTGCATTGCACGACTTTCTAAGTTGGTCTCCGGCGACGTGGGACTCCTTTGTGCAACTTCGGCTAGCACCGTTTCACGCATCCTCGTAGTGCCTGTTTCTGGCACTTCTCCGGGTGCTACCTGCTTCAGTGAGGGCTCTTTGTCTTGCTAGACGTCCCCTCTCTCTGCAGGTCCAATTTGCGACCTCCTGGTCCCTCCTGGGCCCCAGCAGCGTCCAAAAACGCCAAACGCACGATTTGCGTGTAGCAAGGCTTGTTGGCGTCCTTCCGGCGGGAAAACACTTCTGCACGACTCTCCAAGGCGAGCGGGATCCGTCCACCAAAGGGGAAGTCTCTAGCCCTTTTCGTTCCTGCAGAAACCTCAGCTTCTTCTGTCCAGTCGAAGCTTCTTTGCACCCGCAGCTGGCATTTCCTGGGCATCTGCCCATCTCCGACTTGCTTGTGACTTTTGGACTTGGTCCCCTTGTTCCACAGGTACCCTAGATTGGAAATCCACAGTTGTTGCATTGCTGGTTTGTGTCTTTCCTGCATTATTCCTCTAACACTACTCTTTTGTCCTTAGGGGAACTTTAGTGCACTTTGCACTCACTTTTCAGGGTCTTGGGGAGGGTTATTTTGCTAACTCTCACTATTGTCTAATAGTCCCAGCGACCCTCTACAAGGTCACATAGGTTTGGGGTCCATTTGTGGTTCACATTCCACTTTTGGAGTATATGGTTTGTGTTGCCCCTATCCCTATGTTTCCCCATTGCATCCTATTGTAACTATACATTGTTTGCACTGTTTTCTAAGACTATACTGCATATTTTTGCTATTGTGTATATATATCTTGTGTATATTTCCTATCCTCTCACTGAGGGTACACTCTAAGATACTTTGGCATATTGTCATAAAAATAAAGTACCTTTATTTTTAGTATAACTGTGAATTGTGTTTTCTTATGATATTGTGCATATGACACTAAGTGGTACTGTAGTAGCTTCACACGTCTCCTAGTTCAGCCTAAGCTGCTCTGCTAAGCTACCATTATCTATCAGCCTAAGCTGCTAGACACCCTATACACTAATAAGGGATAACTGGGCCTGGTGCAAAGTGCAAGTACCCCTTGGTACTCACTACAAGCCAGTCCAGCCTCCTACATTGGTTGTGCAGTGGTGGGATAAGTGCTTGAGACTACTTACCACTCTTGTCATTGTACTTTTCATAAGAGAAAAATATACAAAACAAGGTCAGTGTATATACACATAGCCAAAAAGTTTTGCATTTCCTCTTTTCACTCTTTTCAAAGTGCTGAAAAGTACTTCTAAACTTTCAAAAAGTTCTTAAAAGTTTTTAAAAGTTTTTTTTTCTGTCTTTCCAAAAAGTTCTGAAAACTTTTGTCTCTTTCTCTATCACTTTAACTCTCTCTAAAAAATGTCTGGCACAGGCCAAAGTGTTGATCTGTCCAAACTTGCATATGACAACCTTAGCTGGAAAAGAGCAAGGAGTCTCTGTATAGAGAGAGGTTTGAGTGTAGGGAAGAATCCTGCCTTAGAACTATTAATTAACATGCTTAGAGAACAGGATAAGGCCATAGGTGCCCCGTCTGTTGAAAAAGTACCTAATAGTTCCCAATCAGATTCAGGGACTCCCCCAGGAAAAGATTCAGGAAAGAAACTTCCTAGCCTGCCCATTACTAGACAATCTAGCATAGATGGTAATGATGATGAGCCACACCATAGAAATAGTGTTGTCTCACATCATAGCAAAAACATTTATTCTCACCATACTGGTAGTAATGTTTCTGTAAACCAAGCTGTTAAGTTGGCTTCTGTAAGGGACAGGTCTCCTTCTGTTCATTCCCATCATAGCTCTGTTTCTAGAAATGTCCCTCCCACCAACCCTGATGACAGAATGTTAGAGAGGGAACTCAATAAGTTGAGGGTGGAACAAACCAGACTGAAGCTTAAAAAGCAACAGCTGGATTTGGATAGACAGTCTTTTGAATTAGAGAAGGAAAGACAGAAGTTGGGTTTAGATACCCATGGTGGCAGCAGCAGTATTCCCCATAGTCATCCTGCAAAAGAGCATGATTCCAGGAATCTGCACAAGATAGTTCCCCCTTATAAGGAGGGGGATGACATTAACAAGTGGTTTTCTGCACTTGAGAGGGCCTGTGTTGTACAGGATGTCCCTCAAAGGCAGTGGGCTGCTATCCTATGGCTATCATTTAGTGGAAAAGGTAGGGATAGGCTCCTTACTGTGAAAGAAAATGATGCCAATAATTTTACAGTTCTTAAGAATGCACTCCTGGATGGTTATGGCTTAACCACTGAACAGTACAGGATAAAGTTCAGAGAGACCAAAAAGGAGTCTTCACAAGACTGGGTTGATTTCATTGACCATTCAGTGAAGGCCTTGGAGGGGTGGTTACATGGCAGTAAAGTTACTGATTATGAAAGCCTGTATAACACAATCCTGAGAGAGCATATACTTAATAATTGTGTGTCTGATTTGTTGCACCAGTACCTGGTAGACTCTGATCTGACCTCTCCCCAAGAATTGGGAAAGAAGGCAGACAAATGGGTCAGAACAAGGGTGAACAGAAAAGTTCATACAGGGGGTGACAAAGATGGCAATAAGAAGAAAGATGGTGAAAAATCTCAAGATAAGCATGGGGATAAGGGTAAAACCAAAGATCCCACTTCAAATCTTAAACACTCTTCAGAGGGTGGGGATAAAACAAATTCTTCCTCTTCTTCCCAACCTGCACACATTAAAAAGCCTTGGTGCTTTGTGTGTAAAAACAGAGGCCATAGGCCAGGGGATAAGTCCTGTCCAGGTAAACCCCCTGAGCCTACCACCACTAATACATCAAGCTCTAGTGCCCCTAGCAGTAGTGGTACTAGTGGTGGGACTGCTGGCAACAGTCAAGCAAAGGGTGTAGTTGGGTTCACTTATGGGTCCATAGTGGAAACTGATGTAATCAGTCCCAAGACAGTTTCTGTCACACCTAGTGGCATTGGCCTTGCCACACTGGCTGCTTGTCCCCTTACAATGGATAAGTACAGGCAGACAGTTTCAATAAATGGTGTTGAGGCCTTGGCCTACAGGGACACAGGTGCCAGTTTCACTTTGGTGACTGAAAACCTAGTGCCTCCTGAACAACACATCATTGGACAACAGTATAAGATTATTGATGTCCATAACTCCACTAAGTTTCTTCCCTTAGCTATAATTCAGTTTAGTTGGGGTGGAGTTACTGGCCCTAAGCAGGTGGTGGTATCACCTAGCTTACCTGTAGACTGTCTCTTAGGTAATGACCTAGAGGCCTCAGGTTGGGCTGATGTAGAGTTTTATGCCCATGCAGCCATGCTGGGCATCCCTGAGGAATTGTTCCCTCTCATTTCAAGTGAAATGAAAAAGCAAAGGAGAGAAGGCCTGAAAACTCAGGATCCCTCTCCATCAACAGGTAAAAAGGGCATCACAGTATCCCCTAACCACCCTACCATTCAGGATACTATTCCTGTGGTGGGAGAAACCTCTCCTGGGGTGGCACCTGTTCCAAGGGAATCATCAGCTAGCAAAGCTGGACTCCCTGAGGTGGAAGTACCTCTCTGTGGGATAACTAACATTGGTGAGAAAAACAGCACCATTTTAGTTAACATGGAGCATCCCTCCAACCCTCCCAGAGAAACTTTAGTGCAGAAACCCTGCACTACCTCACAACACTTAGGACAGCATCCCTGCCCTAGTGTGGAGCTCATAGGACAGCATCCCTGCCCTGCTCCAACTCAAGAGAAACAGCATCCCTGTTCTCTCTTCCAGCCAGCTGGACAAAGTTTTTGCCCAGCTATGGCTTTTCTGAGACAGCATCCCTGTCTGGCATTTCCATCACTACAAATAGGTTCAGTGGACAATTCCCACTGCTCTAAACTAAAACTTACTGATAGAAACTCTGAAAATACATCTTCACATTGTTGCTTAGCTAAAAAACTTCAAACAGGGTGGTTTACATCCCCACAGGGAAGTAACCATATAGTGGATGATAAAGGGAGTAACCAGTCTATTGCAGAGCTACTCTCTACTTATCACCACTTAGACAATAAAGTCTCAACTGGCCAAGGTTAGCCTTATTGTCCTTCGTTTGGGGGGGGGTTGTGTGAGAAGGTAGCCTCTTTCTAGCCTTGTTACCCCCACTTTTGGCCTGTTTGTGAGTGTATGTCAGGGTGTTTGTCACTGTTTTCACTGTCTCACTGGGATCCTGATGGCCAGGCCTCAGTGCTCATAGTGAAAACACCATGTTTTCAGTATGGTTGTTATGTGTCACTGGGATCCTGCTAGTCAGGACCCCAGTGCTCATAGGTTTGTGGCCTATATGTATGTGTCACTGGGACCCTGTCACACAGGGCCCCAGTGCTCATAGGTGTGCATGTATATGTTCCCTGTGTGGTGCCTAACTGTCTCACTGAGGCTCTGCTAACCAGAACCTCAGTGGTTATGCTCTCTCATTACTTTCAAATTGTCACTAACAGGCTAGTGACCAATTTTACCAATTTACATTGGCTTACTGGAACACCCTTATAATTCCCTAGTATGTGGTACTGAGGTACCCAGGGTATTGGGGTTCCAGGATATCCCTATGGGCTGCAGCATTTCTTTTGCCACCCATAGGGAGCTCTGACAATTCTTACACAGGCCTGCCACTGCAGCCTGAGTGAAATAACGTCCACGTTATTTCACAGCCATTTTACACTGCACTTAAGTAACTTATAAGTCACCTATATGTCTAACCTTTACCTGGTAAAGGTTAGGTGCAAAGTTACTTAGTGTGAGGGCACCCTGGCACTAGCCAAGGTGCCCCCACATTGTTCAGAGCCAATTCACTGAACTTTGTGAGTGCGGGGACACCATTACACGCGTGCACTACATATAGGTCACTACCTATATGTAGCTTCACCATGGTAACTCCGAATATGGCCATGTAACATGTCTATGATCATGGAATTGCCCCCTCTATGCCATCCTGGCATTGTTGGTACAATTCCATGATCCCAGTGGTCTGTAGCACAGACCCTGGTACTGCCAGACTGCCCTTCCTGGGGTTTCACTGCAGCTGCTGCTGCTGCCAACCCCTCAGACAGGCAGCTGCCCTCCTGGGTTCCAGCCAGGCCTGGCCCAGGATGGCAGAACAAAGAACTTCCTCTGAGAGAGGGTGTGACACCCTCTCCCTTTGGAAAATGGTGTGAAGGCAGGGGAGGAGTAGCCTCCCCCAGCCTCTGGAAATGCTTTGTTGGGCACAGATGTGCCCAATTCTGCATAAGCCAGTCTACACCGGTTCAGGGACCCCTTAGCCCCTGCTCTGGCGCGAAACTGGACAAAGGAAAGGGGAGTGACCACTCCCCTGACCTGCACCTCCCCTGGGAGGTGTCCAGAGCTCCTCCAGTGTGCTCCAGACCTCTGCCATCTTGGAAACAGAGGTGCTGCTGGCACACTGGACTGCTCTGAGTGGCCAGTGCCACCAGGTGACGTCAGAGACTCCTGCTGATAGGCTCCTTCAGGTGTTAGTAGCCTTTCCTCTCTCCTAGGTAGCCAAACCCTCTTTTCTGGCTATTTAGGGTCTCTGTCTCTGGGGAAACTTTAGATAACGAATGCACGAGCTCAGCCGAGTTCCTCTGCATCTCCCTCTTCACCTTCTGATAAGGAAACGACCGCTGACCGCGCTGGAAGCCTGCAAACCTGCAACATAGTAGCAAAGACGACTACTGCAACTCTGTAACGCTGATCCTGCCGCCTTCTCGACTGTTTTCCTGCTTGTGCATGCTGTGGGGGTAGCCTGCCTCCTCTCTGCACCAGAAGCTCCGAAGAAATCTCCCGTGGGTCGACGGAATCTTCCCCCTGCAACCGCAGGCACCAAAAAGCTGCATTACCGGTCCCTTGGGTCTCCTCTCAGCACGACGAGCGAGGTCCCTCGAATCCAGCGACGCTGTCCAAGTGACCCCCACAGTCCAGTGACTCTTCAGCCCAAGTTTGGTGGAGGTAAGTCCTTGCCTCACCTCGCTGGGCTGCATTGCTGGGAACCGTGACTTTGCAGCTACTCCGGCCCCTGTGCACTTCCGGCGGAAATCCTTTGTGCACAGCCAAGCCTGGGTCCACGGCACTCTAACCTGCATTGCACGACTTTCTAAGTTGGTCTCCGGCGACGTGGGACTCCTTTGTGCAACTTCGGCGAGCACCGTTTCACGCATCCTCGTAGTGCCTGTTTCTGGCACTTCTCCGGGTGCTACCTGCTTCAGTGAGGGCTCTTTGTCTTGCTCGACGTCCCCTCTCTCTGCAGGTCCAATTTGCGACCTCCTGGTCCCTCCTGGGCCCCAGCAGCGTCCAAAAACGCCAAACGCACGATTTGCGTGTAGCAAGGCTTGTTGGCGTCCTTCCGACGGGAAAACACTTCTGCACGACTCTCCAAGGCGAGCGGGATCCGTCCACCAAAGGGGAAGTCTCTAGCCCTTTTCGTTCCTGCAGAAACCTCAGCTTCTTCTGTCCAGTCGAAGCTTCTTTGCACCCGCAGCTGGCATTTCCTGGGCATCTGCCCATCTCCGACTTGCTTGTGACTTTTGGACTTGGTCCCCTTGTTCCACAGGTACCCTAGATTGGAAATCCACAGTTGTTGCATTGCTGGTTTGTGTCTTTCCTGCATTATTCCTCTAACACTACTCTTTTGTCCTTAGGGGAACTTTAGTGCACTTTGCACTCACTTTTCAGGGTCTTGGGGAGGGTTATTTTGCTAACTCTCACTATTGTCTAATAGTCCCAGCGACCCTCTACAAGGTCACATAGGTTTGGGGTCCATTTGTGGTTCACATTCCACTTTTGGAGTATATGGTTTGTGTTGCCCCTATCCCTATGTTTCCCCATTGCATCCTATTGTAACTATACATTGTTTGCACTGTTTTCTAAGACTATACTGCATATTTTTGCTATTGTGTATATATATCTTGTGTATATTTCCTATCCTCTCACTGAGGGTACACTCTAAGATACTTTGGCATATTGTCATAAAAATAAAGTACCTTTATTTTTAGTATAACTGTGTATTGTGTTTTCTTATGATATTGTGCATATGACACTAAGTGGTACTGTAGTAGCTTCACACGTCTCCTAGTTCAGCCTAAGTTGCTCTGCTAAGCTACCATTATCTATCAGCCTAAGCTGCTAGACACCCTATACACTAATAAGGGATAACTGGGCCTGGTGCAAAGTGCAAGTACCCCTTGGTACTCACTACAAGCCAGTCCAGCCTCCTACACCGACGCAGCAGCCACCCAGGAGGAGGTCATCGTGCTCCAAGATGTTGAACTTGTCTCCCCAACAAGTGTGAAGACATCAGGAGGCACCAAAACCTTCCTGCATCAACCCCCGGGATGCCAGACCCCTTGTAACAACCAAAGCTTGTTTGAAGTCCCATCCGGACTCCAGCTCCAAGACCAACCATCAGCAATGCAGAAGGACATCAGCGAGAGTGACCCAGCTGTCCTTTTCTGTCCCTCTCTTGCAGATTCCCCCACCTGAGGACCTTGGTTGCCTTGACAACAGGTACACAGACAACAAAGACCTGATGTACCCAAGCTTCACAGCCCAGGTCTATGACAACCAACGGTGTTCCCTTGCTTCCAGGATCCCCATCGACCAAGTCCCAGTTGGGAGCTCCCAGACTTGTCATTAAGTACCCCTTTGCTGTCATTTTCTAGGTGGGCCCCCTCGTCACCAACTATGCAGTGTGCAAGGCACACAGCTCAACCAGCATCACTGCACCCGGATGTCCCTGGGCAGGTAAAGCTGTACGGCTGGTGTTTTTTAGTGACCCTGGCCCCCTAGCACTCTTCATTTTCAACTTCTTTTTATTGAGTTTTCCAATATAAGGGAGTATACAACAGGATATAGCGACTCATTTTGACACATTCAGAGGTGGGAATGTATGAAACATCCAACATAGAAATAGCAGATAATGTTAGCAGTACAATAAGTACATGAGCCCTCTTCAAAGCATGGGGTTACATTTTAGAGTGCTATTATAAAAGTGGAAGTATTCAACCATGAAATTAGGTATGGAGAGGGGAATGGAGGTGCAACTGTGGTGGCTGGGTAAATAATGTGTGATGAAGAGGACAAGGGGTATAATAACGAAGTTTCTGTTATAAGACAATAATATCTTGTATCCAAATGGCTATTGGGGAGGGGAGTGAATGTGTCTTTAGAGAGGATGTATTTGGTGCAAGAATTAAGGGGAGATGCAGGTCCAAGCCATTCGTATGGACGGGGTCTGTGGGGTCTGGTTGTCCGTTATAGTTAGGTGTAAAAACTGTGTGGGGAGGCTGAAATGGGGCATCTGCGAATGGGTCAGTTCTCTTCATGCCAAAGGGCTGTTCCCTCAGCTGTTCCCCCCTTTCCGCACTGCTCCATACCATGCCTCTAAAGATGGGACGGTGGGTGCTTTCCAGTGTAATTGAGTGTGCATTTACCCAATAGCAGGGCCAGGCTAGCAGAACAAGTGCAAACCATATAGTGGTGTCTACATTTCAAAAGGCCAAGGGCGCAAGCCTCTCAAGAGGCAAGGTCAGTGAGATTGATGGCGTCCCATAGTATAATATATATCCTCTGTCAGAAGGTGTGAAGTGTAGGGCAGAACTACAGCATATGGTGAAAGTCTTCCTCATCCGACCTGCAGCGTGGGCAGGTCAGGTTTTCTGTGGGTAAATGCTTGGTGAGTTGCTTTGGTGTTAGGTAGGCATGGTGGAGGATATGGAACTGAACATTTTTGAATCATGCGTTTCTTGAGACTGTGTGTGGGAATGCCAGAGCCCGCGCCCTCTCCTTGTCATGTAGCACCCTCCCTATGTCATCCTCCCATTTAATGCAGAGGGGGCCTGGTGAAACACCAGTGTGGTTGTGAAGCGCTTTGTAGTGCCATGTAATTAAGCGTCTGCATCACCCATTGTGAGTAGGGTTTGCAACATAGCATGAGTGGGAAGCTCCTCATCTCTAGTTCCCCACAGCTATCGAGCGGTATTTTGTAGATAGTGTCATGAAAGAAATTGACCAGCTGGTAGGTCAAAGTCTGTCTGGAGTTGTGGATAAAAAAAAAAAAGCAGGTGCCCATCTGCAAATTAATCACCTGCTGTATGTAGTTAGGGACTAGTTATGCAAGTTACGCAGCGTCCTGTCCCGTTAGAGTAGAAACCTGGGTAGCTTGGGAGGCACACGAAGGGGGATCCTTGGGGAGTATGGGACGACCTGGTGCTTAAGGGCGCTAAGCCTATAGAGGCATTTAGCAGCAATGTGAACTTGAAATGAACAGGGATGGTCAGGAAACGACTTCGGTAGTAGGAGATTTCTAATCAGAGCTGGGGATAGGTAGGAGGAGTAGTGGCAGGTTTCTCCAAAGTTCCGGGCTGCTAGCCACCTGATCACCCATTGCAGCTGAGCTGCCAGGAAGTTCAGCTCAAAGGAAGAAGTGCCTAGTCCACCCTCGTCAGAAGAAGTTGCAGCTTTTTTAGGATTATCTTGCGTCACTCGTTTCCCCAAAGCAACTCAAAAAGTAATGAATCAAGATCCTGAAAAAAGTCCCGGGAACAAATCAGAGGGAAATTGGTAAAATAATACAGACGGCGTGGCAAAAACACCATCTTAGAAAGTGAAGTCCTTCCCGTGGTGGCCAGTGGCAACTTTATCAAAAAGGCACTAAGGATTTCAATGAGGCCAGAATCCGGCACATGTTGCCCTTGAAAAGATCCTCTGAGTAGTGATGCAGGCGAATACCCAAATAGCATATCCCAGAATTTCGCCAGGCAACGGGGGGCACAATCTATGGTGATCTTGCAGGGGTTGAGGGGCTTGGGTAGTGGATAAATGGAGGATTTGCTACAATTGACCTGTAGTCCGGATACCGTAGCAAACAACTGTAGTGTGTTGTGAAAGAGGCGAGAGCTGACTGGTATCTCGGAGGAACAGGAGGAGGTCATCCACATAGAGCAACACCGCATGTGTCCTGTCTGCAAATTGGATACCCCATGTCTCACTGGCCATGTTGAGCCGGAGTGCCTGCGGTTTCATGGCCATCGCGAATAGCAGTGGTGAGAGCAGGCATCCCTGCTGCATGCTGTGTTCTCTCGTGAAAGTCTCCAAAGTACTGTACCCAGGAACAAACCAATTTTGATCTGGGTGGATAAGTTGCAGTAGGATCTAAGCATATCAATTAGATAGTATCTTCCCAAATATTTTGTAATCCGCTCCCAGGAAAGGAATGGGACGATCTGACACCAAATCTGTAGGGTCTCGGTGAGGTTTGGGAATGGAGACTAATAAGGACTAACAGAGTGAGGGTGGTAGTTCGCCCAGTCTGAGGGCTTCATCGTACATATTTGCTAAACGTGGTGCAAGTGTATCAGCGAGTGAACTGTAGTGTCGAAATAACCATGTCCACTTTTGAAGCGGTTGCATGAGGACACAAATGCGCAGGTGAGATGGGGAAACCTAGGCGAACTAACGGACAAAATCCCCATAAATAGGGGCGTTCGCCAGGGTTGTGTGTTGGCACCATTTTTATTCTCTATTTTTATCAATGAGGTTGTACAGGTTTTAATGACGTTCCAGAATGATGCCCCCACCCTATGCGCTCAAAAAATTCCAATCCTTCTTTTCTCTGACGACTCTCTTCTTATTTCTAAATCTCCCATGGGCCTCCAAACTCTTATCAATAGATTTAACTCCTTTTGTCGAGATTACGGCCTAGAGCTGAACCATAAAAAAACCAAGTTAATGGCGTTCCGTTCAGGAGTGCGGAAGAAATGTATTATCCATTTAGAAGGGAACCTCCTGGATAAGGTTTCTTCCATTGACTATTTGGGTGTAAGGTTTACTGATAATCTGAACTGGGTAGAACAGGTCAATAAAAGTGTGGGTCGCCTGCAGCACGGTGCAGCATCAATCCTGCGTTTCTATAGGGGTACGACAGCAAAAACTGTCTCACCGGCAATTAAGATCTACATTGCCAGAGCACAGGGTGCCACCGCATACGGAGCTGAGGTCTGGGGTTTTTCTGACTGTAACAGGCTCACTATCAGTGAGAACAGTTTTGCGAGGTCTTTGTGTGCCTTTCCTCCTAGTACTCCATTGATACCACTGTTCTTAGATCTGGGCCTGAGACGCATAGCCGATCTAATTATTTTAAGACCATTATTATATTGGATAAGATTATGGACTGTACCTGAATTAGACGTTTATAAGACCTCACTTCACGATCTGCCAATGTGCCCCAACTCCACCTCTGTTTCTTGGGTTAAACATGTATCCAGTTGGTTTAACAAACTTGGCCTCAGCCACTTTTGGGAGGAACCCCCATAAATTAGAAAAGGCTCACTCCATTGTACTGAAACACATATACTGGTCCTATGTACGCAACGATTATATCACCCACAGAACCTATGGCACCTTAACAAATCACTTTACAGATTTTAAGTGGTATCCACAATGTGAACCATATTCAGACAGTATTCCTGACATCCTCGGTAAAAGCTGATATGCCAGATTCCGTTTTGGGTCGTTGCCGCTGAAGTCATTGATGTGTAGATGGGGTACAAAAACAGATACAAGTACATGCCCAGCTTGTGGTGCAAAATCGGAAACGGTTGAACATTTTATGTTTTTTTGCCCTGCTTATTCTCTTCCCAGGTCTAAGTGGATCCGTCACATTTGTCGCGAAATGGGGATAAGAGACTGTGCCTCTGCCTTAAGGATTTTAAAAAGTCACCATTCTACGGTTTTAATACTTGCTGTTAGGAATACGCAATTCTATTGCTAGGACTGTGTTTTAATTTAGAGCCCTACTTTTTTACTTTTATAAGAACCGCAGGAGGGGGGTTGAAGCCGTATTATGTGTATTCTGTGTACTGAGAATTTTAATTGAATCACGCTCTTAAGCTGCCACGTTTTATGTTTTATATTTTATATTTATGTATTATTACTGTTATTATTATTATTATTGGTTTTATCTTTATTCCTATCACTATTGTATATTCGCTTTGATGATCGATTGATCGATTGATCGAATAAAGCATGTGTTAAACACAACCATGTCCAATGCAGTCTGAGTGGCTGTGTCAATGCTAGGAGTGAGGTGTGCAAGGGACGAGTCAGCAGTGTCCCCGTGGATCATATCTGATGTTTTGCATATGTGGGAATAATAACTGTGAAATGCTGAAAGGATGCCTGGTTGCGTGTGCAGCATGGCCCCTGTAGGGAAGAGGGTTCAAGGACAGAGGATTCTTTCTGTTCCTGGCGAATCAACCAAGCTAGGTGCCGGCCCGGTTTATTGTCTTTAATATGTGTTTTAGCTGTATAGGTGGTGGAATTAAAGCAACAGAGGAGCTCCAAAAGTGAGGCATGTTGGCGTTGGGCATACTCCAGTGCAAGAAGATGGGAGGTATCCTGCTCAGCTTAGTGCTCCAGCTTGGATACAGATTGCTCAAACACAGTGATCTCCCCATCTAGTGCACGACAAACCACGACTACCTCTTGTAGGCAAATGCCTTGGGTTACAACTACGAACGAGTCCCACTCAGTTAGTTTATTGGAGGCCGTGCCTTCATTCTCAGTGAAGAAAGTACGAATGTGACCAGCTTGAGAGTCCCGGAAGGCAGGGCCTTCTAGATAATCGCTGGATAGGCGGAAGGTATGGGTAGGGGGATGGCGGGGTCCCCCAATGCATGTAGACAATATAAGCATCATGGTCTGAAACATTCCGACCTAGATAGTCTGTGTTTTGCAAAGAGTGTGTTGGCGCACAAGAGCACAGAATTTGGCCCTACCAGAAGAATAAATACTGATGCAGAAAATAGGAGTAAATGTGGGCTGTAGGATTAAGAGCTCTCCAGACCTCTACCAATGCCCAATGTTGCACCCAGTCCAAGAACCTGCTCGCCAGTGTGGGTGGAAGAGCGGGAGAGGTGGGTGGGATCAACCGAGTTGGACACTAAGGACGCAGTTATAGTCTCCACCCAAGATCTGTGGTAGATGGGGTTTTTTGGGACTGAATACCCGAGTGTTGTCAAAAACTGTCTTGGTCAGCGTTGGGGGCATATATGCTCGACGAGTAATACTGGGAGGCCGTTGAGGTGACCCTCTAGAAACATGTAGCACCCACTTGAATCAATAATGATGTCAAGCACCTGAAAGGTAGTTCCCGGGCGGACCCATATTAGTGTACCCCTGGCATATGCTGAGTATGTGGCAGCATATATGGAGCCTCACCATCTTTTCCGGAGTCAAAGCAGTTCTGTGGAGGTAGTGCATGCTCTTAACATTCAGGGTAGGGAATCTGGTAGAGGCTACAGGAGTCATTGTAGGGATAGTAAAGCACAGTGCAGTTAGGCGACATGAAAGCAGCATGCTCCCCTAGCACTCTTCAAGCTATAGGAGACCCCGAGAACTGTCTGCATGGACCCCCTTGCAGTAAAAGTACTTTCATTTACCACGTAAAAGCACATTTGAGCAAAAGTGTTACTTACTTGCAAAAGTGTTGATACATTGCACAGTACTTGTCTTCTTTGAAGTTTTCTGGTGTTGAAACATTATACAAGCAAAATAACTATTTTTCTTGAGTGCCTGTTATATTTATTGACTCTGATTTCAACAAATGCTTAACACTATCCCTCAAGCCTAACTGCTCACCACCACTACCGCAAAAGAAAGCTTTTGGGATTATTGCTTTCACCCATGTAAACCAATACAGTAAAGGTTGCCTGTACTATCTGCATGGTGTACACCTACACTTGGTACCCTACATAGATAGCCAGCTTCCTGCATCGGGTATTCAGAACTGTCTGGGTCTGGTAGTTTTTTTTGAGGTGGCAGCCTACCCATGCCCAAATAGTGCATCCGCTCACCATTGCATGTGGGATGATACTGTCTCAGCCCATTTGTAGAACAAACACCCAAAAGAATCAAATGTCCTCTTGCTCGCCGTTGCAGTGGGATGCTTTAGTCCACAGGAGAGCAGAGGTTTTAGGGGTGAAAGTGGGGACTGATGTTAGGCTCAGGAAGACCCATCCCATTACTTCATTAAAAATATATATTGCTGCTATACAATGGGCTTTCTGCCCTTCCCCCACCCCGGGCAGATCAGGGTTTATTACCCCATCTGCCCCTGGAGGAGGGGCAGAAAGACTGTTTACCCATTTTTACGGGGTTGGGGTCATGACCATACCCATGCTGCCAGACTCCAGTGTCCTTGGGGGCCTATTAGATGGATCCCTGCTTGAGGATCGCCCTCCTGCAGCGACCCTCAAGCTGGGATCCCCGGGGGAATCGTACCATTGAAAAAGGATGATCCTCCCCTTTCCAATGATACCTCCCATCTGAATCTGTGATGGGAGTGGGGGTGGGCGGGGGTGCAATAGCTCCTGAGCACTGATGCAGTGAATGTGAAATGAGCCAATCAGCTCTTTCAATGCACCATGCACGCCAATTGTCAATTCAGTCAAAAAACTAAAATAGCTTTGAGGCTATTTTTAGTTAGCGGAAGGGATTTCCTGTTGTGTGTGTGAAGACATTGACTTATGCGATCTGACTGTAGATTTAAAAAAAACATCCTACCGAATTGCAGATTTCTTTTCATGATTTAACATTTAAAGGAAACAGTGCTGGTCTTCATTTATCAATTCAATCTTTACAAGTATTTAAAACAGGAATTTGAAAATTGTATGTGCAGCAATGTCTGGGGTGAAGATTCATCACAAGGGAAAAAGCAAACTGAAGCTGACTTGATAGGCACAATGAAAAACTGGGAAGGCTACTAGTCAGCAGTGATCTTTCCCAAGAGGAAAGTGTAATAGTGGCTAAATACAGTTCTGTCCCTGTGGAAGTTTGCAGAATTGCATATAGGCGTAACAAAGGTGTATGAAGCACCGCAGTCCCTCTGATGGAGTTCCTGTGTAGTCTGTAATTATTTCTTACCTATGTGGTTTTCCCACGAGTGATCAAGTGTGGGGTCTCAAAGTTCTGCCCTGTCTAAATCAATAGCTACCTGTTTGATGTAGCAAAACCATGGAATTTTATAGCCGACAACAGTTTAGCATAGCTGCCAAGTTTCAGGTTTGCATATTTGTGACGTTTCCAAGTTTGCAGTGTATTTATGTGTGCCATTTACAAGCTTAGGAGAGTGAAATTTCATCATGAGACAACCAAGGCAATTGATCCTTATAAGGAGATTCCGTTTGGGAATTACACCATTTTGAAATGTAATGGTGCCCAAAAGGGGTTTACAACAGCCAGGAACAGTTGATGAGCGCATTGCCATTTCAGATTCTGATCCTTTGGGTCATAGAGTATACAGAAGGTGAAACTGGGTGACTTTTCATCTTTCATCTATGGTTTTTAAGAATCACACAGGAGGGTGAGGCAGAGGCAGTGTAGAGTAGAAGAGCTCAACAGTTTAAATTCTGCAACCAGTGACAAACTGACATATAGACCGCTAGTGTTATTGTCTCCATCCTGTGTAGAAACGGGAGGGGGGGGGGGGCTTGATCCAGCAACTTTTATTGAGCCAGAACCAGAATTGAGCCAGCCTCAGTCAAAAATGCTAAATTTGTTGCAATGTAATCTATCAACACCAAGACACGTTTTGTAGCACCTGCACTGCGTCTGCTTTGTTCACAGAAGCAACCTGCAAAATATGCGGTGGGTTTCTTATTTTCTTTTAGAGCTTGCTCAACAAAAAAAACCTTACTTAAAAGGTTATCAGCCCTCCTTGTGTTTGTGCTTTTTCCTGGCTGGGGGGGGAGAGGGGGGGTCCATTTTACTACCAAACAACATAATGTAAATGACATGGAGAACTTGTTGGCACATTACAAGTGCTTAGGAGACAAACCATGATTTAGAGGCAAATTTTGATTTTTATGATCCGCTGTATGCAAGAGATATGCATGTACTGTCAGCTGTATCTATAAAAGTAATAATTACACTAATAACTATGTGTACAGCACTTACTACTTTATTATTTCATTTTTTTATTGTGCTATTCATCCCAATGTAAGGTGTCAGACTGCTTTACATCACACAGATATTATACAAACACAGAGAATCATACAAGTGTATGTCAATATACGGGGAAATGTTACTTACCACAATGTGGGTTACAAGGTGTCAGGGTCACAAAGCATCCAAACTGGCAGGCATTACATGTTAAGAGGGGTCGGCCAAGAGAAACACAAAGGCAGGATTTAAAATATAGCATAAGGTTTGGGGTTGTCTTTTCTAATGAGTATTTATTACAGCCCACAATAACTCTTTCAGCATCCTTACAATAGCGTAAGATTGATGAAAATAAACAATATGGTTGTAAAAACTATGCCCTGCAGTTTGGATCCTATCCCCTTGATGCCAGTTCTAAGCTCTCTGTGCTACATTAGAATTATTCTAACTTATAAACTGCAAATAAGAAAATGATTTCTGTGACACAAGCAGTAATACAATGAGCTATCTGTATAAAATCCAAATCTGTAATCTCCATGTTACAGGTTGTGTTTGCAGCAGGCCCATTAGCCCTCTATGCTACCGTATGATGAGTCAGAAGCAGGCAAACCACAAATGATGGCAGCAAGTGCATAAACCACCAGAAGTTCTAGGTTAATTTTCTTTGTAGTGTGGAGGGGTGAGCAGGTTATTCCAAGCAGGAGAAAGGCATTAGACATTTCTGTCACAGCAGAGGGACTGAGAAACATAGGATCCCGCATTGACCCAGAGCACATGCTTTCAAACAGAAGGACCAAACTGTAGAAGCAGGGGTGGATTGGTTGATTAGAGATTCAATGATCATATGTCATATTATATAAACGGCAGATTGTATAACTCAGAGTATGGCACAATATGCATGTTTCAATTATGCAAAGATCGATGTGGCCCTATGCGTTTGTTGAGTGGGAAACGTTATTCCCATGTTTTTCCCATCATTGAACACTGTTTTGTTTTCTTTTGATTATAGATGTAATATGAATTCTGTTTAACCTCGATTTTAGTTGTATTTCTTATCTCAATAAACTTAGATAGTGGTTTGAACTTGTTTTTCATAACATGAGAGAATTCCACGCACACATGTATTTCAGATATTATTGTTCTGTAGTGTGCACAACTAGTTTCAGGGACAAATGTCAGAACACGATGTTCTTGCTTTATGGAGACACTTCTTTCTCTTCAGACTACGTAAAGTGTTATTCTAATCGCAGGTCATATTTTATTCACAAGAATTAGATCTTTTCAATAAACATTTGTAACTGTATTGATGCAGTTTCTCTTGTAATTGCTTGGGCATGCAAAAATGACAAACAAAAAGGTTAGATCTGTTTCAACGAATTCCTTGAGAATCAGAGTGGTCATTTTCAAGGTCACTAACAACATTTACTGGTTATATAGGAAGACTTAGTCACTATGCGATGAATTTTTGTAGACCTAATACACAGTTTTACTAGACTAGTAGGCGCTGTATAACAGCTAGAAAAATCCAATTATTACTATGTATAGCTGTAGGAGGCTGGCCTGGTTTGTAGTGGTACCAAAGGTACTTACACCTTATACCAGGTCCAGTTATCCCTTATTAGTGAAATGTAGTCAGTGTCAAGCAGCCAGGCTTTCTAGAGGTAGCTGTAGGCAGAGCAGCCCAGGCTGAACTAGGAAACATGTAAAGCTCTTGCACTAACACTGTAGTCACAAAGTACTCACACACATTAAAGACACTACTCAGTGTTACCAAAATAAAGGTACTTTATTTTAGTCACACAATGCCAAAAATACTTTGGAGACTATACTCCCTTAGTAGGTAAGTAAATTACACAAAATATACACTAGTAACCAAAAACAGTTAAGTACACAGTACGCAAACAGTGCAAATAGTGAAAATCACAATAGGTTGCAATGGGCCTAGGGGGAACACAAACAATGAACTAAAATAGTGGAATGCGAAAGTCGGTTTCCCACCTAGGCAAATGTAGTGTGTAGAGGGGCGCTGGGAGTGTAAGAAAACACCAAAGGTAAGTAATGTACCCCACCCCAGAGCGCAGGAAAGCAGGAGTAAAACACAGCAAGTTCCCTAAAACACATTAGAAGTCATGATAGAAGATAATGCAAGAACCAGAAGGGACTGAAAGACACCAGCGATGGATTTGTGGACCTGAAGACCTGTGGAAGAAGGGGACCAAGTCCAAGAAGCACTGAAGAGTCCTGCTAACACGGATAAAGGTGCAAAAGAAGAACCACCGGTGAAAAGACAGTCAGTATTGCACCAAAGAAGACAGATGCAGGTTCCTGGTTGGTGCAGAAGATGTCCCACGCTGGATGGATGAATGCAGTCTGGTTTGTGTTGCTGGATTCTGCCAACAAACCTTGGCACACACAAAGCTTGCGGTTAGCGGAAAATGGCACTGCCCGGGACCAGGTGGGACCTGGTGGCCTCTACCCAGGAAGGGGAGATAGAGGGGGCTTTTAGCAACTTGGAGAGCCCTCAGAATTCCAGGCAGTGCGCACAGGAGTCCCACTGCACGGGGAGAAAGAAAGTGCAAATGGAGGCCCAGGCAGCATGACACAAAGGATTTCCTCGCTGCCGGAGAACCACTCAGGAAGCTATGCGTCGCAGGATGAAGTGCTGGAGGCCGGAGCTGTGCTGTGCACGAAGAACTTCTTGGAAGGTCGCACATAAGCCTTGGCAAGTGAAAGTCCGGCGGTGCATGGGGATACTGTCCTGCATGGGGAGGCAAGCTCTTACCACCACCAAAGTTGGACAGCTGGACGTTGGGACTACCGGAGTCACTTTAGTCCACCACCCGTGTTGCTGGATCCATGCCTGCCATCTGGAGAGGGGACCAAAGCCGCCAATTGTCGCTGCAGAGAGGTGCCTGCTGAAGCAGGGAAGTGACTCCGTCACTCCACTGGAGATTCCTTTGGTTCTTCTGGTGCAGGCTGAAGACAGGCAGTCCTTGGAGGATGCACGACTTGGAAACTGTTGCAGTTGCTGGCAGGAGCAGAGGATACAATTCTGAACAAAAAAAATACATAAATGTGTTTTGAAGGTATTGGTGCTCACATACTCAAACCAAGTATGCACACATATGTATCTATAAACTGTGCTGTTAGTGAGGGAGACCCACCCAACTCCCCCTTAACCCAAAGGGGTACAACAACTTGAAAATAGTCTAAGGCACACGTTCAAAGTTCAACACAAAAAGATCAGTGTTGATCAACGTTGTAGTCTTCAATTTTCAACAGGTTTTATTTCATGATGCTTTGTATCGTGCTTGTCAGAATTTCCTCCAATCAATACAATACAGTTTCTTATACTTCCAGCCACCTTCTCAGCTAACAGTTGTTTATTCTTGCGAAAGATAATCGCTAGGACTTCATCAGGGCTACCTATGATACAAAATCTTCCAGATCACCAACCACGTATCCATAGGAGACCCAATGTGTTAGTTTGAATTTCCCAAACAAGTTATTACTCTGTTTAATCTCCCCCGGCCTCCATTTGTGTGTGTGCGCTCATTCATCAGTAATGCCTGTGAGGTGGCAGCAGCTTGGGCTGCAGTGGAAACCTCAGAAGGCTGGTATGGCAGTACTGGGGGTTCACTGTGGAAACCCCAGAGTGCATGGGATTGTGCAACCAATACTAGAATCAGTATTGGGGTACAATTCCCAGTTGTCCGCCACCTTACATGGCCATATTTGGAGTTACTATTGTGAAGCTCTGCTTAGTTATTGACCTATGTACAGTGCACACTTAAAATGGCGTCCCTCCACTCACAAAGTCTGGGAAAATGCGCCTGGACAATGTGGGGGCACCTCTGTTAGTGCAGGGGTGCCCTCACACACAGCTACCTTTCCCCCAGCCTTCATGGTCTGAAGGCCTGACATATAGGTGACTTATAAGTGATCTGGTGCAGTGAAAATGGCTGTGAAAAAGTGCATGCACTTTTTCACACAGGCTGCAATGGCAGTCCTTTGAATGGGCTCCCTATGGTTGGCAAAAGAAATGCTGCAGCCCATAGGGATCCCCTGGAACCCTAGTGCCCTGGGTACCTAGGTATCATATACGAGGGACTTAAAATGAGGGTCCAGTATGCCAATTTGGAGTGAAATACTGTGTTACCTGTATCTAAGGACAAATTTGGAACCAGAGAGAGCATAGGCACTGGGGTCCTGGTTAGCAGGATCCCAGTGACACAGTAAAGCATACTGACGAAAACAGTGAAACATACTGAGAAGTAGGCCACAAACCATAAGCACTGGGATCCCGACTAGCAGGATTCCAGAGCCACAGTCAAAACACTCTAACAGGCCAAAAATGGGGCTAACCATGCTAGAAAGAGGCTACTATCTCACAATAGCTGTGTGTGAGGTAAAGGGTTTATGTGATCGCTTTTCGCACACTGGGGTTTTTTGGGAACTGTAGGAGGCTGGACTGGCTTGTAGTGAGTACCAAGGGGTACTTGCACCTTGCACCAGGCCCAGTTATCCCTTATTAGTGTATAGGGTGTCTAGCAGCTTAGGCTAATAGATAATGGTAGCTTAGCAGAGCAGCTTAGGCTGAACTAGGAGGCGGGTGAAGCTACTACAGTACCACCTAGTGTCATATGCACAATATCATAAGAAAACACAATACACAGTTATACTAAAAATAAAGGTACTTTATTTTTATGACAATATGCCAAAGTATCTTAGAGTGTACCCTCAGTGAGAGGATAGGAAATATACACAAGATATATATACACAATAGCAAAAATATGCAGTATAGTCTTAGAAAACAGTGCAAACAATGTATAGTTACAATAGGATGCAATGGGGAAACATAGGGATAGGGGCAACACAAACCATATACTCCAAAAGTGGAATGCGAACCACAAATGGACCCCAAACCTATGTGACCTTGTAGAGGGTCGCTGGGACTATTAGAAAATAGTGAGAGTTAGAAAAATAACCCTCCCCAAGACCCTGAAAAGTGAGTGCAAAGTGCACTAAAGTTCCCCTAAGGATAAAGAAGTCGTGTTAGAGGAATAATGCAGGAAAGACACAAACCAACAATGCAACAACTGTGGATTTCCAATCTCGGGTACCTGTGGAACAAGGGGACCAAGTCCAAAAGTCACAAGCAAGTCAGAGATGGGCAGATGCCCAGGAAATGCCAGCTGCGGGTGCAAAGAAGCTTCTACTGGACAGAAGAAGCTGCGGTTTCTGCAGGAACGCAAAGGGCTAGAGACTTCCCCTTTGGAGGACGAATCCCTCTCGCCTTGTAGAGTCGTGCAGAAGTGTTTTCCCGCCGAAAGAACGCCAACAAGCCTTGCTAGCTGCAAATCGTGCGGTTAGCGTTTTTGGACGCTGCTGTGACCCAGGAGGGACCAGGAGTTCGCAAATTGGACCAGGAGAGAGAGGGGACGTCGAGCAAGACAAGGAGCCCTCTCAGCAGCAGGTATCACCCGGAGAAGTGCCAGAAACAGGCACTACGAGGATGCGTGAAACAGTGCTCACCCGAAGTTACACAAAGGAGTCCCACGTCGCCGGAGAACAACTTAGGACGTCGTGCAATGCAGGTTAGAGTGCCGTGGATCCAGGCTGGACTGTGCACAAAGGATTTCCGCCGGAAGTGCACGGAGCCCCGAGTAGCTGCAAAAGTCGCGGTTCCCAGCAATGCAGTCTAGCGAGGTGAGGCAAGGACTTACCTCCACCAAACTTGGACTGAAGAGTCACTGTACTGTGGGGGCCACTTGGACAGAGTTGCTGGATTCGAGGGACCTCGCTCGTCGTGCTGAGAGGAGACCCAAGGGACCGGTAATGCAGCTTTTTGGTGCCTGCGGTTGCAGGGGGAAGATTCCGTTGACCCACGGGAGATTTCTTCGGAGCTTCTAGTGCAGAGAGGAGGCAGACTACCCCCACAGCATGCACCACCAGGAAAACAGTCGAGAAGGCGGCAGGATCAGCGTTACAGAGTTGCAGTAGTCGTCTTTGCTACTATGTTGCAGTTTTGCAGGCTTCCAGCGCGGTCAGCAGTCAATTCCTTGGTAGAAGGTGAAGAGAGAGATGCAGAGGAACTCGGCTGAGCTCTTGCATTCGTTATCTAAAGTTTCCCCAGAGACAGAGACCCTAAATAGCCAGAAAAGAGGGTTTGGCTACCTAGGAGAGAGGATAGGCTACTAACACCTGAAGGAGCCTATCAGAAGGAGTCTTTGATGTCACCTGGTGGCACTGGCCACTCAGAGCAGTCCAGTGTGCCAGCAGCACCTCTGTTTCCAAGATGGCAGAGGTCTGGAGCACACTGGAGGAGCTCTGGACACCTCCCAGGGGAGGTGCAGGTCAGGGGAGTGGTCACTCCCCTTTCCTTTGTCCAGTTTCGCGCCAGAGCAGGGCTAAGGGGTCCCCTGAACCGGTGTAGACTGGCTTATGCAGAATTGGGCACATCTGTGCCCAACAAAGCATTTCCAGAGGCTGGGGGAGGCTACTCCTCCCCTGCCTTCACACCATTTTCCAAAGGGAGAGGGTGTCACACCCTCTCTCAGAGGAAGTTCTTTGTTCTGCCATCCTGGGCCAGGCCTGGCTGGACCCCAGGAGGGCAGATGCCTGTCTGAGGGGTTGGCAGCAGCAGCAGCTGCAGTGAAACCCCAGGAAGGGCAGTTTGGCAGTACCAGGGTCTGTGCTACAGACCACTGGGATCATGGAATTGTGCCAACAATGCCAGGATGGCATAGAGGGGGCAATTCCATGATCTTAGACATGTTACATGGCCATATTCGGAGTTACCATTGTGAAGCTACATATAGGTAGTGACCTATATGTAGTGCACGTGTGTAATGGTGTCCCCGCACTCACAAAGTTCAGGGAATTGGCTCTGAACAATGTGGGGGCACCTTGGCTAGTGCCAGGGTGCCCTCACACTAAGTAACTTTGCACCTAACCTTTACCAGGTAAAGGTTAGACATATAGGTGACTTATAAGTTACTTAAGTGCAGTGTAAAATGGCTGTGAAATAACGTGGACGTTATTTCACTCAGGCTGCAGTGGCAGGCCTGTGTAAGAATTGTCAGAGCTCCCTATGGGTGGCAAAAGAAATGCTGCAGCCCATAGGGATCTCCTGGAACCCCAATACCCTGGGTACCTTAGTACCATATACTAGGGAATTATAAGGGTGTTCCAGTAGCCAATGAAAATTGGTAAAATTGGTCACCAGCCTGTTAGTGACAATTTGTACAGAGAGAGCATAACCACTGAGGTTCTGGTTAGCAGAGCCTCAGTGAGACAGTTAGGCACCACACAGGGAACACATACATATAGGCCACAAACTTATGAGCACTGGGGTCCTGACTAGCAGGGTCCCAGTGACACATAACAAACATACTGAAAACATAGGGTTTTCACTATGAGCAATGGGCCCTGGCTAGCAGGATCCCAGTGAGACAGTGAAAACACCCTGACATACACTCACAAACAGGCCAAAAGTGGGGGTAACAAGGCTAGAAAGAGGTTACTTTCTCACAGGAACTTTTTTTATTTATTATAAACATTTTTTAGGGTTTTAAATGGCATGGTTTACCTTTTATATCATTGCCAGCAGAGCTGAGTGGGAGTCAATTGAAGTGATAAGAGGGATACATTAAGCTCTGAATTTAAATAAGACCTGCGTGCTTCATGTGGAGGATCACATCACAACTGGGGGCACTCGACCCTTCGAGTAGTGATGTCTTCGCTGTGCATGATCAACGTCAAGGATTTGAAATGTCTTGTAACATACTCTGCAGAGTAGAAGCCAGCTGTAGTGAACCTGGGACAAACACAGCCGCCCCTTCAGATCTGCTGGATGAAGAACATGAGCATTGTAGCTGCTGCACTAATGTGAAGCTGCAGTGAGGAGGATGGGCAGCTAGCTCCAGGGCAAAGGTCAGTGAGGGGAGAGCAAGCCTTGGACAATGAGCGTCACGGCTTAGCACAAATACTGCCAACAGCCTTGACACCTCCGGTTGAGCAGCCACTGTCACAGTCATATAAACAAAGGAGAAATAACAGTCCCTCAGGTGATGAAGCATGTCACAGCTCAACACCCTTCTTTATTTGCTTAGGTTTGTCAGTCCTGCCGAGATCCACTATGCATGGCAATCTCAGTCGCTGTGGTGATGCAGAGAAATTGTCAAAGTACATTAATCTAACACAAGGTGCATGATACTTGGCAGTGCTGACTTAGGCAGTCCTCATTGATCTGCCTGTAAAAGCTATTAAGATTGTTAAACCATACTGTCAAGCATAAGAACACTGGAGCTAATTTAATAGCCTCAGCATAGCCTAAACCCAGTCCTTTATGCCCAAAATAGTGTGGAGAGCATGGTGGTAAGCCAAATGAAAGCCTGCAGAAGTGGTTTTCTCCTGACTGGAGGCTACAGGCTCTATGGTAAGCCCAAATGCCAGCCCTATAGGTTGAAAGTGGCAGGCATTTACTTTCATACACTTCCCGTAGAAAAAGGGTTAGTTAGCTGGCCACACTGTGGCTAAAGTTAAACAAGAGGGCATTCGACTGACATAATCTTAGGGACCTTATGGAGAAACATTGAGACCAAGAGCTAGCCAAGTTAAAATTCACACCTTTATAAGTAAATTGATCAAATTTACCTATTCTAGTGCCTTTGTTTTTGATTTTTCTAGTTTTCCCATTTTGACAAGCTATGTAAAATCTTTTGAAGAGGTTAGTCTTGAGATAAAAATTGTCAATAAAAGGGCAAAGTTGATTTGATTAATAGTAATTAATAAAAACAAATTAAGTGCATTAACACAGGCCTGCTGAAGCTCCCTGTCAAGTGAGAAAAAAATGGGCTACCATTCTTAATAATGTCTGCCTGAGGCTGAAACGTCAATATGTAGTGCATGTAGAAAATCAACCAAGATTTGATACAGACCGATGCTGGTGAATAGGCCTCAAAGCTTTAAACGGTTTACTCTGTCAAAGGTACTACTTAAACCCATAAAGGCTAAGTACAGTGGGCCCCCTTCACTACATTGCTTTTGCTAACGATAAGGAGGATATTTAAACATTGTTCCAAGTCCCCAAGCCCTTCTTTAAACTCTTGTTGGACCTCCGAATTTTTTTTTGAGTCAACAGCCAAGCCAATTATACTATGTAGTACTATACAACCAATAACTTTGACTATCAGGACCAGGAAGGATATGGACCTGTAGCAGCAGGGATCTTGTATATTTCCTTTTTTTATTTTTTATTTTTTATAAACAGGGACTATCATATTATGGTTGTGTTTCAAGAAGACTGTAAATTGCTGCTCCAGGCTGCATTCAGTGCATTGCTGATAACTGGTCCTCAGAAGTTCACATTGGCTATATAGAGATTAATTGGGACTTCATGAGGACCTGGTGTTTTTTCCTGTAGGACTCTGAGAGATCGCAGTAGCAACTTCCTGAAGGTCAAACCTAATGGCTGACAGATAAGTGGGTGAAAATCTATGGGTTGCTCCTCTGTGTTTGCAAAATGATAGATTTAAAATTTGACACCCATCGTGGACCGCTTTGTTGCGGCCTCCACACCACCAAAAAAAAGGGAATAAGGAGCCAGCGCAAAACATTTTAAATCCTCAAAGCGGACTACAAGGTGATTGGGAAAGAGTTGTTTAATTCCGAACCCACCAGCTGATTTATTATCAGCTGTAGGCTCACAATCTGAGGATTTAGACTTAGATACTAGGGAAAAGAGTCATCTGTGATGATTATGCTCACAAAATAGATTCCATGCTTAAACATATTTTTGCAGCTCTGGAGGAGAAGTTAGTAACTCTGATAACTACAAAACTTGAACATTTGCAAAAAGAACTTGATTGAGCAGAATATCTCCAACAGAAGTGGCAAATTCCCATAAGCAGGCGGTCTTGTTTGAACGTCAAGAAGCAACGTTTATTGACCAACCGACTTCCTATGATCCACCTAAGGTTCACCTTACAGGTGTCCACAGAAGTCTACTTACAGAGACTGTTCCCAGTCTGGTAGGCAAATTGGGAACACCCGCAGATTGTATAACGGTCCCTCGAATTAACCCTATTAATGCTCAAACTGAAATCTTGCAACTCCCACCAGACTGCATGCCTTATGGTTTGGTCCTCCCCTTGAACCTTTATGTAGGGAAGATACTATGGCGTTAATGAGGAAAAGTATCCATTTGGAGAGGCAAACGTTTAGCTGTCAAGTTGATTTAAATAATAAGATTCTTATGGCACGCAGAGTGAAATGGGTGGGTCTTTCAAAGAAGGTATATGACGGTGACTGCATTGTGATTAATTTTGCCAACCCATATTTGGTTAATCGTTTACTGATGGATTATACATACCATGCTAAGAGGAAAGAAGGGATTCAAATTCACCCTCTGAGTTTTTTCTATGATTTAATCGCTTCATCTATCCCCTTTACTGTGGCTCATTGTGACTTAAATGTGGAGATGCCTATGACATTTGTACAGGAAAATACTTCTAGATGTAGTCAGGCTTTGACCTCTCTAGATGTGAATGATTGACAGATATTAAAGAACAGCTCCACAATTGGTGTTTTAAATGAAGAAGTGGCTGGTGATGGATATGTAACCTCGATACCATTGAATGGGCCTGATGAGTCAGATACTTCCCTTCAAGATATAGCAGATGTTTCTATAATCAAGGAGCCAGTGGCTGGGATTTTTGACAAGAATAAACCTTTAGCTCTGATTAGCTGGAATATTGCTGGGCTTCAGTCTAAGGTTAAAAATCCAGAGTGGCTGGAATCTATATCTGACTATGATGTTATCTGTTTTCAGGAAACTTGGTCTACTGACACTTTTTATTTGGATGGGTATTTCTCTGCATTTTTCCCAGCAATCCCTTCCTCAGTGGGTAGGGCAAGTGGGGGGGCTTTCAGTTTTTGTTTCTTGCAGCTCCCTAAAATGGAAGCGTCTTTGGTCTGGTCTTCTGCATTTTTTATGGTGGTTCAATTATCGATGGAGGGGAATAAGGGCTTTCTGCTTATTAATTTTTATTATAACATTCGCTGTGATTCCCTGAATGTAAGTCTTGAGGGGTTAATGGATTTTCTTGACTTTTATGGGAAGTATCAGGACAGTGAGCTAGTCACGATTTGGGTTGGAGATTTTAATGTGCCGTTGTAATCAGGCATCACCACATGCTTGCAGCACTTTTATAGAGGGGAGAGAGACGTCCACACATTTTATCCATTCCAACCGGGGCGAAGCCTTAAATACTCTCATTTATAAACTTGATCCTGTCTTTGCTAGGGATAAGGCTGCTACACATACTCAAAAGATACCCACTTATACGGGAAATTCTAAAGGTAGCATAATTGATTTTATTTTAATTAGCTCCCCAGACTTTCATTTAATCATGGATTTTAAGATAATACCACATTGTGCTAACGATCATAACCCCCTGTGTATTAACTTAGTTTCTTATAATAATTTAACATCATTTAGTGTAAGACGCAGGGGTAGTCCAGTTTCTAACAAATATTTTGGTCTTCGTATGAAATGGGAAAATATTGATCCAAACTTTTTTCATAAGTATATTCTTGAGCAAACTCTTGTTTCTATTAATACGTGTTTAATGCCACAGCCATCATATCCTCATCTGGTATTAGAATTTGAAGTTTTAAGCAATGCCGTATCTAAGGCTTTAGTGAGTAATAGGCCTTCTCATTGTTTCAAGCCGCAGCGATGGTTCAATTCTACCTGTACAGCCGCCCATAAAGAGTTCAAATTAGCCCTGAAAACAATCCTGTTTAGTCGAGAACTAGTTAGACGGGCTAGGGGCCGATATAAGATAGTCCTGGAGGAAAGGAGAAATGAAATTAGATATAGAGCATGGGAAGAACTCATGGCGACCACGGAACTGAAGGACTCTGCACAGTTCTGGAAATTAGTTAATCACCCTTATTTTCTGGAATATGATAACAAACAGGGTGAGTGTTTGATACCTGAAGGGTTCTGGGTGAAACATTTCACGAAGATATTTCAGCCTGCAAATGATTCTCATTGTGGACAAGGGGATTGTAGTCATTCAAATGTGGTGGCAGTAAATTTGAATACGAACAATTTATCCTTTGAGCTACATGAGGTAACTGCAGCTATTAAACGATCGAAATCGGGTAAAGCCCCTGGTCCGGATGGGGTACCGTTTGATCTTTTTAAATCTATTCCTGATCTCTGGGGACCATTAATCACAAATGTATTGATTAGTGCAGTTAAAAGTAGCATTCCTTCTTCATGGAAATTGGCAATAATTGTTCCTATTTTTAAAAAGGGAGATAGACAAGACCCATTCTGTTACAGACCAATTTCCCTAATAGATTCTACTGCCAAGATTTTAGGAAGTATTAGTTTGACCCGGCTAGAGGACTGGGATGACAAGACTAAAATTATCTCTCCAATCCAATATGGCTTTAGGCCAGGCATAGGCACAGTGGAGCAGGCTTTAAATTTACATCTTATTCTTAGTAAATATGTCACGATCAGAAAAGGATCTACCCACTTAGCCTTTATTGATTTATCAAGTGCGTTTGATTTGGTGAACATAGAGAAATTGTGGCAACTTATGGACATAATGGGGGTTGACCAGGATGTGCTTGAATGAATTAAACATTTATACACTGACCTTACAATGTCAGTTCATTATGGCCAACGTGGAGAGAGAACTCTTCCTTTTCCATCCTTATGAGGAGTTAGGCAGGGTTGTATTTTAGCACCGTTTTTATTTTTATTATATATCAATGGTCTTTATAGTTTTTTAGTACAAAATGGCAAGGATTTCCCTAGGATGGGATCCAGACAACTCCCGGTCTTATTGTATGCTGATGATGCTGTTTTGATTGCCCACACAACAAATGGTCTTCAGAACTTATTAGACCTTTTTTTTAACTTTTATGCAGGATCATGATTTGAAAGTCAATTTTGTAAAGTCACACATCATGACATATGGCCCTCGAAACACACGTACTAGATGTTTTACTATGGATGGAAATATTTTAACCAAAGTGAAAGATTTTTGTTATTAAGGACTACATTTAAACTCCCCTTTGTCATGGTACCCCCATCTCAATTTCAAGATCCAGCAAATGGAGAGAAATATAGAGGCGATCTTTCGTTTTGCCCGTAAACTGGGTCATAGGCCAGTTCTTCAGATTATTATACTTTATAAATCTAAATGCATCTCTCCAGCCATGTATGGGGTGGATCTTTGGGGTTACATCAAATCAGCCCGTCTACAACGAATTGAGAATACATTTTTGCACAGGCTGCTTCTGGTACCTAAGAATGTAGCAAATATTATTTGCCATGAGGAGCTGGGAGTACGGTATATTGAGGATTTGGTTGGTATTGCCCCACTTTTGTTATGGTTAAAAGTTTGGTCAAATCCTGCGGCCAGCTTGGTACAAGATCGCATTGTAGACTGTATCCAATCAGCTAAAATTCCGTGGCTTACTTATGTTCAAAATTCCTTTCGGACAGGTTAGAGAACATGTTTACTAATCCAGGGTATCTACCTATTAATGCTAAGGAAGTGCTTAAATTACAATATATAGAGTATGCCACAAATTGCAGATATCAAGAGGCAGCAAAATTGAAAACATTAGAATCCTACATTCAAACTTCTACCTCCACGGTGCTAGAACCATATTTAACTTGGTTTTCGAGCTCCGTATCATATTCTCTCCTTGTTTTATTCAGATTAAATTTGATATGTTTTAGATTTTTTCCAAAGAAATGTACTTGGCATACTATGCTCCCAAACCTCTCCTGTGACAACCTTTCAAAGCAAAGCACGTGTCACTTTTTCTTATTCTGTCCGCTTTACTCTGCACCTAGACACATTTTTATTTTGCCAATTTTACACAAATTGCAAACTACATCTTATCAGGAGGCACTGATTAATATTAATATTCAGAAACACTTCTCAATACAATTGTGCCACCCTGATTAAAGCTTCATTAACTTGGCTATGGCCATTAGGAAACGATTTGAATTGATTGAAGTAGACACACATTAGTATAACTTGGCAATGTATGATTTTATTCTAATGCTGGGCTTTTACTTTTGTATTGCACATGTTTGTATTTTATAGGGTTGTAGGGTTGACTGATTATGGCTATGTATAGAATTTTGTGATAAAGTTGATTGAGGATGTTTTTTGTACTTGCTTTTAATATTTGTACTGTATTTAAATTTTTAGTCTGAAATGCATTGTACTTTTATGGCACTTGCCAAATAAAGATTCTTTGACTGACTGACACCCATTGATCAGCTGTTATGTTCACAGTCCCTCTCTGGAAAAGTAGCAGTTTCATTATTGATAATCCCAATTAGTTCAATGATGTTACATAATGTGGGTCTGTAACCAAGTGTTGATTTGAAGTCACCTCCTATAGTGATGTTACAATATTGTGAGAGTGACTTACATCTAGGTCTAAGTTGATCCAATACAAGAAATAATAGTTCTAAATTATATACATTATCCCAGGAGCAGACATTGATATACAAGCTAATACCAGAAAAAGTGAAATGTCTAGAAAACAAATCACCCTGAAGTCTTGTCTGGATTACTGTAAACTGGAAAGAGACCCTGAAGAATGTAACAAAATGAGGCATGGAAAAAATGGCTCCATTAACCTTCACAATCACTTCATTCTTTGCCCAGGTTTCTTGTAGAATGATGATGACATTGTTTTTTGTGGAAGCTAAACCTGATATATTCCAGCATATCATACACAAGCACTGTGTTTGGTGGATAGCTTCTGCAGGGCTGCTCAGAATGAATTTGACCATCATTGAAAGGGAGCCATCCATACAATAGGTTATCCTCTTCCTCCGTATTTGTCAGTTTAGTTGGTTCAAATCAGATAAGAGTTGCAATCTCTTTCAAACTGGGAGAACTTCAGTAGCTGGTTGGGTGTGCAAGGCTCGAGTTCTCTGGGTTTGGGGGCAGATGCTAGGGTGCGGGTGGCTGTAAAACTATTCCAGGGGGCTAGGCTACTGATTCAGTCAATGTGGGGAATCCTGAAGCCCCACAACACAGTGACTCCAGTCGGTGGTCACCACTAAGGGTGGGTGAAACTTGCAGAGTTTCACTCCATAAAATGATGCAGAGTTGCAGAAAAATCCACAAGGTTCTGCAGAATTCCACCAACAGATGGAAAATATTCAGTTAATTCTGCAGTTTAGCGCTAGTAGAATGAGCAGCGCTGAAAATCTGCACTAATGGCACCATGCATTGCGCAAGAGCGCACTGCCATTCAAATTTATTTTGTTGCCACTCTAGTTGAAAATCTACTTGTTCTGCAGCAAATTTACTCGAACAGCAGCCCTCTGACCAGAACTGTTTGTTAATGCTGGTGAACACCTGTGTTAGAAAATCACCCTAGGGGACACCAAATCTCGCTTGCATATCCTGGAGCCTCCCAGGAGAAACATTCCACCATGGGGGGGAATGATTAGCAGAATTTGGCCAGAACTCCACGTTAAAGAGTAACACTGAGTGGACGGAATTTTTTCCAATTCTGCAGGCGGAACAGAATATTTCGACCACCTCTAGTCACCAAACATGTTCTTGAGAAGGGGAAACAGAAGGTTTTTTTGGATACGGGATACAGTCTTCCAAAGTAATAATAGTAGGGTATCCCACACCCAAGAATATTCTAAAAACAAGCATTTGCATTGCAATAGGTCTCGCATTTTCTTGAGTTAGAGCTATTGGCATTGCAAATTCAGAACTGGACTTTTCTTGCCACATAAATCGGTCAACCTTGTCTCACAATTTCGTCTTTTCCTGACATGTTTTGGTGGTTACTGGCGGCTACTGACATCAGAAATTAATTACAAGCCCTTGAGGAGAGACGAGAAGATGATAGCACTACCTCGAGTTGTGTAAACGTCTGAGCAGAAATCTGAAAATAAGGCTGGAAAGGTATTTTCTTTTTATTTTAACAGAATGAAAAGTATTGCAAGCATTCTTGTCTCTCATTTCAACAAGCAGAGTAGTCTGAGAAGATTTATGGCCCCAATAAAGGAGATAAGCAATGTTCTGTGTGGAATGTCCTGATTGCTGGCAGGGAGGCGGCCCTGGAGAGAGAGACTCAAGATGCAATGCAAACTAAGCAAGTTTCACATCTTTGCTTTTAGGTTTAGCTACATTCTACCCGAAAGGGCATAGTGTGGCTTTCGTGAAAAGTGAGTTAAATGACCGGGTGATTCTTTTGTAAAATAAGCTTGTTTTAGGAGCCAGATGTAAACGAGGACAACACTGGAATAAAGCTAAAACAAATGTTAACGACATGGGAGGAGATGGGAGGAACGGTATGCCGCAGTAAAATGCAGGCAACTACCAGCCTAAAAGACCCACAGTGAAAGGGGAGCACCAAAGAAATAACGAAAATAGTCTGTCACAGCAACAGATATCGAAACCAAAGTGGAAGAATACAGTAGTCGTTCTCTGCTCTGAAACAGAAAAGGGCAGGACTGACCACTAGAGAGCAAGAATTTTTAAAGGACGCTGCAGCCAGCAAATGAAATCGCTTTAAGCCATAAGAAGTATACTAAAAGTATACATGAGGTTGAATGCTTACGCTCAACCTGAAACTGGATACAGAGAGAAGACACCCTGTTTGAAACAACCAAAAGGTTTTTTTTTGTTAGACCCTTACCCACTCTCAAAGTGGCATGCTTCATCATCTGGTCTCATCCGGGTCCCTGAAAACCAGGTTGGGCTCAGCCATATTCCAGGGAGCACTTTGGATATTGCTGCAGCCGGCGTGTAGGAGGCTGGACTGGCTTGTAGTGAGTACCAAGGGGTACTTACACCAGGCCCAGGTATCCCTTATTAGTGTATAGGGGTGTCTAGCAGCTTAGGCTGATAGATAATGGTAGCTTAGCAGAACAGCTTAGGCTGAACTAGGAGACAAGTGAAGCTCCTACAGTACCACTAGTGTCACTTGCACAATATCATAAGAAAACACAATACACAGATATACTAAAAATAAAGGTACTTTATTTTTATGACAATATGCCAAAGTATCTCAGTGAGTACCCTCAGTATGAGGATAGCAAATATACACAAGATATATGTACACAATACCAAAAATATGCAGTATAGTAATAGAAAACAGTGCAAACAATGTATAGTTACAATAGGATGCAATAGGGGCACATAGGGATAGGGGCAACACAAACCATATACTCCAAAAGTGGAATGCAAACCACGAATGGACCCCAAACCTATGTGACCTTGTAGAGGGTCGCTGGGACTGTAAGAAAACAGTGAGGGTTCTAAAAATAGCCCACCCCAAGACCCTGAAAAGTCAGTGCAAAGAGCACTGAAGTTCCCCAAAGAGCACGGAAGTCGTGATAGGGGAATTCTGCAGGAAAGACCAACACCAGCAATGCAACAACGATGGATTTCCAGACTAGAGTACCTGTGGAACAAGGGGACCAAGTCCAAAAGTCACGATCAAGTCGAGAGTGGGCAGATGCCCAGGAAATGCCAGCTGTGGGTGCAAAGAAGCTGTCACTGGACAGTAGAAGCTGAGGATTCTGCAAGAACGACAAGGGCTAGAAACTTCCCCTTTGGAGGATGGATGACCCACGTCGTGAAGAGTCGTGCAGAAGTGTTTTCCCACGTACAGACCGTAAACAAGTCTTGCTAGCTGCAAAGCTCGCGGTTGGGGTTTTTGGATGCTGCTGTGGCCCAGGAGGGACCAGGATGTCACCAATTGCGTCAGGGGACAGAGGGGGCGTCCAGCAAGACAAGGAGCCCTCTCAGAAGCAAGCAGCACCCGGAGAAGTGCCGGAACAGGCACTACGAAGTGGAGTGAAACGGTGCTCACCCGAAGTTGCACAAGAGAGTCCCACGCCGCCGGAGGACAACTCAGGAGGTCGTGCAATTCAGGTTAGAGTGCCGTGGACCCAGGCTTGGCTGTGCACAAGGGAAATCCTGGAAAGGTGCACAGGAGCCGGAGTAGCTGCAAAACACGCGGTTCCCAGCAATGCAGTCTGGCGTGGGGAGGCAAGGACTTACCTCCATCAAACTTGGACTGAAGAGTCACTGGACTGTGGGAGTCACTTGGACAGAGTTGCTGAGTTCAAGGGACCTCGCTCGTCGTGCTGAGAGGAGACCCAGAGGACCGGTGATGCAGTTCTTTGGTGCCTGCAGTTGCAGGGAGAAGATTCCGTCGACCCAGAGGAGATTTCTTCGGAGCTTCTACTGCAGAGGGGAGGCAGACTACCCCCACAGCATGCACCACCAGGAAAACAGTCGAGAAGGCGGCAGGATCAGCGTTACAGTGTCGCAGTAGTCGTCTTTGCTACTTTGTTGCAGTTTTGCAGGCTTCCAGCGTGGTCAGCAGTCGATTCCTTGGCAGAAGGTGAAGAGAGAGATGCAGAGGAACTCTGATGAGCTCTTGCATTCGTTATCCAAGGAATTCCCCAAAGCAGAGACCCTAAATAGCCAGAAAAGAGGGTTTGGCTACTTAGGAGAGAGGATAAGCTAGCAACACCTGAAGGAGCCTATCAGAAGGAGTCTCTGACGTCACCTGCTGGCCCTAGCCACTCAGAGCAGTCCAGTGTGCCAGCAGCACCTCTGTTTCCAAGATGGCAGAGGTCTGGAGCACACTGGAGGAGCTCTGGGCACCTCCCAGGGGAGGTGCAGGTCAGGGGAGTAGTCACTCCCGTTTCCTTTGTCCAGTTTCGCGCCAGAGCAGGGCTGAGGGGCCCCTGAACCGGTGTAGACTGGCTTATGCAGAAATGGGCACCATCTGTGCCCATGAAAGCATTTCCAGAGGCTGGGGGAAGCTACTCCTCCCCTGCCTTAACACCTTTTTCCAAAGGTAGAGGGTGTAACACCCTCTCTCTGAGGAAGTCCTTTGTTCTGCCATCCTGGGCCAAGCCTGGCTGGACCCCAGGAGGGCAGAAACCTGTCTGAGGGGTTGACAGCAGCAGCAGCTGCAGTGAAACCCCTGAAAAGGCAGTTTGGCAGTACCCGGGTCTGTGCTAGAGACCCGTGGGATCATGGGATTGTGTCAACAATGCCAGGATGGCATTGAGGGGGCAATTCCATGATCTTAGACATGTTACATGGCCATATTCGGAGTTACCATTGTGAAGCTACATATAGGTAGTGACCTATGTGTAGTGCACACGTGTAATGGTGTCCCCGCACTCACAAAGTCCGGGGAATTTGCCCTGAACTATGTGGGGGCACCTTGGCTAGTGCCAGGGTGCCCACACACTAAGTAACTTTGCACCTAACCTTTACCAGGTAAAGGTTAGACATATAGGTGACTTATAAGTTACTTAAGTGCAGTGGTAAATGGCTGTGAAATAACGTGGACATTATTTCACTCAGGCTGCAGTGGCAGGCCTGTGTAAGAATTGCCTTAGCTCCCTATGGGTGGCAAAAGAAATGCTGCAGCCCATAGGGATCTCCTGGAACCCCAATACCCTGGGTACCTCAGTACCATATACTAGGGGATTATAAGGGTGTTCCAGTATGCCAATGTAAATTGGTGAAATTGGTCACTAGCCTGTTAGTGACAATTTGGAAAGAAATGAGAGAGCATAACCACTGAGGTTCTGGATAGCAGAGCCTCAGTGAGACAGTTAGTCATAACACAGGTAACACATTCAGGGCACACTTATGAGCACTGGGGCCCTGGCTGGCAGGGTCCCAGGGACACATACAACTAAAACAACATATATACGGTGAAATATGGGGGTAACATGCCAGGCAAGATGGTACTTTCCTACACAACTCTCCCCCCCCCCCCCCCCCCCCCCCCAAACGAAGGACAAGAAGACTAGTCATTACCTGATGGGTCTTCATTGTCTAAGTGGAAATATCTGGAGAGTCCATCTGCATTGGAGTGGGTACTCCCATTCTATGTTCCACTGTATAGTCCATTCCCTGTAGGGATATGGAGCACCTCCACAATTTAGGATTTTCACCTTTCATTTGTTTTAGCCAAAGTAGAGGTTTGTGGTCTGTCTGAACAATGAAGTGAGTGCCAAACAGGTATGGCCTCAACTTCTTCAGTGCCCAGACCACAGCAAAGGCCTCCCTCTCTATGGCAGACCAACGCTTTTCTCTAGGGGTCAACCTCCTGCTGATAAAAGCAACAGGTTGATCCTGGCCCTCAGAATTAAGTTGTGATAAGACTGCCCCTACCCCTAATTCAGATGCATCAGTTTGGACAATGAATTTCTTGGAGTAACAGGGGCTTTTCAGGACAGGTGCAGAGCACATGGCCTGCTTTAGCTCCTCAAAAGCTTTCTGACAGTTTGCTGTCCATAATACCTTTTTAGGCATTTTCTTGGATGTGAGGTCATTAAGAGGGGCTGCAATGGAGCCATAATTCTTTATGAACCTTCTGTAGTACCCAGTGAGGCCTAAAAAGGCTCTCACCTGAGTCTGAGTAGTAGGGGGAATCCAATCTATAATAGTTTGGATTTTCCCCTGAAGTGGTGCAATCTGTTCTCCACCTACCAGGTGTCCCAGATAAACCACCTTTCCCTGCCCTATCTGGCACTTTGAAGCCTTGATAGTGAGGCCTGCCTTTTGCAGGGCCTCTAAAACTTTCTATAGGTGGACCAGGTTATCATCCCAGCTGGAGCTAAAGACAGCTATATCATCTAGATATGCTGCACTAAAAGCTTCCAGCCCTTGCAGGACTGTATTCACCAACCTTTGAAAAGTGGCAGGTGCATTTTTCAGTCCAAAAGGCATTACTGTGAATTGGTAATGGCCTCCAATGGTTGAAAATGCAGTTTTTGCTTTTGCATCTTCTGATAATTTGATCTGCCAATACCCTGCAGTCAAGTGAAAAGTGCTTAGATACTTGGCAGATGCCAGTGTATCTATTAGCTCATCTGCCCTGGGTATAGGGTGAGCATCAGTTTTGGTTACCTCGTTGAGACCTCTGTAGTCTACACAAAACCGCATTTCCTTCTTTCCATCCTGGGAATGAGGTTTTGGTACAAGTACCACAGGAGAGGCCCATGACTTTCAGAGTGCTCAACCACTCCCAGTTCAAGCATTTTCTGCACCTCTTGCTTTATGCAGTCTCTGACATGGTCAGGCTGCCTATAGATCTTACTTTTGACAGGCAAGCTGTCTCCAGTATCTATAGTGTGCTCACACCAAGAAGTGGTACCTGGCACAGTAGAGAAGAGTTCAGAAAACTGACCCAGGAGATTTATGCAGTGGTCTTTCTGCTCAGCAGTGAGACAATCTGCCAGTACTACACCTTCCACTAGAGCATCTTGTTCTGTGGAAGAGAAGAGATCAGGGAGAGGGTCACTCTCTTCTTCCTGTCCCTCATCAGTTGCCATGAGCAGGGTGAGATCAGCCCTGTCATAGTAGGGTTTCAGGCGATTGACATGGAGCACCCTAAGGGGACTCCTGGCAGTGCCTAAGTCAACTAAGTAGGTGACTTCACCCTTCTTTTCAACAATTATGTGGGGTCCACTGCATTTGTCTTGGAGTGCTCTTGGGGCCACAGGCTCCAGGACCCACACTTTCTGCCCTGGTTGGTACTGAACCAAAACAGCCTTCTGGTCATGCCATTGCTTCTGGAGCTCTTGGCTGGCCTGAAGGTTTTTACTGGCCTTTTGCATGTACTCAGCCATCCTAGATCTTAGGCCAAGTACATAGTCCACTATGTCTTGCTTTGGAGCTTTTAAAAGTTGTTCCCAACCCTCCTTAACAAGTGTTAGAGGACCTCTCACAGGTTGTCCAAATAGGAGTTCAAAGGGGCTGAAGCCCACTCCTTTCTGGGATACCTCCCTGTAAGCAAAAAGGAGGCAAGGTAACAGGATATTCCATCTCCTGCAGAGTTTTTCAGGGAGTCCCATAATCATGCCTTTGAGAGTTTTGTTAAATCTCTCCACCAGTCCATTTGTTTGTGGATGATAGGGTGTGGTGAACTTGTATGTAACACCACACTCCTTCCACATGGCCTTTAAGTAAGCAGACATGAAGTTGCTTCCCCTGTCTGATACCACCTCTTTTGGGAAGCCCACCCTGGAAAAGATTCCCAGAAGGGCCTTTGCCACTGCAGGAGCTGTAGTGGTCCTTAGAGGAATTGCTTCAGAATATCTGGTGGCATGGTCCACTACCACCAAGATAAACCTATTGCCTGAAGCAGTAGGAGGGTCAAGGGGGCCAACTATGTCAACCCCTACCCTTTCAAAGGGAACCCCAACCACAGGCAGTGGAATAAGGGGTGCCTTTGGGGTGCCACCTGTCTTGCCACTGGCTTGACAGGTTTCACAGGACTTACAAAATTCCTTTGTGTCCTCAGACATTCTAGGCCAATGAAACAAGGGAACAAGCCTGTCCCAAGTTTTCATTTGCCCCAAATGTCCAGCTAAGGGAATGTCGTGGGCTAGAGTTAGGAGGAACTTTCTGTACTCCTGAGGAATCACCAATCTCCTGGCAGCTCCAGGTTTTGGATCCCTTGCTTCAGTATACAAGAGGTTGTCCTCCCAGTAAACTCTGTGAGAGTCACTGACATCCCCAATTGCTTGTTTGACAGCTTGCTGCCTTAGACCCTCTAGTGTGGGACAGGTATGCTGTGCCACACTCAGCTCCTCCCTGGCAGGCCCCCCTTCACCCAAAAGCTCAGCAGTGTCTGCTTCCAGCTCCTCTGGTGTAGGTTCTGTACAGGGTGGAAATTCTTCTTCCTCAGAAGTAGAATCCACTGTAGAGGGAGGGATAGTAGGTAGTGTTTTACCTTTACTAACCCTAGCTTTAGGGAACACTTGGTCCATTCTTCCAGGATCCAAGTCACCCTGTCCTTTTTGCTTTTTGGCCTGAGCCCTGGTCAAAGCAAAAATATGCCCTGGAATGCCCAGCATTGCTGCATGAGCCTCCAGCTCCACTTCTGCCCAAGCTGATGTCTCTAAATCATTCCCTAATAGACAGTTTACAGGTAAATCTGAGGCAGCCACAACTTTCTTTGGGCCAGTAACCCCCCCCCACCTCCCCCCAGTTGAGATTCACAACAGCCATGGGGTGGCTAAGGGTGTTGTTATGAGCATCGGTTACTTGGTACTGGTGACCAAGTAGGTGTTGTTCAGGGTGGACCAGTTTCTCTATTACCATTGTAACACTGGCACCTGTGTCCCTGTAGGCCTGAACCTCAACACCATTTATTAGGGGTAGTTGCTTGTACTTATCCATGTTAAGGGGACAAGCAACCAAGGTGGCTAAATTAATAGCCCCCTCAGAGACTAACACAGCCTCTGTGGTCTCCCTAATCAGACCAACCCCAACTAAGTTACCAAAAGTGAGCCCAGCTACTCCCTTGGATTGGCTATTAGTAGGTTTGCTCCCACCACCACTGCTATTACTAGGGGCACTAGGTGTAGCAGCAGGGGTTGTAGTGGTAGGAGGCTTGGTGCTTTTCTTTGGACAACTGGGATCTGTTGTCCAATGGCCTTTTATTTTACATAAATAGCACCATGGTTTCTTTTCTTTGTTTTGATTTGAAGAGGATTTGGGCCCACCACCCCCACCAGAGTGTTTTTGTGGGCCTGATGAAGACTCAGTTTTAGATTTGTCCCCACCCTTGTCAAAAGACTTACCATCCTTCTTCTTGCCATCTTTGTCACCCCCTGTATGAATTTTTCTGTTCACCCTTGTTCTGACCCATTTGTCTGCCTTCTTTCCCAATTCTTGGGGAGAGGTCAGATCAGAGTCCACAGGTACTGGTCCAACAAATCAGACACACAATTATTAAGAATATGCTCTCTCAGGATTAAGTTATACAGGCTTTCATAATCAGTAACTTTACTGCCATGTAACCACCCCTCCAAGGCCTTCACTGAATGGTCAACAAAGTCTAACCAGTCTTGTGAAGACTCCTTTTTGGTTTCTCTGAACTTCATCCTGTACTGTTCAGTGGTTAAGCCATAACCATCTAGGAGTGCATTCTTAAGAACTGCATAATTATTGGCATCACTTTCTTTTACAGTAAGGAGCCTATCCCTACCCTTTCCACTAAATGATAGCCATAGGATAGCAGCCCACTGCCTTTGAGGGACATCCTGTACAACACAGGCCCTCTCAAGTGCAGCAAACCACTTGTTAATGTCATCCCCCTCCTTGTAAGGGGGAACTATCTTGTGCAGATTCCTTGAATCATGCTCTCTTGCTGGATGACTATGGGGAATACTGCTGCTGCCACCATGGGTGTCTAACCCAATTTTCTGTCTTTCTCTTTCTATCTCTAAGGACTGCCTATCTAAATCCAGCTGTTGCTTCTTGAGCTTCAGCCTGGATTCTTCCACTCTCAATCTATTGAGCTCCCTTTCTAACACTCTGTCATCAGGGTGTGTGGGTGGGGCATGCCTTGAAACAGAAGTATGGTGAGAATGAACAGAAGGAGACCTGTCCCTAACAGATGGCACTGTAACAACCTGGCTAACAGAAACAGCACTTCTACTATGGTGAGAAGGAATACTCTTACTGTGATGTGAGGCAACACTATTACTATGATGTGACTCTACATCAGTACCAGCTATGCTAGGTGGTCTGCTAATAGGCAGGCTAGGAAGTTTCCCTTCTAAATCCTTTGCTAGGGGTGCCCCAGGGTCAGATTGGGAACCATCAGCTAATTTCTCAACAGAAGTGCCACCTCTGGCCTTATCTTGTTCAACAAGCATATTAACCAACAGTTCTCTAGAGGGATTCTTTCCTACACTTAAACCTCTTTCTATGCAGAGACTCCTTGCTCCTTTCCAGCTAAGGTGATCATAAGCAAGTTTGGACAGATCAACAGTTTGGCCTGTGCAGACATTTTTAGAAAGTGTTTAAGGGACAGAAAAAGTGAGAAAAAGTTTTTCAGAACGTTTTGAAAGACAGAAAAAAAAACTTTTAAAACTTTTTAAGAACTTTTTAGAAAGTTTAGCGGTACTTTTCAGTACTTAGCAAAGAAGTGAAAGGGGAAAAGCAAAACTTTTTGGTTAGGTGTACATACACTGAACTTGTTTTGTATATTTTTCTCTTATGAAAAGTACAATGACAAAAGTGGTAAGTAGTTGCAAAGTACTTATCCCACCGCTGCACAACCAATGTAGGAGGCTGGACTGGCTTGTAGTGAGTACCAAGGGGTACTTACACCTTGCACCAGGCCCAGGTATCCCTTATTAGTGTATAGGGGTGTCTAGCAGCTTAGGCTGATAGATAATGGTAGCTTAGCAGAGCAGCTTAGGCTGAACTAGGAGACGAGTGAAGCTCCTACAGTACCACTAGTGTCACTTGCACAATATCATAGGAAAACACAATACACAGATATACTAAAAATAAAGGTACTTTATTTTTATGACAATATGCCAAAGTATCTCAGTGAGTACCCTCAGTATGAGGATAGCAAATATACACAAGATATAAGTACACAATCCTAAAAATATGCAGTATAGTAATAGAAAACAGTGCAAACAATGTATAGTTACAATAGGATGCAATGGGGGCACATAGGGATAGGGGCAACACAAACCATATACTCCAAAAGTGGAATGCGAACCACGAATGGACCCCAAACCTATGTGACCTTGTAGAGGGTCGCTGGGACTGTAAGAAAACAGTGAGGGTTAGAAAAATAGCCCACCCCAAGACCCTGAAAAGTCAGTGCAAAGTGCACTGAAGTTCCCCAAAGAGCACAGAAGTCGTGATAGGGGAATTCTGCAGGAAAGACCAACACCAGCAATGCAACAACGATGGATTTCCAGTCGAGGGTACCTGTTGAACAAGGGGCCCAAGTCCAAAAGTCACGATCAAGTCGAGAGTGGGCAGATGCCCAGGAAATGCCAGCTGTGGGTGCAAAGAAGCGGTCACTGGACAGTAGAAGCTGAGGATTCTGCAAGAACGACAAGGGCTAGAAACTTCCCCTTTGGAGGATGGATGACCCACGTCGTGAAGAGTTGTGCAGAAGTGTTTTCCCGCGGAAAGACCGTAAACAGGCCTTGCTAGCTGCAAAGCTCGCGGTTGGGGTTTTTGGATGCTGCTGTGGCCCAGGAGGGACCAGGATGTCACCAATTGCGTCAGGGGACAGAGGGGGCGTCCAGCAAGACAAGGAGCCCTCTCAGAAGCAAGCAGCACCCGGAGAAGTGCCGGAACAGGCACTACGAAGTGGAATGAAGCGGTGCTCACCCGATGTTGCACAAGAGAGTCCCACGCCGCCGGAGGACAACTCAGGAGGTCGTGCAATGCAGGTTAGAGTGCCGTGGACCCAGGCTTGGCTGTGCACAAAGGAAATCCTGGAAAGGTGCACAGGAGCCGGAGTAGCTGCAAAACACGCAGTTCCCAGCAATGCAGTCTGGCGTGGGGAGGCAAGGACTTACCTCCACCAAACTTGGACTGAAGAGTCACTGGACTGTGGGAGTCACTTGGACAGAGTTGCTGAGTTCAAGGGACCTCGCTCGTCGTGCTGAGAGGAGACCCAGAGGACCGGTGATGCAGTTCTTTGGTGCCTGCGGTTGCAGGGGGACGATTCCGTCGACCCACGGGAGATTTCTTCGGAGCTTCTAGTGCAGAGGGGAGGCAGACTACCCCCACAGCATGCACCACCAGGAAAACAGTTGAGAAGGCGGTAGGATCAGCGTTACAGTGTCTCAGTAGTCGTCTTTGCTACTTTGTTGCAGTTTTGCAGGCTTCCAGCGCGGTCAGCAGTCGATTCCTTGGCAGAAGGTGAAGAGAGAGATGCAGAGGAACTCTGATGAGCTCTTGCATTCGTTATCCAAGGAATTCCCCAAAGCAGAGACCCTAAATAGCCAGAAAAGAGGGTTTGGCTACTTAGGAGAGAGGATAGGCTAGCAACACCTGAAGGAGCCTATCAGAAGGAGTCTCTGACGTCACCCCCTGGCCACTCAGAGCAGTCCAGTGTGCCAGCAGCAGCTCTGTTTCCAAGATGGCAGAGGTCTGGAGCACACTGGAGGAGCTCTGGGCACCTCCCAGGGGAGGTGCAGGTCAGGGGAGTGGTCACTCCCCTTTCCTTTGTCCAGTTTTGCGCCAGAGCAGGGCTCTGAGGGGTCCCTGAACCGGTGTAGACTGGCTTATGCAGAAATGGACACCATCTGTGCCCATGAAAGCATTTCCAGGGGCTGGGGGAGGCTATTCCTCCCCTGCCTTCACACCTTTTTCCAAAGGGAGAGGGTGTAACACCCTCTCTCTGAGGAAGTCCTTTGTTCTGCCTTCCTGGGCCAAGCCTGGTTGGACCCCAGGAGGGCAGAAACCTGTCTGAGGGGTTGGCAGCAGCTGCAGTGAAACCCCTGAAAAGGCAGTTTGGCAGTATCCGGGTCTGTGCTAGAGACCCGTGGGATCATGGGATTGTGCCAACAATGCCAGGATGGCATTGAGGGGGCAATTCCATGATCTTAGACATGTTACATGGCCATATTGGGAGTTACCATTGTGAAGCTACACATAGGTAGTGACCTATGTGTAGTGCACGCATGTAATGGTGTCCCCGCACTCACAAAGTCCGGGGAATTTGCCCTGAACTATGTGGGGGCACCTTGGCTAGTGCCAGGGTGCCCACACACTAAGTAACTTTGCACCTAACCTTTACCAGTTAAAGGTTAGACATATAGGTGACTTATAAGTTACTTAAGTGCAGTGGTAAATGGCTGTGAAATAACGTGGACGTTATTTCACTCAGGCTGCAGTGGCAGGCCTGTGTAAGAATTGCCAGAGCTCCCTATGGGTGGCAAAAGAAGTGCTGCAGCCCATAGGGATCTCCTGGAACCCCAATACCCTGGGTACCTCAGTACCATATACTAGGGAATTATAAGGGTGTTCCAGTATGCCAATGTAAATTGGTGAAATTGGTCACTAGCCTGTTAGTGACAATTTGGAAAGAAATGAGAGAGCATAACCACTGAGGTTCTGCATAGCAGAGCCTCAGTGAGACAGTTATTCATAACACAGGTAACACATTCAGGGCACACTTATGAGCACTGGGGCCCTGGCTGGCAGGGTCCCAGTGACACATACAACTAAAACAACATATATACAGTGAAATATGGGGGTAACATGCCAGGCAAGATGGTACTTTCCTACACGGCGCATTGGGAAGAAGATAAAATTACTTTGAACAACCTAGGTTGGTTGTTCAGGTGTATCTAAAAACGAATGAGGGAGTTAAAATAGGGATCTAATCGCCCTCTACCGTATTGAGTAGTCGACATGCTTCAGCCCTATTTTGTTCAGGGCTTTTATCAGAGCTAGCAAGATGCCCTGGAATTTAGCTCAGGTTAACCAGTATAAAAAGGATGGACAAACAACATATAAGCATACAGTTATATGATCAACTCAGCCTACTCTAAAGACTTGTTGTCTTGATTCCCTACTTGGGGAAATGATCAAGATTCCGTAGGAGAATGGGACAGAAAATAGGTACCAGAGGCTGCAGACACCCTTAACTATTTTGTGACTACAGGGGGAATGCCCCTCCAAACACCACCCCCCTCCCCCCCTTTCCTAATTTGTGATCATCTGTTTGCCAAGTAGGGATTCAAGACGAAAAATCTCTCCAATTGACGAGAAGACTCCAGGTAAATTTCAGGGCATCTTGACAAATGCCCTGGACCCAAGAGGTCTTTCAGGATATGGCTAAAACATGTCAAAAATTCAGTCGGGTAAAGGACGATTCTATGCATATTTTAACCATCTTTTGGGTTTTTAGACATACCTGAACAACCAACCTAGGTTGGTCAAGATATTTGTCTTCTTTTCAAGACCTGGCTGCGATATTTAAGGTGTTCTCTGGAATATAGTTGACACCAACATGGTTTTTAGGGACCATGATGAGAACCAATGATGAAACATGTCACTGAAAAAACTTTGGGTTGTTTGAAGCATGGCGTTCTTCTCTGTGTATCCATTTTTGAGTATACTCCTGTGTGTTGGATAACCTACTGTGATGAATCCTAAAGGTTGCTTGTAATATGAGATATTTAGCCAAGTGAGGCTTTTTAAAATTAATGACAATGGAACCCCCCTTGTGGCTTTTGGGTACAGGGCCACCCAAGCCACCCACCTCACAAAAAAAATAATAATAATGTGTATTATTAAAATCTGAATGCTGAGTAAGCCTTCTTTAGTTGGGCTGCATACTCTACTACTTTGCTGTGCATCACTGTGACGTTGACCACAATACTAAAGCAAGGACAGACCTCTGGAGGTAAATTAAGGGGGTGGATGGGATGAACAGAACAGTCTGTCTTGAGACCTTGTCCAGGCGAATTGTTCATCACAAGTGGCATATCACATAGGGTGTACAGCAGCAGAAAGGACATTATCTGACTGATGGTTAGTGTGGTTGGTTTACAACACTCCCTGCAATAGGGAGAGAAATGCCTGCATCTGTCACAGGTGGGAGGGCTGTGGCTTCAACTAGTACATCCAACTTATTAATAACACCCACTATGTGGTTTAATAGCTCAATAAGCTGTCTCAAGTGGGCCTCAAATAGTTATTTTCAAGTTAATCCTTCTTGCTGTGGACCCTGTTTTATTCCGAAGTGAGGGAGCCAAGATGATGTCTGTCCCCTGCCTTTCCGTGTTTGGAGCAATATTGTCTCTACATGCAGTGCTGTGTACCAAGTAAATCAGTGGGTGGGTCTGTGATAAGTGGTGAGGAGCTGAGCAATTCCAAGCATAAACATGTTACTGACTGCAATTTCCTTGGGTATTACACCCAGACCCCATTTTAAAGAGGAGCCTAGGGTAGAACCCTTTAGATCCGAAGTGGCTTGCCAAAGCTGCCAATTTTACGCTTGCCCATGCTTCTACAACTGGAGAGAAAAAATACAGGCGAATGTTGTCGATTGTCTTTGCCACCACCAGTTATGGGCTAAGAAAACAATTGTGTTGTCCGTATTACCCTCAGGTTGGCCCATAGGGGTCGACTTCACCAGGAGAAAATGTGTCCTGGTTCCCAGTTCAGATCATACCCCCACTAACTTTCAGCTGAATTATTGTTATGTGGGGCCCTGTTTACGGAATAATGCGTTTCAAGATGTTATTAAGTTGACAAATTGATGAGTGTTTGAATCAGGTTAGAAACAAAGAAGAAATGTGAAAAGGCTTGCATGCAAAGATGGAGGTCTGAATGGAACAGCAGACCCCCATCATTCTATTTGCTCTGTGCCTGCAATGTGTACCTTTTTCCTAAATGGAGCAAGGGTCATGGAACAACAATATGAATGCCATATAAGAGAACGTATGCAGTGGTCCGGGGACTCCTGGGACCACTACCAATATTTCTCAGTATCTGCAGCCTGCGCAATTACAGTGTCATATTTTGTCAGCTTACAATTCTATACTTTGTGACTACAAAAAACAGTCACACAATATCTGTGCATCCCCTTGCAGCTCTTTTGTGAACTGCGAATTTAGACTGTGTTCGCAAAGTCACTTGTGCTGGTGCATCAGGCCCCTAGAAGCTACATACTGTAAAAATATTTGGGCTCAACCTTGGCCCCAGAAGATGCTAACATTGTTTGGTTTTTCGTGCGTATCATATTGTTAACTTTTCTATAAATTCAAGTCCTATTCTAGGACTGGCTGGACATTGAGTGTATTGGTATCTGTGAACTGGTCCATGCTGCATCCACCACCAGTTGGAAAAACCTTGACTTTTGTTGCCACGGGAGACAAGTGCCCAAACGTAGCTATATAATACAAAAAAATCAGTGGTCCTGTAACTCCAGTGATAAAACAGCAACACTGCAAGAAACAGAAAATGCTGTTTTAACCATCCATTTACCATTATTTGTTTAGGGAAGCTAAATATCATGCAGAATAATTCAGTACTGTAAACTTATAGGGAATAATTCGCATTTTAGACCTCTTTTCTGAAGAAGAAAAAAAAAAAACTTTGAAACCACTGGCAAATATTGAATAAGAATGGTTAAACTTGGTAGCTATAGAGGATACACAAACTGGATAGCTAGGGTGGAATATTGCCATCTAGTGACATCATAAATAATGCGGTCAAAGACCTAATAGTTTATGAATGCCATCAGATCCCATAGATGGCAATATTGGATCATATGACACATGGTGCTCACTGTGTATTTTCCATATTACATGTTTATTTTGAGGTTAAGATGTAAAAAGCTGTTTTCTTCAAGATACATCTGACAATCGGCATTGACTTGAGTTAGAATGTTTAGATTTTTCTTATCTTTCTTGAACACATAATTGATATAACAATTAGCAGTGATTAGGGTGATTTAGTTTATTCTGCTGCAGCAGGGTTTAACATATAATTATGGATTTTACCTTATTGCCACATAATTTGTAAAAATTGCAGATTTCAGCAAAATGCAGTTTCTAGCTCAGGTTGATAAATAATACTGCCAGAGAATGTGCTGCATAGTTTGCATTTCATGCCCTGTAGAATTAAGAAAACTTTAATGCATAATTTGGTCGTCCATGCCACATAATCCTAGTGGACTTGCCAGTATTAAAGCCTTGCAAAGTGGTTTGGGGGTTGTTATTATGATAATGACATCTATATTTCACAGCTAACCATGAAATACTTTCCATATTTCATGGTTACCTGTGATAAAATGGTTTTATACCACTGCGTTGTGTGAGATGTGTGTGTGTGTGTATGTATGTATGTATGTATATATATATATATATATATATATGTTCAATGGCATGTGTAGCTGCAGATACACATGCTGTGCATTATCCTGCCATCTAGTGTTGGGCTCGGAGTGTTACAAGTTGTTTTTCTTCGAAGAAGTCTTTTCGAGTCACGAGACCGAGGGACTCCTCCCTTTCGGCTCCATTGCGCATGGGCGTTGACTCCATCTTAGATTGTTTTCTTTCCGACATCGGGTTCGGACGTGTTCCTCTTCGCTCCGTATTTCGAATCGGGAAAGTTAGCTAATTATCGAAAATTCGACTGTATTGTTCGCGCTCGGTACCGGCTTAGTGTTAATATATCGACACCGATAGAAGAAGTGCTCCGGCAGCCCTTCGGGGCTTCCACTCTTTAGCGGGGCCTGGTCGGCCCGACCGCGTCCATCGTCGAAACTAATGGACCGGACCCCTTTCCGCTTCTGTCCGAAGTGCCACGCGAAGTATCCTTATACAGACCAACACTTGGTCTGTAATCTGTGTCTATCATCCGAACACAGGGAGGATACTTGCGAGGCCTGTCGGGCATTTCGATCGAAAAAGACCCTACGCGATCGAAGAGCCAGAAGACTACAAATGGCATCGACACCAAGAGAACAGATCGACGTCTAAGAGGAGGAAAGAATCTACATACAAGGAACGGACTCAGACGACTCCGAAAGTGAGCTACCGACGACAATGCAGAAAACTGTGAGTAAAACTGCCCCGTCAAAGACTCACTTTCTAGATCATAAAAGCCAAGGGGATGCCACCGCCAGCAGGCCATGGCTTAACCCATCGAAAACACAGTGACCAACCATCTGCGCCGAAAAAGGCCACACAGCTGCCGAAGACATCCGACTCCGGTCGAGATTCAGGCACCGAACGATCTCGGCACTGAGAGTTCGACACACCCAAGGTGAAAAAAGTTACCTTAGAACCGAAAAAGACTGTTTCGAAACCTTCGGTACCGAAAAAAAGCAGACTCGGAGCCGAAATTAGTCTCTTACACGGAAGAGCAAGGTCTTTCCAGCCAAATGCATGAACATAGATTTGAGCAGGAAATAAGTATGGGGGAACCAGACCATACCCAAAGGAGGCTGCATATCCAGAAAGAGACTGGAAAAATACAAACTCTTCCTCCACTTAAAATCAAAAGAAAGCTGGCATTTCAGGAGTCAGAAATGCAGCCAAAGGCTAAAATGACAAGAGACAAAACACCACCACCAAGGTTTTCGCCACAGCCTTCTCCACTACATTCACCACAGCTGTCCCCGGTAACAACACCCCCAATGCAGTCACCTACACATACAGGGATGACACAGGATGACCCGGATGCATGGGACTTATATGATGCACCGGTATCCGACAACAGTCCAGATTTTTACCCAACAAGGCCGTCACCTCCAGAGGACAGTACTGCATACCCGCAAGTACTATCAAGGGCAGCTACATTCCACAATGTAGCAATGCATTCGGATGACGATTTCCTATTTAACACCTTGGCATCCACCCACAGTTCCTACCAAAGTCTGCCAATGCTCCCAGGCATGCTCAAGCACGCAAAGCAGGTCTTCCAAGAGCCAGTGAAAGGAAGGGCTATCACGCCTAGGGTGGAGAAAAAATACAAACCTCCCCCTACGGACCCTGCGTTTATAACACAGCAACAGACACCAGATTCGGTGGTTGTGGGAGCAGCAAGGAAGAGGGCAAACTCTCAATCATCAGGAGACGCACCACCGCCTGACAAAGAGAGTAGGAAGTTCAGTGCTGCGGGCAAACGAGTGGCAGCACAGGCAGCCAATAAATGGCAGATCGCCAGCTCGCAAGCTCTACTGGCTCGCTACGACAGGGCACACTGGGACGAGATGCAACACATTATACAGCACTTGCCCAAAGAACACCAAAAACGTGCCCAACAGGTTGTCGAAGAAGGACAAGCAATATCCAACAACCAGATAAGGTCCGCATTGGACTCGGCAGACACAGCAGCACGGACAGTCAACACTGTGGTAACCATTCGCAGGCATGCATGGTTACGGAGCTCAGGATTTAAACCAGAAATCCAGCAAGCTGTGTTAAACATTTTAACCAGGAACAATTGTTTGGGCCGGAGGTGGACACAGCAATTGAGAAATTAAAGAAGGACACAGACATGGCCAAAGCCATGGGTGCGCTCTACTCCCCACACAGCAGAGGCACATTTAGAAAGCCACAATTTAGAGGGGGGTTTCGTACACAAACAGCAGAGCCTTCCACCTCGCAAACCAGACCCACCTATTAGGGGCAATACCAGAGAGGAGGGTTTAGAGGCTCATACAGAGGTGGACAATTCCCAAGAGCAAGGGAAAAGTTCCAAAGCCCTAAAACAAGCCAAACCAAACAGTGACTTCAATGTCACAAACCCCCAACACTTAACACCAGTGGGGGGGCGACTTACTGCATATTACAAAAACTGGACAAACATAACTACGGACGCATGGGTCCTAGCCATTATCCAACATGGTTATTGCATAGAATTCATACATTTCCCACCAGATGTTCCCCCAAGAGCACCCAATATGTCCAAACAACACTTAGACCTGTTACAACTAGAAGTCCAAGCATAGTTACAAAAATAAGCAATAGAATTAGTACCCAACCATCAAAAAGGAACAGGTGTCTACTCACTATATTTCCTAATTCCAAAGAAAGGCAAAACGTTGAGACCCATATTAGACCTCAGAACGCTGAATCTCTACATCAAATCAGATCACTTCCACATGGTAACATTTCAAGACGTGATTCCCTTGCTCAAAAAACAGGACTACATGTCAGCGTTAGATCTCAAGGATGCATATTTCCACATACCCATACATCCTTTGCACAGGAAATACTTAAGGTTTGTAATACACGGTGTGCATTATCAATTCAAGGTGTTACAGTTCGGGATAACAACAGCGCCAAGGGTATTCACAAAATGCCTTGCAGTAGTAGCCGCTCATATAAGGAGACAGCACATGCACGTATTCCCATACTTGGACGATTGGTTAATAAAAAACCAGCACTCAGCAACAGTGTCTTCTTCACACGCAATACGTTATAGAAACTCTACACAAACTAGGGTTTTCTATAAATTACCAAAAATCACATCTGCAGCCATCCCAGATACAACAGTACTTGGGAGCAACACTCAACACACAAAAAGCGATTGCCACTCCAAGTCCGCAAAGAATACAAGCGTTCCAAAATATAGCATTAAACATGCAGCCAAACCAACACTACCAAGTGAGGTTTGTAATGAAACTTCTAGGGATGATGTCTTCATGCATAGCCATTGTCCCAAACGCAAGATTACACATGCGGCCCTTACAACAGTGCCTAGCCAAGCAATGGACACAAGCACAGGGTCAACTCCAGGATCTAGTGTTGGTAGACCGCCAGACACACTTCTTGCTTCAATGGTGGAACCCTATAAATTTAAACCAAGGGTGGCCATTCCAAGACCCAGTGCCTCAATACGTGATCACAACAGATGCTTCCATGATGGGGTGGGGAGCACACCTCAACCAGCACAGTATACAGGGACAATGGGACAATCAACAAAAACAACTGCACATAAATCATTTAGAACTGTTGGCAGTGTTTCTAGCATTGAAAGCATTTCAACCACTGATAGCCCACAAACACATTCTTGTCAAAACCGACAACATGACGACAATGTATTACCTCAACGAACAAGGGGGGACACACTCGTCACAACTGTGTCTCTTAGCACAGAAAATTTGGCATTGGGCAATTCACAATCACATTCGCCTAATAGCACAATACAACCCAAGCATTCAAAACCAGTTAGCCGACAATCTCAGTCGAGATCACCAACAAACACACGAATGGGAAATTCATCCCCAGATCCTACAAGATTACTTTCTACGCTGGGGAACACCAAAAATAGACCTATTCGCAACAAAAGAAAACGCAAAATGCCAAAACTTCGCGTCCAGGTACCCACACCCTCACTCCAAGGACAATGCGTTATGGATCAGTTGGTCAGGGATATTTGCTTACACTTTCCCCCTCTCCCACTCATTCCTTATCTGGTAAACAAACTGAGTCAAAACAGACTCAAACTAATACTCATAGCACCAACCTGGGCTCGCCAACCGTGGTACACAACACTGCAGGACCTATCAGTAGTACCTCACGTCAAATTACCAAACAGGCCAGATCTGTTAACTCAACACAAACAACAGATCAGACACCCGAATCCAGCATCGCTCAATCTAGCCATCTGACTCCTGAAGTCTTAGAATTTGGACACTTAGACCTTACACAAGAATGTATGGAGGTCATTAAACAAGCTAGGAAACCTACTACAAGACATTGTTATGCAAACAAACGGAAAAGATTTGTTTACTACTGCCACAATAATCAAGATCAACCACTACATGCTTCCGCAAAGAACATTGTAAGTTACTTATTACACTTACAAAAGTCTAAACTAGCATTCTCTTCTATTAAAATACATCTCACAGCAGTATCTGCCTATCTGCAGATTACACATTCAACATCGCTTTTTAGAATCCCAGTCATCAAAGCATTTATGGAGGGATTAAAAAGAATCATACCCCCGAGAACACCACCAGTACCTTCGTGGAACCTTAATATTGTATTAACACGACTCATGGGACCACCATTTGAACCCATGCACTCTTGTGAAATGCAATACTTAACTTGGAAGGTAGCCTTTCTAATAGCTATCACATCTCTTAGAAGAGTAAGTGAGATACAAGAATTTACTATACAAGAACCCTTTATACAAATACATAAACATAAAGTGGTTCTCCGTACAAATCCCACATTTTTACCAAAGGTTATATCACCATTCCACCTAAACCATACAGTGGAACTCCCAGTCTTCTTTCCACAACCAGACTCAGTAGCCGAAAGAGCCTTACATACATTAGACATAGAAAGAGCACTAATGTATTACATTTACAGAACAAAACAATTACGTAAAACAAAACAATTGTTCGTAGCCTTCCAAAAACCTCATGCAGGAAATCCTATATCCAAGCAAGGCATTGCCAGATGTATAGTGAAATGTATTCAAACTTGCTATATTAAAGCAAAAAGAGATCTACCTATTACACCAAGAGCGCATTCCACTAGGAAAAAAGGCGCCACAATGGCTTTTCTAGGAAATATACCTATGACAGAAATTTGTAACGCAGCCACATGGTCTAGGCCTCATACATTCCCAAAACATTACTGTGTAGATGTGTTAACAACACAACAAGCCACAGTAAGACAGGCTGTATTACGAACATTATTTCAAACAACTTCAACTCCTACAGGCTAAGCCACCGCTTTTTTGGGGAGATTACTGCTTATTAGTCTATGCACAGCATGTGTATCTGCAGCTACACATGCCATCGAACGGAAAATGTCACTTACACAGTGTACATCTGTTCGTGGCATGAGACGCTGCAGATTCACATGCGCCCTCCCACCTCCCCGGGAGCCTGTAGCTGTTATAAGTTGAATGAAAATTGTAAATTTGTAAATAAATACTATTTTAATACACATTATGTACATACATACTTACTCCATTGCATGGGCACACTTACTATATTCACAACTCCTACCTCACCCTCTGCGGGGAAAACAATCTAAAATAGAGTCGACGCCCATGCGCAGTGGAGCCGAAAGGGAGGAGTCCCTCTGTCTCGTGACTCGAAAAGACTTCTTCGAAGAAAAACAACTTGTTACACTCCGAGCCCAACACTATATGGCAGGATAATGCACAGCATGTGAATCTGCAGCGTCTCATGCCACGAACAGATGTACACTGGGTAAGTGACATTTTCCATATATATATATATATATCCAGTTTAACAATTCCGTTTTGACTGCTTTGATTTAGACATGGTTACCTCCTTCAATTTTCATATTCGAATTTCCCTCATTCAGTCTTTTTCTTTTCAGATGGAAAACTTCATCCAGTATCTGAATGAGGCCACAGTCAACTCCCAGATCTTTCCTCATGTGGTTCATGGGTTCCTGGACACCAACCCAGCCATCCGCGAGCAGACTGTGAAGGTGAGTTTTACATCATATCTTTTCTGCAAAGAAACGTGCTGCACTGTACTAGGGAATGATTCGGTTTCCTATTTCACATCCTTAAAATATGGATATTAAACGTAAAAGGTGCCATTTTGTTGATAGATCTTCTTAGGCATTCCTAGTACCCTTTTACATTCAGGTAATATATTATGTTGTTGTAGGCAGTAGGAATTCTGCAACACTAGCGGGACCACATTTTGTAGCAAGATTGTCTAAGCTATGTGGCTAGGGTGAAGCACATGGAGTACTCAGAGGGGCAACATATGGGCACATTCTGTGCATGATTTTCTAACTTTTGACATTGTAATATGCACAGATAAGACACAGATCCCAATAATCTAAAAAATGAAAACGTTCCGTGAGAGAAGAAATTATTCACATTCTCAAGAACTCACAAAATGGTATCCATCACCAATTTCGCATCCTGTCTGGCATACTAGCACAGAAACTCGGTTTTCTTTCCACTGGTCGTCTGCTACAGTGAAGGACTGGAGGCTGAGAAGATCAGTTAAGGCTCCTTCTTGATTACCAGGTGAAATGATTACTCCCCCCCCTAGCACCCTGCACTGAAGAGTGCATGCAAAAAATGTCATTTGCCTCCTTGAGAGAATGCCAAAAGAATGATAACACACAAAGAATGAAAAAAACTTGTGATAATCTTGAAGCTGGAGATTGATAATGAAGAGCTTACCAATGGATTTAATACCTCCTAGCATTAAGAAGTTAAAATAGACAATTAAGATATTAAGAAGTAAGATTTAATAGAGATTTCAACTACTAGAACCAAAAATCGGAGATAAAATAGTGGCAAATTGGTGACAAATGCGAACAAAAGTAAGAGAACAGTGTATTGTGATGCATTCTTTATTTGAAAATGCCTCCTTACATGATTTAACCAGAAATTGACATCTTGGGAAAAGGCTGTACTTCATCTTGGATTTGGAAACTCAGATAACTTTCTATGGAAAAACCACAATCTTGGGAAGGGCACCTTATAAAGCTTGTCCTTTCTCTTTACTGAAAACCATGGTGTTCGTTTGGTACACGAAGAAAAAGTCGAAGCTAAAGTTTGACCTCCTTGGCCCAGTGCAGAATAACACCATTCCACTGCCGCCACTCATGCCTGGTGCTCTAGGTAACTCGCAGGGACACTTCTCCCGGTGATTGTTGATACACCAGAATGGTCCATTCATCTTACACAGTCAGTAACACAGTGAGTGTTTAATCCAACCACATACTGCCCTGCAGCAGACTGTCCTTTTCTTCCTCTCCCGAACGTGTGTAGTCTCTTGTAAGTTCTCAGCACAGATGTTAAAACTTCTTAGAGAAAAATTGTTTGGGTTACACCCAGCAAAAAATAAACCAACATGTACACACCTGCTTGGATCACATGTGTGCTTCTCTGTTTTTTTTTCTGCATTGCTCGGCTCTGCTTTTAAAACCTATATTCAATTTCAGGTAAACCATTTTTATTACATTTAATAGCGCCTGAATCACCTCCTTTCTTTAAGCAGTACTTAACATCGTGTATTACGTTTGGTGCTCACTAGATGTCGATTTTAGATACAAGATATCTGAACTTGAAGAGGGATGAATTCCATTAAACCTTTTGAAGCAATTGCTTTCTAGGTTAAAGCCTACCAAACAGCACAGTTGCAAAAACATGGTTGGGACATGCTGAAAGCTGACCTAAGAATGCATTCTGCCCATTACTTACTATTGGCTTTGTGTTTTGTCATCTACATTTGCTTGCATTCTGTTCTGTGGCTTTATTTGTTTTAGCCAATGCAGCAAATATGTCTTTCCCATGGGGCATTGCTTGTTTTACCACCTTGTGAATGGCTCTTTGTACTCTTGCTTGAGTGCGCCCTTTTCTGAAACTTATGTTTTCATGTTGTAAAGCACTCCTTGAGAGTGCATGTGTTCTCCAGCCATCTCCCTTGTATGCCGCTCTTCCCGCTTTATACTCTCCATTGCTGGTAAGCACTGTATACGGCTGTCATACTGCAGCGCTCCATGTTGCTGTCTTGCCTGTGTGGTGTGCTTCTGTCCCCTCCCACCTCTGCTGTCGTATTTCTTAGTTTCCTCTGTGTTCCTCTCCCTACCCATCATAATTCTTTTCAGTTTTATACAGCACAAACCTGAACCAAAGGTATTGGAACGCTTTACGTGAGCACAAGTTAAATTAGATAAGGTCACACTTAGTTTTCTTTAGACACTGGGAGATGTTTTGACTTGTCCTGATTCACAAGCTGTCGAGCGATACAGACACTCAAACCTGGTTACCCACTTCGATAATTAACAGCTCCGAGTTAGGACACACTGTCGGCCCTTTTTGACAGACGGATGCATTTTGATCTAAAAAAAACTACTATCCAGCAATTCCTCTACTCCTCTCATTCCCTTCATCAGCCCTTCAATTCCCTTATCTCCAATCAACATGCAACTCTTTCCTCCAACCTTAGTTGTGATCCCGATTGCATCATCTACGGTTCTGACAGGTGCAGTTCACAGTACTACCAACTCCAAGATTTGCTCTGTTCTGCGCACAGTGCTATGGCCAGACTATAGTGCCTGCTGCACCCAGAACTTCCATCCAGCCTCAGTCCATGGAGCATATCCAGCGCTGCCACTGAGGGGTCTGTAGTGCTTTTCCTGGACCATTGGAGCCGAGTTCCTGTACCACACAGTGTAGTAGGCTGGCCTGGCTTGTAGTGGGTACCAAGGGGTACTTACACTCAGTACCAGGTCCAGTTATCCCTTATCAGTGTAGAAGAGGTGTTTCTAGCAGCTTAGACTGATAGAAGGTAGCTATAGCAGAGCAGCTTAGGCTGAACTAGGAGACATGCAAAGCTCCTATTATACCACTGGTTTCATATGCACAATATCATAAGAAAACACAATACATAGACATACTAAAAATAAAGTTTTATGACAATATGCCAAAAGTATCTCAGTGAGTACCCTCAGTATGAGGATGCCAAATATACACAAGATATATGTACACAATACCAGAAATATGGAGTAATAGCAAAAGGAAGTAATGCAAGAAGTGTAAAGTTACAATAGATTGCAATAGGAGCACATAGGTATAGGGGCAACACAAACCATATACTCCAAAAGTGGAATGCGAACCACAAATGGACCCCAAACCTATGTGAGCTTGTAGAGGGTCACTGGGACTGTAAGAAAACAGTGAGGGTTAGAAAAAAAGCCCACCCCAAGACCCAGTATGGTAGGTGTAAAGTGCACCTACAACCCCCAGAGAGCACAGAAGTCGTGATAAGGGGATTCTGCAAGGAAAACCAACACCAGCAAAGCAACAACAGTGGATTTCCGGACCTGAGTACCTGTGAAACAAGGGGACCAAGTCGAAGAGTCGCGACAATGTCGAGAGTGGGCAGATGCCCAGGAAATTCCAGCTGAGGGTGCAAAGGAGCTGCCTCCGGATGGAAGAAGCTTGGTGTTTTGCAAGAATGAAGAGGACTAGGAACTTCCCCTTTGGAGGATGGATGTCCCACATCGCGAAGAAGCTTGCAGAGGTGTTCCCACGCAGAAAGACCGCAAACAAGCCTTGCTAGTTGCAAGGGTCGCGGTTAGGGTTTTTGGATGCTGCTGTGGCCCAGGAGGGACCAGGATGTCACCACTTGGATGAGGAGACAGAGGGGGCGCCCAGCAAATCAGGGAGCCCTCACAGAAGCAGGCAGCACCCGCAGAAGTACCGGAACAAGTACTTAGAAGAGGAGTGAACCGGAGTCCACCTGAAGTCCGAAAAGGGAGTCCCAGAACGCCGGAGGACGACTCAGAAGGTTGTGCACTGGAGGTTAGAGTGTCGGATACCCAGGCTTGGCTGTGCACGAAGGAAATCCTCGAAGAGTGCACAGGAGCCGGAGCAGCTGCAAATCACACAGTACCCAGCAATGCAGTCTAGCGTGGGGAGGCAAGGACCTAAAAGTGGGTGCAAAGTGCACCTAAGTTCCCCAGAGAGCACAGAAGGCGTGATAGGTGAATTCTGCAAGGAAGACCAACACCAGCAATGCAACAACGATGGATTTCCAGACGAGAGAACCTGTGGAACAAGGGAACCAAGTCCAAGAGTCACGATCAAGTCGGGAGTGGGCAGATGCCCAGGAAATGCCAGCTGTGGGTGCAAAGAAGCTGCCACCGGATGGTAGAAGCTGTGGATTCTGCAAGAACGACAAGGGCTAGAAACTTCCCCTTTGGAGGATGGATGTCCCACGTTGTGAAGAGTCGTGCAGAGGTGTTTCAGTGCAGAAAGACCGCAAACAAGCCTTGCTAGCTGCAAGGGTCGCGGTTAGGGTTTATGGTTGCTGCTGTGGCCCAGGAGGGACCAGGATGTCGCCAATTGCTTGAGGAGACAGAGAGGACGTCCAGCAAGACAAAGAGCCCCCTCAGAAGCAAGCAGCACCCGCAGAAGTGCCGGAACAGGAACTACGAAGTGGAGTGAACCGGAGCTCACCCGAAGTCACGAAAGAGGGTCCCACGACGCCAGAGGACAACTCAGGAGATCGTGCACTGCAGGTTAGAGTGCCGGGGACCCAGGCTTGGATGTGCACAAAGAAAATCCTGAAAGAGTGCACAGGAGCCGGAGCAGCTGCAAATCACGCGGTACCCAGCAATGCAGTCTAGCGTGGGGAGGCAAGAGCTTACCTCCACCAAACTTGGACTGAAGAGTCACTGGACTGTGGGAGTCACTTGGACAGAGTTGCTGAGTTCCAGGGACCACGCTCGTTGTGCTGAGAGGGGACCCAGAGGACCGGTGATGCAGTCTTTTGGTGCCTGCGGTTGCAGGGGGAAGATTCCGTCAACCCACTGGAGATTTCTTCGGAGCTTCTAGTGCGGAGAGGAGGCAGACTACCCCCACAGCATGCACCACCAGAAAAACAGTCGAGAAGGCGGCAGGATCATCGTTACAAGGTCGCAGTAGTCGTCTTTGCTACTTTGTTGCAGTTTTGCAGGCTTCCAGCATGGTCAGCAGTCGATTCCTTGGCAGAAGGTGAAGAGAGAGATGCAGAGGAACTCTGTTGGGCTCTTGCATTCGTTATCTAAGGAATTCCCCAAAGCAGAGACCCTAAATAGCCAGAAAAGGAGGTTTGGCTACTTAGGAGAGAGGATAGACTAGCAACACCTGAAGGAGCCTATCAGAAGGAGTCTCTGACGTTACCTGCTGGCACTGGCCACTCAGAGCAGTCCAGTGTGCCAGCAGCACCTCTGTTTCCAAGATGGCAGAGGTCTGGAGCACACTGGAGGAGCTCTGGGCACCTCCCAGGGGAGGTGCAGGTCAGGGGAGTGGTCACTCCCCTTTCCTTTGTCCAGTTTCACCCCAGAGCAGGGCTGGGGGATCCCTGAACCGGTGTAGACTGGCTTATGCAGAGATGGGCACCATCTGTGCCCATCAAAGCATTTCCAGAGGCTGGTGGAGGCTACTCCTCCCCAGCCCTGACACCTTTTTCCAAAGGGAGAGGGTGTAACACCCTCTCTCTGAGGAAGTCCTTTGTTCTGCCTTCCTGGGCCAAGCCTGGCTGGACCCCAGGAGGGCAGAAACCTGTCTGAGGGGTTGGCAGCAGCTGCAGTGAAACCCCGGGAAAGGTAGTTAAGCAGTACCCGGGTCTGAGCTAGAGACTCTGGGATCATGGAATTGTCTCCCCAATGCCAGAATGGCATTGGTGTGCCAATTCCATGATCTTAGACAAGTTACATGGCCATGTTCGGAGTTACCATTGTGACGCTATACATATGTTGTGACATATGTATAGTGCACGCGTGTAATGGTGTCCCCACACTCACAAAGTCCGGGGAATTTGCCCTGAACAATGTGGGGGCAACCTGGCTAGTGCCAGGGTGCCCACACCCTAAGTAACTTAGCACCCAACCTTTACCAGGTAAAGGTTAGACATATAGGTGACTTATAAATTACTTAAGTGCAGTGGTAAATGGCTGTGAAATAACGTGGACGTTATTTCACTCAGGCTGCAAAGGCAGGCCTGTGTAAGAATTGTCAGATCTCCCTATGGGTGGCACAAGAAATGCTGCAGCCCATAGGGATCTCCTGGAACCCCAATACCCTGGGTACCTTAGTACCATATACTAGGGATTTATAAGGGTGTTCCAGTATGCCAATGTAAATTGGTGAAATTGGTCACTAGCCTGCTAGTGACAATTTGGAAAGAAATGAGAGAGCATAACCACTGAGGTTCTGGATAGCAGAGCCTCAGTGAGACAGTTAGTCATAACACAGGTAACACATAAAGGGCACACTTATGAGCACTGAGGCCCTGGCTGGCAGGGTCCCAGTGACACATACAGCTAAAACAACATATATACAGTGAAATATGGGGGTAACATGCCAGGCAAGATGGTACTTTCCTACACAACCCCCCCCCCCCAAACGAAGGACAGTAAGACTAGCCATGACCTGATGAGTCTTCATTGTCTAAGTGGAAATATCTCGAGAGTCCATCTGCATTGGAGTGGGTACTCCCAGGTCTATGTTCCACTGTATAGTCCATTCCCTGTAGGGATATGGACCACCTCAACAATTTAGGGTTTTCACCTTTCATTTGTTTTAGCCAAAGTAGAGATTTGTGGTCTGTCTGAACAATGAAGTGAGTGCCAAACAGGTATGGCCTCAACTTCTTCAGTGCCCAGACCACAGCAAAGGCCTCCCTCTCTATGGCAGACCAACGCTTTTCTCTAGGGGTCAACCTCCTGCTGATAAAAGCAACAGGTTGATCCTGGCCCTCAGAATTAAGTTGTGATAAGACTGCCCCTACCCCTAATTCAGATGCATCAGTTTGGACAATGATTTTTTTGGAGTAACAGGGGCTTTTCAGGACAGGTGCAGAGCACATGGCCTGCTTCAGCTCCTCAAAAGCTTTCTGACAGTTTGCTGTCCATAATACCTTTTTAGGCATTTTCTTAGATGTGAGGTCATTAAGAGGGGCTGCAATGGAGCCATAGTTCTTTATGAACCACCTGTAGTACCCAGTGAGGCCTAAAAAGGCTCTCACTTGAGTCTCAGTTGTAGGGGGAACCCAATCTATAATAGTTTGGATTTTCCCCTGAAGTGGTGCAATCTGTTCTCCACCTACCAGGTGTCCCAGATAAACCACTTTCCCCTGCCCTATCTGGCACTTTGAAGCCTTGATAGTGAGGCCTGCCTTCTGCAGGGCCTCAAAAACTTTCCATAGGTGGACCAGGTGATCATCCCAGCTGGAGCTAAAGACAGCTATATCATCTAGATATGCTGCACTAAAAGCTTCCAGCCCTTGCAGGACTGTGTTCGCCAACCTTTGAAAAGTGGCAGGTGCATTTTTCAATCCAAAAGGCATTACTGTGAATTGGTAGTGCCCTCAAATGGTTGAAAATGCAGTTTTTGCTTTTGCATCCTCTGATAACTTGATCTGCCAATACCCTGCAGTCAAATCAAAGGTGCTTAGATACTTGGCAGATGCCAGTGTATCTATTAGCTCATCTGCCCTGGGTATAGGGTGAGCATCAGTTTTGGTTACCTGGTTGAGACCTCTGTAGTCAACACAAAATCTAATTTCCCTTTTACCATCTTTGGAATGAGGTTTTGGTACAAGTACCACAGGAGAGGCCCATGGACTTTCAGAGTGCTCAACCACTCCTAGTTCAAGCATTTTCTGCACCTCTTGTTTTATGCAGTCTCTGACATGGTCAGGCTGCCTATAGATCTTACTTTTGACAGACAAGCTGTCTCCAGTATCTATAGTGTGCTCACACCAAGAAATGGTGCCTCGCACCGTAGAAAAGAGTTCAGAAAACTGACCCAGGAGATTTATGCAGTGGTCTTTCTGCTCAGCAGTAAGACAATCTGCCAAAACTACACCTTCCACTAGAGCATATTGTTCTGTGGAAGAGAAGAGATCAGGGAGAGGGTCACTCTCTTCTTCCTGTCCCTCATCTGTTGCCATGAGCAGGGTGAGATCAGCCCTGTCATAGTAGGGTTTCAGGCGATTGCCATGGAGCACCCTAAGGGGACTCCTGGCAGTGCCTAAGTCAACTAAGTAAGTGACTTCACCCTTTTTCTCAACAATAATGTGGGGTCCACTCCATTTGTCTTGGAGTGCTCTTGGGGCCACAGGCTCCAAGACCCACACTTTCTGCCCTGGTTGGTACTGAACCAAAACAGCCTTCTGGTCATGCCATTGCTTTTGGAGCTCTTGACTGGCCTGAAGGTTTTTACTGGCCTTTTTCATGTACTCAGCCATCCTAGATCTTAGGCCAAGTACATAGTCCACTATGTCTTGTTTAGGAGCTCTTAAAGGTTGTTCCCAACCCTCCTTCACAAGTGTTAGAGGACCTCTCAAAGGGTGTCCAAATAGGAGTTCAAAGGGGCTGAAGCCCACTGCTTTTTGGGGTACCTCCCTGTAAGCAAAAAGGAGGCAAGGTAACAGGACATCCCATCTCCTGCGGAGTTTGTCAGGGAGTCCCATTATCATTCCTTTGAGAGTTTTATTAAACCTCTCAACCAGTCCATTTATTTGTGGATGATAGGGTGTGGTGAACTTGTATGTAACACCACATTCCTTCCACATGGCCTTTAAGTAAGGAGACATGAAATTGCTTCCCCTGTCTGATACCACCTCTTTTGGGAAGCCCACCCTGGAAAAGATTCCCAGGAGGGCCTTTGCCACTGCGGGAGCTGTAGTGGTCCTTAGAGGAATTGCTTCAGGATATCTGGTGGCATGGTCCACTACCACCAAGATAAACCTATTGCCTGAAGCAGTAGGAGGGTCAAGGGGGCCAACTATGTCAACCCCTACCTTTCAAAGGGAACCCCAACCACAGGCAGTGGAATAAGGGGTGCCTTTGGGGTGCCACCTGTCTTGCCACTGGCTTGACAGGTTTCACAGGACTTACAAAATTCCTTTGTGTCCTCTGACATTCTAGGCCAATGAAACAAGGGGACAAGCCTGTCCCAAGTATTCATTTGCCCCAAATGTCCAGCTATGGGAATGCCGTGGGCTAGAGTTAGGAGGAACCTTCTGTATTCCTGAGGAATCACCAATCTCCAAGCAGCTCCAGGTTTTGGATCCCTTGCTTCAGTATAGAAAAGGTTGTCCTCCCAGTAAACTCTTTGAGAGTCACTGACATCCCCCATTTGCTTGTTTGACAGCTTGCTGCCTTAGACCCTCTAGTGTGGGACAGGTATGCTGTGCCACACTCTGCTCCTCCCTGGCAGGCCCCCCTTCACCCAAAAGCTCAGCAGTGTCTGCTTCCAGCTCCTCTGGTGTAGGTTCTGCACAGGGTGGAAATTCTTCTTCCTCAGAAGTTGAATCCACTGTAGAGGGAGGGATAGTAGGTAGTGTTTTACCTTTACTAACCCTAGCTTTAGGGAGCACTTGGTCCATTTTTCCAGGATCCAAGTCACCCTGTCCTTTTTTGCTTTTTGGCCTCAGCCCTGGTCAAAGCAAAAATATGCCCTGGAATGCCCAGCATTGCTGCATGAGCCTCCAACTCCACTTCTGCCCAAGCTGATGTCTCTAAATCGTTCCCTAGTAGACAGTCTACAGGTAAATCTGAGGCAACCACAACTTTCTTTGGACCAGTAACCCCCCCCCCCCCCAGTTGAGATTCACAACAGCCATGGGGTGGCTAACGGGTGTTGTTATGAGCATCGGTTACTTGGTACTGGTGACCAAGTAGGTGTTGTTCATGGTGGACCGGTTTCTCTATTACCATGGTAACACTGGCACCTGTGTCCCTGTAGGCCTGAACCTCCACACCATTTATTAGGGGAAGTTGCTTGTACTTATCCATATTAAGGAGACAAGCAACCAAGGTGGCCAAATCAATGGCCCCCTCAGAGACTAACACAGCCTCTGTGGTCTCTCTAACAAGACCAACCCCAACTAAGTTATCAAAAGTGAGCCGAGCTACTCCCTTGGATTGGCTATTAGTAGGTTTGCTCCCACCACCATTGCTATTACTAGGGGCACTAGGTGTAGCAGCAGGGGTTGTAGTGGTAGGAGGCTTGGTGCTTTTCTTTGGACAACTGGGATCAGTTGTCAATGGCCTTTTATTTTACATAAATAGCACCATGGTTTCTTTTCTCTGTTTTGATTTGAAGAGGATTTGGGCCCACCACCCCCACCAGAGTGTTTTTGTGGGCCTGATGAAGACTCATTTTTAGATTTGTCCCCACCCTTGTCAGAAGACTTACCATCCTTCTTCTTGCCATCCTTGTCACCCCCTGTTTGAACTTTTCTGTTCACCCTTGTTCTGACCCATTTTTCTGCCATCTTTCCCAATTCTTGGGGAGAGGTCAGATCAGAGTCTACCAGGTACTGGTGTAACAAATCAGACACACAATTATTAAGAATATGCTCTCTCAGGATTAAGTTATACAGGCTTTCATAGTCAGAAACTTTACTGCCATGTAACCACCCCTCCAAGGCCTTCAATGATTGGTCAACAAAGTCTACCCAGTCTTGTGAAGACTCCTTTTTGGTTTCTCAGAACTTCATCTTGTACTGTTCAGTGGTTAAGCCATAACCATCAATGAGTGCATTCTTAAGAACTGTAAAATTATTGGCATCACTTTCCTTAACAGTAAGGAGCTTATCCCTACCCTTTCCACTGAAAGATAGCCATAGGATAGCAGCCCACTGCCTTTGAGGGACCTCCTGTACAACACAGGCCCTCTCAAGTGCAGCAAACCACTTGTTAATGTCATCCCCCTCCTTGTAAGGGGGAACTATCTTGTGCAGATTCCTAGAATCATGCTCTTTTGCAGGATGACTATTTGGAATACTGCTGCTGCCACCAGGGGGTCCTAATCCCAACCTCTGTCTTTCTTTTTCTAAATCAAAGGCTTGCCTATCTAAATCCAGCTGTTGCTTCTTGAGCTTCAGCCTGGATTCTTCCACTCTCAATCTATTGAGCTCCCTTTCTAACACTCTGTCATCAGGGCGGGTGGGTTGGGCATGCCTTGACACAGAAGAATGGTGAGAATGAACAAAGGGAGACCTTTCCCTAACAGATGGCACTCTAACATTCTGGCTTACAGAAGTAACACTCCTACTGTGATGAGAAGTAACTCTTACTGTGATGTGAAGTCACATTAGTACCAGCTATGCTAGGTGGCCTGCTAAGGGTCAGGTTGGGAAGGTTCCCTTCTAACTCTTTTACTAGGGGTGCCCCAGAATCAGAGTGGGAACCCATCAGCTAATCTCTCACCAGAAGTGCCAACTAAGGTCTTATCATGTTCAACGAGCATGTTAACTAATAGTTCTCTAGAGGGATTCGTCCCTACCCCTAAACCTCTTTCAACACAGAGACTCCTTGCTGCCTTCCAGCTAAGGTGGTCATATGCAGTCTTGGACAGATCCAGAGTTTGACCTGTACCAGACATTATAGAAAAGGTTTAAGGGACAGAAAAAGAAAGAAAAAGTTTTTAGAACTTTTTAAAGAACAGAAAAAAAACTTTTTAAACTTTTTAAGAACTTTTTGAAAGTTTTAGAGGTACTTTTCAGCACTTAGTAAAGAAGTGAGAGGAGAAAAGCAAAACTTTTTGGTTAGGTGTACATACACTGAACTTGTTTTGTATATGTTTCTCTTATGAAAAGTACAATATGACAAAGTGGTAAGTAGTTGCAAGTACTTATCCCACCGCTGCACAACCAATGTAGGAGGCTGGACTGGCTTGTAGTGGGTACCAAGGGGTACTTACACCTTGCACCAGGCCCAGGTATCCCTTATTAGTGTAGAGGGGTGTCTAGCAGCTTAGGCTGATAGAAAAGGTAGCTTAGCAGAGCAGCTTAGGCTGAACTAGGAGATGAGTGAAACTTCTACAGTACCACTAGTGTCACTTGCACAATATCATAAGAAAACACAATACACAGATATACTAAAAATAAAGGTACTTTATTTTTATGACAATATGCCAAAGTATCTCAGTGAGTACCCTCAGTATGAGGATAGCAAATATACACAAGATATATGTACACAATACCAAAATATGCAGTAATAGCAATAGAAAACAGTGCAAACAATGTATAGTCACAATAGAATGCAATGGGGGCATATAGGGATAGGGGCAACAAAAACCATATACTCCAGAAGTGGAATGCGAACCACAAATGGACCCCAAACCTATGTGACCTTGTAGAGGGTCACTGGGACTGTAAGGAAACAGTGAGGGTTAGAAAAATAGCCCACCCTAAGACCCTGAAAAGTGGGTGCAAAGTGCACCTAAGTTCCCCAAAGAGCACAGAAGTCGTGATAGGGGAATTCTGCATGGAAGACCAACACCAGCAATGCAACAACGATGGATTTCCTGACGAGAGTACCTGTGGAACAAAAGGACCAAGTCCAAGAGTTACGATCAAGTCGGGAGTGGGCAGATGCCCAGGAAATGCCAGCTGTGGGTGCAAAGAAGCTGCCACCGGATGGTAGAAGCTGTGGATTCTGCAAGAACGACAAGGGCTAGAAACTTCCCCTTTGGAGGATGGATGTCCCACGTCGTGAAGAGTCGTGCAGAGGTGTTTCCGTGCAGAAAGACCGCAAACAAGCCTTGCTAGGTGCAAGGGTCGCGGTTATGGTTTTTGGATGCTGCTGTGGCCCAGGAGGGACCAGGATGTCGCCAATTGCGTGAGGAGACAGAGGGGGCGTCCAACAAGACCAAGAGCCCACTCAGAAGCAAGCAGCACCCGCAGAAGTGCCAGAACAGGCACTACGAAGTGGAGTGAACCGGAGCTCACCCGAAGTCACGAAAGAGGGTCCCACGATGCCGGAGGACAACTCAGGAGATCGTGCACTGCAGGTTAGAGTGCCGGGGACCCAGGCTTGGCTGTGCACAAAGGAAATCCTGGAAGAGTGCACAGGAGCCGGAGTAGCTGCAAAACACGCGGTTCCCAGCAATGCAGTCTAGCGTGGGGAGGCAAGGACTTACCTCCACCAAACTTGGACTGAAGAGTCACTGGACTGTGGGAGTCACTTGGACAGAGTTGCTGAGTTCAAGGGACCTCGCTCGTCGTGCTGAGAGGAGACCCAGAGGACCGGTGATGCAGTTCTTTGGTGCCTGCGGTTGCAGGGGGAAGATTCCGTCGACCCACAGGAGATTTCTTCAGAGCTTCTAGTGCAGAGAGGAGGCAGATTACCCCCACAGCATGCACCACCAGAAAAACAGTCGAGAAGGCGGCAGGATCAGCGTTACATGGTCGCAGTAGTCGTCTTTGCTACTTTGTTGCATTTTTGCAGGCTTCCAGCGCGGTCAGCAGTCGATTCCTTGGCAGAAGGTGAAGAGAGAGATGCAGAGGAACTCTGATGGGCTCTTGCATTCGTTATCTAAGGAATTCCCCAAAGCAGAGACCCTAAATAGCCAGTAAAGGAGGTTTGGCTACTTAGGAGAGATGATAGGCTAGCAACACCTGAAGGAGCCTATTTGAAGGAGTCTCTGATGTCACCTGCTGGCACTGGCCACTCAAAGCAGTCCAGTGTGCCAGCAGCACCTCTGTTTCCAAGATGGCAGAGGTCTGGAGCACACTGGAGGAGCTCCGGGCACCTCCCAGGGGAGGTGCAGGTCAGGGGAGTGGTCACTCCCCTTTCCTTTGTCCAGTTTCGCGCCAGAGCAGGGCTGAGGGATCCCTGAACCGGTGTAGACTGGCTTATGCAGAGATGGGCACCATCTGTGCCCATGAAAGCATTTCCAGAGGTTGGAGGAGGCTACTCCTCCCCAGCCCTGACACCTTTTTCGAAAGGGAGAGGGTGTAACACCCTCTCTCTGAGGAAGTCCTTTGTTCTGCCTTCCTGGGCCAAGCCTGGCTGGACCCCAGGAGGGCAGAAACCTGTCTGAGGGGTTGGCAGCAGCAGCAGCAGCAGCTGCAGTGAAACCCCGGGAAAGGTAGTTTGGCAGTCCCCGGGTCTGAGCTAGAGACTCAGGGGATCATGGAATTGTCTCCCCAATGCCAGAATGGCATTGGGGTGACAATTCCATGATCTTAGACATGTTACATGGCCATGTTTGGAGTTACCATTGTGACGCTATACATATGTCGTGATATATGTATAGTGCACGAGTGTAATGGTGTCCCCGCACTCACAAAGTCCGGGGAATTTGCCCTGAACAATGTGGGGGCACCCTGGCTAGTGCCAGGGTGCCCTCACACTAAGTAACTTTGCACCTAACCTTTACCAGGTAAAGGTTAGACATATAGGTGACTTATAAGTTACCTAAGTGCAGTGGTAAATGGCTGTGAAATAACGTGGAAGTTATTTCACTCAGGCTGCAAAGGCAGGACTGTGTCAGAATTGTCAGATCTCCCTATGGGTGGCACAAGAAATGCTGCAGCCCATAGGGATCTCCTGGAACCCCAATACCCTGGGTACCTAGTACTATATACGAGGGATTTATAAGGGTGTTCCAGTATGCCAATGTAAATTGGTGAAATTGGTCACTAGCCTGCTAGTGACAATTTGGAAAGAAATGAGAGAGCATAACCACTGAGGTTCTGAATAGCAGATCCTCAGTGAGACAGTTAGTCATAACACAGGTAACACATACAGGGCACACTTATGAGCACTGGGGCCCTGGCTGGCAGGGTCCCAGTGGCACATACAACTAAAACAACACATATACAGTGAAATATGGGGGTAACATGCCAGGCAAGATGGTACTTTCCTACAATAGCTATATCAATTATAATGTTTTTCAGTGGACGCCTTTTGCGAAGATCCACTCCACGGTTTGTGTTTATCTTTTTGTTACTTTTATCCCAGCGTTTTTTATAAGACGTGTGTGTCTGTTTGGTGGTATCTGTAGCAGATTTTGTTTTAAGTTATGGCTTACCAGGCCTTGTTCGCAAATTATCACGACCTATAGGTACACAGGTTTGAGAAATACTTTTAGGTAGCTCGTGTTTGTAAACCGCATCGGAATCGACGAGAGATGGTGTATTGCCAATGATGCTGCCTCCTCTTTAATGTTACTTAAAATCTTTGAGGATACCGTGGCAGAACTACCCGTTAATTTCACCCTTAGTCCAAGGCAGGGGCCTCCCTGTTTTCATTTTGATTTTGCTTTAGCACTTCAGACAAAACAACATTTGATGGGGTACTGTGTTATGGTTTATATGGCAGCAAAAAACAGTACTCCATGTTACTCAATCGTAACTGGGGTAACCATACTAAGTAGAAGACACATAGTGAGAATTTTACATTTATCTTGGGCTCCTCTTTGGGGAAACACTGCCTCAAGCTGATTTATGTTCTGTGCAGTTCAAAACGGAATCTTCTCCCGTTTGGTGGGTATTTTACCCATAATGGTATGAATAGTAACTGGACGAATAGCAGGCACAACAACATATGGTTGCTCAGCTTGAGCAGCCCTTGCTGGGGCAGTAGTTATTGTATGCATAACAAACTGCACTATACGTCAATACAGTCTAACTGAATGAGTACAGAAACCAAGCACTTCGCAGTTATTTAATGACCCTGCATTTGGAACTGGTGGGCAGCCAGCTAAGACTGGCCAGGTTGCCCATCATTATTGAGAGGCCCCAGTCTTACATGTTGGAGTGGATGTAGGAGGGCGCCTTGGTACCAGTTTTGATGTTCCTGATATGTTAATGGCATTTCAAAATATTCATAAGGTCTAAATGCAGCTGGAGCTGCTGCCTTAGTGTATGTATGAAATGTTTGTGTATTAGCATCAACAACTGGAATATTAGCCCAGGGATAAAAGACTTTTCATTTATAAGCTTCGTGTGACTCAACCATATAGGTAGCATCTCACCCCCACCATTGACAAGCCCATGTGCAGTTAAATGTGCCTTTACTGCCTGTCTGCAATTAACAGGAATATTTATTTGTTGTGCCATTTTTAGGTTTTGTCTGCACAGCGCTTGTGCTGTGCTTGTGAAATCTATTGTATTTAATATAAATCTTAAAAGGGACATGGATCCCTCCTTCCTTGCTTTTCTCCTGCATTCATTTGTTCCTGTGCTAGCCACTTACTTTTCCTCCTGTTTCTATTGGCTGTCACACTATTTTCTTCCATTTACCAATGCTTGTTCTTCGTGTATTTGCCTTTATCAGCATCCTGAGGTCCAAGTACTGTGTTTATCCGCTTTGGTTTCACCACTCGCCAGTACCCCAGTGCAATACACACTCACCAGTCCCCCCGAGGCAAAGGCAGGCACCCACTCTAGTGCTCCCTTTTGTTGCAAGGCCGGCGCTTGTCTTATAATGGCTCGACCTCGACTACAGCTGTTTACAGCAGGGCTAGCAGTTCAACTCTTTTGCCCGTTAGGAAACACTTTCGTTGGAAAATGACTGCTGGTCTCCTCAATGGCCCACAGAAAGTTTACTCGTGCAAGATGTGGCTGAAAACGCTTAAAAATGTAAGAAAGCCCACTGTCAGACAACCCCGAATTACATGATTTGCAGCAAACAAGTGATAACTGTTTTGATGTTTAAAAACACCAGTTTGTAAATAATTAACATTCTGTATTTTTATATTTTGAAAAGTTAATATCTGGAAGAGTCTTAAAAACTTATATTGGTTTGAGGAGGCAAACGCTCAATTTGACGAAGCTACCATTCAGATATGGCCACTAGGTTTGCACAGTCATGAATGTAGGTTTCTCTGCACAGTATAGCGCAGTAAATGGTCCTGCCCTCAAAGGACGGGGTGGCCCGGACAATGCAGAACGTTACTTTCCTTTCTTAAGAAAACTTGCATTTTTTGCGCCTATGAGGCTCCTCCAGGTAGTTAAGGGATAGCAGCACAGGCTCTGTGGCATCAGCAGTAATGGGTCTACGGATGCGAGGCTGCAGAAATTGAAAGTGACCCTCTCGGAAGCACAGACAATGGTCATGACTATACTGGTTGTTCACAAAGTAGAGCTGGTCGACTATCCACCCTGTCGGGGTTTTCAGGAAACATGGACATTGTGAATTCAGGCACTTATTCAGCCTTGCTAAAGGCGGTCAGTTATTCCTGCCTTAACTTCCCACTTAATTTTGTGCAGTTTTTCTATAGCACAGCTCTACCCGAAGGTATTGGAGCGCTTTACATGAGCACCAGTTATGTTACCCAAGGAAGGCAGAGGGAGATTAGGTGATTTGCCCAGATCCACAGGGTGTTGAGCCCACACAGAGACTCGAACCTGGTTCCCCAGCTCCACAGTTGGCAGCTCCGTCCTTTACGCCACATTAGGAAGAATGCCGATGCCCGACCCCTACCAAGAGCCTTCTCCCACTCAATTACCAGCCCTATGCTAACGGCGGAAATAGTTATTGAGGAAATATGTGGAATTCAGTAAAATATTTTTCATGAGATTTCATAAAACACTTGATCATGGTCATCTTGTACGTTGCTCTGTCACCACATTTTTTATTTTTTACATGCTGTTGACTGATTTAAAACAGAGACTTCAATACAAAAGACTTATCCGGAACCATTGCTTATCTATACAGAGTGCAATGCACCCTAGCACTGCAGAGATCAGGTACACTACTATCCTTCAATTAAAAGCAACTTATGAAGCTAGGGCCAGGCACTAGTTCTTCAGGGAGGAAGCTGATTGATATTTAATACTGTAATATGTTCTGTAAAAAGCATATATTCTTATGCTATTGTGTTATCACCAGATTCACACTATCAATGGCTCGTCAGGGGTAGGACGCGCCAATATAAAGTTTCACAAGTAGCACACTCCCTCTCCATCCTGCGGAGTATAGAACGGGGCTTGCGTGACAGCTTTCTGGCTGAAGGCCTGTGAAAGGAAAAACACCTCAGTGTTTGCTATAGGCTTTGCTTTCGTTCTGGGGCTGTGGGCGAACAGTACAAATACTGCACAGATGCCAGCACGTGACACAAGTGGGGGCTTTCGTGTGTTTTTTGTTTGTTTTTGTTTTGGGCGAAGATGGAAGCTCCTTTTGGAATGAACTGCCCCATTTTAGATCACTGCCGTGCCGTGCTGTCATTGGTGGACCATGATTCATGTTGCAGTTAGTGTGCTTGTAATGCATCACTGTTTTACGGTTTACAGACTAGGCGTTTCACACAGTGGAACAAACCTTGCTGTAGTGGTACAGCTGTGAGAGAGATCTGGTGAATGTGGGTATTTGTGCTGAATGCTTCACTTTTCAGAGTGCATCGCTAAGAACTGTCATTGGGTGCAAGTAAGCCGAACTCGTCCATCTAAATAAAGACAGATATTGCCTCTCTGTGATAGATTGCTTGGATTCTGGTAATTAAATAACCAGTTTCAAATTGTGCCTACCTTTAAACATTCTCGTAACAAAATTTCAATTACAATAAAAGTTAAATGTACTTTCAATAAAAGTATCTATGTTCAGATATTTTAAGGAGGAACTATCTGTTATTTATTATTTGTTTAAACAGCAGTACTTGTTCGAATGATAGAATGCGGTTAACCATAACAATTAATTTGTTTCTTTTGATGAGTAGTTATAATATAATAATAAATTGTATTTGTATAGCGCTTACTACCCCTACACACTACTCGGGAGCCAAATTAGTAGTCAGTCAACTGGTTATTGTAGTTAGTTGTGCATGGTCATCCCATGCATTCTGTGGTAGTGGTTGACATAGGTGTGATCATTATAGGGAGGCTAGGTGAGAGACCATTTTTAGCTGGAATTAATAGATATTGTTATGGTTTCTAAAGAGCTTTAAGACAGATAGGCATGAGATTGTTTTTTAGAGTAACAGAAGGTAGAAAGAAGCAGAGGGCGTTAAAAAAAAAAAAAAAAAAAAACATAAGTGATGGCCAATTTTTCATGCAGGATTTTAAAGGTTGTTTCAGGCTCAGGTGGAGAATTTTTGCATGCAAATTGTGGATGTAAACCTGTTGAAAGCTACTTCTCACAGTAAAAAAGGAAACACAAGAGACCACATTTAATGCTATGCTATAATAAAGTATTGTTAGTGTATGCTAATTATATGCACCATAAACAATATATATTACAAAAAATGTTATGTAAACACCCCACCAACTTAAAAATATAACAAGGCAATCAGTATAGACCGATTGCACTAACAATTAGCATATTACATGCCAGGTTTGTCACCCATTTAATGTCTGGTTTGGAAGATACTGTCCCCTTCATCTCCCCCATGAGCACCCCCACAGAATGGATGTGTCTGGGGTCACACTCCGGTCCACTCCACTCTGTGCCTCTCTACTCTGCACCGCTCTACATTATGCCAATCCACCCTCCTCCACACACCCCAGTCTAGGCCACTTCACTCTACTCAGTTCCACTCTATTCCACGCTGCATTCTATGGCCTTGTACTGCATGCCAATTTTCTGCACTCTACTCCATTTTACTCCAATACTCTGTGACACTTTACCCTGCACCACTCCACGCCACTTCACTCTACTCTGAAACAATCTACTCTAGGCCACTGCACTCTGCCATTTCACTCTACCCCACTCAATGCCACTGCACTCTACTCCTCAACGCATTCTACTCTACACCTTGGTAATATACTCCACTCTTTGCCACTGTACTCTACTTCAATGCACTCTACACCACTCTACACTACTGCACTCTGACACTCTGCTCTGCAACAGTGCACTTTCTGACACTGAACTCTATACCACTCTACTGTACACCACTGCAACCTCTGCTACTGAACTCTATGCCACCGTACTCTACACTACTGAACTCTACGCCATCAGTCACCATGCATTGAGTTACTTTCACCCTGCACTCACACACGTATCAGCCTTCATTTATGCACCACTAACCCTGCACAGAGAGCACTCCCACCATTGTCCATGCACTCATACATAGCTCCCACAGCACTTAATTTATTATTAATCCCCTAGGAGAAACCTAATGCATTTACCAACGCTTGTTACTGAATGGAATTTACAAGAAAGGCAACAGTATAGTGAGATAATCCTTTCAAAGTGCCAAGCTTGAACACCCTAAAGGCATAAATAGTTGCTTTCTATGAAGCTGAGGAGGATGAATCATTTTCACCAAGGTCTTCTCTGTGTAGAGGGAAAAAGGGAGCCTTGGGTACACGTGAGAAAACTACTCAGGAAGCCCATTAAATAAATAGCTAACCTAAAACATTAGTGGCGCTGTGTTATACTGTTCCTACAAATATAGCAGGACCAATTATTAGACCAACACAAACTTCATAATATAGAGACTTGGTCCACATATATCACCAGTAAGTGTTAGTGTGTTTCAGTTGGCTCACAGTACCACATCCAGACCCCACAACTGACCAGGTTAATAGATGTTATCCCAAGCTTGAACATGACACTCTCATTTCCAAGGAATCTGTGTAAACAGAACTAACCCTATCGTTTGGTCAATCTTGCATGCCCAAGTTACTCACAAGAAAGATACGAAAATGCATTTTCAACCATTGATGGTATTTTTGTAAAGAAAGCATGAACTGTGATTATTAGAAATATAAGATGCTATTGTAGTCAGCATTATTAGAATGGTAAGCAATATGAACAATTCAACCATGTTAATTCTTGCTAATATTTGCGTACTCCGATCTGTATCTAGTACTACCCTTCTGCCAGATCATTTGGGATGGTCTAACCCCCATACTTGGTCTTAGATGTAAGGAAGCCAGTCTGAATGTACAGGTTACCTTCCTTAGCAGGATGGAGGTCACAGTCAGCAGGGCTGCTTCTCAGTGACAGTGGATCCATAATAATCCCAACTCAAATTGATCCTTTCACTGAGCATTTGCACAGAAGCTGTTTATATAATATAGTACCATTCTTATTGCACTGTGGCACGCAGAACAACTTCTTAGGTTTTTCTCAGGGAAAACAAGGTGTCGCCTTACAGGGACTGAAGGAAAGGAAAACAATGGCATTGTGTTCTTAGTGTATGGCCATGGTATTAACTCTACTAACTGGAGTGCTAAGGAGTAGAGAGGTGGCTGCGGTTGATTGCAGGGCACTACGACTTCAAGCAGCTGTATGAAAATGGCTCCCTGTTGCAGTTATCCCCCACGTTTTGCCTGATATTAATGCTGACTTGACTGAAAAGTGTGCTGGCACCCTGCTAACCAGGCCCCAGCACCAGTGTTCTTTCACTAAAAATGGCACACCCCTGGCACACAGATAAGTCCCTTGTAAAAGGTACCAGTGGTACCAAGGGCCCTGTGACCAGGGAAGATCCCTGGGGCTGCAACATGTGTTGTGCCACCCTAAGGGACCCTTCACCTTACACACGCACATCTTAGAAGATCCCACCTGTATTTTACCCAATCCTTCAATGCAGGACTGACTGGTCTGTGCCAGCCTATCACTGAGATGAGTTTCTGACCCCCTGGGGTGAGAGCCTTTGTGCTCTCCGAGGCCAGAAACAAAGCCTGCACTGGGTGGAGGTGCTTAACATCTCCCCCCTGCAGGAACTGTAACACCTAGCAGTGAACCTCAAAGGCTCAGGCTTCGTGTTACAATGCCCCAGGGCACTCCAGCTAGTGGAGATGCCCGCCCCCTGGACACAGCCTCCACTTTTGGCGGCAAGTCCAGAGGAGATAATGAGAAAAACAAGGAGGAGTCACCTACCAGTCAGGACAAGCCCCTAAGGTGCCCTGAGCTGAGGTGTCCCCTGCCTTTAGAAATCCTCCATCTTGGTTTTGGAGGATTTCCCCAATAGGAATAGGGATGTGCCCCCCTCTCCTCAGGGAGGAGGCACAAAAAGGGTGTAGCCACCCTCCAGAACAGTAGTCATTGGCTACTGCCCCCCCAGACCTATACACACCCCTAAATTGAATATTTAGGGGTGACCCTGAACCCAGGAAATCAGATACCTGCAACCTGAAGAAAGAAGAAGGACTGCTGACCTGAAAGCCCTGCTGTGAGAAAGTAGCCTCTTTCCAGCCTTGTTACCCCCACTTTTGGCCTGTTTGTGAGTGTATGTCAGGGTGTTTTCACCGTCTCACTGGGATCCTGCTAGCCAGGGCCCAGTGCTCATAGGGAAAACACTATGTTTTCAGTATGTTTGTTATGTGTCACTGGGACCCTGCTAGTCAGGACCCCAGTGCTCATAAGTTTGTGGCCTATATGTATGTGTTCCCTGTGTGGTGCCTAACTGTCTCACTGAGGCTCTGCTAACCAGAACCTCAGTGGTTATGCTCTCTCATTTCTTTCAAATTGTCACTAACAGGCTAGTGACCAATTTTACCAATTTACATTGGCTTACCTGGTAAAGGTTAGGTGCAAAGTTACTTAGTGTGAGGGCACCCTGGCACTAGCCAAGGTGCCCCCACATTGTTCAGGGCCAATTCCCCGGACTTTGTGAGTGCGGGGACACCATTACACGCGTGCACTACATATAGGTCACTACCTATATGTAGCTTCACAATGGTAACTCCGAATATGGCCATGTAACATGTCTATGATCATGGAATTGCCCCCTCTATGCCATCCTGGCATAGTTGGCACAATCCCATGCCAAACTGCCTTTCCTGGGGTTTCACTGCAGCTGCTGCTGCTGCCAACCCCTCAGACAGGCTTCTGCCCTCCTGGGGTCCAGCCAGGCCTGGCCCAGGATGGCAGAACAAAGGACTTCCTCTGAGAACGGTGTTACACCCTCTCCCGTTGGAAAATGGTGTGAAGGCAGGGGAGGAGTAGCCTCCCCCAGCCTCTGGAAATGCTTTCATGGGCACACATGGTGCCCATTTCTGCATAAGCCAGTCTACACCGGTTCAGGGACCCCTTCGCCCTGCTCTGGCGCGAAACTGGACAAAGGAAAGGGGAGTGACCACTCCCCTGACCTGTACCTCCCCTGGGAGGTGCCCAGAGCTCCTCCAGTGTGCTCCAGACCTCTGCCATCTTGGAAACAGAGGTGCTGCTGGCACACTGGACTGCTCTGAGTGGCCAGTGCCATCAGGTGACGTCAGAGACTCCTTCTGATAGGCTCCTTCAGGTGTTGCTAGCCTATCCTCTCTCCTAGGTAGCCAAACCCTCTTTTCTGGCTATTTAGGGTCTCTATCTCTTGGGATTCCTTAGATAACGAATGCAAGAGCTCATCCGAGTTCCTCTGCATCTCTCTCTCTTCAACTTCTGCCAAGGAATCGACTGCTGACCGCGCTGGAAGCCCTGCAAAACTGCAACATAGTAGCAAAGACGACTACTGCAACTCTGTAACGCTGATCCAGCCGCCTTCTCGACTGCTTTCCTGGTGGTGCATGTTGTGGGGATAGTCTGCCTCCTCTCTGCACTAGAATCTCCGAAGAAATCTCCTGTGGGTCGACGGAATCGTCCCCCTGCAACCGCAGGCACCAAAGAACTGCATCACCGGTCCCCTGGGTCTCCTCTCAGCACGACGAGCGAGGTCCCTTGAATCCAGCAACTCTGTCCCAGTGACTCCCACAGTCCAGTGACTCTTCAGTCCAAGTTTGGTGGAGGTAAGTCCTTGCCTCACCACGCCAGACTGCATTGCTGGGAACCGTGACTTTTGCAGCTACTCCGGCCTCCGTGCACTTCCGGCGGAAATCCTTCGTGCACAGTCCAGCCTGGGTCCACGGCACTCTAACCTGCATTGCACGACCTCCTAAGTTGTTCTCTGGTGACGTGGGACTTCTTTGTGCGACTTCGGGTGAGCACCGTTTCACGCATCCTCGTAGTGCCTGTTTCTGGCACTTCTGCGGGTGCTGCCTGCTGCTGAGAGGGCTCCTTGTCTTGCTCGACGCCCCCTCTGTCCCCTGACGCAATTGGCGACATCCTGGTCCCTCCTGGGCCACAGCAGCATCCAAAAACCCTTACCGCACGATTTGCAGCTAGCAAGGCTTGTTGGCGGTCTTTCGGCGGGAAAACACTTCTGCACGACTCTCCACGGCGTGAGGGATCCGTCCTCCAAAGGGGAAGTCTCTAGCCCTTGTCGTTTCTGCAGAAACCGAAGCTTCTACTGTCCAGTAGCTGCCTCTTTGCACCCACAGCTGGCATTTCCTGGGCATCTGCCCATCTCCGACTTGCTTGTGACTTTTGGACTTGGTCCCCTTGTTCCACAGGTACCCTCGACTGGAAATCCATCGTTGTTGCATTGCTGGTTTGTATCTTTCCTGCAGAATTCCCCTATCACGACTTCTATGTCCTTTGGGGAACTTTAGTGCACTTTGCACTCACTTTTCAGGGTCTTGGGGTGGGCTATTTTTCTAACCCTTACTATTTTCTAATAGTCCCAGCGACCCTCTACAAGGTCACATAGGTTTGGGGTCCATTCGTGGTTCGCATTCCACTTTTGGAGTATATGGTTTGTGTTGCCCCTATCCCTATGTGTCCCCATTGCATCCTATTGTAACTATACATTGTTTGCACTGTTTTCTAATACTATTACTGCATATTTTGGTATTGTGTACATATATCTTGTGTATATTTGCTATCCTCATACTGAGGGTACACTCTGAGATACTTTGGCATATTGTCATAAAAATAAAGTACCTTTATTTTTAGTATATCTGTGTATTGTGTTTTCTTATGATATTGTGCATATGACACTAGTGGTACTGTAGGAGCTTCACTCGTCTCCTAGTTCAGCCTAAGCTGCTCTGCTAAGCTACCATTATCTATCAGCCTATGCTGCTAGACACCCTATATACTAATAAGGGATAACTGGGCCTGGTGCAAGGTGCAAGTACCCCTTGGTACTCACTACAAGCCAGTCCAGCCTCCTACACCTGCAGAGACAACGGAGACGACAACTGACTTGGACCCAGCCCTACCGGCCTGTCTCCAGACTCAAAGAACCTGCACAGTGACACATCCAGTGGGACCAGCGACCGCTGAGGACTCAGAAGACTGCCCTACACCTGAAGGACCAAGAAACTCCAGAGAACAGCGGCACTGTTCATAAACTGCAACAACTTTGCAACAAAGAAGCAACTTTTAAAGAGACTCTCACTTTCCACCAGAATCGCTGAGACTTCACACTCTGCACCCAACGCCCCCGGCTCAAGTTCAGGAGAACCAGCTCTGCAGAGAGGACTCCCAGACGACTCCAACGATGTGGACACCCTGAGTCGACCCCCCCGCACCCTCACAGCGACACCTGCAGAGAAGATCCAGAGGCTCCCCCTGACCACAACTGCCTGGTAACAAAGGAACCCGACGCCTGGACCAAGCACTGCACCCACAGCCCCCAGGACCGAGAGTAACCACCTACCATTGCACCCCCCCCCCCCCCGGTGCTCTACAAAACCCCCCTGGTCTGCTCCCCAAGGACACAGGTACTTGCAGACTGGAACTGGAGTACCTGTGTTCTTCATAGGCGCCTGTGTGCTTTGGGCCCTCCTTTGACCTCTGCACCTGACCGGCCCTGTGTTACTGGTGCAGTGACTTTGGGATTGCCTTGAACCCCCAACGGTGGGCTGCCTATACCACCCTGGTCTGCTCCCCGAGGACACAGGTACTTGCAGACTAGAACTGGAGTACCCGTGTTCTTCATAGGCGCCTGTGTGCTTTGGGCCCTGCTTTGACCTCTCCACCTGACCGGCCCTGTGTTGCTGGTGCAGTGACTTTGGGATTGCCTTGAACCCCCAACGGTGGGCTGCCTATGCCCAGGAGACTGACTGTGTAAGTGCTTTACTTTCTTGCAAAAACCGAACTTAACTTCCCAGGAACTGCTGATTTTTGCACTGTGTCCACTTTTAAAATAGCTTATTGCCATTTTAACCAAAACTGTGTGTACTATTTTTAAATCCAAGTTTTATACTTACCTATGTGAAGTACCTTGCATTTTATGTACCCCAAGTTTTGAATCTTGTGGTTCTAAAATAAATTAAGAAAATATATTTTTTCTATATAAAACCTATTGGCCTGGAGTAAGTCTTTGAGTGTGTGTTCCTCATTTTGTGCCTGTGTGTGTGCACAACAAATGCTTACACTACCCTCTGATAAGCCTACTGCTCGACCACACTACCACAAAATAGAGCATTATAATTATCAAATGTTGCCACTATCGAGCTCTAAGGGTCTTTGAGATAGTATATACAGAGCCAGCTTCCTACAGCAGCCCTTTGAAAATGGGACCGCCCACTGTGCAGCAGCGCTCAGAGCTGTTACCTTCAAAATCATTAATCCGTTCCTGCAGTGCAGGAGTGCTAAGGAGTAGAGAGGTAGCTCTGTGTGACAGCAGGGCACTACAACTTCCAGCAGCCCTTTGATAATGAGACCACTCACAGTTCTTCAGCAACCAGAGATGCTACCTTCAAAATCATCAAGCCGCTCCCGCAGTCGGGAGTGTTAAGGATTAGAGAGGTGGGTGCAGGTAACAGCGGGGCACTACAATTTCCAGCAGCTCTTTGGTAACGGCACCGTGCACTGTGCAGCAGCGCCCACAGGCACTAACTTCAAAATCATCAAGCTGCTTCTGCAGCACAGAATTGCTAAGGAGTAGAGAGGTGGCTGTGGGTGAAGGCGGGGCACTACAACTTCCAGCAGCCCTTAGGTAACAGGACTGCCCACTGTGCAGCAGCGCCCAGAGGCACTACCTTCAAAATCATCAAGGTGCTCCCGCAGCGCAGGATGTGCACGGGACACTCAAAGGCACATGACCAGGTGAAGCCCGACCAAGAGCAGGCCCATCTGCACCTGTCAGTGGCCGGAAGCGGCTGGGCCAGCCCCCGGGCCCTTAAGGTAAATGGTCTGGGTTATTATTTGTTATAGCCTGAAGGGAAAAATAAAGAATGGGGCAGATGCCCCTGGAGGAGACAGAATCACCACCATTGACTCCTTCTTGGTACAGATGGCGGGGGTTATCTCAAATGAAATTGAACTAATGGAAAGAAGACTTTGGCTTGAAGTAGTTAGCGGGAACATGGTCATGCCAACCCATGGCGAAACAGCTGTGGCCGACACAGCTCCTCCAGGGCTACTCTGTCTGCCAACTGGCTTGCATCCTACAGCAATTGAGGACTATGCTCACTTGGAAACCTCTTCCCATGCTGAATCCCTGGTTGAAAACAAGAGGTGGGGGTACAAGAAGGCGGTTTCAGGCTGTTAGAGGGCAGATGTGATTCTGGATGTTGGTGATGCTGCCCAAGTTGGAAGAACCCTGGACACACACTTCGCAAAGTTTGAAATCTTAAAAGATTTATCTGACAGAGACTTCTGGTTGCAGATTCCTCACCTTAGAATTTCTCCCATGCGTCCTACCATCGGGCAATGTCCATAACGGATCCGCGCCTCATGTGCCTGTGGTGTCTGGAGCACAACCACAACCCGCAGTCATGCTCCAAGTGGCAGGCAATGAATCTGAATACTTTGAGGAAGTGGTCCCTAAAGCTCCTTCTAACCTGACGCTCTGCTCCGGGTCTGTCACAATATTGGTTAAGAGGAAGGTCCAGAGAATGGTTGCGGAGCCCCACTTCATCGTTGTCCCCCCTCCAAGTCATCGGGACAATCATTTAAGTCAAGGCACAAGAAGAAGTCGAAGAAAGGCATTTATTTAGTAAAAAACCTGACACTTGCCGACTTGATATTTGACAGTCGGATGTTTCATTTCATTTATTTAATTGTTGTTAGCCTATCCGGCCATAACAATAATCACACAATAAATATCAGTCCATCACACTCGGAAAAAATCACATTAAATAAAACATCTCAATAAAAAGAAAACTGTGCTTAAATTTTGATTTGACATGTGCCGAAATATATCCGATTTGCCCTACATTATCATAAAACTTAATGCGTAGCCATAATTTGCATAAAACTTAACTTATTCTAAAAAAAAAAAAAAAACATTATAAATCTAATATTTAAATATCTTGTTCAGGCACAAATCATTTGGGACCTTACGGTGGCTGCCAACCGTTTAATAAAAACCCGATGCCTAACCCAGTTTTGCAACACCCTGCACCAATTTCCCAGGCTAGATAGCTATGGGATGACACATGTAGTTATGTTTGTGCCAACTGTGGGTGCATTATTGAGCGTAGCTTCCATGCTTCCAATATATAAGTTGAAACTTTTGTCACAATGTGTTTCTCGTCTGATCGCATACATAGCACTTCCGCCTCATTGCACTTCCTAACTCCGTAGGATCTAAAAAGTGGACGTAAATACAATTTGCGGAGTTTAAGCGTGAAGTGACATAATAAAAGGAAGTGGGAAAGTGTTTCTGGGCCACCGTGAAGACATGGACAACATTCTAATCTATCCGGAGGAACGGGTTGCCATCTGTTGGTCAGCGCCATCACAGGTAGTGTGCCCATGCGGAATTTAAAATAGAGAAGCCTTTTTTCCTCCGGATAAATACTGTCTATGAATATTGCTGGTTTAAGCTCTTGGTTAAACAAGATATAGCGCTTGAATAAGGGGCTAAGTGTCTCACACATACTCTCAGTCTTTTTCTCCCAATATGCCTTTTTTATGACAGCTAAACTAGGCCTTCTGATTTTTTCTGGATGGAGCCAGAGGTCTTCCTGGCCGATAGCAGCCAGGGTAGTTGAGATGTGTTTGAACCAGGGCAATTTCAGATGGCTTTGTAGCTTCATGATGTCCATAAGTACGTCTCTATATAGTTTGAGCTCCTCTTTTGACCAAATACGGATCCAGTATCTTATTGGAGCCAGAGCAATGTAGTCCTCAACCTTTCTCATTTGTAGATCAATTCTTATTGCGTTCATTGGTGTGGCATTGCCTAGACAAAGTAATCGGCGTAGAAATTTATTCTCGGTTACTTGTATTGATGGAGTCTTTCTGAATCCCCAGATCTCTGCAGTGTAAAGTGCTGCGACTCTTGCTTTTGTTTTGTATGCGAGCAATGCAGAACTCACAGAATGGTTGCCTGTAGCTTTTGCAAATCTGAGTACTGCTCCAGCTTGTTGGGCCAGGGAGATGCTGCTTTTATAAATTTGTGGTTTCCATGTCTGTTTTTCGTCTAATCTGCAACCCAGGTAATCATAAGTAGCCACTCGGGCCAAAGGCTTGTTGTTTACCCTAAAGGTCGATTGCATCGTCTGTTTTTGGTTAAGAATCATAAACTTTGTTTTCCCCTCGTTAATTACCATGCTCCTTGAGGTGCAAAATGATTCGAAACCCCTGAGTAGTCGATGCATTGCTATCTCCGTTCTTGCCAGTAGTACAGCGTCATCAACAAAGAGCAGGATAGGTATACTTTCATTGGCTAGTTTTGGTACGTCCAGATTTAATTCCCTCAGATCTTGACTTACTTCATTTATATAACAATTGAATAAGGTTGGGGCCAAAACACAGCCTTGTTTTACTCCTCGCTCGATTGGAATTTCTGCCGTATAATCATTTCTCGTAGTGTATCTGACCCTGGCAGTATTTCCTGTATGCAGTAGAATTAACAGCCTTAAAATTTTTCCCTGTATGCCCATTTCCGACAATAACTGCCATAATGTTTGGCGGTTTACGCTGTCGAAGGCTGTTTGAAGATCCACGAAGACCAGATATAATGGGCAGTCTTTTAGGGTGGCGTATTTAGCACAGATCATGTTTAACTTAAAAAGTTGATCTGTTGTACTTTGGCCTCTCCTAAAACCAGCTTGGTGTGTTGATATTAAGTCTCCATCCTCTAGCCAATGGTCTAGGCGCGACTGAATCATTTTGGCAAAAATCTTTCCAACACTATCAAGCAGTGAGATAGGCCTGTAATTGCACACCATGTCCCGAGGGCCTTTTTTATGAATTGGTCAATTATTGATTTCTTCCGGGAAGTAGGGATTACCTCGTGGTGCCAAACACTGTTGAATAGACGGGCTAGAGCGGGTAGCCATAACGTTAGCTGGTTACGGTAAGCGTCTGAAGGAATACCGTCTGGGCCTGGAGCCTTGTGCGGCTTTTGGAGGAGAATAACTTGTTTGATTTCTTTCTCACTGAATTCCGGTATTAACTCCATTGCACGTGGAGTGGCATGGGTTGCTTGCATGGAATTTGTGCTGGGGAGTTCGTTAGGGACTAGTTCATTCTGGGATTCATTTACTGATCTAACAAGCCGATTTGAAGGTACTGCATAGGTCTTTTGAAGTGGAAGTACCTTACTTGATCTTTGATTTCTGCCTGCCAGCCCTTGAATGAGACTGTATGGGTTATTGGTACTCCCGGATGCCGTCTTGGCAACTTCCTGGTACAAGGCGGTGAAATGCTTTACCCAAAGTTGTGGGTTAATATTCAGTTCTAGGTTTTTCGAAGGACCTTCGCAACCCCACCTGACTATCTCCCAAAACTTTTTGCAGTTCCCTGCCGATATTACCTGCAGTAGAATTTTCCAGAGTTTATGTGGGAATGTCTTCCTTTTGTATCTCAGTAATTTTTTGTACTGTTGCCTGCATTCATGAAAATATTGCTCATTAAAGTCATTCAAATGCCGATTCTTTAGTGCTTGTGATAAGGTCTTTTTTTAGTTTCAAACACTCTTCATCAAACCAGCCCTCCATCGTTTTAGGATTAATTTGAAGATGCTTGGTCTTTTCCTTTGTTGTTTGTAATAGCAGATTATAAAAATTATGCAGGAGGGGTAAGGCTTCGTTGACTGGTAGGTTTAAAAACGTGCTATGTAATAGCAACCAGGTTTGACTAGGTGTGCTCGTATAGGGTTCAACCTCATTTGACCTTAATATGTTTTTCCTGTTTGGTCTCATAGTTATTTTTAAGCTATTTCCGTTGAATGGAGACACGGCCTTCCCTGGGCTCATGTCCGGATGGACTATCTCCATTAGCAGTGGGTCGTGATCACTCTCAATCCTGTCCCTTATTTCCATATCGATGACATAATGCCAGGCTTCGATGTTTATTGCAATGTAGTCGATTATACTTTGCCTTTTTCCAGATCGAAAGGTAGATTTGAAAGTTCTATCTGAATTTGTTCTTCCGTTTAAGGTGCGGATTCCTCCTTCTATTAATGCTTCAAAGATTAGTTCTCCTTTCTTGGAGTCTTTACTACATTGGATGCGGGGCGTTGGAATGTTCCAAGCATGGTCTTCCTCTACTACTTGTTCATCCCAGAGGATAGAATGAGGTTTAGTGTTGAAATCACCGCATATCAGTAAAAAGGTTTTACAAGGCTGGGGAGAGCGGTTGTTCGTATGACCTAGTGCTGGGTTCCTCCAACCCGTAGTTCTTTTATTTAGGATATGTTCCTTAAGGAGCCGCACACCTGGCATGACTTGGACCCAGCTAATAGGAGGGAAATACACATTTACTATTTCGAGTGACCACTCCTCATATTTTACCGCAAGCGTCTGGATTTCCTTGCTTAATACAGCATGGGTTACTACGGAGTTTCCTAGTAGTGAAGTTCTGAACCAAATGATCAGGCCTCCCGTTGGTCTTCCTTTTTTTTGCTTGATAGCGGGTGAGTGGAAAGTGGAGAACCCATCTAGGTCAATAGCATTAATAGCCCAAGTTTCTTGGAAACAGCTGATGTCTTGTTTTTTTATGAATTCAACCCAGTCCTTATCTTCCATTTTACTTTTTAGGCCTGCAATGTTCCAGCTTAGAATTTTTAATATGGGACTAGTTTTATCTTTTTTGTTCAAGCCATCCATTTTTTGCTACAAGCTTCTAGATGGTTGATCTTCGTAATTCTGTAACTGTGAGAGATTACCCCTGCTGTTTCTAGGGGAATTAGCCGACAGGCAGAACCCCATATTGCTCAGATTTATTCGTTCAGGGAGTTGTTGTTTGGAGCTAATTGCTCCCTGGAGTATCGAACCAGAATTGCCTTTTGCCTCTTGCCTACCCAACATATTTTGGTTTAAGGCTTTTTCGAGGAATATTGTTGGATATGGTTCCTTTTGTGGAATAGCAATAGATATTCCCCAGGTCTTCATCATGTTAGAACATTTTAGGATCTGATCTGCTATCCAAGGTGAGGCCCAGACTGTTTCTGTTGATTCCCTGTTCTCTAATTCTTTTTTTGGTATGAATCTTACTGAGAGAAGGTCTTTGGATGTTACATACTGTACGGCTGGCAGGGAATTGACCAGATGTAGAATATTAGACCTGTTCAGGATGTCATGACTTCCTCTTGAGGAGTACTCGGGGATGAACATGATCGTGGCTTCAAGGTCTTTAGTCATTTCAGTGCAGATCTCAGTATGCCCGCTACCTCCCTGCGACCGTCTTCCTTGGAGTTGATTGTCTTCGTTTTTTCTGTTATGAGTGATAACTGCCCGACCAGTCAGTGTTCGTTCTACCTGGCCTTTTTCCCTCCCAGGTTGTAACTCTTTGTTCCTATGTTCTTCATAAGGTTGCCTTTTTGGGGGCCAATTATCCCATTTTCCTTTAGTTTCCAGGTCCAGCACTGGGCGCGGTAGGGCAAGCAAATCAGTAATCCACCCTGGCTGGTTACTGAAATTGAGATTTCCAGCGCTAGCCTGAGAGCAGTATTTTACCTTTGACCGGGGTGCGGGAACCGGGGCAGTTGTGTTGTCCAAGCACTTGGTTGTTTTTATACTTTGTTTGCTTCCTATACACTCTGGGGTCTCTGCCCTTCTGCTTTCACCTTTGCTGTTATCTTGTTCTGCCCCCTCAGTAATGGAGTTCAGAGGCTGCTGGCATTTTTCATAATGGTGGTCTACTGTATTTGAGTAATGTACCTGGGCTGAGTGTTCTATTTTTGTGGCTGGGAGGTACTTATCGATGCTGGTACTTGATTTGGATGTTTCTGGGTTCCATTTGGGTTGTCCATTGACTAGGGAGTCGTTTGCCTCCTTTGTCCCATGATTTGTACCAGGATCTTTTCCAAGCCTCCTTCCTTTATCTAAGTCATGCCCGACTGCTTGGTATCCCCTGGGGCCAATGGGTATACGGTTTATATGAGAATGGTGAGTGCAACTCTTGTCGCACAGTAATCCAGGATTTTTATTTATGAAATTAATGGCTTTGTCAGTAGATTTCTCGAGACTCTCAAACTTGATGTTTTCATCTCTATGCTGCTGTTGGGCAGGCTCAACACCTATATTCCTGATTTCCGCTATTAGGCTTATCTGTTGTGGCATGTTTAGAGCCTTTTTTGCTAGTAGTTTTTTATTTCTTCTAGCTTTTTTCCATGTGTTTTTCCATCTGCCTATTGGTTGAGACCTTTTACTCGGGGTCCTTTTTTCTACTGTATTTGAGGCTTTGATTCCAATTCAGGACTTCCGTTGGTTCTCTCCATCTTGTCTGACTGGTTTTTTGCATCTGGGCAATTCTCTCGTCCTGGACCAGAGTGCCCTTCTCCATCTACTCTGTCTCTTGGCCTTTCAGTTAATCTAGATTCTGTTTTTCCTGACTCGTGATTGCACTCCTCTGTGCTTTTAAGGCTATGTTTGCAATCTTCGATTATGTCTTTGATTACTTTTGGGACTTCCAGTAATTTTCCCAGCAGTGGACCACAGGCTTGTCTATCCGTCTTGTCCATTTTGTCAGCCATTGCCTGATGTAACAGGTTTTCCCTTATTACGCCCTCTACTAGGGCCATCCTGTAATCTATGGTCTGTATTGAGGTTGTAAATTGTTTAGTCAGCTCAAGTTGATCGTCGAATTTTTGAGACTGGGCCATGATCGTTGTTGCAATTGACCCCAGTGTTGTACATATAACTTTCATGATGATGAGAATTGGTTGATCTAATGAGAGGTCATCTCTGTTTCCCCAATTTTGCCCACTTTGCTCGTTGGTTATCTGGCCTTCTAAGTTCTTGTCGTCCTCTCCTCTGTGGCCTTTTATTATGCTGCCTTCCAGGAAGTTTAGATCTTCTGACGTTATACTGTTTAGTTGGGGGTCTATATTACCAATAACGGAGTTGTCAGGCGAGGACAGCTCCAGGCTAAAGGAACTACTATCGAGTCTGCACAGCTTTAAATTAGTTTTTACAATTTGGCTTTCGCAGTGAAGCTGTGGCTCTGAAAGTTTATGGGTCTGTTTAGATGGTAGTTGGTCTATTTCAGGACCCATTAAGTTTTGGAGTACTATAAGTTCTGCTTGGGCACTTCGTGGAGGGAGTGTTAATGAGGAATTCCTGAAGTTTAATAGTCCCATTTGGGGTTCAGGATAAGGTGAATCATTGCTTTTTCTTTGGTCTCCCGGAAAATTGCCCCACTCTGGGAAATTATTTGACTCCACTTCGCCATCCCCGAGGGGGTTATTTGTTGGACAGGATAGTCGCGATACACCATCCGATCGCTGCTGGAATAGGCAAGTATCCTGGTACCCAGTCTCTGAGAGCTCTAGTTCTAGTTCACCCCCCCCATGTTATTGCCACCCTTTCCCCCCGATGACTGTAATGGGAGGTCACTAGCTTTGGAACTTTGCGTTTGCGGCTGTTCAAAGTTTAAGTTCACTTGGTTATAGTAGTTAGTAATGGTGTTTATTTTTAATTTAGTTTTCCTTGCACCCAGGCCCAGGTGCATCGGTGTATACTGTTGTCTCCTGCACAGAGGACTTACAAGGCCCCCCGCAGTTACTCCTGCAGTTTCTCCTGCGTTCAGTATTGCACACTCCATATCATCGGAGTCAGTATGGGCTGGCAGCAGAGACACTGACACCGCTTCTGTCCCACCCAACTCTCCTCCTGGTTCGTTTTCGTCGCAGGGAATCCTGATTTGGACACCCTCTGCTGTGACCTCTCCTTGGTTTGTGAATCCCCCCTGGGATATCTGGACGATTCCAGGATCCTGGTTCTGGTCCTGGTCCTGACCCTGATCTAACCCCAGATCTTGTGAACTGTTGAGTTCCTGCCCGAACTTTGAAATTTCACTGGGTGAACGAGTGCCTCATTGGCCTCCCTGGCCTTCTTTGTTTTTCCTCTTGTCCCAACCATCCTCGAGGACTTCGCCGTTCTCTGTTCTCCGTCCGCCGTCCCTCCCCTTGGTTCCTTACTTACTTACTTACTACCTTACTTTAGTCTTAGTCTTTAGGAGAGACCACCAACCAACCGGACCACCAACAACACCGGGTCCGAGGCTAGAGCGGGGGGCCGGGTGTGTCGACTAAACACCGGCACCAAGGCCGGGACCGTAGCTGAAGCAGAGGGTAGAAGTGGGGGGGGTGGGATCAGGTGACCAAGGAGTGGTCAAGGAGTGTCCCGCACGCCAAGATCCGACCAAGGAGCCCCCCCAGAAACAGCAGGAGTAGCTGCTCACCCGGTCTCTCCCGGTCTCTCCCGGTCTGCTCACCTGGTCTGCTGGGGGTCCACCGGGGAGGGCAGCAAAAACTCCCTCTGACTCTCTTTTTCGGGCTTCTCCTGGCTCCTCAACCTGGGTCAAAACAGCAAAGACAGCGAATCTGGCGCTGGAAAGGAGCAGGGGAGGCACCCTCAGCCCCTCAGCCGGGAGGCAGCCGGGACACACAAAAGTCTCAGAAAGCAGTCCTCCCCCGGCTCGTGCGGCTCCCCCAAGATCGCCGCGGCAACAGCGCATCCGCGTCTTGCACTCCGCGGCGGGTCCGAGACGTGAACCACCCGGCACCAGTGTCCGTTCTCAGCTCACCCGCTGATTTCCCTGCAGTACCAGCACTTCCGTAAGGATTCAAAAAATGGAGTCCGACGTTTCAGAGCGGTATGAAGAAGGAAAAGCATTCTTTGACTTCACCCTGTCCTTCGGTCAACGAGACGAGAGAAGAGGAGTGTCATCGTTCCTGGCCTCTATCCTTGGAGTCTGGGCCAGCTCCAAGCCCCCCCTGAGTTTTTGGGAGCCATGTGCCTCATTTTTGGACAGTGCAACTCTGTTGGGGCACCTTTGTTCCCCGTAGGGTTGGAGGAGCCCCCTCGGGTACTGTACAGGCAGCTTTGGCTCTAGGGGGTACCCAAGGATCTGTTCCTGGACCCGAACCGGTGGCAGCTTTACCACCTTGACTTTCCCCTATGCTGGTTCCGACATCAGTGCTCCCGACGTCGGCCGTGCCCCTGGATGGTGTCAACCCCATCCTCATTTCGGAATCCGCCCACTATGTTGGATCCTGACCCTTACTCTTAAGGGTTGGGGTATGGTGAGGAATGGGAGGCATCACTAGACCCTTTAGAATACCAGTTACAATACCCTTTGGACTGGTGTACAGACCTGGGTGAAGCCTGTGGTCGATACTTCCCCTGACACTATCATGCTTTCTCCACCTACCGTGGCTACAGAGGAAGGAGCTTCCTCTTCTGTGGTGGTGCCAAGAGCTACCAGTGTCCTGGGCCTCGAGCTGCCTTTGGTGGCAGTTAGGGCTAACCGCCTGACAGAGGTGCTTCAGCCTGGGGCTTTATCCTCTGAACCCCTTTTGCCCTTTAATGTAGCCCTTACCAATGTCTGCTGGGTACCTGGTCCAAACCCACCACAGGGGGTCCTGTGAAGAGGACTATTGCCTGCCACCATTGACCTGTTGCAACTGACACAGCATTCCTGATGTGACATCCTTCCCCTGAGAGCTTGGTTATCCAAGCCTCTACATCTCAGGGTGCGTTCCCTTCCCCATCCCCGGACAGGGAATCCAAGGGGCTGGACCAACTTGGGAAGAAGATGTTTTTCTCCGGCTTGGCATTGCAGTCCTTGAAAATTGCATGCCCTTTGTGCCGTTACTCTCTCACGTTGTGAGATACGGTTGCGTAAGTGCTGCCACAGGTCACGGAGGAGGCCCGGATTGTACTCTCTCAAGCTGTTGCTGATGGGAGAAATGCAGCAAAGTTCACAATCTGATGTGGACTGGAATGACTGACTTAGTGGGCAGAGTGGTTGCATCGACAGTGGCCCTGAAGCGCCATACCTGGTTAAGGATATATGGCTTTTTGGGAATGTCCAAGCCAATCTTCTGGACATGCCCTTTGATGGCACTCGTCTCTTTGGAGACAAAGCAGACTTGGCGCTTGAACGCTTCAGGGATTCTCGTGCTACAGCCATGTCCTTGACCTTTGTGACAGCTCTGCGTCCTGTCTGCTTTTCATCCCTTTCATGGCTACGGAGGGGTCATCACATCACATCCGTTCCCCTCCAGCAATTGTGCCACGCACTCTGCCCAGCCTCTGCTTGGCGGGGGACGTGAGATCCACTGTCCTCGTGGATGAGGGAGCCAGCAGTCTGACGAGTCCACCCCTCCACCCTGTAGCTGGCTCCAAACCTTCCTACTCTGAACACCCCCCCCCCCACCCCCCACGCTCCCCCAACCCCCCACCATGGGCCAGTTGGTGGCAGGATTCACCATCACCTGCTTTGCTGGTAGTCCATCACATCAGACAGGTGGGCTTTGCAAGTGGCTACTCCCTCCCCTTTAAGATTACCCCTCCATCCATGCCACCAACCTACAATCAAATGATGGAGGATCACTTGGCACTTCTCTGCGAGGGGGTTACAGCTCTCTTGGCCAAGGGAGCCATAGAGTGGGTTGTGTGCCAGAAGTAGGTTGTGGTTGTTATTCCTGCTACTTTCTGGTGCCCATAAAAGGACAAGGGCTTTCACCCTACCCAAAACCTTTTGTCCCACAATCTCTCCCTCAAGAAGAAGTTCAAAATGTTCACTCTGGCACAGGTTCTATCGGCCCTGGACCAAAGAGACTGGATGGTAGCTTTGGACTTAAAGGATTTTTACTTCCACTTTAGCATCTTGCCTGCTCAAAGATGTTACTTGTGGTTTACGGTAGGCCGCGAGCATTTTCAGTTCACCATACTCCCCTTTGGCCTTACCAGTGTCCCTCTGTTGTTCACCAAGGTGATGGTGGTGGTTCCAGCTCATCTGCACAGATCAGGGGTTTTAGTCCTCCCCTATCTCCACAACTGACTGTTTAAGGTGGGTTTGTTCCATGCTGTCGTCTCCCACCTCCAGACTACGGCAGATCTCTCGCATTTGTTGAGTTTCACTATAAGCTTGCCTAAGTCACACCTGACTCACTCTCAGATGCCCCCTTTCATCAGAGTTGTTCTGGACACAATGCATTTTTGGGCGTATCCTCCCAAGTGGCGAGTGCAGGATATTCATGCTACGATACCAATGTTTCCGCCTCTATGCTGGAGTTCGTGAGAATGACTCTGAAGCTGCTGGGCCTCATGACCTCCTGCATCCTGCTGCTGACACATGCCAGCTGGCATATACACGCTCTGCAGTGGGTCCTTAAGTTCCAGTGAGCCCAGCATCAGGGGAATCTCTCCGACATGGTCCAGATCTCAGAGGGAACTGCACAAGATCTGCATAGGTGACTTACAAGCCACCATTGGGTTAGAGGCAGATCCCGCTCTCTGCCCCAACCAGATCTGATAGTAGTGACAGATGCGTCACTCCTGGGATGGGGCCAGACTCCACATCAATCTGTTGGAGCTCAGAGCAATCAGACTAGCATTGAAATCATTTATTTCCTCTCTCGAAAGGAAGGTAGTGCAGGTGTTTACGGACAATACCAGTGCCATGTAGTACTGCTACAAGCAGGGCGCGGTGGTGTTGTGGTCCGTTTGTCAAGAGGCTCTGCACCTCAGGACATGGCTGGAACAGCGAGCATGTCCCTGGTCATTCAACATCTGGCTGGCACTCTGAATGTCAGAGCAGACAAACCCAGCCAACAATGCTTGGTCGATCATGAATGGCATCTCCTTCCGGAGGTGGCGCAAGGTCTCTTTCAGCAGTGGGGAGAACCTTGGTTAGACTTGTTCGCCTCTGCAGAGAACGCGCAATGTCAGAACCATCTCCAGATGGGTCGTACTCTGCATTAAAATGTGTTGAACTTTGTCTAAAAAGCAACCCCCTGAGTGCTTGCATGCTCATTCTATCAGAGATAAAGCTGCAACCAAGTGCATTAGCATGTGGACTTCCAGTCGTTGACATTTGTCAGGTAGCAACGTGGACATCATTGCATACGTTTACCAAACACTACTTGCTGAACAGTCAGGTCCGTAGGGACAAACACTTTGCCTGTTCGGACCTGCAGGACTTTCTGGTTTGATCTTGGTTTGCTGGACTTCCCTTCAGGGATGATATTGCTTAGGTATCTATTTTAAGATAAGGAATCTGCAACTAGATGTCTCCACCAGATAGACAAGTTACTTACCTTTGGTAATGCCTTATCTGGCAGAGACAATATCTAGTTGCGGATTCCTTACCGACTCACCCATCCTTTCAGCTCTCAGAACTGATTTCTAGGGACAGGTGCTTCCCTTTCAGGGCCCTAGTTTTGACGCACCAGTGTAGAGTGTTCTTCATGGTTCTGCACTTCTGGCGTAGAAATTTGTGAAAAAAACAAACTGACATAAGTGCCAGGGTGGCACCCATAAAGGACCCCCAGCGTCATATCTGGCACAGACAACTGCGATGACGGACACAAAGCCGATCTGCACCACCTAACGGCGTGCAGGGGGTATTGCTGAAGGAAAATCTCCAGATCCAGACTTTCATCTGGGAGAAATTCTAAGGTAAGGAGTCTGGGACTAGATATTGTCTCTATCAGATAAGGCATTACCATAGGTAAGTAACTTGTCTTTTAATACCACTATTAGCTTGTCTTGATGGGAATGAGGCAAGGCTGTTATATTGCCCAAGATATAGTATGGGTGACTCAAGGAGGGTTTCCACTACTGAGAATTTACCTATACTGCCTCAGGTGTCTAGCTGTAGTGAGGAGGGTATAAGTGGGGAACCTGTTGTGGCCAGGGAGAGTTTGCATTTGGGTCAACAGGAGGTGACAGAAGGACCCAGCCATACTATGTTGGCACTGTTGAGTGTACCTCCATCTCTGCAGGGGAGCAGGGAGATGGAACCTTATATATTACATGTCGTCAGCATACCCCCAAGTCACAGTGCTGAGCAACAGAGTACAGCTATGGAGTTGAACTCACCAAATCACAAAATGATGCTCAAAACTCGGGGGATTGTTCTGTCCTGTTACATCTCTCCCCTGACTCGGCGCCGCTAGTAGGGATTTTAACAAGTGTATCCCCCATTAAAACGGGTATGAGAGAATCTGTGTCCGAATTCATGCACAAGGCGAAACATTGGTGCGACAACACACTAGTGAATGCGTCCTTTCTGCCCCCACCTCCTCCATCCCCCCCCCCCCCACATATTTATGGCAAGAAGAGTTGGTTGGGTGGAGAGCTAAGCGAAGTGAATTGATGGGGATTCTGTGGTAGTTAACTTGAGGGACCCCAGGTTCACTAAAGACCTAATTCATGGCAAATGAATCACACAAAAAACAGCTTCAACGATTAGGGTTTTTCCCCACAACATTTTTACCCTTCAGTGTCCTGTCAATCCCATGAAAAAAGAATGCCTTCATCAAGTTTGCATTTGAGGGCAGGGTGTGTTGACCAGAGTAGGGCAACTACACAAGAGAACAGGTTTGCACCTCTGTGTGGGTTGGACAAAAATGATTGACTCGGCTCTCCCCAGGTAAGTCCCACCTCCCACAGGTCTAAGAGGAGACAGGGTAACTGCAGTCTTTTGATTCTGCCCTTACTCTGGCAGATGCCCTTTCTAAAAGTTATGAGTAGGAATATTGCTGGGCTGAGAGCCAAAAGGGATGATACCAGGTGACTGAATGCCCCAGTAGGGCATCTGCTGGGGGAAAAGCTGCGGGCCCAGATGGGGTACACACTGATCTTTACAAGGCCGATCCACAAATACTGGCGCTGGCCTTTAATGCAACATGTGAAAATGGTCTTCCTTCATCCGTGGTCCAAATCGATTATTATACCTATTTATTAAAAAAGAGTTGAGGGATGAGCCTCAATGTTGTTGTCTCATTTCCCTTCTTGACTCAGCTGTAAAAATCATGTGGAGGGTCGTGTTGGCCAGAATGACAGCCTGGGTAGACTGTAACAACCTAAGCTCTGACCTCCAGTATGGTTTTAGTCAGGGAATAGGGAGGATAGATCAGTGTAGTAACCTCCAGATGATAGTACACCATAACTGTAGGAAAGTACCATCTTGCCTGGCATGTTACCCCCATTTTTCACTGTATATATGTTGTTTTAGTTGTATGTGTCACTGGGACCCTGGTAACCCAGGGCCCCAGTGCTCATAAGTGTGCCTGAATGTGTTACCTGTGTAGTGACTAACTGTCTCACTGAGGCTCTGCTAATCAGAACCTCAGTGGTTATGCTCTCTCATTTCTTTCCAAATTGTCACTGACAGGCTAGTGACCATTTTTACCAATTTACATTGGCTTACTGGAACACCCTTATAATTCCCTAGTATATGGTACTGAGGTACCCAGGGTATTGGGGTTCCAGGAGATCCCTATGGGCTGCAGCATTTCTTTTGCCACCCATAGGGAGCTCTGACAATTCTTACACAGGCCTGCCACTGCAGCCTGAGTGAAATAACGTCCACGTTATTTCACAGCCATTTTACACTGCACTTAAGTAACTTATAAGTCACCTATATGTCTAACCTTTACCTGGTAAAGGTTAGGTGCAAAGTTACTTAGTGTGAGGGCACCCTGGCACTAGCCAAGGTGCCCCCACATTGTTCAGAGCCAATTCCCTGAACTTTGTGAGTGCGGGGACACCATTACACGCGTGCACTACATATAGGTCACTACCTATATGTAGCTTCACCATGGTAACTCCGAATATGGCCATGTAACATGTCTAAGATCATGGAATTGCCCCCTCTATGCCATCCTGGCATAGTTGGCACAATCCCATGATCCCAGTGGTCTGTAGCACAGACCCTGGTACTGCCAAACTGCCCTTCCTGGGGTTTCACTGCAGCTGCTGCTGCTGCCAACCCCTCAGACAGGCAGCTGCCCTCCTGGGGTCCAGCCAGGCCTGGCCCAGGATGGCAGAACAAAGAACTTCCTCTGAGAGAGGGTGTGACACCCTCTCCCTTTGGAAAATGGTGTGAAGGCAGGGGAGGAGTAGCCTCCCCCAGCCTCTGGAAATGCTTTGTTGGGCACAGAGGTGCCCAATTCTGCATAAGCCAGTCTACACCGGTTCAGGGACCCCTTAGCCCCTGCTCTGGCGCGAAACTGGACAAAGGAAAGGGGAGTGACCACTCCCCTGACCTGCACCTCCCCTGGGAGGTGTCCAGAGCTCCTCCAGTGTGCTCCAGACCTCTGCCATCTTGGAAACAGAGGTGCTGCTGGCACACTGGACTGCTCTGAGTGGCCAGTGCCACCAGGTGACGTCAGAGACTCCTGCTGATAGGCTCCTTCAGGTGTTAGTAGCCTATCCTCTCTCCTAGGTAGCCAAACCCTCTTTTCTGGCTATTTAGGGTCTCTGTCTCTGGGGAAACTTTAGATAACGAATGCATGAGCTCAGCCGAGTTCCTCTGCATCTCTCTCTTTACCTTCTGATAAGGAATCGACTGCTGACCGCGCTGGAAGCCTGCAAACCTGCAACACAGTAGCAAAGACGACTACTGCAACTCTGTAACGCTGATCCTGCCGCCTTCTCGACTGTTTTCCTGCTTGTGCATGCTGTGGGGGTAGTCTGCCTCCTCTCTGCACCAGAAGCTCCGAAGAAATCTCCCGTGGGTCGACGGAATCTTCCCCCTGCAACCGCAGGCACCAAAAAGCTGCATCACCGGTCCCTTGGGTCTCCTCTCAGCACGACGAGCGAGGTCCCTCGAATCCAGCGACTCCGTCCAAGTGACCCCCACAGTCCAGTGACTCTTCAGCCCAAGTTTGGTGGAGGTAAGTCCTTGCCTCACCTCGCTGGGCTGCATTGCTGGGAACCGCGACTTTGCAGCTACTCCGGCCCCTGTGCACTTCCGGCGGAAATCCTTTGTGCACAGCCAAGCCTGGGTCCACGGCACTCTAACCTGCATTGCACGACTTTCTAAGTTGGTCTCCGGCGACGTGGGACTCCTTTGTGCAACTTCGGCGAGCACTGTTTCACGCATCCTCGTAGTGCCTGTTACTGGCACTTCTCCGGGTGCTACCTGCTTCAGTGAGGGCTCTTTGTCTTGCTCGACGTCCCCTCTCTCTTCAGGTCCAATTTGCGACCTCCTGGTCCCTCCTGGGCCCCGGCAGCGTCCAAAAACGCCAAACGCACGATTTGCGGCTAGCAAGGCTTGTTGGCGTCCTTTCAGCGGGAAAACACTTCTGCACGACTCTCCAAGGCGAGAGGGATCCGTCCACCAAAGGGGAAGTCTCTAGCCCTTTTCGTTCCTGCAGAAACCTCAGCTTCTTCTGTCCAGTCGAAGCTTCTTTGCACCCGCAGCTGGCATTTCCTGGGCATCTGCCCATCTCCGACTTGCTTGTGACTTTTGGACTTGGTCCCCTTGTTCCACAGGTACCCTAGATTGGAAATCCACAGTTGTTGCATTGCTGGTTTGTGTCTTTCCTGCATTATTCCTCTAACACGACTTCTTTGTCCTTAGTGGAACTTTAGTGCACTTTGCACTCACTTTTCAGGGTCTTGGGGAGGGTTATTTTTCTAACTCTCACTATTTTCTAATAGTCCCAGCGACCCTCTACAAGGTCACATAGGTTTGGGGTCCATTCGTGGTTCGCATTCCACTTTTGGAGTATATGGTTTGTGTTGCCCCTATCCCTATGTTTCCCCATTGCATCCTATTGTAACTATACATTGTTTGCACTGTTTTATAAGACTATACTGCATATTTTTGCTATTGTGTATATATATCTTGTGTATATTTCCTATCCTCTCACTGAGGGTACACTCTAAGATACTTTGGCATATTGTCATAAAAATAAAGTACCTTTATTTTTAGTATAACTGTGTATTGTGTTTTCTTATGATATTGTGCATATGACACTAAGTGGTACTGTAGTAGCTTCACACGTCTCCTAGTTCAGCCTAAGCTGCTCTGCTAAGCTACCATTATCTATCAGCCTAAGCTGCTAGACACCCTATACACTAATAAGGGATAACTGGGCCTGGTGCAAGGTGCAAGTACCCCTTGGTACTCACTACAAGCCAGTCCAGCCTCCTACATTGGTTGTGCAGTGGTGGGATAAGTGCTTGAGACTACTTACCACTCTTGTCATTGTACTTTTCATAAGAGAAAAATATACAAAACAAGGTCAGTGTATATACACATAGCCAAAAAGTTTTGCATTTCCTCTTTTCACTCTTTTCTAAGTGCTGAAAAGTACTTCTAAACTTTCAAAAAGTTCTTAAAAGTTTAAAAAGTTTTTTTTTCTGTCTTTCCAAAAAGTTCTGAAAACTTTTTTCTCTTTTTCTATCACTTTAACTCTCTCTAAAAATGTCTGGCACAGGCCAAAGTGTTGATCTGTCCAAACTTGCATATGACAACCTTAGCTGGAAAAGAGCAAGGAGTCTCTGTATAGAGAGAGGTTTGAGTGTAGGGAAGAATCCTTCCTTGGAACTGTTACTTAACATGCTTAGAGAACAGGATAAGGCCATAGGTGCCCCATCTGTTGAAAAAGTACCTAATAGTTCTCAATCTGATTCAGGGACTCCCCCAGGAAAAGATTCAGGAAAGAAACTTCCTAGCCTGCCCATTACTAGACAGTCTAGCATAGATGGTAATGATGATGAGCCACACCAAATAAATAGTGTTGTCTCACATCATAGCAAAAGCATTTATTCTCACCATACTGGTAGTAATGTTTCTGTAAACCAAGCTGTTAGGGTGGCTTCTGTAAGGGACAGGTCTCCTTCTGTTCATTCCCATCATAGCTCTGTTTCTAGAAATGTCCCTCCCACCAACCCTGATGACAGAATGTTGGAGAGGGAACTCAATAAGTTGAGGGTGGAACAAACCAGACTGAAGCTTAAAAAGCAACAGCTGGATTTGGATAGACAGTCTTTTGAATTAGAGAAGGAAAGACAGAAGTTGGGTTTAGATACCCATGGTGGCAGCAGCAGTATTCCCCATAGTCATCCTGCAAAAGAGCATGATTCCAGGAATCTGCACAAGATAGTTCCCCCTTATAAGGAGGGGGATGACATTAACAAGTGGTTTGCTGCACTTGAGAGGGCCTGTGTTGTACAGGATGTCCCTCAAAGGCAGTGGGCTGCTATCCTATGGCTATCATTTAGTGGAAAAGGTAGGGATAGGCTCCTTACTGTGAAAAAAAATGATGCTAATAATTTCCAAGTTCTTAAGAATGCACTCCTGGATGGTTATGGCTTAACCACTGAACAGTACAGGATAAAGTTCAGAGAGACCAAAAAGGAGTCTTCACAAGACTGGGTTGATTTCATTGACCATTCAGTGAAGGCCTTGGAGGGGTGGTTACATGGCAGTAAAGTTACTGATTATGACAGCCTGTATAACTTAATCCTGAGAGAGCATATTCTTAATAATTGTGTGTCTGATTTGTTGCACCAGTACTTGGTGGACTCTGATCTGACCTCTCCCCAAGAATTGGGAAAGAAGGCAGACAAATGGGTCAGAACAAGGGTGAACAGAAAAGTTCATACAGGGGGTGACAAAGATGGCAACAAAAAGAAGGATGGTAAGTCTTCTGACAAGGGTGGGGACAAATCTAAAAATGAGTCTTCATCAGGCCCACAAAAACACTCTGGTGGGGGTGGTGGGTCCAAATCCTCCTTTAATCAGAACAAGGAAAAGAAACCATGGTGCTATTTATGTAAAATAAAAGGCCATTGGACAACAGATCCCAGTTGTCAAAAGAAAGGCACCACAGCTCCTACCACTACAACCCCTACTGCTACACCTAGTGTCCCTACTAATAGCAGTGGTGGTGGGAGCAAACCTACTAATAGCCAATCCAAGGGAGTAGCTGGGCTCACTTTTGGTAATTTAGTTGGGGTTGGTCTGATTAGGGAGACCACAGAGGCTACTTTAGTCTCTGAAGGGGCTATTGATTTAGCCACTTTGGTTGCTTGCCCCATAACTTGGAGAAGTACAAGCAACTAACCCTAATAAATGGTGTTGAGGTCCAGGCCTACAGGGACACAGGTGCCAGTGTCACAATGGTGATTGAGAAACTGGTGCACCCTGAACAACACATACTTGGACACCAGTACCAAGTAACCGATGCTCACAACATAACACAAAGCCACCCCATGGCTGTTGTAAATCTCAACTGGGGGGGGGGGGGTAACTGGTCCAAAGAAAGTTGTGGTAGCTTCAGATTTACCTGTAGACTGTCTATTAGGGAATGATTTGGAGACATCAGCTTGGTCAGATGTGGAGTTGGAGGCCCATGCAGCAATGCTGGGCATCCCAGGGCATATTTTTGCTTTGACAAGGGCTCAGGCCAAAAAGCAAAAAGGACAGGGAAGCTTGGATCCTGGAACAATGGACCAAGTGCTCCCTAAAGCTAGGGCTAGTAGAAGCAAACCACTTCCTACTATCCCTCCCTCTACAGTGGATTCAACTTCAGAGGAAGAAGAATTCCCTCCCTGTGCAGAACCTACATCAGAGGAGCTGGAAGCAGACACTGCTGAGCTTTTGGGTGAAGGGGGTCCTGCCAGAGAGGTGCTGAGTGTGGCACAGCAACCCTGTCCCACATTAGAGGGTCTCAGACAGCAAGCTTTCAAACAGGCTAATGGGGATGTCAGTGACTCTCACAGAGTTTACTGGGAGGACAACCTCTTGTACACTGAGCATAGGGATCCTAATCCTGGAGCTGCCAGGAGATTAGTGATTCCTCAGGAGTACAGAAAGTTCCTCCTAACACTGGCACATGACATTCCCTTAGCTGGGCATCTAGGACAAATGACAACTTGGGACAGGCTTGTTCCCCTGTTTCATTGGCCTAGGATGTCTGAGGACACAAAATAATTTTGCAAGTCCTGTGAAACCTGTCAAGCCAGTGGCAAGACAGGTGGCACCCCAAAGGCACCCCTTATCCCACTGCCTGTGGTTGGGGTTCCCTTTGAAAGGGTAGGGGTTGACATAGTTGGCCCCCTTGACCCTCCTACTGCTTCAGGCAATAGGTTTATCTTAGTGGTAGTGGACCATGCCACAATATATCCTGAAGCTATTCCTTTAAGGACCACTACAGCACCTGCAGTGGCAAAGGCCCTCCTGGGAATATTTTCCAGGGTGGGCTTCCCAAAGGAAGTAGTATCAGACAGAGGAAGCAATTTCATGTCTGCATACTTGAAGGCCATGTGGAAGGAGTGTGGTGTAACGTACAAGTTCACAACACCCTATCATCCACAAACAAATGGACTGGTGGAGAGATTTAATAAAACTCTCAAAGGCATGATTATGGGTCTCCCTGAAAAACTCCGCAGGAGATGGGATATCCTTCTACCATGCCTCCTTTTTGCCTACAGGGAGGTACCCCAGAAAGGAGTGGGCTTCAGCCCCTTTGAACTTCTTTTTGGACACCCTGTTAGGGGTCCACTCACACTTGTAAAGGAGGGTTGGGAACAACCTTTAAAAGCTCCTAAGCAGGATATTGTGGATTATGTACTTGGCCTCAGATCAAGGATGGCTGAGTACATGAAAAAGGCTAGTAAAAACCTTCAGGCCAGCCAAGAGCTCCAGAAGCAATGGCATGATCAGAAGGCTGTTTTGGTTCAGTACCAACCAGGGCAGAAAGTGTGGGTCTTGGAGCCTGTGGCCCCAAGAGCACTCCAAGATAAATGGAGTGGACCCCACACAATTGTTGAAAAGAAGGGTGAAGTCACCTACTTGGTTGACTTAGGCACTGCCAGGAGTCCCCTTAGGGTGCTCCATGTCAACCGCCTGAAACCCTACTATGACAGGGCTGATCTCACCCTGCTCATGGCAACTGATGAGGGACAGGAAGAAGACAGTGATCCTCTACCTGATCTCTTCTCTTCCACAGAACAAGATGCTCTTGTGGAAGGTGTAGTTTTGGCAGATTGTCTTACTGCTGAGCAGAAAGACCATTGCATAAATCTCCTAGGACAATTTTCAGAACTCTTCTCTACTGTGCCAGGCACCACTTCTTGGTGTGAGCACACTATAGATACTGGAGACAGTTTACCTGTCAAAAGTAAGATCTATAGGCAGCCTGACCATGTCAGGGACTGCATAAAGCAAGAAGTTCAGAAAATGTTGGAACTAGGAGTGGTTGAGCACTCTGACAGTCCATGGGCTTCTCCTGTGGTACTGGTACCAAACCCCAATTCTAAAGATGGAAAGAAGGAAATGAGGTTTTGTGTAGACTATAGAGGTCTCAACTTGGTAACCAAAACTGATGCTCACCCTATACCCAGGGCAGATGAGCTTATAGATACACTGGCATCTGCCAAGTATCTAAGCACTTTTGATTTGACTGCAGGGTATTGGCAGATCAAATTATCAGAAGATGCTAAACCTAAGACTGCATTTTCTACCATTGGAGGACATTACCAGTTTACTGTAATGCCTTTTGGTTTGAAAAATGCACCTGCCACTTTTCAGAGGTTGGTGAACACAGTCCTGCAAGGGCTGGAAGCTTTCAGTGCAGCATATTTGGACGATATAGCTGTCTTTAGCTCCAGCTGGGATGATCACCTGGTCCACCTATGGAAAGTTTTGGAGGCCCTGCAAAAGGCAGGCCTCACTATCAAGGCTTCAAAGTGCCAGATAGGGCAGGGTAAGGTGGTTTATCTGGGACACCTTGTTGGTGGGGAACAGATTGCACCACTTCAGGGGAAAACCAAACAATTATTGATTGGGTTCCCCCTACCACTCAGACTCAGGTGAGAGCCTTCCTAGGCCTCACTGGGTATTACAGGAGGTTCATTAAGAACTATGGTTCCATTGCAGCCCCTCTTAATGACCTCACATCCAAGAAAATGCCTAAAAAGGTATTATGGACAGCAAACTGTCAGAAAGCTTTTGAGGAGCTGAAGCAGGCCATGTGCTCTGCACCTGTCCTGAAAAGCCCTTGTTACTCTAAAAAATTCTATGTCCAAACTGATGCATCTGAATTAGGAGTAGGGGCAGTCCTATCACAACTTAATTCTGAGGGCCAGGATCAACCTGTTGCTTTTATTAGTAGGAGGTTGACCCCTAGAGAAAAGCGTTGGTCTGCCATTGAGAGGGAGGCCTTTGCTGTGGTCTGGGCTCTGAAGAAGTTGAGGCCATACCTGTTTGGCACTCACTTCATTGTTCAGACAGACCACAAACCTCTACTTTGGCTAAAACAAATGAAAGGTGAAAATCCTAAATTGTTGAGGTGGTCCATATCCCTACAGGGAATGGACTATACAGTGGAACATAGACCTGGGAGTAGCCACTCCAATGCAGATGGACTCTCCAGATATTTCCACTTAGACAATGAAGACTCATCAGGTCATGGCTAGTCTTATTGTCCTTCGTTTGGGGGGGGGGTTGTGTAGGAAAGTACCATCTTGCCTGGCATGTTACCCCCATTTTTCACTGTATATATGTTGTTTTAGTTGTATGTGTCACTGGGACCCTGGTAACCCAGGGCCCCAGTGCTCATAAGTGTGCCTGAATGTGTTACCTGTGTAGTGACTAACTGTCTCACTGAGGCTCTGCTAATCAGAACCTCAGTGGTTATGCTCTCTCATTTCTTTCCAAATTGTCACTGACAGGCTAGTGACCATTTTTACCAATTTACATTGGCTTACTGGAACACCCTTATAATTCCCTAGTATATGGTACTGAGGTACCCAGGGTATTGGGGTTCCAGGAGATCCCTATGGGCTGCAGCATTTCTTTTGCCACCCATAGGGAGCTCTGACAATTCTTACACAGGCCTGCCACTGCAGCCTGAGTGAAATAACGTCCACGTTATTTCACAGCCATTTTACACTGCACTTAAGTAACTTATAAGTCACCTATATGTCTAACCTTTACCTGGTAAAGGTTAGGTGCAAAGTTACTTAGTGTGAGGGCACCCTGGCACTAGCCAAGGTGCCCCCACATTGTTCAGAGCCGATTCCCTGAACTTTGTGAGTGCGGGGACACCATTACACGCGTGCACTACATATAGGTCACTACCTATATGTAGCTTCACCATGGTAACTCCGAATATGGCCATGTAACATGTCTATGATCATGGAATTGCCCCCTCTATGCCATCCTGGCATAGTTGGCACAATCCCATGATCCCAGTGGTCTGTAGCACAGACCCTGGTACTGCCAAACTGCCCTTCCTGGGGTTTCACTGCAGCTGCTGCTGCTGCCAACCCCTCAGACAGGCAGCTGCCCTCCTGGGGTCCAGCCAGGCCTGGCCCAGGATGGCACAACAAAGAACTTCCTCTGAGAGAGGGTGTGACACCCTCTCCCTTTGGAAAATGGTGTGAAGGCAGGGGAGGAGTAGCCTCCCCCAGCCTCTGGAAATGCTTTGTTGGGCACAGAGGTGCCCAATTCTGCATAAGCCAGTCTACACCGGTTCAGGGACCCCTTAGCCCCTGCTCTGGCGCGAAACTGGACAAAGGAAAGGGGAGTGACCACTCCCCTGACCTGCACCTCCCCTGGGAGGTGTCCAGAGCTCCTCCAGTGTGCTCCAGACCTCTGCCATCTTGGAAACAGAGGTGCTGCTGGCACACTGGACTGCTCTGAGTGGCCAGTGCCACCAGGTGACGTCAGAGACTCCTGCTGATAGGCTCCTTCAGGTGTTAGTAGCCTATCCTCTCTCCTAGGTAGCCAAACCCTCTTTTCTGGCTATTTAGGGTCTCTGTCTCTGGGGAAACTTTAGATAACGAATGCATGAGCTCAGCCGAGTTCCTCTGCATCTCTCTCTTCACCTTCTGATAAGGAATCGACTGCTGACCGCGCTGGAAGCCTGCAAACCTGCAACATAGTAGCAAAGACGACTACTGCAACTCTGTAACGCTGATCCTGCCGCCTTCTCGACTGTTTTCCTGCTTGTTCATGCTGTGGGGGTAGTCTGCCTCCTCTCTGCACCAGAAGCTCCGAAGAAATCTCCTGTGGGTCGACGGAATCTTCCCCCTGCAACCGCAGGCACCAAAAAGCTGCATCACCGGTCCCTTGGGTCTCCTCTCAGCACGACGAGCGAGGTCCCTCGAATCCAGCGACTCCGTCCAAGTGACCCCCACAGTCCAGTGACTCTTCAGCCCAAGTTTGGTGGAGGTAAGTCCTTGCCTCACCTCGCTGGGCTGCATTGCTGGGAACCGCGACTTTGCAGCTACTCCGGCCCCTGTGCACTTCCGGCGGAAATCCTTTGTGCACAGCCAAGCCTGGGTCCACGGCACTCTAACCTGCATTGCACGACTTTCTAAGTTGGTCTCCGGCGACGTGGGACTCCTTTGTGCAACTTCGGCGAGCACCGTTTCACGCATCCTCGTAGTGCCTGTTTCTGGCACTTCTCCGGGTGCTACCTGCTTCAGTGAGGGCTCTTTGTCTTGCTCGACGTCCCCTCTCTCTTCAGGTCCAATTTGCGACCTCCTGGTCCCTCCTGGGCCCCGGCAGCGTCCAAAAACGCCAAACGCACGATTTGCGGCTAGCAAGGCTTGTTGGCGTCCTTTCAGCGGGAAAACACTTCTGCACGACTCTCCAAGGCGAGAGGGATCCGTCCACCAAAGGGGAAGTCTCTAGCCCTTTTCGTTCCTGCAGAAACCTCAGCTTCTTCTGTCCAGTCGAAGCTTCTTTGCACCCGCAGCTGGCATTTCCTGGGCATCTGCCCATCTCCGACTTGCTTGTGACTTTTGGACTTGGTCCCCTTGTTCCACAGGTACCCTAGATTGGAAATCCACAGTTGTTACATTGCTGGTTTGTGTCTTTCCTGCATTATTCCTCTAACACGACTTCTTTGTCCTTAGGGGAACTTTAGTGCACTTTGCACTCACTTTTCAGGGTCTTGGGGAGGGTTATTTTTCTAACTCTCACTATTTTCTAATAGTCCCAGCGACCCTCTACAAGGTCACATAGGTTTGGGGTCCATTCGTGGTTCGCATTCCACTTTTGGAGTATATGGTTTGTGTTGCCCCTATCCCTATGTTTCCCCATTGCATCCTATTGTAACTATACATTGTTTGCACTGTTTTCTAAGACTATACTGCATATTTTTGCTATTGTGTATATATATCTTGTGTATATTTCCTATCCTCTCACTGAGGGTACACTCTAAGATACTTTGGCATATTGTCATAAAAATAAAGTACCTTTATTTTTAGTATAACTGTGTATTGTGTTTTCTTATGATATTGTGCATATGACACTAAGTGGTACTGTAGTAGCTTCACACGTCTCCTAGTTCAGCCTAAGCTGCTCTGCTAAGCTACCATTATCTATCAGCCTAAGCTGCTAGACACCCTATACACTAATAAGGGATAACTGGGCCTGGTGCAAGGTGCAAGTACCCCTTGGTACTCACTACAAGCCAGTCCAGCCTCCTACAATAACCAAAGGAGGGAATCTTTTACTTAGCCTTCATGGATCTTACCTCTCCTTTTGATTAAGTAGATCTAAGCTCTGGCCTTGACTTATAAAGCTGGTAGTAGAGCATGATTTAGTTTTTTTTTTGTGTGCAAAGTCTCCACTCCAATCACTCGGCCTCAATAAGATAGAATGAGGATGGCAGTCTGTCTGCCTCACTGGAAGTCCAAAGGGGTGTCATACAGGGGTGTATCCTCGCCCCTCTGCAATTTACCCTTTATATAAATCAACTTGGTGCTTCACTCACTGCCTTCTGCAAGGATATACCCAGGGCAGGACATAAATTAATCCCTGCACTATTATACGCAGACAATGCGGTTTTGATAGCAGGGACTCCAGTGGCGCTTCAACGCTTATTGGACATCTTGATTGATTTTTTTTTGGGCTCATTGGATCGCTCAACAAATTTTTCTAATTCACATACAGTGGGGATTGGTCAAAGGAAGATAGCCAGGAATAAATTCTTTGTTAACTGGTTGAACTGGCTAGAGTTGCAACCTTCCCATATCTGGGTTTGCTGTTTGATGACCAAGGGTCTTGGACCTCTCAAAAGATTATGAAAAAGAAAATCTTATAAAGAGCAGTGGCCATGACTATAGATTTTGCCAAGAGAGTAGGAGCCAAGCCGGTGCAGGCTCTGGTTAAGGTTTAACAAGAAAAATGTATCCCTACAGCTAGTTAAAAATCAGATGTGTTGGGTTACAAGGACTCCAGACAATCGAAAATTGTAGGAAATTACTATTTTTCTTGGCATGGTTACCCCCTTTTTCTGCCTGATGTCAGTGTGATGGACTGTGTTAACTGGGATCCTGCTAACTAGGACCCCAGTGATTATCCTCTCTCTCCCAAAACTCTGTATTTCATCCCACGCTTGGCATACTGGTGCCCTCATGTAAGCCGCTTGTATATGGTACCCAAGTACCCAGGGCATTGGAGTTCCAGGGGATCACTATGGGCTGCAGCATTTCTTTTGCCAACCTTAGGGAGCCCATGCAAAGGGTTCTGCAGGTCTGCCATTGCAGTGCATGCACCCATTTTCACTACAGGTCACTGCACCAGATCACTATAAGTCCACACCTATGATAGGCCCTCTCAGCCCAGAGGGCAGGGAACAGATACCTGTATATGAGGGCACCGCTGCACTAGCAGAGGTGCCCCCACAAACTCCAGATCAATTTTCCTGCACTTTGTGAGTGCAGGGACACCATTTCACACATGTACTGGACATAGGTCACTACCTATGTTCAGCTACATAGTGGTAATTCCGAACCTAGGCATGTTTGGTATCAAACTGGTTGGAATCATACCCCAGTACTTTTGCAAGTATTGGTTGTATGATTCCATGCACTCTGGGGGCTCCTTAGAGGACCCAAGCATTGCTCCTACAGCCTTCTGAGGTTTTCCAGGCAGCCCAAGCTGCTGCCACCTCACGTACAGGTTTCTGCCGTCCTGTTGCTTGAGCAGCTCAAGCCCAGGGAGGCAGAACAAAGGATTTCCTTTGGGAGAGGGGTGTTACACCCTCTCCCTTTTGAAATTGGTGTTACTGGACTTGAGAGGGGTAGCCTCCCCAAGCCACTGGTATGCTTTGAAAGGCACATTTGGTGCCCTCCGTGCATAAACCAGTCTACCCTGGTTTCGGAACCTCCAGTCCTTGCTCTGCCGTGAAACTGGACAATGGAAAGGGAAGTGCCCACTCCCCTGTCCATCACCACCCTAGGGGTGGTGCCCAGAGTTCCTCCAGAGGCTCCCTGGGTTTTGCAGGTTGGCAGAGAACTCTGGGAGCATCTGAGGGGCCAGGTCAGGCAGGTAGCATCAGAGCCCCCTCCTAATAGGTGGTCATCCAGCTAGTTTACCAATCCCCCTTTCAGGGCTATTTAGGGTCTCTCTTTTGGGTGGTTCCTCAGATTCAGTTTACACGATTCCAGCAGGATTCCTCTGCAACCTCCACTTCAACTTCTGAGCAAAAAAAACTGCATCTGGACTCTCCAGGACCCAACAAGCTGCAACAAAGATGAAGACTTCACCTGCAACATTGTTTCCACAGCTCCTTCCAGTTTCTGCAACATTTCCCCGGTCTTGCATTCTCTGAGGATAGCCCGTCTTCAGTCTGCGCAGGTAAGAAGGAGGAATCACCCTTGGAGTGAGGAGTTACTCCTCTGCAGCTACAGGCACCAACAGCAATGACGACCGGCTGCGTGAATCCCCTTTCCTGCTGAGGTGTGTGGATCCTGCATTACAGGTGTGGTCGGAAGTGGTCCCCTCTACCAGCTATCCCACTTTGGTGGAGGTAAGCCCTTGCCTTCCCACGCAGGACTGTACCCCCTTGCTCCACGTATTTTGCAGCTGCCAAGGCTTGTTGGCACTTCTTCCCTGGAGTCTTCAGGCATTGTGTAGCTCCAGCCCCCAGCACGTCTTCCTGCGATGCACAACTCCTTTTTGTAGTGCTGCGTGGGCTTCATTTGCAGCTTCTGTGTTCCCGTCCTGTGGGACTCCTGTGAGTGCTGCCTGTGCTTCTGTGTGCTCTCTGTGACGCTAAGAATCCCCTCTGGCTGCCCCTCCTGGGTTGAGTCCTCCTGGGCCTTGTTGGTCCCAGGAAGCACCACTTACCGCCTACCGTGAGTTTTGCCTGTGCCACAGCTTGTTGGTGGAATCCAGACACGCAAACCTGATTACAATCTTTCTTCCGGCGTGGGATATCACCTGCATACTCTAGGAACTTGACTCCAGGGCTGAAGTGCTGACTTTCCTTCCTCACCGTCGACCAACTCCTGCATCCTTAGCTTGATGGGTAGCGGGTCCCGCCCCCACTGGAGTCTGCTGTGTCTTCTGGACTTGGCCTCCTCTTTCCACAGGTCTTCCTCTTCAGGAATCTACTGTTGGTTTCTTGCAGTTGCCTCTGAGTTTTGCAATTCTTTTCTTCAAAGTTGGTGTTTTTGGGAAATTCTGGTAATTTACTCCTGCTTTTCTGGTCGGTGGGGGGTGTTGTGGTACTTACCTTTGTGCTTTCCTGGTACCCCCAGTGGCCCTCTACACACTCCACTTACCTAGGTGGGGGTCCAACTCTAGGGTCACTATTCTCTGTTGTGTTTTACACTGTTTTCTAACTGTTCTGATGCCTATTTCTGCATATTAGTGTATATAACTTGTGTATTACTTACCTCCTAAGGGAGTATTGCCTCTATAGTATTTTTGGTGCTGTGTTACCATAATAAAGTACCTTTATTTTTGTAACAATGAGTGTTTTCTTTCATGTGTATAAGTGCTGTGTGACTACAATGAAATTGCATGAGCTTTGCATGTCTCCTAGACAAGCCTTGACTGCTCATCCACAGCTCCCTCTAGAGAGCCTGGCTTCTAGACACTGCCTACACTACACTAATAGGTGATACCTAGACCTGTTATAGGGTGCACGTAACTTAGGTACCCAATCTACACGAAGAATTGAGGTACCTTTCAGACCTTAATGCTCTGGCCCCTGTAATGCCATGGCTTAGAATATGGGTCAATCCTGCTCTTGCACTTAACCAGCTAGTGATCAATGACTGTAGGTCGCTTGAGGGTGCTCGTCATATCCCTGGCTCAGTTGCATTAAAAACATGATGGAGAAAGTGTGGTGGTCAGAGTTATTTTATAGCCTTAAAACTCTGAGGAAAATGGATCTGCCGGAGATAAAGAGTTTATTTCTTATATTTATGGCAGCGGAAAGAGAGGGGAGGGAGCTTACTAAACCTTCAGTGAGATCATATATCTTGCTGACAACAAACTCAACAGTTGAGCCTTATCTGTTGATAGTTAATAATCCTCACCATCACTTTTTATTGATGATGGTCCAGGCTCAATTGAATACATTGGCTCTTAGAAGTTCCAAAAGGCTATCATAAAATTGAGTTGAATCCGTGTTCATGTAACAACTTTTTTGCTGCAAAACACCATTCACTTTATATTTATTTTTTATTTTTATCAGACATTGAGGCAGTGTTTTATCATCCCATCCCTCTGTTATAAGAAAAGCAATTCTTGCAAGCAAAACCAGTGTTAATGTATTTGCAGTTGCTTTTGTCCCCGGGGTTTGCTCTATGGTTGCTCTTTCTGCCAGAAGCACTTAAAGCACTGAGAGTTAGGAAAAGGTTATTTAGTTATTAGGGTTTTATCACAGATTGTGTTATTAATCTTTTACGGACATGAATTATGGTAAGTTTGTTTTTTTGTGTGATTTCTTTTAGATGCCATGAGTTTTTAACTTGTTTAACTTGGCTTATTCTTAATTCTGAAGGTATCTCTTAAGAGTTCTTGTTTTTCCTTATTTTAATACTGTACACGTTTTTAAGGTATTTTCTGACTTTTCATGGTCTTAATTTACTGAATAAAGTATACATGACTGACAATAACCGCAAAGACTACAGAACGTCAGTGCCTACCAGAAATGCACATTCAAGCATTAGTTGAAAAGTGTGTAAAAAGTTACCACTAAAAAGAGATGTCAACCTAAAAAGGGACATCTGAGATGGAGACTGTGTGTGCTATGCAACTAGCATAGACTATATGCAAAGCAATAGTAACAAATATCACATTTTCTGTGGCTATAGAGAATATGCAGAATATAAATATTATGAGGAGAGATAATTATTTTTGTTAATTCCCTTTCCTATTGAGTGCCTGCTAGTAAAAGCATCTAAAAGGTCTGCCATAGTGAGAGGTGGAATACAGCATTACGCAGGTTTTCGCTAAGGGTAGACTGCCCTCAGCTCGAATGGCCCAGTGTGTGAGAGCCGAAACGGATTTTCCACTAGTATTATAGGGGGGGAAACAACCTCCTTTGATACAAACTTGTGTTTCATAGAGCCCAGGGTCTCCTATAAGTATTATTTTGGTTGAGAACCATGAAAAGGTGTCCTCATGATGCCTGCCGCATTGCGAGGAGAATCTCATAGGAATTCCTACTGTCGTATTGGAATGCACAAGTAAAAGAACACTAGACTCACACCAGATATTATGCCTTGTATATGGCATGACCCCTATTGTGTCAGAGCACCCTCCAACTTTGCATGGTTAACTGTAACACAAATAAATTAAGCAGCTATCTAAGTCTAAGAGTGGGGTGTGAGAAGGTAGCCTCTTTCTAGCCTTGTTACCCCCACTTTTGGCCTGTTTGTGAGTGTATGTCAGGGTGTTTGTCACTGTTTTCACTGTCTCACTGGGATCCTGATAGCCAGGCCTCAGTGCTCATAGTGAAAACACCATGTTTTCAGTATGGTTGTTATGTGTCACTGGGATCCTGCTGGTCAGGACCCCAGTGCTCATAGGTTTGTGGCCTATATGTATGTGTCACTGGGACCCTGTCACACAGGGCCCCAGTGCTCATAGGTGTGCATGTGTATGTTCCCTGTGTGGTGCCTAACTGTCTCACTGAGGCTCTGCTAACCAGAACCTCAGTGGTTATGCTCTCTCATTTCTTTCCAAATTGTCACTGACAGGCTAGTGACCATTTTTACCAATTTACATTGGCTTACTGGAACACCCTTATAATTCCCTAGTATATGGTACTGAGGTACCCAGGGTATTGGGGTTCCAGGAGATCCCTATGGGCTGCAGCATTTCTTTTGCCACCCATAGGGAGCTCTGACAATTCTTACACAGGCCTGCCACTGCAGCCTGAGTGAAATAACGTCCACGTTATTTCACAGCCATTTTACACTGCACTTAAGTAACTTATAAGTCACCTATATGTCTAACCTTTACCTGGTAAAGGTTAGGTGCAAAGTTACTTAGTGTGAGGGCACCCTGGCACTAGCCAAGGTGCCCCCACATTGTTCAGAGCCAATTCACTGAACTTTGTGAGTGCGGGGACACCATTACACGCGTGCACTACATATAGGTCACTACCTATATGTAGCTTCACCATGGTAACTCCGAATATGGCCATGTAACATGTCTATGATCATGGAATTGCCCCCTCTATGCCATCCTGGCATTGTTGGTACAATTCCATGATCCCAGTGGTCTGTAGCACAGACCCTGGTACTGCCAGACTGCCCTTCCTGGGGTTTCTCTGCAGCTGCTGCTGCTGCCAACCCCTCAGACAGGCAGCTGCCCTCCTGGGGTCCAGCCAGGCCTGGCCCAGGATGGCAGAACAAAGAACTTCCTCTGAGAGAGGGTGTGACACCCTCTCCCTTTGGAAAATGGTGTGAAGGCAGGGGAGGAGTAGCCTCCCCCAGCCTCTGGAAATGCTTTGTTGGGCACAGGTGTGCCCAATTCTGCATAAGCCAGTCTACACCGGTTCAGGGACCCCTTAGCCCCTGCTCTGGCGCGAAACTGGACAAAGGAAAGGGGAGTGACCACTCCCCCGACCTGCACCTCCCCTGGGAGGTGTCCAGAGCTCCTCCAGTGTGCTCCAGACCTCTGCCATCTTGGAAACAGAGGTGCTGCTGGCACACTGGACTGCTCTGAGTGGCCAGTGCCACCAGGTGACGTCAGAGACTCCTTGTGATAGGCTCCTTCAGGTGTTAGTAGCCTTTCCTCTCTCCTAGGTAGCCAAACCCTCTTTTCTGGCTATTTAGGGTCTCTGTCTCTGGGGAAACTTTAGATAACGAATGCATGAGCTCAGCCGAGTTCCTCTGCATCTCCCTCTTCACCTTCTGATAAGGAATCGACCGCTGACCGCGCTGGAAGCCTGCAAACCTGCAACATAGTAGCAAAGACGACTACTGCAACTCTGTAACGCTGATCCTGCCGCCTTCTCGACTGTTTTCCTGCTTGTGCATGCTGTGGGGGTAGTCTGCCTCCTCTCTGCACCAGAAGCTCCGAAGAAATCTCCCGTGGGTCGACGGAATCTTCCCCCTGCAACCGCAGGCACCAAAAAGCTGCATTTCCGGTCCCTTGGGTCTCCTCTCAGCACGACGAGCGAGGTCCCTCGAATCCAGCGACACTGTCCAAGTGACCGCCACAGTCCAGTGACTCTTCAGCCCAAGTTTGGTGGAGGTAAGTCCTTGCCTCACCTCGCTGGGCTGCATTGCTGGGAACCGCGACTTTGCAAGCTACTCCGGCCCCTGTGCACTTCCGGCGGAAATCCTTCGTGCACAGCCAAGCCTGGGTCCACGGCACTCTAACCTGCATTGCACGACTTTCTAAGTTGGTCTCCGGCGACGTGGGACTCCTTTGTGCAACTTCGGCGAGCACCGTTTCACGCATCCTCGTAGTGCCTCTTTCTGGCACTTCTCCGGGTGCTACCTGCTTCATTGAGGGCTCTTTGTCTTGCTCGACGTCCCCTCTCTCCGCAGGTCCAATTTGCGACCTCCTGGTCCCTCCTGGGCCCCAGCAGCGTCCAAAAACGCCAAACGCACGATTTGCGTGTAGCAAGGCTTGTTGGCGTCCATCCGGCGGGAAAACACTTCTGCACGACTCTCCAAGGCGTGGGGGATCCATCCTCCAAAGGGGAAGTCTCTAGCCCTTGTCGTTCCTGCAGTATTCACAGTTCTTCAGCCTAGTAAGAGCTTCTTTGCACCAACCGCTGGCATTTCTTGGGCATCTGCCCATCTCCGAGCTGCTTGTGACTTTTGGACTTGGTCCCCTTGTTCCACAGGTACCTTCAGACAGGAATCCATCGTTGTTGCATTGCTGATTTGTGTTTTCCTTGCATTCTCCCTCTAACACGACTATTTTGTCCTTAGGGGAACTTTGGTGCACTTTGCACTCACTTTTCAGGGTCTTGGGGAGGGTTATTTTTCTAACTCTCACTATTTTCTAATAGTCCCAGCGACCCTCTACAAGGTCACATAGGTTTGGGGTCCATTCGTGGTTCACATTCCACTTTTGGAGTATATGGTTTGTGTTGCCCCTATCCCTATGTTTCCCCATTGCATCCTATTGTAATTATACATTGTTTGCACTGTTTTCTAAGACTATACTGCATATTTTTGCTATTGTGTATATATATCTTGTGTATATTTCCTATCCTCTCACTGAGGGTACACTCTAAGATACTTTGGCATATTGTCATAAAAATAAAGTACCTTTATTTTTAGTATAACTGTGTATTGTGTTTTCTTATGGTATTGTGCATATGACACTAAGTGGTACTGTAGTAGCTTCACACGTCTCCTAGTTCAGCCTGAGCTGCTTTGCTAAGCTACCATTATCTATCAGCCTAAGCTGCTAGACACCCTATACACTAATAAGGGATAACTGGGCCTGGTGCAAGGTGCAAGTACCCCTTGGTACTCACTACAAGCCAGTCCAGCCTCCTACATTGGTTGTGCAGTGGTGGGATAAGTGCTTGAGACTACTTACCACTCTTGTCATTGTACTTTTCATAAGAGAAAAATATACAAAACAAGGTCAGTGTATATACACATAGCCAAAAAGTTTTGCATTTCCTCTTTTCACTCTTTTCTAAGTGCTGAAAAGTACTACTAAACTTTCAAAAAGTTCTTAAAAGTTTAAAAAGTTTTTTTCTGTCTTTCCAAAAAGTTCTGAAAACTTTTTTCTCTTTGTCTATCACTTTAACTCTCTCTAAAAATGTCTGGCACAGGCCAAAATGTTGAACTGTCCAAACTTGCATATGATCACCTTAGCTGGAAAGGAGCAAGGAGTCTCTGCATAGAGAGAGGTTTGAGTGTAGGGAAGAATCCTTCCTTAGAACTGTTAATTAATATGCTTAGAGTACAGGATAAGGCCATAAGTGCCCAATCTGTAGAAAAAGTAGCTAATGGTTCTCAATCTGATCCAGGGACTCCCCCAGGAAAAGGTTCAGGAAAGAAACTTCTCAGCCTGCCCATTACTAGACAGTCTAGCATAGTTGGTACAGAGGTTGAATCACACCATACTGATGATGTGATCTCACATTATGCTGGTAGCCAAGCTGTTAGGGTGCCCTCTGTAAGGGACAGGTCTCCTTCTGTTCATTCCCATCATACCTCTGTATCTAGAAATGTCCCTCCCACCCACCCAGATGACAGATTGTTAGAAAGGGAGCTCAATAGATTGAGAGTGGAACAAACCAGACTGAAGCTCAAGAAGCAACAGCTGGATTTGGATAGACAGTCTTTAGAAATAGAGAGGGAAAGACAGAAGTTGGGTTTAGATACCCATGGTGGCAGCAGCAGTATTCCCCATAGTCATCCTGCAAAAGAGCATGATTCCAGGAATCTGCACAAGATAGTTCCCCCTTATAAGGAGGGGGATGACATTAACAAGTGGTTTGCTGCACTTGAGAGGGCCTGTGCTGTACAGGATGTCCCTCAAAGGCAGTGGGCTGCTATCCTATGGCTATCATTTAGTGGAAAAGGTAGGGATAGGCTCCTTACTGTGAAAGAAAATGATGCCAATAATTTTACAGTTCTTAAGAATGCACTCCTGGATGGTTATGGCTTAACCACTGAACAGTACAGGATAAAGTTCAGAGATACCAAAAAGGAGTCTTCACAAGACTGGGTTGATTTCATTGACCAGGCAGTGAAGGCCTTGGAGGGGTGGTTACATGGCAGTAAAGTTACTGATTATGACAGCCTGTATAACTTGATCCTGAGAGAGCATATTCTTAATAATTGTGTGTCTGATTTGTTGCACCAGTACTTGGTGGACTCTGATCTGACCTCTCCCCAAGAATTGGGAAAGAAGGCAGACAAATGGGTCAGAACAAGAGTGAACAGAAAAGTTCATACAGGGGGTGACAAAGATGGCAATAAGAAGAAAGATGGTGAAAAATCTCAAGATAAGCATGGGGATAAGGGTAAAACCAAAGATCCCACTTCAAATCTTAAACACTCTTCAGAGGGTGGGGATAAAACAAATTCTTCCTCTTCTTCCCAAACTGCACACATTAAAAAGCCTTGGTGCTTTGTGTGTAAAAATAGAGGCCATAGGCCAGGGGATAAGTCCTGTCCAGGTAAACCCCCTGAGCCTACCACCACTAATACATCAAGCTCTAGTGCCCCTAGCAGTAGTGGTACTAGTGGTGGGACTGCTGGCAACAGTCAAGCAAAGGGTGTAGTTGGGTTCACTTATGGGTCCATAGTGGAAACTGATGTAATCAGTCCCAAGACAGTTTCTGTCACACCTAGTGGCACTGGCCTTGCCACACTGGCTGCTTGTCCCCTTACAATGGATAAGTACAGGCAGACAGTTTCAATAAATGGTGTTGAGGCCTTGGCCTACAGGGACACAGGTGCCAGTTTCACTTTGGTGACTGAAAACCTAGTGCCTCCTGAACAACACATCATTGGACAACAGTATAAGATTATTGATGTTCATAACTCCACTAAGTTTCTTCCCTTAGCTATAATTCAGTTTAGTTGGGGTGGAGTTACTGGCCCTAAGCAGGTGGTGGTATCACCTAGCTTACCTGTAGACTGTCTCTTAGGTAATGACCTAGAGGCCTCAGGTTGGGCTGATGTAGAGTTTTATGCCCATGCAGCCATGCTGGGCATCCCTGAGGAATTGTTCCCTCTCATTTCAAGTGAAATGAAAAAGCAAAGGAGAGAAGGCCTGAAAACTCAGGATCCCTCTCCATCAACAGGTAAAAAGGGTATCACAGTATCCCCTAACCACCCTACCATTCAGGATACTATTCCTGTGGTGGGAGAAACCTCTCCTGGGGTGGCACCTGTTCTAAGGGAATCATCAGCTGGCAAAGCTGGACTCCCTGAGGTGGAAGTACCTCTCTGTGGGATAACTAACATTGGTGAGAAAAACAGCACCATTTTAGTTAACATGGAGCATCCCTCCAACCCTTCCAGAGAAACTTTAGTGCAGAAACCCTGCACTACCTCACAACACTTAGGACAGCATCCCTGCCCTAGTGTGGAGCTCATAGGACAGCATCCCTGCCCTGCTCCAACTCAAGAGAAACAGCATCCCTGTTCTCTCTTCCAGCCAGATGGACAAAGTTTTTGCCCAGCTATGGCTTTTCTGAGACAGCATCCCTGTCTGGCATTTCCATCACTACAAATAGGTTCAGTGGACAATTCCCACTGCTCTAAACTAAAACTTACTGATAGAAACTCTGAAAATACATCTTCACATTGTTGCTTAGCTAAAAAACTTCAAACAGGGTGGTTTACATCCCCACAGGGAAGTAACCATATAGTGGATGATAAAGGGAGTAACCAGTCTATTGCAGAGCTACTCTCTACTTATCACCACTTAGACAATAAAGTCTCAACTGGCCAAGGTTAGCCTTATTGTCCTTCGTTTGGGGGGGGGTTGTGTGAGAAGGTAGCCTCTTTCTAGCCTTGTTACCCCCACTTTTGGCCTGTTTGTGAGTGTATGTCAGGGTGTTTGTCACTGTTTTCACTGTCTCACTGGGATCCTGATAGCCAGGCCTCAGTGCTCATAGTGAAAACACCATGTTTTCAGTATGGTTGTTATGTGTCACTGGGATCCTGCTGGTCAGGACCCCAGTGCTCATAGGTTTGTGGCCTATATGTATGTGTCACTGGGACCCTGTCACACAGGGCCCCAGTGCTCATAGGTGTGCATGTGTATGTTCCCTGTGTGGTGCCTAACTGTCTCACTGAGGCTCTGCTAACCAGAACCTCAGTGGTTATGCTCTCTCATTTCTTTCCAAATTGTCACTGACAGGCTAGTGACCATTTTTACCAATTTACATTGGCTTACTGGAACACCCTTATAATTCCCTAGTATATGGTACTGAGGTACCCAGGGTATTGGGGTTCCAGGAGATCCCTATGGGCTGCAGCATTTCTTTTGCCACCCATAGGGAGCTCTGACAATTCTTACACAGGCCTGCCACTGCAGCCTGAGTGAAATAACGTCCACGTTATTTCACAGCCATTTTACACTGCACTTAAGTAACTTATAAGTCACCTATATGTCTAACCTTTACCTGGTAAAGGTTAGGTGCAAAGTTACTTAGTGTGAGGGCACCCTGGCACTAGCCAAGGTGCCCCCACATTGTTCAGAGCCAATTCACTGAACTTTGTGAGTGCGGGGACACCATTACACGCGTGCACTACATATAGGTCACTACCTATATGTAGCTTCACCATGGTAACTCCGAATATGGCCATGTAACATGTCTATGATCATGGAATTGCCCCCTCTATGCCATCCTGGCATTGTTGGTACAATTCCATGATCCCAGTGGTCTGTAGCACAGACCCTGGTACTGCCAGACTGCCCTTCCTGGGGTTTCTCTGCAGCTGCTGCTGCTGCCAACCCCTCAGACAGGCAGCTGCCCTCCTGGGGTCCAGCCAGGCCTGGCCCAGGATGGCAGAACAAAGAACTTCCTCTGAGAGAGGGTGTGACACCCTCTCCCTTTGGAAAATGGTGTGAAGGCAGGGGAGGAGTAGCCTCCCCCAGCCTCTGGAAATGCTTTGTTGGGCACAGGTGTGCCCAATTCTGCATAAGCCAGTCTACACCGGTTCAGGGACCCCTTAGCCCCTGCTCTGGCGCGAAACTGGACAAAGGAAAGGGGAGTGACCACTCCCCCGACCTGCACCTCCCCTGGGAGGTGTCCAGAGCTCCTCCAGTGTGCTCCAGACCTCTGCCATCTTGGAAACAGAGGTGCTGCTGGCACACTGGACTGCTCTGAGTGGCCAGTGCCACCAGGTGACGTCAGAGACTCCTTGTGATAGGCTCCTTCAGGTGTTAGTAGCCTTTCCTCTCTCCTAGGTAGCCAAACCCTCTTTTCTGGCTATTTAGGGTCTCTGTCTCTGGGGAAACTTTAGATAACGAATGCATGAGCTCAGCCGAGTTCCTCTGCATCTCCCTCTTCACCTTCTGATAAGGAATCGACCGCTGACCGCGCTGGAAGCCTGCAAACCTGCAACATAGTAGCAAAGACGACTACTGCAACTCTGTAACGCTGATCCTGCCGCCTTCTCGACTGTTTTCCTGCTTGTGCATGCTGTGGGGGTAGTCTGCCTCCTCTCTGCACCAGAAGCTCCGAAGAAATCTCCCGTGGGTCGACGGAATCTTCCCCCTGCAACCGCAGGCACCAAAAAGCTGCATTTCCGGTCCCTTGGGTCTCCTCTCAGCACGACGAGCGAGGTCCCTCGAATCCAGCGACACTGTCCAAGTGACCGCCACAGTCCAGTGACTCTTCAGCCCAAGTTTGGTGGAGGTAAGTCCTTGCCTCACCTCGCTGGGCTGCATTGCTGGGAACCGCGACTTTGCAAGCTACTCCGGCCCCTGTGCACTTCCGGCGGAAATCCTTCGTGCACAGCCAAGCCTGGGTCCACGGCACTCTAACCTGCATTGCACGACTTTCTAAGTTGGTCTCCGGCGACGTGGGACTCCTTTGTGCAACTTCGGCGAGCACCGTTTCACGCATCCTCGTAGTGCCTCTTTCTGGCACTTCTCCGGGTGCTACCTGCTTCATTGAGGGCTCTTTGTCTTGCTCGACGTCCCCTCTCTCCGCAGGTCCAATTTGCGACCTCCTGGTCCCTCCTGGGCCCCAGCAGCGTCCAAAAACGCCAAACGCACGATTTGCGTGTAGCAAGGCTTGTTGGCGTCCATCCGGCGGGAAAACACTTCTGCACGACTCTCCAAGGCGTGGGGGATCCATCCTCCAAAGGGGAAGTCTCTAGCCCTTGTCGTTCCTGCAGTATTCACAGTTCTTCAGCCTAGTAAGAGCTTCTTTGCACCAACCGCTGGCATTTCTTGGGCATCTGCCCATCTCCGAGCTGCTTGTGACTTTTGGACTTGGTCCCCTTGTTCCACAGGTACCTTCAGACAGGAATCCATCGTTGTTGCATTGCTGATTTGTGTTTTCCTTGCATTCTCCCTCTAACACGACTATTTTGTCCTTAGGGGAACTTTGGTGCACTTTGCACTCACTTTTCAGGGTCTTGGGGAGGGTTATTTTTCTAACTCTCACTATTTTCTAATAGTCCCAGCGACCCTCTACAAGGTCACATAGGTTTGGGGTCCATTCGTGGTTCACATTCCACTTTTGGAGTATATGGTTTGTGTTGCCCCTATCCCTATGTTTCCCCATTGCATCCTATTGTAATTATACATTGTTTGCACTGTTTTCTAAGACTATACTGCATATTTTTGCTATTGTGTATATATATCTTGTGTATATTTCCTATCCTCTCACTGAGGGTACACTCTAAGATACTTTGGCATATTGTCATAAAAATAAAGTACCTTTATTTTTAGTATAACTGTGTATTGTGTTTTCTTATGGTATTGTGCATATGACACTAAGTGGTACTGTAGTAGCTTCACACGTCTCCTAGTTCAGCCTGAGCTGCTTTGCTAAGCTACCATTATCTATCAGCCTAAGCTGCTAGACACCCTATACACTAATAAGGGATAACTGGGCCTGGTGCAAGGTGCAAGTACCCCTTGGTACTCACTACAAGCCAGTCCAGCCTCCTACATGGGGTATATATTAAAACCATAGTTGGACAGATGTGAACATGAGTATAAGAGCACAAGTTGGGGTAGTCGCATGTACATATTTCAGTCACACTGGACAGCATTTGAGATTGGACTGTCCTATACTATCACAGTCTTATGTTGTCATGCATCATCCTGCCTTCCAAAATGTAGTTTTAATTAAAATAGGGGAGGATTTCCTCTTAGAGACCTATCCAACAACAAGGGAAATTAACCATTATCTCTGATTGTTAAAGACATTATTTAAATATGTCTATGTTTAGAAAGAAAATACAATGCAGCACCAAAGGACTGTAGTCCATCTGCACCTACTGCATTCGAAAGTCCATTTGGTGCAACATGTGGCCTACCTCCACTAAAAGATAGCAAGGTGCTAGATCCACAGGCCTTGTGACAGCCTTTGGGCTTTCATTATGGTGTATTACAAATTCAAAGCTAAATTAGAGCAGGTGGGATCCAATACCAATGGGAGGCCACAAAGGAACCACAAGAAACAATCACAGCAGCAAATCCAGGAAAGGAAAACCATTTAAAATGTAGGAATTCACCCAGCACTAGTTGCAGCGAACATTTATGAAAGGTAGATAAATACAAGAAGACCTGCCTGGTTCCGGATCACAGTATCCATATGTGTATTCAAAATTAATTTGCCAAACATGCTGGTTGATGGGATGCATCTGTTTGAGTCCAACAGTGGTGAGATATTTGCGACAATGGAGGATCATATAGAAACTGCATAGTCAATGGGGCATTACAACTGCATTGCTCTTATTACAAACTTCCATGAAGTCAGCAGTCCTATCACTCCCACCATACATATTCAAAGCAAACACCTTGGCAAAGGCAGAATCTCAACTACAGTGTGGGGGTAGTAATAGAGGCAACAACAAGGCAAGGGCCAGACCTTAAAGGTTGTGGATCATCTGCAGCCAAGTAGTAGCTCACTTCTCCTTTCCCTGACCATATCACACCTGACGGGTCAGTGGTGGCTGATAGCCTTTGAAAGTGGAGGGACAGGTAAAAGACAAGAATGTCAGGCTGATCAGGCACATTGTATTTATAAAGCATTTACTGAAAAACATGGAGTACTGTAATAAAAACACCTTATTTTACCATCACGCCTTTACTGCAGTACACCTGAGGTTAAATTCTGCTGCGTCCCTATTCCAGCTCCCTCCAGCATTTGTTCTTGAAGCCAGAACTGCGCAAGTTAGGCTGGACCCAGTGAAAACACCGGCCAATCTGACATGCGCAGTCCAGTTTTCATAACCTCAGCTGTTTCTGCCCCCTAGTGGAAAAACCAGTGATGGTACGTGTAATTTTTAGAGGATAAAGCATATTAGTAATTAGTTTGTCTGCCTGTGGGGGCTCCTGTTAGGGAGTCAATGCACCCACGCCAGTATTGAGGATTGGCCCCTGTGATGGGTGCAGCTATTTCTTTCCCCACAGAAGTGGCCAAATATTAAAACAGATCAGTGGCTGTATTGACTGCTCTGAACCCTTACTGAGGGTTGCATCATCAAATTCCAACAGTCGCCACTAAATAATCCACCAAAATGAAATGGAATCAACAAGGGCCACGTTCCTCGACGTTCCTTGACTCCTGGAAGATGACTCTTTCCTTGCCGAAGGAGCAGTAGAAGTTGATCCACATCAGAGATGGTCAGAGTAGTGTACTCAGTCTGTTTTCTAATATACAGAAATTATAGCACATTAAGGTTGATCCTATATCTGTGTATGTGGGGCAGATATTTTCCAACAACCTACATAAAGATGCCAACTTTGATAGAGATCATTCGTCTTTTTCAACAAAGAGTTTTACATGATGATTCTGGATTTTAAAGCTGCTGTCTTCCACATCCTGTGTCTTAGTTATGTGGTAAGTGGCAAAAGGTCACTATGTCTCTCGTTTGGTGTGAAGTGAGTTTGAAGAGTTTTTACCCAGTATCTAGCATACATGTGTCGTGAAGTGTCTTTGTTTGATTGATTGATAGGTGAAGAGAAGGATATTTCAGAAATGACAAGATCAGAATTTAACAGCTATGTTTGGTGCTTCATAATCTCAGTTTCACATTCATTATAACGAACTTTGGCAGTCATCTTCCACTTTAGAGCTAGCATATTGTGGAGGCAACTCTGAGTTTATCAAAAGTTACATGAAATGTGACCGTGAGGAAAGTGTGATGTATGAAGACGCTATGTTTTTTAAAAACTTAAGTCAAAGAACTTTCCGATCCATCAAATCTGTAGGTATAGAGACATCGCCATATGTGTTTACAAATAACGAGTAACCATAACACAATGGACCTCCCTTAATTCCCACTCTTGTTTCCCAAGACATCTTTAGTTTAGAGAAAAGCCTTCTATCTTCCTGCATGATACTCGTCATTTGTATTTCAAGTCCATCCCCACCCATGTCATGTAGTACACACAACAAAGTCTCCAGTCTCCACTTCCTCGGTCTACCAGCTGTCAGCCCGAGACAGCATATTGTCAGCATGCTTAAACAATTTGAACAATACGGACTTCTAATTGACAGTTAAATCAGTGAATTTAAGGGCACTTCCCACTGCACTTAGCAGTGAATTCAGATGCAATTTACGTTAAGGAATCTCTTAGTATGAGAAATAGACTAGGAGCAAACAAAGATTTCTTTGACAGGGCAGTCCTTCACTTTGAGAGCAGGAATGGTAGATTAGTTAATCAGACCTGCAGTCCTACCCACAGCTACCCGTCATTACAGGAATCTTAGGCAGCACAACTTGAAGCAGAGCAGGTTTATCCTGTCAGAGTTGAAACTCTACCCAACACATCCCAAAATATCCAAAGACATGGGCATACCCATGAAGTATACAGATAGTTACACCCTCAATAATACATCTGATTCGGATCTTTGTCGGATCCATGCATGTTATTGAGCCGGGGAAGAGCCAGGTAGAGGTATGGTGGACATATTTAATGAATTAGTGTAAATTACATATTGTCAGATAGGGGACACTATCCCGGCTCACTCCTCATCCATAAAGATGATTCTCATATCGCTTGACAAGTGAAAGTGCCCCACTATTGTAATGATTTTAATTCACAGAATAGTACTCGAGATCAGAAGCATCTGGGTATCCTTGGTGCGATTAGTTCAAAAGTTAAGCAACTTGCATATCCTGTCATGTCAGCAGTACAGAAATAAGCAATTGACCAACCAGTCTAGTATGACCCCGTCTGACTTTTCTGAATGTGCACATCATTACTAAACTATGTGACTCGCTAACACAAGTAATGACTAAGCGAGTGCACACTGATATATTAATACCCCATTCAATTTTTTAAAATCTGAGTAGACTTCAAAATAGAACTGTAGGTTTATAGGTTGAAGTCACCTTTTCTAACAGTTTCACGCCACCAGAATCTGGGATGAACAATTTCCATGACCCCCACAGCCAAGGTCCCAGGCCATATGTTATGGGGATGTATACTTCCAAAGTGGGTTAATCTGAAACCTGTCTTTCCACATAGTGTGGCTGTGCAATGAAATAATATAATGCCACTTCAGGCTCTCCAAGACCACTCTCCACAGTCAGCAACTGAAGCTTGTCTAATGTCAGCCACCCTTCTTCCCTCATTCTGTAGGCCTATTAGGATGGAAATCCTTTATCTAAAGAAAAATAAATTGAGGTTCACTGGAACATGCATGAAGTGGTAAAGGAATGAGAGGAATGCCATCATCTTGGTCAAGTCACCTTCTCTATTACTCATAAAGGGAGGCTCTCCCAAAACATCACTAATTGACATGCATATTATAGCCCCCATTATATTGAAACAGTTTCCTACAATAACAAACATCGATGTGAGTGTTCCACATCCCTCAAAATCTGAAAGGGGATGACGCCTATAAAATTACAAAGGGTGTATGTTCTTTAGCTCCTATCCTTATTTCACTATCTTCAGAGTGTTACAAGCAAGAAAAACAGACCTACACGAGCGAATGTTGTGTATCAGTGAAAAGAGGCTGATGCTCTGCTATCAGACACTTTATCAATGAAATACGATAGTAACAGAGCTAAAGTCGAGGAGGTTGCCTGGAAATGTAAACAGAAATTGGTGTTAGGTTCAGATTGGCACAACAATAGAGACCAGTGTGAGCTTTTTCTCAATACTGTACAGCATTTGAAAAAAATAAAAATAAAAAAAACTGAGAAAGGCAGGTTGACGCAACTGCTGCTGGCAAGTGCATATATTATGACTTATAAATGCAGCACCGGCACCTGGTACCCTTTGCAGATACCACTTGGATTGGTAATTTAAATATATTTTTTCAATGTGAAAGCACAGATTTTTTTTTTTTAAATGACTGTTGTAGGAGGTAACGGAAGAGTAAATGTGGGAGCGAGGTGGGGAAAATTATTCCATGAGGAGGAGAGAAACGTGGGCAGAGCGAAGCACGTTTGGAAAGAAGAAAACGGGGCAGGGGAGAGAATACTGAACCCGGGAAGAAGCTCAAAAGAGAGAGACATAAGTGACTGCAACACAGGGAGCACCAAGAAATGAGCCTTAACTCGCACAAGGTCAGTCCACTGGTCCTGAACATAACATTCATATACAGAGAAATAAGGTGTTGTTCACCTGCCACATTAATACCAGTTTGAAAATTCTACGCCTGGAGAAATAAGACAGAGGGCTGCATGGCAGTAGCAAACAATCAATCAATCAGGGGGTCTTGTAATGCGCAACTTGTCTCCCGGGGGTTGTCCAGGCACTGGTGGGTTTCTGTGAGCCTCAGCCAGGTAGCGATGGCAGGCAAAGAGCCAAGTTTTGATCTGCTTTCTGAAGTCCTTCAGAGAAGGGGAGGTCGTTCCAGGGCTTGGCGAGGTGGGAGAAGGAGCAACCTTCAAAGCGGTCGTGACAGATGCACGGGATGTGGGCATGGGTGGCTGAGCGAAGTTCTCTGGTGGGTCTGTGCAGTATAAGGTGGTTGTTGATGTAGGCGGGTCCAGAGTTGTGGAGGACTTTGTAGGCGTGCGTGAGGAGATTGAAGAGGCATCTTTGCTGGGCTGGTAGCAAGTGGAGAGCCCTGAGACGAGGAGTGATGCTGGTTCTTCTGAGGAGGTCAAATCTTGCTGCTGTGTTCTGGATGGTCTGGAGGCAGTTCAGGAGCTGTTTCGTGGTTCCGGCATAGGGCGCATTGCTGTAGTCGAGTCGGCTGGAGATGAGGGCCTGGGTGACTGTCTTTCTGGTTGAGATGGGCATCCATTGTAAGATCTTGCAAAGCATGCGGCGGATGTGAAAGTAGGCAGAGGAAACAGCGTTGATCTGTTGCTTCATGGTTAGTTGGGTGTCCAGGATAATTCCTATTTTATGTGTGTGGCTGGTGTGGGTAGGTGGGGGGCTGAGAACGGTGGGCCACCACATGTTGTCCCGGGGGAGGGCTTGTTCCCAAAGATGAGGACCTCTGTTTAGTCCAATTTGAGCTTGAGGCAGTTGGCAGTCATCCAGGTAGGTAATGGTGTTTTGGAAGTTGGTTCTTGTGGTTGTGGCGTGGTCTATGAGGGATAGGACGAGCTGGGTGTCATCAGCGCAGGAGACAACGTTGAGTCTGTGGGTGCGAGCAATGTCTGCCAGTGCTGTCATGTAGGTGTTGAAGGGGGTGGGGCTGAGGGAGGAGCCCTGGGGAATGCTGCAGATGTCATCTTTGGGTGCATAGTTAAAGGGTGGTTAGTGGATTCTCTGTGTTAGGCCAGAGAGGAAGGAGGAGACCCAGTTGTGTTTTGTCTTGGATGCCAATGTGGTGGAGTCTGGTGATGAGAGTGTTGTGGGAGACGGTGTTGAAAGCTGACGATAAGTTGAGGAGGATGAGTGCAGCTGCCCTCCCCACCCCCCAGGGCAATGAGTCGTCAGATGTCATCGGTTGCTGCGATCAAAGCAGTCTCTGTGCTGTGATTAGGCCGGAAGCTAGATTGGGGTGGGTTGAGCAGGTTGTTTTCTTAAAAGTAGTCCGTGAGCTGGTGGTTGATGGACTATTTCAAGACTTTGTCGGGAAGTAGGAGGACTAAGATGGGGCAATAGTTTTTGGAGTTTGTTGGAGTTGGATTTCTTCAGGATGGGGCTTGACCTCTGTGTGATTCTAGTTGTCGGGGACCGTGGCTGTGGAGATGGAAGTGTTGAGGATTTCTGTGAGGGAGCCTTCAATTACTTCTCTTCCTAGGTTGTAGAAGTGGTGTGGGCAAGGCACTGAGGGGGATCCGGAGGGGGTGGAGGTCATAATGGATATTGTGTCTTCGATAGAGAGCTGCTTCAAGTCGGTGAACCAGCGGGGTAGAGAGGTGTGGGTTTGGGTACAGAGGTGGTTGTAGGAAAGTACCATCTTGCCTGGCATGTTACCCCCATTTTTACTGTATGTATGTTTGTTTTTGCCTATGTGTCACTGGGATCCTGCTAGTCAGGACCACAGTGCTCATAAAGTATGAACCTGTATGTGTTCCCTGTGTGGTGCCTAGCTGTGTCACTGAGGCTCTGCTAACCAGAACCTCAGTGTTTATGCTCTCTCTGCTTTTAAAATTGCCACTGCAGGCTAGTGACTAATTTCACCAATTCTCATTGGCACACTGGAACACCCTTATAATTCCCTTGTATATGGTACCTAGTTACCCAGGGTATTGGGATTCCAGGAGATCCCTATGGGCTGCAGCATTTCTTTTGCTACCCATAGGGAGCTCAGACAATTCTTACACAGGACTGCCACTGCAGCCTGTGTGAAATAACGTCCACGTCCAACTTTTTCAAACTTTTTTCAAACTTTTAAAAGTTTTCAGAACTTTTCAGAAACTTTGTAGAAAGTTTTAGAGCAGAATAGTAAACTGTTTTGGTTGAATGTGTATATATTGAAATATTTGTTATATGTTTTTCTCATGAACAGTACCAATGACAAAGTCGTAAAGCAGTTACAAGTACTTATCCCACCGCTGCACCGCCAATGTAGGAGGCTGGCCTGGCTTATAGTGGGTACCTTGTGGTACTTACACCTTGTGGCAGGTCCCAGGAAGGCAGAACAAAGGATTTCCTCTGAAATAGGAAATTCCCTTTGGAAATAGGTGTGAAGGGCCTGGGAGGAGTAGCCTCTCTTGGCCTCTGGAAATGCTTTGAAGGGCGCAGATGGTACCCTCTCTGCATAAGCCAGTCTACACCGGTTCAGGGATCCCCCAGCCCTGCTCTGGCACGAAACTGGACAAAGGAAAGGTGAGTGACCACTCCCCTGACCAGCACCTCCCATGGGAGGTGCCCTGAGCTCCTCCAGTGTGTCCCAGACCTCTGCCATCTTGGATGCAGAGGTGTAAGGGCACAAATGACAGCTCTGAGAGGCCAGTGCCGGCAGGTGACGTCAGAGACCCCTCCTGATAGGTGCTTACCTTTCTCAGTAGCCGATCCTCCTCTGTGGGCTATTTAGGGTCTCTCCTGTGGGCATCTCACCAGATAACGAATGCAAGAGCTCACCAGAGTTCCTCTGCACTTCCCTCTTCGACTTCTGCCAAGGATCGATCGCTGACTGCTCCAGGACACCTGCATAACCGCAACAAAGTAGCAAGAAGACTACCAGCAACATTGTAGCGCCTCATCCTGCCGGTTTTCTCGAATGTTTCCTGGTGGTGCATGCTCTGAGGGTTGTCTGCCTTCACCCTGCACTGGAAGCCAAAAAGAAGTCTCCTGTGGGTCGACGGAATCATCCCCCTGCTAACGCAGGCACCAAACTTCTGCATCACTGGTCCTCTGGGTCCCCTCTCATGCTGACGATGATGGTCCCTGGAACACAGGAACTGGGTCCAAGTGTCTTCGACAGTCTAGTGGCCCTTCTGTCCAAATGGTGGAGGGAAGTCCTTGCCTCCCCACGCCAGACCGTAATCCTGTGTACTGTGTGAACTGCAGCTGCTCGGGCTTCTGTGCACTTTTGCAAGACTTCCTTCGTGCACAGCCTAGCCCAGGTCCTCAGCACTCCGTCCTGCATTGCCCAACTCGCTGAGTTGGACTGCGATTTCGTGGGACCCTCTTTTGTGACTCTGAGTTGCTGTCCTCAGATCTTCTAAGTGCCTGTTCAGGTTCTTCTGCGGGTGCTGCCTGCTTCTGCGTGGGCTCTCTGTGCTGCTGAACGTCCCCTCTGTCTCCTCCTCCAAGGGGCAACCTCCTGGTCCTTCCTGGGCCCTAGCAGCACCCAAAATTTCCAACTGCGACTCTTGCAGCTAGCAAGGCTTGTTTGCGGTCTTTCTGCGTGGAAACAACTCTGCATCCTCCAGCACGCCGTGGGACATCATTTGACCAAAGGAGAAGTTCCTGGCACCTTCTTTTGTTGCAGAATCTTCGGCTTCTTCCACCTGGAAGCAGCCCTTTTGCACCTTCATCTGGGGTTTAGTGGGCTCATGGCCCCCCTGGACACTTGCGTGACTCTTGGACTTGGTCCCCTTCCTTTACAGGTCCTCAGGTCCAGGAATCCATCTTCAGTGTTTTGTAGTCAGTTGTTATCCTTGCAGAATCCCCTATCTCGACTTTACTGTCTTTCTTGGGTAGTAGGGTAACTTTACTCCTACTTTTCAGGGTCTTGGGGTGGGGTATCTTGGACACCCTTAGTGTTTTCTTACACTCCCAGCGACCCTCTACACACTACACTAGGCCTGGGGTCCATTAGTGGTTCGCATTCCACTTTTGGAGTATATGGTTTGTGTTGCCCCTAGGCCTATTTCTCCCTATTGCATTCTAATGTGTTATACATTGTTTGCACTACTTTTCTAACTGTTACTTGCCTGATTTTGGTTTGTGTGCATATCATTTGTGTATATTACTTACCTCCTAAGGGACTATATCCTCTGAGATACTTTTGGCATATTGTCACTAAAATAAAGTACCTTTATTTTTAGTAACTCTGAGTATTGTGTTTTCTTATGATATAGTGCTATATGATATAAGTAGTATAGTAGGAGCTTTGAATGTCTCCTAGTTCAGCCTAAGCTGCTAGAACACCTCTATTCTACTAAGAAGGGATAACAGTTCCTGGCACAAGATGTAAGTACCACGAGGTACCCACTATAAACCAGGCCCGCCTCCTACAGTGGTTGAGGTCAGTGGACTGGGGGTCGAAGTTGCTGTAGATGTGGGAGATCTTGCAGTGAATGTCGTTGTATAGCGTATCACAGAGTGCTTGGGAGGGGTGGATCATGTTCTCTGTGGCGGAGGGGCAGGGGAATCCTCTGGCGATGCTTAAGATTTCTTTGGCATGGTTGGCGCTTGCCTCGATGTGGGTCGTGAGCACTTCTCGATCTCCCTGAGTCGGTGGTGGTAGCTGTTGAGGGCGAATTGAAGGGGTCAAGGTTGCTGGGGGTCTTGTTAGAGCACCAGTATCTCTCTAGTTTATTACAGTGATGTTGGAGGGTCAGAAGGTATGGGGTGAACCACCTGGCTTGCTTGCTGGGTTTGCTGCTAGTGGTGCTCTTCAGAGGGGCAATGGTGTAGGCGGCTGAGGCGATCCAGTTGGAGAAGTTTTGAACACGGAATTTGAGGGTGTCTTCAGAGGTGGGTTTATCTTCTTTGAGGGAGGCGATTCAGGGGGTTTCCATGACTTTGCCCCAGTCGTGGCAGGGGAAGGTGTGGGGTCTCACTGGGGCCTCTGTCTGTTGCGTTGATGGTGAAGTGGATGATGTTGTGGTCTGTGCATGTTACCCCAGTGGTGTGGGAGAATTGGGCTCTGTCGCTGTTGGAGAAAATGGGGTCCAGAGTGTGTCCTACGCTGCCTGTGAGGCGGTGACTGTAGGAGGCTGGACTGGCTTGTAGTGAGTACCAAGGGGTACTTACACCTTGCACCAGGCCCAGGTATCCCTTATTAGTGTAGAGGGGTGTCTAGCAGCTTAGGCTGATAGAAAAGGTAGCTTAGCAGAGCAGCTTAGGCTGAAGTAGGAGACGAGTGAAGCTCCTACAGTACCACTAGTGTCACTTGCACAATATCATAAGAAAACACAATACACAGATATACTAACAATAAAGGTACTTTATTTTTATGACAATATGCCAAAGTATCTCAGTGAGTACCCTCAGTATGAGGATAGCAAATATACACAAGATATATGTACACAATACCAAAATATGCAGTAATAGCAATAGAAAACAGCGCAAACAATGTATAGTCACAATAGAATGCAATGGGGGCACATAGGGATAGAGGCAAAGTGGAATGCAAACCACGAATGGACCCCAAACCTATGTGACCTTGTAGAGGGTCGCTGGGACTGTAAGGAAACAGTGAGGGTTAGAAAAATAGCCCACCCCAAGACCCTGAAAAGTGGGTGCAAAGTGCACCTAAGTTCCCCAAAGAGCACAGAAGTCGTGATAGGGGAATTCTGCAGGAAAGACCAACACCAGCAATGCAACAACGATGGGTTTCCAGACGAGAGTACCTGTGGAACAAGGGGACCAAGTCCAAAAGTCACGAACAAGTCGGGAGTGGGCAGATGCCCAGGAAATGCCAGCTGTGGGTGCAAAGAAGCTGCCACCGGATGGTAGAAGCTATGGATTCTGCAAGAACGACAAGGGCTAGAAACTTCCCCTTTGGAGGATGGATGTCCCACGTCGTGAAGAGTCGTGCAGAAAGACCGCAAACAAGCCTTGCTAGCTGCAAGGGTCGCGGTTAGGGTTTTTGGATGCTGCTGTGGCCCAGGAGGGACCAGGATGTCGCCAATTGCGTGAGGAGACAGAGGGGGCGTCCAGCAAGACAAAGAGCCCACTCAGAAGCAAGCAGCACCCGCAGAAGTGCCGGAACAGGCACTACAAAGTGGAGTGAACCGGAGCTCACCCGAAGTTGCACAAGAGGGTCCCACGAAGCCGGAGGACAACTCAGGAGGTCGTGCAATGCAGGTTAGAGTGCCGGGGACCCAGGCTTGGCTGTGCACAAAGGAAATCCTGGAAGAGTGCACAGGAGCCGGAGTAGCTGCAAACCACGCAGTTCCCAGCAATGCAGTCTAGCGTGGGGAGGCAAGGACTTACCTCCACCAAACTTGGACTGAAGAGTCACTGGACTGTGGGAGTCACTTGGACAGAGTTGCTGAGTTCAAGGGACCTCGCTCGTCGTGCTGAGAGTAGACCCAGAGGACCGGTGATGCAGTGCTTTGGTGCCTGCGGTTGCAGGGGGAAGATTCCGTCGACCCACGGGACATTTCTTCGGAGCATCTAGTGCAGAGAGGAGGCAGACTACCCCCACAGCATGCACCACCAGGAAAACAGTCGAGAAGGCGGCAGGATCAGCGTTACAAGGTCGCAGTAGTCGTCTTTGCTACTTTGTTGCAGTTTTGCAGGCTTCCAGCGCGGTCAGCAGTCGATTCCTTGGCAGAAGGTGAAGCGAGAGATGAAGAGGAACTCTGATGAGCTCTTGCATTCGTTATCTAAGGAATTCCCCAAAGCAGAGACCCTAAATAGCCAGAAAAGGAGGTTTGGCTACTTAGGAGAGAGGATAGGCTAGCAACACCAGAAGGAGCCTATCAGAAAGATGTTTCCAAGATGGCAGAGGTCTGGAGCACACTGGAGGGGCTCTGGGCACCTCCCAGGGGAGGTGCAGGTCAGGGAAGTAGTCACTCCCCTTTCCTTTGTCCAGTTTTGCGCCAGAGCAGGGCTGAGGGGTCCCTGAACCGGTGCAGACTGGCTTATGCAGAGATGGGCACCATCTGTGCCCATCAAAGCATTTCCAGAGGCTGGGGGAGGCTACTCCTCCCCAGCCCTGACACCTTTTTCCAAAGGGAGAGGGTGTAACACCCTCTCTCTGAGGAAGTCCTTTGTTCTGCCTTCCTGGGCCAAGCCTGGCTGGACCCCAGGAGGGCAGAAACCTGTCTGAGGGGTTGGCAGCAGCAGCAGCTGTAGTGAAACCCCGGGAAAGGCAGTTTGGCAGTACCCGGGTCTGAGCTAGAGACTCTGGGGATCATGGAATTGTCTCCCCAATGCCAGAATGGCATTGGGGTGACAATTCCATGATCTTAGACATGTTACATGGCCATGTTCGGAGTTACCATTGTGACGCTATACATATGTCGTGACATATGTATAGTGCACGCGTGTAATGGTGTCCCCGCACTCACAAAGTCCGGGGAATTTGCACTGAACAATGTGGGAGCACCTTGGCTAGTGCCAGGGTGCCCACACACTAAGTAACTTAGCACCCAACCGTTACCAGGTAAAGGTTAGACATATAGGTGACTTATAAGTTACTTAAGTGCAGTGGTAAATGGCTGTGAAATAACGTGGACGTTATTTCACTCAGGCTGCACTGGCAGGCCTGTGTAAGAATTGTCAGATCTCCCTATGGGTGGCACAAGAAATGCTGCAGCCCATAGGGATCTCCTGGAACCCCAATACCCTGGGTACCTCAGTACCATATACTAGGGAATTATAAGGGTGTTCCAGTATGCCAATGTAAATTGGTGAAATTGGTCACTAGCCTGTTAGTGACAATTTGGAAAGAAATGAGAGAGCATAACCACTGAGGTTCTGGAGAGCAGAGCCTCAGTGTGACAGTTAGTCATAACACAGGTAACACATACAGGGCAAACTTATGAGCACTGGGGCCCTGGCTGGCAGGGTCCCAGTGACACATACAACTAAAACAACATATATACAGTGAAATATGGGGGTAACATGCCAGGCAAGATGGTACTTTCCTACAGTGACCAATTGTGAGAGGCCAATGTTTTCAAAGAGCTAGGTGAGTTGGCATCATCTTGGTCTTCTAGGTTGAAGTTCAGGTTCCCTAGGAAGTTGGATGGTTAGAGTCAATTGCCAGGGGGGCATTGAAGTCTGGGATGGAGTTGCAGAAGCTGTGGCAGGGACCAGGGGGTCTGTAGGCGATTGTTCCTCCGATGGTGGTTTTGGCATTAGGTTTGGTCTGGAAGTTGTGTTCCATGATCAGTGTTGTCGTTGTCCGAAACGGTGCAGTTTAAGGGAGTCCTTGTCGATGATGGTGATGCTTCCCCCCCATGTCTGTTGGGGCGGTCGCAGTGGATCTTCTTGTATCTAGGAGGTGTCTCATTGGGGATGTCTGGTGCAGATACGGGGGTAGGCCAGGTTTTCAGTGATGAACTTCACGCCGGGGCGTGGGTGGCAATGGTGTCCCAGATTTCCCTGGTGTGCTTGCAGAGGGATCGGATGTTGTCTAGTGCGCAGTGGAGTTTGTGGCTGTGAGTCTGCTGGGTGGAGATTGCGGTGGTTCCTATGTTGCAGGAGAAGGGGCAGTTGTGGCAGGAGAAGGGGCCTTTTGTGGATCCAGGTGAGGCGATGCTGCAGTTGATGTTCTTGGTCTTAGGCATGAGGTTTCTGATCTCATTGGAGTATCGGCAGCGGGCTGCTGATATAGGGGTCATGGTGCAGGGCGCAGTCTGGGCACAGATGGGCTTGCCTTTGGTGCCCCTTCAGCGGTGAGCCCACTGCGCCTGCCCGCTGCGCAGCGACCACCATTAAGTAGGTCCTGGGAGGGTGGGCGAATGGAGTGGGAAGTCAAACAGCGGTAGCCTGGTGGTACGAATGGGCAGAAAACAATGAGCAACAAAAAGCAAACTGGACAAAAAGAAGAGGCAAATGGACAACATCACTAGACAAGACAAGAAAGGAACAAACAGATGGTAGCAAGCAAAAGGAATATAACTCAGCACTGAAGCGAGTGGCAGCGACGAGGGCAAAGGTCAGGTCCAAGTGTGCGTTTGAGCCAAGATTAACTTCCTGATATGTACTTGCGCCTTTCAGTCCATTTACATTAGCATATCCAGTCTGTTAGTGCTAAATTAATTGTATACAGAACAAGGAGGTCCCAACCCAGGGTCTCAGAAGCCTTGTCCGTATCAGGACAGGACACTGATGAAAACAGATTGTTTCAAGAATATCTTGCATCCCAGAAATCAATCAATTTTGGTCAAGGTTCAGCAATAACATTAGAATCTAGTAGTTAGAAGTATCAGAGAATTTATTAATCAGCATTCAACAATGGGAGGTATAACTGTTGGGAATCCTTATTGGGTTTAGGGATTACTACCACAGTCGCTTCTTTCTCGGGGTGGGGTTAGTTTTGTGTTCATGCTTCTACTGGCCAAACTAATGAGCTAAAATTGTACTGAGGTCTACTGGAGTATGAACCTTGGCTCATCACTGCACCTCATCATATTCAGTTTAGTTCTGGGGGAGTAGCTGCCTAATTGTAATGCAAGCGATCCCCTTGTTTGTCCCCTTAAAGTGTTGTTTAGCCATACTCCATAAATAGGAATTTCAACTGCTCCATCATAGCAGGATGTCCAGTCCTCGTTTCCAATAAGTTCCACCAAGTGTAGAAACGCACTTAGTCTAGGATTCACTGTAGTTATGCTTTGGTGTCCAAGGCAATCTTATAAAAGTGACCCCTTCAAAACCATTTGGCACTAAGGCCCTCATTATGACATTGGCGGTAAATCCCACTTACCGCCATGCGACTGCCACCAACATACCGCCACCATGGCGGATATCCGTTCACCATATTATGACACACATACACACACCAATCCGTCACTATTCAGCCACAGACACAAGTCCGCCACAACAAAGGTCAGTGATAAACTGGTGGTATCAGAACCCACACCGTTACGGCAACAGAGCTACGCCTATCACATTATGACCCACGAATCACCACGGTGGACATTCAACGGCGGTAAACCATTGGCGGTACACACCGCTGCGCTCAAAATATACACACACACACATACAAAACAACATCACATTGGTCAATTCAAACAACATACACCTGACACCCATACACACCACACCCACACAACTATAAAACACACACCCACATTACCCACAACCCTTTACGACTACAAACCATTGCCACCAGAGAGAGACAGCAACACCACTCACACAACCAGAGCCACATACAACAATCACCTATACACCACCCACGGACATCACAGCACACACCCCAACACATCACCCTACACACCCTCACCCAAAATACTCACACAACACCCATGGCACCACAACAACACCCCAGATTCTCTGAGGAGGAGCTAAGGGTCATGGTGGAGGAAATCATCTGGGTAGAGCCACAGCTATTTGGAACACAGGTGCAACAGATATCCATTGCGAGGAAGATGGAGCTATGGTGGAGGATCATGGACAGGGTAAACGCCGTGGGACAGTACCCCAGAACAAGGGATGACATCAGGAAGAGGTGGAACGACCTACGGGGGAAGGTACGTTCCATTGCAGCAAGACACCAACTCGCTGTACAGAGGACTGGAGGTGGACCCCCACCTCCTCCAACACAACTAACAACACGGGAGGAGCAAATTTTGGCAATCATGCATCCTGCGGCCTGGCAGGAGTAGCAGGAGGACTGGACTCTGGTAAGTCAACTCTATGCTACTATCACCCACCTACCTGCATGCCATCACATACCTCCACCCTCACTCCCATCACTCTGCCACTTCCCACACACCCCACCACATCACAACTCACTCATCCCAATGCCAAGCCCTGCATGCCATACCAATGCATAGACACCACTCACAGCCCTGCATGGACACCTATCACTAAAGCATGCACCCTAGAGAGGAAGGGAGGGGGGACAAAGTGGTAGGAAGTGGTTAGGGGGTGCTGCTGCTGCCCGAAAAGCCATGTCTTGAGAAGTTTCCTGAAGGTAAGGTGGTCTTTGGTTTGGTGCAGGTGGGTGGGAAGAGTGTTCCACGTTTTGACAGCGAGGTACGAGAATGATCTAGTGCCGGTTGTAGTTCTGCGGACGCGTGGGGACGGTTGCAAGGGCGAGGTCGGTCTAATCACTGCAGATCTGTTGTCATCATCCTCATCCTCTGCCTCCTCATCTTCACTGTCCACTGGGTTCACTGCTGCCACACTGCCATCTCCAGCCTCCTCATCCTGCAGAAAAGGGACATGGCGTCTCAAGGCAAGGTTATGCAACATGCAGCATGCCACGATTATCTGGTAGCCCTTCTTGGGTGAGTAGCACAGGGATGCACCAGTCAGATGGAAGCACCGAAACCTGGCCTTCAGTAGGCCAAATGTACGTTCAATGATCCTTCTTGTTCGCCCACGTGCCTCATTGTTACGTTCCTCAGCCCTTGTCCTGGGATTCCTCACAGGGGTCAGTAGCCATGATAGGTTGGGGTAACCTGAGTCACCTGCAAATATCATTGGACAACTGTTAGCCACTCACTATCCCTTATGGCCCACACCATACCCATATACTAACATCCACAGGGTGGGAACCAGGGCTCACCTATTAGCCACACACGGTGGCTCTGTAGTTGGCCCATGACATTTGGGATGCTGCTATTCCTCAGGATAAAGGCATCATGCACCGACCCAGGATACCTAGCATTGGCATGGGAGATGTACTGGGCTGCCAACCACACCATCTTCACATTCGAGTGAAAACTATTTTGATTTCTGAAGACCTGTTTATTTTTCGGGGGGGGGTGTAAATGCAATATGTGTTCCATCAATCACCCCAATTATGTTGGGGATATGTCCCATTGCATAGAAATCAGCCTTCACAGTGGGCAAATCCTCCACCTGGGGGAAAACAATGTAGCTGCACATGTGTTTAATATGGGCAGCCAACACTATTTTCAGCACAATTGAGAACATTGGCTGTGACATTCCTGCCGCCAAGCCTACTGTCACTTGGAAAGAATCAGTTGCTAAGAAACGGAGCACAGATAGGACTTGCACAAGAGTGGGGGGGGGGGGGGATCCCAGTGGGGTGACGGATAGCAGATATCAGGTCAGGCTCCAGTTGGGCACACAGCTCTGTGATTGTATCCCTGTAAAGGCTGTAGGTGAGGATAATGCTTCTGTCCTCCATTGTTGCCAAGTCCACCAAGGGTCTGTACACGAGGGATGTCTCCATCTCCTATTCATCCACAGTGGTTGCAATCTATTGGGCAAAAGAGTGAGGAGCCGGTCATAAAACTTACATTGTAGCCACTACAGTTCAATGCATTATGTGAATTTTAAATGTATTAATGGCATATATCCTGTATGTACAATTGGGATCTGTGATGCAGTTATTTTCCATGCACTGCCCCCCCCCCCCCCCCCCCCCCCCCCCCCCATGAAATGGCGTCCGCCTGTCCTGTATAGAGGGACAGGTGGAAGTGAGATAATTCCGCTGACGTTGCGCGCCATTGTGGGAGGCGGTCGGGGTCCGTTGTGCAACACCTCATTGGATAATATTGGGCCCTATGGGGTACAGTGGCCAATGATGATGTACGCCAGAACTGACGGTATGCACCACCGCGGATGTCACCACCATTTTCTTTCTGTTCACTCACTTGGTACTTAACCTACAACAGGAGAGGACCTACACTGCATGTGCTGCTGTGACCTGTGTCTGGAACCTACCATGGCCTGTGTGACTGGGGAAAGGGCCCCTGCCTTCACCTGGGCTGAGTTGGAGAGACTAGTGGATGGGGTCCTACCCCAGTACGGACTGCTGTAATGGCCTCCAGACCAACAGGTGAGTACACTGTGAGCATGATGCATGGGGCATGATTGCATGGAGTGCTGTGTGTAAAGGCCTTGTGTGGGGGGGGGTTGGTGGATGGGCCCTGGGCAGCATGCATGCTGGGCCATGTCTGTGCGAAAGGGGATGGCAAGGACTATGGTGGGCCATGAACAGGCAGGACGGTCTAACTAATACCTTTCCCTATGTATATTTCCTCTGCAGGTCAGTGCCCATCAAAAGAAGGGTGTATGGTGTGCCATCGCAAAGGACTTGCAGACCCTGGGGGTCTACGGCAGGCAGAGCACCCACTGTCGGAAACAGTGGGAGGACCTGAGACGCTGGGCACGGAAGACTGCGGAGGCCCAACTGGGGTTGGCCTCCCAACGAGGAAGTGGTGCCTGTTGAACCCTGACCCGCCTGGTGGCCCGCTTACTGGCGGTGGCCTTTCCGGAGCTGGATGGGCGCTTGAGGGCATCACAGCAGCCACAAGTGGGTGAGTACAGTGCCCATCATTACAACTTACACATGGTGAGGTGGTATCCAGATGGGGGATGTGTGTCTGTGAGTGCCCCTAGACCAGGCCTGACATTGCAGAGTAGGTTCCATGTTGGGCAGGGATCTGATGTGAAATTCCTCCAACCTAGCTAGTAGGCATCCACTACTTGGCAGGGCTGTATGGGTCCCAGGTATGCTGCAGTTGGCGGTATATATCCCTCCCCATGCCCTGATGACTAGCATTGTTGCTGGTAGTGTAGTGCATAGGGCTGTTCTCTGTGTGTGAGGGTGGTATGTACGCCAACGGTGGTGTTTGTGCAGGCATTGACCCAGTGTATTCTTTGTCTCTTCCCCCCTTTTTGTTTTGATACCCTGTCCTTATCTGCATTAGCATCATCTGGCAGAGGAGCAGAAGCACCGGCGTCGGAGGAAACTGCATCCCACAGGACCCAGGAGGCAGAGTCCACCGACGCTGAGGGCACCAGTGGGAAGGAGGGCGAAGCGAGCACCACGGCGGAGACTGGAGGGGACAGTTAGGACACGGATACCTCCTCTGATGGAAGCCCCCTGGTGTTGGCGGACACCCCTGTGACTACCCTGGCTATAGGTACAGCCGCCACCCCCCATACCAGCGCCGCCCTCCCAGCAGCCTCTCATCGAGTTGCCCATGCCCTCTCAGCCAGGAGTGTGGGCATCTCATTTGTCCCAGGCACCTCAGGCCCTGCCCAAGTGAGCCCTGCTGCCCTGAGTGAGGCGGGCTATTGACCTCCTGAGATCTATCTCTGTTGGGTAGTCAAACATTGTGAATGCCATCCAGGGGCTGGCAGCCCAAATGCAACAGACCAATGCATTTATTGAGGGCATTCACACTGGCTTGGTGGCCCAACAGAGATCAATCCAGACTCGGCCTCCTCTCTGATGGCAGCCATTGTACCTGTTTCCACCCCCCCCCCCCCCTCCCCCCCTTCATCGTCCCAGTCCCGTTCCCCTCAACCCCAACCTATCCCAAGCACACAGGCAGATGAGCATGCACACAGGACAACACACGAGAGTGGACATGGCAAACACAAGCACCACACATCATCCCACAGGCACTCACACAAACACCATCCAGATGCAGACATACCAACATCCACTGCCTCCACGGTGGTCCCCTCCTCCTCGTCCTCCACCTTTCTCCGAGTTGCGTCTACACTCACACCTGCATGCACTACATCCCCATCCACTACCTTCATAACCAGCACACCTATCAGAACACACACCTCACTGGCAGTCACCACCCCAACATCCATGCACACGTCCCCTGTGTCCTCTCCCACTGTGTCTGTGTCCACTCCTCCCAAAGTACACAAACGCAAGCAATCAGACATCCAGCAGCCATCTGCCTCACAACAGCATTCATCCCATGCACCTGCACCCCAAATCAGCAGACACCTACAACGACTCCCTCTTCCCCGACTCCCAAACCATCTCCCTCTTCCGCCCCAATGTCCCTAAAAATGTATTCCTCTCCTCTATTGACCTCTTCCCTGCCCCTCCCCCCGTTCTTCACTTCTGGCCAGGGTGGCTAAAACCCAGGCAAGCACCTCAGCCACGCAGTCCACGGACCCAGTAGTGTCCACAGCAGCTCGTGGTGGAAAAGGATCCAGGGTGCCTGCCCCAAGTGCTGCCAGGAAGGGCAAGGAGCCCTACCCAGCTGCTGCAATGAAGGTCAAGGTGCCACCCCCAGCTGCTGCCATGAAGGTCAAGGTGCCACCCCCACCTGCTGCCAGGAAGGGCAAGGAGCAATCCCCAGCTGCTGGCAGAAAGGGCAAGGAGCAATCCCCAGCTGCTGCCAGGAAGGGCGAGGAGCAGTCCCCAGCTGCTGTCAGGAAGGACAAGGAGCAATCCCCAGCTGCTGCCAGGAAGGGCAAGAGGTCTGCACCAACAGGCACAAAGGACAAGGGGCCTGGTGCTGGGTCTCATTTGGTACCCCCACCACCAACCATGGTGCTGCAGCTGTCTGAGGATGCACTGGATGGGAAGCAGCCCCCCCCCTCCCCCCCCCCCCACCACCACCACCACCAACAGTGGGCAGCTGTCCGAGGCTGCAGGGGATGGTCTGGAGCCTCCCCCCACCACCAACAGCAACACCACCACCACCAGTGGACAGCCGTCCGAGGCTACAGGGGATAGGCTGGAGCCTCCCCCCACCACCACCACCAGCAGCAACAGCAACACCACCACCAGCAGTGGGCAGCCACCTGAGGCTGCTGGGGATGGGCTGGAGCCTCCCTCCACCACCACTAGCACCACCACCACCAGTGGACAGCCATCCCAGGCGGTAGGGGATGGGCTGGAGCCTCCCCCCACCACCACCAGCAGCACCAGTGGACATCCATCCAAGGCTGCAGGGGATGGGCTGGAGCACCCCACCATCAGTGGGCAGCCGTCACAGCCGTCAGACGGTGTGTAGACCTGCCTCCATGGGCTGTTGTGCAGCCTGCCCCCTGCAAATCCTGTGGGTATGACACCCAGCTGAGAGACTGTGACCTTGCACTCCCCAGAAGGAACATCACAGGGCACGATGCCCACTCCAGAACCAGTGGGTATGGCACCCACTCACACCATCCTCCCCCAGGATGAAGATCACAGGGCACAATGTCCCCTCCAGAACCAGTGGGTATGGTACCCTCTCACCCCATCCTCCCCAGGATGAAGATCACAGGGCATGATGCCCCCTCCAGAACCAGTGGGTATGGCACCCACTCACCCCATCCTCCCAAGGATGAAGAGCACAGGGCACAATGCCCCCTCCAAAACCAGTGGTAAAGACACCCACTTGAGAGACTGTGGCCTTGCACTCCCCAGGACAAAGCAGTGGGCAAGTTACCCACTTGAGAGACTGTGGCCTTGCACCCCCAGGACAACGCACAGGGCATGTTGCCCCCTCCAGGACCAGTGGTGTTCTATCTGGTGGCTGAGGTGCCCCCGTTCCCCGTCCCCCGTCCCCCAGAGGTGCCTGCCTATTTTTAAACTGATGCCCCTGCAGTGTTCTCTTCCTGTTGTTGCAGGAGTCAAGTGGGGCCTTGGACTTGGTAATGTGGCCCTGTGGCCCACGCAGATTGAGGACTGGGCAGTGTCCCTTGATTTGTACATATGTATATACTTTTAGATTTGATGTACGTATTTCTGATGTATTCATATTATTACACTCACTTTCATCTATTCCTGTGGTCCTTGCATTATTCCTGAGGGGTACGGGTAAATATGTTATGTTACTGCATCCGCTTGTGTATAGGGTTTTTGGGGTGGGGGGTGTTGTGCATGTGTGTGTCACTCTCTTTTTCCTCCCTCCCTCGTGTGCGAGGCGGCTGTACTCACTGCGGTTGTCTTCACCATCATTGGTGTTCGTGGTGGAGCAGGACGTAGAATATCATGGGGAAGATCTGCAGTTCAAGCTCCATGGCGGCATGGTTCTCCCCTGAGTCTCCATTGGTGAGTCGTTTCCCTTCTGTGCAGTGTTTTCACCAAGCTTTTGATGTTGTTGGTACTGCCCCAGAAAAGGTGGCGGATTTGCCTGTCATAATACAGTGGGCAGAACATTGGCTTCCGCCTGGCTGTTGCCAGCTACCGCCGTGGTGCCTGTTGTTTCCACCCTGGCGGTCGGTGTGATAAAGTGGCGGTCTGTCTGGGCTCTTTCCGCCATGGTCATAATTTGGAGGTATTTACCGCCAGCCAGTTGGTGGTATTACCGCTGCTTTATCACCGACCGCCAGGGTTATAATGAGGGCCTAAATGTCTGGGAACTGGGAGTCTTGAATAATTCTCCTTTCAGAGGATAGCACACACTGCAATGGTGGAACAAGCACAGTATTTTTGCTATGCAAACAGTTTGAATGTCGTTGGTCACAATTGTGTGTTATGCGTGTAGCTGACACAGCTGGGTGCAAATGACAGACTTATATGTACGTTGCAAGTTTGCTGGAGCTCAGGGATATTTCCTTAGCTTTGAAGATTTTTCAGATGTCAGTGTTTCACAGTGTGTTCTTGATACTCACAGGCACCATGACAACAGTATATTACATGCAGAAAAAGGGAGGTACACATTCTTTTCATTTGTCAAGAATGCACAACATATCTGGCATTGGGAAACAGGGGTGTCGTCGTCTCTTGGTAGAGCATCTTTCGGGATTGGATCACAATTTGGAAAATCTATTAAACAGATCTCCATGAGACACTGTTTGAAAGAGTTCTCTTCATAACTTGGTACAGCTGTGTTGGTCTACACTTGTACATTTTTCTCGACGTCCCTGTGATTTTCCCACTGACTTTAATTATCATGTAAGCGTTCTGGAGGTGCTGCTTTTTTAAATTTTTTGTAGATCGCAGACCTTGTAGGTTGCGTCCTGGGTAGAGCTTCATGATTTCTGTATAATGGACCGAGACTGCTCGTTGTTTAAGCATCTTACGGAACCTAGAGCACTACCTCCAAGCAGATTTGGCAGTATATTCAGCAGAATGCCTGTCATTCACCTAACAAATACCTGAATGTTTCCGATACTGAGATGAGTGGGTCACTGCTAAATAACAGGTAGTGCCTTTTTCAATGGTGCTCTGAAAATATTTATGGTTGAAGGTGACTGAATACATAAAACACTTTATCACATAAATTAATTGACATTATAGCAAAACTATTAACAAACATTGAAAAAATGTGATAAAAAGAAGTGTGTCAGCAGTTAGGGGCTGTTTAATGTTAATATATAGATAATTTGATTATTCAGTTTCTACATTACTCCAACCAAGTTTATTAAAAACCACTTGCAAAGATTTTGCTGTACGAGCTGTGTCCTTGGTATTAAGACGGCATTTCAAATCGTCGATTCACCACATAATCCCATGAATAGCAAAAATGTGTTTTACTATTCTGTCTTTCTTCTCTCATTGCAGGACAGAAGCATAGCAAATGGTTTCATAGTCTGCAGCTCATGTATTATTTTCCAAATATTTTGCACCCTTCCCTAAATTGCATAATGAGATAAAGTGAAAAGCTCGACCAACATCAATTGCAACGTGATTTTATGGCAAGATAAGAGGCTTGCATTATGTATTGATCTTTTGTTTACTCCCTCTGAGCAGCACATTAAAAGTTTCAAAACCAAACACAATTTCACCATAATAAAATAGAACTCAAGTCCATATAACTTTCCCTGTACTCCATATTCTTCCTCTTTTGATTGCTGCTGCTGAGCAGATAAGTATTCTTTGCTATATTTGAATTTGGAATTTTCTGTTTAGCTAATTAATATTTAGAATACAAATTATTGGTAGTTTCATATTTAATATAGAAACTCAATTTATGGGTCTATAGATTTTAAGTGATGATTGTATGCATAGTTTTGTATTTGTTCATCAGGAGTAGGTAGGTTCAGCGACAGTGAGAGAGGTTTTGAAGTCCAAGAGGTCAGCCAAGTCCCAAAATGATGACGAATATTTTTCTAAATCTGAGGAGGAAGGTGAAACCCAAAGGTATCCTGGAGGAAAGTGTATAGAGAAAAGAAAACATGTGGACGGTAATGGGAAAGAGGCTCTTTGCAACTCAAATAGATTGGATGTCCTAAGCTACATACAGGGTGGGCAGTCAAGCACTGCATTGAAGATAAACAAACAGTACAGGTTAGAGAAGTCTGATAATACACAAGATGATGACAAATATATTTTGGATTTAAATTATATGGATGGTTTGGATAAGGATACATCTGAGTCTTCTAGACAAAAAGAAAATAATAAAAGGGTGGTCTTTGACTCAATGGGTCAGAAATTATTTGACCCTAGGGAATTGAAACTAAAAGTAAGGAATAGTGGCCACTTGATCATGTGGCGGATTATATTACAATTTGGCTGATAAGGCCATTAGAGAAAGAAGAAAGAAATATAATGAGGGCACAATGTTCACGCCCCGTCATAGATGATAAAGTCACCTTGACTCCTAATATAGACCTGTATATGATTACTTATTTAAGTTGGGTAAAGACCCAAGAAAAGGTTTGGAGAAATCTTTCAAGTCTTGTCAAGACAAAGTTTTGGACATTTTGATATAGGGTCCTGTTGCGAGATTTTTTGATCTAGTAGAGGAAGCTTACGTGAAGGGAACAGTTGTGAATATACAATTATTACGAGGTTGGTCCCAAAGGGCCATATTTTTCATTGGAAATGTCAATGCTAGTTTATTAGTGGAAATGTGCAAAACCATCAGAATGCGTATAAACCCCACATTAGGTGATTTTGCAGTTAAAGAGACATCGGATGAACTGAAAGACCTTGTGATTGGTCGAATTAATGGTTAAAAGTATTGGCAAATATGTTCAAACTATCACCAGCCTGGATGAGGCAACCTCCTGGCCGATGATTTTATAGTTCCCATTATTCAGGATATCAAGAAGGATTCCAAAGTGGTGGATTTTACAAACCAACCTCAGATTTATATCTCAGAAAGGGTAGAGGAGGCAGAGCTAGAGTTTCCAGAGCAAGAGGTCAACGCCTAAATTGATCTGCAAACCAAGGTGAGTATGAGGATAGATTTTGGTTCTATCCAAGAAGGAGTTACGGATATGGCTTATATGGTTCATAAATCAGTGGAAAGAAATTTCAGACGATCCATAGGTCATATCAACAGTGAAAGGATATCCGATAAAATGACATGCCGAGCCTTATCAGAGCAAAGAACCAAAGAAGTTGTTTTTTCAAAATAGTTTATAAGACATTGTAACAGGAGGTGAAACAGATGTTAGAAAAAAATGCTATTGTACAGCTATCAGACAGCAAAGCAGGTTTTGTCAGTACCCTTTCTTTAGTGGAGAAGAAAGACAAAGGGTGGAGAACAGTGATAAAGTAGAGAGAATTGAATCACTTTGTAACATGCAGACATTTCAAGATGGAGGGTATCTATCTTCTATGAGACATGCTGTTATAAGGCAACTGGATGGTGAAATTGGAGCTCAATGATGCATATTACACTATTCCAATTCAACCGGAAAGTCAAAGATTGTTACAATTCAAATGGCTAGGTCATCTGTTACAATTTCAGTGTCTTCCATTAGGTTTGTTTTCAGCCCCTTAGTGTTTTACGAAGGTGATGCGACCAGTAGCTGGCTTTTTAAGACAGAGTGGTATAAGGCTGATAATATAGCTAGACAATAGTTTGATATTGAATCAGTGTGTGGAAAATTTGAAAACAAATTGATTTCAGTGAGGCATCCTCTGGAATCATTGGGATTCATAGTGAATATGGAAAAGTCAGTATTCATCCTACATCAGACATTGATGTTTTTATTATTATTTGTTGGGGATACAATGAATTTCCAGTTAAAACTTCCAGTGAGGTAAATAAATAAGATAAGAGAGGTAATAAGGAACGTTTAAAAGGAAGAGTTTATAATTCTAAGAGATTTAGCATGTGTGATTAGTCTACTTTCTACATCAGTTCAGGCGGTTTTCCCAGCTCCATTACATTACAGAGCATTGCAGAGATTAAACAGACAAGAGGATTATGGTGTGGGGACAAAATACAGATACACACTGGATGCAAGGGAAGAGTTGCTTTGGTGGATGGAGAATTTGGAAGCATGGAACAGGCGTGCATTTTTGGAACCAAGCCAGATTTAGTCTTCGAGACAGATGCCAGTTTTGTAAGGTTGGGGAGCAGTTTGCTCACCTCAGGAAACAGGTGGGTATGGAGTGTGTTGAAGAGAAAGGAACACATCAATTGTTTAGAAATGATGGCAGGATTATTTGCTCTTCGCAATTTGAAACAACAGCAGGGAATATTCGTACTTTTGAAAATGGACAATATGACAGCTGTGACCTGCATAAACAAGTTAGGTGGAAGCAGATGAAAGAGATTGCTAGTGTTAGCAATGGAAAGATGGAATTTTTGCTTAGAGCATAGGATTTTCTCGGAAGAAAAATATACTGCGGACCATTGCAATATAGTGGTAGACTGGAATTTGAGAATTCAGATAGATTTTAGCGATTGGAAGCTAGAGAGGAATTATTTCAGAAAAGTAATTAATCTGTTAGGCCTGCTGGAAGTAGATATTTTTGCACCCAGGTTGACTTTTTTTTTTGTATTACAGTTGGAGACTGGATAAAGGTACAGTAGCAATAGATGTGTTTTTGCAGGATTGGACAGGGAAAAAAGGATATGCGTTTCCTCCCTTTTCATTGATTCAGAGGTCATCCCTTTTCAGTGAGTAAGAGGGCACTGCAGGAAACAGAAATGTCAGATAGTGACACCTTTTTGGAAAACACAAGCTTGCTTTCTGATAGTTTTGGAGACGGCTATATAGAAACCTTATTTGATAAGAATCAAGTAAATGATTAGAGCACCCGTTGGTTCTGTCAGGTTCTCTCAAATTTCTAGTTTGAAAAGTGTCAGGGCATCCAGAAGATTCACAAGACTTAAAGAATCGGCTTCAGGATTGCTCAGTGAGTCATTGGCCCTAGGAACTAAGAAGAAATGCAGAAGTACTTGGATAGTATGGTTTCATTGGTACATGGCAAGGGATATGGATCCCGTGTAGACTGGTGAAATAGAAATGGCTAATGTTTTACCAGAACTTTTTGATAAGGGTCTTTCATACAGAACTGTGAATTGTTATCTTCAGCAATAGCAGCAGATCGTTCATTGATTTGGGGAATTTCTATAGGAAGGAGTCTTCTCATTTGTGGAGTAAATAAAGGCCTAAAATTAAAGAGATGTCTGAGATCTAGATATCACTCTTTTTGGGATGTTCTAAGGATGTTTCGGCAACGGCCAAGTAATAATATTTGGGATCAAGGGAACTGTCTTGGCAGTTGGCAACTCTGTTATGTTTAATACATTTTAGAAGAGTATCAGATGTAGGGACTTCGAAAATAGCAAACAGGGTTCATCAACATACAGAGATTATGTTCAAAATATGGAAATTATTATTATTATTTTTTTAATCTAAGTTTGGATCATTCTCTTGACTTGTGTGGGGTAAAATGTATTAGAGTATGAGTGCAGAATGATGGAGAAAAGGAGTGAAGGAGAGAATCACTTAATTTCATATGTAAAACCATTTAAAGCCGTTAAACATGTAACAATCGCAGGATGGGTTAAGTGTGCAATGAGAGAAGCAGGAATTGATTTGACAAAATTGACAGCACATTCGGTAAGAGGTGCTATGGTAAGTAAGACATTTATTTCTGGAGGAAGTTTAGATGAGGTGATAAAGGCAGCAGACTGGTCTAAAGCTGATAGATTTAGGAAATTGTATTTCAAGCCTGTAGAATATGATTCACACTGTGCTTTGAGAAACTTTGAACATGCATAATGCTAGCCCCCTGTCTTGCCATAAAATGACAATTCTTATAGGTTTACTGCATAAAGAATTGCGATCTTGACTTTTCTATCACCAAGCCCAATTGACAACTTGTGCCCTCTCAGCACATCCTGTTCATAGGGGCAGAAATGGACACCACTTTGAATCGAGCCTTCCTTCCTCCAGACTGTTCAGGACATTCAGGCTATGAGTCCGATGTTTCAAAATGGAGTGAATATTCCAGTCTTGATGGTCTTAAGCCTGCTCAGTCTGCTACCTTTCTCCAATCTATTGATCACTCATGCATATTAGTACATGATGGCCCAAAAGTGCCTCTACATGCAGTGGTTCCAACAAGAGAGAGCTCTTCAAAGTTGTTTCACAATCTCCACGGACATTGCAGTGTATCTTCAGTGGTGGGGTATGGAAAGCAGTCTGTTCGAAGGGAAACCATTTCACCTTCCAATGCCGGTGACAGCATGGCTGCCCCAACCCTACGGTGGGGAGCTCATCTGGAGGAATTGGAGACAGAGGCCTCTGGTCTCCAGGCGAACAGATGTTCTATTTCAGTCTTTTGAAATTGCAGGCGATTTGGCCTAATCCCAAGGTCTTTACCCCTTCTCTTTGCTTCTAGTCTGTCCACGTCTTGACAGACAATACATTCCTGATGTGGTACATCAATAAGCAAGGGGGGGAAGTAGTCACATCTTCTCAGCAGATAATTTCTGATCCTCTGGTCCAAGTCTCAGGACCGTCAGATCTGGTTGGCAGCTAATCAACTAGCGATTGCACTTAAGTGAACAAGTGCACAATCTCAGTCTGCTCTCTCTAGCCGACCACAAGTGGCATCTATACCTGGAGGTAGTCCAATGCATCTTCAATCCATGGAGGACTCCTCACGTGGACCTCTTTGCCACTCATGAGAACCCTTACTGTCCTAGATTCTGTTCCCTCCAGTATTTGATGCAGTGAAAATAGGGGGATGTCTTTTGCTTGAAGTAGAACTTTACACTTCATTACATGATTCCTTGTGCTCTGAGGAAAATGTGCCTCCACTGGGCCAAGAAAATTCTAATAGTCCCAGAATGAACACAAAGGGTGTGGTATGCAGACCTCATGCACCTTTCCCTATGCCCCACCTCCGTCACCCTCACAGCGTAGACTTCTTCTTACAATCGCAAGGTTTGCACCACAAACTCCAGCGCCTCAACGATTATGCTTGGAGTTCGAGCAGGCAACCTGAGTTCTTTTTCCTTGCATCCTAAAGTGGTGGATGTTGTTTTATGTGCCTGTAGATATTCCACGAAAACGTTGTACTCATGCAGATGAAGTAGATTTGTTAAATGGTGTGTGGACAACTCATGAGGCCCTCTTGAGACCCATCTATTGGACATCCTACTTTTTGCCCTCTCACTAGCAGAGCAATGGTGGGAATGTTAAAGCCAATTTATAGGCTGTGTCAGACTTCCTATACCTGCTTTACCAGTCATCTCTTTTCAAATGGTCCATTGATATGAGGTTCTTGAAGGGGCTCATAATCAAGTTTTCCCCCACAGCCTTTCATAGTGCCTCAATGGGACCTCAACCTTTTTTATGTGTTCTCCATTTGAACCATTATACCTCCCTCTCTAGCTGCTTACATTTAAAACAGTCTTTTTAATTGCTCTCACGTCAGCTAGACTTGTCAGTGAGTTACATGCATTGAGTGTAATACCTCCTTTCACCTCTTTCTTCCTTGACAGGTTGGTTCTAAGAGCCAGGGCTGACTTCCTGCCAAAAGTGACCACTCCATTCCACTGGGGCTAGTCCTTCACCCTGCCAACATTCCTTTCTCTACCATGTCCCAAAAAGAAGAGGAAAAGCTACACAGAGTGGACCCTAGGAGAGTGGTCAGCTTTTACACGAAACGAGCACATGAATTCAGACTGTACGATGTGCTCTTAATTAGACATGTGGGGAAGATGAAAGGCAAGGCAGTGCACAAGAGGACATTATCACATTAGATAATCCTGTGTATCAGGATGCTCTATGGCTTTGCATGTACAGACCCACCAGAAGGTATAAGGGCTCATGCCACCAGAGCTAAATCTTCTACTTCTGCACAGGTGAAATAGGGGCTGGTGGCAGACATCTGCATGGCGGTGACCTAGGCTTCTCGCAAAACTTGGGATCGCCTTTCAAACCAGTACAATATTGCACTCTGCAAGAATTATGAGGGCAGACAATCTTTTTTGCAACGATTACCTCATTATGTTGAGTTACAGACTTTGTTAGTCCCAAAGCAATGTTTACAGGTCCGTAGAGAGATAAATGTTCTATTCATGGATCCCCAGTTTCTACCTAAGGTTGTGCCACAGTTTCACCTTAAACAAGTTTTTCAATTGCTCACTTTTCCATTCAACAAAATTTCATAGAGTAGTCCCAACATAAACTTTATGTGGGGCGAATGCTTATATAGTAAACCTATAAGGAATATAAAGCAGCTTTTTGTTGCCTTTACACAACTACCTCAAAATAAAGACCTTTACTAGTTGAGTATTGCAAAATCTATGCTACTAATGTAGAATCATGCTGTCACCACTACCAGCCACAACATAGCCCAATTATAGGGGGCAGTAGCAACACTTAATGAGAACAGGTTACTCTTTGGGTATCCCTAATTAACTGCTGAATTTCTCTGGTTTTGTGCCAGTAAATTCAGAACCTAACTGTAACGTTCCTGTAACCTTTGTTTTTTTAAAAGTGAATTTCTATGTTTTTTAATTCCATTTCCAAACTATAACGTCCCTGTAACCTTTGTTTTGGTTTTGTTTTTTCCAGTGAATTTGTATTTTTTTTTTTTTAACGTAAAGTAATTTTAATGACTATACGATTATCCAGACACTGCCAAGCGCAGATTTCAGCCTTGCGCAACCCCATGCTGCGCACACCTATAGGGCAACCCTCCCTAACCACCCAAACCACCCTGGGCTCAGCCTTTGGCCGAGCGCAGCAGGAGTTGGCCCGGGCCTTTTTCTCTGAGGTGAGAATAGGTGTGAGAGGGTGTCTCTGCGTGTGAGAGTAGCTGTGAGTGTGTGTGTGTCTGGGTGTGAGAGTAGGTGTGAGACTGTCTATTTGGGTGTGAGAGTGGGTGTAAGACTGTGTTTTGCGTTCTAATAGATGAACGATGCATTCACCTACACCACGGATTTCAGATTGTTTTTCAATATGGAATCGCAGAGTAAACACACTTGCTTTTGCTTCACCAAGCCCAGGAGTTTGGATTATTTGTCCTTTCTTGAAGAGGCGCTTCAGCTGGGGCACCTGCTACATTTATATTTGTAAGGTGCTTCCTGTTGAGGTTTAATTTCTGGGAAATGAGCATCATGGCCAGAACGGAAGCTCACCTGCTCGTTTATCCAACAAGAGTCCACAGTTTTGCACACAGTGTCTATCCAACTGGAATACTTTCTGGTTAGTTGGTAAGTGCTACCTCGTTTGGTGAATGTGCAGTGTGCAGGAGGAGGGATGCACGGCCCCTCTCCCCTGGCCTATTTTGGCCCCAGGGGCTCCACCCTCCAGGGCCCACCACTATTAAATGGGAAGGGGGGCCACGCAGCCCACCTCCCAGGGTCGATTGCGGCCTGGAGGACCTCATCCCCGGGGCCCACCACTATTTAATGGGGGAGGGGGATGCGCAGCCCCCCTCCCCGGGCTGATCTTGGCCCCAGCAGGCCTCAAAATGTTACTAGACCTGCAGGTCGAGTAACTTGAATAACCTACTCGACCTAACTGTAAATTACTTGACCTGTAAATGGGTCTCACATTGTGTGATTCTGGGCAAATATTTTATTTTACAGTCTCGCCTTTTTCTTCATTGTCACAAATGAGCGCACCTTCAAATATGCGAGCTTAGCATTTCTGCTGTACACGCCTCTCTTGTCTGATTAAATAGACTTAAATAGACTAAATGTTTGCTCCATGTATAATATGAATCTAGCCCACATATATGGGACATGTGATCCATGACTTGCCTCTTAGTTTACTAATAGCATTGCCACGAGGGCAGGAGTGTTTCTCAGTTTACGTTTAAACACTCACTTTTAATAAATATATTACTAAAGCATGATGTGGCAGCACACTGTCATTTACAAACAGTAAATTTCCTAGAAATGTCCAAAAAACATTCTGCTAACTTGCAGCATTACTGGTAAAACTATATAGTGTATTAACAATAATCTGTGAAAATTGGGTTTCAGAAAAAAATATTTATCATTTGCAAATCACCAAGCAAAGTGTTGTGATTTGTTTTCATCCTTTTAAAATATTATTTGATCGCACAGAAGTAAAAAAAATGGGCTTTCACAACTACTGAAATAGATTTTGGAATGTTTGCGCACACAGCATTTAATTAACTCTTTGTACTGCAGGTCAGAGAGTTCACCTTACAAAATCCTGGAACTCTGCAGTCAGAAGGAAAAATAATTGTAAGACAAACTGACTTTTGACCTCTGTCTCAAAACACAGAGCTAATCAACAAGATCACAGGATTTAAAGGCATCTTCATTGCTCCTGCCCTTTCTTACTGAACAGAACACCTGTTCTTCGTCAACTAGCCAGAAGGGGCCAGTAGGCCCTAAAAATAGCTCTACCTGATACAATATGACTTGCCATAGTGAGTTGAATTTTCAAGACCTGCCCAGGAACACTATCCCTGGGGCCCAGCCTTCATTAAATGAGGAGGGGAGCCCCTACCCCCCCCCCCCCCGCCCCCCCAGCCGATCTCGCCCCTGAAGACCCCATCCCTTGGAGCTGCCAATGCCACCTGGGAGCTCTGGGCACCCAGTGTGCACGTTAGGGACCACGGGGAGCCTGAATGTCTTTGAGAGCAGTTGCTTCCTCTGTTTCCGTCACCACATGTCTGCGAGCAGGGAAACGGAGGAAACCTCCGCTCCCAGCAAGCGAGAGCTGTTTGACAGCTCTCGCTTGCTGAGAACACAGTTGTGTTTGCTCTGACTTCTGCCAAGTCAGAGCAAACAGCTGTGTCCCTGGGGTGCAGGAGCTGGCCCTTTAAAGCCCTGAGCTGGCCCTGAGGTGTGGCGGTCCCAGGGCCATTATTGGCTCCTCAAGGTGCGGCCCCCTCCAAAGCATAACTTGCCCTGGGAGGTGGTAGTCCCTGTGGCCGGGGTTCTGCAACAGACCCCCTTCATTTTCTTATTTCACCCTGGAGAGGTGGCGGTCCCCAGAGTTGTGTGGAGCCATGTAGCCAAACCTTGCCTTATTTGCAATACCTTGCTCCGGGGACATAGTGGTCCCCGGGGTCCGCAAAAGTCTCCCTACATCATTGTGTATATCAGCCCCTCCCCTGCATTCATTTTATATTTAGCCTCAGGCAAGTGTCGGTCCCAAGGACTGTGGGATAGGCCTTACAGGCCTCCCCCATTTTAAATAATGATTTTGCCCCGGGGAGGTGGTGGTTCCTAGGGTTGGGGTAGAGGGCGCTCAGTCCCCTTCACATTTTTGCATTGTAGCCACAGGGAGGTGGTGGTCCCCAGGGCTAATTCAAGCCCTAGGACCCCCCAACCCCCTTTATCACTCCTCCAATGCCCCCGGGACCTGGCCCACCAGGGGACAGAAAAAAGTGAGGAAGACTGCCTTTTTTTTTTTTTTTTTTAAATGTTGGAAAAATCAGCGGATCTGGATCTGCTGATTTTTCCAAGATTTGGAAAAAAATACCTACTTTTTAGCCCTGGCAGGGTCTGTGAGGGACCCATAGACCAGAGTAGGGGTCAGGGTGAACCTACCCTGGCCCCTTTTTTTATTTGTATTTGTATTTTTTTTTACTTTTGTTGTGGGTCTTGGCTGAAGCAGAGTCCCAAGATGGCTGACAGCACTTCCTTGTTGAAGTGTTGGAAGCCAATCCAATATCAGCAGGTGGACAGTTGGATATGCGGAGGATCCACATGCCTCGATATCTATCTGTATTTTTTTATTTTTTTATTCTGTAATTACTCCAAAACTACTGAAGGGATTTACACCAAATCAAGAGCTAGCTTTCTGCCAAATTTGGTGTAATTCCGTCCAATGGTTCAGGCTGTAGTCATGGTCAAAATCCCTTTGGAAAAATGCATGGGGTAACATGTTTTAACCCCCTCCCCCCCTTTCTCAGCCCCCGCTTGATGGGTCACCCCAAATCTTTGAAAACAGCAGCTGAACTCACTGAAATACAGGTTTTTAAATTTTCGGGAAGATTTGTCAAGCGGCGCCAAAGTTATTGGCAAAACAAAAAACACTGTTTCTATGGAAACTAGGTTGTAACTATAATGTGTAACTCCAGCTGAGATTCCCTGTCCTCCCCAGAGCACTCAGGAGATGGTGGAACTAATATAGGGCATTGTTGGACTTGTCCTTCCCTGAAGTGTCATCCCCAAGTTTTTTTAAATTTATTTATTTTGCATTAACCCTCCTGTTTTCTGACCCCGTTTTTGTTGGCATTTTAGGATTCTGTGCACCTTGCCACCGCTAACCAGTGCTAAAGTGCTTGTGCCCTTGCCTTTAAACATGGTAAAATTGTCTTATACCCATTTGGCACTTTTAATACTTTTAATTTACTTATAAGTCCCTAGTGAAGTGGTACTACATGAAGAAAGGGTCTGTAAATTAAATAATGCCACTGGGCCTGCAGCACCAATTGTGTCACCGACTTAAGTTGCCTTTCAAACATGTCTCAGGCCTACCGTTGCAGCCTGTATGTGCAGATTTAAACTACCATTTTAACCTGGCAAAATGAACCTTTTGCCAGGCCTACACCATCCCTTACCCTTAGTGTAGGGTCTAAGCAGCTCATGGGGCAGGGTGCATTGTATTTAAAAAGTTGGACATGCACTTTTTGGTTCTACATGTACTAGTAGTGAAATTGTCTAAAATAGTTTTTTCACTATTGCAAGACCTACCTCTCCCATACGATAATATTGGGTTAGCTTATTTACTAAGATGCACGTTTTGATTAGGAACAGATAGGATAGTGATGTTTGGTGTCGAGGAAGTGTAATTTGAAACCCTTATTAATGGTAAGGTCAGATTCTAAGTCACAATTCTGAAAAACCCACTTTTAGAAAGTTGGCATTTTCTTGTCCTAATCATTTGGTGCCCGCAACTGTTTCCTGGGTCACATGACTAGGTGTAGTTGGCATTTGTGTATCCCTCCCAGACAACATCACAATAGAGGGTGTGGGTGTGGCCACCAGGTATAACAAGCATTGGCAAAGCCAATATGTTTTACCTCTGCAAAATCTAGTGCTTTTGTCAGTGTTTTTAGACATGTTACATAGCAGAGTTAGCATGTCTTAAAGTAAAAAAAAAGAAAAAAAGGTGTTATGACGTGCCACAGTGGTGTGAGCTGCTGTGTTACATAGCTTAAATAAAAAAAAGGTGCTATGATGTGCCCAGACCACGTCATAGCATTTTTTTTAATTTTTACTTTAAGCTATGCACATACAAACAAGTTAAAATTGTTATTTTCCCTTTACTTAGAACACAGTTTGTGTTCCTGAGCAAGTGCCCATGGCACTCATTAGTGTGTCAAAGTGTAGCTACCTCTAGCGTTAAGCACCGAGAGACCGTGTCGTTATGGCTGAGCAACTTACTGTGATTCTGGGCAAAGCAAGGACTTGCAAGGCATCAAAAGCAGATCTGCACTTTGTGGTAGTTGTAAGGGATGTTTTGTTTGTGAGCAAAACAGAGCTCAGTTGTCCTCGTTCTTCGGTGTGGCACAGAGACAAAAGGTGGCAGAGTTACAGATTTAGGTTTGTGTCATTTAAGAAGAGGCGATTTCCCCCAAGCATGTAAAAATAAATGTGTACTTGTGTAATTTAACTCACGCTCATGTAAAATGCTCCAAGTCCCACCAGCAGATTTCCTGCTATATAAAACAGACTATGGTAGGGTTAGGATGGAGAGAACTAAGGAGAGTTGACCCGCAGAAGAGTCTGTTTAAAATACATTATGGGATTAAGTACATTATTGTTACCTCTAAATTCAGTTATATTTGCCATTTTCTATTTTAGAAAGTTTATATTGCAGACAAAACACTCAAAGCAGAGAGACGATGTGCTTAAGCCATCTGGATTAACACAGTAGGAAGCACAGTGTGTTAAGAGATCAGAACAATGAATGTGTTTAAGTGCTGTGCAAGTCAGCAGACTCACTGCTGAGCTTTCGGCTCCTGATTCCTTGGCAGAAAACATACAGCAATGCAAATGGTAAAGGTTGCAGTAATTAGTCCGGAGGAAGATAAAGCAATGTAGCTGCATCCTGGAAACCATATCACTAAATGGCTTGCATTGTTGCCGAAGCAAATATCCATCTCTAGGTCACCAAAGGAAAATATACTGAATGGAAACACCCGGTCAGCTTCTGCTCTCCCACAAAAACATGAAGCTTTTCTCAGAACATCTTCGCAAATGAGGAGTGCATACATGATGAGCGTGTGCACGGGTGGGGGCTGGTAGAAGCGTTAACGCTGATGAACTCGCTCTGTTACAGGGATGAGGGGAGACCGGCCGAACGCACATACACTCTTATGGAGTGTGAAAATGTGAATAAAAAATAAGTACCTCGAAAAGCATGCAGCTATTGGAAGAACACAGACCACCAGCCAATGGCGTCAACCGGAAACTGTAGTTTAGCCAGGCTTCAAGGAACAGCCAGAAAAGATGACTTGACCCTGATGCTGCTGGCCATGAGAAGCCAGAAGATTAGAGTGACCGGGAAGCCTACAAATAGTAAATAGGAGGGCCGGATGTAAGCCCATTTCAAGATTTTTTTTTATTTTTTAATCAGAAGAGATTTTGCAAGCGCTGTTCAGGCAAAGGCTGTGCAGATTACTTCTGAACCTGTAGAAAACTCAGAAGAAAGACTGCCCTGCTGTCCTGCTGCCAGAGTGACTGATCAGTCCTACTGCCTCAGAAAGGAGGACTGTTGCTCCACCTTGAACTAAGGACCACCTGAATAACTGCAAGTGCTCGAACACCTTTGAACCCTGCACCTGGACTCTGTCTACTGTGAGTCCTAACCTCCCTAGTGGTGCAACCCTAGTCCTGGACCCTTGGAAGTAAAGGTATTCTGCCAGCCCAGCTGGTGTCCCTATCAGCGCTGATGCAGTGTGAATCAACTCAACACAGGATGTCACATTACAACCCTCGCTGCTCCCCATTGGACCCAACACCGCTCAACACAACTTGATGCTGACCTTGCCTCGTAGCTCCTCATCAGAGGCGACGCAACTCGACATTGGACCCCGCCTTACTCCTCAGAAAGATGCTGTGTGGCGTAATGCCCTGCATCTAGGACATGAGGGGCAATTCTCAGTGAGCCTAACCTAGTTCCTGTATCATCTATCATGGTTGGCTGAAACTTGTAACTTTGACCCGGTCTGACGCAACCATATAACCACAGTTGGCGCTTTGTGCTTTTAAGCACTATTTTTTGCCTAATCCTTTAAAATTACATCTCTCCTGTTCTACTAAATGGTTTGTTGTTGTTTTCATGTCAAATAATTTATTAAAACGTACTCTATTTTTCTGATTTTGTGTGTTTTTTTTTTTGTTGTTGTGTGTTTTCACTTTATTATTGTTTGTGTGCTGCATGAATAGTTCACACGTTACCTTTTAATAAAGCTGGCAGCTTTTGTGCCAAGCTACCAGAGGGTAGCTTAAGCTTAGTGGTTCATATTGAGAAGGATTGTGGCTGTTGCTTGAGTAGGGTTTTGCCCCCCTCAACCAACAACCTGGTTTCTAAAAGATCCCACTAAACACAAAGTGGAATGTGGCGTAAAGGGGAAAACCCAGGTGTTTTAATGAGCATGGAGGTCCTCCCTGAGAGTGTTCTTTAAAAATAACACCCTAATGTAAAACATTAGCGGAGATACGTGTGTCATCAAATGATTGTTAGCGTGAATTGTACAGGATGTCAGGCTTGCCATTAGCCAAGGTGGATGTTAATTTGACAAGATTATTCGCCAAACAGGATGCTAATGGTGAATCCTAGGTCTCCAAGGGGACATAAATGCTGAGCGTCTGACGTTTGCTATAAGCTAGAATAAGGAAGCACAGCACAGCACAAGTGCAACAACAACCAGGAAAGATTAACTCTCTCACAAAGGGGACATGAAGAGGGAAACAAAGTGGATGAATCAGTCAGGTGACAAATTAGTGTAAACTACTGCAACTGAGAAGTGTTGCCAGGCACCTATTGTAGGAAGGTAACCTCTTTCTAGCCTTGTTACCCCCACTTTTGGCCTGTTTGTGAGTATATGTCAGGGTGTTTTTACTGTCTCACTGGGATCCTGCTAGCCAGGGCCCAGTGCTCATAGTGAAAACCCTATTTTGCCAGTGTGTTTGATATGGGTCACTGGGATCCTGCTAGCCAGGACCGACCGCTGACTGCTCCAGGACGCCTGCAAAACCGCAACAAAGTAGCAAGACGACTACCAGCAACATTGTTGCGCCTCATCCTGCTGGCTTTCTCAACTGTTTCCAGGTGGTGCATGCTCTGAGGGCAGTCTGCCTTCACCCTGCACTGGTAGCAAAGAAGAAATCTCCTGTGGGTCGACGGAATCTTCCCCCTGCTAACGCAGGCACCAAAAGACTGCATCACCGGTCCTCTGGGACCCCTCTCATCCTGACGAGCGTGGTCCCTGGAACACTGGAGCTGGGTCCAAGTGTCTCCCACAGTCCAGTGTCCCTTCTGTCCAAATTTGGTGGAGGTAAGTCCTTGCCTCCCCACGCCAGACAGCAAACCTGTGTACTGCGTGATTTGCAGCTGCTCTGGCTTCTGTGCACTTCTCCAAGGATTCCTTTGTGCACAGCCTAGCCTGGTTCCCCAGCACTCTGTCCTGCAGTGCTCAACCCGTTGAGTTGGACTCCGACGTCATGGGACCCTCCTTTTGTGACTCTGAGTTCACAGATCTTCTAAGTGCCTGCTGCGGTACTTCTGCGGGTGCTGCCTGCTTCTGCAAGGGCTCTCTGAGTTGCTGAGCGCCCCCTCTGTCTCCTCCTCCAAGGGGCGACATCCTGGTCCTCAGCAGCACCCAAAGACCTCTACTGCGACCCTTGCAGCTAGCAAGGATTGTTTGCGGTATTTCTGCGTGGAAACACTGCAACATCCAGCCCACTGTGGGACATCTTCCATCCAAAGGAGAAGTTCCTAGCCCTTTTCGTTGTTGCAGAATCTTCGGCTTCTACCACCCGGAGGCAGCCCTTTTGCACCTTCATCTGGGGTTTTCTGGGCTCCTGTGCTATATGATATAATGGTATAGTAGGAGCTTTGCATGTCTCCTAGTTCAGACTAAGCTGCTTTGCCAAAGCTACCTTCTTCAGCCTAAGCTGCTAGAAACACCTCTATTCTACTAATAAGGGATAACTGGACCTGGCACACGGTGTAAGTACCACAAGGTACCCACTATAAGCCAGGCCAGCCTCCTACACCTATGAGTTAGTTACAGTATGTTTTATACCTGCTCTGGCTCTCCTAAACATAAACCCAAAGTGACCAGGAAGTGGTCTAAACTCTAGAACATATTCTGAAGTCAAGATTCAAGTTTAGCTTTATTTCAGTAAAAACAAAATATGCCATAAAAGCACATTTTACAAGACACTTTTATAAATATAAAAAGAAAAGTAACGAAAATAAAATCCTCTGGCTTATAATTTCAAACACCCAATTAACAATATATAATGTAAACAGCATCTAAAACAGAAATAAAAATACAAAGATAAAATGCAGTATAATATAAATAAGTTTGAGATCATAACCAAATATTAAAAACGTAACCTCACAAATAAACAAAAGTCGTATTCTTAAAATAATATTAGACATTCACAAATTATATATAAAATGCTAAACTGTTGGGCTGTGACTCCATGCTCAAATCAACTTTAATACAATACAGTATAAATTACCCCCCCAAAGGTTTTGCTCTAATATGCCAAATTGCCTCTAAAAATGTTGCCAATGCACATGCCACAGTCCCATGAGGGTTTGTTTTGCAAATCCTAAAAGCTACAGCCCGGTTCCTAAAACCCATGGATCTGCAAAGTGGTATAATACAACGGGCCCTCTGCTTGGAATAGGTGGGACAATGAAATAAAACATGGGTAGTGCATTCAGCAATTCCACATCCCATTGGACATAAGTCTGAGTGTCTTTCATGTTGGGTCCATCTGGAAGTGAAAGTGCATAGTGGTAAAGATCCTAATCTAAATTTGATATAAAGTGCATGTGCTAGAGGAGATAAAATCAAATCCATGTAATGCTCAAATTTATAGTGGCTTTTGACTGATATAAAGCTATCTGTCATACTAAAAGAAGGCAACTCTGCTAACTTTTCTACTTGTAAGTTTAGCCTAAACGCATCCTTTACAACCTGCATGGCATTTTGTGGGAGATGAGAAGGGTCTGACCAGTAAACACCCAACCCAAGTTTAGTAAAAGTATCTTCAACATAATTGCACCACATGATTTAGTTGCATACGTACTCAACAAGGCACTCCATCATGTTCTATATGGGCTAAAATGTCCAAAGACCAGATCCTGATCCAATACAATAGTGTCCTTAAGGCAGCTATATGCGAGATGGCGTATAGACTTAAATCCATCCGAATAGGCAGTGTGGGGGAACTTGCAGGTATTTTTAATAAGGCTTTTATGAAAAATATGTCCGCTCTCTCTAGATCCTTCAAGTTGCAATGTCCCCATAGCTCTGCGTCCTATAAACCCCCCTCTAGCTTGGGCTTTATATATTTCTATCGCAGGAGTGATGGCAAATCTAGAAGATGTAGCGGCAAATCTCAAAATACCCCCGACTTTTGTTACAGGCTCATAAAGGACTTTGGTAAATGAGCCTACCATTTGTGTGAGTTCTCCAGTCTGACTCCCAAATAGTCAAAGTTAGACACTGCTTCCCCATCCAAAAATATCTGTTTCCTGGCTTTATGTTTTATGTCACCAAAACCCATGCATTTGGTTTTGAAAGTATTGATTTTCAAACCATGGTCCTTACAAAAGCCCATAAACTTCTCAAGTAAGTTAGCAAGTCCAAAAGCAGTTCGCGATAGTAGCAAAGTATCATCAGCAAACAACAAACACGGGGTCTTTACCCCACCTAATTTGGGCGCGCCATTAACACTGTCCAATAAGTAAGGAATGCAAGCATTAATAAACAAAAGGAAGAGTGTGGGGGCCAACACACAACTCTGTCTCACCCCTCTACGAATTGGGATCTCTCTCATTAATTCCCCTTTTGGTTCCCCATCGAATTCCGGCTCTGTCCAAGACCTCCCACTGTTTACAGCGCGGGACCACATCGAAAGCAGACTTGAGATCTACAAAAGCAACAAAGAGTTTCCCTGCGTCCAGGTCCACCGTCTTCCATTTAATTTTAAGGAAGAGAAAGAACTGCAGAGGGAAAAACATATTGATTCACTATCATTGGCAATGGGGAAAACAGGCTCATAACTATAAAACTCAGTAAAGTGGTCAATTCAATTTTCAGGGGGAATATGGCAGTCAGGTCTAAAATTCTCATTTCATCCTTTTTTGGTCACCGAGGACCAAAAACGTTTTTAATTTCTATCCTTAGCTGCTAATAATAATTCCTACCATGATGTCTCTTCCCAATGGTTTTTGCTAGTCTTCAATACAGATGAATACTCACGCCTTGCATTGATTATCATAGATCTGTCTTTTGATTTTATTGCTTTTAAAAGACTATACTTAGCCTCCCCACATGCCTTACCAAAACATCTATGGTGCGATCCTGCTTTCAAGGGTTTATTCTCCATAGAAGTTCTAAAAAGTAATTATTTCAAGAAAGAAAAAAGGCCTACATGCAAGGCCATACCCTCATTCGGGGTATATGAACAAGAACCGTCAGATAGTTGATGGGTTGATACTAGGACACACATTTTTACCCCCAGTTTATTAGAGCTTCTAAATGAATCCCATTTCAAGGCACGCTTGTTAGAAGACACCTCTTAAGAAGAGATGACTTCATAATTTTGTTGTATGTCTGTTTTGGAAAAAAACTGCCCATCATATGTTTCCATGATTGGAGTGTGATCACTGTTCTATTGATTACCCATCCTAATATCTTTAATGGCATGCCAAATCCTCACATCGATAAGTACAGGGTCAAGTATACTACTATAAGACCCTCTAAAAAAACGAGGGTTTTGCAGGAGTGTCCGAAGGAAAACGCCCATTTCCTGGGCGAAGACCTGTGTTATCATAAAAGCTATGACCTGAAGAGCCATGATGCTGGATTTAGGCTGTTTTTTTCTGTGACAAAAAGGGGGGAATATTTCTTTTTTTTTCTTATGCATTTTGTCCCCAAACACCATATATTTAGTTTTTGAAGAATTGATCTCTAGACCATGATCTTTGCAAAAGTCCATGAACCTCGAAAGCAAATTTGAGAGACCTATAGCTGTTTGAGATATTAGCAAAGTGTCATCAGCAAATAGGAGAAATTGAATCTTTTGCCCTCCCAATTTAGGGGCATCCCTAGGACATACCAAAAGGTAAGGGGTACATGCATTAATAAATAGAAGAAGCAGTGTGGAAGCAAGTACACAGCCCTGTCTCACGCCACGGGTTGTGGAAAACTCTGAAGTTAATTTGCCTTCCGGGCCCCATCGAATTCTGGCACAATTGCCAGTGTAGAGGTCTCTAATTGTATTTAATATAGAACAGGGGACCCCCACGCTACTCATGACTTCCCACAATTTGTGGCGTGGAACAAGGTCAAAAGCAGATTTCAGGTCTACAAATACCACAAGAAGGTGGCCTGAATCCACATCAACAACTTTACATTTTATGGAAATAAAACGAAAGACCTGATCAATTGTACTGACCTTGTCTCTAAACCCCGCCTGAAGGTGACTTAGTACTTCATTATCCGCTAACCATTTTTTTAGCCTATTTAGTAGCTGGAATATTTCATATTAAGTGTTCTAGCTGTGTAATCTCAGAGAAATCAGAATTCTGCTCAAGGGACACATTAAAATCGCCAGCTACAATGTTAAAATGGGAAGAAAGAAAATCCAACACAAGGGCATTCAACATCTGAATGGTTTTAGACGTTTGGTTTGAAGGGCCTGGTCTGTTGTAATCATTGACACACAGTAACAGAAAACCTTGCTTTGACTGTATTGATAGGGCCAAATCCACGTAGACTTCCTTAGTTTTGCCCACCTCTGACATTCTTATCCATGTGATAAGACCCCCAGCTGCTCTCTGTAGGAGGCTGGCCTGGCTTGTAGTGGGTACCAGAGGTACTTACACCTTGGTCCAGTTATCCCTTATTAGTGTAGAAGAGGTGTTTCTAACAGCTTAGACTGATAGAAGGTAGCTATGACAAAGCAGCTTAGGCTGAACTAGGAGACATGCAAAGCTCCTACTAAACCACTTATATCATATGCACAATATCATAAGAAAACACAATACACAGAGTTACTAAAAATAAAGGTACTTTATTTTTAGGACAATATACCAAAAGTATCTCAGTGAGTACCCTCAGTAAGAAGGTAAGTACTATACACAAGTTATATGTACACAAACCAAAATTAGGTAAGTAAGCGCAAGAAAAGTAATGCAAACAGGGTAGAATTACAATAGGTTGCAATAGTAGCACATAGGTATAGGGGCAACACAAACCATATACTCCAAAAGTGGAATGCGAACCACGAATGGACCCCAGACCTATGTGAGCTTGTAGAGGGTCGCTGGGACTGTAAGAAAACAGTGAGGGTTAGAAAAATACCCCACCTCAAGACCCTGAAAAATAGGAGTAAAGTACACCTACTACCCCCAGAGAGCACAGAAGTCGTGATAGGGGGGATTCTGCAGGAAGAACAAACACCAGCAGTGCACTGACAACGGATTTCCGGACCTGAGTACCTGTAAGAAAAGGGGACCAAGTCCAATAGTCGCAACAGTGTCCGGGGGGGCAGGAGCCCAGTAAACCCCAGATGAAGGTGCAAGGAAGCTCCCACCGGTTGGAAGAAGCTTGGAGTTCTGCAAGAAAGAAGAGGACTAGGGACTTCTCCTTTGGAAGACGGATGTCCCTCATCGCGATGAAGCTTGCAGAGGTGTTCCCACGCAGAAAGACCGCAAACAAGCCTTGCTAGCTGCAAGGGTCGCAGTAGAGGTTTTTTGTGCTGCTGTGGACCAGGAGGGACCAGGATGTCGCCTTTTGTGGGAGGAGACAGAGGGGGCACTCAGCAACTCAGAGAGCCCTCACAGAAGCAGGCAGCACCCGCAGAAGTACCGCAACAGACACTTGGAAGAAGAGTGAACCGGAGTCCACGCGAAGTTACAAAAGGGGGTCCCACGACGTTGGAGGACAACTCAGAAGGTTGCGCACTGCAGGACGGAGTGCTGGGGACCCAGGCTTGGCTGTGCACAAAAGAAACACTGGAAGAGTGCACAAGAGCCGGAGCAGCTGCAGATCACGCGGTACACAGCTTTGCAGTCTAGCGTGGGGAGGCGAGGACTTACCTCCACTAAACATGGACTGAAGAGTCACTGGACTGTGAGAGTCACTTGGACAGAGTTGCTGTGTTCCAGGGACCACGCTCGTCAGGATGAGAGGGGACCCAGAGGACCAGTGATGCAGTCTTTTGGTGCCTGCGTTAGCAGGGGGAAGATTCCGTCGACCCACGGGAGATTTCTTCAGAGCTTCTGGAGCAGGGTGAAGGCAGGCTACCCCCCAGAGCATGCACCACCTGGAAACAGTCGAGAGAACCGGCAGGATTAGGCGCCACAATGTTGCTGGTAGTCGTCTTGCTATTTTGTTGCAGTTTTGCAGGCGTCCTGGAGCAGTCAGCGGTCGATCCTTTGATAGAAGGTGAAGAGGGAGATGCAGAGGAACTCTGGTGAGCTCTTGCATTCGTTATCTGAAGAATTCCCCAAAGCAGTGACCCTAAATAGCCAGAAAAGGAGGTTTGGCTCCCAAGAGAGGTAAGAGCCTATCAGGAGGAGCCTCTGATGTCACCTGCTGGCACTGGCCACTCAGAGCAGTCCAGTGTACCCCCAACACCTCTGTTTCCAAGATGGCAGAGGTCTGGGACACACTGGAGGAGCTCTGGGTACCTCCCCTGGGAGGTGCAGGTCAGGGGAGTGGTCACTCCCCTTTCCTTTGTCCAGTTTCGCGCCAGAGCAGGGCTGGGGGATCCCTGAACAGGTGTAGACTGGCTTATGCAGAAATGGGCACCATCTGTGCCCATCAAAGCATTTCCAGAGGCTGGGGGTGACTACTCCTCCCCAGCCCTTCACACCTATTTCCAAAGGGAGAGGGTGTAACACCCTCTCTCAGAGGAAATCCTTTGTTCTGCCTTTCTGGGCCAGGGCTGCCTGGACCCCAGGAGGGCAGAAACCTGTCTGAGGGGTTGGCAGCAACAGCAGCTGCAGTGGAGACCCCGGAAAGGCAGTTTGGCAGTACCCGGGTTCTGTGCTAGAGACCCGGGGGATCACGGAATTGTCCCCCCAATACCAGAATGGTATTGGGGTGACAATTCCTTGATCTTAGACATGTTACATGGCCATGTTCGTGGTTACCATTGTGACGCTATACATAGGTAGTGACCTATGTATAGTGCACACATGTAATGGTGTCCCCGCACTCACAAAGTCCGGGGAATTTGCCCTGAACGATGTGGGGGCACATTGGCTAGTGCCAGGGTGCCCACACACTAAGTAACTTTGCACCCAACCTTCACCAGGTGAAGGTTAGACATATAGGTGACTTATAAGTTACTTATGTGCAGTGGTAAATGGCTGTGAAATAACGTGGACGTTATTTCACGCAGGCTGCAGTGGCAGGCCTGTGTAAGAATTGTCAGAGCTCCCTATGGGTGGCAAAAGAAATGCTGCAGCCCATAGGGATCTCCTGGAACCCCAATACCCTGGGTACCTCAGTACCATATACAAGGGAATTATATGGGTGTACCAGTATGCCAATGTGAATTGGTAAATGTAGTCACTAGCCTCTTAGTGACAAATTTGGAAAGCAGAGAGAGCATAATAACCACTGAGGTTCTGGTTAGCAGAGCTTCATTGAGACAGTTAGGCATCACACGGAGAACACATACAGGGCACGTACTTATGAGCACTGGGGTCCTGCCTGGCAGGGTCCCAGTGACACATGGATTAAAACAACATACATACAGTGAAATATGGGGGTAGCATGCCAGGCAAGATGGTACTTTCCTACACTCTCCCAGCAGGAGGCAGGCTAGCTTCCTTGCAAAAGGAGCTATACCCCTGTCTATAAACATTGGAGGTGGCCCAGGTTTCCTGAACAAAAAGATATTACATTTATCAATGTACTCCTCCCAATCAACATCATCTCATTTATTACGTATTCCGGCCACATTCCATGTCATAAACTCTGAAGTTGAAGTCTCAAGACCCATAGAGACCTTCTGGGGGGACTCCAGGGTACACGTTCTTACAGGACTCTCCATGGATTTTGCTTTTGCTTTATTTACATTGTGCACTGAAGCCAGGATCCTAGGGGAATATAGTTCTGAATCTAGATCACCGGCTGGCTGCAAATTAGCCGCAAACGGGAGTACAGTATTATCCCAGAAGGCTGGAGAAAAAAAACAGTCAGTCAATGTCTGAAGCAACATCTGTTTGTTCTATCTCCCATAAATTGATCTTCTCAGTCGAGCAGACGTGCTCCTTCTTATGGGCCATAAGGGGCGTCACTTCAGGTGGAACTAAGGCCTCAGTTCCCTCATTTTGGGATCTAATGTTCGAGGTAGTGGAAATTCTCTTCGGTAAGGGACTATTCCGAGTCCAACATCTTTTCAGACAAATATTTGAGCCATTTTGCAGGGGATTTAGAGCATCCATGGATAGCAAGCCCTTTACCCACCTAGGACTAGATAACATTAACTTTATAATATCCCAGTGGCCTGCCTACTCAGTGAAACTTTTAGCCGATATTATATATCTGAATGGATAATGGAACCACATTGCCTGGTGTTATCCAATGAATGGCCTCATTTATTAATGATGATCTATCTTCACGTATATTGGGAGGTAATAAAGGTACCTTGCACATATAAATTGGATAACCACTACTGGAAGGTTTAAAAGACGTCCCACATCAGTTTTGCATGAGGTCAAGGAGCAGGAGAGACACAAGAATGACCCTTAGTGCCAGACACTAACCTGCCATCCTCTACCGCTATGAACCGACCTGACAAAAGGACTAGAGCAACTTTCATTCCTCGCAATGCCTTGTTTTGAGGAGGTTAGGGTGGTAGTAATGGGCTCTTCTTTATGAATAGATACAATATCCCTTGTCAAACTGATGGAGCAAAGAGTCTTTAATGCTTCCACCATTATTGACTTCAGCTCCCTCACGTCTTCTTATTGGCCAGTATTAAGAGAAACCACTTCCTCCTGGGAAAGGGCTGCAATGGAATGTTGACTTAAGGGTCGTGGACTTGGGATGGGACTTCCTTGTTTGTGGACTTGGTCCTGTATTTCCTGCTGCAAGAAACGATTTGTACAGGGGACATCATGGACAGTCACACTGTCTGACAAGGCATTCTCTGTTTTTAAATGTGATGAACTGGTTCCCATGGCCTTTACAGTTGGGCCTTCAACCTGAGCTGCTGGTACCATCAAAGTATCTCCATTTGAGGAGGTATTTTCTTTACTAGGAAATCTAGCTGTCAGAAAGGGGGAAGGGGAGCCACTTTTCAACCCTTTCTGTGGATTCTTCACCTTTTTATTCAACACGGATTCTACCTCTTCAATTAAAGTGTCTATTTCATTAGTTACACAATTAGAAAAGGTATGCAGCATTTGGTGGAGCTTAGGAATTTTAGTTTGCACTGTGCCCACTGTTGGACTTCCTTTTGCCTTACACTTCCCCACTCTTACGCTGTAAAATTATCTGCAACACAGAACTAACAGTACCAAACAACAGGTGTTTCAACAACAGTTCCTACCTCTGGGCCAATAGGGTTTGCCCAGCCCAGCCTCAGTCGATCTCAGACGGGCGCAGACGGGCTCGCCTTTGGCCCGCGCGCACCCTGCGTTGCAGGGCGGCGCAAGGCGCTTTGAAGCGCTCGTGATCCTGGCTCTGCCCCTTCACAGCAATAGAATCCTGGGACAGAGAGTCCCCATGCAGTCAGTTTACCTCTCAAGCACTGCTTACCGTAGTCTCCATGCTCTTCTGAGTCTAAACAAAAATGTGGTCTTGTCTTTGTTAGATATACCGTTTGAGTTCTTGCCTCTACATGAATATAAGTGTATTTGTGTTTTCTTGTAAGACCAGTCTGTTCTGAATCCAGACATCATGAAAAACCTGTTAATTTCCTAACTGCCAGGAAGACCTGTGTTGAATAGGTGATACATTGCAAGCATTATCTGGGTTGTGGAGCTGCACTGTTGCCTGCTAAACTAGAGTGAGATGTCCCTGCGTTGCCCAGACCTAAACACTAAACCAGCAAGCGTTGGCAAAGTCAATAGGCTTTCCTTCTGCGCACTGATGTGCAACATTGCTTCAATTTTGTATTAAAAAGCGCTATGACACGGCTAGCATTTACTGCATCATATGTTTGTGCATTATGTGTACAAACAGTTCGAGGGAGTTGGGGGATTAAAACAGATGCAGGGTCAGGGTGAAAACAGACAGTGGGGGGAACGGGCGGTGTGAGGTTGGGGGGAAACACGCAGCAGGGGTTGGGGGATCAACGGACAGCAGGAGGGGGAAGACAATGCAATGTCATTGACTCTTACAGAGTGATTCACCAAAACTAAAGAAAAAAAGTACCTTCAGGAGTGAGTGGCTAGTGGAGGAAAACTGGCCGCAAACATGAAGCTGGGCTGGGTCCATGCTCCATGTCATGGACAGAAGCCTGGAGAAGACTACAGGAGGAGTGAGCGGCTGGCAGAAACTAGGAGGCATGAGCAGTAGAAAGCAAGAAAACAAGTGCGAATTGGAAGACAACCAGCGGTAAGTATTGGTAAGTAATTTGCGGGCTCTAAGCCCATTTTTTTTTTTTTTTTTTTTTTTTATGTTTATTATTTTATAATATATTTAATTTTATTATAATATATTATATTTTAATATAAAATTATTTATAATAGCTGTAGGTGAAACCTAATTCATCCTGGGAACTGGCTAGTGGGTATTTGCCCACCAGCAGTACATCTGGTGTTTCTAAGAAAAAAAAACAACTACGACATCCAGTTTTGTTTTAAATTGGTTGTTGGAATCCATTGCTGATTAGACTGTGTCTCAAATTGTGACTGGTGACCACACACTGTGAACACTATTGACTTCACCAGCTGGATACCCTAGGAGGAACCATGCACTTAACATGATAGAACTTAGGGCCCATATTTATACTTTTTTAGCGCTGCATTTGTGTCGTTTTTTGACGCAAAAGCAGTGCAACTTATAAACTACAATTATATTTTGTAAGTTTGCACCACTTTTGCGTCAAAACATGACGCAAATGCGGCGCAAAAAAAGTATAAATATGAGCCTAGTTTTTCTGACTTATGGGAGTTAGGGTTGCCCTTATATTTATGGAGCCTTGGATTCTTGAAATTGTGACCTCAGCTTACTGAGTTATCCATTGTTAAACCCAAGACAAGTCCAGAAACATATTTGGTTCGAGAGGCCCCTGACTCCTTTTCAACCCTCTTATGAGAGAAAAGATCCAGAAAAAAGACCCAAACGCTCCTGGAGATTCTCGGTTTGACCCAGAACAATCCATTTTGGAACCCTTGGCCGTATGACTAATGTTTTTAGAAATCTAGCCCTAGCAGTATCATGGAGCTAAAACTATTGGCGTCATATCTTGGTTCCAGATGGTGCTTGGGCATTCTGTTTGTTACATATATTTCAGTTCTTGACTATTTTATCTTCCTGTTAAAGTCAAGTTCAAAGATACAACACTAACTGATGATTTTAATGTTCTTTCCTGTTTCACACTGCATCTGCATGTTTGCAGCATGTGTTGTGTAGATCACTTGCTTAGCTTAAGAAACACAGCTTGCGTGTTACCATACCAGAATCACCCAAAATCCCTTCTTTTAAGAGTTTTTTGGTGTTATCCTTCCTATTCCGGAGTTACTTGTAAAGCAAATTCTAAGAATCCCTAAGATTTGGACAAGGTGAGCTCCCTCATGTAATGTGACATGCTTCATCATCGGCCATCTCGTCCCACCCTGGTAGGATGCTACTACCAGGGCGGACTTAACCTTGTGGGGCTATCTTGAGGGAGTTCTTAGGTATCTTCTAGCTGGATAGAAACCTCTGGTCTAAGTTCGATTAAAAATATCTAATGGTACCATGCAGTTTGTGTTTCTTGAGGTTAAGTGAGGCTAGCGTGGGATCCTAGGAAGCCTCCACATTCTCTCCCAGTGTTTGAGTGGTTTAGAATATTACCAGTTGTCTACTTCAGGATGTTATCTTCAAGATCTACTTGTGCTACAGCTTGCATGCTTCACCATAGATTATTTGTTTCCTGATATTAAGTTCAAAGCTAAATTTGGGTGCTTCCTCTTCAAAGCTGTAACACAATAGGAAAAACTGGATTTTCTGTGTGCAACAGGGAACAGTCAAACATCAGTGCTAAAAGATTCCTCCTTGATGGCCATCAGATATTGCATACTCCTCTTCCAGTAGAAGAGTGACTCTTTGGTTTGGGAAAATATTCCATCTCTCTTCCTACATTGATGTCATACAAAATTGGCGCAATCTGATCAGCATATGGTTTGTAATCTGTGCCTTCTATGATGACGAAGAAGAAAGCTGTTCGGACATGTCAGCATTTTAAGTGTAAAAGGTGTGTCTGTAACTGCTGTAATTGTAAGTTGGGTTATTATCCCCCTCCCACTCCACCCCATGGAGTTGAAAGATCCAAATGAGATTGATTTGAGGGTATGCGAGAACATTGATGCTGATGAAGACTCCTTTATAGTCCATCAAAGGTACTGAACCTGGAGAAGGACAAACTATTTTTAGATGAAGCGGGGTATGAATGAAAGTCGAAACAAAACAGCAGATATACGAGACTCCACCTCAGGTTTTGAAACCAAAGCCTCAGACAAAATGGGCAGAAGAGCCTCACCTCAAGTCTGAACTCCGGCAGCTTGTTTTGATTTAAACTAAATTGTATTGTTTTCAATTAAAAACATAAAGCATTAGTTGTCAGAATACATTACAATTCATGAATAATGCGCTACGACAGTGCATCGTTAATAGTTAAAAAAAAAATTACAAGCAAACAAATACATATAATAAATAGGTTAAAAATGACAAGTATGCAAGTACGTAAAATAAATAGGTTAAAAATGACAAGCAAGTATAGTCTGAGCCCAAAAGCAAGCAAGCAAATATAATATACAGGTTCAAAATGACAAGGAAGCAAGTACAGTCTTGGGTGCCAATAATATTCAATCATATAATCAGTCCACTACAGTTTCTAACTAGTAAACAACAACTAACTTTCTATGAGGAGACAGAGGACTTACCTGACTGTATAACGTGGTCTCCTCGATCGGCCGCCAATGCGAGTGACATACATCTTGTTTCCTCACAGGATCGAGGACACTGTCTTTTTAAACAACATTACATGAAAGAGGAAGGTGCAAAGTCTAACCACAGCCTGTGCATCAGGAATTCCTATATCTTCCTGGCCCCTGATCTAGAAGGGAGCGTCACTAGAGCGAAGTAGGAACTGTTGGAGACGCCATGGAAAGTGGAGACAAGAAGGCCTGGGGTATTGTTGCAGAGGAGCCCGCCTGAACGAGAGACACCGGAGGACACCGCTGTTCTTCAAAGACCGCTGTAGCCAAATACCGTGTTACCAGATGAGGCTGCATGGAGTCCTGAAGATGAAGGATCCTGTCAACAGGCCAGAACTCCCATCAGCATTCCAGGAGGGATACGACGAGTCCAGATGCGTTCAAAGGTTTAAACGTGGGGGCAGTGGGACCGAGTGTTTGCAGAGCAAGAACTAAGAGTGTAGTGAATTCTTCCCCCACCTTTTCTGATTGGATTGAGACATCACTGGATATCTGGCAATTTAGAACAGCTGTCAAACCTACTTTTTGCAAGGTGGTGAAAAGCAAAGAACCTCAACAACACATGTTTAGTGTTATCGACCCTTATGTCACATGAATTTTCTTTTGATTAATAGTTTCTTCAGATTACTTAGTTGTTGGATATTATAAGACCAATAGGTCACATAACCCTATGCACATTCACTCCTGGGTGAAATCGGTGAAGGGCACTTCTACATAAAGTTCAGTGACTTATCTGCACTTGTTTTGCTTCTTCCGATCTCCTAGGCGTAGGACCACTGGTTCCTGGATCACAAGTCTGAAAATAAGATAAGAGACTATGTAAGCCTGAGCATTTTTGTCATCACGGATACTATCTTTATAAATAAATTCACCAATACAACCAATATACAGTCGTGATAATGTAATGTAAAACCAAGAGTGATACTCCCCCAGCTACAGTTACTCCTTGCCAAGCCGTCATAATCGTAGTGGGCCACAGTGGTCAACATCTTTAAAGATCACTATAGAAGTTCCTAATCCCACCCAAGATGATCCATGCAAGGTCAGTTATTACCACTCTCCAAATCCTTCTGAGAAATCATGGAGTTATTCTACGTGTCTATTTCATCATTTGGGACCAACAAGCAATCCACAAGGTGTTCCCATTCTCTAGCCCTTTGACTCGTTCCGCAATCTCTTTTCAGCTCTCGAAATAACTCAGCACTTACAAGACTAGCCCATTTAACCAATGCATCTCGCCGTTTAATCATGTGAGTGGCTTTGAATGCATAGTCAATTCTCGTTTTGCCAGACTCAATGCTAAGTCAATATTTCTAGTAGTGATTTTCCTCTTTTTGGGCTGAGGGTATCCCCTAAGCATGGAGGCCAAGGGTGTACAAGGGATTGCTCGTAAAGTTACCTCATTAACAAAGTTCAGTACAGCTTCCCAGAAGTCCGCCAAGGATGAGCAGGACTATACCATATGAAACATTTCTGCCCCTAACTCCCCACATCTTGGACATTTTGCTGCAGCAGTAGCAGAAACCCTGTTGATCTTGCCAGGCATAAGGTAAGCTTTGTGCAGTTTGAGGGTGTCTGAAATCCTCCTTCCAAACACAAAGCTGTTCGTAAGTGAAAAATAAAACCTTCGACCTCGAAGTCATCAGAGGCTGTTTTGAAACCGGCAGAGCCTCTATATCAAAAACATTCTTGGCACTGAAAATAATCCAGGAATGCAATGGAGATTGTTTCACCACTCACAAGAAATTACACTGGATATGGAGGATTTGAAGCAAAAACGCTTTTAGTTTGACACCTAAACAGGCAATTTGTTTAGGCCTGCAACCAAGGATAAATAAACCAATTCTTTATCACAAGGTTCACTGCTATTTGGAAATACTGGTATTAAATGCAAAATGTTATTTGAGGTAGCAATTTCACATGATCTACCCCATTACCACATTCCTCAGCATATCTAGCCCACTGACCCAGCCATACAGTGTTTAGTTAATCAAATACTACAGAACACAACTCCATACGCTTTATGTATGCAGACACCTCAGACGGACACAGATGATAGTGAATGTCCGCTCCAGTAAAGTGCAAATTTTGTTCCACTTTCCGAGGATGTGTAGACCAAACACTTGGTGTAGTTAAAACCTCTAGAGTAGTACCCAATTAGAGAACTGCTTGCAGCATACCATCCTGTGAATGAAAGCTCATCATTAAAGCAAGGTGCTTGCATGGGTGTATAATTTAGTCTGTATTGAAATATTGTCCAGGACATACAGAAAAGTCCAATATCTACCAGTGCTAAAGAGTCTACTCTAGAGCAGAGTGTAAATTCAGAGCTGCACCACAGAGTCTGCTTTAGAACACTGCTTACGTACTGCCAGGTTTTGTAGTTCTACATACCGTTTGGAACAATCTGATAACCTGGAGGCCACAGAAGTCCCTCTCTGTGATAAAGAATTCAAATACCTTGATGTGTCAGGCAAAAGAATGCTAAGAGGAGCTGCTACCTTCAGATATGTGGCTAAATCCCAAGCACACATCAGCTGGTATGACTGTTTCTGGTAAGAGATTGAAGAAACACTCTTGTAAATTATTGGAAGACAGTGGAGGAATTCGTAACTGAAGAGAAAATATAGAGTGGGACTATGCTACTCTTTATGCGTAGACATAGTACGCCATCAGATAAATTTCAGCATTATTTCACATTGTTGCACTTTGCTCCATACTTCTGGGCTCCACCATGAGTTACAACAATTCCTATTGGATTTTACATTTGACTTGGCACATTTATTTGGTCCACATATTGATGAGGACCTACAAAGAAATTGGAAGGATATATTTGCTTCCAAATCATTAGGTGCCATTCAACAACCTCATTCATTGCACAAATGCCAATAAATATGAGGTAAGGCAAGGGAAGTTTGACAGACTTATCCAAATGTTTAATCATTTTAACAACAAGGACAGCAACAGCAATCAGTCTTAACAGAGTTGCAGCAGAGTCTCAAGTTCATGTGGATCCCCTGTTACATCCAAAGAGGGCTGTGTCTTCATTACTTTGATCACATAACATTTGTCGATGAAATACAGAGGGATTAACGCATCAGTGGAAGACAGTAACAACAAACACATAGTTATTATCAATAAGGCAGCATAGCTGCACCGGAGTTCACTCACATACCCACCTAAAAGTACCTCCACAGTAGTATAAGATGAAAAAGGCCACTTAAAAGCAAAGGAACAGTAGAGGAATTACCTTTATATCAGAAGGGTCAAGATATCTGCTCCATTTAACTACTAATATAAAGGAAGCACAGCTCACTGCAGCCTAAATTGGATTTGCGAGTCCCAAATAATTAACTACAGACTCTCCATTAAAAAAATACAACATGTAAAATTGTGATTCCTCTTCTACAAAGAGTTGACTTCCTTGCTGCACTCGAGTACAAGGATGTCTCCTTCCATGATTCCATGCTTTCAGGTCTTCACAAGTACTCCCAATTTATGGCAGGTGCAAAGTATAATTAATTCGCAGATTTGCTGTTTGACATAAAAACTGCTCCAAGTGTATTCACAATTTTTTTTGTTTTGGTGACCTAACCTGTACAGAGAAGGAGTGCGTGTTTACCCTTATGTGTACTACAGACTGATAAAAGGGATGCTTAACAACGTCTGTTCCACACAGACAATAACCCTGCTACACCAGGTAGAGTTCACCATCAGGGCCAGCCTCAACAGTGCCATATAGTTCTGTCTCAGTCCTTGTGAAAGCAACTTTATGTGGGCTTACACTCAGTACCCACTTCGGTCTTCCCCAGCCAGGAACAGTGTGCTGACATTTCAGGCACTGATTCCAATTTTCCAGACATCAACATTTATGACAGAATGGTGATCAAGTGTCTGGGCATCATGGTATCGTTCATAGAGTTTGTTCCCATTGTATGTTGACACGTGTCCATTACGGGAGTGTTTGGTGTCCCTATAGGCACCAGCATTTGCGGACTTGTATAGTTAATGTTGGTGTTGGCGCAAATCAACAAATGCCGCTATGGTGGAAAATACAAAATCACACACTGACAGTTGGCAGATTTGTAGCCATGCATAACACTCACTCATCCAGTGTGAGTGTTATGCATGGCCTTCACTGATTGGGAGCACATAAATGCAGTTTCATAATTCAGGGAAAATGGAGCAGTGTAGCACAATGTTTTAATTTATGTGTCATAACTGAAGGCAGCGTTTCCGATACTAAAACCGTTCCAGGCACACTGAGTACGAAAAATGTACTGACATAAGCAGACAGCGGGGCAACCATATACTATATTCAGAAGCAGGGACGAACACACTTCCTACTCCTGTCTCAGACTGCACCGGAGTTGAGGCTGGACTCTCAGAAGTCAAATGCGTTTTCTAGTGTTATGTCTTCCAGACACAGGCAATGACTTTTCACACTTGCTTAAGTATACAAAGCCTGATGGGTGGAATGCTGGAATTAATTGCAGCCACTGCTAATTAATTGTGCTGCATCCCTGGCTACCAATTTTGCACATTATGCCACCTCAGTTTGGATCTAGTCATATGCAATTCAGTCTTGACCCTGCTCCAATAGGAGATGTCCAGCCAAAACTGCCAGGTCCTTACTGGAAACCAAGCAACCAAACACACGTTACGCCCCTTATGGGGCTCTTCAGTCAGACGTAGTTTGGTTTCAGTGGCCTTGCTCAGCACACACAGTCAAGAAGCAAACAAGTAGGGTATCCCTAACTTGTTCCATCATAGGTGGAGCCCACCAAACAAAGATCTTCTGCAACACCTCAAAACAAAAAAAGTCCATCCTTTCTGTTGAGGTTTCTACACTCCCAATCCCATAGGAATGTTTTGTGGATAAACAGGTCAGAGATCTTTGCGTGCATTTTTCAGTCCCTCTCCCTGATTCATGCAGTAGAAGTCAAAAGTCTACAAGCCTGTGTGACCTTAACCTTAGTTGCTCTTATATAACACTGACAAGTATGGTACTCTGAGATGCTCAAAATGTGCAAAACATTGCCTATATTTGTTGAATATGCAAAGTAGTCAGATTTATTACCTCAGCCCATAGCCACCCAGTTTATCAATTAGGCTTCTAATGTCTTAAACTTTGAATACCTAAACTTGCAATCTGAATGCATAATTCTCAAAGAAGCATGTCAGCCCACAACACGGATTTGCTATACAGCAAAATGCAAAAGCTTAGTTCACTACTGTGAATAAACCTCTGTACATCTACTTACCATAACTTTATCACACATAGTGAAATACCTAGGCTCTCTAAAACGAAGCAGGTCTTATTTACACTTCTATTTGAACACAGTTGTCAGCGGTGTTTGCCTACCTACAAAACAGACACAACCTTTTCTCTGAGAGGAATGGTGACTTGTCGCCTAAATGGTATAGTGAGCATAGAAGCGGAACTTGGTTGAGTGTTGTACTGTGCAAAGCTGTATCTACAACCTGAATTTAAAAAAAACACAACAGTACAGTTACTGTAACCTCCCTCCCCAACAACCCCACCTCCCCATACTTCACCCGTAGAAGCATCTGTTGCCCCAAACATGTTAACAGAATTATAACTCAGTTTGAACTCGAGAATGGAGTGGTGGGGCCCCTCCAACTCTTAGGATCAGGAGTAGGATTCAGGACCCATGGTAACTTTATAGCCGGTAGGTCATTGTCTGTGTGTGCCATTGATGGGAGAGAGGTTACGCCATCAGAGTGTCATGCTTCGCAAAAGATCGGTGTCATCTACTAGGGCACCTGCTGGCATGATGGGTCGCCCGGTGTGGATCCAGCAATCCTCGAGATAGAGAGGCTGGAGTATGGGGATCAGGCGAGCCCTGGCCCATTGATAAGGTTGATAAAGAGGCCACTCGCTTGGTGTACGTCCCTTGGCCGAACTAGTGTGTTGTCTTTTTTTCAGTTTCAGGCCAGATCCTGTCTGGGTGATCCCTCTGTTCCCAAAGTGAAGGTTGGAGCGTTATTCATTCTATGAAGCGGTTGCTCCTCAGTGAGCCACGTCTAGGCTGCCTCCAAAGTGTCAAAGGAGTGACTTTTATTGGTAAAGACCACTCAAAGCCAGGCCAGAAATAGTAGTCTGTAAGAGAGATTGAGTGATCAGAGTTGCTGCTTAACCACAGCATAGGAGAGACGCTGTGACTGTACCTCTTTTGTTTATTCTGGGAAGATGAGCACTTTGATCCCATGGTAGGACAGGTCAGGGTGAGAGCGTGCCTCCTGCAGCATCATGTCTGTCCATAAAGCTGAGTATGTGTGGAATTATAGGCATATGGAGGGCACCTGGAGGTGGCCTGGGCACCATAGCCCAAGGTGCTCGCTTGAAGGCAAACCACAGGGAAAGGCGGTCTGTAGGCATCCTGGATTTAGTTCAAGTTTCTATCAAGGTGGCCACTTGTAGAGGTTCTGCCCCTTCAGGTATTCCTATGAAGCTCAAATTATTTTGACAGGAGCAGTTTTCCACGTCTTCTCCACAACAGTGGAGCTCGGCTGTGTGCGATAGCAATTTGGTGACTTTTGTTTTCAGTGAAGTGACCTCGTCCTCCACCGTGGACAGGTGGGCCTTGTAGGAGGCTGTCATGGTTTGTAGTGGGTACCTTATGTACTTCCACCTTATCCCACATCCAGTTATCCCTTATTAATGAAATGTAGTTTTCTAGCAGCTTAGGCTGATAGAGGTAGCTGTAGCATAGCAGCTTAGGCTGAACTAGGTGACATACAAATTTCCTGCAATACCACTTATAGTTACACAGTACTTATACACAAGTAAAGACAATGCTCAGTGTTACCAAAAAATAAAGGTAGTTTATTTGGGTAACACAAGGCCAAAAATATCTTAGAGGCAGTACTCCTTCTGGAGGTAAGTATTATGCACAATATATACACTAGACACCAAAATTAGACAAGTAAATAGTCATAAAAAAATGCAAACAATAGGAAATGCTATAGAAAGCAATGGGAGAAAATAGGCTATGGGCAACACAAACTATATACTAAGAAAGTGGAATGCGAATCACAAATTCCCCCCTAGACAAGTGTAGTGTGTGCAGAATCGCTGGCAGAGTAAGAAGTTTCCTTAGGACACACTACAAGTCGTGATTAGAGTTATTGCAAGAACCAAGCAAGACTGCAAACAACAGAGGTGGATTCCTGGACCTTAAGACCTGCAAAGAGGGGAGACCAAGTCCAGAAGTTGGAAGAAGTTCCAGGAAGGACAGGAGCCCCTGCCAACCTAGAAGAGGGTGCAAAAGAAGAGTCCCCGGTTGGACGAAGACTGCAGAAATGCACCAAAGGAAGATGTCTGAGGGTTCCTGCGTGATGCAACGGATGTCCCACGAAGAGATGTTGGATGCAGTCGAGTTTCAGCGCTGGATTGGTCCATCAAGCCGTGGTTCAAGCAAAGTCACAGATTATGTCAAAGTGGCGCTGCCTGGACCCAGGAGGGGCCTGGGGGCCTCAACTCGGACTGAGGAGGCAGAGGTGGCCTCCCAACACTGGAGGGAACCCACAGATGCCCAGGCAGCACCCACAGAGGCCCCAGGACACAGGGACGAAGAAGGTGCAAATTGCGGTTGTTGCAGCACTAAAAAAGAAGTTCCCACGCTGCCGGAGGACAACTCAGCGAGTTGAGCGTCGCAGGCTAGAGTGCTGGGGACCTGAGCCAAGCTGTGCACGAAGGATTCTTGTAAATAGTGCACAGAGACCTCAGGAGGTGAAGATGATGCGGTGCACAGGGGTACTGTTGCAAACTGGGAAGACAGCTATTACCTCCTCCAAATTTGGACAGCGGGACCTTAGGACAGTCTGTGTCGAAGGGGTCCACTACCTGTGTTCCAAGGAGCACGCTCTTCGGCAGGAGAGGAGTCCAAGAGAACCGGTCGTCGAATTAGAAGGTGCCTGCAAGAGCAGGGAAGTGACTCCGTCACTCCACGGGCGATTTCTTTGGTCCTTCTGGTGCAGGGTGAAGACAGGAAGGCCCCAGAGCATGCAGTTGTTGGCTGGAGCTGAAGTTGCAGCGGAAAAGTAGCCCTTCTGGATACTTTGCTGCTGTTAGTTGTTCCTGGAGCAATCTGCGGTCGATCCGAGGTCAGAGAATAAAGTAGTAGTTGCAGAGGATTCCTGCTGGAAACATGCTAGTAAAATCTGAAGAGAAACCCGCAGGAGAAACCCTAAATAGCCCTGAGAGAGGGATAGGCTACCCTATCAGGTGTGGACCTACCAGGAGGGGTCTCTGATGTCACTTGCTGGCACTGGCCACTCAGAGGTCTCAAGAGTGTCCCCACACCTTGGAAAACAAGATGGCTGAAGCCTGGGACACATTGGAGGATCTCTGGGCACCACCCCTGGGATAGTGATTGACAGGGTAGTAGTCACTCTCCTTTCCTTTGTCCAGTTTTGCGCCAGAGCACTGACTGGGGGTCCCTGAACCGGTGTAGACTGGCTCATGCAAGGAGGGCACCATCTGTGCCCTTCAAAGCATTTCCAGAGGCTCTGGGAGGCTACCCGTCCCAAGCCTGTAACACCTATTTCCAAAGCGAGTGGGTGTAACACCCTCCTCCCAAAGGAAATTGTGAGGTGGCAGCAGCTGTAGCTGCAGTGCAAGCCTCAGAGAGCTGGAGTGGCAGTACTAGGGGTCCATGGTGGAGACCCCGGGATGCATGGAATTGGCTCCCCAATACCAGATTTGGAATGGGGGGACAATTCCATGATCTTAGACACCTTACATTGCCATCTTCGGGGTTACCATTGTGAAGCTACATATAGGTATTGTGATCAAGACCAGTAGGTCGAAACGCGTCAGTGGTGAAGGATGGTAATTTAATTTTGACTGCAATAAAAAGAAATAACTTCCTCCTGGAGTGCGGGTGTGAAGTTGCTTGCAACTGTTTGTTTTAGGATTTATGAGAGGAAATGGTCCATTCCTCACACCTGCACCAGCATGAAAGAGCGCGCCAGATGCAGGGCCAGTTTGTTTGCTCATATATATATATATATATATATGTCAGACACCCCAAAGGTAGGTCTCTGCAGCCCAGGAGTCAGGGTGCATTATATTTAAGGTGCAGACATATAAGCACAAGCTTCTATGTCTCTATAGCGTCCTTTCCATTAAGGTACACTATAAGTGCAGAAAGGTCCATAGGATAACATTGGACTTAAGTACCGGTTGAGCAGAGCTGCTAGCTCCATTATGGTACCACCTAGATATGAGTTTGGTGTCAAAAATGTGCTTTCTCTCCCCCAACACTATTCTAATATCGAGTAACAGCTGCCATGTACCTAGGTAGCACACTGGAGGTTGCCCAACTGTTTGGCACCCATCTTTCTGTTCTGCCTGAGCAGCCCAGGCTTTTTCCCACACTTGCTGCTGCTAAGACAGGTTTCTAACCTCCTGCCAAGTAACCTGGGTACTCCCAGAGGTAAGAAACAAAGGGGTGAGGCAGGAAGGACCCCAGCCAGACTAGTGAGTAGAGCCATCAGGTCAGTAAGCTGCAAAGGCTTCACCACCTGTTATAGCCATCAGCACTGTCCTCCAGTAAGAATCCAGCCCGCTCGTGGACAGGTGGGAAATTAGGTATGCAGGACTGTGCACACTGCCAGCAGGCTGACCACACCCCTAGGGTAAACGGTCCGGTCTGTGCACTAAATTTTGATTTCTGCCTTCTTAAAAGTGGCAGAATAGAGGTTTCTTGGTAGCTAAAGTTGACCTGTCCCACTGCCTGTGGTCACCTCAGGCACAGATGAGCTGTAGAAGCGAGCTGCCCCTTGGCCACTTGTCTCCACACCCCTACATTCCCTAAATCCAGGATTTAAGGAACACCCCTGACACCACAACTTCAGATCGGATCTACCATCTTCAAAGAAGGACCAGAAGCTCAGCATCATTGACAACCAGACTTTCCCCACTGCTCTAAAGCAGTAGACTGGGAAATGGGTGATCTGCCTTTGTCCTTGGTTGAAACGTGTCCCTCTGGATGGGAATGATACTTGTGAAAGCCAGAAGTACCTTTAGTCTCCCTTGGTTTAGTGGCACTAGTCCCCTGCAAATTGCAGTTAAAAGCAACCGCAGACTTTGAATCTTCACCTGCCATCAGGCCTGCTGTGGGATTCTCGAAAACCAGGTGGTCCAGTGTCTTCTGGGAGTTGTAGTCCAGCCTTCCTCCAAGTGACAGGCTGCGAAACCGCTCCCTTGAACCTCAGGAAGTTCTCAAAAAAATCCTGTACCTTAAATGTTGCTAAGGCTTGTTGATTCCAGTCCAGTAATTAACCCCTGTCGTTGGTTCATTTTAGCGCCTTGCTTTTAGCGGGTAAATTTAATTTTTCTAATCAGCTGCTATTCTGCAAAAGTGTTGCTATCAGTTCCTTTACACAATATTTCACGCTATGCCTCTGCTCAAGGGTGTAACTGATAGTTTATCTAGTACTGTGCCACAAGAGTGCGGAGCCAACCTTCAACACTTAAACGCATTATCACATCAGGCCTATTATCAGAACTCAACATGTTTTTGTTACAAAAATGCCACATAGACCAAAGAAGGTGAGAGAAGTCATGCCAGGCAGAGGAGCCATCCTGAGCTGTTTGGCACTTCATTGAAACTTTGCTGACCTCAGCCCTGTCTCTACAGCCAACCAAGGAGACTGATTTCCGGTGTGGGGGGCGAGAGTTCCTTCCAGGGATTTCTGTTCTCTCACATCGAACCTAGAAGTGCAGGTAGGAATTTGTTAGCACATGTTTATTCCAGTACACTGGGACTGTTTATCTCTTTCTCACTCATGGTAATAATCCTTACTGTGCTATGTCTCAAAATCCTAATAATTGCAGCTCATATCGTATTATAGAATGCAGTTGTTTCAACAAATGCATTGAAATTGTTCCTGCATCTCTTTGTCCGCCTTGGCTTGTGTGAGACTTGTGCAAATGAGAGAAAAAGGCAAGATCTGCCAACCGCAACTTCCCTAAGGAGCCAGAGAGTCATGTTTTCTAGGCTGCCACAAATCACCTTTACAACCTAGGTTCGGGTGAGGTGCTGCTAGCTAGCCGAAGTAGTTAGGCCGACAGTTTCGAATCGGTGTGGGAGTGACTCGTCACCAGCACATGGTGGTGCTGCTGCCTGACAATCAACAGTCTTACGCCCAACGGTAAGAGTTATACAACATGGCGCCACCAACTTTAGTAAAGCACTAATTTTACAGGTCTCCTGCATATCTCACTTGCAAATGCTAAAGGTGCCCTAATTACTTTAATTGGAGACTTCTGTGGTATTAGGGAAATATCCTCCTCAGCTTAGTAGATAGCACCTATTGTAGGCACTAGGTTGTTCAAGCTTGAACCTTAAAAGGTTTCCCCCATTGATGTTCCCAACTCTGATCCCTATCTTTTTGATATGACTAACACACAACCAGTAAATATCCCAGAAAACTGTCACGCAGTTTCTTTAAGCTAATTGACTAACTCATGAGAGTGGGGATGTTATGCCTGTGGTGGAGACACACAACGCATACAGAACAGAAATATTCTACTCATGGGTCACCTTTCCTGCAGTCAACGCCGACTCAAATACATTCCAGACATACAGAATAGCGCATGTACCACAACAATACAGAGCATACCAATATTTAGAGATACTGCTAACTTATCAAAAACACCATGATTGGTTTAATGTCGCCCTCCCTCATGTAAGACAACCAGTTAGGTTAGGTCCAGTAAGAAGCGATGAACCTACATGACTAACATTAGTTACATGTACACCGCATCCTAATGTTCAAGCTATGCAGTACCCGAAGTGCGTACTTTATACAACAATTTAGTTAGTCTATATAGATGATTAATACAATATGTACTGCAGACCTTAAACACCGCCCAGGCGAGAGCTGCTCCAGCTATAAATCAAATGGCTGTCACAGTCATAAATCCCCAAACTGTCCATTCAACAATGGTAAAAGTACCCACTAAGCGGGAGAGATCCTGTTCTAGGTTGCACAAAAAAAAAAAAAACAGCTGGAAGCAGTGTTTCCCCATACCGGACCCTGAGAAAAACATAGAATCGTCTATAGAGGATTGTGCTACTTGGGGCACAGTCTTTGCTGCAATATGTACCACAATGCATGGTACACCGAAGGTTGTGAATCTTCCGGAAGTGTTGAAACAAATCCACAATGGACACAGGGTAGCCCCTGCCCTGGACTTGGGGGTGCATTTTGCCACAGTTTCCTCAGTTATTTTAAGCAGCATTAAATAGGAAGCAGCAGCTTTGGCAATACCCCGCGGGTCCAGGAGGTTCCTCAGTGAAATCAGGATCGTGAGTTGTCAAAGATTATTTCTGAAACTTATACTAGTGTTGGTCAGGATAGTCTGCGGGCATAACCAACTAAACCACAATTACAAAGTACTTCCGGTAAGGAAGGTACTAAGCAGGCACAAGAAAGCTCTAAAAAATGCTGGTTAAAACAAAAACCTAATAAAAATAGAAAAAGCCAAAGAGGAGAATCTCCGCATTCGAAGACCTCCTAAAAAAGATACAACCATAGAAATAGGGAAACTTTAAAAACTCTTGACAGATACCAGTATACTGAGACTCGCACATCTCATTCCTTCCAGGACTCACCAGACAAACGGATTGATAGTGAAGTGGGTCAGAACACTGTAGTGACTATGTGAAGCTGAAAAAGGGCTTACAACGTTCTTCAGAAACTTTCACAAAAAAAGGAAGAGAAACTTCCACAATAAAAACCCAAAATTTAAAAAGAAAAGTTTGCGGCTATTTCGGCTAAACATGCCAAAAATGTTGAGAACTTTACTGAAAAACAGAGCGTGGGCAGTGGCTCTGCTAGACAGCGCAGCAGAAGTCACAATATGTCACCAGAATCTTATATAACTTCTGGACACCGACCACCGAGTCCCCTGAAACATCGTCAAGAGCATCTCCCCACCTGACAGGGGCTTTAAATTACCCATACAAATTTAGGGAGACATACAGCGCACTGTCAAAGTAGTCTTCTGAAGAAGATTAACACTGAATTATGATATATTATTGGCAGAAAAGGGTTTGGCCACTTGAATTTGTCTGTGTTCTCCCACAAGGGGAAGATGTTTTTTTGCCTTCTTTCTCAGTCCTAGTTCCAGATACAGTAAAAGACGCTTATGCCACAGATTGGACATTGGTGCGAGCACTGTACCACAAGCATGTGGGGTGGGGTAAAGATTCCCTCTACCACTTTATTCCAAATCGATCCACACCATGGATCCAAGTTCAGTATCCTATTAAACATGAGGCTAAAGCACCAGCGATAGAAATGTTCTCACAAATGGAGTACCAGTGAGTAATCGAACCCTGTGTGCCTGCATTGAATAACCCTTTGTTCCCCGAAGCAAAACCTGGCCATTCATGCAGAATAGTGTTAGATCACAGACACTTAAACAGTCACACACGCACATTTGCAATACAGAATTCATATAGCACAGCGGTAAGGAACAACATTGTGCGGCAAAAATACAAATCAACCTTGGACATTTCCAATGTTTTTTTCTGCCAAAATCTAGCGCCTGAAAGCAGGGACTTAAGCGCTTTTACAGTGCCCGCCTCTCAAAGTAAATTGTGCCATTTGCCCAAGGGGTATAAGAACAGTCCTGGATTGTTCTCTGCCCGTGTGACATCCGTATTACATGATATTGATTTGGAGGCGTTGTCCTATCTGGATGACATCTATCTAACTGATGACCTCAACACACACTTAACCAGGGTAGATCGAATTGTTTTAGGATTTGCTGGCCAGGGCTACAAATTTAATTTCAAGAAAACCAAGATTGCTTTTTTTAGTGTCCTGTTTCTAGTCTATGAATTATCTCATCAGGGCAAGAACCTAGCTCCACAATTTCTAGAGAAGTGCGCAACTACAACCTCCAAATAGCAAGAAATTACAGTCATTACTGGGTTTCTTCATTTTTGGTCCGAACATACATTCTAGAATATGCTCAACGCATAGAACCAATTTGTGACTTCCAGATTTCTCAAGTAACCATTGGACACCCAAGCACACACCATTCTTAGAGCATTACAGATTGACATGCTTGAAGCAAAACACTTACACACGTGACAATAAAACAAACTTGGTAATCAGGGTAATTCTTGGTGCCATCAGGTTAACCTATGTCACATTTAATGAGGGGGACACCCATTTGTACTGCAGTGCAGAACAACGCTTTGCACCAACAGAAGAAATACTGACTGCTGGTCAGATGGCGGTCCTTAAGGAGAGGCCACTTGCCCAGGGGAAAAGCACCATTGTCGTCACTGATACCAGTCCTAGAGGCTGTCTTAAAAGCAAGTGTTCCAAACACATTACATCCACGTTGGATTGGGCTACCTCTTTGACCACAGCCGATGTCAATGATGTTATTGACACAAATATAAAGACCCAATAATTCCTTTGATATGAGCTTGAGTACCCCACATCCACAAACATTTTGCCTCTTGAACAATACAGAATCATTATTTATACTGATGGTTCAGCACAACCAGCTGTAGGTACCAAACACCATTACTCCTCTGCTTGTGCAGCTGTCAGTGGAATAATGAGAGATGGTCAATTCTGCCCTCTACATACCTACATGCAAACCTTGGGGGACTGCAAAGTACAGCTTGCAGAGCTTACCTTCTAGACAATCTGTCACCTTTTCTTTACATAGCCTGTAGAACCCAGTTACAAGATGTTAAAATAATCCAGACTGGAGATAGTAGTAGCTTGTATGATTATTTTTCTTACAGACAGACAGAAAAAGCCTAAAATCTTTCTCAGGTGTCTTAGTAGGCCACAGCTGCAAGACATCAAAACTTTAATCTGAGACTAGAAAGAAAACTTCACATCAACCAGTGTTCCTAAATTTTTAACCATGGATATCTGCTATTCTTTGAAAGAAAGGGCCTCCTGCTGCTAGCTGTTGGGCATTGTTTTGGATTTTTAGCAGTGGTTTCCAATACTGCTCTTGGCATCCACTCCATACTGGGAAAGCATACACAATTGTCAGATAATCATGTTGATTGCATGCTCCTTGCCCTGCATAGGCATTCACTTCTCTCTTAGGAAGAGGTACCATGCTGCCAGTTTGTTAGATGCCTTCTTGTTGGTTTTATCAATGTGGTTTCTCCAGGTGAGTTCAGAGTCCCCTAGTTAGGAGCTACTGTTTTCCTTTTTCCTTTCAGGCAGATTGGAGGGTGGTGTTAAATGTTTTTTTCCAGTGAAGGATATCACTGTGTTCGTACTTGTGGTGATATCAGCACCACCAGCTCATCCGCACCACCAAGAAGAAATCACTTAAGGACCGACTGGACAACAACGCCCACGATAGCAAGGAACTCTTCAGCATCGTCAAGGAGTTCTCCAACCCGAGCACCGGCAACAACAACATCACCCCTTCACAAGATCTCTGCGACTCCCTCGCCTCGTTCTTCCACCGCAAGATTGCCGACATCCACATCGGCTTCGGCACACCATCCTCGCACCCAACCGTCGAACCAACGCACCCCACCACGACCCTCCGCACCTGGACCGCAGTGACCACCGAAGACACAGCCCGCACGATGAACACCATCCACTCCGGATCTCCGACTGACCCCTGCCCCCACCACGTCTTCAACAAGGCCGACTCCACCATCGCACCCCAACTCCGAGACGTCATCAACACCTCCTTCAACAACGCCACCTTCCCGGAGAGCTGGAAGCATGCCGAGCTCAGCGCCCTACTGAAGAAACCAACAGCAGACCCCACCGACCTCAAAAACTTCCGCCCCATCTCGCTCCTCCCTTTTCCTGCCAAAGTCATCGAGAAGATCGCCAACAGACAGCTTGCCGCCTTCCTCGAGACGAACGGATCCCTCGACCCCTCGCAGTCCGGTTTCAGAGCCAACCACAGCACCGAGACCGCCCTCATCGCAGCCACCGACGACATCCGAGCCCTCCTCGACAACGGGGAAACGGCGGCACTCATCCTCCTGGACCTCTCCGCCGCGTTCGACACTGTCTGCCACCGCACCCTAGTCCAACGCCTCAGCAACACCGGCATCCAAGAGAAGGCATTGAAGTGGATCATCTCGTTCCTCACTGGAAGAACACAGAGTGTCCGCCTCCCCCCGTTTCGTTCCGAGGCCACCGAAGTCATCTGCGGCGTCCCGCAAGGATCATCACTCAGCCCCACCCTCTTCAACGTCTACATGAGACCTCTCGCAGCCATCGCACGCCAACACAACCTCAACATCATCTCCTACGCCGACGACACCCAGCTGATCCTCTCCCTCACCAGAGACCCCGACATCGCCAGAACCAGCCTCCACGAAGGGATGAAAGACGTCGCCGAGTGGATGAAGAACAGCCGCTTGAAACTGAACTCAGACAAGACGGAAGTCCTCATCCTTGGACCATCACCCTCTGCCTGGGACGACTCCTGGTGGCCCCCAGCCCTGGGCACCGCCCCCAAGCCGACAGACCACGCACGCAACCTGGGATTCATCCTGGACTCCTCCCTCGCGATGACCAGACAAGTCAACGCCGTCTCCTCTTCATGCTTTCACACCCTCCGCAAGATCTTCCGATGGATCCCTATCGAAACCAGGAAGACGGTCACCCAGGCCCTCGTCACCAGCCGGCTGGACTACGGAAACACCCTCTACACCGGAACCACAGCCAAGCTACAGAAAAGACTACAACGCATCCAGAACGCCTCCGCCCGACTCATCCTGGACATCCCTCGACACAGCCACATCTCCGGCCACCTGAGGAACCTGCACTGGCTCCCCGTCAACAAGAGGACCACGTTCAGGCTCCTCACCCACGCACACAAGTCCCTCCACAACCTGGGCCCCAAGTACCTCAACGACCGCCTGACCTTCCACACGCCCACCCGCCAGCTACGGTCCGCTAGCCTCGCCCTCGCCACCGTACCACGCATCCGAAGAGCCACCGCCGGAGGCAGATCCTTCTCCTACCTGGCGGCCAAGACTTGGAACTCCCTCCCCATCCACCTTCGGCTGACCCAGGACCACCTCGCCTTCAGGAGACAACTCAAGACCTGGCTGTTCGAGCAGTAGCGGCCCCCCTCCCCAAGCACCTTGAGACCCTTCCGGGTGAGTAGCGCGCTATACAAGTGCTATGATTGATTGATATCTCTCTGCCAGTCACTGTACCAACCAGAAAATCTGCTGATGGATGTTTCAGGATTCTTAATCACTTTCTTTTCACTGTATAATTGAGAGATGACAGCAGCATTGTCAGCACAGCAAGGTCTGATTTCTGTAGGTGTATGATTTGTAAACACTGAATAGAAATGATCCAAGAATTGATTCCTGAGTCAAGTCACCAAGTATAACCTGTACTGTTGCGCTTGCTTCTAGTAAAACTACTTGAAAGGTGTGTTCTGTCAAGTAGCTGGATAGCAGGTATACCAGGTAGCTTATAAACCTGAGATTAACAAACTTGTAGATCTGTTTTGTGTGGCACACTGTGTGAAATGCTTTGACTACATCTAGGAATACTACACCATTTTCTTATTAATGTTAAAACCATGTCTAGTTCCACTAGAAGTGGCACTGATGGGAAAAGACAATATCCTTGTTCTGTTCTATGGATATCCCTATCCCTCATACCCTTCCAGACGTTACTACAGTAGTTCTCCGGGCATGGCGATCCACATTGAAAAGAATCAGAGGATTATCCTCAAATTCCCCTTTGGAGAGGCATATTAATGCAGCGTTCAGCATTCCTCAAAGCTTTTGAGAAGTGGGATCTTATTGGCACAGGAGGAACATTTGGCAAGGCACCACCTAAAATACTTCCAAGATCTTCCAACTGAATACTCATTAAATAAATCCCAGTTCTACCTCTAGTTACAACAAGTTCATGCACCCCATTGCTTTTGGAAAGTACTTAATGATACACTTTACTTTAACTATTTGAAACAAAGATCCTTATTAAAGGTCCAAAGGGAAAGGGATATACTTCCTGGATCAACAAGACCCTTGTGATTGATTTACCAGATCCTTTGCGACTTTAAGGACACTTTAGGAGGATTGGTTGTGTCTGGTATGACTTCGACTCTCGAGATGCTTGCATGTTTCCTAGGGCACTGGTCAGCCCCTTAAGACTTCAACTTATCCAATTTAAGTACCTCCACACCTCCTATATCACACCTATTGTGTCGGACAAACAACCAGTCTGCTTTCATTGTTCAGAAAAGCAGGCGCATATTTTCCATGTCGTTTGGGAATGCCCTCTCTTTATGCAGTATTGGCAGGATGTGTTTGCTTCTCTCACACAGATGCTGGGAGAACCAGTAAACCATCCCCAAGTGTTGCATTGTTGGGTAATGCAGATGATTTTGGGGGGAACCCGAGTAGCGTGTACCCTAGTAGGTGTTTGAACATTACTTGCCAAAAGGGGCATAGCTAAATATTGAAACTCACCACCCCCTCCACCCTTGGTTAGCTGCAAGCGGCAATGGACTGGTTGTGCAAAACTAGAAGAGCCAATCTACCTCTCCATGGACTATCCTCAGAAACATGAGAAAGTGTGGGGAGATAGTGGCTGTATCATGGCTAAAGCTAATGAACATACAGTCTTACCTGGACAACTTTGTTAAAGGGATACACCTTTACTTTGTTGGCAGAGAGTTGAATATGTTGTTACTAAATGTCTTGAAAATAATTTAATTTCAATATTGAAAAGTTCCTTGTCTTGTCCATTACTCAGAGTAGTTGATGTTTTGTTGAGTGTTCTATTTGGAACCCAAATGTCTTTTAAGAGAGAGTTTTCACTATACACAACGCCACTGAGATCAGCAAGAATTACCTTTTTTAGGATCTTTGATAAGCCAGAGCACAAACTTATAGGACAGTAGTTTGCAGGATCTCTGCAGTAATTTCCCTGGTTTGGAAATACAATTACACATGCTTCTTTGCCACCTTAAGGAACTGCTTGTTCAGTGCAGTTAAAGTTTTTAGCCCTAAAGACTGGGAAAGGTTCTTGATTACCATATCCAGGACATCTGTTTTATGCCTTGCTGTGCCAGTCGGGCCAGTAACTGTAAAGTAGTTTTTTCTTGAATGGGCGAGAACAGTACAACCCTTGCTATTTGCTGTCCGATAGTTCCAGCACTGGCAGTAGGGGCACCAGGTATGGTTGATATCCTGGAGTCCAATAAAGCACCTGTTTGTGCAAAGCTTTATGTAATTGGAGCTCTAGACGACAGCCAAACAAAGAAAACCTACTTGGCATCTGGACATGCATGCTAGTTACTTCAGTGATCCTCCTTGGTAGCAGATCAATCTTGTGAAGATTTATTTTTGTGTTAATGATCACAGATGTTCTGCCACCCTTGGCTCCTTTTGAATGGGCTGTTTAGTAGACTCTGTGCTTTGCAAGTGTAAGCATGTGCCTGCCTTGGAAATGTGTCTCTGAGGTAAGCGCTACACTTATATATTCAGAGTCCATCCATTCATCTCTGCAGTCCCTGTGTAAAAATCATTGTTCTGAAGCAGTGTTTACCAAATTGTGGGTCACAAACCATTTTTGGTGGGTCTTGAAAGTCAAAGCAGTAAATATAAATGCCTTTAAACTCTGTACGTATTTTGTCACATTTGCTACGCTTCGAAGATAGAGGTCAAATGTCACACTATGACTCCTGACAAATTGCTGCTTGTTTTTCAACATCGGGATTAATCTTTACAAACACTCTGCAGTTAGCCTTTAATCTCGGAGGCTTCTCGGCGCCTACAGGCAGGCTCCATTCATGCCTTTTCTGCCCACAACTCCTTATCAGTGGGCTAGAACGTCACCGAGAAAAACAGCATCACCTTGAGAGATGATGGTGCTGATACAGACGTTGGATCGATCTTGTCCGGTGTCAAATCAATCTACACCTGCCCGGAATAAGGTCCTGGTGCCAGCCCTGGCTTCACCAGCACCGCAACAGGCTTCCTCAACATCATAGCCTTCATTATGGACGCCGCTGCTGGAATCCAGGTTGAGATCTAGGAGGGAATGCTTGAGGCTCTTGGGGGAGCAACAGTATTTGGAAGAATGGCAGGACCTCGAGGAAGGAGAGATTCCATTGCCTTTCCACAACTTTGAAGGTATTGAAGTAGTGAGTGGGCTGGACGCATCCCCTCAGTGGCATTGTTATCCCCTGGGGGTATACCCTCGCCAAAGGTTACCTCGTATCATGTGGTAATTAGGAAGGCAGCAGAACGTCTTGACTTACTGCTGCCTACTACGGAATTGAACTTGAACATTTTGACCAAGGTTCTCCACTCTTTCTCTGTGGCATCAGAACCCCTGCTACCATTTAACACGGCTTTGTCGGAGCCAGTTTTGAATCTGTGGCAGAAACCTCTTACTGCTCCTGCAGTTTCATAGTCCATTGCTAGGAGGTATAGAGTTGCAGCAGGTGACCAGCAATTTCTGAGTCAGCATCCAACACCTGAAAGTCTGGTGGTGCAAGCTTCAAGGTCATCAAGGGCAGCACCGGGTGCCTTTCCAACGACTTGGAGCAGTCGGCGAAAAATATATTTTTGTCAGTAACTATGACATTGAAATCAGAGAATGCTACATATCCATGTGCTGATGGATTCGGCCAAAGAGGTCATCCCCAGACTGCCGCAGGATGTACAATGTCATTTTGTGGAACTATTGCAGTAAAGTCAGGTGGCAGCGAAACAGGTTGTTCGATGGCATATGTTGCTGCAGATACACATGTTTGGCACAGTCCGCTGCCTGGTGTTGGGCTCGGAGTATTACAAGTTGTTTTTCTTCGAAGAAGTCTTTTTGGTCACGGGACCGAAGGACTCCTCCCTCTTTGGCTCCATTGCGCATGGGCGTCGACTCCATCTTAGATTGTTTTTTTCCGCTGTCGGGTTCGGACGTATTCCTTTTCGCTCCGTGTTTCGGTTCGGAAAGTTAGTCAGAATCTCGGAAGAAAGCGTCGGTATTGTTCCGTTCGGTATCGGGATAGTTAGGTACATCGACACCGATCATCGGAAGACTTTGGGGCAGTTTCGATCCCCCATCGGGGCCTGGTCGGCCCGACCGCGTGCGACATCGAAGCCGATGGAACGGACCCCGTTTCGTTTCTGCCCAAAATGTCACAGTAAGTATCCTTATACAGATCAGCACTTGGTCTGTAACTTGTGCTTGTCCCCCGAGCACAAGGAGGATACCTGTGAAGCCTGTCGAGCCTTCCGGTCCAGAAAAACACTCCGGGACCGAAGAGCCAGGCGTCACCAAATGGCGTCCACGTCGACAAAACAACGTTTCGACGACGAAGAGGAAACATTCTCGGTTCCGGAATCAGAATCCGGAGACTCCGACGTCGAACAACAGCAACAAACTTGTGAGTAAGACGTCGAAAAGTAAATCCATCGACAAACCGAAAGCCCAGGGGACGCCACTGCCAACAGGCCATGGCTCGACCCATAAATCAGGCGACCCGTCGAAGGGGCCGAAAAAGGGCACGCCCATAGCGAAGACACCCGACTCCGGTCGAGGGACCGCCATGGAGCAACCTCGGAGCCGAGAAAGCGGCTCCGAGAGACAAAAACAAGATACCGGCACCGAAAAACATCGGCACCGAGAATCCATGCCGAAAGGAACAAAAATTCTGTCGGTGCCGAAACCGAAAAAAGATTCTCTCTCGGCGCCGAAAAATACCACACCTTCATCCTACTCAGAGGAACAAGGACTAAGTGGCCAAATGCACAAATTTGGACAAGAGCTCCAAAGTGTAGAATCGGACTACACACAAAAGAGACTGTGCATCCAGCAAGATACAGGGAAGATATCAACCCTTCCCCCAATCATGAGGAAAAGAAGGATCGGACTTCCAAAGGATGACACACAACCACAAGCCAAAGTGGTTAAAAAAGTCACGCCTCCGCCCTCTCCTCCACAGGCATCGCCGGCACAAACACCGCCAAAAATGCACTCACCAGCGCAAACTACCATAAGTCATGACGATCAGGATCAAGACGCTTGGGACCTGTATGACACCCCAGTGCCGGACAATGATCCCGAGTCATACCCCACAAAGCCGTCACCGCCAGAGGACAGTACCTCATACTCGCAACTGGTGGCTAGGGCTGCAGACTTCCACAATGTCCAACTGCATTCCGATCCTATAGAGGATGACTTCTTGTTTAACACCCTCTCGGCTACACATAGCCAATATCAATGTCTCCGAATGCTACCAGGGATGTTACGGCACGCAAAACAAATTTTTGAGGAGCCCGTAAAATCAAGAGCCATCACCCCAAGGGTGGATAAGAAATACAAACCACCACCCACAGACCCAGTGTTTATTACTTCGCAGTTACCACCCGACTCTGTGGTAGTAGGGGCAGCTCGCAAAAGAGCAAATTCACATACATCTGGCGACGCCCCACCTCCGGACAAAGAAAGCCGAAAATTTGACGCGGCAGGGAAAAGAGTGGCGTCACAGGCAGCCAACCAGTGGCGCATCGCAAATTCACAAGCGCTGCTGGCCAGATATGACCGCGCACACTGGGACGAGAAGCAACTTCTCGTAGACCATCTTCCCCAGGAATACCAAAAAAGGGCGCAGCAAATAGTGGAAGAGGGACAAACGATCTCAAACAATCAAATCCGCTCTTCACTAGACGCAGCCGATACTGCAGCAAGAACAGTCAACACTGCTGTCACCATAAGGAGACACGCTTGGCTACGCACTTCAGGCTTCAAACCTGAAATCCAGCAGGCTGTCCTTAATATGCCCTTCAACGAGAAACAACTGTTTGGCTCGGAAGTGGATACAGCCATTGAAAAACTTAAAAAGGACACAGACACGGCCAAAGCCATGGGCGCACTCTACTCCCCGCAGAGCAGAGGCTCTTTCAGAAAAACTCCATTTAGAGGGGGGTTTCGTGGCCAACCCACAGACACCACCAGCCAACAATCAAGAACCACACCATATCAGGGTTCCTTCCAAAGGGGAGGTTTCAGGGGATATCGGGGGGGTCAATTCCCAAGGAGTAGGGGAAGATTCCAGACTCCAAAAACACCTCCACCTAAACAGTGACTTTCAAGTCACGCAACCCCTTCACTCAACACCAGTGGGGGGAAGACTAAGCCAATTCTACCAATCTTGGCAACAGATTACAACAGACAATTGGGTATTAGCAATAATCCAACATGGCTATTGCATAGAATTCCACAACTTCCCACCGAACATCCCCCCCAAAACACGCAAAATGTCACAACATCATTTAGAACTTTTAGGACTAGAAGTTCAAGCACTACTGCAAAAGGATGCAATAGAATTAGTACCAGTACAACAAAAAAACACAGGAGTTTACTCCCTGTACTTTCTAATTCCAAAAAGAGACGAAACATTGAGACCAATATTAGATCTCAGGACACTAAATACCTACATCATATCGGACCATTTTCACATGGTCACACTACAAGACATCATTCCACTGCTCAAACAGCAAGATTACATGACCACATTAGACCTAAAGGATGCGTACTTTCATATACCAATACACCCTTCTCACAGAAAGTACCTACGGTTTGTATTCAAAGGAATACATTACCAATTCAAGGTGTTGCCATTCGGAATAACAACTGCACCAAGAGTGTTCACAAAATGTCTAGCAGTAGTAGCAGCACACATCAGGAGACAACAGATACATGTGTTCCCTTACCTAGACGACTGGCTAATCAAAACCAACACAGTAAAAAAATGCGCAAACGACACCACCTTTGTCATACAAACCCTTCACAAACTGGGGTTTTCCATCAACTACACAAAATCACACCTAGAACCGTGTCAAACACAACAATATCTAGGAGCAACCATCAACACATCAAAAGGAATTGCCACTCCAAGTCCACAAAGAGTGCAGGCATTCCACAAGCTAATAAGTACTATGTTTCCAAACCAAAAGATACAAGCAAAATTTGCGCTAAAACTTCTAGGCATGATGTCATCATGCATAGCCATTGTCCCAAACGCAAGACTACACATGCGACCCTTACAACAGTGTCTAGCATCACAATGGTCACAGGCACAGGGTCAACTTCAAAATCTGGTGTTGGTAGACCGCCAAACATACCTCTCGCTTCTATGGTGGAACAGCAAAAATTTAAACAAAGGGCGGACATTTCAGGACCCAGTGCCTCAATACGTTATAACAACAGATGCTTCCATGACAGGGTGGGGAGCACACCTCAATCACCACAGCATTCAAGGCCAATGGGATATACACGAAACAAAATTTCATATCAATTACCTAGAACTGTTGGCAGTATTTCTAGCGTTAAAAGCCTTCCAACCCATAATAACACACAAATACATTCTTGTCAAAACAGACAACATGACAACAATGTATTATCTAAACAAACAAGGAGGAACACACTCAACACAATTGTGCCTCCTAACACAAAAAATTTGGCAGTGGGCGATTCACAACAACATTCGCCTAATAGCACAATTTATTCCAGGAATACAAAACCAACTAGCAGACAACCTTTCGCGAGACCACCAACAAGTCCACGAATGGGAAATTCACCCCCAAGTTCTGAACAAGTACTTTCAAATTTGGGGAACACCCCAGATAGATTTGTTCGCAACAAGAGAAAACTCAAAATGCCAAAACTTCGCATCCAGGTACCCACACCGCGAATCACAAGGCAATGCTCTATGGATGAATTGGTCAGGGATATTTGCGTACGCTTTTCCCCCTCTCCCTCTCCTTCCATATCTAGTAAACAAGTTAAGTCAAAACCAACTCAAACTCATACTGATAGCACCCACATGGGCAAGACAACCTTGGTATACAACTCTACTAGACCTTTCACTAGTACCGCATGTCAAACTACCCAACAGGCCAGATCTGTTAACACAACACAAACAACAGATCAGACATCCAAACCCAGCATCATTGAATCTGGCAATTTGGCTCCTGAGATCCTAGAATTCGGACACTTGGACCTCACACAAGAATGCATGGAGGTCATAAAACAAGCTAGAAAACCTTCCACTAGACACTGCTATGCATCTAAGTGGAAAAGATTTGTTTACTACTGCCATGCCAATCAAATACAACCAGTACATGCCTCTACTAAAGACATAGTAGGATACTTACTACATTTGCAAAAAGCAAATCTCGCTTTTTCATCTATAAAAATACACCTCGCAGCTATATCTGCTTACCTACAAACTACTCATTCATCCTCTCTATTTAGAATACCAGTTATTAAAGCATTCATGGAAGGGCTAAAAAGAATTATACCACCAAGAACACCACCAGTTCCTTCATGGAATCTTAACATCGTCTTAACAAGACTCATGGGTCCCCCTTTCGTACCCATGCATTCCTGTGAAATGCAATATCTAACCTGGAAGGTCGCATTTCTCATTGCAATCACATCCCTCAGAAGAGTAAGTGAAATACAGGCATTTACCATACAAGAACCATTTATTCAAATACACAACAATAAAATAGTTCTACGAACAAATCCAAAATTTCTGCCAAAAGTAATCTCACCATTCCATTTAAATCAAACAGTAGAATTGCCAGTGTTCTTCCCACAACCAAATTCTGTGGCTGAAAGGGCACTACATACATTAGACATCAAAAGAGCACTAATGTATTACATTGACAGAACAAAGCTAATCAGGAAAACAAAACAACTGTTCATAGCTTTTCAAAAACCACACATAGGAAATCCAATCTCTAAACAAGGCATTGCTAGATGGATAGTCAGATGCATTCAAACATGCTATCTTAAAGCCAAAAGAGAATTGCCTATTACACCAAAGGCACACTCAACCAGAAAGAAAGGTGCTACAATGGCCTTTCTAGGAAACATTCCTATGAGCGAAATATGTAAGGCTGCAACCTGGTCTACGCCTCATACGTTTACTAAACACTACTGTGTAGACGTACTAAATGCACAACAAGCTACAGTGGGCCAAGCTGTACTAAGAACATTATTCCAAACTACTTCAACTCCTACAGGCTAAACCACCGCTTTTAGGGGAGGTAACTGCTTTAAAGTCTATGCCAAACATGTGTATCTGCAGCAACATATGCCATCGAACTGAAAATGTCACTTACCCAGTGTACATCTGTTCGTGGCATTAGTCGCTGCAGATTCACATGTACCCTCCCACCTCCCCGGGAAGCCTGTAGCCGTTTAGAAGTAGATCATAAACCTTAAACATTTGAACATTTGTAAAAAATTATTAGAAACTCTTATCATACATACATATTCACTCCATTGCATGGGCACTATTTATACCAAACAACTCCATCCTCACCCTCTGCGGGGAAAACAATCTAAGATGGAGTCGACGCCCATGCGCAATGGAGCCAAAGAGGGAGGAGTCCTTCGGTCCCGTGACCAAAAAGACTTCTTCGAAGAAAAACAACTTGTAATACTCCGAGCCCAACACCAGGCAGCGGACTGTGCCAAACATGTGAATCTGCAGCGACTAATGCCACGAACAGATGTACACTGGGTAAGTGACATTTTCAATACAATTGTGCCTGGATACTGCAGACTCTGTTGCCAGAGCCATGGGGACTTCAATTGCTCATAGAAGGCATGCATGGTTTAGAGGGTCAGGGTTTTCCCCTGATGTACAGTCCACTTTAATTATTCTTCCATTCGACAGATCCAGATTATTTGAAGCCAACACAGATTCAACTTGAGAGGTTTAAGGAGAGTAAGGCCACTGCCAAGTCATTAGGTCTTCAAACACTCTCCTTGACATATAAACCTTTCTGTAGGTTTAGGGGGTTTGGCCGCAGCTCCTCCTTTCATGGGCGGCAGCACTTCAAAAATCTGGAGTCTGCCAACCCCTTCTATAAATCCTTCTGAGTTATTGGGAGACCTAGGCAGCTTGGTGCCGTCTTCAGCTTTCCTCCTCCTACTCTTCATCCTCCACTGGAAACCTTTCTGTGAAGCAACCCCGGTTCTCCCTCCTTTTACGAATATGTGTTGCCTGTAGGAGGAGGTTAATTTATTTCCTTCAAAAGTGGAAGTCAATAACAATGGACAGTTGGGTTTTAGGCATTGTCGAACATGGGTATGCCCTTCCCTTTCAGGAGTTTCCTCCCCCCCTCCCCAGCATTTTATTGTTCAGAGGATCACCTGCTGTTGCTTCAACAGGAGTTAAAAAATCTTCTGTTAAAGGGCGCAGTGTAGTTGGTCCTGCAGCAGGGATGTTATTTATCCTCAAGAAAGATGGTTGTTTGAGGATCATCCTAGACCCGAGGATTTTGAACTGGTACCTCAAACAGGAGAAGTTCAAAATGCTGACCCTAGCTCAAGTGCTTGTGGCGCTGGACAAGAGAAACTGGATGGTTTCTATTGACTTGCAGGATGCGTATTTGCACATCCCCATTCTGAAGTTGCACAGGAAGTATCTCCGGTTTATGGTAGGGTCGTAGCACTACCAGTTGGCGGTCCTTCCTTTTGGTTTTGGTGTTACGTCCACACTTTGCGTCTTCACAAAGGTGATGGCAGTGGTTGCAGTGCATCTCAGAAGGAAGGGAATATAGGGTTTATCTTACCTGGACATTTGGGTGCTCAAAGCCAAGTCTCCAGAGTTGGTGCTGCACTATTTGCAGGTGACAACCCAGTTGTTGTTGTTCAACCTGGGCATTTCGTTGAATCATGCTTTCCCCTGCCTCGGAGGATTTGTGAAATTCAGGCTATGATTCCAGTTTTCAGAATGGATCGGTTGTTCCGGTCCTAAAAGTCCTATGCCTGTTCGCTTCCTGTATTCTGTTGGTCACTCACGCATGTTGGCACATGAGGGCTCTCCAGTCCAGCTGTGCCTCTGCAAGCAGTGGTTCAAACACAACAGGAATCTCAAGGAATCCATTACAGTCTCCAGAGACACTGCAGTGGATCTTTGATGATGGAGTGTGGACTGCAACTTGTCTCAGGGGAGGCCATTTTGTCTTTCACCTCTGGTGACACCAGTCATAACAAATGTTTCCACTCTTAGGGCGCACCTGGGGGATCTGGAGATCAGAGAGGTGTGGTCTCCAGTGGAACAGATGTTTCACATCAATCTGTTGGAATTACAGGCGATACGTCTAGCTCTCAAAGCCTTCTTCCCTTCCATTCGCGGTCTGTTGGTTCAACTTTTAATGGACAACACTACAGTGATGTGGTACATCAAGAAGAAGTGGGGAGTAGGGTCGTATTTTCTCTGCCGAGAGGTTGTACGCCTCTGGTCCTGGGCTCAGGACCATTGATTTGCATAGTAGTAAACCATTCGGTTGGAGTTCTCAACATAGGTGCGTACAGTCTCAGCCAGCACTTTTGTGTGTCTTCATCCAGAGGTGGGTCTTCATGTCTTCCAGTTATGGGAGACTCCTCAGATAGACCTGTTGGTCACTCGCAAGAACGCGCACTGCCTGTCTTTCTGCAGCCTCCAGATTCCGATGCAGGGTGCATTGGGTGACGCATTTCAGTTGAGCTGGAGCAAATGGCTGTTTATGGGTTTCCTCCCATCCCCTTGATTCCTCGGGTTCCAAGGAAGATTGGCTGAGACTGGGCCCAAGTCATAATAATAGCCCCGGATTGGCCAAGAAGGGTGTGCTACAGAGACCTCCTTCATCTCTCGTTGTGCCCTCCACTCCGTCTCCCTCACAGGGCACATCTCCTCTTGCAGTCTCAGGGGCAGATTTTACAAACCTACCTCCTGAGCCTGCACCTACATGCCTGGAGATTGAATGGGCAATCTGAATTCCTTTTCTCTACCCTCAAAAGTGGTGGATGTTAAATTATCGGCCAGGTGACACTCCACCAAAACTGTCTATGCTGGTAGGTGGGCCAGGTTTGTTAAATGTTGTGAGGAGAGACACATTGATCCTTTAAAGGCCCATTTGTCCAATGTTTTACAGTTTCCGGTCTCCTTGGTCCAGCAGAGTGGCACAGTTGCAACAATAAAGGGTTATCTGTCTGCACTGTCGGCATTTATTTGTTTACCTGGCCATCCCTCTTTATTTAAGTCAGTCAGTCAGCTAAAAATCTTTATTCGGATCTTTTATAGATATCCATAAAAGAACATATGTACAAAGTTAATTAATAAGTTAAAAAGATAAAAAGAAACATCAATATATAGCAGTAGGATGGAACCTCTAAACATTTACATACCTGATCAAATAGTCATTTGGTCATCTAAAATATTATTTGCTCAACTGTGCATCAATAAATAGCAAATGGGATATATGTAAATAAGATGATCAGTACAATAATTAGAACCTCTCAAAATGTTCATATCTGATCAGATAGTCATTTGGTCATCTAAAATATTATTTGCCAAGCTGTGCAAATTTATAGCAAAGTGCTTAACAGTTAAAATCAAGATATTTCCTTTCTTTTATCGCTGCAGCAATACAGCGATAAATAACCATACTTATCAAATCAGACTGGAGTAACTGCAGATGAAAAATACCTTCCTTACACCTCCTGATATTTAGTTATTTAAGAAGTGGCATTAAAAAGGCCTTCCTCTGCTCTTTGTACAGCTTACAGAATAAAAACATATGCATTTGTGATTATTCTGTACGCATATCATATGGACAGGGTCCCTACTGCTGTACACCTTAGGGGGATAAGCCACTAAAAAATAGGCCAGGCCCAGGCTAAACCTTGTCAGGAAAAATCTATGGTGCAGCGGGACAGTTAAAAGACAGGGTTCGAGTTTGTATGTGGTACATAAGGGAAGATAAACTATCACCATGCCTTTCCCCAAATCGTGCCTTTCTCTGTCAGTGGCCAATTTCTCTTGAAATGTATTTTTACTTCTGAAATGTCATGCTTGACTGTGGCCCCAGGGTTAAAGATCTTGTCTGATCTATTGAGGCTGCTCAGGGACTCTTTAATGTACATAACCCAGGTACATCTCTGTACTCCATCCAGCCTCATGAAGTCCATAAGAAGTGTATGAGTGAGAGCTACTTCCGGCCTAGTCCAAACAGACATCCAGACGGCTAAAGGGGCTAACCTAATCAAGTCCTCCAGAAAAGGGAGACCTAATTCTGCATTTGGAATTTTAGCGGGAATGCTCTGTGAGTGAGAGTAGACTTCTCAGAAATGTGTTTTCTCTTATTTGCAGAGAGGATGTACACGTATAACCCCATACCCGAGCACCATATCTGACAATCGAAGTAGGCCTTGCCTTATAGATGGTGGTAATGGGCTTCAGTGGTGCACAGCCTAGTTTGGTAAATAATTTGCGTAAAGCTGTCACTGCTTGGTTGTATTGTATGACCCTAATTTCTCTAAGGTGCTTCCAGTTAGACCCATTATCAAAGGGAATCCCCAAATACATGAAGGTATTCACACTGCTCAGTTGGATGCCATCAATATAAAACTGAGGGGCTCTAGTTCTTCGGCGGCCACATACCATAGTATATGATTTTGTTTTGTTTGTGACAATCCCAAGGCTGTCATGAAATCCACAAATCTGTTTAAAAGTTTTTGGAGGTCCCTTCCAGTTTGTGCCATCAGGACACAATCATCGGCCTACATTAATACCGGTTGTGGTCTGTCGGCAATCTTAGGGGGATCTGCCTTTTCGTCAATCAGACCTTCCTCTAGACCATTTATATAGAACGTGAAGAGGAAAGGTGCAAGAACACAAACCTGTCTTACCCCTTTCCTAACTTTAAAGAGGCTGGTGCATTGTCCCTCTTGCCCAAATCTGGCTTTAGCTTTCACATCATTGTGAAGTTGGGCCAACAGGGACACTATTTTTGAATTAGCACCTTTATAGGTTAGCATCACCCATAATTTGCTTCTGTCCACGTTATCAAAAGCTGCTGTTAGATCCATAAATGCAAAATAAAGACACTCTTGCTTCGCCCCCACATACTTTCCTCTGATCAGGTGGAGGTTCAAACATTGGTTGACTGTCCCCTCCGCCTTCCTGAAACCAAACGGAGACTTGGAAATAATTTTATTGTCAAGAGCCTAGACTTCCAAATGGTCCAGGAGGATTCTCCCAAAAATCTTTGCAGTGGCGCCAATCAGAGAAATTGGATGATAACAAGCAGGATCACTACGGTCTCCCTTCTTAAAAATTGGGATAATGGCACTGGACCATGAAGGAGGGAGGACAGAGGTTGACGCAGTTCTGAAAACGTTTTCCAAAATTGGAGCCCAAAGATCAATGTTATACTTAAAAAGATCAGCTGGGACCCTATCTGGCCCTGGGACCTTACCTGGCAATGAGGCCTTAATAGCTAGTATAATGTCATTCAGGTGAATATTCAGTTCCTCAGTGCCAAGCATGGTATGGGCATTTACGACAGTCATTTCACAGTCATCCAATCGACCTTCGTACAGCTTTGTAAAATAACTGACCCATTTCTTCTCTGGGATGTGTACCTCAACACCTATGTTGGTATCAGAGCTAAAAAAAAAGGGATATTGACAACATTCCAGAATTGTGCTCCATCATTAATAGCTGAGGTAGTGGTCAGTTTCTCCCATGCTTCTTCTCTTATCACTTTCTTCCTAGCTGAAACTGCCTTCTTGTACTGAGCCCTGCATTTTGTGACCTCTGATTTGTTTCTCTGAGAGGATTTTCGTGCCGTATGAGATTTGAATGGGTGTGAGTGGTTGATTTATCAAACCATTTTACAAGTTTGATTTTGGGAGATTGGGTTGGTAGAGTTAAATGTGCCCTGACTGCCATGCAGATGTCTGCGAAATCTCCCAGGACCTGGGATGGGGGGGTAACTCAGTGTTTTTAGGCAGGTTTCAAAGGTGTCCAAGTTTTTGCCCATAACCCTTCTTTGTCCACTTTTTGCCATTTACATAGCAACCCTTTATTCCTATGGTATTCCACAGGGCCTCCCATTTTCTGCAGACTTCTCTTTTTGAAACCATATTGAAATGATAGGACCAGCGGATAATGATCGCTGAGGCCACTTGGCACAACCTTAAAAACACCCAGTTTGTCTAGCCAGGATCTTGATATCATTACATGATCAATTACAGGCCTGCCACCCCTCCCAGTGAAAGTAATATCGGGGAGAGTTAAGGTCGGTGAGATGCCACCTGCCAACACTAAATCATGAGTCCTCATAAGATTCTTTAACTTGTCAACTTGTCCCCACAAGGGTTGTGGGTAAAGTGGAAATAGTTGCAAGCATCTTAATCATTTAATCCACAGATCCTATCGTCCCCTGTGGAACAAAGGGAGACACTATAATCTCGACCCCATATAATTATGAAATCCTTATCCAAACAACAAACAACTTCCTCAGTAGACTTCTCTAGGGCGTGTATAATCTCAACATTAGATCTCACAAAATTATTATGGTAAAAATTGACCAGGAGCATTAACGGGCAGACCTTCATGGACAGCAACACTAGTTGATAGTAAGGGGAGTCAGTTCTACATTTAGTTACTTGAGTGCCTGAGGTGATGTTGATCAGTGTCATCAGCCCCCCACTGCTGCGTCCGAGGTTATCGCATAGCCAGGGCTGTGACTGACTAAAACCCATTGACATAAATCGCTCTATTGGCCCATGTTTCTTGGAGGCATTCTACCTGCTGTCGATTTTTAAAATGTACTACCACACAATCATCTGGGAGGCTTTTCTTACTGTTACCCAGCCAAAGTACTCTCCTTACTCCAATAATACCACTCCAAAGGCACTCACTCTCCCCCCCCCCCCCTCTTCCACAGTGTTCTCCCCCCGTGTTTTATTTAGCCAATGGACTACTTTATTTTTGAGTTGTTCATCCTGCTTGTTAGTATTGAGTTACAGGGGTGGGACATTTTCCAACACGATTACGTAAGGGGTACATTGAGGTGGATGTTGAAGAATTTGTAGGTTCTTTCCAATAGGTGAATTGTGTGCTTTAAACTCCATCAGCCCTGAACTCCCAGGGGCCTGTCCTCTCCCATTATTCCCTAGAGGTGGAGATAAGGATTTACCTGGAATTCTACGGCAATTGGTGGGCTGCTCCATAGGAGTGTTTATCAGCTTATTCGGTCCTCCTAATCTAGGTTGTTGGCCCTTACGATGTACCACAGCAGAATATTCTGGTCCTGAGGGACAAACCACAGTGTCCGGCTCCGTTTTCGGGGTAAGGGTTAGGCTACACTTTGGGGATTCTAGTAAGTGTTTTAGTGTGGAGTCTATATACTCTGCAACAAGTTTACTAGAGGTTTAAAGGCTTTCTCTAACAAGGATTCCATGTAGCCTTTGTCCCGACAACTGGCCTCAGGATCTTGGGGGCCCACAGGTTCCACCCTTTGTTTTTTCCCAGCTATAGGTGGTTTACAGGCCAGGGAATTGCCTCAAATAGACTTGTTAGCTTTTGAGGCTTTTGGCTTGGACATGCTCGAATTCCCAGGGTGTGAGAAGGTAGCCTCTTTCTAGCCTTGTTACCCCCACTTTTGGCCTGTTTGTGAGTGTATGTCAGGGTGTTTGTCACTGTTTTCACTGTCTCACTGGGATCCTGATAGCCAGGCCTCAGTGCTCATAGTGAAAACACTATGTTTTCAGTATGTTTGTTATGTGTCACTGGGATCCTGCTGGTCAGGACCCCAGTGCTCATAGGTTTGTGGCCTATATGTATGTGTCACTGGGACCCTGTCACACAGGGCCCCAGTGCTCATAGGTGTGCATGTATATGTTCCCTGTGTGGTGCCTAACTGTCTCCCTGAGGCTCTGCTAACCAGAACCTCAGTGGTTATGCTCTCTCATTACTTTTAAATTGTCACTGACAGGCTAGTGACCATTTTTACCAATTTACATTGGCTTACTGGAACACCCTTATAATTCTCTAGTATATGGTACTGAGGTACCCAGGGTATTGGGGTTCCAGGAGATCCCTATGGGCTGCAGCATTTCTTTTGCCACCCATAGGGAGCTCTGACAAATCTTACACAGGCCTGCCACTGCAGCCTGAGTGAAATAACGTCCACGTTATTTCACAGCCATTTTACACTGCACTTAAGTAACTTATAAGTCACCTATATGTCTAACCTTTACCTGGTAAAGGTTAGGTGCAAAGTTACTTAGTGTGAGGGCACCCTGGCACTAGCCAAGGTGCCCCCACATTGTTCAGAGCCAATTCACTGAACTTTGTGAGTGCGGGGACACCATTACACGCGTGCACTACATATAGGTCACTACCTATATGTAGCTTCACCATGGTAACTCAGAATATGGCCATGTAACATGTCTATGATCATGGAATTGCCCCCTCTATGCCATCCTGGCATAGTTGGCACAATCCCATGATCCCAGTGGTCTGTAGCACAGACCCTGGTACTGCCAAACTGCCCTTCCTGGGGTTTCACTGCAGCTGCTGCTGCTGCCAACCCCTCAGACAGGCAGCTGCCCTCCTGGGGTCCAGCCAGGCCTGGCCCAGGATGGCAGAACAAAGAACTTCCTCTGAGAGAGGGTGTGACACCCTCTCCCTTTGGAAAATGGTGTGAAGGCAGGGGAGGAGTAGCCTCCCCCAGCCTCTGGAAATGCTTTGTTGGGCACAGATGTGCCCAATTCTGCATAAGCCAGTCTACACCGGTTCAGGGACCCCTTAGCCCCTGCTCTGGCGCGAAACTGGACAAAGGAAAAGGGAGTGACCACTCCCCTGACCTGCACCTCCCCTGGGAGGTGTCCAGAGCTCCTCCAGTGTGCTCCAGACCTCTGCCATCTTGGAAACAGAGGTGCTGCTGGCACACTGGACTGCTCTGAGTGGCCAGTGCCACCAGGTGACGTCAGAGACTCCTGCTGATAGGCTCCTTCAGGTGTTAGTAGCCTTTCCTCTCTCCTAGGTAGCCAAACCCTCTTTTCTGGCTATTTAGGGTCTCTGTCTCTGGGGAAACTTTAGATAACGAATGCATGAGCTCAGCCGAGTTCCTCTGCATCTCCCTCTTCACCTTCTGATAAGGAATCGACCGCTGACCGCGCTGGAAGCCTGCAAACCTGCAACATAGTAGCAAAGACGACTACTGCAACTCTGTAACGCTGATCCTGCCGCCTTCTCGACTGTTTTCCTGCTTGTGCATGCTGTGGGGGTAGTCTGCCTCCTCTCTGCACCAGAAGCTCCGAAGAAATCTCCCGTGGGTCGACGGAATCTTCCCCCTGCAACCGCAGGCACCAAAAAGCTGCATTACCGGTCCCTTGGGTCTCCTCTCAGCACGACGAGCGAGGTCCCTCGAATCCAGCGACACCGTCCAAGTGACTCCCACAGTCCAGTGACTCTTCAGCCCAAGTTTGGTGGAGGTAAGTCCTTGCCTCACCTCGCTGGGCTGCATTGCTGGAAACCGCGACTTTGCAAGCTACTCCGGCCCCTGTGCACTTCCGGCGGAAATCCTTCGTGCACAGCCAAGCCTGGGTCCACGGCACTCTAACCTGCATTGCACGACTTTCTAAGTTGGTCTCCGGCGACGTGGGACTCCTTTGTGCAACTTCGGCGAGCACCGTTTCACGCATCCTTGTAGTGCCTGTTTCTGGCACTTCTCCGGGTGCTACCTGCTTCAGTGAGGGCTCTTTGTCTTGCTCGACGTCCCCTCTCTCTGCAGGTCCAATTTGCGACCTCCTGGGCCCCAGCAGCGTCCAAAAACGCCAAACGCACGATTTGCGTGTAGCAAGGCTTGTTGGCGTCCATCCGGCGGGAAAACACTTCTGCACGACTCTCCAAGGCGTGGGGGATCCATCCTCCAAAGGGGAAGTCTCTAGCCCTTGTCGTTCCTGCAGTATTCACAGCTCTTCAGCCTAGTAAGAGCTTCTTTGCACCAATCGCTGGCATTTCTTGGGCATCTGCCCATCTCCGAGCTGCTTGTGACTTTTGGACTTGGTCCCCTGGTTCCACAGGTACCCTCAGTCAGGAATCCATCGTTGTTGCATTGCTGAGTTGTGTTTTCCTTGCATTTTCCCTCTAACACGACTATTTTGTCCTTAGGGGAACTTTAGTGCACTTTGCACTCACTTTTCAGGGTCTTGGGGAGGGTTATTTTTCTAACTCTCACTATTTTCTAATAGTCCCAGCGACCCTCTACAAGGTCACCTAGGTTTGGGGTCCATTCGTGGTTCGCATTCCACTTCTGGAGTATATGGTTTGTGTTGCCCCTATCCCTATGTTTCCCCATTGCATCCTATTGTAACTATACATTGTTTGCACTGTTTTCTAAGACTATACTGCATATTTTTGCTATTGTGTATATATATCTTGTGTATATTTCCTATCCTCTCACTGAGGGTACACTCTAAGATACTTTGGCATATTGTCATAAAAATAAAGTACCTTTATTTTTAGTATAACTGTGTATGGTGTTTTCTTATGATATTGTGCATATGACACTAAGTGGTACTGTAGTAGCTTCACACGTCTCCTAGTTCAGCCTAAGCTGCTCTGCTAAGCTACCATTATCTATCAGCCTAAGCTGCTAGACACCCTATACACTAATAAGGGATAACTGGGCCTGGTGCAAGGTGCAAGTACCCCTTGGTACTCACTACAAGCCAGTCCAGCCTCCTACACAGGGGTGGACTTCTTCCGTTTTATAGGGGGAGGAGCAGTATCTTCAACACACACACAATGTTGTCTGTATCTTTATTGGACAGGTTGTCTTCTCTACCAGAGGAGATGTTTAATTCGTCCCTTGACACACCCCTTTTGTATGCTTGATATCTTGCGCCCCTTCTTTGCCTTACTAGCCTCCAGGGGGGTTCACCCTCCTCCCCTCCCATAGTCTTGGACATGGGAGGGGTGAGAAAACAGATATTTTCCTTTATACCCCCAGTCTTTCTTCGATCGATTCAGTTTCGGTGTTGCTAGCGCGCCTAGTCCTAAGTAAGTAAACTTACATGGGTACGCGTATAGGTAGATGAACCTTTTGGATTGCATGGAGAATCCTAGTCAAGCGGTAACCAGTGTTTCATCTTTAAATACAACAATCAACTTAAAACATCAAGAAAAGCCTTATCTAATAAGAAAATACCATGACTCTCAGAAAAGGTTAATCGTTTTTTTATTCCCTATTTAGTTACAATTCTAATCAAAACCTTTATTCAACCTTATTGTTAATAAACTTTATTAGCATCATGAACGACGACTCAACAAGAACTTTCGATAAGCATTAATGAGCATCAACATAAGTCAGCGAATTCTTGAACATTTAAAATATTCAGCAATGCAAGTCAGTCAGTCAACTGTCACCGTTAAGTTGACTTTGTCAGCCTGTCTAACTCAAATTAGCATCAGCATGTGGGTCTTCATGCGAAAACAATTTAGGCAAAATCATTAATTTGGAAAAATCTAACTAAAGAGAGAAAAAAATTTAAAACAGCGCAGTTGGTACCTAGAAGAAAAAGCACTCATTAGTCAGTCACATTGTTCTAGCTACCTATCCAAGATAGATCAGCAATGAGTCAGTCCTTGTCTCCAGGTCATCAGTCATCAGCAAGTATCAGGCTCACAGAGAGTAAGCCCAATTATCAACACTTAGGACAGCATCTCCTGACGTCATCAACTTTCGCCTCTCCGCTCTCCCTTTCCTTCCCTTGTCACTACTTTTTATTAGGGTCTCTCAGTCCATCCCACAAATTGCTAATTGGTCACCCTTATCAGAGGTTATGACTCTAACCTATAGTTTTTGTTTACCACTTGTTTACGTCGGTTCAAGCATCAAGCTCCATTAATATGATTGGTCCTTCCGTCGATGAGAACATCATCCGGCTCTTCAGGTAACTAAATTGTTGCCCACAGTCTTTTAGTCAGTGCCTCTATTGTTCAAGTCCTGGGAAAGTACATTTAGCCTACTCTACACATAATTGTATCAATTTGTTTTCATCATCTCCTATCCTCTGGTACATTTGCAGAAATTTTCTAGCAGAGCCCGTCTGAACTCTGTGCAGTTCGAGGTCCTTTTCTCCAGTTCCAGTCCTCGGCAGCTCATTGCATCTCCACGTTTAAGCAAGCAAGGCCGACCGCCGACCGGGCCTCTAGTTCAGCTAAGTTAAGGATATGAAGCATCATGAAACATATATTATACATTCAAATATGGCATATTAATACATCATTTTTAATATTTTTCATTATTTTAGCATTTTGTTAACACATGGTGACCACCCCACGTGGGCACCTTTTACTCATTCACATTATTTTCAATTATTAGTTTCTTTTATCAATATTTCTCATTAATATATAAGCAAATCATTAGAAATGTCACATATTAGTATATCTGCTCCAACAGTCCTTCCTCTGATGACTAAATATGTCATCACACCTTTCCCTTGTCAATCATTTTACAAATTATTTTCAGCTACATTTTGATATCTCTTCTTCTTACATTATCCCTATAGATTCTTGTTCTGGGTTGTTTTTCCCTCCTCCGATCATTTTTAGCCCCATATAATTTAATTTTCTGCCATAATTTACATGCCCCCCATAAACCTAATATAGCAATGATCACAATTAATATTCCTTGGACAATTTTCCACAGTATCCCACCCCAATTTTGACTATACCAATTTCCCACAGTAACAAATCCATTTCCAACCGTTTCCCAAACTCCTGGTTCCTTCAGTTCTTTCAAATCCTTACTTGCATTAGTTAAATTAGTAAGCAAATCTTTTATTTCTTTTTCGTTTTCAGGTATATACGAACAACAATGCCTTGCATTAATCATTTTACAGACTCCTCCGTCCTTCGCCAATATTATGTCTAAAGCAAGCCTATTTTGAAGCATCATAGCTCTATCCACAGCTAATTCAGTGTTAAGTAAAAGTATAGCTCCTGTAAAATTGGTTAGCATGTTATCCACAATAGTTGATAGTTTTCGTATCTTATTTGCATTCAATATAACTCCTACAGAAGGAATTATTGCTCCAAAAATATCCCCTACAATTGCAGAGGCTGTCTCTCTCCTTTGTCTCATTTGGTGTAACTCAGTCATTTTCGGTATCATTTTCAAATCACCTATTTGATAAATCTTAGGAAAAACTATTCCCAAGTAACATGCCCCATACCATCCTCTAGGAAGACGATAATAAGCATTAAGTCCACAAATGTAATAAATTCCAGGAATCACAAGGTCTGCACCATTCAGCATAAATGGCCATTTACTCTGAAACAAAAACACATGCCTACATTCACTTGTTCCCACAAATGAAGTGTCAGTGCGTGATTTTGGCCTATATATACAAAGCTTCCCTATATGCAATGCATCTAAAGCTAATTTCTCTTGTGTTTTAAAATCAGTGATGCATAATCATTCTTGTAGGTTCTTTTCTCTAACCCTTTCTCTAGTTTCTCTTTTAGTGCTTTCCTCCTGTCGTCAGTATGCCCAATAAAGCTCTTTTCCATAGGTGTTAATAAGCAAGTTAAATTGTTACGATGTGCATAAGCTGTGCCAAAAGTCAGTGTAGGTTTAAAGAATCACCTAACTAATACTATATCATGATCCTTAGCTGTCTTACTCAAATATCTAATTATAGGAACAAAAGAAAATACCATGTCATATTTTGAATAAAAATACTGTATATAAACTCCTGATTATAGAATCGAATTAGTAGCAAACTACAAGTTATACCGTAAGTCAGAGATAGACTATGGTAAGTGACCCCTTCTTCCACAGAGAAAGGTATTTGCGTACACACAAGACAATCCCTCGCATCCATTGTTTCCACATACTCAATCAATAAACGATAAAAGACAGCTCTCCCTTTACGTTAGTATAATCAAGCAAATATTGCTCATCCAACTTAAACTTCTCTATAGCTGTTAGTGTAGTAGTCTCAAGTACAGATGTAACTTTAACCTCTCTCATCTCTTGAATAGACATTCCCACAATCATTATTATAAACAAGAGGTAGCCTCTTTCTAGCCTTGTTACCCCCACTTTTGGCCTGTTTGTGAGTGTATGTCAGGGTGTTTTTACTGTCTCACTGGGATCCTGCTTGCCAGGGCCCAGTGCTCATAGTGAAAACCCTATGTTGTCAGTGTGTTTGATATGTGTCACTGGGATCCTGCTAGCCAGGACCCCAGTGCTCATACGTTTATGGCCTATATGTGTTCCCTGTGTGGTGCCTAACTGTATCACTGAGGCTCTGCTAACCTGAACCTCAGTGTTTATGCTCTCTCTCTGCATTTAAAATTGTCACTGCAGGCTAGTGACTAATTTTACCAATTCTGATTGGCACACTGGAACAACCTTATAATTCCCTAGTATAGGGTACCTAGGTACCCAGGGTATTGGGGTTCCAGGAGATCCCTATGGGCTGCAGCATTTCTTTTGCCACCCATAGGGAGCTCAGACAATTCTTACACAGGACTGCTACTGCAGCCTGAGTGAAATAACATCCACGTTATTTCACAGCCATTTTACACTGCACTTAAGTAACTTATAAGTCACCTATATGTCTAACCCTCACTTAGTGAAGGTTAGGTGCAAAGTTACTTAGTGTGAGGGCACCCTGGCACTAGCCAAGGTGCCCCCACATTGTTCAAGGCAAATTCCCCGGACTTTGTGAATGCGGGGACACCATTACACATGTGAACTACATATAGATCAATACCTATATGTAGCGTCACAATGGTAACTCCGAACATGGCCATGTAACATGTCTAGGATCATGGAATTGTCACCCCATTGGGGGGACAATTCCATGCATCCCCGGGGCTCCAGCATAGAGCCTCTGTACTGCCAAACTAACTCTGTGGTTTTCTCCGCAGCTACCTCTGCTGCCAACCCTCAGACAGGTTTCTGCCTCCCTGGGGCCTGGGCAGCCCAGTCCCAAGAAGGCAGAACAAAGGATTTCCTCAGAGAGAGGGTGTTACACCCGCTCCCTTTGGAAATAGGTGTTACGGGCCTGAGAGGAGGAGCCTCTCCTGGCCTCTGGAAATGCTTTGAAGGGCACAGATGGTGCCCTCCTTGCATAAGCCAGTCTACACCACTTCAGGGATCCCCCAGCCCTGCTCTGGCGTGAAACTGGACAAAGGAAAGGGGAGCGACTACTCCCCTGACCAGCACCTCCCCAGGGGAGGTGCCCAGAGCTCCTACAGTGTGTCCCAGACCTCTGCCATCTTGAATGCAGAGGTGTGAGGGCACAATGGGGACGTCTGAGTGGCCAGTGCCAGCATGTGACGTCAGAGATCCCTCCTGATAGGTGCTTACCTCTCTCTGTAGCCAATCCTCCTCTGAGGGCTATTTAGGGTCTCTCCTGTGGGTTTCTCATCAGATAACAAATGCAAGAGCTCACCAGAGTTCCTCTGCACTTCTCTCTTCGACTTCTGCCAAGGATCGACCGCTGACTGCTCCAGGACACGTGCAAAACTGCAACAAAGTAGCAAGAAGACTACCAGCAACATTGTAGCGCCTCATCCTGCTGGAATTCTCGACTGTTTCCTGGTGGTGCATGTTCTGAGGGCTGTCTGCCTTCACCCTGCACTGGAAGCCAAGAAGAAATCTCCTGTGGGTCGACAGAATCTTCCCCCTACCAACGCAGGCACCAAACTTCTGCATCACCGGTCCTCTGGGTCCCCTCTCATCCTGACGAGCGTGGTCCCTGGATCACAGGAGCTGGATCCAAGTGTCCCCCCGACGGTCCAGTGGTCCTTTTGTCCAAAGTTGGTGGAGGTAAGTCCTTGCCTCCCCATGCCAGACAGTAATCCTGTGTACTGCGTGAACTGCAGCTGCTCGGGCTTCTGTGCACTTTTGCAAGACTTCCTTCGTGCACAGCACAGCCCAGGTCCCCAGCACTCAGTCCTGCATTGCCCAACTCGGTGAGACAGACTCCAACTTCGTGGGACCTTCTTTTGTTGTGCTGAGAGGATCGCCATGCTCAGATCTTCTGAACGCCTGTTCAGGTGCTTCTGCGGGTGCTGCCTGCTTCTGTTTGGGCTCTATCTGTTGCTGAGCGCCCCCTCTGTCTCCTCCTCCAAGGGGCGACCTCCTGCTTTCTGCGTGGAAACAACTCTGCATCCTCCAACACGCCGTGGGACATCTTCTGACCAAAGGAGAAGTTCTTGGCACCTTCCGTTGTTGCAGAATCTTTGGCTTCTTCCACCCGGAGGCAGCCCTTTTGCACCATTATCCGGGGATTAGTGGGCTCCTGCACCCCCCCGGACACTTGTGTGACTCTTGGACTTGGTCCCCTTCCTTTGCAGGTCCTCAGGTCCAGGAATCCGTCTTCAGTGCTTTGCAGTCAGTTGTTGTCTTTACAGAATCCCCTATCTCGAGTTTACTGTCTTCCTGGGGTAGTAGGGTAACTTTACTCCTACTTTTCAGGGTCTTGGGGTGGGGTATTTTGGACACCCTTAGTGTTTTCTCGCACTCCTAGCGACCCTCTACACACTACACTAGGCCTGGGGTCCATTCGTGGTTCGCATTCCACTTTTGGAGTATATGGTTTGTGTTGCCCCTAGGCTTATTGTCTCCCTATTGCATTCTGTTGTGTCCTACAGTGTTTGCACTACTTCTCTAACTGTTTACTTACCTGATTTTAGTTTTTGTGTATATTTTGTGTATATTACTTACCTCCTAAGGGAGTATATCCTCTGAGATACTTTTGGCATATTGTCACTAAAATAAAGTACCTTTATTTTTAGTAACTTGAGTATTGTGTTTTCTTATGATATAGTGCTATATGATATAATTGGTATAGTAGGAGCTTTGCATGTCTCTTAGTTCAGCCTAAGCTGCTCTGCTTTAGCTACTTCTATCAGCCTAAGCTGCTAGAACACTACTAATCTACTAATAAGGGATAACTGGACCTGGCACAAGGTGTAAGTACCACAAGGTACCCACTATAAGCCAGGCCAGCCTCCCACAATATTCCACACACAATCGCCATTCCTACACTCAAATATCTACAATACCTAATGTTCCTAATGTTATTATCTAATCCAGCCATGATCTGTAAAGAATCAGAAAGCAAAATGTAACTCTTAATTAATATGCAACCCAAAAAAATCAAAAATCATAAATATACTTCTTTTTCACTCTTCAGCTTCACACAACAAGACCCCTTTTTCTTCTTTTGTCAAAATCGGTCAGCAGCTGGTAATCTCCGGGATTCTAAGTGTCATATCAGGCTATCAGTGTCTTTTCCAGTAAAATCAGTAATCTCAGTTTCTTTTTCTCTTTGCTCAACGACTCAGTCTACTGATTTCCTACTTCAGGTTCCATCAAAATACTGATTCAGAACTTCTCTGTCAATGCAAAAAAGACATAAACTCGTTTTGCCAATCACTTGTTGCGGCATATGCCCACTCTGGTCCTGCGTATCTCCGACTGGCTGCTCTTTCTTTTCAACCTCCTTTCTCCTGTCACTTCTCCATCACTCAATTCGTCTTTCTTTGTGATGTCTATTTCTTCGTCTATAGTCTCATTTATAACCAAGTCCTTTTTCTTGCCTGTTTGAGATTCAGGCCAGTTGTCTCCTTTTCTTGTTCCTTCTGTCAACAATCTTTTCAAGACTGGACTCTTCTCCTTCACCTTGTCTGTAGGGGCTTTTCTTGATGGACCTGCAACGGGTTCAGGAGGAGTCAAATCACTTTGGCTTTGACCCGTCTCAACTCTTTCCCCCTCAGGCTCTGGCACTTGGTCTCTTTGCGGTTCAGCACTCTTTGCTTCTGTGAGAGTTTCTCCTGTACATGGATCTCTTGTCACTCCTGCCGGGTTGATCTCTCGTTCTGTCTCCTGAATTTCTGCACCCTTGTCCCTTACTGGGGTGATCGATCCTTCTGCTGCCAAATTTGGATCTACTTCCGGCTCGACCTGCTCCGGTTCTGGTTCAGGTAGAATTACTTGTTTTGCTGCTGTTGGTGTCCTCAATAACACTTCTTCATGATCCTGAGGACTCACTACCTTCTTTGTATGGCTCGCATGTATCCAGTTGGGCAAACCTGCACACTCAACACAGCTGTTTAAGGTTGTCAGCACCACTTGATACGGACCTCTCCAACGTGGCTCCAGGCAAGTCTTTCTCACATGCTTTTTTGATTACGACCCAATCTCCTGCTCTTAGATTGTGACCTGGGTCATGTATAGGTGGCAGGGTAATGGCTTGTACCTACTGAGAAAAAGATCGAACCACATCAGCTAGACCCTTGCAGTAGTTTAACACCATATCATCTGTAATATTGACAAGATCATGGGCTGGTATTACTGGTAATCTCATTGCTCTTTCCATAAGAATCTCATGTGGGGACTGTAGGAGGCTGGCCTGGCTTGTAGTGGGTACCAAGGGGTACTTACACTCTGTACCAGGTCCAGGTATCCCTTATTAGTGTAGAAGAGGTGTTTCTAGCAGCTTAGGCTGATAGAAGGTAGCTATAGCAGAGCAGCTTAGGCTGAACTAGGAGACATGCAAAGCTCCTACTATACCACTGGTGTCATATGCACAATATCATAAGAAAACACAATACACAGATATACTAAAAATAAAGGTACTTTATTTTTATGACAATATGCCAAAAGTATCTCAGTGAGTACCCTCAGTATGAGGATGCAAAATATACACAAGATATATGTACACAATACCAAAAATATGCAGTAATAGCAAAAGGAAGTAATGCAAGCAATGTAAAATTACAGTAGATTGCAATAGGAGCACATAGGTATAGGGGCAACACAAACCTTATACTCCAAAAGTGGAATGCGAACCACAAATGGAACCCAAACCTATGTGAGCTTGTAGAGGGTCGCTGGGACTGTAAGAAAACAGTGAGGGTTAGAAAAATAGCCCACCCCAAGACCCTGAAAAGTAGGTGTAAAGTGCACCTATATTCCCCAGAGAGCACAGAAGTCGTGATAGGGGAATTCTGCAAGGGAGACCAACACCAGCAATGCAACCAAAGTGGATTTCCGGACGAGAGTACCTGTGGAACAAGGGGACCAAGTCCAAGAGTTGCAACAAAGTCGAGATTGGGCAGATGCCTAGGAAATGCCAGCTGAGGGTGCAAAGAAGCTGCCACCGGATGGTAGAAGCGGTGGATTCTGCAAGAACAAAGAGGACTAGGAACTTCCCCTTTGGAGGATGGATGTCCCACGTCGTGAAGACGCTTGCAGAGGTGTTCCCACGCAGAAAGACCGCAAACAAGCCTTGCTAGCTGCAAGGGTTGCGGTTAGGGTTTTTGGATGCTGCTGTGGCCCAGGAGGGACCAGGATGTTGCCACTTGGATGAAGAGACAGAGGGGGCACCCAGCAAGTCAGGGAGCCCTCACAGAAGCAGGCAGCACCCGCAGAAGGGCCGGAACAGGCACTACGAAGAGGAGTGAACCAGAGCTCACCCGAAGACACAAAAGGGAGTCCCACGACGCCGGAGGACAACTCAGAAGGTTGTGCACTGCAGGTTAGAGTGTCGGGGACCCAGGCTTGGCTGTGCACAAAGGAAATCCTGGAAGAGTGCACAGGAGCCGGAGCAGCTGCAAATTACGCGGTACCCAGCAATGCAGTCTAGCTTGGGGAGGCAAGGACTTACCTCCACCAAACTTGGACTGAAGAGTCACTGGACTGTGGGAGTCACTTGGACAGAGTTGCTGAGTTCCAGGGACCACGCCCGTCGTGCTGATAGGGGACCCAGAAGACCGGTGATGCAGTCTTTTGTTGCCTGCGGTTGCAGGGGGAAGATTCCGTTGACCCACGGGAGATTTCTTCAGAGCTCCTAGTGCAGAGAGGAGGCAGGCTACCCCCAGAGCATGCACCACCAGGAAAACAGTAGAGAAGGCGGCAGGATCAGCGATACAAGGTTGCAGTAGTCTTCTTTGCTACTTTGTTGCGGTTTTGCAGGCATCCTGAGCAGTCAGCGCTCGATCCTTTGGTAGAAGGTGAAGAGAGAGATGCAGAGGAACTCGGATGAGCACTTGCATTCGTTATCTAAAGAATTCCCCAAAGCAGAGACCCTAAATAGCCAGAAAAGGAGGTTTGGCTACCTAGGAAGGAGGATAAGCTAGCAACACAGGTAAGAGCCTATCAGGAGGAGTCTCTGACGTCACCTGCTGGCACTGGCCACTCAGAGCAGTCCAGTGTGCCAGCAGCACCTCTGTTTCCAAGATGGCAGAGGTCTGGAGCACACTGGAGGAGCTCTGGGCACCTCCCCTGGGAGGTGCAGGTCATGGGAGTCGTCACTCCCCTTTCCTTTGTCCAGTTTCGCACCAAAGCAGGGCTGGGGGATATCCCTGAACTGGTGTAGACTGGCTTATGCAGAGATGGGCACCATCTGTGCCCATCAAAGCATTTCCAGAGGCTGGGGGAAGGCTACTCCTCCCCAGCCCGGACACCTTTTTCCAAAGGGAGAGGGTGCAACACCCTCTCTCTGAGGAAGTCCTTTGTTCTGCCTTCCTGGGCCAAGCCTGGCTGGACCCCAGGAGGGCAGAAACCTGTCTGAGGGGATGGTAGCTGCTGCAGTGAAACCCCCGGAAAGGCAGTTTGGCAGTACCCGGGTCTGTGCTAGAGACTCAGGGGATCATCTTAGAGATGTTACATGGCCATGTTCGGAGTTACCATTGTGACGCTGTACATAGGTAGTGACCTATGTGCAGTGCACTCGTGTAATGGTGTCCCCGCACTCACAAAGTCTGGGGAATTTGCCCTGAACGATGTGGGGGCACCTTGGCTAGTGCCAGGGTGCCCACACACTAAGTAACTTAGCACCCAACCTTTACCAGGTAAAGGTTAGACATATAGGTGACTTATAAGTTACTTAAGTGCAGTGGTAAATGGCTGTGAAATAACGTGGACGTTATTTCACTCAGGCTGCAGTGGCAGGCCTGTGTAAGAATTGTCAGAGCTCCCTATGGGTGGCAAAAGAAATGCTGCAGCCCATAGGGATCTCCTGGAACCACCAATACCCTGGGTACCTCAGTACCACATACTAGAGAATTATAAGGTTGTTCCAGTATGCCAATGTGAATTGGTGAAATTGGTCACTAGCCTGTTAGTGACAATTTGGAAAGCAAAGAGAGCATAACCACTGAGGTTCTGTTTAGCAGAGCCTCAGTGAGACAGTTAGTCATCACACAGGGAACACATACAGGGCACCCTTATGAGCACTGGGGCCCTGGCTGGCAGGGTCCCAGTGACACATACAACTAAAACAACATATATACAGTGAAAAATGGGGGTAACATGCCAGGCAAGATGGTACTTTCCTACAGGGACAACCCTGTCTTTCTGTCAGGTATGTTTCTCATTGACATCAACACTAGAGGCAATGAATATGGCCATTTCAGATTTGTGGCAGCGCACATTTTGGCAAATCTTGATTTCGGAGTACCATTAATTTGCTCTACGAGTCCTGACGCCTCTGGACGATAGCTGCAGTGAAACTTCTGTTCAATGTTTAGTGCTGCACATAAGAGCTTAATCACTTCTTTATTGAAGTGCGTTCCCCTATCTGATTCTAAAGAGATCGGAAATCCAAACCTTAGGTATCAACTCTCTAAGTAGCAACTTTGCAACTGTAAGACTATCATTCCTACGTGTGGGGTATGCTTCAATCCAATGACTAAACAAACACACAATCACCAACACATACTTCAATCCACCACATGCTGGCATCTCAATGAAATCCAATTGCATTCTGCTGAATGGTCCACCTGCTCTTCCAATGTGGCTCAGATTTACCACTGTCCCTTTTCTCACGTTTAAATGCTGACAGATCACACATCTGTGACACACTGCTTCAGCTGCTTGCCTAAATTTTGTATTGAACCAATCAACCTTGAACAACCTAATCATGGCATCTCTTCCAATGTGTGCCTGACCATGATAATACCGAGCCATCTGAGTCAGCAGACAATTCAGCAATACCATCCGACCCTCCTCAGATACCCAGATCTCATCTGGTCTCTGAACACATTTCAGCTTTGCCCACCACTTTTTCTCTTCCTTGTCTGCATTTTCTTGCAATGTTTTTAATTCTTCTAGAGTATCGATTATTTTCAATGCAAAATTTGCACAACTGGTCTCTTCTTCTGGCATCAATTCCCAATTGTCTTTAAACGATATACAGTTAAGGGCACAAAACCTTGCAACCTGATCTACAGACCCATTTCCCAAGGAAATGTAATCTTGCGTTTTTTGCTATGCACTGCATTTTACCACAGCAATGTCCTCTGGCATTTGGATTGCATACAATAATTATTTTATCCTGTCACCATTTCTTACTGGGGTTCCACTGGAGGTCATAAAACCTCTTTGCGACCATAATTGACCAAAATCATGAACAATTCCAAATCAGTACTGACTATCAGTGTATATTGTCACTCGCAGCCTGGTAGAGACATAACAAGCTCTGGTAAGAGCCACTAGCTCTGCTACTTGTGCTGAATATACACCAGGAAGCCATGATGCTTCTAGGGCTCCCGTAATAGTACACACAGCATATCCTGCTCTCAAAGTGCCTGTTCCATCTCTAAGACATGAACCATCAACAAAGACAATTTGGTAATTTTCTTCTAACCGAGTATCTCTGATATCAGGTCTAGGCTTTGTACATAGCTCAGTTACTTCAAGACAATTATGTTCTATATCCTCCGCCTTTTCAATTTCAACAGTATCACTTGGCAATAATGTTGCTGGATTCAATACTGTACATTTTTTCAAAGTTACATTTGTAGCTCCCAAGATGCTCGTTTCGTACCTTGTCAGTCTGGCCCCCATCAAGTGTGTTTTCGTCCTTGTCAATAAAATCTCAACAGAATGTGGTACCATTACCATCACTGGGTATCCCATGACCACCCCTTCACATTGGGAAAGACTTTGACCAACTGCGGCTACTGCTCGCAGACAACATGGTAAAGCTGCTGCAACCGGGTCCAAGGTAGCTGAAAAATTAGCTACTGGGCGATAAGCACCTCCATGGACCTGTGTCAAAACAGATACAGAACAAGCATTACATTCATGGCAAAACAATGTGAAAGGCTTTGTGTAATCAGGCATTCCCAACACTGGAGCTCTGCACAAACTCTCTCTCAATTCAGTGAAAGCTCTCATCTGATCCTCATCTAAGCTAATGGGATCTGTAACTCCTTTGTGTGTTAACTGCTGTAGGGGTTTTGCTGTCTCTGCAAAATTTGGAATCCATTGTCTACAGTACCCTACCATTCCCAGAAACATGCGCACATCCTTCTGGGAAGTCGGGGGACTTCTCTGCAAAATCATTGTAATCCTCACTCTGGAAATTCTTCTCAGCCCTTTCTCAATTTGATGACCCAAGTATTTGACAGACGTCTGGCAATACTGCAGTTTTGCAGGTGAGACCTTGTGTCTAAACTCTCCCAAATGATTCAATAGGGCAATCGAGTCGTGCTTACACTCGTCCCTTGTTCTGAATGCAATCAATAAGTCATCAATGTACCGCACAAGAGTCGATTGGCAGGGTAATTCCAATGACTCCAAATTCTTCTTCAGAATTTGATTGAACAAAGATGGTGACTCCGTATGCCCTTGTGGAGGCCTGCACAAGCTATAGAGTTTATCTAGGAATTTGAAACTGAAAAGAAACTGACTATCCTCATGAAGTGGCACCGAAAAGAAAGCTTGTGACAAGTCAACTACCGTGAACAACTCTGCCTCACAAGGAATCTGAAACAGTATCACTGCTGGATTGGGTACAATCGGACAGCACTTAACCACCGTGTCATTCACTTTTCGCAAGTCCTGCACAACCCGTACCTTCCCACATGGCTTTTTCAATCCCATTATCGGTGAATTACAAGAGCTGCTAAACACTTCCTTTAGAATTCCCTGTTTTAGGAAATCTCCAATGATCTGCGCCACTTTTATAATCACATCCTTTGCCATGTTGTACTGTGGAAGTTTCAGAAACTGAACATTCGGCTTCAAAGTGATTTTAATAGGTCCCACTCCCTTGACCAATCCTACTTCCTTTCCTGTCAGATCCCAAACCTTCTCCTTTACTGTTCCCTGCAAGTCTGCATGCAACTCCTTTATAGTGAACATTGGAAAAATCTCAATCAATGGGTATTCTTCATAAGCATTATTGAGTACCATGGCTGACGCCTCTTCCTCCTCCTCATCATCACTATTTGTTTGGACTTCTATCCCTGCATCTGTACAATTTATGAAACATTTGGTATTGCGCAATCTCTGCCTAACAAGGACACAGGACTTGAGTCACGCACCACAAATCTATGCAGTCCCAATTTCAACTTGCACTGGTTCTGTTATATGGCCTATTTTCCACTCCCACGACCTGAACTGTCCTGCCGGAAAGAGGTAAATTTGGTACTTCCACACTCCTTACTGTGGAGCACGTAGCTCCAGTGTCAGCCAAAAACGAGACCTTATGTCCCATTACTTTTCCATTCACAAAAGGCCCTCTCTGATCTACCTCTAGGGACGCAGCAAGAATGCAAGCTCCTTCATCCGAACTGTCACTCATCCATTCATCGCTTATTTCATCCTCACTGTGAAATGGGAACTGGTGTACTGTATTGTTACTATTGTCTGGTCTCTGACCTGTGACCTATTGAGTAAGCATAACTTGTTGCTGCTCCATCGGTGCTTGGGGTATGTGCATTTGCTGTCTAGGCACCATAGAAACCTGCTGCTGTACTGGTGTTAGAGAAGTTAAATTGTGCTCGAGGCACCTGCAACTATTGTACAGGCTAGAAATTCTGACCTTGATTCTATGCCCCTCATTCTTGGGACCCTTACAGTTTGAGCTGCACCAACATCGCTTTGCTGAAACATTCCTTCCTGCACCATCAATGGGCACTCCCACTTCCAGTGTCCCACGTTTCCGCACAAATGACATGGCAACATCCTTTTCATGCCCTGCATGTCATTCTAAACAACCACAGTGCTTAGATCCGGACACGCATCATATCCATTCCGCGTCCTCTACTCCTCACTTGAGGTTGAAACATGACAGCTCTCTGTTCCGGCGGCATTAAAGCTTGTTGTACTCCTGATTGTGCTGCCTTAATCTGCATCACCATTGCCTTTTCTTTCAACTTCTTTTGTTTCAATTTGATCTCATCACTACAATATTTAGCATACTGCAGCACCTTATCAATCAGCTTTGCCTGCCAGCAAATCAAATGATTCTTAATCATCTGCCCTACTTCAGGTCTCAACCCTTCAACAAATCTAAACACGAAATGCAACATGTCTTTTGGTTCTACCTCTTCCTTGCCACTGTACTCCTTGAAAGCCTTTAACAACCTTTCATAGTAAGTATGTATTGACACTGTCCTGTCAATCCTCTGGCAATCAATATTTTTAGGAGAAATCCTAGTCTTCAGGAACTCAATCACCTTATATTAATTGTTCATTACCTCGGGTGATGGTGCGCCTGTAATCTTGTTCCTCTCAGGTTGACTCGTTGGCCAGTCTACTGCCCTCTTACATTCAACCCGTAAGTCGGCTGGCACAACTATCTCAAATAGGGTATTCAGGGCTTCCCACAAACACTTAGAGAGTTTCACAAACCTCTCAGTCTCCTGATACCATTCAGCTGGCTTCTCTCTCACCTTGGGATAATCATTTGTAAAAGACAATATGTCACTTCTGTGCCATGGGACATGAACCTAGTGACCCCCTGGAATCTCTCTCATCAGAAGCATTTGAACTGTTTCCCCTTTCTCAGCTCCCTCTTCTTGGGAATCTTGTTTTCATTTCTCCTTATTCCTTGCCCATCTGCCTTCCCACTTTTCTAATGCTCCCCAGATTTGCGCACTCTGCAGTAAGTCCCTCAAATGTGCTTTCATTCCAGCTGATCTCATGTGTTCAAAATCCTTTGCCTTGAAATCTAATCTGTAACTTCGTCTCAAGTGCTTCATTGTTTTAAGATCAATGTCATGCTTCTCTGCCACTTCCGATAATTTCTGGTGTATTTTCCCTACCTCTTTTGTGATTCTTGGACAGAAATACCTCGGCTCCTCTTCAGTGTAGGATTCTAACCTATTCAATCCCATTGTTGCCTCGACTAACTCATTTGCCTCGATATTTAATCCCACTTGGTTCAACTGATCTTCCCCTTTTGATGCACCTTGTGAAGAACTTAGACTATCCACCCAACTAGTTAACTGCTGAGCTGTTAACCCTTACAATGAAATATTATTCGCATTCGGGACTGGCAGCTGCTGTGCCACTGTACCCGGCTTGCGGTGTCAGGAGTCTCAAGCTCTGATTTGCATTAAAGACGTTTGCCGCATCCGGCAATGGGACCAGAGGACTAAAACCCATAGGACATCTAAGCTCCCCAGGACCCTGTCCTGCAGAATCTCCTGCTCCCCTTCTCACCAAACTCTGTGACATCTCAGTCTGTTCCCCTGCTTCTGTTTTCTTCTACACATATAAAGGTACCGCTGGTCCAGCAGTAATTGGTAGCGATATTGCATCTGGGGCTGCCCTAGCGCCTGCACCCTGTGTGAGTGGTACTCTCATTGCCTGATTCATAACTGGTGTGAGTTCCATTCAGGTCCCTGTTAACGGGGTAAACTTCGTCATACCCTGTGTCTGTGCTGGGGGTAATAACATTGGTGTCGGGTCTGTCTGAACCAACATTGGCTTCGGAAGCACCTGCTCCCTCGGCACTACAATATTTGAAACAGTCTCAAGAACTGGCACATCTGGATAAACTCTCTGTACTGAAGGTGTATGTACCTGCGCCTGAGCTACTGCACTGGTGCCTGTGAAAGGTGTACTCTGTACTGCCCCTGGTAACTGTCCTCCTTGTGCTTGTACAGCTCCCTGAGATGTTCCAGGAGTAGCAGGAGGGGCTGTAGCACTAGTTCCCGGACCCCTTGCATAGGTCGTCATAGGTGGAGGTCTATCTCTCAGCAACTGCGTAATGAGATCCTCGACATCAGAATCATCATCATCCACATAAGACTTATTCCTTTTCTTTTTTCCCCTCACTCTCTTCTTCCTTGGCACTATCCCCTTTATCTGAGTGATCACCCTCTGTGATTGCTGGAAACATCTTAATCTCTTTCATAGTCGCCATCCTCCATCTCTTCTGCTCCCAATCCCATCTAGTTTCCGCAAGTGACTTTTCTATCTTTCCTAATCCTTCTATTTAACTTCAGCTCTTGCTGCTGTCTGGCCACTAGCTCCCAAACTGCTAAAGCCTCAAACTGTGCCGGTCTTGGTAACGGCCTCATGTCATACAATGATAATCACAACTGGTCCTAAATTCTCAAATTAAATGTTCCATGCTCCAGAAAAGCTAATGTCCCTTGATTCTTAGTCAAGTTACTCCATTGTTTTAACCAAAGACACACAGCTATGCCTTTCTCTGTCATCACAAGATGTGCCGGAGTCTCCTCCGGGGGGTTGGCTCCCCCACCGATGCGTTAATGTAAGAGTCACCTCTCATTGCACTCTTAAATGCCTTGAAAACCTTCATTTTGCCTGTTTTTGTGTAGTACTAATTCAATAAAAGAAATGAATTTTACTCCTGAAATTCCCTTCACCCGTTTGCTCAACCAATTGCCTCTTACGGACGGCTGCCAATCCGGTTGTGGCTCTTCTCACTAACCAACCTATTCCAGTGCGGCACATACTGGCGTCACACTGACACACAGAGGCTGACAAAGTCTTGCGGCTTGTCCTCCTCAATTCGATTTCACTCAACTAATGAAATTTATTGCGAGCGCCTTCACCAAATAATAATTAAAACAAACCAGCTGGTTTACTACAGGAAGAGACACAATCGCTTCAGGGACCTTACAGATTTTCACTAATGGCTCTTTCTAGCTCTTTAGCTATTCCTCTTTCTCAGTCCCCCACGTTTGCAAGTAAAATTCGACCCGCAAACTTTACTCTCAACTGATCACTGGGTCTGTCCTGGTGCACATAAGACTCGCCAAATCCCAGTTAAAGCTTCTTTCACTCAATTAACATGCACTCCGACCTGTTGACTACGCCCGGTCAACCTACTAAACCAGATTACAACATAAAACCAAGTGTCTCCTACACTTGTCAATATACTCCGGAGTCTTAGACCACGCAGGGTCCATACATCACCAACAATCACATGGAAACATTTTTAGCACAAAGCGCCACATACACATGACGACTTCCCTACTCTTACACTTTGGAGTACACATACGCCTACTAACCCTTAACTGGAGTACGCAGACTCGCTACTTTTACCTCACATACATCACAATTTACTTGCAATTTTCTTAAGCCTGTGCAAGCGCAACCTACTAATCTCATACTATCTCAATATGTGCCGAGAACATACCCAATCTTATCAACGGGATCCAGGATCTGGGAAAGTCATTTCTGGGTTTAAGGGAACATCATCTTTCCTACCATTGCCATTTCAGCAAAAACAAAATTCAAATCTCATAAAAGGTTAAACAACCGTACCTAATTTAAACTATTACCATAACCACTAGTCACCACTTAATTAGTTCCCCAAGGAAACTAACCATCAAGCTGCTACCAAACTTATAAGCGTACACGTATAGGTCGATGAACCTTTTGTGTCGCATGGAGTATCCTAGTGAAGCGGTAACCAGTATTTCATCTTTAAACACAACAATCAACTTAAAACATCAAGAAAAGCCTTATCTAATAAGAAAATACCATGACTCTCAAAAAAAGTAAATAGTTTTTTTATTCCCTATTTAGTTACAATTCTAATCAAATCCTTTATTCAACCTTATTGTTAATAAACTTTATTAGCATCATGAAAAACAACTCAACAAGAACTTTCGATAAGCATTAATGAGCATCAACATACGTCAGAGAATTCTTGAACATTTGAATAATTCAGCAATGCAGGTCAGTCAGTCAACTGTCACCGTTAAGTCACCCTTGTCAGCCTACCTAACTCAAATTAGCATCAGCATGTGGGTCTTCATGTGAAAACAATTTAGCTAAAATCATTAATTTGGGAAAATCTATCTAAAGAGAGAAAAACATTTAAAACAACGCAGTTGGTACCTAGAAGAAAAAGCACTCAGTCAGTCACATTGTTATAGTTACCTATCCAAGATAGATCAGCAACGAGACAGTCTTCGTCTCCAGGTCATCAGTCATCAGCAAGTATCAGGCTGACAGAGAGTAAGCCCAATTTTCAGCACCTCGGACAGTGTCTCCTGACGTCATCAACTTTCGCCTCTCCGCTCTCCCTTTCCTTCCCTTGTCATGAATTTTTACTAGGGTCTCTCAGTCCGTCCCACAAATTGTTAATTGGTCAACCTTATCAGAAGTTATGACTCTAACCTATAGTTTTTGTTTACCACTTGTTTACGTCGGTTCAAGCATCAAGTTCCATTAATATGATTGGTCCTTCTGTCGATGAGAACATCACCCGGCTCTTCAGGTAACTAAATTGTTGCCCACAGTCTTTTAGTCAGTGCCTCTAATGTTCAAGTCCTGGGAAAGTACGTTTAGCCTACTCTACACATAATTTTATCAATTTGTTTTCATCATCTCCTGTCCTCTGGTACATTTGCAGATATTTTCTAGCAGAGTCCGCCTAAACTCTGTGCAGTTCAAGGTCCTTTTCTCCAGTTCCAATCCACGGCAGCTCATCGCGTCTCCACGTTTAAGCAAGCAAGGCCCAGCGCCGACCAGGCCTCTAGTTCGGCTAAGTTAAGGATATGAAGCTTCATAAAACATATATTATACATTCAAATATTTAATATTAATGCATAATTTTTTATATTTTTCATTATTTTAGCATTTTGTTAACAAATGGTGACCACTCCCCGTTGGCACATTTTACTCATACACATTATTTTCAATTATTCGTTTTTTTTATCAAGATTTCCCATTAGTATGTATACGCAAATCATTAGAAATGTATCATATTAGCATATCTGCTCCAACAGTGTTTAATGAGGACATGGCCGTGGTAAGGTATGATACTATGGAAGCTGTGGGGTTAGAATCTTTAGAGGAAGTCATAGCCCTCACCTTTCTTTTGCTCATTTTAACTTGAGTGCAATAGAACCCAGAGGAAGAATACATCAATACAATGTAAAGTAATGTAGAGTACAAATGAGACCTGCTTGATGATAGATGTTAAAGGGGTGGCCCAGCACTGCCTCCTTCTGGCTCGGGTGGGCGTGGACGGGGCCTGCTGTGTGTCCCGCGCTGCGATGGCCCCCTGGCGCTTTATAGCAATTGCTGGCAGGTGAGTGGGAGCAGCTGGAGCAAGAAAATGGCTGCCTCTTGGGGCCAAAAGCAGTCTGGGACTCCTAGCCCTCCTCTCAGTGTTCAGCGCGTCCCGTGCTGCGATGTCCCCCTGGCGCTTTATAGCGCATGCTGGCAGGTGAGTGGGGACAGCTGGAGCAAGAAAATGGCCGCTTCCTGGGGCCAAAAGCAGTCTGGGACTCAGTCCCCCTCTGTGTTTAGCGCGTCCTCTAAGTTTTCTTAAGGGTTTGACAAATAGGTTTCCTCCCACTCTGTTTATAATGACTCAGTGGGATTTAAATTTAGTTTTTTAACATGTCTGATGGGTACACCATTTGAACCATTGCATAGTTGCCTGTTGAGGTTCCTTACATTTAAAACTGTCTTTCTTATAGCAATCATGTCCGCTAGGCATGTTAGTGAGCTACAAGCCCTGAGTGTAAAACCCCCATTTACCATTTTCCATGCCAACAAGGTGGTTTTGAGAATCATGGTGGCTTTCCTACCAAAGGTGGCAACTCCTTTCCATTTAGGGCAGTCCATCACCCTTTTGTACTTTTACCCTCCTCCCCATCCCTCTAAGGGAGAGGAAAGGCTGCACCTTCTGGATCCACAGAGAGTGCTGAGCTTCTATGTGTACAGGATGAGAGACTTCAGGATGGATGATCAGCTTGTCATTGGCTACGTGGGCAAGATGAAGGGCAAAGCTGCCTATAAAAGAACACTATCAAGGTGGGTCATTCTTTGCATTAAAATGTTATTCACTGGCAAAGAAGGATCCTCCTGAGGGCATTAGAGCTCATTCTACCAGAGCTAAGTCTACTACTTCTGCTTTAGCTAGAGGTGTAACTATTGTGGATATTTGTAAAGCAGCAACTTGGGCTTCCCTCCACACTTTCGCGAAGTATTACTGCTTGGATTCAGACGTGAGGAGGGACGGTCATTTTGCCCGTTAGGTGCTGCAGGATTTCTTGGTATAACCAGACAGGCACCCTCCTACAAGTGCGTGACTGCTTTGGGATTCCATTCAAAAGGTGAGGAATCCACAGGTAGATGTATCTGCCAGAAAAACAAGTCACATAACTTTGGTAATGCTTTTTCTGGTGGATACAGTATCTACCTGTGGATTCCTCACTGTACCACTCGCCTCCCCGTTGCCTGTCTGATTATGCTAAGAAACATATGATTTTCTGTGTGTGTGTGTATATGTGTGTGTGTGTATATATATATATATATATATATGTATTTCTGGCAAATTACATGCGCAGAATGTATATTTATTTATATATAGAAGAATATATATAAATTGTTGTGTTGGGTTTGCACATATTGTGCTTGTGATGTTGGTGTTCGCCTCAAGGGCACAGTAAAAAAAAAGTAGGTGAAACTGATGTCAGCATGCTGGCGAGGACTATTTTGGCTCCAATGACATCAGGCGGAGTCACGTGCAGAGCCATTCCATTGTGACGCCCTCATCGACGTGGAGAGCTAGAAAGAAAAATTTCCTTCAAATGCTGGCACTTTGGGGTATTCAAAAGGTGAGGAATCCACAGGTAGATTCTGTATCCACCAGAAAAAGCGTTACCCAGGGTAAGTAACTTGTTTTTAAGCTTGTATAATGCAAGTGTTGGAACCCTGTATAATGCAGTTGTGTCCTGTAGCCTAGTGTGAGGGCACTGCTGCTAAGTGCTGAATGTGGAGCCTTTCTTCTGAGAGATGATGTTTTCCTTAGGGTCTCATGGGATGCCCCTGAATTGGCTGTGGTGGGCTTCATTGCTGCGTTTTGGTTTCCTGTGGTACCTGGTTGGAAACTTGGGTTAAAAAGTGTCTGTTTTTGGGTAAAGACACCACACTACCACTTAATCTTATCAACAAAAAATAGTATTGTTAGGAGCATGGGCAGTGCGAGAGGACAGTTAAAATGTGGCATCGGAAGGTGTAGTGAAAGTCTATATACGATGAGACGCTTCAGAGTTCATTAACTGAGCTAGTTGTGGAGTCCCGTGATTTGAAGCTACAGAAAATGACAGGAGTCAAAAGGGCACACAAACCTTTCTTAAAAGGGTTTGGACTAGTATATAAATGCGCACACAGGCCACTGCTCAACAGAGGGACCACCTATCCCAGGGTAAAACGGGCTGAAAGGTGGAGGAGGGGATGCCTTAACGCCGGCGCTCTTTCAGCTTCACCACTTGCGGACCCCGCACGGGCAAAGCTCCTGTGCAAGGACGGGCTCGTTCCACTACCTCTTCACTTATATCCAAAAAAATCCTCATATACAACCAATATAAGGTTAGTGAGTTTTAAGTTCTGTGAAGTAAGGATTCATATTGTTTTGACTGCTTATCTGCACAGCTGACTAACTTTCAGAACGTTAAATTGGCAGGTACTGTCTGGTACTGATTACCAGCACTTCTTTTATTTTCAAGGGTAGAATACCCGCACTTCTCAGCACTGTTGCAGTACATTACAATGAATAAGTACCTGCACTTTTCAGGAGTTAACAGGTACTCTAAATAGCGAGTACCTGCACTTATGTATTTCCATTTAAAGCACGGCTAACATTGTCATGGTAGAAACTGGCGCACCTGAATGTGGACACGCTCCATGGATCTGAACCCTCAAGCGATAATTTAGAAGCTGTGAGGAAGTCCTCAAGTTACACATATTTGAACTTACTTGACTGCTTTTGCTCAGGAGAACATAATCACAGTATTGAACCTGTATGTTTTTAATGTTTTCTTAATGTTTTAAATCGGCCCTTGAGTGATAATTCCAGAATGATAAAAAGCCATGTAAGACATGAACTTTGCTTCCACGCCCTTCAGATATTTGTTGTTTCATGTTCGAAACCGATGCTGAGGACTTTTTTTTAACAGTAGCCCTCAATTATCATTATCTTTAAAGTGTCAAGAGTAATACCTATTTAGCTGTGTGAAGTAACCATAACTAAACACAAACCTGTCCCACATTAGAGGGTCTCAGGCAGCAAGCTGTCAAACAGCAAAATGGGGATGTCAGTGACAGCCATAGAGTATACTGGGAAGATAACCTCTTGTACACAGAGGCAAGGGACCCAAAACCTGGAACAGCCAGGAGATTGGTCATTCCCCTGCAGTACAGAAAGTTTTTTCTCACTCTAGCACATGACATTCCTTTGGCTGGGCATTTGGGCCAGATCAAAACTTGGGAAAGACTTGCCCACTTGTTTCACTGGCCACGTATGTCAGAGGACACCAAAGATTTTTGCAAGTCTTGTGTGACCTGCCAAGCCAGTGGCAAGACTGGTGGCACTCCAAAGGCCCCTCTAATTCCACTTCCAGTGGATGTGGTGCCCTTTGAAAGGGTAGGGGTTGACATAGTTGTTCCCCTTGACCCTCCTACTGCTTCAGGCAATAGATGTATCTTGGTGGTTGTGGACCATGCCACAAGATATCCTGAAGCAATACCTTTAAGGACCACTACAGCTCCTGCAGTGGCAAAGGCCCTCCTAGGAATCTTTTCCAGGGTGGGTTTTCCTAAAGAGGTAGTATCAGACAGAGGTAGCAACTCCATGTCTGTATACTTGAAAGCAATGTAGAAAGAGTGTGGTGTTACCTACAAGTTCACCACCCCTTACCATCCACAGACTAATGGACTGGTAGAGAGGTTTAATAAAACTCTCAAAGGTATGATAATGGGACTCCCTGAAAAACTCAGGAGGAGATGGGATGTCCTGTTACCTAGCCTCCTTTTTGCTTACAGGGAGGAACCCCAGAAAGGAGTGGGCTTCAGCCCCTTTGAACTCCTCTTTGGGCACCCTGTAAGAGGTCCACTCACTCTTGTGAAGGAGGGTTGGAAACAACCTTTAAAAGCTCCTAAACAGGACATAATGGATTATGTACTTGGCCTAAGATCCAGAATAGCTGAGTACATGAAAAAGGCCAGTAAAAACCTTCAGGCCAGCCAGGAGCTGCAAAAGCAATGGCATGACCAGAAGGCTGTTCTGATTCAGTACCAACCAGGACAGAAGGTGTGGGTATTGGAGCCTGTGGCCCCAAGAGCACTCCAAGACAAATGGAGTGGACCCCATCTAATTGTTGAGAAGAAGGGTGAGGTTACCTTTTTGGTAGACCTGGGCACTGCCAGGTGTCCCCTTAGGGTGATTCATGTCAACCGCCTGAAACCCTACTATGACCGGGCTGATCTCACCCTGCTCATGGCAACAGATGAAGGACAGGAAGAAGAGAGTGACCCTCTCCCTGATCACTTCTCCTCCACTGAAGCAGATGCCTTAGTGGAGGGAGTAGTTTTAGCAGATTGTCTGACTGCAGAACAGAAAGACAACTGCATCAATCTCCCAGGACAATTTTCTGACCTCTTTTCAATTGTGCCAGGTACAACATCCTGGTGTGAACACACAATTGACACTGGAGACAGCCTGCCTGTTAAAAGTAAAATATATAAACAGCCTGACCATGTCAGAGTCTGCATTAAACAAGAGGTGCAGAAAATGTTGGATCTGGGAGTGATTGAACCTTTTGAAAGCCCATGGGCTTAGCCCAGTGATGCTTGTACCAAAACCTCACACCAAAGATGGAAAGTGGGAGATGAGATTTTGTGCAGACTACAGAGGTCTCAATCAGGTAACAAAAACTGATGCTCACCCTATACCCAGGGCAGATGAGCTCTGCCAAGTATCTTAGCACTTTTGAGCTGACTGCAGGGTATTGGCAGATCAGATTGGCAGAAGATGCTAAACCAAAGACTGCATTTTCAACTATAGGAGGGCACTACCAATTCACAGTGATGCTCTTTGGTTTGAAAAATGCACCTGCCACTTTTCAGAGGTTGGTGAACACAGTCCTGCAAGGGTTGGAGGCTTTCAGTGAAGCATATCTTGATGATATTGTTGTCTTTAGCTGAACCTGGGATGAGCACCTGGTCCACCTTTGGAAAGTTTTGGAGGCCCTGCAAAAGGCAGGCCTCACTATCAAGGCCTCAAAGTGCCAGATAGGACAGGGGAAAGTGGTTTATCTGGGCCACCTGGTAAGTGGAGAACAGATTGCACCACTTCTTGGAAAAATCCAGACAATCATGCATTGGGTTCCCCCTACAACTCAGACGAGAGCCTTTTTAGGCCTCACAGGGTACTACAGGAGATTCATTAAAAATTATGGCTCCATAGCAGCCCCTCTTAATGATCTCACAACCAAGAAAATGCCTAAGAAGGTGTTATGGACAGCTAGCTGTCAGAAAGCTTTTGAGAAGCTCAAACAGGCCATGTGCTCTGCATCTGTCCTAAAAAGCCCATGTTACTCCAATAAATTCATTGTTCAGACTGATGCATCTGAATTAGGGGTAGGGACAGTCTTATCACAACTGAATTCTGAGAGCCAGGATCAACCAGTTGCTTTTATCAGCAGAAGGTTGACCCCTAGAGAAAAGTGTTGGTCTGCCATAGAGAGGGAGGCCTTTGCTGTGTTCTGGGCACTGAAAAAGTTGAGGCCATACCTGTTTGGCACTCACTTTTTGTTCAGACAGACCACAAACCTCTACTTTGGCTAAAACAAATGTAAGCTGAAAACCCTAAATTGTTGAGGTGGTCCATATCTCTACAGGGAATGGACTATACAGTGGAACATAGACCTGGGAGTACCCACTCCAATGGAGATGGACTCTCCAGATATTTCCACTTAGACAATGAAGACTCATCAGGTCATGGCTAGCCTTATTGTCCTTCGTTTGGTGGGGGGAGAGGGGGGTGGTTTGTGAAGGAAAGTACCATCTTGCCTGGCATGTTACCCCCATATTTCAATGTATGTATGTTGTTTTAGCCCTTGTGTCACTGGGATCCTGCCAGGCAGGACCCCAGTGCTCATAGTATGTGCCCTGTATGTGTTCCCTGTGTGGTGCCTAACTGCATCACTGAGGCTCTGCTAACCAGAACCTCAGTGTTTATGCTCTCTCTTCTTTCCGAATTTGTCACTGCAGGCTAGTGACTAAATTTACCAATTCTCATTGGCACACTGGTACACCCGTATAATTCCCTTGTATAGGGTACTGAGGTACCCAGGGTATTGGGGTTCCAGGAGATCCCTATGGGCTGTAGCATTTCTTTTGCCACCCATAGGGAGGTCAGACAATTCTTACACAGGCCTGCCAGTGCAGCCTGCGTGAAATACGACCACGTTATTTCACAGCCATTTTTCACTGCACATAAGTAACTTATAAGTCACCTATATGTCTAACCTTCACTTAGTGAAGGTTGGGTGCCAAGTTACTTAGTCTGTGGGCACTCTGGCACTAGCCAAGGTGCCCCCACATCGTTCAGGGCAAATTCCCCGGACTTAGTGAGTGCGGGAACACCATTACACGCGTGCACTATACATAGGTCACTACCTATGTATAGCTTCACAATGGTAACTCCGAACATGGCCATGTAACACGTCTAAGATCATGGAATTGTCACCCCAATACCATTCTGGTATTGGGGGGACAATTCCATGATCCCCCGGGTCTCTAGCACAGAACCCGGGTACTGCCAAACTGCCTTTCCGGGGTTTCCACTGCAGCTGCTGCCAACCCCTCAGACAGCATTCTGCCCTCCTGGGGTCCAGGCAGCCCTGGCCCAGGAAGGCAGAACAAAGGATTTCCTCTGAGAGAGGGTGTTAAACCCTCTCCCTTTGGAAATAGGTGTGAAGGGCTGGGGAGGAGTAGCCTCCCCCAGCCTCTGGAAATGTTTTGAAGGGCACAGATGGTGCCCATCTCTGCATAAGCCAGTCTACACCGGCTCAGGGATCCCCCAGCCCTGCTCTGGCGCGAAACTGGACAAAGGAAAGGGGAGTGACCACTCCCCTAACCAGTACCTCCCAGGGGAGGTGCCCAGAGTTCCTCCAGTTGTGTCCCAGACCTCTGCCATCTTGGAAACAGAGGTGTTGGGGGCACACTGGACTGCTCTGAGTGGCCAGTGCCAGCAGGGGATGTCAGAGACCCCCTCTGATAGGCTCTTACCTCTCTTGGTAGCCAAACCTCCTTTTCTGGCTATTTAGGGTCTCTGCTTTGGGGAATTCTTCGGATAACGAATGCAAGAGCTCACGAGGGTTCCTCTGCATCTCCCTCTTCGACTTCTACGAAGGATCGACTGCTGACTGCTCCAGGACGCCTGCAAAACCACAACAAAGTAGCAAGACGACTACCAGCAACATTGTAGCGCCTCATCCTGCCGGCTTTCTCGACTGTTTCCTGGTGATGCATGCTCTGGGGGTCACCTGCCGTCACCCTGCACCAGAATCTCAGAAGAAATCTCCAGTGGGTCGACGGAATCTTCCCCCTGCTAACGCAGGCACCAAAAGACAGCATCACTGGTTCTCTGGGTCCCCTTTCATCCTGACGAGTGTGGTCCCTGGAACACAGGAACTCTGTCCAAGTGACTCCCACAGTCCAGTGACTCTTCAGTCCAAGTTTGGTGGAGGTAAGTCCTTGCCTCCCCACGCTAGACTGCAAACCTGTGTACTACGTGATTTGCAGCTGGTCCGGCTTCTGTGCACTCTTCCAGGATTTCCTTCGTGCACAGCCTAGCCGGGGTCCCCAGCACTCCGTCCTGTAGTGCACAACCCGCTGAGTTGGCCTCTGACGTCGGGGGACCCTCTTTTGTAACTCTTTGTGGACTCCGGTTCACAAATCTTCCAAGCGCCTGTTCAGGTACTTCTGCGGGTGCTGCCTGCTTCTGTGAGGGCTCTCTGAGTTGCTGAGCACCCCCCTCTGTCTCCTCCTCCAAGTGGTGACATCCTGGTCCTCAGCAGCACCGAAAAACCTCTACCGCAACGCTTGCAGCTGCAAGGCTTGTTTGCGGTATTTCTGCGTGGGAATACCTCTGCAAGCGTCATCGCGACGTGGGACATCTTCCATCCAAAGGAGAAGTTCCTAGTCCTCTTCTTTCTTGCAGGACTCCAAGCTTCTTCCATCCGGAGGCAGATTCCTTGCACCTTCATCTGGGGTTTTCTGGGCTCCTGCCCCCCCTGGAGACTGTCGCGACTATTGGACTTGGTCCCCTTGTCTTACAGGTACTCAGGTCCGGAAATCCACTGTTGTTGCGTTGCTGGTGTTGGTTTTCCTTGCAGAATCCCCCTATCACGACTTCTGTGCTCTCTGGGGGTTGTAGGTGCACCTTACACCTACCTTACAGGGTCTTGGGGTGGGCTATTTTTCTAACCCTCGCTGTTCTCTTACAGTCCCAGCGACCCTCTACAAGCTCACACAGGTTTGGGGTCCATTCGTGGTTCGCATTCCACTTTTGGAGTATATGGTTTGTGTTGCCCCTATACCTATGTGCTCCTATTGCAATATACTGTAACTTTACATTGCTTGCATTAGTTCCTTTTGCTATTACCTGCATACTTTTGTTTTTTGTACATATATCTTGTGTATATTTCTCATCCTCATACTGAGGGTACTCACTGAGATACTTGTGGCATATTGTCATAAAAATAAAGTACCTTTATTTTTAGTAAGTCGGTGTATTGTGTTTTCTTATGATATTGTGCATATGATATAAGTGGTATAGTAGGAGCTTTGCATGTCTCCTAGTTGAGCCTAAGCTGCTTTGCCATAGCTACCTTCTATCAGCCTAAGCTGCTAGAAACACCTCTATTCTACTAATAAGGGATAGCTTGACCTGGCACAAGGTGTAAGTACCTTTGGTACCCACTACAAGCCAGGCCAGCCTCCTACAGTGGCATGCTTCATCATCCGGTTATGCTCGTCGTCAGCCTGGCACTACAATGCCTGACCGACCCCTCAAGGGGGCTCTTTGCCGGAGATCTTTTAGAAATGATTGCCAATGTTGAGTGCAAGAATGTGCAGTTGGTAAAAAAGCTGTCAAAATTAACTAGGGGGATCCAGAGAAGCGACCTTTATTATGAAGACTGAGCCCCTGTCAAGGTTAAAAACAAAAAAAGTGGGTGCTAAGTACAATGACCCAATCCCCTCCAAGTATTTGCTATTCGTCAGGACCTATGAATAAACAACCTAATCTTCACTATCATGTAGACACATACTGTATGATTAATTTATGATATGGTAATCTAAGCAGGAACCTGGAAGTGCAGTAAGAAAAATGTTATACTCGTACAGTACTTTGACAACAAGTAATACAGTTCGTCAAGTGTCAATAGGTGTCAAGCATCACAGTGGAAACACCTAAAACAAATTCAGTGCTCAGAGGAACGTGAGAGATGCTAGCAACCACATGTCAAGAAACAGATGTCCTACAGTAGGTATGACGACTCTTACCCTCCGCGAATCAGAAGGATGGGCCCAGTGGGGATAACACTGGACTCGCGTTGTTGAACAAATATATTAATCTGCACATATGATTAAAGGAAAGAGAGAACACAAACATTGTTACTATGCACCAACAAAGTGTAGGCCTCCTACAACAAATAGGAACAGTGTATTATTTTTTGTTTTGTGCTAAGCTGGATAAACAATCAGCGCAAATCACAGAACAGAAGATTTCAGTGGCAGTTGATGAACTGCAATCTGTGCAAACTAACTGCCGAAATATGGAGAAAGTCCTGGCTATCATACAAGCACAGAATGAGGATTTGGAGGCTCGCTTACATTGAAACATCTTGCATATAACTGGAGTGTCTGAGTCCACTAACATGGAAAAGATGGAAACGTATGAAGAAATTGTTAACTTCAGCCTTTGCTGCTGAAAACCTTTAAAATCTGCTGATTATGGAAAGAGCATATAGATCACACGTGTTGCGACCGCTGCCTGGGGTGCCCTTATGCCTAATTATAGTGGAACTTCTAAATTACTGGGACACAATTCATCAGCTGGCTCGCTTAAAGGACATAAATTACCAGGGAAACCAGATTGCATTTTATCCAGACTTCACGGCAGCGGTGCAGGCAGCCTCCCCAGGAGTTTCTACCAATCAAGAAACAACTGCAAAAGACTGAAATTCTGTATGCCTTGCCTCTACATAGAATGTAAATGAAAGCAAACTATCTTTGCAAACACAGGAGCAGCAAAGGATTTTCTCAAGTCTCTCTCACAGCGAAAAAAAGGGAGACTACAGCAGACAGTGACGAGAAGCACAAACACTGTCATCATGGATCATATGGCCCCAATGTGGATGATTCTATGTTTTACTCAATATTCTGGAGTAACCTACATGTCATGTCACCAACTAATATTATATTGGGGGGGGTGTGGAGATTTAAACACTTACCTAGACAATGACATGAATAGGTCAGCGTTGAGAGATTGGCAGGGAAAACATTCTGTAGATGTCTTTTGTGGAGGGCTAGATGAATACAGACTGGTGGATGTCTGCCGACTATGACACCGTCAGTTGAGGGAGGGCACCTTTGTCTGATCGGTTCATGCTTTATGGTCCAGGCTTGACTACTAGTTGTATCCAGGGAAGTCTGTGCGTGGGTGGATGATGTGATACTTATGCATAAGTTACTTTCTGATTATGCCCCAGTTCAGTTATAAAGGAGGCTACCCATTATTGCCCCAATCCCCTTTACGTGGCGGTTCCTTTCGTCAGCTTTACTCAACGCTGTCTTTAAATGAGAGGTGCGATTAGCCATTACTTAATATTTTGAAAAGAATGTGGGTATTGTGCCTGTAAAAGGATATGCTCTGGGAGGCCTTCAATGTCACAATTAGGGGGATATAAATTAGTACTAAGGCAGGAGTGCTGGAAACACTATGCCATCAATTTTAAAAAACGAAGATGTCCTACGCTCACTCGAGCATCAGTATGAAAGCCGACCTAAGCGAGCCATATTGACAGCCATATGTAAGAATCGCACTGAATTTCAAGATCTTGCAATGCAAGAAACACAGTTTTTGTCCAAACACCATGTTGCCCTAGAGCTTTGGGGGGGGGGGGTCGCCTAGGATACACCCTGGTTGAGAAGCTCCGGGCACCAAGAGACCTGGAGCATGTTGTTAAAATTTTAACTCCGGAGGCTTCAGACTCTTAGGATACTCCCTCTATTATTGCTGGATTTAAATAGTTTTAACTATATGGCCCTCACATGACTGCTACCGGAGGTGAGATAAAAAATTGCCTTGAAGACATAGCCTTGAGGTAGCTCTTCCACCGGTAGTGCAAATTCCTATTGCAGCCCATATCGTTGGAAGAAGTAAAAGACGCTTTCCTTACAATTCCAAATGGTAAGGTCCATGGACGTGACGGCCTGACTGATGAGTTCTATAGGAATTTGTAGATCTTTTAGCCCCCCCCATCTCCATGCAATGTACAAAGAGGCATACCAAAGAGGGTGCTACCCCTCCACTCCACACTGCAGGAAGCACTAATAGTTGCCTTATTACAACCAGATAAAACTTGTGACCAGTGTGAATCCCTATGCACCTCTATCCCTAATTAATATTGATAAGAAAATATTGGCTAAGATTCTCGCCGTAAGGCTTCAGCCCTAACTCCCCAAGCTAATGCTGCTGGGTCAATCTGGTTTTATACTGGCTAGATCCACTACACATAATCTATGCTCTGTTTATGCCCTATTGCATCAACTGGATCCAGCAGTGCCAGCGACGGCAATCCTCTTAGACGCTGCTAAGGCTTTTTTACTCTGTTGCATGGACCTACAAGTTTCAAATCCTATCCTTTATGGGCATGCCTGAAACATTTATACATTTGATTTGCCTATTATATCTCATTCCGTAATACAGGCATTTATTAACGCACAAACCTTTAATGGATTCTGTGTGTGTAGAAGCATGTGACAGTGATTTCTGCTGTTGCCTTTGCTCTTTGCAATAGTGCTAGTGCCGCTGACCTACGTGATTCGACAACGTCACACTGTATCAGCCTTACAGTTCCAACTCCATCCAATACATATCTCACTTTATGCAGGTGGCATGGTGCTGTATATCACAGATCCACCAACACACCTTGCCCCAGTGATTAAGGAGTATATCAGATTTGAATACTATTCCGACCTATGTATTAATAAAACAAAGTCAGTTTGTTTTCCACTTTTTCCCAGTACTCTGGAGTGTCCGCTTGAATCTCCTCTGGTCTGAACTACTGCTCTGTTAAAATATTTAAGTGTTTGTGTGCACAGAGAGTCGGAATTAGTAATTCACTGGAACTATGGAAGGGCCATGTCCAAACTAGACAACCAGATGTTTCGCTAGTCGATACTGCTGCTGCCCTTGGTGAATAGAAAACAGTCATTAAAATGGTGATATTGCCCAAATTTCCATACCTCTTTGTTAATATACCCATTAGTGCACTTCTTTAAGACGCCCACAACCCACCTAGTCAGGCTGACATGGGTAGGGAAGCAACCAAGTATTAGTTGGAGAACACTTACCTTACTGTAGACTAGCGGTGGGTTCAATGCTTCCTACTTTTATCTCTATTATCTCTGCGCACAGGTTCATTTTGCACAATATTGGTGTGTACCACATGACAATATACCACGCAATGCAGTAGAACATGATGAGGCTTCCCCAGACTTGCTCTCTGTTCTTCTGCTACATAAACGTGAGAGAATAACACAAGCAGAGGTTAATACACTGCGTTCTATTCCAACAGCCTGCCGAGATTTGGGCGGGGGTGAGGCTGTCGTTATATGTCCCGTCTTTTCTGCTGCTTGATCATCCTGCAATATCAGTCTCTCAGGAAAAGTTGGCATGGCAAATACTTACTTGTGCAGGCCTAAACACCATACGAGATGTCTACCAAAATGGCACATTTATATCCCTGGACAGTGGTGCCAACACTCAGCGGCACACAGCACTACTGACATTTACATATCATCATTTTAGGGCTTCACTACGTGACAAATATTCTTGTTTTCCAGATGAGCCACTAAATCTCACATCATTGCAGATATTGCTTACCAGCACCATGTGTAGACCTTTAATCACAAAGCACTATACTACAATGCAGACCAAAAGACATAGCCCCGGACAGGGCACTGGAAGGGTGGAATGAGATACTTGATAGGCCGATAATGCTGTGCACAACTACATAGCCTTACATCTAACTGTATCCTACAAATAATCCCATTCAAATTCCTGCACCAAATATATTATACACTTGTCAACTTATATAGGTTTGGGGCTGAGAGCGGCTGCATGTTGTATGAAATGTGGGGCAGACAAAGCTTTTTTTCTGCATCTAAGCTGGCGTTTTAAATCTGTTAAGAATTATTGGGCACAAGTCACTATGGCCTTGATAGACATGGTAATTGAACAAATAGACTGTGACACCCACAGTATATCTACTGGGGCTGGTCAAGGATGTACAACCTACTGTCCGTAAATTAGTGTCAGTGGCCATGCTGCTTGTGAAGAGGAGAGTGGCCTTTCATTGAGGGAAAAGAGCAACACCCACCAAACAAAAATGGCTGGTGGATATGGTGTATTGTAAAACACAGCTGAGTTATATGCAAAAGGACTTGTGATTCCTGTTCACATTACAGGTGATGTTATCTTTTGTCAAAATGAATACAAATACTGAAAACTATCGTGAGTCATTGTCTATTTCTTAACAATATTAACTAGTTTTTCATCTTCCAGTTTTTCTTTTCATTTACTACATTTTATGCAAGCTTTGAACCATATCACGAGAGAGAGAGAGAATCCTTCTTTTTTTATTTTATATACTATATCTTGTATAGCCTTGTGGCTTTATTTGGCAAATCAACAAAAGGATTTCATATTTCTGGAACTCTTTAAAGAAATATGCATTGTTAAATACTGCTTGACAATTTCTGTGATTTTGACAAACCTTTATCTCAGAGAGTGATATCACAGAAGGCCAACAGCAATGAGGAGACTTATTAAGTAGTTTCGATAGGAAGAGAGAAGGTCAAGATATTCATACCAATATTTCTTCTATTGATGGAGATGGGTTCATACTCAGTCAGTGAAAGATTAACATTGGACCTAGGACTTCATTAGCGATGGGTAGGTGACCTGCCATCCATGGGGTGGCAGATATTACATCCGCCACTCTGACAGACTACCATCTGTCTTATTGTCAGATCACGACCGCCCCTGCAATGATGACTGTGTGTTTGCAGGAGTTAGCGCCACAGTAGCTCTTGTGAAGGCACAGAAAGTGTTTTCGTAGCCAATGTGTTTCAGACGACTGCTCAACAAACTGGAGTTTGTTTTTGAAAGCCAAACTAATGACCAAGGTTTGGGGACATTAATATTTGTTTCTGTTTATAACTGCCATATTTTCCCTAGCAGTCCCAAACAGGAAAAATAACTAGAGAGGCGGTCGTTACAGCGAAGGCTCCAACTCTGTTTGGCAGTCGGTGTAAGGTTTCTGATGGTGGAGCCGGCAACTGCAGTACATTAGGAAACCTGATGGTTTACCTGACTCTTAATAGGGCGGGAAGAGCAATGACTTGATGGACTGGGGAGACTATCCTCTTAACTCATAATCAAACCCTTAATCACCAGGTGCGTTAAACTGAAGGGTCCATGATTACTCTGTCCTCTTTGAACAGCCTCTATCGGTAATAACATATACAAGTAGAAGAGGTCAATGAATGTATAATTGACTTGTGACACATGTCCTATTGCACAATAAATCAGGGCTGGAGGTTGATCACAAGTTATCTTCCCATTACGCAGGGAGGTCCTTTCTTAGCACTATATGATTCGTATATTTTTTAGCACAACATGAGGATTTTAATCGCAAGGCCTACCCTTTGCAGGGTATCACAGCATTCATTCTGAAACAGGACAGCTTTATCAGTGTCTGCAGTAGCTCAAGCTTATAATTGAAAAGCCCAGCCACAATGTTCAAATGGGTGGTTCCACTATGCCTTCATGCTAATTATTGTATAAATGTGAGTAAAAAATGCACAGTGTGTCGGGCTATTCCATAGTTAAAAAATAAAATAAAAAAATCACTGCCTGAAGCAAAAGTAATGGTCAGGTACTGTGCACCTGCCCAACAATCAGGGCCACTGGAATTATACAGCATGGGAATGCCAAAATATGCGGCATGATTGAGTAAATTATCTGCCAAGAAAAGGCAAATTATGCAGTGTAATGCAGCACATTTTGTGATAGAATTGCCTCTTTATTTCGTTATTTTTACACTTAACACTGTCTGGGAATTGATTTAACTTCATTAGTAGTAGTTTAACACACAAATGTACCAATAATCAACAGAAAGGTGACCAGCCAAGCATTGAAAATAGACTTTCTTGTGAGACAACACATTGCTGTGTTTTTTGTAACCTTTGAACAGATCGAGCTAGAAACACATTTTTTTTTGCTAAAATCTGTAGACTATGCAGCAGATTGCTAATTATGTGGCAAATGTGCCAAACCTATGACTCTGCAAAAAAACACTGCGGCCGCACTATTGCATAATTCCAGTGGCGATCACAACAGTTTGTAGGTCAGACCTTGAGGTTAAGGTCAATTCTAGTCCAAAAGGTTAAGACCCCAAAAGGGCGACCTAGGAGCAACTTGTCATGAAACTTCATTTTTGAGAAGGTGGGAAAGCTCACATTTCTTGAAGCATGCAAATAAACTTACACGCCAATGTTCAAGCCTTTCCCGGTCAAATAGTCTATTAAGTAAACCTGCTACGGTCCAGAAATCATTATTTTTTCTATCTGTTGAGTAGCGCAACCAGGAGAAGGTAGTCAATCTACTAAATTCACATTTGAGACTGAATCACTTAGGTTGTGAGTTTTCAGCTCGCAATCAGCATGGTCTGGGGAGGGCAGTTAGTTACAGGAATAGATCATTTATTTGGATACTTATACCTGAAGAAGGTGTTGGGTGATAATCAGTTGACAACAAGTATTCCCATCAGACAAACAGATTTTGATCAAGTCCACCTCTCAACTCACTTTCGGTCACAACTAACGATAGCATAGGCACACCTGAATGATCTAATCTGGCAGTTACATTCATTAAGCAGAGCATAATATTTTCCACGAGTAAAACCAGTTAATTTAGGTTCCCTCACTAAGTAAACCGTGTAGACTGACCTCAAGGCAGGGATGCCACAGTGAAGCCCTGTGAGTTTCCTGTAACTCTGCTGATTATTTGATTACTTTCAAGTCTTAGGAAATATTGAATATCAAGTCTAAAGGTATAATTACTTGCAAAATATTTGTGTCAGAACTTTTTAACTTTATCTGTGATGGGTCTCTAATAAACAAAGGTGAGGAAGAACATTGACAATAATCATACCAATTACATCTGGAGTAAACTAAGAGCCTTTCCATTTTGGGGATTACCTTATTGGTGCACCTTTTCAGGGACAGCAGGCATTGCAGGAGTAATTTGTGGGCAGATATTCAGAGTATTAGTTGGGCTCAAAACCACAGATGAGATTTAATTTAAATGATTAACTACTTCCCATGAAGGGGACCCACTCGAAAAATCCGAATCATTTTAGAAGTCCAGATACATCAGGCCAAGGTCTGTGTATCAGATAAATAGTAGCTCCTTTCCTCATATCGTCAGGTAGTTAGTTGTTTATACTTATTTCATAATTTTCAGTTCCCCTTACGGAGGCTAGGCTGCAAATTTGTGAACACATGGGAAATGAATTGTTATACTGTATAGTTGGTTAACCCCAAGGTCCAAAAGGTGGCGAAAGAATGCCTTTTGCAGAAGAATTACCAAAAGACTGGAATTACCGTTTTTGCTTGCAAAACCATTGGCATTAAATTAAGATTGTAGAAATCCTAGTGGAAGTTATACCTTTCCTTGGCCTTGTACTTAGGTAATGCAGAACTGTTTTAACAATACAATTAGTGGCAGATAAGGAGAACATATTTGTTTCATTACCGTCCAGTAGAAGGTCTCCCCATTAAGGGTCTCAGCCTTCTGTTGCTAATCCCATTAGGCTGGTAGAAGTGTTGTCAGTAATAAGCAATTGCTTCTTTTTGGGAGATTAACTGCTTATTGGAGCGTCTCAGTCCTTTTTTCTGCCTATATTGCTCAGCTAGAGTGTGATGTGTGTTTCCATCGAGATTACGCACAGTAATTAATTGTTAGGTTAAAAGTGTAAACATTTCTGAAACACAGATATGAAATACATTGAAGTAAAGGAAGTGTTGAGCCAAGCAGCCAAGTAGGGTGGCTCAGCTCAGGGGCTTCTTGGCTGTGATGGGTGTGGCTGTAAGGACAAGCTTGCAGCAAGCGCTGGCTTACAAATGTAGGCAGAGGCCTCTCCACTAACTGAAATGGGGAAAAGATGGCTAGTATGGGTTGTGCAGTAGCACCTGGTATATGGAGTATCTGAAAATGATGGCAAAAACATGGGTTAGGTTCAGGGGTGAGTTAGAGGGGTCTTCTCATGTCAACCAGCAGCACTGTCATGGTTCATGAATATTAGGTGTGAGGAGTCCTCACCATGGAGCTGCCTGGTGGCAGAGTTCACCTAAGCACAGGCCCAAATGAAACAATGCACCTGGCCCTACTTCTATTTGTGGACAGAGGCCCTGCTGTTAATTTGAAACTGGGGTGATGGCATGAGTCTTAGAAGCACTGGTGTATATGGGAGATCAAGACTTTAATTGCCTATAATGACAATCAAGGAGCAGATCCAGGGCACATGTCAAGAATGGCGCTTGGGAGTAGCCCTGGCTTTCAGATGTAGTCTGAGGCTCATCTCCTGCCTAGAAATGGGGGCAGGAACTAGCATGGGGGGATTTGTGGTACAAGGGGGTGGGGGTTTGTACCTGAAAATGACGGCCAGGCAACAGGCAAGGTGCAGGCATTGAGTAAAAGGGCTTCTCCTCAGGACAACTGAGACGAGTAGCAGTGTTAGGAGTCCTAACCTGCTGGACCCACTATTGGCAAAGTCCACCCTGAGCACAGGCCCAAATCAAACATTGTGAGTAGTCTATCTTACATATGTAGAGAGATACCCACTCTAACCGAAAATAAGACAGTAGCCTGAAGCCAAATAATCCTGGGAGATGAGGTACTCTGTGGGCTAAGGTGATGGTCAGTCAGCAAGGCAGGGGGTCAGTGAGATGGGCACAAACTAGGGCATCGTCATAACTTAGGAATTACAGGTGGGGGGGACATACCAGCACCAGGGTCCACCATGAACACAGGCTCAAATGAAACTAATCACACCTCTTCAGATCCACTCTGGTGGGGAACCTGTCATTTTTCTTGTGGTAAGATTAGGGATTATAATTTCACACTATTCATAACTAACAAAGAGCTTCTTCCTTTAAAATAAGGTAGTAGGACGTAAATCTCCCACCAATAATAGTGTAAGAACTGCTACATCCCCTCAGCTCCTCTTTGCTGCTGGAGCTGCCTTTTTTGATCTAACAATTTTTTGTGGTTTTTAGGAGCATAACAACATATAATATTGTGCATTGTGGTCTTCTCTGGCCACCAAACAAGGTAGCTCGGTTAGACACACTGTCTGCACCTGTTTAGCAACTTAAAACAAAATCGAATTTAAAAATAGAAAAACTCAATGAACCCTCCCTCCCATGGCTCTTCCCAACACATGACAATCAACACTGCGCTGGTAGGACCAATGAACATTATGTGGTTTGTTCACTGACTTTTTCAGGATTTCCCCTCCCCTTTCCTACCAGTTTGTCTTGACTGTTTCCCAGTCCTTTTGGTTGGACATAGCCTGACATGAAGCTCTTCATTGAAATGGAGGTGAGCTAGGTCACTTGGGGTGGGCAAATTTTGTCAAAATTCCCACTGTCCTCCATAAGGTTATAAGTCAGTTTCCCAAGTGCCATTGTGTGCCACAGGCTGTATATCCATAGCTCTGGTGGTGGCACATCGTATTTTCCCAAAAATATGTTATCAGTAGTTTGTCACCCACAAGAGGTTACCCAGGAGTGCAGTACCTATGTTCAGTTACTCTTCAGGTTCACCATAACTACCAAGAGCTCTCTTGGTACACTAGTCCCCAGGATTAAGCCTGTGTGAGTCCAGATTTCCTGCCAGAACTATTATATTGCAGAGCATGTCCACTGGCTATGAAGGTATGTGCCCTTGTCTGTCCCGCATCCCCAACAGCATTCCGAGGTGGTCGAATACAAAAAGTTTACCTAGTGTCAGGTACCACCTTAATAGCAGTTTGTATTCCACCACTTTCTGTTATAAACTTTTAAAGGTTTTCTTGAGAGAGCACCAGTGGGAATGCAAGGCCTTTCCCACATTTGTCTCCTCTAGGTCTGTTTCCCATGCTTATTGATAAGGCCATTTAGGGTCAGCTCTCTTTTTTATTAACAGTCTGTATAATGTCCCTATCAGTCCTTTCGTTGTATCATAAGTGCCCAGCATTTATTCAACAATGTAAGCAGTTTGGTTGCAGCCCCCTTGATCGCGTTTTTCATGATTCAATGGCGTATTGGGACATACTGCAGTCTTTCACTTTCAGTCACATGGAAATCCCTTTTACAGTCATAAAAGGATTTTTTGTCCCTTTGTAAAATGTCACGCATTGTGAGACACCCCCTTTTTTATAAGCCTTGAACCTCCCCTTATTGATTCAAGATCTCCATGTATAGGTGTATGGTGCAATGGGTGTGGATAGGCCTTGTGTGTAGTAGATATGCAAATCCAGATTTTTAACATTGTTCTAGTCACGTCCGAGATGTACAGTGACTTGGGTCTCTGGGACCTGAGAATCCATGGTAGGTCAAATATGTCTCAACGTGCATAATTCTGTCATAGTTCTGAGGTGGAAAGCTCAATAGCATTTGAGCACATTAGGAAATGCAAAGCTGCCTATCTCTAAGGGGGTCATCTGTATTTTCTTGCTGATTCTCTCCATTTCTCCTTCTCATAAATACTGAATAAATGTGTAGCTGTAGTGATTGTAATTCCGACTACGGAATGGCTGTGACAATGGTTTGGAACAGATAGAGTATTCACAGAAGTATTTTCTTCTTTCACTGCGTTGAGCCTCTCCAATGAGGATGCACAATACCTTCTCAAGTTTAACAGACCAGCTATTATTTGCGCCTCTATGCCAGGACAGTTGGTCCCAGTCCATGTGTTGTCTGTGTTAGTGATGCAAATACCAAAATAGTTAAGTGATTGCTTAGCCCATTTCATCGGGCAGATCTTCATGAGACTTGCCTCAGGCTCCTTGGGAACAGAGACATTCAGAATCTCAGACTTGTCTGTGTTCATCTTAAAACCTGATATTCATTCATAATCTTGTAGACTATCACAGATCGCCAATAAGGGAGCTTCATGTGTGAGAGGGTCAGAAGGCCACAGTTCGCAAATAAATGTATTTTATGTTCCTGGCCCCCTTCACTCTGATTAATATATATGCGCTGAATACTCAGCAGGTGCAATTTCTCATCTGGATTCTCACCTCTCTGGTGGGACCTTCAGAGGGGGGAATCATTGAGGGAGGAGATTTTAACTCACTGTGCAGGTGTTGGGAGTGGCCTAAAAAAACTCAAATCACAATTTAAAGATTTGGGTATAGTGGTCTGCTGGAGACACAAGCACCCAAATGGCAGAGACTGTTCCTTATTTTCACAGGTACACAAATCACACACATGCATCAATACGTTCTTTCTCGCCAAAGAACTCCTGGGCAATGTCATGGACATTCAAATTAGGGGGGACTAATATACCTGAATCGTTGTACTCCTGCCTTCTCCGTTCCTTTTTATGATTAGTCTGTGTATTGGGAGGTGAGGTCCAGATAGTATGGCCACTCCAGCCATCTTATTCTCTCTAGACACCCAATATTGCAATGAGTAGCCCTTCTGTTTCGTTCTGAATTGGTCTTGTTTCAGAAGGTGTGTTTCTTCTAAAAATATATCTTCCTGTTGCTCTTGCAAGTATTGTCAGACCATGCGTAGTTTCTGTGGTGAGTGTAGACCCCTAACGTTTATAGTGATGTACTTAATAGTGATGGCTTCAGTGTGCCAGCTTTTGGGGTCCTGGGCCCATGTGATTACTGTGTCAAGTGTTGTCTGATAAGTCGATTACCATCTAAAAAAAATACTAGCAAATACAAAATAACAAATGTGTGCCCTTCGCGGGTGGAGAATACCGGAGTCTCTATTTGAATATGATCAGTATTCTGGTCTTTGTGGCCTTGTCATCATGCTCAGAGGTCAGACTGCTTACTGTGTGTATCTTTAGCCATAAGGATCATGGCGTTTATATTCACCACTCCCCTTCCCACATTCCCCTCCTCGGGTTGCCACGCAGTCATTGCCCCTATTCTGTTTTATTGCCTTATGCCTGGCTTGATTTCTCGCCTCCACTAAATCTCAGTGTGTCTCTCGTGTATGAAAGATTGTGGACCCACGTTCCCCTTGTTAAATCCTGTATACTCTCATTGGTTTCTGCCTCAGCTTGAGTTCTTCTGGAGGGGATCTCTGCACTTGTCATGGGAAGAAGACCTAATATTCTTTAGGGAAGAGTGTGGTACCCTCTCTTTCACCAAGCTGGTCTCTTCCTTGGTGTTCAGCACTAATCGCCTGATAGTTGTCTTTTCCTGTGCTTTCTATGGCCCTGCATCATCTCCTGTTTGCTTTCTCCATCTTCCTTGTTGAATCCTAATACTCTTGTGCCCTCGTCTGGAGTTTTCAGTGTGTTTTTTTGTCCTTTCCAGGTGAACTGAAGGCCTTCAGGCAACTCGTCATTATTTGTGTATGTTGTGCCTTTCGCCTCCCAGGGTGGGTGATGCCTGCATGGGCATCAAGGATCACTGTGACTCGATTTCCAGGCCACATCCTAGGCAATCATCCTGCCAGCTTCTCTCCAGCTTACACCCATTGCTCCTCCCTTTCACCACCGCAGAGGACGTGGCCCTTGTTTCTGGAGGCACGTATAGTGCTCATGGCGTCCCCACAGGTCAGGGTTGTAGTCTACGGGGTACAGCACAGCCACCATTTCCTAGGGGCTCCCTTAGGGGGTAGAATGGTTGGTGAGGAGCTCTGCTATTCACGTGTCACTCCGCTACCATCTTACCCAGAAGTTGAGCTGCCTTTTTTAATAAAGGACTAACATTTCTCGTTTCCAATCAATTAAAGAATGGCTGTAAACTCACATCTATAAATACTGGACTGCAGTCCAACCCCATCACCTCATTATTACTAGAGCGACCTTTCTTGTAAAACTAAAGAAGGTCTGAAATACCTTTACTTGCAGCACTCCGTTTAGGATCGGTCTGCCTTTTGTATTTCTTTAGGAGGACATCAGTCTACTGTGCCTTCATGTCCTGAAGCTTTGACTGGGTCCCTCATCTCAAATCAATAGAGCAGCCCTCTTGTGGGTGTTCTGTAGGTCTACCATCCTGTGGAGAAACAGAAAACACATGTGTATCTGAGATGATCCCAGTTGAGAAATGTGCCTGTCCCTGTAGATGCAGAATTGTGTCTGGCTGTAGCTGGTTCACTCTCTACATAATCCTTGTCTAGCATATTAATCTTAATATGTTAAAATTGAATAGATTGTAATCAACTCAGTCTCAAAATATTATCACGTGGGGCATGGCTAAGCAACAACCAAGATTGCCGACATTTAGCGGAGCTCTGTAACTGTCTCCAGAATGTCCCAAATATCAGTTCATTTATCTGTTCTGCATGCCGACATGGGTGTTATGTGGGATGCTAGAGCAGCAAAGGGGCGGATCGAGAGATTCCTGGAAGCTGGGGCACTTTGTAATCCGTGGATTGCTGTGTGCGGCCTGCGAAGGGCAGCATGGCTGCCCAGAACATGGAGTGCGTGTGCAAGGGGAGCTGGGAAGTCCCGCAGCCAAACTGCCTGCCTCAAGAGGTGACTTGATTGCCTACGTGCGGAGGGGGGTTGCCTTTCCTTCCTCTCATAGCTGGTGGAGCAGGACCAGATCTGCGGTGGTCGGAGCCCTGACAGAGAGCGGCTGGAGGCAGACTGCGGGCCAGAGAAGGTGGTGTCGCTGGCTGAGGCTGAATCTGAGCCTTGAGGATGGGCGGTGGCCCCAACCCCCCCGGCCTAGTGGACACTGTGTGGACCCTCCGGGCCAAGATACGGCTGTCAGGTGGGCCCGGTGGGCCCGGTGAGCCAGAGCCTGGGGGTCACGCCTGCATGACAGACTTGGAGTGGGACGGCCTGACGTGGTCTTGCCAGAAGGGCAGGCGAGAGACAGGAGACCTGTGAGTGGTGGATGGATGGCTCCTCTGGCCCAAAGGACGGTGGCTGTTCTCACTGGATGCGGGCATGGCTACCAGGTAGGCTGGGTGGTATGGGGGCCCGGAGGGTCACTCCTCGTGTCCCCCTGAGGGTGCCACAACAGGGAGATTTGCCACACTGGAACTGGCAGGAGTTTGGCAACTGGCCCCGCGGCCGTCGTAGGAGCAGCGAGACCTCCATACCGCCAGGGATGGTCGACTCCCTTGCTTATTTGCGTTTCACTTCCAGAGGCGAGATGGCCTGGACCTGATGCTGGTGGTGAGTGGAGGGAGTTGACCCGTGCCCCAGATGTAAGAAACGCACCAGGGAAGGGACTGCTGGCAAACTGGGGATTGCACCAGGGCCATTCGTGGAGATGTGGTGACCTCAGGGAATTGTGTGGCATGCAACAGGTGGGCTAATTGACAGAGACTTACAGACGGGCCCTCTGAGGTCTGTGGGGGGGGACACTCCTTCAGCATGGTCAGGAACAAGGGGCAGCTTCCTCTGCAGCCAAACAAAATGGACAAATATGCTGTCCCGAGGCAGACGAAGGGGCTCATGGCCGAGGATGCCAGGGGAGGGATGGGGCGGCTCAGCGCAGCTGGAGGGCCCCCAGGTGAGCCCTGACACGGCACAATAATGGCAGCCGTTCAAGACCTTAAGGGTTTGCTAGAGCCTAAACTGGATGCAGTAACAGTGGATGTTACTCTTCTTCATGTGGACCTTAAAGTTACAGAAAAGGTCACAACAGCTGAAACGGATATTGCTGGCCCTCGAGTCCACATCCAAGCATCTCGAGGGCCAGTTTCAATTTCTCAGTAAAGAACACAAGAGAGTTATGGCGCGCTTGGAAGATCAAGAAGGGAGGTCACGACGGAACAATATTAGAGTGCCCCACTGTCTAACTTTTTTTGGAGACCCTAATTACTGAGTCCCTTCGCCCAAAGAGACTATCAAAGTTTTTTTCCTATTGAAAAGAGCACACAGGGTGCCGGTTCCTCCTCCCTGGCCGCAAGCAGCCTCTGAGGACAATCATTGCAAGATTATTTAACTTCTGGTACGCAATCCTGTAGGCCGCTAGTTCCCGAGGTGACCTCCTGTACAAAAATGCTACCATCTGGTTCTTCACAGACTTCATGCTCAAACTTCAGAGACAAAAACAGAGCTTCTGGGATGTCAAAAAAGCCCTGCAGGAGTGTGAGCTTAAATATATAATGCTCTTTCCAGCATGTCTGTGTGTGATCGCAGAGGGCCGTCATGACATTTTGCTATGCCTGGGGAGACCTGGGATTGGCTAGAGGTGTCACAAGCCGTGGGCCATGGTGGTCAGCGAAGAAGCATAAGCAGTTCTGGCGGCAGAGTGCGAGCGGGCCGCCTACCGCACAAGCAGGATCCTGGACTGTTGGCAGCGCGGTAGCCATAGATGGCTGAATTAGCTACGAGGCTGCCACAGTGATTGCCAAGTCTGGATGACAAATGTATTGTTTGCCTTGCATAGAGAATGGCTGGTTAATGGGACCTCCAGTCTTCACGACTGGACAAACCTCATGTTGATGCTGCCTATTTGGAATGGGTGGCAGCTCCTCTAACATTCAGAGAGGGGACTGGTTTTTAGACTAAAGTCCGACTAGATCTAACAAGCGATGCAGGACTCTGATGGGGGGATTCAAGTTAATAGCTTTTGATAGCAAATGGTGCAGATTGCAAATTATGGCGCAAGCCCATCCAGGCATGAGTTTGCATTGTTAAGGGCGACAGGCTCTCTGCTGGTTGGGGGCGGGGTGGGCAGTTCAAAGCCTGTTTGGTGGGGTAGCAGGATTGGGGGGGGGGGGGGGGGGGGAGTTCACAGTCTGGTACTGTTAAACTGCAGTTTCTTATTTACATTATTCTTTGGCTATTGCACTGCCATATAATGACCGGTTGCATGGCTTGGGTAGAGAGGTACACTGGGGTGCAAGAGGGTGGGGGGGCAGGTGTGTCAACCCCCTCGAGTACAGAAATATTCCCCAACGGCAACCATACAAACATGCACCCTTAGGGTAATGACGTGGAACGTGAGCGGGCTGGGTGGTAGAATTAAGCACACCATAGTACTCCAATATTTGCGTCGACATGGCCCAGACCTAGTTCTGTTACAGGAAACGCATCAAAAAGGGAGCCATTATAAGGCATTGGACAGTTTTGGTGATCAGCTTGTGGAACACGCAGGCTACACCACAGACTGTAGGGGGGTGGGCATTATCCTTAAAAAATAAATACCATTCATTCTGACCCACACATGTTGGGACTCATTTGGACTGTGTGTGGCAGTCTCTGGAGTGTGGGAGGGCCACACTCTCAACATATGCTCAGTCTATGCCCCGCCGAGACTCCAGGGGCCTGTTCTTGCAGACCTTGGTGCCCTACTTATGGACCTCCCGCTTGGGCTCCTCCTTTTGGGGGGTGACTTGAACCTTGTAGCCGACCCAGGTCCCACAAGCTAAGGTGCCCAATACCTCAGAGGTGCTGCATTCTTTTCTTGATTCATTTGACTTAGCAGACCTGTGGTGAGAACACAATTTGGGGATGAGGCACTTCACTTACTCCTCTTTACCCCATAGCAGCTCTTCGAAGTTAGTTTACCTATTCACCACATGGGCATATGCTGGGAGGTTCAAGGGGGGAAGCGGTATCTGAGAGGTATTTCTGGTTACTCACCTGTGGGTGTTAAATTGTTGGGCCCCACACAATCATATTCCCTGCTGGTTAGACTGGACCCTTGGCACCTAACAGACAAGACCTTTAGGGATAAAACAAGTGAGAGAGTTAAACAATATTTTAAGGAAAATCTGGGTCCAGTGGAATTAGCCTGTATCTTCAAAACCGTTATTAGGGGCCATGCACAAGACCTGATAGGGGTAAGAAAAAGGAACACAGACTGCAGGGGGCAGCGCTTGGACGAGATATTGAAGCTCTTGAGGCCCGCAGTCAACAAGCTGGGGGGTAGGATAGTGGTCTCCTACACCAACTGCGGCTCAAGCGACAGAAACTCTATGAGCTGGCAGAGCACCACGCCCGGGCTTATTCGCTGGCATCCCAACTACATCTTTATGACCTGGGTGACAAAGCCAATAAACTGCTGCCGTGGCTGGATAAGAGAGACCAGGATCGGTCCTGGGTGAGGGAGGTACGGAATGAGGAGGGAATCCTCTGCGCATCAAAGATGCCATTGCAGAGGCCTTCGCTACACCTTATGAGGAGGTATACACCTCAACCGCACAGATGACCGAAGATGATTGTATGGACCTCCTGCAGGACATTCAATTGCCAGGGTTCTCAGAGGAAGATAGGGGGGCTCTGGATGGGGAGCTCACTGAGGAAGAGGTTGTCTTGTCATTGCGTATTCTGCAGTCGGGCAAGGCAGCGAGGCAAAATGGACTCCCAGCAGAATATTTTAGATACATGGGGAGCAAGGTGACCAAATATATACTGGCCATGTTTCAGGTGGAGCGGTAAGTGGTGCTGCTGCTGGCAGATCAAAGGACCGCAACCATTGTAGTGATTCTGAAAAAAGGCAGACCCCCCCAGCGGAGTGTGCCTCTTATTGCCGCATCCCCCTTCTTAACACGGAGGTCAAAGTCCTGGCAAAGATTTTGGCAACCAGACTACCGCGGTCATCACAAAGCTGATACACCCCGACCAATCTGGCTTAATGCCAAAAAGATGCATGCACCTGAATCGGTGGCGACTTTACAGGGTTCTTCATATGACAGATCACTAGAGCAGTGAACAGGCGGCACTTCTATCTCTTGATGCCAAGATTGCCTTTGATAGGGTAGAGCGGCCATACTTTTTTGCCACTCTTAAGAGGTTTGGTATCTGGCCACAGTTTTTGAACTGGATCAGACTCCTGTACCAGGACCCGGTGGCTCGGTGCGGGGCAATGTTGTGCTCTCAAGACCCTTCGCCCTGCGTGGGAGCACTCAACAGGGGTGCCTGCTTTCCCCTATCCTATTTGCGCTGGCACTGAGCCCCTGGCGGCTTGGATCCCGCAGGACCCTGTAATTAGGGGTATAGGGTCTGGCGGAGCATGGGAGGAGCTCATTTCCTTGTAGGCAGACAACATTTTGCTATATGTCACCAACCCCGTTGGTGAACTGATAGAATCATGCAGATTCTTCACATCTTTGGGGAGCATTCTGGTTACCAAATTAACTGGGATACATCATTGGTCTTTCCACTGGCGGGGGCTCCCCCCACCTTACCCTCTGGATTGTACTGCACCGATTAGCCAGGAGGTCTTTCTATATTTGGGGATGTTTGTCACCAGGAGTCAGAAATGTTTCCTCCAGAGGAACCTGCAACCCCAGTTAGATAGATTCCATAGAGATATGGGGCACTTGAGGGCCTTACCGCTCTCCTTGATAGGGAAAGCCGCCCTCTACAAAATGATGACGCTGCCATGACTCCTTTATGTCTTTTTAAATGCTCCTTATAGGATACTGGCAGCAATGTTTCAACAACCGGATTGGGAAGTCAGGCAGCTGCTGTGGGATAGTGGCTTCTCCCCATAGCATTGCAAAAGCTGAAGCAAGGGGTATATTAGGGTGATCTGGCTGTCCCGGACCCCTTGCGCTATTACTGGGCGACACAATTAGTGACCACTAATGACTGGGCCATCGCAGATCAGGGGGACCCAGTGTTCTGAGTGGACAGAGATGCGATGGGGAGGATGGGCTACGAGTCTGCCTCGTACTCCCACTCAAGTGTGCACACGGGAACGATAGGGAGGGCATAGAACGAATCCACACTCTATTTGGGTTGGAGATCTACTTTGACTGCCTGAACCCCATTGTGGTACAGCGACCTACTGGGGGACCTCCGGGCCCTGGGTGGGTTTTCAGAGATGGTCTCTATTGGGAATAGACCACCTTGGCGATATCTGGAGGGGACAGGCGCTGGTTATGTTCGATGTCCTTCGCCAAGAATATGATATGGTGGATGCCGAATGATATAGGTACTTGTAGCTGAGGCATGTACTGTGCCGGCACGTGCTGGAGTACGAACAGTTGCCGGAATCAGCCACCCTCGAAGACCTCCTCCTGTCAGGACCGTTGGAGGTGAAGGCCATTTTTGTGATATATATGAAACTGATGAACAACTCCCCAGACCCGGTGATACCCCTCCGCGCTATATGGGAGGCGGACTTGGGAACACTGGATGATGAAAACTGGGCAGAGGCGAAGCAGAGTCCCAGGGTGCTTGCGATTAGGGCCCGGATCATGCTGATCCAGTGGCAAATTCTTCATGTGGTATACTATTCCAGCGTGGTGCTATGCTAAATGGGTATGGCCCAGACTTTGCTGTTATTGAGACGGTGTGGGCAGGAAGGCACCTTCTATCATATCTTATGGGCCTGCCGCAGGGTGCAGAATTTCTGGCAGAGGGTCTCAAGTGGCAACCAGGGCACTTGGAAAGGAGGGCCCCTTAGACCCCAAGTTGTTCCTCCTCAATATAGTAGGGGAGAAAACCTGGCCGAAGTATCAGGGGTTATGGTTGACAGTGGCAGCTATAGTGGTCAAACGCAACATAGCCTATGCTTGGGGCGCTGAGTCTCAACACCCAGTGTACAGGAATGGCTGTCAGACCTGGATTAGTGCCGGGGTGCAGAACGAGTAATCTTTCAGAGTAGGCGATGTCCAAAAAAGTAGGAAAAATCTGGGGGGGGGATGGGGTTGTGGCACAAATAGGAGTACTGAGTGATTCATCGAGTGGGAACATACGGGTGGGAGGGGGAGCTGCAGACTTGATCCTCCAGAACATTTTGCTAGGTTCGATTGTAATGCTCTACGTCTGTTGGTTTGATATCTATTGTAACTTGCCTCTGTGACGAAGAAGTATGCTGTGTTACTTACTGTCGTATGCTACACGGTGTAATAGCTTATCTTTGTTGCTTAATAAAAAGATTAATAAAAAACAATTAGCATTTGAACACCCTGTGAGCTCTAATCTTTAACAGTTAGCACTTTCGTTGATCTTCATCCTCGCTACCAAAAAGATGGAGGCTCCAAAGAAATTCACTTGGATACGCAGTCTTCAACTAGACTCAGAACTCTTAAAGAATGCCAAGAAAAATCACAAACACAGAATGCTAAAAGTAGACTTGTATCAACTGCCAGTACGACTATGCCAAACTTCTCTGAAAAATTGATTCCTTCTCTCAAAACACCTCCAGCTAGAAAGATTTGTTAAGCATGTGATATACGCCACTAAAATCTGAGTAGTCTCAAACTCTGTCTCCATCCACTAACTTCAAGCAACAGTGTCAGTCTCCATCTACAACAAATGTAACGTCCTTTGGGCCTGCCCTACTAAACCTTACCCCAGTCCCACTGGAGAAGCAACACTGCTTCACAAAGAATTCCTAGGAAAAGTTCTCTCATCAACCCTGGCCCTCCCTCTCTAGAAACAACAGAGAACTCTCAATAAAGAGAGGTTCAGTCTGTCTAAAGAAGGTGCCGACATACTACCCTGCAGCCTATATGTTCCACTCTTGCCTCCACTCCTGCTGTATCCAAACAGTAGTGAGACACATAAAGCTAAGCTCTTACCGGGTTACATAAATGCTGAATCCTAGTTGTCTAGTCACTGTTTCAATAGTTCCTTCATGTACCACTAAGACTTTACAATTCAAACTGAAATGCATACTCCGTAACTGGAGAGCAACTGCAAATCACTGTATTGAGATTTGAGAAACCATCCAATCTGATGAGATTGATATCCTATCCCTTTAGGAGACCTGGTGTAATGAATCTCCAAAACTTTTGATCTATATAATAATCCCATCCTAATAAAACAATTAGATCAACAGAGATGTTCTGGTTGAAGGATTGCAGTAATTCACAGACACTCGACCCAATTCAATTGATTGAAAACAATGGACTTCTCCACATTCAAGCTCACTGGGGGTTGAAATCTGCATGACAAAAGCAATTCTTTAACACATCACATTCTGTGGACAACTAGGTGCTCTGAATAGCCAATGGAACTCACCATCAAATGAGCTCTTTTTTCAACCAATAATATATGTGCAGGAGATTTGAACCTCCACTGGAGCAACCACACAGTTTCAGGTATCTCAACTACACACCTGTCTAAAAAACTTTGATTTATCTAGGTTTTGCATAGGCTTGACCCATGTGAAAGGATCAATTATCGGTCTACTGATTGCAATGGAAGGGGGTCTTATTAATAGAATGTCAAATTTCTTAGCTATCGTAACAAAGTTTCAAAAGAACTGGAGGTGAGGATTACACTTTACCTTTCTTCACTTTATTAGCAGCAGCCAAGCAGTCTACAAACTACCTTTCATAACACATACAGAGAGTCAGGGAGACAAATCAAACAGACCGAAAGGAATCAACCCGTACTTTCTCCCTATATATAGAACCAGTGACACAAAAGAGTATGGGGTTCACTTATAATAAGGAGCTGCACACAGGGGAAGGTTCCCTGGTGCTCCTTAAACTCACTTGATGAGTGGATGGTGTATGAGTGCTGTGAAGGGTCGTGAAGTGATGCTGGGGGGTGTTTCCTTTACGGACTAGGTGGTCTCACACACTATATAGTGTCATGCTTCATCATTTGACCACCTAGCCCCACCCAGGTAGGGAAATGCCACCTGGGCGAACTCAACCTCACCGTTAAAAGAATAGGAGGGAGTGCGTACATTTTTCACTTTCTGGAAATTATGGGATCCAGCTGAACTAGGGTAAATATAAAAACAGCTAGACAGTCACCCGCGTGAAAAGTACACTTTTAATAGTGGTGTCTGCTGGTGTGTTTAAAAACAGGGATGGGACACCTCTGTGAGAGTAAGGACTCACTGGGTCACCTATCTAAAAATAAATGGCCAACATGTTTTTGCCCTCTACAATAAGCCAAGGAAGGTCTAGGGGCATTCTTTAGGGCCTAGGATCCCTTAAAGTCATGCATTACAAAGAAAACCTACTCCATTCAATGGGAGTGTGGGTAGAATGTTGTGAGAAGTGATGTGGCCTACCTGAGACGAGGAACTACCTAGCGTAGGCCTAAGGGAGACAGAAACGAAGTTAACGATTTGTGACACACAACACTGCACAGCAAAACACACGCAAGGGTGACACAACAAGCAAAAGTCATGCAATGTATTCATGTGTGACACAAATCTGAAAGGGAAAACATGTTACTCCAAACCTAAAGGCTACTTGCCCCAGGACTCCAGGAGGGGGAGTGTCCTCTTATAGTCACACACTAAGGACAAGGGAAAAAAGTAGGATAGGACGGCAGTAAGTATTAACAAGGCAATAAGAAGGTGAATGTCTGGCCAAAGGCTGCGCTCACTGTGGAAAGGGCCAGTAATAATAAATCTGCCAGGTAGCATTTAAATATGGTCCCAAGAACAAGGAAGGGAGCATGGTCCATGCTACAGCTATGGGCAACATGCTCAGCGATCAAATATAAATCACAATCTTATACGGAGTGAGCATCCGGTAAAGGTAAGATAAGCTAAGTAAGTAAATACAGAAGAGTAACAACTTAACATGACCCCTGTGGCGGAGTGTGGGCCGCCGGCTTAGGAAACACACAAATAAAAGGATCTTATCTGCGCTGACTTTGATGGCCTCCAGGAAGGAAGGATCTCCACTCACAACGTCAAAGGAGGCGCTCACTGTGCGCCTAGTCCGTCCCCTCACTGGACCGCTTGAGGTAAACAGTCCAGTGTGGCGACGGTATTTAAAGCTCCCCCTCTCCCCCCCCAAAAAACGTGAAGAGGTGCGCAGTTCGCGCATTCACCGCTGCCAGCCCAGACCAGTTTCCGGGAGACCGGGGTGTGGCGAGCGCGTGACGTCTGCGTATGTAGACCACGCGACGTGCACAGGAGGTTGGGAAATGTAGTTACAAGCCTCTCGGTGAAAATGAAGTACGCCCATCTCGCAGGGGCGAGATGGGAAAACGAGAAGCGGGGGAGAGAGGAGGAGGAGGGGAAGGGGAGAGGAGGAGAGGAGGGGAGAGAGAGGAGGGAGAAGAAAAACAGGGGGCAGGGAAAAAAAGAAACTAAGAATGAAGAGAGAAGAAGAAGAAGAAGAAAAAGAAAAAAGAGAGAGAGGGTGACAACATAAGGGTGAGGGGAAGAAAACAGGGACAGAAGGGGTGCGGAGAGGTACAAAAGGAAGAGAAGGGACAAGGGCAGGCAGGTTTTTTTTGGGGGGGTTGGGGGAGGGTGCCGGGGAGGTAGAAAAGAAGAAGGTAAAAAGGGAAACGAGAGAAAGAGAGGAGGGAGAAAGAGAAGAAAAACTAGGTAAGTGAGAGGGAGGTACCCGGCTGGGAGTTGTTGGTGGGACTGTTATAAGGATCCAAAGATCAAGACCCCAACCTCATTACTGGTGTGTGTCATAGGGATGTAGTCACTTGTTAAGTGAGGACCACGGGATATCGTCATTTAGTCCATTGATGTCTGTGCGTAGTCTCCAGACCCAGCGTTGTTCATAATAAAGTAACTTCTGTGACATGTTGTTTGTTGTGGGAGGGAATTGCTCTAGAACAGTCCATTTCAATTAGTCTGAAGAGTGATAATTTGTAATAAAGTGACTCGTGAGTTTTGTGGTGTCACGTTTACACCGGATAGTGCTCCTGTGCTCACAAATGCGGGTGCTGACCTTCCTTGTTGTCATTCCGATGTATTTGAGCTGGCAAGGGCACTTGATCATATAGATTACATTCTTACTGTAACAATTTGTAAGTGACTTCCACACCCATGGTGTTTTTAAACCAAGGTCTACCGTGGTAGACTTCTGTGTGAACCTGCACACACTGCAATTGCCACATGGATGGTGGCTTACTGGAGGAGGTAAATGCCAAAGTGTTGGCTGTTTGTTTGGAGGTTTGATGGTAGGTCTTGTGTGGACCACCATATCACGTATATTGATGGCTCTTTTGAAGGCATTCATCGGTTGCTGAAATGGGAGGCCACCAGATGTTAAGATTTTCCAGTCATCTCTGATAATTTTCTGGATCTTATTAGATAGTGGGTTGAACGTAGTCACACACACTATCTGTTCAGTCTTGGGTTTGTTTTCGCAGGGTTGTAACAGCTGGTCTCTATTGTTGTTCCGTGCTCTTTTATTTGCTCTCCTGACAAGTTATGCAGGGTAATCTTTTTCTTGTAGTTTAATAGACAGATTTTTGGCATGTTTTTTATAGTCTGATAGATCCGAGCAGTTCCATGGCAAACATAAGAATTGTCCCACAGGGAGGTTCTCAGTCAGGGAACTTGGGTGGAAGCTCTGAAATTGTAGTAAATTGTTGCAATCTGTAGGTTTGTGGTAGACCTCTGTCACCAGAGATCCATTTCTTTCATAGATTAGAAGATCCAGAAACGGCAGTTGGTTATCGTTGATAGTCATAGTGAATTTTAGGAAGGGGTTTGCCGTGTTGAGCCAGTTCCAAAAGGCGAGGGCCTCATTTCTGGTGCCTGTCCAAATGAGTAGAATGTCATCTATATACCGTTTCCAAAGTTTGATCTGCCCCAGGTAAGGGTTATCATCATGGAGAACCACCTGTTTTTCGAAGCTGTCTACATACAGACAGGCCAGACTAGGAGCGAAGATGCTACCCATGGATGTCCCTTGAATTTGTAGATAAAATGTATTCTCGAATTCGAAGTAATTCCTTGTTAGTGCAAGGTGTGCTAGATCTAGTATGAATTCTGGGGGTGTCCGTGAATCACATCTGTTTGCTTCTAGGAGATCGCATATAACCCCAGGGCTGCTTCCTGGGGGATATTGGTGTAAAGCGATTCAACATCTAGTGTGATCGGGAGTTCCATGTTTTTATCAAAAGACATAGGGGGTCATTCTGACTCCCGCCGGCCGCGGTAACCGCGGTGACGGCGGGAGCCGCCAGAAGACCGCCGCGGTTATTCTGTGTTTCCCGCTGGGCTGGCGGGCGACCGCCAGAAGGCCGCCCGGCAGCCCAGCAGGAAACCCCTTCCCACGAGGAAGCCGGCTCCGAATGGAGCCGGCGGAGTGGGAAGGGTGCGACGGGTGCAGTAGCACCCGTCGCGATTTTCAGTGTCTGCATGGCAGACACTGAAAATCTTTTAGGGGCCCTCTTACGGGGGCCCCTGCAGTGCCCATGCCATTGGCATGGGCACTGCAGGGGCCCCCAGGGGCCCCATGACACCCCTCACCGCCATCCTGTACAGGATGGCGGTGAGGGGGTCGGAATCCCCATGGCAGCGCAGCAAGCTGCGCCACCATGGAGGATTCCTCAGGGCAGCGGAAAACCGGCGGGAGACCGCCGGTTTTCCGTTTCTGACCACGGCCATACCACCGCGGTCAGAATGCCCTTGGGAGCACCACCAGCCTGTTGGCGGTGCTCCCGCGGTCTTTGACCCTGGCGGTCAATGACCGCCAGGGTCAGAATGACCCCCATAGAGTCTAAGAGAACCAGGACATCGGTGGTGTCTTTCAAATAGGTGGGGATTTGCTTTACTAGCAGTTGAAGGAAGAAATCACAGAACTGGGAAAGTGTCTACAGAATGGAGCCAATTCTGGACACTATGGGCCTTCCAGGAGGGGGAATTTCCCTTTGTGTACCTTAGGAAGGATGTAAAAATAGGGTATTTTAAGATTAGATTGTGTCAGGAAGGCTGCTCTATGTTTAGTGAGCCAGTCGTTCTCGACTCCTCTCGTCACTAGGAAGGAAATTTCTTCCTGGATGTCTGGTGTAGGATCTCGGGACAGTCGTTTGTAGTGTTGTGTGTTTTCTAGTAAGCGCTGACATTCCTCTATATACATTTTTAGTGGCAAGATTACTGTAGCCCCACCCTTGTCTGCTGGTTTAATTATGATGGAGGGGTCGGACGTTAAATGCTTCAATGCTGCTAGTTCGTCTGAACTCATGTTGTGGAACGAATTGCTCGGTGTCTCCGCAAGACCACTGATCTTGCGGGACACTGATTTCTCAAAGGCAAGAACCTCTGGGGGCATTTGTCCTGTTGTCGGACAGAAGGTTGATTTAGGACGTAGTCCTGTGTTTCGCTCCGGTTCAACAAATTTCTCTCTAAGAAAAATGTTTTGAGGTTGATTTTACGAAACAGATCTGCAAGTTCAGTTCTAGTTTTGAACAGGTCTATTTTGGGTGTGGGAACAATATTTAGACCTTTTTTCAGTGCCTTAGGCTCGAGAGTTTCAATGTTTCTGTTGCTTAAGTTTATGATGTTGTCGCTTCCACCTGTCATGTTAGAGATTGCTACATCTTGCTTGTCCCTGGAGCATTCTCTCACTTTGTCTCGTTCTCTAGAGACTCATCTCTTGGTCTCCAGTGCACCCCTTTCCTTTTCCCCTCCCTTGGCCTCTGTCTAAAAAAGGTGGAGGTTGGTCAGGGAAAGACCATTGTGCCAGGTGTTGGAAAAAGGGGACCTGATACTGGGTTGGCGGTCCATATTGAGCTGGCCAACCCCATTGTTGATTGTTAAAAGGGGGATAAGGGGGCATCACAGGTGGATAATTCCATCTCCCCCGATGTTGTCCGCGGCGCTGTCGTGTGTGTACTGACTAATCACTGTCAGTGTCTGAGCTGGTATTCTTACTGGAGGAATTGTCGGACATGTTGTTAGTTTTTTCCACATAGTCTGGCTTAGTGTAAGGGTACACTTTCACCTGTGAGAATCGTTTTAAGTCCTTTTGAAATTTAGAGATTTTTTGTTGGTTGAGGTATTCCCTATATTCATTCATCCTTTTATTAGTTTCCTCAAGCTTTTTCTTGAAAGTGAGGATATTTAAGCCTGTTTTCAGATTATTCTCGCTTGTTTTAATCTGGATCAATAAAGCCTCAGAGAGTCTAGTTGCTGTTTTAATTATGAGTATGAGCCAGTCCGTGTGCATTTCCATCCAATGAGTGGCCAGTCTTTTCTAAATTTTAGGTCCTCTAGAAAGATACGTGGTTCGTTGGAGACAATGGGCCCATTGGGTGCCGTGTTGCTGCGTAAATACTCAGTCAGGACGGCCTCGAGAAGGATGGTTTTCACCTATGTCCGTTTTAACTCTACCAACGTATCCCAGTCCCCTAGCTGAGACAGGCATTTAGAGAGGGCTGTGTCACCAAGAAGTGACGGGGCTGACAGAGTTGCTGTCACCTCTTCATCGTCAAAAGTGAGCCCCTCTGCCATCTTCGTAAGCATGATTAGAGGGAAGTGTGAAAACAATCCTGCTTTGTCCTAAAAATCCCTAAAATAGGGGTACAATCCTGCTTTGTCCTAAAAATCCCTAAAGTGGGAATAATAGCTTAGAGATTTACAGAGCAATTTAGCTCTCAAGAAGACTCTTGCAGCTAACAGCTGCTCTACCTATCATAACACATACAGAGAGTCAGAGAGACAAATCAAACAGACCAGAAGGAATCAACCTATACTTTCTACCTAGTTATAGAACCAGTGACACAAAACAGTATGGGGTTCACTTATAATAATGAGCTGCACACAGGGGAAGGTTCCGTGGTGCTCCTTAAACTCTCTTGATGAGTGGATGGTGTATGAGTGCTGTGAAGGGTCGTGAAGTGATGCTGGGGAGTGTTTCCTTTACGGACTAGGTGGTCTCACACACTATATAGTGTCATGCGTCATCATTTGACCACCTAGCCCCACCCAGGTAGGGCAGTGCCACATGGGCGGACTCAACCGCACCGTTAAAAGAACAGGAGTGCGTACATTTTTCACTTTCTGGAAATTATGGGATCCAGCTGAACTATGGTGAAAATAAAAACACCTAGACAGTCACCTGTGTGAGAAGTACACTTTTAATAGTGGTGTCTGCTGGTGTGTTTAAAAACAGGGATGGGACACCTCTGTGAGAGTAGGAACTCACTGGCTCACCTAAAAATAAATGGCCAACATGTTTCTGCCCTCTACAATGAGCCAAGGAAGGTCTAGAGGCATTCTTCAGGGCCTAGGATCCCTTAAAGTCCTGCATTACAAAGAAAACCTACTCCATTCAATGGGAGTGTGGGTAGAATGTTGTGAGAAGTAATGTGGCCTACCTGAGACGGGGAACTACCTAGCGTAGGCCTAAGGGAAACAAAAGAAACTAACGATTTGTGACACACAACACTGCACAGCAAAACACACGCAAGGGTAACACAGCAAGCAAAAGTCATGCAATGTATACAGGGAGTGCAGAATTATTAGGCAAGTTGTATTTTTGAGGATTAATTTTATTATTGAACAACAACCATGTTCTCAATGAACCCAAAAAACTCATTAATATCAAAGCTGAATATTTTTGGAAGTAGTTTTTAGTTTGTTTTTAGTTTTAGCTATGTTAGGGGGATATCTGTGTGTGCAGGTGACTATTACTGTGCATAATTATTAGGCAACTTAACAAAAAACAAATATATACCCATTTCAATTATTTATTATTACCAGTGAAACCAATATAACATCTCAACATTCACAAATATACATTTCTGACATTCAAAAACAAAACAAAAACAAATCAGTGACCAATATAGCCACCTTTCTTTGCAAGGACACTCAAAAGCCTGCCATCCATGGATTCTGTCAGTGTTTTGATCTGTTCACCATCAACATTGCGTGCAGCAGCAACCACAGCCTCCCAGACACTGTTCAGAGAGGTGTACTGTTTTCCCTCCTTGTAAATCTCACATTTGATGATGGACCACAGGTTCTCAATGGGGTTCAGATCAGGTGAACAAGGAGGCCATGTCATTAGATTTCCTTCTTTTATACCCTTTCTTGCCAGCCACGCTGTGGAGTACTTGGACGCGTGTGATGGAGCATTGTCCTGCATGAAAATCATGTTTTTCTTGAAGGATGCAGACTTCTTCCTGTACCACTGCTTGAAGAAGGTGTCTTCCAGGAACTGGCAGTAGGACTCGGAGTTGAGCTTGACTCCATCCTCAACCCGAAAAGGCCCCACAAGATCATCTTTGATGATACCAGCCCAAACCAGTACTCCACCTTGCTGGCGTCTGAGTCGGACTGGAGCTCTCTGCCCTTTACCAATCCAGCCACGGGCCCATCCATCTGGCCCATCAAGACTCACTCTCATTTCATCAGTCCATAAAACCTTAGAAAAATCAGTCTTGAGATATTTCTTGGCCCAGTCTTGACGTTTCAGCTTGTGTGTCTTGTTCAGTGGTGGTCGTCTTTCAGCCTTTCTTACCTTGGCCATGTCTCTGAGTATTGCACACCTTGTGCTTTTGGGCACTCCAGTGATGTTGCAGCTCTGAAATATGGCCAAACTGGTGGCAAGTGGCATCGTGGCAACAGCACGCTTGACTTTTCTCAGTTCATGGGCAGTTATTTTGCGCCTTGGTTTTTCCACACGCTTCTTGCGACCCTGTTGACTATTTTGAATGAAACGCTTGATTGTTCGATGATCACGCTTCAGAAGCTTTGCAATTTTAAGAGTGCTGCATCCCTCTGCAAGATATCTCACTATTTTTGACTTTTCTGAGCCTGTCAAGTCCTTCTTTTGACCCATTTTGCCAAAGGAAAGGAAGTTGCCTAATAATTATGCACACCTGATATAGGGTGTTGATGTCATTAGACCACACCCCTTCTCATTACAGAGATGCACATCACCTAATATGCTTAATTGGTAGTAGGCTTTCGAGCCTATACAGCTTGGAGTAAGACAACATGCATAAAGAGGATGATGTGGTCAAAATACTCATTTGCCTAATAATTCTGCACTCCCTGTACGTGTGTGACACATATCTGAAAGGGAAAACATCTTAACCCAAACCTAAAGGCTACTTGCCCCATGACCCCAGGAGGGGGAGTGTCCCCTTATAGTCACACACTAAGGACAAGGGAAAAAAGTAGGATAGGATGGCAGTAAGTATTAACAAGGTAATAAGAAGGTGAATGTCTGGCCAAAGGCTGCGTTCACTGGGGAGTAGGCCAGTAATAAAAAATCTGCCAGGTAGCGTTTAAATATGGTCCAAGAACAAGGAAGGGAGCGTGGTCTATGCTAAAACTATGGGCAACACGCTTAGTGATCAAATATAAATCACAATCTTACACGGAGTGAGCATCCCAAAATAGACCTGTTCAAAACTAGAACTGAACTTGCAGTTCTGTTTCGTAAAATCTGCCTCAAAACATTTTTCTTAGAGAGAAACTTTGTTGAACTGGAGCGAAACACAGGACTACGTCCTAAATCAACCTTCTGTCCGACAACAGGACAAATGCCTTTGAGAAATCAGTGTCCCGCAAGATCAGTGGTCTTGCGGAGACACCGAGCAATTCGTTCTACAATACGAGTTCAGACGAACTAGCAGCATTGAAGCATTTAACGTCCGACCCCTCCATCATAATCAAACCAGCAGACAAGGGTGGAGCTACGGTAATCTTGCCTCTAAAAATGTATAGAGAGGAATGTCAGTGCTTACTAGAAAACACACAACACTACAAACGCTTGTCCCGAGATCCTCCACCAGACATCCAGAGAGAAATTTCCTTCTTAGTGACGACTGGCTCACTAAACATGACGCAGCCTTCCTGACACAATCTAATCCTAAAATACCCTATTTTTACATCCTTCCTAAGGTACACAAAGGGAAAATTCCCCCTCCTGGAAGGCCCATAGTGTATGGAATTGGCTTCATTCTGGAGCCACTTTCCCAGTTCTGTGATTTCACAAGAAGGTTCCAGTAAAACGGGATACCAAACGTGATTTTTAGATCAGGGTGATCAGCACTAAATCCACCTGTTGTCACCACACCTGGGCTGAGAGGCTTGGCGAATGGGAGAAAGGAATACCCGTGTTCCAGGTGCCAGTCGTGGAGAAAAACGTCTGTGGTGGTTGATTAGGAGTCCAATCTCCAGCTGAAGTACCTGGGTAGCAGATGATCCAGGTGGGACGTGATAAGATCCAGTGATAATGGGCTCAATCGGGTTTGCAGAGCTTGAAAGAGAGACTGGTGCAGCTGCCGGAGCCTTGTGTCCCTCGAGTGATGGAGTGCCAATCAGTGATCTGGTTCGATGCCCCTGGAAGGTGTTCTGCTGTCACCGAGTCTTGGTTCAAGAGGCAGTATTCCCAGAAGGACCTGGCCAGGTCTGAAAGGGCCTTAAAGCAAGTGCCCGCCAGGTGGTTTATATACTGTACTGCTGCAACATTGTCCATCTTTAGCACAACACAACATTTTGTCTGGTTCTTGGGCCAACATCTGACCGAAAACAAACCTGTTAGGAGTTCGAAGCAGTTAATGTGCATGGATCTTTCTTGAGCTGACCAATGTTCTTCGGTGGAGAAGGCACCACAACCTGCAACACCCCCAATCCCTAGCCACTGACATCGGATTCTGTGACAAGGTCTGGGAGGGAGCCGAAAATCATTCGGCCATTCCATGCCTCCGTATGAGATAGCCACCATTGCATTTCCGCTTGTGCCTTGTCCACTAAGGGAACCACCTGAGTTTACATGATGATGAACAGGCTTGAGGCATTGCAGGGTGCAATAGTGAAGCGGGCCTAGGAATATGGCTTGGATCGAGGATGACAACAGGCCAACCACCCTTGCGATTTGGCAGAGAGAAGTTGACCATCTTATTGCCATCCGGCGCAACTCGTGTCTGATCTTGTTCAACTTCCATAAAGGAAGACTGGGCTTGACCTAGGACGAGTCCACCACAAAGCCCAAGAACAACATCAGTTGGGTGGGATTAAGGACAGACTTCGGCCTGTTGATAATGAAGCCGAGAGATTCCAAGAGGGAGACTTCCATCTGTAGATGTGACAGCAAGAACCTGCAGGGACTGGTCCATCAGGAGAAGGTCATCTAGGTAGAAAATGGGGCAGAGGTCCACGAGCCCTGAGAATCTCCTCACCGGGTGCATTAACTTCGTAAAATGTCACAGGGCGGACAAGTGTTTGAATGGGACAGTCGTTAATATGAAGTGTCTGCCATCACCATTGAAACAGGAGGGACAGACAATGGGAGGGAGGGAAATTGGGACAGTGAAATAGGCCATCCTTGAGATCGAGACGTAGCGTCCATTCGTTGAGTTGGAGGAGGTCCCACAAGAGATGGATCCATTCCATCTTGATGTGGCAATAAACTAGCCACTCCTTGAACTCCTTCAGGTTGATGGCCTGGCGTCCACATGGAACATATTGCTGATAAATCCTGCTGGATGGGCGGATGTCTTAACGATTGCACTTTTGCGATGGGGCTCTGACACCTTTGAGTCTACAAGTTCCCTGTCCATGACTGAAAAGACTAATGGAATAGGGGGATTTTTTTTGGCAGGTGAGCTGATAAATGTGATGGGGAAACCATGTACGGTTTAGAGCATCCAGGCATCTGAGGTGAGAGATGCTTAGTTTGGAAGGAATTCCCGAAGCCTGCCTCCCAATTTATGTTGTGGAAATAGTTGAACACTCACCTAGAGAAGAGCCGTGGATGCCACCACATCTGTGGGGCCTCTTGAGCCCCTGTGCCTGGGGTAGGAATTGGTAGGGTAGAAAGTTCTAAATTTGGAAGCGTCTTGGTGCTGGCTACACTTTTGACCAGAACCTCTGGCGGGAGCTGAAGATAGTGAGCAGCCAGCTGAGCGCCCCTGCCTCGGCCAGCCCCAGCAAAAACCTGGGGCGTAATGATCGGTATAATGGACTTCTGTACCTTGTCCAGAGAGCTAAAAATCTACACAAATTTGCCTAGGGTTGTTAAACAACCCTCCTTGGGTGACGGGGCCCGCCTCAGATGTGGGGAGGTCCCCCAGCTTGGGGTCTAACTTGATGAGGAGCAAACAGCGCATCTCTGCCGATATGGCACAGTTCACGTTCCCCAACAAGATAATAGCCCTCCAGGCCCAACCTGACAGAATATCCAGAGAAACAAGTTGCCAGACTCTTTGGCGTGTAAAGCCATATCCAAGATATGGGTTAGGGGACGGGAGACGTTCAGTTGCTTGTCCTGGCAAGCCCGCCAGGGCCTGTCAGTCCTTTTTTTGGGGTCACGTATAAACTTGGCAGGAAAGTGTCCATCCGTTCATTAATCTCTGTGGTCATTGTCACCTTATCCTCCAGAGACGGGCGGGGACATTTGTCACGTAGGCGGTTGCAGACCTCCTTATCTAGCCTTTGCGAAGCTGCCCCACAACATAGGCTGCGAGTTTGCCCGCAGGAGTCCGTTCTGCTAATTGTGGGTTTACCAGCTGTTCTGGTTCTAGCATGTCGGATATCCCCTGGGGAGTGTCATCAGTAGAGGTCTCAGAGGTATGAGTTTGTGGGTAAGGGCGCCAGAGGTGGGATCCTACTTCCTGATCCCCATCGACCCGGACTGGAAGTCAGTGTCCGGGGAGGAATGACTGGGCAAGGAAGGGGGTTAGGTTGGGTAGGAAAGGTCCTTTGAAGGACCAGGGGCCAGGGAGTCTAGTTTCAACATAGGGCCCCGGTCCATGATGGCCCTTTTTACCCTATCAAAATTATCCAGATTGATGCCCGAGTTTGGGTTCCTTTTATGTTTAGGAGGCGGTGCCGGTTGGTTAGCTGGACCCAGAGGTGTTGGGGGGGAGGGGGGAGGAGGGAGGGGACAGGCATGAGGCAGAGCATACCTTTCCTTGCTGGGAGGGGTTTACCACAGCTTTCTGCATATTTCAGGAGTTACTTCTCCAGAGGAGAAACCGCCTGCTTAACCGCATTACAACGGGAGCCATCCATAATCTCACAAAAATGCTTGTCTTGTGGAAGGTAAGTAATGTTCTCCTCCTCTGTATTGTATTCTTCCACGTCACTCATAGTGAGGTAAGTAATTACTGGGCTCACCAGTTTTAATTAGTAGGGCCGTGGATCACCAGGGAGGTACAGAGGGTAGATTTGATAGGGTCTAGGTTCATCATGGATGTGTAGAGTGCAATAACAGCAGGTGGGGGTCTCCCAGCCAGAAAGTCAGGTAGCCCAGAGGGCCAGCCGCAGGGTAAATCCCTGCAAGACACCCAAAAATAGCGCCCGACTGATCTTAATAGTCACGCAATGCCTACACGCTAGGCAATCTCTACCGACCCTGGTAAGGTGCGTACTGCTCCAGGCAAGAGGGGGGAAGGTACAATGTTGGACACCCAGCCGGCCGTGCTGTGTCGCAGTCTGAGGCTTTTGAAAAGTCTTGCTCTGGCCCAGGAAGCCTGCAGAAGGCCGCAAAGGTCATGCGCCAGGTGTAGTGCCCTCTAGTGGTCAGAGGACCACACCGTATCAGCCCCTGAGTGCCTTAGTGCAACTTCAATCAGGAAAGGCAGCCACGGAGGAGCGACAATCGTTCCCAGGGCCGCGCTACACACAGTAATAAAGCAGACAAGTTTGCTGTGCACCAAAAACATGCACAGCATGACAATCAGGTCAGTACATTGCATCAATAATAACCTTTAACACAAATGAAATGGCCCGGGGGCCAGAGACACTCAGCTCGGGTGCAGGAGCAGCAAAGAAAGAGGAGGTGATGACAGCGATGAGGGACTATCTAAGGGCCATGAGCTATTGAATTGCTGTTGATTTGCTATTGATTGTTGATCTTTCCCAAGTGGTTATGGGAAATGTAGTTTGTTGATTGCTTGGCTGCTGGCAGTAAAATGAAGAAGAGTAATCCTTGCCTCCGTTCCTAACATAGAATCACCACTACTAATTGACTGGCTTGACCACTACCTCCTTCTACTAGTAGTAACTAGAGGCCAAAGAAACGGACCCTCAATCCAAGCATTAATAGCATCCTACATGGTGAATCTATTCATTGAAACCATGACCAGCATAAAAGGGTAAGTGGTACCAATACAACTAAAGTGACAGAAGAGCAACATATCTCTCAAATGGTACAATAAAGATCTTATTGAAGAGAAAAGACAACTTACTTTAGATAACTTGGTTAGATGAACCAAGATAGAGATAAGACTTCTCGACTTTCAGTTCAAAAGAAAATGACACCAATGCCACATCTTTGAGGCCAAAGCTTCCTTCTTCAGATCACAAGTAGACCAAGTGAGAAACAAAACCAGGAAAAAGTTTGACATGATCAAACATTACACCCATTCATCCACATATACAGAAGCTAACACCTTTAAAAAGAGATGTGAAAAGCTATCTAACTTCTTAACAGAGAAGATTAAGAAGATTAAGCTGTCTCTGCCTAGAGGTTCAAATAAGCACCTGCACTTCTCTCCTACCTCTAAGAACAATCTGATTTGGAGTGAGTTCAGGTAAATTAACAAAAGCAACCTCACCAAGAATATAACTACCTCAAGATCAGCCTTGAACTTTGTTGATCTGATCCACTCTACCTCAATAAATAATCACAGCACTCACCTTGTCTCCTAATGCATATGACTGATAGACACCTACACCTACCTTGGAGAAGTCCTGGACTGTCTGAAAATAAGACAAGTCACCTCACTCCTAAAGAAACCAATAGCAGAAACCGAAGCCCAGAACAATATTCACCGAGCTATGAATCTTCATTTACTGGCGAACATACTGGAGAGCTGCGTTTCTAGTCAAATCAAACAACACATTAAAGACCACAACTTACTCGACAACCTTCGCTCGAGTTTTACTGTTGATCTTAATAAAGATACTGTGATCCTACAAATCGTTGACAATGCTGTGCATCTTGTGGGCAATGGAGAATCCAGTCTAGTCATCCTTTTGGACCTGTTTTTGGCTGCCCAACACCCTGAAACAAAGCATGGGATATAAAGGAACACTATGGAGCTGATTATTCTTGTATAACTGTTTTCAACAAGCAAAACTAAGTATCATGTTATCAGATCTAGCCCCTCTGAACCAAGGTGTTCCTCAAGGCTTGATTCTTTCCCTTACTCTCTGCAAGTGCAATCCTAAAACACTTCAATCTATTCTACAATCTCTATGCTTATGACACTCACCACTGTCTAAATGCGTTGTCTCAAGAGGATATTATTTCTCCAGACCAAATTCCAATTCTAAAGAGCATCCAAGCTCATCAATCACCTCAAACCACACCCTCTAAATACGTAATTCGTTCTAATCTCACCTCCCCACAGCTCAGCCCAGGTCCACGAATGGCTGTACTCACTTAACATACTAAAAGGTGTGCCAGATTTGTTAAATGCACAAATTCCCTTGAAATCACCCTCAACAAAAAACAGAATCTACTTGCATTCAGAAACACTGTTTCATCAAAATACTGATTCCAGAAGGAAACTTTAAAATGGTGGCTCAAGCCATGTCACCTCAAGACTCGAATGTGGTCATGCACCACTCACAGGAATCCCTAAGTTTTACCTGGCTCCAGTGAAAGCAACCCTATATGCTGCAGTGACACTGGGCCCAGGAGAGACACACTGAACACATCACTCCAGTGCTTATCTCACTCACCTGGCTCCTGGTAGAAGCCAGAAACATTTTTATCTTGCCTTACATTACCTACAAATTGTTACACTGTGGCACACCAAAGTACGTGGCACATAAACTCAATATCTCTGAGGGTTGCCGATCACTGCGTAGTTCCAAATCCATGCTAATAAATCCCCCCTTGATTCAAGTAACAAAGAACCATCCCTCGATCATTATTTGAAAGCGCTCGGGAAATTGATCTCTATAGAGATACAGACAAATCCTTTCAGATCATTCAACGAAACTAACTGTTCTACTGATCCAAAATCACCTTTTAACTTAATTAGCTCTACACACCAAATATCCGTCCATGAATTGTGCCTTTTTCTTTTACTTGAACGTGTTCAACATATTTCCGTTAATCCTTGCTTTGTCTGGTGTAACTTTTCCCAATCTTATTATAAAGTGCTCTGGTACTCCCCATCTCTTTCACACTACACACAACTGCAAATAAAAGAATACATTAATTTCCAGACTTCCAGATGAAGGTTTAGGCCCCACACCTAATTGAAATGTGAGTGGGAATCAGAAACGCATGCAGAAACGCCTGTTAGGAGTGGGCCTCCTTCAGTTCCATATAATGGTCAGGCGGCATGTGAGAGGTGTTCTTACCAGGACAGCCCAGGCACACTCACCGTTAAGAAATTGGAAAGAAGACTATGAAGGCTGAGGTTCAGCACTAGCATCCTTCCCAAGGAAAAACTATTTATGTGGCTCCGCTTGCAGAAAAAGAGGTCTGGAGTCTGAGGCTGAGTTGCACTGATGCACCTGGGTGATGAGGTGTACCCTTAACATATGCCTAAATAAAACAAAGCATTATGGATTGTGAGGTAAAAATGTGTTATACACTGCTCATTGCGTCAATAAGTAGGTGTTGTGCATTTGCCAGTTTCCTCATCATTGAGTTTGCTGATATGTGAGATTGCAGTGACATTCACTGGTGGTTTTATCCCAAAGTATTCCACTTTAGGGTTTGTAATAAATTTTTATGTTTGCACAATGAAAACTACTTTTTGAAGGTGTCACGTGCTGTTAAAATGTATTCATGTGCTTGCTTTCTTATTTATTTATGGCTGGATTGATATAGATTACATTATCTGCCCACTACTAGTTAAGTTGACAGCCAGTCTTGTAAGGTTTTGAGGATTGGCCACTTGAGGTTTTCTTTAGATGTTTCAAGGAATGTTCACTGGGGAATGTTTTCTTCATATTCTACATATAAGAACTGTCATTATGTATTACACTAATCGACCAGAACCCGTTCAGCTGCATGCTAAATGCAAGTTGTGTTTTACTACCTACAAAATGAGCAACCTATATTGAAATAAAACCAGCAGAATGGATAGCGCTTTGCATGCATTTAAACCTGTTAGACACTTGCTAATTAAGAAGGCAAGGCTCTTCCTGGTCCATATCCTACATATTCCACACCTTTTAAAGAGACTGCCTTGCCCTTCATTTAACATTACTGATATTGTCAGATTGGCGCCATGTTCCTCCCTGCATACATCTACAAAACAGTACTTTGCAGATTTTCAAGCTAGGTGGGAGGCTCTAATGGGTCAGACAATTGTAAATACTATTTCAATTCTATTCTTCTAGAAAACACAAATCAACACTTTTGGGGAAGTATGTTTTTAGTCTATACATTGCATGTGGATCTACAAGTGTTACAAGCAGCAAACGAAAATGCTACTTGGCCTGTAACCATCAGTTTGCAGGTTATTGTGTTGTAAATTCCTTTGTGACACACCCACCTCCATAGACTTTGTAAGATTATTTTAACACATGCATTTTAGTTTCAAATCTTTGTTATTATTTTTATTATGAAATTACATCAGGCGAGCATACCTACCAACAACTCTTCCCATCAAACCAAAATTTCCCTTAGCTCTATCACAATTTCCCCCATAATCCCACATCCGATACAACAACCTCACATCCATCATCTAGCACTTCAACTGAATCACCTATGCACTACCTCCGGCAGACAAGTGTCTATTGCAGTTCAAGAGGCCTAATATTGACAGTCTCACAGAACATGACAATCACCTGTAGTCCTGATTAAGATACTCTTAGCACCACCCATCACAATTTGTGAAATTTACACTCTAAGCAGAGGCCTGATAAACGTCTTTCTCATGCCTAAGCAGGGCCCGCACATAGTGCTCTGTGTGGTCCCTGCCCTAGGGTGCCAATTACACCTGCTTAGCGGCCAGTAGTAGGTGAGCTATTGTTTTGCTTCCTATAGAATGCAACAGGTAGGAAGCATAGCTAGGGCAGCCAAACACTATCTCCACTATGCATCTCTGTACTTCTTTCCTGTTGGCCTGATAGGTTAACTTAGACCTGAAGTCTATGGTTAGATGTAAAGTTTATCTTTAGACCTGAAATCTAAGTTTAAACCTAAAGTCTCAGTTGAGACCTGAAATCTAACTTTAGACTTGACGTCTAAGTTTAGACTTCAGGTCTAAAGTCAGACTTTAGGTCTACACTTAGACTTCAGGTCTAAAGGTTCTTGTATATCTAAACGTAGACTTAAGGTTTAAGTTCACCTTTGTGAATCAGGCCCTGTGACTTGCCGAATGACTCCTATTACTTCTGACCAAACCTTGGCCTTTTTTAGGCAGGACAGCATTCTGGTGTATATGCAGCCTCTCCAACACTCACAGCGTCCGTAGTGTGCTGTCCAACAGGGGTATAGTGTCACCATTTATCTTTTTAAGCTCAGTATCTTCAAGAACCTCTCAAAAGGAATCAGTCTCTTACTGTGTGACTGCTGTTACCTCTATTGCAGATTATGACAGTGCTCCTATTCAGGAATGACATATTCTTCTTTGATAACTTGGAAATGTTTAATGTCCCCCTGTAAGGCAGGCCTATACACCGAAACAGCCCTGCTCTAGCCAGGCAGAACTATTTCTCTAGTTACAACAGGTGAAAAATCGGACTTACTGAAGAATAATCTTTATGGTAAGGAGTATGTTGTCAAGCCTTTCTCCACTCACACAAGGTCCCAGACCTGCAAGGGTTTACTCTTGACTGGAGATTTCTTTAGATTCTGGATTTTCCAAGCTTTCTGTACCCATAGAACGTCACCAAATTCTGATTGTGTAGCAAATGGGGGAATCTCTTGCGCCCTGGAAAGTGACCTGTATGCATTCTCTCTCTCATTTTTCACTTTACCAATCCTGCCCACACAAGATTGCTGTATAACCCCTTAAGTCGCTTGATGTCCCTACCTTTAAAGTGGAAAGACATTTAGACTATCTTAAGCTGGATCACAAATTTGGGGCCACTGTGTAGCCCACAAAAGGCAGTGTGAGGTGTCACCAAAATCGCAAGCATACCTGAACCACCCTAAGGCTACGTTTACTGCTCTGCATCTTTGCAAAGTGTTAGCTGTATCCCTAGATAAGTCATCTTAGAGTGTTATGATTGAAAGTGGGTGATGTCCTGCAGCCTATGCAACAATCTTGGTACTCTCGCAATACTAAAATATCCATCAGATTTATGCACAATGATGTCAGAGCCTGCCACCCTTAAGAAACTATTGAGCTCCAACATCAATTCCATCTGTGTCTTTTCACAGTCCTCTTCTCCCACCTTAAACATATTCTGTCTCAGTTGTATTTGTTTTATTAGAGGGTTATGTCCAATCCGCTGTAAAGGATGTTATATGGAGAGCGCAAAAAGTAGAGGTGAGATTTGGCATCCCTGACAGACATCCCTCTATATAGTCACGTCATCAGAAGAGACTACCATTATTTCTAATTCTTTACATTGGTTTCCTGTGGTTTTATATTGTCTACTCTAACCATCAGACTGTCAAGGATTGACTTTGGCCTGTCTGAGGTAAGGGTGACACCATCCAGTTGCCACTTTGCCCCCCGCAGATTTGGAATATGGAGCAACACAGTGCCTGTGAGCAGGAATCCCAGTTAAGAGTTAAAAAACACAACCATTGGCAAAGCTAGTAGGTGTCGCCTTTGCAAGAGTGTGACTGCTGTTTCAGTGTGGCTAAAAGTTAGTGGTGTGGAGGGGAAGAGGAGAGTGTCTTAGAGTGGAATGGCATAGAGTGTTGTGTATTGGAGTAGCATAGAGGAGAGTTGCGAAGAATGGCATGAACCTACAAGGGGCAGAAAATCTGAATGAGACTGAAGTGGCATGGCTGTTGATGGATTAAGAAACTTTGGTGGTGCAAAGGTTTAACAGCTGAAGGAAGACACCTAAGACATAGGAAATCAGGAACTATAAAAAGAACTTTCTCAGCTACTGGACCGCAACTACTTTATGACACAGGATGTGTTCTCCTTAAGTATGGCTGTAAAGGAAACTCAAAGTTTTATTCAGCCATCTAGTAGCAAAGTCCAGAATTGTCTCCTTTTGTAACGTTCTATGAATTTGTGGAGTGCGCTTATCACCTGAGGAGTATCCAGACTCTCAAGTCCTTTCTGTCAGTCTTTTTCAATCAATCAATCAATCAGTCAAGGATTTATAGAGTGCACTAATCACCCATTAGGGTCTCAAGGCGCTGGGGGGGGGAGCTACTGGTCATAAAGCCATGTCTTGAGGCATTTCCTGAATGTCAAGAGCTCTTGGGTCTGGCGAAGGTGGAGCGGTAGGGAGTCCCAGGTCTTGGCGACTAGGTGAGAGAAGTATATTCCTCGCGGTGGTGCGGCGGATGTGGGGGATGGAGGCGAGGGCGAGGCTGGAGGAGCGAAGATTGCGGGTGGGGGTGTGGAAGGTGAGTCTGTCGTTGAGGTAGGGTGGGCCTGTGTCGTGGAGGGCCTTGTGTGTGTGGATGAGGAGTTTGAAGGTGATCCTCTTTGATCCTGGTAGCCAGTGAAGGTCTCTTAGGTGGGGGGAAATGTGGTCGCGGAGTGGGATGTCCAGAATGAGGCAGGCGGATGCGTTCTGGATTCTTTGCAGCTTTGTTAGGAGTTTGGTTGTTATTCCTGCATATAGGGTGTTTCTGTAGTCCAGTCGGCTGCTGACCAGGGCGTGGGTGACAGTTTTCCTGGTTTAGATGGGAATCCACTTGAACATTTTGTGGAGCATGCAGAGAGTGTTGTAGCAGGAAGAGGAGATGGCATTGACCTGCTGAGTCATGCTGAGTGTGGAGTCCAAGATGAAGCCTAGGTTGCGTGCGTGGGTGGTGGGTGAGGGTGGGGTTCCTAGGGAGGTGGGCCACCAGGAGTCATTTCAAGTTGAGGGGTTGGTGCCAAAGATGAGGATTTCTGTCTTGTCTGTGTTTAACTTGAGGTGGCTTGATTCCATCCAGCTGGCGATGGCGTGATGTGTTTTTATGTGAGTGTTGACAAGTTGTTGACCATTTGGTGCTATGTCTGTTCTTGAATGATGTCAGATGTACGGCTCAGAAACCGTTGCAAGCGGTGGCCATGTTCAGATTTATTTTTTCCACCGTTGCATCTGGAAGCATAGCCAACGTCTCCAGAGTCGAAGAAGGAACGAGACAAAAGTTTTTTGTCCAAAAAGGGTATTGTGACCAGATTACCCACGGACATCGAAGGGGAGCACACAGACATTGTTAGTAACTGAATAACATTGAGATATTTCTAGAACAGTGACATCGGCCATAAGAGTCTGAGAATGGTACTGTTCCTTTGACATCGCTGTGATGGAACCCAGAGTGTTCCGAACCTTTGACTCTCACAGAGTCAGATGACTACAGCCAGAGGTGCCCCAAGAGGACTTGTGTGCGGGAGGACATGAGTGCAGCTGACCCAGCGTGCACCAACAACAGAGCTGATTGGCCAGAGGAACCAGGAAGTATGGAGCGCGAACCTTGGAATCTGTACCCGGTGGAGAGCGGTAGAGAGGGAGTACAGTGACAGCCGAGAGAGAAGGAGACTGGTGGAGACAGCGAGAACCGGACCACCGGAGCAGGAACGAGTTGGAAGGCCACGTGTGACAACAGCGAACCCCGACTGACCAGGAGAGGAGAAGGACGTGATATCCAGCCACCCCAGTTTTCAGGTAGAGGGGGCAACTCAGGAGTGGACGGGTCAGTGCACTTATTGTTTTGTTTTGTTTTCTTCTTGTTCCTGCACGTTTTGACCTAACTGGACCCTCAGGGGTCCTGACACTAGTACAAGGGTGAAGAGCAAACTCAAGTTGGTGCTACGAGAACAACCTAGTAACAAAAGAGAGGCACAATTCACAAGTGGGGAAAAAGGGTGAAATTCAGTACGTGCACAAGCTCCATCACTTCCCTTCCCCCACCTCTCCTTTTTATTTAGCAAAATACAATAATATAAACCCTACAGCTTACCTAGTATTTTGTTCTGCCTCTTCCTGAAGAGAAACTGTTATTTCTTGTCCTTTGCTCACAGATTCACTGTGCCTGGTTAGTTTGGGGGTGGGGCTTGGATGCTCCTTTTACTGTACTCATGGGCTCTGTGTGTGGTGATTTCTTTACTTTTGCAGCCATTTCTACCTGCCAGGGCCGACTTGAGGTACCATTTTGGATCTTGTTGCGCTCTAGTTGCCAGGCATTTGGCAGATGCTGCCTTTGTATATAAGCAGCTCTCAATATACAGAGCAAAGCCATTTCAGGGTGCAATCAGGTGTATGAAATGTCAGATCTCATGATTAATGTCTGCTCCCTCCAGTAGCACGTTCTTCACATTTCTGATCTACTTAATAGCCACAGGCTAGATGTGCTTTTTTATGCCAGCGACCTTGTTAAATGAGTCATTCTCTCTGGATATTGCCTTGGCCATTCCTGAAGGTTATTCTTTGGTCCACTGTAATAGAAATCATAAAAGAGGTGGGGGTGTAGTGATAGCTTTTGAACATTCTGTGGCATGCTCTACATTTGGGCTTCCGGAGCTTCAGGATGCTGAAAGTCTTGGTTTTCGTCTCTTATTGACAGTACATGTTTCCTTCTCTAGGGAGCTGATCTATCACCCCCCTGGCACGGACAGAAATGTTATTAAATCTCTGGAGGAGTCTTTGGGCCCCCCTCTATTGCATTGGGCCACTTTCACTTTGCCGGGCGATTTTGATCTCAACATCGATGACCCGCTGGACCAGTCTATGCATCTGTATTGCTGAATTTGCCCCAGCTGGTTATTTTTACTTACCCATTCAGCAGGACATATCATTGATATAGTGTTTTCCAAATTCCTGTGGACAAGTCCTCATGAGCCCATTCCTTGATCTGACCACATTCTGATTCTACTCAAATGGAAGATGGGCAAACCTAATCAGCAGGATAGGCTCATTGACAATACTGTCTTTCGGGACTGGAAGAAAGTGAAAGCTACTGACTGGGTGGAATTTTTAGCTAATATCTATCCTTTCTTAACTAATGATGTTGACCAAGATGTTGGGATCGTCACCTCCTGGCTGGTGGATACAGCATATTTGTTTGCGCCTCTGCAGAGAGAGAGAAATGGTAGGTTGTCTGCTCCCTGGTTCTCCACATCCCTGGCTGCTGAACGGAAAATTTGCAAAAAACCTGAAAAAAATTGGCACTGGGATTATTTCCTCACTAGTAAATTGAATTATAGATTTATTTCTACAGCATACCATGCTTCTGTTAAACAGGCCCAAACTAACTTTTTTGAGAACAAAATTAACTCTGCCACACAAACTTCTTGTTCCATCTTTCATATTGTTATATCCTTTCTCTCCCCCAAATCTTGTCATAGGTTGACCGTACTCTCTTAAGATTTATGCAACATGTAGCCTACGCTTTTTTCAAACCAAACTTGCTGATATTCACAAGTCCCTTCCCAAGTTACAGGAGTGCCGCTCCCCTGTTCGACCTGTTAGACCAATAGCAATTGCAGGTTTGATCAGTTAAGACCTGTAGCTCTCAAGCAATTGACGGTGGCCATTTTAAAGTGTAAATCGGGCTATCCTCTGAATGTCTGGCATCCTGCTTTGTTGGCTGCAGCAGCAGATGCCATCAAGCCAGTACAATTTTTCTAAAAAAAACCTTTATTTTTCAGTTTTAGAAAATACAGTTCAATACAACACAATAGAGCAGTCAGTGCAGTATACTGTGGAAGATATGGCTGGTTATACATAAGACGGTATTCCCTTGAGCATGTAATATGCATTTCTGTATTGGCACTCTGTAGCATGTCCCTGTTCTCTGATTCTGCAAGCGTAGCGTCCTTCCACATTGAAGACTATACATTGAAAACTAGGTCCCACCCCACCCTAAATGCGACTTCTCGCTCTCATTCCTGTCCTTGTTGTTGCTGTCGTCTGTTTCTGTGTCTGCACAGAAATCCAGCAGTGTGTCACAGAGGTCCTGCCAGACCTGGAGGTAGTTCTCTACTTTCTCATTGCTCCTACTCATCATCATGTGTATCTCCTCTGCCACTCCTGTACGTCCCTATTCCACTGTCTGAGTTCAAGCACACGCTGGCCCATCCAGGTGATGGGGACTCTATATAGGGTAACAGCTGTGATTAATACAGTTTTTAACCTCACTTTCATCTGTGTTTATTCCTGCTGCTTGAAAACTTGCCAGAGTGATTCTTCTCTTCAAGAAACCTTTTCTTTACCCTAACGTTTTTTGGATATTATAGACCTATTTCTTTGTTTCCAGCATTTGCTAAAATGTTAGAAAAAATGGTCAATGACCAGCTCTCCGACTATCTGGAGAAACGCAAGCTGCTTCATCCAAGTCAGTCAAGCTTTGGTCCCTGCGACAATACAGAGTTGGTCTTACTGGAAATTTCCGGCCACATCAAGTGATTGTTAGATCAGGGCAAAAATGCAGTTCTCATTCTCCTCAACCTCTGCTCCGCATTCAGTACTGTCCCACAAACCATCCTTTTATGCCTTTGGGCCATACTGGGTGTGGGTGCTACTGCTTGGGACTGGTTCAAGTCCTTTTTGGAATTTAGAGGCCAATCGGTCTGGCTTGCTCCTTTTACCTCTGAGGTCAAAGCAGTCAATTAAGGTGCCCCCAAGGCTCATTGTTGAATCCTATCTTTTTTTAATGTTTTATGTCTCCCCTGGCATTGGTAGTAGAGCCTTTTGGCTATAAAATCACCTTGTGTGCTGAAGATACTCAACTGCCCTTTGCCTTTGAGGGACCCTTTGCCTCGATTGAATCGCCCTTCAAGGATTGCACATTCTTTAAATGGATGCAGGGCAGTCAACTTAACTGTCATACCGACAAGTCAGAAATGTGGATCACATTCTTCAAACTGGTGGGAAGATATTTAGCCCACTGCCATGTCAGGCCCTCCTTCTCTGGTGGTAAAAAAATAAAATGAGGGGTCAGGCTGGACAGCTGCCTGTCAGTGCAATAGCAAATTTCTATGGTAGTTGGTCAGAACTTAGTAATGCTCCATACATAGAAGAAATGTTTTTTCCTCCAACATTTGTAGAAGAACCATGATCCATGCGTTGATTACTTTGCACTTGGATTACGTCAATGCTCCGTATTTGGGAGTATTGGAAGCACGGCTTAATCGCTTTCAGGTGGTCCAAATCCTGCTTCCAGGCTTATTCTGCTCCTGCCCAGGGGTTCTTCAGGTTGGCCTGTTCTGAAACCCCTACAATGGTTGCCAGTCAGGAAACAGATTTTATTAAAGCCCTTCTTTTCTTGTCCACAGGGCCATGTTTCTTGCCAGCCCATGATACCCAGCAAGGAGATTTGAGCCTTACCATCCTTCCAGAGTTCTGCATTCAGAGTCCTTGTACTGTTGGTTGTCATGCACGCGAGTAAGGGTCATAAGGCTTTTTCTTTTCTTGCCACCAAAGACTGGAACAAGCTTCCCTGTGAGCTGTGTAAGATTCCGCTCAAGACCTGCTTCAGAAAGAAATTAAAAACTTGGCTCTTCTACTCTGGGCTGTAAGGCTTTGTGTTTAGCTATGTATCATTTCTCTTTCCCCTGCGCGGGAGACTCTTTGAGTAGCTATGCGCTGTATAAATCTCATTCATCAATATCCATCAAGGGGTATGGAACACACTCCGTTTATATTTAGTCCCAACTACCGCATATTTGCGCAGAAGGACAACCACAGCAGGTGCAGTCTGCCTCCCAGAAGATCTCCAGTATGAAGAGTGGACTGCATGCACCGAGTTGCAGCAGAAGATCCTCAAGGTAAGAGAGAAACAAAGGTTGGCACTCTATGCCATGACACAGTCTCAGCGCAAACAAAAGCTGCACAAGGACGTAGGGTTGGTGAATAGTGATGAAACTCATGAGGACATCGAGGTGGAGCATGGGAAAGGCTCTGGGGCTGAAAAAATCTTCAAGGCTAAGAAAGAAACAACACCAAAATATCACAAAAGGATGCAGACTCCCAGAAATGCTTAGTAACATGCCAAAGACGCACCAGAGCGGATCAAGAATTTTCATACTAAAAGCACATGAGATCATCTAAAAACATCAGTCCTTGGAGGCTGGCAGAAGCCACAAGAGCCCCACAAGTCCAAGCATAGAGAGACCAGAGCAGGCATGTCCTCAGAATTGGCCTCAACACTGGAAAGTTGATCAAGAGCAAAGGAGGGAGATGGCGGAAGAGCCCAATGAAAGGGAGGCTTCGGCACCTTAAAGAAAGTCTCAGATAATCGATGTTCAATAAAAAGTTCTTAATATCAAAAGAAAGCGATGCCCTAAGTCCAAAATGAAGGCACTAATGGAAAAAAGGAGTTGGACATATCTTTGAAGTCTTAATGAATCCCTCTGAAGCCTTCAAAGGAAAACATCAGTGAGCATGGCTTTACTGAGTTAGAACCTCCTGCTACACCAGAACTGCAGGAGGAGGTAGGGGAGAAATTCTTGGGAGTACGAAGAAGAGGAGACCGAGGGAGGCTTAGTGGAGCAAGAACTTTCCCCAGGAGGATAACCAACAGAAGACTGACAGGAACTCTATGCTGACTCACTTGAAGTTGGGAGTCAACACATACCCATCTAAAATTTAACCTTAAACAATATTGAAGCCTATAATAATCTAATAAAAAGGGCACAGACATTTATGGCATCCAACTCATAGAGAAACAGACTAAGTCATGCTTCCTGCTGGAAACATTCTTACCAGGTGTGAGAAAGTAGCCTCTTTCTAGCCTTGTTACCCCCACTTTTGGCCTGTTTGTGAGTGTATGTCAGGGTGTTTTCACTGTCTCACTGGGATCCTGCTAGCCAGGGCCCAGTGCTCATAGTGAAAACCCTATGTTTTCAGTATGTTTGTTATGTGTCACTGGGACCCTGCTAGCCAGGACCCCAGTGCTCATAAGTTTGTGGCCTATATGTATGTGTTCCCTGTGTGATGCCTAACTGTCTCACTGAGGCTCTGCTAACCAGAACCTCACTGGTTATGCTCTCTCTTTACAAATTGTCACTAACAGGCTAGTGACCAATTTCACCAATTCACATTGGCATACTGGAACACCCTTATAATTCCCTAGTATATGGTACTGAGGTACCCAAGGTATTGGGGTTCCAGGAGATCCCTATGGGCTGCAGCATTTCTTTTGCCACCCATAGGGAGCTCTGACAATTCTTACACAGGCCTGCCACTGCAGCCTGAGTGAAATAACGTCCACGTTATTTCACAGCCATTTACCACTGCACTTAAGTAACTTATAAGTCACCTATATGTCTAACCTTTACCTGGTAAAGGTTGGGTGCTAAGTTACTTAGTGTGTGGGCATCCTGGCACTAGCCAAGGTGCCCCCACATCGTTCAGGGCAAATTCCCCGGACTTTGTGAGTGCGGGGACACCATTAAATACAGGAGGTCGTGCACTGCAGGTTAGAGTGCAGAGAACCCAGGCTTGGCTGTGCACAAAGGAAATCCTGGAAGAGTGCACAGGAGCCGGAGTAGCTGCAAAACACGCAGTTCCCAGCAATGCAGTCTAGCGTGGGGAGGCAAGGACTTACCTCCACCAAACTTGGACTGAAGAGTCACTGGACTGTGGGAGTCACTTGGACAGAGTTGCTGAGTTTAAGGGACCTCGCTTGTCGTGCTGAGAGGAGACCCAGAGGACCGGTGATGCAGTTCTTTGGTGCCTGCGGTTGCAGGGGGAAGATTCCGTCGACCCACAGGAGATTTCTTTGGAGCTTCTAGTGCAGAGAGGAGGCAGACTACCCCCACAGCATGCACCACCAGGAAAACAGTCAATAAGGCGGCAGGATCAGCGTTACAAGGTCGCAGTAGTCGTCTTTGCTACTTTGTTGCAGTTTTGCAGGCTTCCAGCGCGGTCAGCAGTCGATTCCTTGGCAGAAGGTGAAGAGAGAGATGCAGAGGAACTCTGATGAGCTCTTGCATTCGTTATCTAAGGAATTCCCCAAAGCAGAGACCCTAAATAGCCAGCAAAGGAGGTTTGGCTACCTAGGAGAGAGGATAGCCTAGCAACACCTGAAGGAGCCTATCAGAAGGAGTCTCTGACGTCACCTGCTGGCACTGGCCACTCAGAGCAGTCCAGTGTGCCAGCAGCACCTCTGTTTCCAAGATGGCAGAGGTCTGGAGCACACTGGAGGAACTCTGGGCACCTCCCAGGGGAGGTGGAGGTCAGGGGAGTGGTCACTCCCCTTTCCTTTGTCCAGTTTCGCGCCAGAGCAGGGCGTGGGGATCCCTGAACCGGTGTAGACTGGCTTATGCAGAAATGGGCACCATCTGTGCCCATGAAAGCATTTCCAGAGGCTGGGGGAGGCTACTCCTCCCCAGCCCTGACACCTTTTTCCAAAGGGAGAGGGTGTAACACCCTCTCTCTGAGGAAGTCCTTTGTTCTGCCTTCCTGGGCCAAGCCTGGCTGGACCCCAGGAGGGCAGAAACCTGTCTGAGGGGTTGGCAGCAGCAGCAGCTGCAGTGAAACCCCGGGAAAGGTAGTTTGGCAGTACCCGGGTCTGAGCTAGAGACTCAGGGGATCATGGAATTGTCTCCCCAATGCCAGAATGGCATTGGGGTGATAATTCCATGATCTTAGACATGTTACATGGCCATGTTCGGAGTTACCATTGTGACGCCATACATATGTCTTGACATATGTATAATGCACGCGTGTAATGGTGTCCCTGCACTCACAAAGTCTGGGGAATTTGCTCTGGACAATGTGGAAGCACCTTGGCTAGTGCCAGGGTGCCCACACACTAAGTGACTTAGCACCCAACCTTTACCAGGTAAAGGTTAGACATATAGGTGACTTATAAGTTACTTAAGTGCAGTGGTAAATGGCTGTGAAATAACGTGGACGTTATTTCACTCAGGCTGCAAGGGCAGGCCTGTGTAAGAATTGTCAGAGCTCCCTATGGGGGGCAAAAGAAATGCTGCAGCCCATAGGGATCTCCTGGAACCCCAATACCCTAGGTACCTCAGTACCATATACTAGGGAATTATAAGGGTGTTCCAGTATGCCAATGTAAATGGGTGAAATTGGTCACTAGCCTGTTAGTGACAATTTGGAAAGAAAATGAGAGAGCATAACCACTGAGGTTCTGGATAGCAGAGCCTCAGTGAGACAGTTAGTCATAACATAGGTAACACATACAGGGCTCACTTATGAGCACTGGGGCCCTGGCTGGCAGGGTCCCAGTGATACATACAACTAAAACAACATACAGTGAAATATGGGGGTAACATGCCAGGCAAGATGGTACTTTCCTACATTAATGCAGTATGGTTACTGCATTGTATGGCTAAACAAGCCTTTAACAATCAGACTTGAGAAAAACCTTGCAGCAAAGAAGAGCTGCCCTGGCTGTAGCAAGAGGTCAAGTATCTCTTAATGAAGAAGACAACAAAACAGGTAACATCAAAGGAAAAGAACGAAGTATCCTACTATTTTTGTTCCCTGTGCCAAAACTGGGCAAGAAATCCAGACCAATATTCGATCCAAAGGCAATGAAGAAGTTTATAAATACACAGACATTCAAACTGACAACACTGCATGTGGTCACCCCATGCTGTGAAAAAGGGGACTGTATGGCAACTGTAGACCTAGAGAATGCCTAGCTGCCATACCAATGAACAGCGGTCACAGAAAGTTCTTGTGGTTCACCATGGACAAGGTACATTACCACTTTATGAGCCTACCTTTTGGAATAAGGAAACCCCCAGGGTTTTCATAATGTGTTTTGCGATAGTAGCGGTAAACCTGCATAAAAGCGGAATACATGTGTACCCATATCTAGGCGATTGGCTGGTAAAGGCTACATTGTTCAGACAATGCAAGGACAGAATAGAAACTGTGATAAGGACACTTCACAATTTGGGATTTTATTTGAACTTTGAAAAACTGTCCCCAATTCCAGAAATGGATGAGATTTTCTATGTGTGAGACTAAATACGGTGGAAGTCAAGGCCTTCCCTGTATCAAAGTCCAGCTGGAACAAGCTCACCTGCAGCAGAGGGGTCAAACTCTGATAGAACAGTGGAGGAAATATTTGCAGTCATGTAACCTTGCTGTCCCCTAAATTCACATGCAAGACAAAAGCAACCTGGAGTTCGTAGGATTTAGTGGTTTTCAAAGATAGTTTACGCAGTGAAATTCAGTGGTAGAGTACAGAGAGCATTCTATTGGGTAGACCGTTCAAACTACTAACTCTGTCTGTAACCATTACAACAGATGCATCCCACATGCACTGGAGATCCTGTATGGTGAAACTCAACACTACGGGTATATAGAGCCCTGAGGAGGTCAACGAACACAAAAATGTCTTAGAACTCAAAACTGTCGTCTTAACTCTCAAGCCCTTCCAGACACAGTTGGTGGGAAGGATGGTCTAAATTAAAAAAAACAGAAGGACCACTATATTGTACCTCAGTAAAGGGTGTGTGTATGTGTGTGTGGTGGGGGGAACAAGATCTCATGTGTTGTCCAAACTATCACAGGACATATGGGAGTGGGCCATCCAAAGAAGAATAAGGCTAGTGGCTGTACACCTACCTGGGTTATGAATCACAGAGGCCTACAAGCTAAGTAGATGACAAAAGATTCATATAAATAAGCTAAAACAACAACTAGTGTGAAAAGTCTTTTGGTTGTGAGGCGCATTGCCCTATTTGCAACTCAGAAGAGGGTGAAATGCCTAAGCTTAGGATCCTGGTGGTCATTGAAATGTACCTACTCTTTTCCCCCGATGCATTAATACCATTGGTGATACAGAAATGCAAGATGCAAGCAAAGATGGCTTTAACGTTCATCACTCCTCAATGGACCAGACAACCATGGTTTTCAGTCTCAGTGGAAACAGCACAGTACCAAAGCATAAGATTGTCAGCACACCAAGACCTGCTGGTGTTACAAAGGTGTAGAGTATACTATCTGGAGCCAGCCATCCTGAGCCTAGTTGCAATGGTTCCTGATGGTGTGGAGTTTGGGCATTTATGTCTACCAGCTAGAGCCATGGAAATACTAAAAGAAATTAGAAGGCCAGCTACAAGCAAAGGCTCTGCACAGAGAAGTGGCACATATTCCTTCACTGGTGTAACAAGAAAAGTCTTAATAAGTCTGGACACAGGACATTTCAAGTCATGTTCCTCATACACCTACTAGATGAGAAGCTTTCCTAAGCTTCACTAAAGTTACACTTGCCAACCATGGTAATGTACATAAGGGGAGTAATAGGGAGAAGCATCTTCACCAAACCAGTCCTAAAATGATTTCTGGACGGAGCAAAGAGAAAAAAGCTTTCAAGACCACCTTTAATACTCATGTGGAACCTTAACTTGATGTTGACCTGACTCTTTAAACAGCCCTTTAAACCAATGCACAACACAAAACTCAGACATCTGGACCTTATAACAGCCTTCTTGAATGGCATTATGCTACTACAGAGAGTTAGTGAACTGCAGCCACAGGCAACACAGAATCTATACATATACATAAATACAGGGATGTAATGAGAACAAACCTACAACTTATCCCCAAAGTGGCATGATACTTCCATATAAATCAAGCCGGTGTTCTTCCAACAGCCTAAAACAGAGACATGCTTGCGTACAGTGGAGATTAGAAGGGTAGTTATGTGTAGTGGATTCTGGTTTTATGGTATCTATTTTTTTTTTTTACATTTCCATCTGTATTTATCCATATTGATTTTTTGGACATCTTATCAGTATTCATCTATATTTATTTTGTGTTCTGTGAATAAATGAAGTTGTAAATTGGTATATTTCCACATTTATTTTACTAATAAACATGTGTGCATACTTTGATACCTGTTGTGTTTTAACAAATTAAGCAGCCAAATCTAACATAACAATACATTTACCACAGGTAAATTCTAGCATTTTACCACAAATGGATACTGACATGTTGTTATGTAAGGACATCTCATCTTGTTTTTAACTCCCCAAGCCAGTTATCTGCCCAGCGGTTGGCTTGGAACTGATGAAAATAGTCTGGAAAGTCACTTAAAAGAAGACAAAATATTCTGTATTTTTCCATTTTAAAAAATTAATGCAGTCAGCAATCACTTTGTTTTCAGTCTATATTTATCTGTAAAATAAGTAAATACGGAAAACAGGGAGCCTTATTTTTTTTTATTTTTTTTTTATTGATTTTATGTTTCAGATATGCAATACAAACTGTTCAATTATCAACAACAGGATCACCCAGAGCATTATCCAATATTAAAACCATTTAACAATCGCAACCCCCCCCCTATAAACACGACACGGAAAACTTCCAGTCCTACAGTATCATTTCTTGCTGCACTTGCCATGAGTTTATCATTTGTTAGCTATCTTCTGAGGTGTTCGCTCGTAACCAGTGTGGACCCTATTTTGCTGGGTATAAATTTCCTGGCCGCCTGATGGGGGCTCCATTCAGATTGGTGAGCGCAGATGACTGCCCGGGTGGTGCTATGCCCTGTATGTTGTAGGTAATCTTGCGTTGGAGAACTGGTGAGTTGTAACTACAGAAGGGAGTAGGGGGTGAGGTGTATGCGCTGTTATGCCTGGCCGCCCTGTGGGTTATGCCTCTGTGGTGGGAGAAGCAGAGAGATTTATATCGCGATTATTACAGGTATGTATTCCCTGGCTCATGGGGGCATCTCGTAGTTTTTGGCCTCCAGTTTGATTACCAGAGTTTCCCAGGTGGTGCACCCTGTATGTTGTCGCCCCTCTCGCGCCAGTCTTTTTAGTACCTGGTATTCAGTGCGAGCCCAGCATAGTATTAGAGAATGCCAAGATTTACGATCAGGAGCTTTGGGGGCTTTCCAGTGTATTGCTATCAATCTTTTGTATATTATAGGCTAGATCTACAAACTTGTGCAGGTATCTTTGTTTTTTTGGTCTCTTTCTAAGTCCCAGTAGACAGGACCCGGGATCTGCTGTCAACACAAGCCCCGTTAACTCGGATATCTCCTGTACCACCTCCACCCAGGCAGTTTGTATATTGGGGCAGTCCCATACCATGTGGTAGAAGGGTACTGATGGTGCTTTTCATCTAGGGCATACTGGCTCAGAGTCGGGGAACATTCGCTTTATCCTGGCTGGGGATAAATATGTTTGATGCATGAAATTGAATTGAGTGTACCTAAATCTGGGATTCCTTGACATGCCGCGGGCATGAAACAAGGCTTTTGGCCAGTCCACTTGTGGGATCGGGGCGGGGAGTACAGCGTTCCATCTCTCCCAGGCTTTCTCCGCCTGTGGCTCGGGAGATTTGTTGAGGATTTTGTATAGACTGGATATTATTGTTATTTGGTCATTATATTGAAAGAGATGATGAACCACAGGGGAGACCGCCGGTTCCGAGATACCTGCCCCCCATATTTTTCTAATTTCGTGGCATATAGCGTGGTATGTCAGGAACTGGCCGGGGCTTATCTCAGTGAGGGCCTGGAGAGCCTCGAATGACATTAACTTGCCATCTTCGAAGCAATCTCCCACTGTCTGTACTCCTGCTTCATTCCACGCCCGCGCAGCTCGCATTCCGGCTGCGGTCCCCGCCAATAGGTAGTTCAGTGGTATATGTGGGGAGTAAGGGAGCTTATCCGCTCCTTTTTGCACAAATTTAGCCCAGCACGTGTGCGCAACTGCAAGCAGTGGGTTGACCTGTTCCGTCTTGGGGTGTTTAGATGTCAGCCACCTTATCAGGGGGGGTCCCCTTCAACCGGGACTCCAAGCACGTGGATTCTGCCTGCGCTGGTCTGTGGATCCAGTTCTGGACCCACTGTAGTTGTGCAGCTGCATAATATCGTTCAAAGTTGGGGGCTCCCAGACCGCCAATGTCCACCGGGCGTTGCAGCGTGGTTAGGGCCACCCATGCTCTGCCACCGCCCCAGATGAGCTGCAGCAAAGCTGTGTTTAAGTTGCTAAAGAAGCTTTTGGGAATATTTATCGGTAAGGCCGCGAAGTAGTATAGCAGCCTAGGTAGGATCAACATATTGGCGATCGCCACCTTGCCAGGCGGCAAGAGCGGGAGCTTGTTCCAGAACCGCAGTGAGCCTTTTATGGAGGTCAGCGCCGTCCCCAAATTCCCATCTCTTAGATCTTCTGTGTCGTGGTATATGTTTATCCCAAGATATTTGAATGTTACCGGGCACCACTTTAAGCGCCCTATCTGAGGAGCATCCTGATTATTGGGTGCCCGCTTTGCCAGAGGAAACGCACAGGACTTTTCCCAGTTTACCACGAGGCCTGACAGGTCTCCAAACTCAGCCAATAAGGATATTACTGAGGGAATAACTGCGCGGCCGTTCCTGATGTATATTAAGGCATTATCTGCGTATAGTGAGATCGTGTGATGTAGCCCGTTCCTGATTATTCCCCATTCATGTTCCATGAGACGTATTCTTGCCGCTAGTGGTTCCATTGCTATAGCAAACAATAGCAGGGATAGGGGGCAGCCCTGCCGTGTGCCCCGAGAGATCGAAAAGCTGTCGGAGATCACCCCGCACGTCTTCACCCTCGCGCTTGGGTTGGAATACAATGTCCGGACCCAGCGAATATAATTGGGGCCTATTCCCATGCAAGCCATTGTGGCCAGAAGGAAATCCCACTTGAGCGTATCAAAGGCCTTTTCAATATCCAGTGAGAGCACCATTTCCTCTTCTGCGTCACAGGGAGTGTCCCCCATTATGCTCAGTAGTCTGGGAATATTTAGGAAGGTGTTACGCCTTGGAATAAAGCCATTTTGGTCTGCATGTACCAATGAGTGCATGAGGGGAGCTAATCTGTTAGCTAGTATTTTGCCTAATATTTTACAGTCTGTGTTTAGAAGCGATAGTGGTCTATAGGATTTGACATCTGTGGGGTCCCGGCCCTGTTTGGGGAGTACCGCAATCATAGCTTCCCTTTGGGATGTGGGCAGGCATTCGTTAGTCCACGTTTCTGTGAACACTCTTAGAAGGTGGGGTTTCAGGTAGGATAAGTGGGCTTTATAGTATTCCGACGGGAGGCCGTCCGCCCCAGGTGCTTTATTTCTGGGCAGCTGTGCAAGGGCTAGTTCTATTTCATCCATTGTCATGGGGGTTTCGATTATTTCTCTATCTGTTTGTGATAATTGGGGCAGGAGGGAATCGGCGAGAAAAGCCTCGAGTTGTGTGACGGTGCATGAGGTGCGTTTAGTGTATAAGTTTGAGTAGTATTTTCTAAACGTCTCGTTTATTTCTACTTGTGTGGTAGCCATATCATGCACGCCCACTCGGATTGCACCTATTGGAGATTGCTGTCTATCCTCACGGAGCAGCCATGCTAGCATTCTGCTTGATCTATCCCCTTCCGTTTGCAACCTAGTTAAGTGATAGTTGTAGTCATGGCAGCGGAGTTTGCTGTCTGCGTCATTATATTTTAAGCGCCATTCTTTTAGGACAGTATTGGGGATTTCCCCTAGTGCTACCGCTATTGCCGCTGCCCTGAGCTCCTTCTCTAGTTTGCCAACCTCTGCCTGTAAAGAGCGTCTCACTCCCCACGTGGAGGATATACATACTCCGCGTACTACTACTTTATGGGCGTCCCACTCTGTCGCCCGTGTTGTTGCGGACATAGCATTTATATCCCAGTACTGGCTTATAGATTCTTTCAATGATTCGGCGAATGCTTGGTCCTGTAATGCCTCCGCCTGGAACCGCCAGGTGGGAACCGCCTGACGTGACCTTCCCCAATTCAGTGTTACTCTCAATGGCGCATGATCCGACAGTGTCTTTGCTAAGTATTCCGATTTGCTAACCAATGCCCCTATTTCGCGAGTGCCCCATATTATATCTATTCTGGTGTGGGTGTTATGTGGTGCTGAGTAGAATGAATATTCTCTTTGTTCTGGGTGACCTAGTCGCCATATGTCGTGGAGTCTCATAACGCCTGCCCAATCCTGCAGGGGACCTGTGGGTTTCCTGTTAGCTAGTGAGCTCGGGTAGGCACTAGTTCTATCCAATACTGCAGATGGTGTGCTATTGAAGTCACCGCCCCAGAGGGCCAGGGCCATGGGGTGGGACAGTAATGTTGGAGTGAGGGTGGTGAGAAAACCTGTGGTACCACTGTTTGGGGCGTATATGCCGACCACTGCTATTTGTCTGCCGTCTAGTCTGCCCTCCACTACCACATATCTCCCTCCTTGGTCTATCTTGTGTGTCGATAAGAGGAATGGGACTCCCACCGCTATCCAGACCAACACCCCCCTCGCGAAGGCCGAGTACGGTGTGTCTATCAGCAGGCCTCCCCATTTTGTGCGCAAGTCGCGTAAGTCCCCTTCTAGCAGGTGTGTCTCTTGTAGGATGGCAATATGCACTCCTAGTCGTTTGAGTCGAGCATGTACTCTGGTCCGTTTACTCAGCGCCCCCAAGCCCCTAACATTCCATGTTACTATGATGTACTGGTTTTTGGTATTTTTGCTGGAAGGCGTCATATGGAGTTTTGGGGGTAAGTTTCTGTGTTAAGGGTCTGGGCTCTGGTGTTGGCCCACCTGGTCACTACCTTTCTGTAGCTGCTATTTATTAAATATAGCGGGTGCAGCTGTTCATTTTGTGTTTTGAGTGATTCCGGTACATGCATTTCTACTAAACTATTAACCCCAACTCCCCTTAATGAATCCCCGTTACTACTTACAACTATTGTGAAACTACTAAACTTGAAAACACGTGAAATAACCCATATCCGGTTGGATTTGCATAGTGGGATTCTCATATCGTCCAGATGTGGCTCTTATAAGGGGCTCACATCTTTCCGCAGACTTAGTCTGCTAATACCATTGGGCGCCCCTCGGGACGTAAGATTATTCCCTCCAGCACCGCTCCGCCACTTGCGAACCACCCCCAAGCGCCCCCTATAACTTAGCTTAGTATTTATATCAAAGATACACATTGCTGGAGGCGCATTCACCCCAGGCCTCGATGGCACCACAGAGTCACTGGAGGTTTTCGGGTTTCGAGCATCATCACTGGCGGTCACTCAAGGTGGATGTGTGCAGCTTAAAGTTTGTCTGCGGATCTGGGGGTGACCTTTGGCCCACCCAGCTCTCCTATTATTGTAGATGTGGAACTGGCCGTGTCAGTGTCCGAACTCAGCTCTGGGTGTTTCCCAGCAATTGCACAGTTGCTTTGCATGTGTAAAGGCGTCTCTTTCAGCACTTTTGCTCTTTCTTCTGCTGCCTGCCAGTCATTAGGCTGGCCCCTGGTTCGTCTTTTGGATCACTTCCTTGCAGCAGGAGTTTGCCATTTCTCATCCCCTTCCGTGTCTTCCCGGGGATGAGCTAGGCCCTTGGCATGCAGCCATGTCCAAGCATCCTCGGGGTTTGTGAATATGTGGGTGCGGTCCTCCGCTACTACCCTTAGTTTCGCGGGGAAGAGCAAGGCATATTTTATGTTGTGTTCTCGTAGGCGTTGTTTAATTTTAACGAAAGAGTTGCGTTGGTTCTGCACCTCCTGTGTGAAGTCTGGGAATGCGTTAATAGTCGAATCTTCATACTTAAATGGGCCTTTGTTGTGAAATTGTTGTAATATTGCATCCCGGTCTCTGTGGTTCAGGAATCTAGCGATCAGTGGTCTAGGTGGCTGACCAGGGGCCGGGGGTCTGCCTGGAATTCTATAAGCCCTTTCAACTGAGAAAAACTTGGATGGAGCCCCATTTAACACCTCCTTGATTAGCCATTGCTCCAGAGGGATTTCCAACTCCGTTTGCCGCATACTTTCTGGAAAGCCCAGAAATCTCACGTTGTTGCGACACGCCCTGCTCTCCATTTCTTCCGATCTCCTCCAGAGTACCTTCAACTCCGCGTCCATGCGCTGGATCTGTTTTTGGTTTCCTTGCGCCATTGGGATTAAGTCGGATATTTCAACCTCAGCTGTTTTCACTCTTTCAGCTAGACTTCGGTGGTCCACTCGTAGGAGGTTCAAGTCTTGTGCAACTGCATCAATTCTGTTTTCTAGAGATGATTTAGTGTCCAAAGTCTCCTGCAATACTTTCTCGAACTGAGCAGAATGTGTCATGAGAGTGTTTTCCAGTGACTGTAGGGACGGGTTAGATTGTTGGTCGGTGGGTGTTGGTCCATGGGTGTTTCGGTCCAAATTCTTGGCTGACTTGGCTCTGCCGGCCATTTTAGCTGTCCCGGGGTCTCCTCCTAGTCTGCAGTAGTTTCGCACTATTTGGCGCTTTTGGTTCGGTAAGTTAGACTTTTGCTGAATGTCCTCGATATGGTGTGCACGTTTGGCGTTGGAGGCGTGAAGTTGGCTAGCAGTGCCAAGGGAGAGCGTATTCCTGTTTATGCGTGATTGTTGCCTGTGGCCATGTGTTCACTGATAGATTCCACGACGGTCCGACATTAAGTCCCCATGGGGCTATCCACGGTGCCCCCCAATGTGTGTGGGGAGCGTAACGTCTGGAGTAAAGTACTCTCACCCTCATAGGCGGTGGCGGAGCCTGGTGCCAGAGGTGTCCCCGGAGGGAGGAGGGAACGTAGTTGAAGGCAGAGGCAGGCGGCGGAGCCCGGAGGGGACCGAGAAGGGGGGCGATTGTCTGGAGCTGCGGGCAGGCTCCGCGTTGGCGCAGGACAATTAAAGCATGTGCCGACCGCGGGGCACAGGCGCGGTCCCAGCACCCACAGCACACGCCAGCCGTCAGCGCTGTGCAGGCTGTCAAGACCAAGCCTGTGGGGGCCTGCGGTGCATACTGGGCTTGAGCCCTTTTTTTTTTTTAGGGTTCAAGCGCTGCTTGTCTCCATCTTGAGGGGCGCGGGTGGATTGTGCTGATGATGAGGCAGTGGGGGGGCGTCTAGGAGTCCAGGAGTGTCCCCTCCGCGTAGGTCGAGTTAATCCCCACCGATTTCCCCCCTTACCACGATATGCCGGCTTTTGCCCATGTTTCTCTGCTCCCTCTTGGGCCACTGGCTGCAGTATACTTCAGTTCTGGGCAGGAGTGCCCTTTCTTTTCATCAGGATGTGTCCTCGCAACTCCGCTGCGGCGTCGTTCAAAATGTCGCCTCAGCTACCTGGCCCAGCTCCAGTAGCGCACCGGACTAGCGCCGGCCACCCCCGAGGGTGCAGGGCGCCGCCCCCGGCCCGCTCCGACCCCACTCCGGTCGGCGGTCCTAGTTCAGACTGCGCGTCGTGATGCATCAGCACCTGCGCCCGCGAATAGAGAAGGCGGGTGCCGGCTATACGGGGCAGAAGCGCGCCTGGACCTGCCGAAGCAGCTCCTCGCGCCGGTCGCCGCGTCCGGCGCAAGTCCCTCGCGGCCTGGCTTCGGCCCGCACCTCTCGGGCCACGTCCGATCCGCGGCAAGTGCCCCAGTCCGTCCCGGTTAAGCCACCGCCTCGGCTGCGGGGTTCCAAGGGGCGCCCTTCAGGATGTTGTGGTCGAGTCGGAGACGGAGCGCTCGGATCAAGCGACCGTCCCGGCCGCCATTTTGGCTCCTCCCCTAACAGGGAGCCTTAGTTATGTATTACTTTTAAAAAAAAATCAACACAGAAAGAGGAGTCAATTCTTCCTCTCTTTTGCCCAAAGAAATAAAGGCTCCCAAGTCACTAAGGGAGCTATGGTGAGATGGATTGTACAGACAATCCAGGCATGTTAGAAGGCATCAGGATTGTCACTGGGAGAAAAGCTAAGGGCACACTCAAAAAGGGAAAAAAGTGGCTACACTCACCTTTGTTGCTAACCTATCTTTAAAATATATCTCCATGGCAGCCATATGGTCTTCTGTGCATATTTTCACAAAGCCCTACTATGTTGACATTCAGGTTAACAGGGAGAGCTCAGGTGGGACAAGAAGTATTAGAACACCTATTTGTAAATACACACGGTCAGCCCTGCCTCCCAGCAGAAGACCACACCACTACAAAATCATTGAACAGCATATGAAGCCAGAAAACATTAACACAACTGCAAAGCAAAATGGTTACTTACCTTTAGCAGTAGTTTTGCTGCTTGAAGAATTGTTTGGATTCACATGAAACCTTCCAACTCTCTAGAATGAGGTCTATTGCAAAGGAGAGAGATAAGGAGAAACATAGAACAAAGGAAACTAGAAGCAGATCGCCCAAAATGAAAAATATATGAAGATGGTGAAGACATCAAAGCGTTTCCAGGGTTTTCATTAGACATAATTTATTGAAGAACAAAGCACTAGGGGCCAGATGTAGGAAGAGAGCAATTTGCGACTTGCAAATTGCGAGTCCCTGCGACTCGCAATTTGCAAGTCGCAAATTGCTATGCAGTACGGTGTCTCAGACACCGTCTGCAACTCGCAATGACCCCCCACCTCATGAATATTCATGAGGTGGGTCGCAAATTGCGGCCCCATTGCGAGTATAGGCACTCGCTAACATGGAGGCCTGCTGATGTCAGCAGGCCTCCATGTTAGCGACCTGCCTTTTCAATAAAGCATTTTTTTTTTTTTAAATGTAGCCCGTTTTCCCTAAGGGAAAACTAGCTGCATTTAAAAAAAATCAGAAACTTTTTGTTTCGGTTTTTTCAGGGCAGGGAGTGGTCCCTTGGACCACTCCCTGCCCTGAAAAAATATTTTGGGGTCCAGTCTCAAACTGGAAGGGGTCCCATGGGGTTACCATCCACTTGAAGTGGATGGTAACTGCGACTCCATTTGTGACCGCGTATGCGGTCGCAAATGGAGTTGCATACCACTGCGACTCGCAAATAGGAAGGGAACACCCCTTCCTATTTGCGATTCGGAAATGCATTTTGCGAGCCGGTAACGACTCGCAAAATGCATTTCTGCATAGGAAACATGCATTTGCGAGTCGCAAACGGCAGATTTTGCCGTTTGCGACTCGCAAAGTGTTTCCTACATCTGGCCCTAGATGGTTAACATCTCAGTGGTGCCCACACAACACAAAAGGGAGAAGGGGCTAAAATGGGTACCATTTCAGACCCAACTACTAGATGGCAGAATAGTGCACAGTAGGTGAATATAGTAAATTCAGAAATCCATAAAATTACTTCTGCAGGTAAGTAACCATTTTGTTGCCAAAGCAGGAAGTTCCTCACTGTTGGTTTGGGAACGTGAATATAAAAAGAACGACGAGTGTCCATTTTGAATTGGGATTTAAAGGAATGTTCTGGATGCTGCATGAGGTTGGCCTTACGTAGGTTTGAAGTTCCCCTCGGCCTCTTACCCCCTTGCCGGCCGTAGACGTAATGGTTACATCAATGGCTGCGCCTCTCAGGCGCCACGGACGTAACCATTATATCCGGTTACCAGCCCTCGGGGGAATCGCTAGCGCTCCCCACCCCCCTTTCCCCCTCCCACCCAGGTTAGGGCTGGAAGTGGAATCGCTTCCCCTTTCACCCCTGACCCCACTATTCCCCTAGTGACGTCTGATGTCGTGTGCTGACCTCATCAGAGGTCACCTCCCATCGCGCTGGAAGCATGCTTCCACTAGATGTGGAAGAGAAATGCAAAAGCATTTGTCTTCTGCTCGGGAGGAGGGGGCCGGCATTTCTGGGGAGGGGGGGCGGGACACCAAAGATATATATATATATTTTCTTTTATGTGTGGGGAGCGACCCCTTAGGCAAGGTCGCTCCCTGGGGTGGGGGAAATAGTTTTTTTGTTTTTAGGCCATTTCTGCCCCCAGGGGGGAAAGAAATTACTAGACACCAGGGTGTTTTATTTTTTGTATTATCCTTACACATAAGGGGAGCGGCCCCTTGGGCAAGGGTCGCTCCCCGGGGTGCCAAATTATTTTTAGGCCATTTCTGCCCCCAGGGGCGGCAGAAGGCACTAGACACCAGGGCTTTCTTTTTTTCAATACTAACGCATAAGGGAAGCGGCCCCTAGTGCAAGGGCGACTCACCCGTTGGGGGGGGGGGAGGGGGTTGGGAATATTTTTAGGCTTTTTATTCGCCCCTCCCCCCCTCTCCACCACCAAAAACAGGTAGTTTTGTATTTGATAATTTTGATGTGTCCAGATAGTCTTTTGGGGCATTTCATCAGGAGACTTGGAGGAAGGCTGGGTGGAAGGAAATTTGTGGCTCCTCTCAGATTCCAGAACTTTGTCAACAAAATGAGAGGAAAAAGTGTTTTTTTGTCCAAGAGGTTTGCAAAGGATTCTGGGTAACAGAACCTGGTCAGAGCCCCACAAGTCATCCCATCTTGGATTCCCCTGGGTTTCTAGTTTTCAGAAATGCGCAGGTTTGATAGGTTTCCCTAGGTGCCGGCTGAGCAAGAGGCCAAAATCTACAGCTAGGCACTTTGCAAAAAACATGTCAGATTTCAATGTAAAAATGTGATGTGATCATGTAGTGTTTCCTGTCGCAAGCATTAGGCCTACCCACGCAAGTGAGATACCATTTTTATCGGGAGACTTGGGGGAACACAGAATAGCAAAACAAGTGTTATTGCCCCTTGTCTTTCTCTACATTTTTTCCTTCCAAATGTAAGACAGTATGTAAAAAAGACGTCTATTTGAGAAATGCCCTGTAATTCAAATGCTAGTATGGGCACCCCAGAATTCAGAGATGTGCAAATAACCACTGCTTCTCATCACCTTATCTTGTGGCAATTTTGGAAAATACAAAGTTTTTCTTGATACCTATTTTTCACTATTTTATATTTCAGCAAATGATTGCTGGATACCCGGTATAGAATGAAAACCCATTACAAGGTGCAGCTCATTTATTGGCTCTGGGTACCTAGGGTTCATGTTGAACGTACAAGCCCTATATATCCCTGAAACCAGAAGAGTCCAGCAGACGTAACGGTATATTGCTTTAAAAAATAGGACATCACAGGAAAAAGAGAGTAAAACGTGGAGAAAAATGGCTGTTTTTTTCACCTCAATTTCAATATTTTTTTATTCCAGCTGTTATTTTCTGTAGGAAACACTTATAGGATCTACACAAATTACCCCTTGCTGAATTCAGAATTTTGTCTACGTTTCAGAAATGGTTAGCTTTCTGGGATCCAGCATTGGTTTCACACCCATATCTGTCACTAATTGGAAGGAGGCTGAAAGCACAAAAAATAGTAAAAATGGAGTATGTCCCAGTAAAATGAGACAATTGTGTTGAAAAATTGGGTTTTCTGATTCAAGTCTGCCTGTTCCTGAAAGCTGGGAAGATGGTGATTTTCGCACCGCAAACCCTTTGTTGATGCCATTTTCGGGGAAAAAACCACAAGCCTTCTTCTGCAGCCCTTTTTTCCCATTTGTTTTTTTTTAAACCTAAATTTTCACTTTATTTTGGCTAATTTCTTGGTCTCCTTCAGGGGAACCCACAAAGTCTGGATTCCTCTAGAATCCCTAGTATGTTGGAAAAAAAGGATGTAAATTTGGCATAGGAAGCTTATGTGGACAAAAAGTTATGAGGGTCCAAGCGTGAACTGCCCCAAATAGCCAAAAAAAGGCTTGGCATCTGAGGGGGAAAAGACCTGGCAGTGAAAGGGGTTAAATAGAAGCCATTTTCTAAATAATATGTTCCTGACCTTCCTAGTGCTCTCTGTGTGTTTTACTGGCCCTGGGGACCAGGGTAGAGGCAGGAATGTCTCTGAGAAGCATTACTTTGAGGGAAGTCTGATTGCGGAAACTGCCTGTTGAGTAAGAAAACACACAAAAACCCTGGACATGGGCTTTGGAGGCAAGGTCTTGGCAACTTCTTTTCGGTGAGTGAGAGGTGTCTCCAGAGTTATATTTCAGCACTCTCCAGCATTCACTGCAGAGTGCAAATGTACTCTTGGGCATAGTCCGAAGATCTTATTGTGTCCTGCATAAACTCCCAGTCAACCTTGTCACAATCTTATTCAGCATCAAGGGAAAGAAGGGGTGCCTCCCTCACTTTCCTGTGGCAATGTCAATTAGATGTTGGACTTTTTTTTTGAGTTATCTTCTATGCTAAATTCCGAGATGAATCCGGCCTAAACAGCTTGTATCATTGAGAGCATACGTCATCCAGTCTATTAGACAACACTTTTGTGATTAACTTCACGTCTGTCTTGAGCATGTGCATAGACAGGGAGAATGAACATCCCTCAGGGTTTTGGTCTGGCTTTAGGATCAAAGAGGGGATGACCCTCAATCTTGCCTATCTTATTAAAGTCATCGGTCATTAGTGCCCACAGCTAGGGCACAGAAGTTTTAGATAACATGGCTGTAAAGCCAACAGGTACCAGGACATTCTCTACTTTCAAACCCTGTATTTCTATAAACTCTTCTTCTTTAGTGATTGGAATACTTAGGAATTCATTATGCTCTATTCGCAACTTTGTGTATGAAGCTCAGCTACTGCTATCTTGCCTGCCGGTCGCTACCGTCTGCTTTATACAAAGTCTAAAGGAAGACCTGGAATGAATTGTACTCCTGCTCCAGTGATGTCTGAGATTACTTAAGCTCAATAATGTGGTCTCTGGCTGATCGTATCCGTAATTTATTGACTAGCAATTTGACCACCTTGTTGCCTCCCTCATGTAAGCGCATGTCCAACTGTTCTAAGATGTAGTTGGCCTTGTTCTCAGTTTGCTAGATCTGAACCCTTAGCGTAGCTAGTTTTGGGCAAGTTGACTTAGAGGCTTTGGTCTTATGGCTTTGTCTGTGTAGTGTTAATCTCTTGTGAGATTAGCCAAAAGAGTGTGTTACTACTTTCAAACAGGCAGCCTCCTTAATCAAGGTGCTGCGATAACTGCTTTGAGCATCTCAAATGTGTTCCCTTCTACTCTCTTTCAAGCCTTCCATGTATTGTTGTGCTTAGCAAGTTAGCTGTCCTGTTGATATTTAAGACTCCGCCTCCCTCACCCCACAAAATCAAATATGTTTTTTTTTTTTTCCTTCCTCTGACCTGCAATGAAACATAAATTTCACCCATCCCTGTCAGTGCGGAATTTGTCTTGCTGTGTGCACATTTCCAAATTGAAATCTCCTTGAGTAATTAGGGTCTGAAATAAAATTGCCTATTTTCCTGAGGGATCGTTTTATAAAAGCTTCCTGTCCCTGATTGAGTGCATAGAGTGAGGCGATTGAGAGGGGGTTCTACCTCTACTTGACATTGGAGATCACACATCTCACTTCTTTATCCCTCCTAACTGCCAGTTTTGTAAAATGAATGCACAAGTTAATCAAAATTGCTATTCCTTCTGTTTTCTTGAGTGCAGAAAAGTAGTACAGTTTTGGTAAGCAGTGAGATATCAGCCTACCCTGACCAATCTGCAAGTGTATTTCCAGAAGAAGACATACGTCTGACGTAAGTGGCCAGACGCAGGATTCTCAGACGCTTTTTTGGGTTTTTGAGACTCTTAAAGTTGTAACTGTGTTGTCAGGGGGTGTCTGTGAGTTGTCCATCTAAATAAAAGAATTGAGCCTACAATAGTAAGCATCTTTACATACTTGCTCCACGTTCAGATGCGAGTCTCCATCTCCAGCTATCCCTGTTCCCTCTAGCTATCCCCATCCCCTCACCTTAGCAACACTAAGCGTAGCTTCCCCTGCATTGCTAGTGTAAAAATAAAGAGTACCTAAATTCACTCACTGAACAGCCTTGGGTTCACCTCAGTACTTCCCACTTGTGTTTCTGCCAAGCTTGCCACCAGTATGAATGATAGCCAGTATGTATATGGTCAGCCCATTTTAACTGATTTTATCCCTTCACCCTAACCCAGATAAGCATGCGTCACTACCACTTTTGTTGACTACTTATCTAGCTCAGTCTTTCCATGTGTATTGCATAAGCCCTAGAATGTCATCGTGGATGGTTTCTGATGCACTGTGATTCTTTTCTCTGCTGTTTTGTATTTTGTTTTGTTGCAGCCTTGAGTTAGCCTGTTTTGTCCCCTCCATACCCAAGTATTCTCAGGGTTTCTGTCAGCAAGCAAACCAAAGGTTTTCCTACCCAAATTTGGTGGCCCCATTTTTTATTTTACATCTTAAGATCTCAGAAAGTCTGTAGCTTGTTTAAAGGCTTATCAGTTGGCCAGCATTACTGTCAACAAGTCCTGGAAGACCTCCAGCTTAAAAAACGCTAGAGGGGCAAATGCTTCTGTACAACCTACTTGAGCTCCGCCAGGGGGACACATGTAGATACAGCTGTCAGTACAGCTGTTGAGACTGACCTGGATGGAGGTTACATGTTTGTGGAGGGTCAACTGGACATTAGGGCTGTGCTCCGGGGGAGGGTCTTAATTCTGTACATTGCACAGGAAGAGTTTGGCGAGCATATCATCACCCTTGACCAGATGGTCCCATCTGCCCTGGATTATTGACGGAGGACTTTAATTGTGTCCTGGACCCCCACTTAGATATTTCTCACACCCCACTTCGCTGCAGCTACTGCAGCATCATACTTGGCACAGTGGCTCATGCACTGGTACTTAGTTGACAGCTGCCAAGGAATACTTCTACACATCACCACATGATTTGCACTTCCGCCTCAATTGTATCCTTTGTCACTCCACTACGCAACGTTGTAGAGACTGAATACTAGGGAAAGATCGTTTCAGACCGCAACCCGCTTTTATTACGTGTCATGTAGGGGGAGCCCCTCCCAGCAGTGCCGACCTGGCTTCCAGCCCATGCCACTAGAGGACTTAGCATTCCAGGAAATGACCCGAGGAACCTGGGTTAATTGCATAGGTGTAAACAGTGGGACGGCCACCACATGCCTGGTTGAATGGGAAGCCTTAAAAACTGTGATATGTGGATTCTGCATCCGCGCTGTGCTGGACGCACGAGTTACCCTCAGCCAGGCGCTCACCCAGCTAGAGACCTTCTTGAAAGAGCTTGAGCGAGTTGCGCTGGATCATGCCTCCACGCAGGATGAACTGACTGAAAAGAGAGATCACCACACCCGCCTCCTAGAGTAGCTGCATAGAGTCACAGGGCATGCTTGGCCAAGATGCATGCAAATGGACACAAGCTGGGTCACTTTTGGTGTGGTTTTGGCATGAAATGGACAGTTCACCATTGACCTTCATCTGAGTTTCCCCCGACATCCGTCACCTCGACCCAGGATGTAATATACGGCGCCTTTTGTACACATTTCAGGGTCTGTTCTAGTAGTGATGCCAGAGCAGAGAGAGGCCCTGAACAGCCCCCTTACAGAGCAAGAAATTTGAGGTTCAATTTGTGATTCTCCCACCTGCAAAACCCCGAGCTTGTAAGGCCTGCCCACCAAGTTCTATAAAACTGTTCTGGTTCCTAAATTACTAGAACTCTATTCTGCTGCACCCGCTGCAGAAGGCTTGCCCCCACCCCTACGGGAGGCATTCCTGAAATTGATCCTGAAACCAGGACACGATTCCCTAGAGGTTACAGCTTTCCATGTTGGGCAGTGATTATAGGATCCTAAGCTATCTAGCTATGTGGGCATGTGCCAGCATTGGTTCACCTTGACCAAAATGGGTTTATACCAAACATATTTGACCCTCAACATCTGTGGGCTGTATAGAATCCAAAAGGAGGCTCTGCCGCAGTGGCTGTACTCTGCCTGTCTGATCCTCAACCTTGACAAAGTATTTGACACCCTAGATTGGGACAATATATTTGCGGCTTTAGGAAAAAGTGTCCATAAGCGGTAGGAGGGATATGGCATTCCTATTGCCCAATGCCAAGGACATGTTGTTCGGGTCAAGTAAAATAAGTTTTCATGTTTATTTTGTTCCTGGGGGAAGTAGGCCCAACCTCCTGAAGCACAGACCCTTTGGCTGCCAGTCTACGTAGAAAGGAACTGTCAGCAGTTGTGGTAATGTTTTTGTCCATATTTTAATGCTGTTCAAACTTGTATTTATGGTTTAATAATGCAAAACCTAACATGTTCAGAAAACAAATACAAATAAGAAAAAAAACGTTTTGCTAAATTATTGTGACATATTTCTTTGAGGCATCATGTAGTACAATTTGTTGATGTATGCTAACATTTCCCAAAAATATTCATAATGGAAAATCAGTGTTTTGACAGTTTCAACAAGATTATGGTAAACAACAACCAATCTGACACTGATTGGCAGTCTTTTGGCTTTGTCAATACGTTTCTTGTTTTGACAAGGCTTTTTAAGGCTTTTGAAAAACTTTATTGGGGATCTGCTGGGCCCTCGCCATTGTAACAAACATTGGCAAAAAAAAAAAAATGTAGGTCTCAAAAAGCACACATTGCCACAGTAGTTCCTGTCACTGAACAAAACTACTTTGTGTGCCAGTATGCTCCTTGTGGAAGGGCAGAATGCTATCACTCCCAGTAAAGTCAGCCAATAGATTGAGAAGTAGAATTTTGATGTAAACAAAAGGTCTTTGGTAACGGCAGACCTAATTAGGGGCCCAATTCTTAAAGAAAGTAACATGTGCACCCACGGTATATGTCCGCATTTATGCAGAATTATGGCTTTCATGAATTCACAAGAATTTACAGCAGTAAAGTAAAAAATTGTACTCCTAGAAAATAGGTGTGAACTGTATTTTAGCACGAGCAAATATGTATGTGTAGGTTTGCTCATATGAAAATCTATTGAGCGTTTACAAGTTCACTTTCCCTCCAACCACTTTTTTTTCCCAACCCTTGAAGAACTTCCACCTCTGCCCCTGCCAGGAGTAAAATCCCAACCTTTCTCAGTATGGGAAAAGATTAGAGAAGAGCTGGTAAAGAAATCCTAAAATATGCAAGTTAGTAGGTTTGCACAGTCTCAAAAGGGCATTACAACCTCAGATCTATTGCTTACCGCTACCTCCAGCCACAGCATGAAGATGTGCAGAAAGATGGCAAAATAATTAAAGTGCTAGCATTAAAGACCTACTATAGTATTATCCCTGGCATAATCAGAAAGGCTTTTATCAGAGGTCTTATATATTGATCAAGCAAAAAATGGCAGTTCTGAGAAGGCCAATCCTGTTACTAGCCTCCAGTAGTAGGTCAATATATTAATACCAAGATGGTGCTTAAAGGCGGGAAAAGGGGCCACCAACCACTTTACTTGGAAACACACAGCTTTCGACAATGTCTGAGTCCTCCCCCAGCATCAAAAGTTATGAAAAGTACAGTAATAAAGTCCAAAGTATTCCGTGAACCCTTAGTGCAATCTTCAGATCATTTATAACTTAAAATGTATAGATGTAGTATTCACATGCACTCTGAACCAACACATCTCGTCGTTATGGTAAATATACCACCTACTTCATCAGGGCTAATGCAGAGTAATAAGAGTCCAAATGCTGAATCTTTTAATTGTAGGCAGACATCCAAGCTCCAAGGGAAAATAAAAGTTAAAGGAATTCTTAAAAACTATTACCATGAGCTAGTGTTCATGCTCATTAATTATGTTGGCTCAGAATCCATGTGAATACTATGAATTTACATTTTAAGTTGAAAACGATTTGAAGATAAGAATAAAGATGACAGAATACTTTGGACTTTATTACTGTATCTTTATAAACTTTGAATGCTTGCTGGGGGGGTGGGACTTTTATATAAAGAAGTCCCTGGCATAATTTGTCACTGCACTACATGGCATCAAAGGGACAAGTAGAATTTTTTACTGGACAAGTAAATTTTTGAAGCAACCTGTCCCATGGAGAAGTAAATATTTATTTTATTTCACACCCCTAGGTAGGCTACTAAACATGATCAAATTCCTCTATGCAGAGCCCACGGCGAGGGCAAAAATAGGGTGGAAAATGTCTAACTCCTCCACTGTCAGAGGGGGGCACACGTCAGCAATGCCCTCTCTCGCAGTGCTTTTTGCCCTGGCAATGGAGCCTCTTGCACCGCAATCAGCACATCATTCAGGACAAGCCTTGGGCATACCAATGGGCAGCATGATTCACACTGTCTCCCTGCATACCACCTACGCCCTGGTGTATGCTAAAGAGATCTGCATAAGTATAGGTGAAATATTGCACATCCTGGATGCCTTTCAGTCCGCTTCAGGCTAGGAGATTAACTGGGCTAAGAGGTATGTGCCAGCACATTGAGGTAGGCGCACACGCTATTTGTTGGCAACCTCACATCTTTCGATATTTGGACATCAACATATACCACTCAACTCAAGATTTAATGGATCGAAACCTCACAAAGGCGATCTCCTCCCTTCGAACCCAAATCATCCTTTGGTGCTCTCTCGCCCTTGCAGTTTAGAGCTGAGTGTTTGTTTCTTAAATGGTGATACTACCGAGGCTCCAGTACTGTTCCACTACTATACTGATCAGCATCCTCTGGAGCACATCTCGATCACTGAATGCAATGCAGGGCAGCCTCATATGGATCAAGAGGAGGCACAGGGTGGCCTTGGCCAAGCTGCAGCTCCCAATAGAACACAGGGGGTTGAGTCCCCCAGTGTTTGAACACTATTATTTAGCAGTGCAGCTCCAATGATCTACTTGCTGGCTGGTAAGGCATCACTTGACCAGAGGTATGTGCAGGGTCTGGGACAAGAGGGCTTAGACTCATGCATGAACTATTTCTCCCCAACACTATGGTGCCTACACCCTCTAAGGGCCTCCTCCGGGTGACACACAAGAGTATACAGCACTGCGAGCTAAGCCTGGAATGCCACAGCATGCTCCGGAAATTCCTCAGTGCTCCATTTGCGCCTTCCGGGACATGTCACATAGGAAGGACTGGAACCTAGGCCAATTTGTGAAGTATAGACTACCGGGAAAGCTGGAACGATTATGGATCCGCAACAGACACAGAGTCCGAACCACATCCCCTGACGCACACACTTTGCACAATGGGCACTGGCCAGAGGCTAGTTACCTGACTTAATAAAGCCATCTCCCATAAAAACTAGTACCCACTGGCATGACTCCTGCAGACTTGAGAGCATGATATTGGCTGAACATTGACTCAGAAGGATCAGAGCAGAAAATTGGTGTTCCTGCAAAAGGTTTCTACAGTGCCTGTTTTCAGCACATAAAGCAAATTTAAATAAAGATGGTTATTAAAAAAAAGTCAAAAATATGTACTTTTCTAGGCCAATTATTAGACTGTAGGACTGTGCACAGTAAATGAATCTTGTAAGAACAAGCTGCAAACCAATATTTACAGTTAAATAACATTTTCCATTTTGATGCTGTAGGCAGTTCACTAAACCCATCCACATCAATAAGTAAGTTAAAAGCTATGTTGTCCTTAATGAGTTTGAATCTTTGATGTTGCGAGATTAAGGGATAGCTATTTCAGTTGAGGGACACATACGTCAATCGTTTGTAGATTTATAAATGAACAGTGAACTTGATACACATATCAAAACTACTGATTTGAAAAAAAACTAAGAAAATCAAAAAAGCATTGATTGAAACTTATTACTGCTTGCTATGAAAATTGATTGAAAGACTAAAATTGCCAAAAGAACTTGGCTAGATTCTGTTATTGTAGAGTAGGGTGAAATGACAAAAGCTCTGGTCCTTTTATTGCATTTATATTCCTTCTACTTGCTCCTACTGCCCCGTTAGTCCATAAGTTAACAAATAAGTGTTTTCTTAGTCTTGCTTACCTTGCATGTCTGCTGGTAGAACACATGAAAATTTAGATCCATATTTTTTAGTGAAGTGCTATATAGTGCTAATATTGATAAAGGCTGTTGGAACACTAGCGCACTACAGAATAACACCTAGCATGCCAGGCTACCAAAATGTGTCGTTGAATTTAACATATTGCAGTTTGCTGGAACATAAGAAATTGTGGCCATTAGACTTGGGCCATGATGTGTTATTGTAACATCTCTGTTGTGTTTATTTCAGTCGATGCTGCTGCTAGCTCCAAAACTCAACGAAACCAACCTAAATGTGGAACTAATGAAACATTTTGCACGCCTTCAGTCTAAGGATGACCAGGGCCCAATTCGATGCAACACTACCGTCTGCCTTGGAAAAATCGCCCCCTACCTTAATGCCACTGTAAGTTATTATGTATCCTGCACTGTTCAGCCCAGACACATATCCTAAATGAATCATTTAATACTCAGTTTAAAAAAAAAATGTATATTCCTGCGGATCCCTTAATATTGCACATTTCACTAGGTTAATGCACATGTATCCTTCTTTGCAATGCAGAATTAGTTGTGAAATTTTGCCTAGTGTTAAAAATTTTAGACCTGGCAGTAAGGTTCAAAATGTAGTGGACATTTCTAGAATTAGAATTAAGTATTGACTTCCATCATACTTCTGCAGAAATCTTGGAACATCAGTATTTGTGTTTGGAGAAGTGACTATGTTTTTCCCCAATCCTGTTAGTTATTTTTAATATGATACAACTCTAGGAAAAGACACAGGTCTTTGTACAGCAAAGAAAGCACTGAATTAGTAGAAAGGTACGAATAAAAAGAAAGTGCCTGATTCTTTATGTCTGGTCGTCAAACTTATTTGCATTAAATGCAAAATTCTGTAGAAAACCGATCCACATGTTTGTCTAATATCATTTTGAAACAAGTATTGGCAATACCATTGCATCTTTCTAGCGTTTAATACTTCTGGCAGGCATAGACTGGTGCCATAATTCCATGTGTCTCAAAAAGTAAGCAACTTACAAGTCTGAGATATGCCACGGTATTGCAGAACTCAGCTTGCCTTCACAGCTTTCCAACAGAAAAACAAGATTTTATGTTGATTTTCTATTTAAAAAACTTTGATCTTACAGCTACTAAAATAAAGATCCACCTTTATTTAAGCAACACATGACCATAACGGCGTGCGTGCACATGATGTTTAAGTACATGAGGAGCCACACATACTACAACAAGATGTTTAGACAAAATAACAGAACTAAAAATACTGTGAGACAAAATACTGTGTCAAGAATATTGAGGCCAAAAATATCATGTAGGTAACTTTCTATTGGTAAGTAAAGTTTTACTATATATAACTCCACATATATGTATATTTCTTCAAGCTATGTAGATGTGGAGTTAAGAATAGTAAATCTATACTTAATTATTTGCACTTAACTTTTCAGTATTTTGGTCCTCAATATTTTTGAGACAATATTCTGTCCACATTATTTTTTTGGTTCCAATATTCTGACAGTGATCCCTACAACAGTCTACTTATTGGACTACATTACCTTTTTATACCAAAATATATGCATATCAGTAGATGCTAAATTTCCTTGGGAAATGTAATCATTTTATTACTTAACTTGCTGACAGTGCACAGAGTTGTTGTCTTTCAAGTCTTGACTGTTGGCATTGGTAGTCACTCGTACTGCATTTTAGTGTAAAAATCAGACAAAAATTGAAAACTGGGATTCATATTAAGAAGGCTTTAGAGAAGCAGTTTGCCATTTCTTGTTTGGGAAAATAACAGGTGTTGCTCTTATCCCATTTACTGGTACTCAGTTTATTGACGCCCAGAAGAATGGGCGTCTTATTTGTCATTGTCCGGATTCAAATGTAAAATGTGTCACTGGATGTAAGCAAGGGGCGCTTACCTCACGTTTTGTTGAGAAGATAAAAGAAAAAATGTAGTTCACTGCTCTTGTACTGAATGGCATGCTTTCTCAATCTGGTCAAGCAGCACAAGTTCAGAAAGTATTTTTATTTGAAGTATAATACGTGACTACTACTGTATGGTGTGACTAAAATAACCTTTGTAAGTTTTATCAGTGTATTTCCAGTCCTACGTATATTTATGGATCAAAGATTTTTATTCAAGAATTTTGTTACAATAGCCCTGGCTTCAAGCACTGGAAAGATTTAATTCTGAATTTGTAATACATGGAATCACGATTGTGTTACCTTCAACAGGAACTAACTCCTGACTACTACATCCATGCTGAGATATTTGGCTCCAAGTTGTGCCTTCCCCCTGCACCCTCATATTTACTTAGTTTTCAAGAGAGTTGCAACAGAACAGCCAGAATAAAGTATAATATTTTGAGATATATGGGACAAATAAGCCTGCATAGTCCCTGAGTGCAATTAAACGTAGTATTTATCTCACTTGGCAAATAATGATTCCACAGGGTGTATTATTTATCGATGAATACCACTATTACGAGTTGTTGCCGAATAACATGTGGATTTTGGTGTTTAACACACCAAAATTTGCATGATACAGTAAATATTGTATGGTTTTCCCCAGTTAAAATTCATGAGGTTTGACCTGCCTAAATTTAGTGAAGGTTGAGTTATTTACACATCCGATAACTATTAAATGTGGTAAATACCTAACATCTCATAATTTCAACCCGTGCGTAAATGGGGATTAACACACGGGTCGAAATTAACTGCCCAACTTGTGATCAGGGCCAATGTCTGTTGATAAATGGGTTAGGAATGAGCCCAGTGTGTCTCAAAGTATTCTGTTGCTGCAGATACCTTTTCATGCCAAGGAGGCCCCTAGTTGGGGGTAGCAGTTTCTCTTGTGAGGTAGTCATTTTTTCCCAGAATTAAGTGATGCCTTACTTTGCTGCAAACAAGCCCAGTGACATGTGCCTTCCCTTCAGCGATAGTAATGAGTAAGCATACTGTTGAGGAGGACTGCCATTGGGATAGATGGGAATCTGGGTCTGAAATGTAGAGATGCTTGCATCAAGGATTGTTGATGCATGATATTTATTGAACTTAGAATAGTTCCAAAGGAAATATGTGAGTATGCCTATCTCTCCATATCATCTCCAACACTCCTCAAACTGTTTCGGTCCTACTTATGTATGTAGTTTGACTGCTGTTTGATACCAGTATAGTACTTTATCAAGTTCTTCCAGGCTCTAAGGTTCCATGCTATTGAGTGTTTTCCTGACAAACACCTCTCATTTGTTTATTTTATATTTTTTTAAACACATCATCCTTGCACATTTGAGTACATATACACAATGCATACAGCAGAGTAATTCAGCTATTATATAGCCTTCCGAGTTCCTACAATGTTAATCCCAGCTCTTGAGGGATTCTCAGTCATGCAGCTCATAATCACAGTGTCATCTCCAGGGCCTCAAAGTTGTTTAAAATAGTTTTGGCAGCCACGACCTTTATTAACATTTTTTTCTTCGCCAATCCAAATCCTTGTTCCACTTCCAATTGAGGGTGGACGGGGGTAACCCCCACAACTGTGCTATGTTTTGTCGTGCCACAACAAGCCCCACACTACTAAACAACTTTTGATACCTGCCACAAGTATCAAACCCCCATAGTCCTGGGATTCAGAGTCTACTACTAGGGATTCAGTTGAATCTGTCACCTCAGAGATACATTTGATAACCCAATCCCAAAAGCCCATTATCATGGGGCATTCCCAAATAGTATATATTAACGTTTCTTGTAGCCCCCATCCCCAAAGGTAATCTACAGAGTGAGCCCTCCTCATTCTGGCGATCAAAATCCTAGTGTAATATAGCCCATGGAGAACCTGGCTTTGACTGTGACCTTTCTAGGGCCCTGTATTGCTTTGGTCCAAATCTCATCTTTTAATTATCCAACATGCTGTTCCCACCATTCATGGAGCCCTACCAAGGTATATGGCATATTGGTAATGATCTTTTGATAGGTGAGTGATATTGCTTTTTGCAGCAAAAGATTAGTCAGCATTCTCTTCTCTATGGAGGCCATGTCCTCTCTGGTGTCTCCTAGTATAACCATCTGCAAAACATGTCCCAGTCTGTGATAGTGGAAGACCTAACTCTCTGGCATCCCTGGAAGGCTTTACAGAATTCTCTACCCATTTGTCACCTAGTTTACTAATCCTTATTAAAATCCACTCACCAAAACTGGTGAGCCTGCCAGTCTCACCCAGTTGCACCGAATCCCAAAGGGACATGTCCCTGATCAGTTTTCTGTGTTACCCCAGACCCTTGGTCATTCTTCCCTCAGATCTCTACAACTATTTTTAAATATGATGGCCACCCCATTGTACGCTACCTCCCGTAAAGTGCCACATGGTATTGCGTCAGTCCCACCCGTTGTCTATCATGTCTATCAGAGGAGACCTCTTGTGGGGCAAATGCCCAGTCGTTCACAGAAGTGAGCTGCAAAGCCCAGTGATATGCCCTCATATTGGGGAGGGCAATACCTCCTTCATACGCCCCTTGTGTTAACTTCTAGTGGGCAAATCTGGTAGAAACCTCCTTCCACATCAGTCGCCTCAACTCTTTACCAATACTACAGAAGAACTCCTCAGGCACCACCTCACTCCTTTCTTGATCAATAGGTGGGTATTCTAATTCATTCTCCCTCCTCTCCTGCCTCAGTCAGTGGCGGAGCATCTAGCTGAATCTGCTATATTACTTAAACTATCTTTTTGTCACCATCTTAAGTGAGTAAACATCTTTCAAACTGTGTAATATGCCTGGTTGCATGAGGCCGGATGAAGAGGTGTAGTATCCATTTTTAGATCAGAAAGTATCTAACTCTTTGAGGTTCTGGGATGCTGTGCTGCCTTTAAGTGCCTCAGAGGGTTCAATCCTGTTTCCATTAAGCATGTCCCCTACTGTATCACATCCCCTCTTCGCAGTTCGCTTAACCTCTCATGTTCCATCACGTGGGAGAAATATGGATTTCCTATAATTGGGCAAACAGGGATGGGAATGAGGTGATTGCTTATCCGGCATAACATAGGTTTTTTGTTTGGGATGTGTAGCTGAAGATAGACATACTGTGCATACTCCTGCCATCTAATGTTGGGTTCGGACATGTACAAGTTGTTTTTCTTCAAAGAAATCTTTAAGAGATACAAGATAACATGATTCCACTTATTGCAGGTAATGTGCGTGGGCATTGGCTCCATTGTTAGATTTTTTTTTCCGGTTCGATGCCCACTCGTGTTATGGCCAGGGCCACTTGGATCCGTTCATCACCAAAAGAGTAATAATTACGTGTTCAGATTCTCCTAACGTGTACTACATTGAACTCTGCAGGTTGAAAACTTTCTTTGACACTCAACACAGGGCCTCGCCTCACGGGCCTCTTCTACGCCATCTTGGACCCATGAGTGTGGTCTCGGGATGGAAAGGACTCCATTCTGTTTTTGCCCCAAGTGTCATTCAAAGTACCTGAGAACAGACCTCCATCTAGTCTGTAGCCTTTGCTTGTCTCCAGACCATTGAAAAGACTCCTGCGCCGCCTGCCCCACATTCTGCACTACAAAAACGATTTGGAACCAGCAAGCTTGTTGCATTGCCTTAGCCTCCATGGTTCACTGCAAAAGGACGTCCCTGACTTCTTCAGACTCTAAATCAACCTCAGGGTCGCATGAGCCTCAAAAACCATCAGCTCTGAGGAAAGCCCCATCCATGCCTGAATCTTTTGCTGCTTCAGACGACTTTGAGCAACAATACTTCAGTTCCTACATGACACCAGATAGTGCTGAATGCACCTCCAGCCTGCTTTTGGGCAGATCCTTGCTCTGTACAAGCCTACATACCTGGCTCCTCCTAAAAGGAAATTAACTTTCGTGGAGGCATTAATATAAACTTTGCAGTAGACTGCCCAGAAGCATTGGTGTCAAAAGGGCACCTCCATCACTGCCACCTCCTCTTTCTCCTTAACAGCCTCCTGCACCACAACCCATCTCTCCTTTACCATATGTGGATCCTATGACATATTCACAACATGGATCTCCTCCTTCAGGTGGGGTAGGGAAAGCCCAAGGCCTCTCTCTATGACCTGTATGACCCCTCTTACGATACACAACCACATGGGATGATTACAACATAGACACTCCAGCTGATATAGACACAGATCTCTAAGCGGCTAAAACATCACCCCCGGATAACACCACTTCATATCATGAGGTGCTCCAGCGTGCAGCCACCTTCCACAAGGAAATGCACAAACAATCGGTGAAGGTAGACTTCCTCATAGAGACCCCGTGCTCCACTCATAGGTAAGTGCAATATTTGTGTACGTTGAAGGGCATTCTACGACCCTTGCATGACCTATTGAAAGAGCCAGTGAAGGCACATGTTGTCATCCCCAGAGTGGGGAAAAAAATATAGTGTCTTTCCTCTGTACTCTCTGGTGGTACACCTGGCACACAAGTGTCCTTATTCACAGAGAAGAGGCAATTCTTCCCTTCCCGAATAGGAAAGCAAGATGATTGACACAGCTGGCAAGTGTTTCTCTGCCCAGCCTGCTACACATTGTCGGATCACTAATTCAATTAACCTGCTCTCTCGCTGCGACTGCACCCACTGGAACGAAAGGGAGGATCTGGTTCAACCTCTTCCTGAGCAATACAGAAAAGTGGACACTGCTGCACGTGCAGTCAATATTAGTGTCCTTCTCCATAGGGATGTGTGGCTGCCTTTGTTGGACTTTAAACAGGAGGTTCAACAGCATCTCTTCAACTCGCCTTTCACCTTTTTGGGAGAAAATAAATTAGAGATTTAGAGAAAATCAAAAAGGAAGCAAAGTCAGCCAAAGCCAAGGGTGTTCTGCAAACACCAGGTAAACATGTCTCCTTTCACTGTGCATCATATTGTTGCGGGGCCAAAACCACCACCCCTGATGCCGCCATGTCATACCCCAGGCAGCAACAACACCAGCCACCTACTCAAGGTTACTGTAAGGCAGAGGAAAATGTGCAGCCCCCAAAGGGCCTGCTCTTGCAATACAGTTATTCCCCCTCCAACCATCCTACACCTGTCAGGGGAAGATTGCAAGGGTTTCTTCCCTGTCGGGCAGATATCACCTTGGATCAGTGGGTTCTAGATAGCATAACAAAGGGATTTTGCTTAGAATTCACACAGACACCACAAAACATTCCTCCCCACACACACAGGCTCTCCCAGAACATTTGCACCTCCTACAAGAGGAGATTCACACGTTGCTCAGAAAAGAGGCTATAGAACCTGTACCACCGTGGCAAAGAGGTGAACTCAGTCAGTCAAAGAATCTTTATTCGGCAGTATGCCATAAAAGCACAAAATATTTCAAGCTACAAATTTCAATAGTTAAAATACAATACAACTTTTTTTAAACCAATGATAACAGAACATTTTCAAACATCAGTATCACAAAATTCTATACATTATCAATCAATCTGACAACCCAATGCAAAAATAAATGAAAAAAACATCATCAGAATAAAATCATATGTTGGCAGTGTATGTTAATGTGTAACTGCTTCAATCAATTCATATCTCTTCCTAATGGCCATAGCCGATTTCATAAAACTTAAAACACAATGGCACAATTGTATTGAAGAAAGTCTTTGAATATTAATTAATGCTTCCTTATGAGATGTAATTTGCAATTTGTGCAGAATCGGCGGTATGAAAATTTGTCTCGGAGCAGAATAAAGGGGACAAAATAAGAAAAAGTGACACGTACTTTGTTTGGAAAAATTGTCACAAGGACAATTTGGGAGCATTTTATGCCATGTACATTTCTTAGGAAAAGCCATTCTAAAATGTATCAAATTTAATCTAAATAACACAAGGAGAGCATATGATGAAGAACTCAAAAACCAAGGTAAATATGGTTCTAACACAATGGACGTGGAGATTAGAACATAGGTTTCAAAAGTTTTCAATTTTACTGCCGCTTGGTATCTAAAATTTGCAGCGTGCTCTATATATTGTGTTTTGAGCATTTCCTTAGCATTAATGGGTAGAGACCCTTGATTTGTAAACATGTTCTCCAACCCTAAGTTCCGAAAGGAATTTTGAACATAGGTAAGCCACGGAATTTTAGCTGATTGAATACAATCTGTGATGCAATTTTGTACCAAGCTAGCCACAGGATTTGACCAAACTTTTAGCCAGAATAAAAGTGGGGCGATACCAACCGAATCCTCAATATACCGTATTCCCAGCTCCTCATGGCAGATAATATTTGCTACATTCTTAGGTACTAGGAGCAGTTCTATGCAAGAGTTTATTCTCAATGCGTTGTAAGCGGGCTGGTTTGGTATAACCCCAAAGACCTGCCCCGAACAAAGCTGCAGTAATGGATTTAGATTTATAGAGCGTAATGATGTGGTGAACTGGCCTATGGCCCAATTTACGGGCGAAGCGAAAAATCGCCTCTATATTTCTCTCCATTTGTTGGATCTTGAAATTAAGGTGGGGGTTCCACAACAGGGAGGAGCTTAAATGAAGTCCTAAATAACAAAAATCTTTCACTTTAGTTAAAATATTTCCATCCATAGTAAAACATTTAGTATGTGTACTTCTGTGAACACACGTCATAATATGTGACTTTGCAAAATTGACTTTCAAGTCAAGATCCTGCATAAAAAAAATAAAAATAAAAATTCTGAAGACCGTTTGCTGTGCGGGCAATCAAGACAGCGTTGTCAGCATACAATAAAACCGGGAGTTGTCTGGATCCCATCCTCGGGAAATCCTTACCATTTGTTACTAAAAAGCTATAAAGACAATTAATATATAATAAGAATAAAAACGGTGCCTAACTCCTCATAAAGATGGAAAGGGAGGAGACCTCTCTCCACAATGTCCATATTGGACTGAGATTATGAGGTCAGTGTATAGACGTTTAATTAATTCAAGCACGTCCCTGTCCACTCCCATTATATCCATAAGTTGCCACCCTGGCAAAGAGGTGTACTCTTTATTCTTTTTTATCCTCAAAAACAATGGACCCATAAGGCCTATTCTAGACCTCAAGCCACTCAATAAATACATGCTATCAGAACATTTTCACAATGTGAAACTCCGAGACATCATCCCACTGCTACAGCAAGGCAACTTCACAAGTGTACTTCCCCTGAAGGAGGGAGGCCTAGTTCTACATACCTATCCACCCTGCACAAGGAAGATTCCTCTGGTTTGTGCTAAGTGGTCTGCATTATCAGTTCAAAGTGCTGCACTTTGGATTAACCACAGCTGCCAGGACGTTTACAAAGTGTCTTGCAGTGGTAGCCAATCACCTCAGAAGGAGCGGCATCCATTTCTTTACTTATCTGGATGACTGGCTTATTAAGAGCACCACACCACTCTTGCACAGTCTAAGCTTCACCATCAGTGCAACCAAATCCCGCCTCCAGCCCCAGCAGGTACAGCCTTTAATAAGGGCCATAATCGATTCCCAACCAGAGAAAGCTTTCTCCAGCCCATCAAGAGAGCAAGCATACCAGACAATGAAACATCTTTAAAAGGCAGATTGCCAGGTAACCGCCAATACTATCATGCTGTTCTAATCAGAACTAAAAATCCCAGAATCCCATATTCCTGGGCGGCAGCCATCTTGAGTGGGGTCTGTCTTAAATAGGAGCTATACCCATCAGCATATGCTCAGTCTAGAGAGGATTTCAACACAATCAATGCAGTCCAGATTAAGTGACTCAGCACTGGAAGCCTCCCTCGTGGGATCACAGAAGTAAGGGACAACCTGGTGTAGAAAGAACAACCCTAACGTGATCAGGTTAGTCCTTCATTGTTTTTTTTGTTTTTTTCTAGCAAGGACCATTCTTTGTGGCTTTTTCTTTGTCAATCATTTGTATCGTCCCACATCAGAAACAATCGGGCTAAAGCAATCCAGAGCAATTCATACTAAAGCAAGTAAATAACGCCCATATCTAAATCAGAACCTAAGTTTAAGCTATTACTTCCCTTCGCTGAGTAAGCGAAATACAAGCACTTACCCTTGAAGAGTCTTTTTTCCAAGTACACCATGATATGATGGTCCTTTGAACAAACCCTAAATTCCTACATAAGATTTGTTTCTCGCTACCATCTGAATCAGACCATCGAGCTTCCAGCGTTCTCTCCACATGCACAATCATTAGCAAAGTAAGCTCTTCATACACTAGAACTCAAGAGTGCTCATGTATTACACTGACAGAACAAAACACTTCCGCAAAAAACAAATTTGTATCTTTTTCTCATAAAGGACGTGCACTATACAAAGCAGGTACTGCATGCTGGATAGTCAAATATACAGAGACCTGTTAAGCCAAAAAACAAATGCCCTTTGTCAATTCCTCCCACACCCTACGCAACCCAAAGAAAGGAGTGTCTGTGGCTTTCTTGGGTAATGTTCCTATAACTGACATTTTGAAAGCAGCTAATTGGTCTACTCGCCACACGCTTACAAAACATTACTGTGTGAATATCTTTGCACGCCAAGAAGCCAGATTTGGTCAGGCTGTGTTACGCATTCTGTTCCAAGTCTCTGCAGCACCTTCAGGCTAGCCACACACTTTTTTGGAGGACTGCTTTACAGTCTATGCGCAGCATGTTTATCCACAGCTACACATCTCAGGAACAGAAATTGTTAATTACTTTGTAAGCATCTGTTTGTGGCATGTAGTGCTGAAGATTCACGTGTGCCTGCCCTCCTCTCCGTCACCTTTCGGTGTCACAAACGTTTTAGCTTAACTTTCTCTATAATCTTTCCTTGGCAAGGTCATCTTTCTCAATCTTTATACACCATCTATGTCTTCATGCTGCGTGCAGAGAAAACAATCTAAAAATAGAGCTGATGCCCATGCTTATTATCAGCAGCAGGTGGTGTCACAGTATCTCATGACGTGAAAAGACTTCTTTAATGAAAAACAACTTGCACACGTCCAAGCCCAACACTAGATGACAGGAGAAAGCACAGCGTGGGGATCTACAACACTACATGCCACAGACAGATGCTTACAAGGTAAGTAACATTTTCCTTTCCTTACACATGAATTAATATTTGGTTAACTTAGCACCAGTGTTTCTGTTTGGGATCCCTCCCATTACACTACAAAAACAAAGTTGGGGAGCCTGGTAGTAATTAGCGATATCAGGTAGGCCTAAGCTACCCTCTTTTGGCAGTTTAACTATCCGTTGTTTCTTCCCCATCCATATAAAAATACTGTTTGCCTTCTGAATATTTGGAACCAAAATAGTTGTGCTGTCATTTTAATTGGGCCAGTTGGCACAGTCCTCGGAGACCTCCATTTTGCAAGTGTTTAGGTCTTTGTGAAATTCTTTCAATTTTTATTCCTAAATATGTAAAAAAAATAAAAAGAAAATCTTAGCCCACTGTAAGGGAGCTAACCCCACATGTTGCTGGATCGGATCTCCTGTAGTTGATAAATTCATACATTAAGATTTTTGCATGTTCACCTTGAAGCCGGGCTCTACTGTAATTTGTGATGTGTCTGTTAAGCAGCAGATAGAGGTCATTGTGTTAATGATTGTGACCAAGATGTCATCAACATACATAATTAATATTAATCTTTGCCAGTTTGCACTCCTTCAATCCCTTTATTTGCACATATTCTGTTGCCTAGTGACGTGCAGAGCTTTTCCCATCTGAATCTTACCCCATTTTTGCCCGCTCATTCTCCCACAAATTAGTGACATTTGAAGAGGGCAGGCTTCCCCCAACAGTTCGGGAAGCTGTTATAGCCACGATACCCAAGCCTGGTCGTGACTCAGCAAACCTGGCTGCATACAGCCCCTTCTCTATGCTTAATTCAGATTATAAAATCTTAATTCAAGTATTAGCAAACAGAATACTTCCTGAACTTCCAAATTTAGTACCCACAGACCAAAGTGGGTTTATTCCAGAATAAAATAAATCATCAAACATTAGGAAATTGTTAATGATACATGAACAACCTCCAGACTACTCGTGGTGCTTTGTTTGCCTGACTTTAGACTTAGGTTTTGACTTGGATCTCTATGTAGCTGAGCCAACGACCAGAGTGAAAACATGATGTCAGCATATCAACCATGTTTACAATTTGCAGGGGTACACAACAGGGACGCTTCCTATTGCCCCTCTTGTTTCCACTTATAATCAACTCACTAGTAGCGTGGCTACGGGAAGAAGGGAGCAAACTGGGGACCCCACTAAATGCCACGAACCATGTCTCTATTTATGTGAGCAACATGCTGATATATGTTAACGACAAAACAATTAACCTGACTAAAGTTTAACTGAACCAAGTTTTGTGTCTTTCCTATGTACCTCCTCAGACTCCTCAGGTGGAGCTTAATATAGGACTTGGCACCTTGTGGAGGGCAACTGATGGCTTTCAGTACTTGTGGGTGAATATCTACTGTTCCAAGACTGACATCCTGGAGGGTAATTTAGCAGCTGTAGTGCTGTCACTGAAGCGACAGACCGAATTTTGTACGATGCTCCCCGTCAGTGATGTGTCAGGCAGCAGTAGTGAAAATAATGGTATTAATGGGGTTATATCATTATGTTAATTTGCCCTTTATTCTACCAAGGATGGTTAAACCAACTGTAAGGGAAGCTGATACTGCTTAGTCTTATCTGTGCGCAAATTGCCCACAGAGCAGGGAGGCTGGTGGGGGTTCCCAGATTTTGAGAGCTACTTCTTGTGGCATACTGCAGTGGACCATTACTGCCGTAGGATGGGCCCCACTGCCTTTTTATTAAGGCAGCCACATCACAGCCGGGATGCACCATCACTCCACAACATCATGGGGCCTTTGCCTGGCTCCCCTACACAATGGGCTACTTCCTTCACTCCAGCAGTAGCAGCCACAACATAACATCTCTCCCTTCTTTTACTTGAAATATAAAATGAAATAAATACAACTGATTATTGGTGTCCGCAGTGGCACATTCAGACCTTTACAGTCCTACCATGAAATCTCGTTGCTGCTAGATGGAGACGGGTTGTCTCTCAGCCAATACTGAGATGCACTGCTTCTCAGGTTGAACGGCATGGTTCCCTCTCCTCCGGGGCCCTCCGGGCTGCTGGGGCTTACTTTGGCTGCTGGCTTTGTCTAAGGCTCCGTTGGCCTGGGGGTTCCCTCCCACTCTCCCAGTGAACTTTTATCATCACTGGCTAAACCCTCTGGGTTGTTTTCCTGTGCTCAGCCAAGCACCATTTGAAGAATTAAATTTTCTAGTGATAGTCTTTGATAGTCTTACCCCCTCTCATAGCTGTGGTCATGGTCCTTTGGCGGCGCAATACTTCCCATGGAGTCTTACCCCCTCTCATAGCTGTGGTCATGATCCTTTGGCGGCCCAATACTTAATATGGTTCGTGCTCAAAGGCAGCATGAATTTGCTCCCCAGTTGCCAGTTTTTCACTATCATGATGAAAAAAAAAAATCAATAATCTCTTAGCATGCCAGCGCCTGCTGTAGTCGTAGTTTCTTTTGTAACGGTGTTCCAATGTTTGCTGAATGTTGATGCAGTCCTGGACCCAACTTGGATGTTGTGGAATGATATCCCTAGTCATTCAAAATGCATGGCATGGGGCCACCACCATGGTGATGTGGGGTTTTTGTCTGTAGCTCCTCAAGAACATGTAGAGGGCCTCCTCAAGCAGCTGTCGTTCATGTCGAGCAATGCGGATAACCTTAGTGAAGGTGTGCATGAATCGTTCCACCTTTCTATTGGCGTGCGACCACCTTGTGGTCACTTTAATGTGCTTTATGTTGTGGGATGCCAGGTACTCTGTCACTTTCTGGGTGTGGAATGGGTGTCCATTATTGGTTCTGAGCTCACTGATCAACCCTTGGGTTGCCATTATCTTTTCTTTTTTGGGCAGATGTCCTTTTGACCAGTTCAATTGCCTGATATTTGGAGTAGTGGTCTATCATGACTAACATATGCTACCTGTCAGGAAGACTACCAAAATCCATGCTGGCACACACAACTGGTGGGGCCTTCCTCTGTGATTATGGGACCAGGTGGGTCTGCCTGCCTATCAGCCTGGCACATCCCACAGGTCTTCACAGCAGCTTCCATTAGTTCATTCATGCCCAGAAGCCATACTTTGTTGTAGAGATGGCTCTTAGGGGGTCATTCCAACCCTGGCGGTCGGTGTTAAAGCGGCAGCCAACCCGCCAACACAGCCCGCCACTTTAACACTCCGACCGCCACAGCGGTACAAACAAACAGCTTGGCGGTCACCGCCAACAGACAGGTGGGAGACAATGTACCGCCCACACTATCACGACCCACCAATCCGCCACCTTTTCCGGGGCGGTTGCCCCGCCGATAAAAGCACGGCGGAAACAGATTTTTATAACTGAAAACGCTCACCTCTACACACTCCATGAGGAATCTGGACAGCATGGAACCGTAACTACACATCCTCCCAGGAATTGTCTTCCTGCTCCTCTACCAGGAGCACGAACGCCGGCGCAGACGCCAACGGTGAGTACTGCACCTACGACACAGGGGAGGCAAAAAATTACGGGGACACCCATACGCCACACACCCACCCCCACCCTCACCCACTACAACACACACATCAATGCAGAGCAACAAGTCAGAGTGACACCCCCCAAACCCCCCGGAAGAATGCAAAGACAAAATAAAATGATCATTAAAATTGAAGTATATTATAGCATATTTGAAGTTAAGTGAAATATGAAATATATAAATAAAATATATTACATCATGAACAATATATACATAGGTCAAAAGTCCGGCCCATATTGGCTATCATCCATTGTTCGTGGGCCAATGGGCCTAAACACATGGGCAAAGCCCACACACGAGACCCGATTCCATTGGAGAGAACACTGCAGGGGCATCAGATAGTAAAACTACAGGCACCTCAGGGGGAAGGGAAGGGGGGGCACCTCAGCCAGTTGAGTCCACAATGCCAGATCCACGAGGGGCCTCCATGCCCACTGATCCATCCTGGGGAGTGCAAAGCCACAGTCTCACAAGTCTATACAGTGGGTGGGTTGCCCACTGATCCATCCTGGGGAGTGTAAAGCCACAGTCTCACAAGTCTCTACAGTGGGTGGGTTGCCCACTGGACCATCCTTGGGAGTGCAAAGCCACAGTCTCACAAGTCTATACAGTGGGTGGGTTGCCCACTGATCCATCCTGGGGAGTGCAAAGCCACAGTCTCACAAGTCTCTACAGTGGGTGGGTTGCCCACTGGACCATCCTGGGGAGTGCAAAGCCACAGTCTCACAAGTCTCTACAGTGGGTGGGTTGCCCACTGATCCATCCTGGGGAGTGCAAAGCCACAGTCCATCAAGTGGATTACAGACTCCACTGGTTCTGGAGGAGGCATGGTGCCCAGAGTGCTTCGTGAAGCCCTGGCCGACACAGATCCGGCCCTGCCAATGGGCCAGCGGTGCTTGAGATGAAGGGCCCAGCGGAGCGGTTCAAAGACGGCGGTGCCCAGCGGAGCGGTGCTTGACAGGAAGGGCCCAGCGGAGCGGTTCAGAGACGGCGGTGCCCAGCGGAGCGGTGCTTGACAGGAAGGGCATAGCGGAGCAGTGCTTGACAGGAAGGGCCCAGCGGAGCGGTGCTTGACAGGAAGGGCCCAGTGGAGCGGTGCTTGACAGGAAGGGCCCAGCGGAGCGGTTCAGAGACGGCGGTGCCCAGCGGAGCGGTGTTTGACAGGAAGGGCCCAGCGGAGCGGTTCAGAGACGGCGGTGCCCAGCGGAGCGGTGCTTGACAGGAAGGGCCCAGCGGAGCGGTTCAGAGACGGCAGTGCCCAGCGGAGCGGTGCTTGAGATGAAGGGCCCAGCGGAGCGGTGCTTGACAGGAAGGGCCCAGCGGAGTGGTTCAGAGACGGCGGTGCCCAGCGGAGCGGTGCTTGACAGGAAGGGCCCAGCGGAGCGGTGCTTGAGATGAAGGGCCCAGCGGAGCGGTTCAGAGACAGCGGGGCCCAGCGGAGCGGTTCAGAGACGGTGGTGCCCAGCGGAGCGGTGCTTGACAGGAAGGGCCCAGCGGAGCGGTGCTTGACAGGAAGGGCCCAGCGGAGCGGTGCTTGACAGGAAGGGCCCAGCGGAGCGGTGCTTGACAGGAAGGGCCCAGCGGAGCGGTGCTTGACAGGAAGGGCCCAGCGGAGCGGTGCTTGACAGGAAGGACCCAGCGGAGCGGTGCTTGTCTTGAAGGGCCCAGCGGAGCGGTGCTTGTCTTGAAGGGCCCTGTTCAGCGGTGCTTGTCACGGCGGGGCCCTGTTCAGCGGTGCTTGTCTTGAAGGGCCCAGTTCAGGGGTGCTTGTCACGGCGGGGCCCTGTTCAGCAGTGCTTGTCTTGAAGGGCCCTGTTCAGCGGTGCTTGTCAATGCGGGGCCCTGTTCAGCGGTGCTTGTCTTGAAGGGCCCTGTTCAGCGGTGCTTGTCACGGCGGGGCCCTGTTCAGCGGTGCTTGTCACGGCGGGGCCCAGTTCAGCGGTGCTTGACGTGTTCCCTGGGAACCAAATCGGACCAATATTTTCCGCTCAGTCGCCATCCGACCTTTCGCTTGCGGGGCCCTACTGTGCTGGAGTCCTGGGCCCGTGGGTGTCCTCCTTCACACCCGAAATGGGGCTGGTGGGGCCCTCCTGGGCAGCTCGCCTGCTGCCGGACTTGTCCGCCCTGCTGCCCTTGCCCTCCTTCGCCGATTCTCTGGGGCCCTTGCCTCCCTTTGTGGATGTGCCAGTTGACGGTGCCTGGGTAGTGTCTTTGGGGGCTACAGTCTCTGGCCTCTCGCGCCGGCCCTTCCCTTTTTTAGTTTTTTTCCCAGGGGGTGGGCTGGCTGTCCCCTTGCTGCTGGCCGATGTTGCTGCCCTAGAAGCTGGTGGACTCCAATAGCCCTGGACTATGGTCCTTGTAGGTGCAGGGCTTGTGGTGGCTGAGGTGCTGTTTGGACTCTTACGAGATGGAGGGGGTGGGTCAGGTGATGCAAAGAGGTTAATTTTGGAGAGGAAAAACTTTTTAGGAGCAGTGGGAAGGGTAGGTGCAGTGGGTATGGGAGTGGAGGAAGAGGATGTGGTTGTAGGAGAGCCAAGTGTGCTGTCTTTGGGTGCAGGTGCTTGTGACGGAGGCTGTCGTGAGGTGGATGGCTGTTGGGTGGGTGGCTGCCTGCGTTTGTGTGGTTTGGAAGAGGGGGTGACAGACACTCTGGGAGAGGACACAAGGGATGTGTAAATGGCAGTGGGGGTGGTGACTGCACGTGTGCGGAGTGTTCTGGTGGGTGTGCTGGTGATGGACGTACTGGCTGATGGTGGTGTGCATGCAGGTGTGAGTGGAGACGTCACAGGGAGGGAGGAGGGAGACGAGGAGGAGGGGGACACAGAGGAGGCAGTGGCTGTTGGCATGTCTGCATGTGGATGTTGCATGTGTGAATGCTTGTGTGATCTGTGGTGCTTATGTCTGGATGAGCTGCCCTTGGGTGTTGATGTGTGTGCAGGCTGTAGGTGTGGCTGGGATAGGCAGAGGAACAGGGGAGTGGGACTGGGTGGAGGGAGTTGGAGGAGGGAGGCTGGAGACAGGGACAATGGCTGCCGTCAGTGCTGAGGCCAGAGCGTTGAACGATCGCTGATGGGCAGCCTGACCCGAATGAATGCCCTCCAGGTATGCATTGCTCCGGTGCACCTCCCTTTCTACACCCTGGATGGCATTCAAAAGGGTAGACTGCCCAACAATGAGCGTCTGGAGGAGGTCAATGATCTCCTCACTGAGGGCAGCAGGGGTAACTGGGGCAGGGCCTGAGGTGCCTGGGGCGAAGGAGATGCCCACCTTCCTGGCCGAGCGGGCACGGGGCGAGCGCTGAGGGGCTGCTTGGAGGGCGGAGCTGGTGCGCTGGGTGGCGGCTGTACCTGTTGTAGCGGTGGGCACGGATGTTGCCGCCACCACAAGGGAGCTCCCTTCCGAGGACGTGTCTGTGTCGCTGACGTCTCCACGGGTCCCCGTTGTGGAGCTCCCCTCGCCCTCCGTCTCACTGGTGAACTCGGAGTCGGTTGCATGGCCCTCCGGGGCCATGTGAGATGCAGCTCCCTCGTGCTCCGATGCCACTTCTCCTTCGCCTGATGATGCTAATGCACACATGAACAGGAAGACCACAACAAAAGGGGGGGGGGGGAGAAACAAAGACATGTCGAGTGCATGCATTGGCGACACCGTTGGTGGAGAGGACAGACACAGAAGCCCCCTGCACTACGCCGCGCGCTCGGTGTACACTACTCAATTATTGTGACTTGGCCTACAAGCCTATGGACGACAAATGCACACATAGGTGACCCAGGGCCATGGATAGCTGTACTTAGCAAAAATACAAAGAAGAGGGACCTGGGAGGTTAGTGGTCCAGTGTACCGTCTCCCATATACAGTAATAAGAAAAAAGGGGTACACTGTTCCAAACACTAAATCACTGGGATTAGTTTCTACCGGAGCATATTTCTTATTAGCTGTACTTAGCACCCTACAGAGGTGGGGGGCGGGAGCACAGGGCCATGCCTTACGGAGGGGCCTAGCCTACTGAAATCGCCCTGGCCTAGAGATAGCCACAGCCCTCCTCCCCCACCCAGACACCTCCACTGTGCGCTAATATAGCAGAATTTGCTGGTACTCTCCCCCTTGTGTCTGCTGTGATGTCCTCACGCGCCCATCCAAATCGGGGTAGGCCACCGCCAGGATCAAGGGCCATCAGGGGGGTCAATTGCCATGTGGCACCCCTCCTTGGTTGTGAGGCCATCCCCAGCAGAGCCTCCGCGGTCTTTCTGCTCCTGCGGCTGATGTCCTCCCACCTCTTTCGGCAGTGGGTGCCCCGTCTGTTGTGGACTCCCAGGGTCCGGACGTCCTTGGCAATGGCAGGCCAAATGTCGATCTTCTGATGGGCGCTGACCTATGTGACATGTACAGGGTGGGAAAATAAATATCATCATTTTCTGCATGGTCGATGTGAGTGCCCCCCCCCCCCCCCAACCTTGCCATATGGCACATGCTCTCATCTGTCGTGCGATGCATGCCTCATTCGCTCCCCTCCCCACCATCTTTCATTCACCCCACTCAACCCAGACATTGGCCACAAAACATGGTCCCAGTGTACTTACCTGTTGGTCTGGAGGACCGTAGAGTAGCGCATACTGGGGGAAGACCCCATCGACGAGTTTCTCCAATTCTTTTGAAGTGAAGGCAGGGGCCCTTTCCCCAGTCGCAGCAGCCATTGTCTCTTCCAGACCGAGGTCACAGCAGCACTTGCAGTATAGGTCCTCTCCTGTGGATGATCAGGTCTCGAGTGATTAAGCAGAAAGAAAATGGCGGTCACGGCCGCGGCGGTGTGTACCGCGACCGCCGGCGCACATCCTCATTGGCTCCTGAAACCCATAGGGTTCAATGTTAACCAATGCGGCTTTGCACCGCGGTCTTCGACCGCCTACCGCCACGGTGTGCCACGCCAGCGCATTGACCTCACATCCCACTGTCACACTTCACAGGTCAGGCAGCCGCCATTTCAAGGGCCCACATGGCTTAATTTCTACTGCGTCACACAGGCCTAGGCCTTGCATTGCCACTCATACAAGCCATTTAATGCATAGAGAATCGTGTACTGTGCAAGCTGTGTGAACGTACCTGTGGTTTGCTTGACTCTGCTCCATGTTGTCCTTCCTAGGCACCGTCCGCTGGGACTTGCGAGGAGATGGAGGAATCCTCCGGTGTACAGACCGCTGGTGGACCTGTCCACAATGGAAGAAAGACATGTCATACTCACATACAGACTTGACCGTGCCACTATACAGGAACTGTGTGCCCAGCTGGAGCCAGACCTGATGTCACCCATCCGCCAACCCACAGGGATCCCCCCTCTAGTGCAGGTTCTGTCAGTACTCCATTTTTTGGCAAGTGGGTCATTTCAATCTACAGTGGCCATTTCATCAGGGATGTCCCAGCCTATGTTTTCAAAGGTGTTGTCCAGAGTGTTGTCTGCCCTGATGAAATACATGCGGAGCTACATTGTTTTCCCTGAGGTGGGCGATTTGGCTACAGTGAAGGGTGATTTCTATGCCCTTGGACATATTCCCAACATCATTGGTGCCATTGATGGGACCCATGTGGCTTTGGTTCCCCCCAGAGGAAGTGAACAGGTGTACAGGAACAGAAAAAGTTATCATTCAATGAATGTCCAGGTGGTCTGTTTGGCAGACCAGTACATCTCCCATGTAAAGGCCAAGTTCCCTGGGTCAGTGCATGACGCGTATATCATGCGAAATAGCAGTATCCCTTATGTGATGGAACAGCTACAGAGACACCGTGTGTGGCTAATAGGTGACTCTGGTTACCCCAACCTGTCGTGGCTACTGACCCCAGTAAGGAATCCCAGGACCAGGGCAGAGGAACGGTACAATGAGGCCCATGGGCGTACTAGGAGGGTGATCGAGCGGACCTTTGGCCTCCTGAAGGCCAGGTTTAGGTGCCTGCATATGACAGGTGGATCCCTAATGTACTCACCAAAGAAGGTGTGTCATATCATCGTGGCCTGCTGTATGCTTCACAACCTGGCTTTGCGACGCCAGGTGCCTTTCCTGCAGGAGGATGGTCCAGATGGTGGTGTTGTGGCAGCGGTGGAACCTGTGGATAGTGAAGAGGAGGAAGACGACGGGGACGACACAGACAACAGGGACAGAGTGATACAACAGTATTTTCAATAACACACAGGTAAGATTCAACACCGGCATTTTACGATTACTTACAGTCTCCTTCCTCTCCACTGTCTGGCCTATTCCCCCAGTGTATGTTAACTGATTTGTGACTTTCCCATTAAATTTCAGAGATGTGGCCCCGCTACGTGACCTCTGCTTTGTTTACCCATGGACTACAGCTGTGTGACAGTGGTATGTTCTCATCGCTGTGTAACTGGACATTTTGGCAGCGTTATGTCTAATACATTTGTTCACAATACAGGCAGACTCCAGATGATTTTTGTGCAATAAGTGTTTTTATTAAAGTGCAGGAAATAGGGACATGGTTGCAAATCGGTGATGGGTGACGGTGGAGGAATGTCCATGGCAGAGTCCAGCTTTTCAGTCTCACAGGTGCATTGTCCATATGCCTGTGGAAGGTGGAGCAGGGGCAGTTAAAGGTTGGACAGGGTGACAATGTGGGACAGTGGGATGACATCAGGGGGTATCCTTTGCTGGCGGGGGTCTTGGCATCCTACTCTGTCTTCTTACGAGATCTCAGGCCCCGCTTGCGGGGTGGTTCTTCTTCTGCAGGAGGTGGGGTTCTGGTGGCCTGTTGTTGTGTGAGGGCCTCCTGTCCACTAGCGCCGGCGGAGGTGGTTGCCTGTTCTTGGTCCATGCTAGTGACAGGGGCCCTTTGTGGTGCCACATGGTCCCGCAATGTGGTGACAATCTGGTTGAGTGCCCCGACGATGGTGCCCATTGCGGAACTGATGCTTCGAAGTTCTTCCCTGAACCCCATGTACTGTTGCTCCGGCATGACCTGGATCTCCTGGAACCTGGCCAGTACCGTCGCCATCGTCTCCTGGAAGTGGTGGTATGCTCCCATGATGGAGGAGAGGGCCTTGTGTAGAGTGGGTTCCCTGGGCCTGTCCCCCCCCCTGTCGCACAGCGGCCCTCCCAGTTCCCCTGTTTCCCTGGGCCTCTGTCCCCTGGACCGTGTGCCCACTACCACTGCCCCCAGGTCCCTGTTGTTGGGGTGGTGGGTTAACCTGGGTTCCCTGTAGTGGTGGACACACCGCTGATTGACGTGTCCTGGAGACAGAGGCATGGGCCCGCTGGGTGGGAGCTGTGCTGGTGTTCCCAGAGGGGGTTGGGTCTGCTGTGGCCAGTGGCTGTGTGAGGGGAACCGACTGTCCCGAGGTCCCCGATGGGCCGGGCTGGTCATCTGGGTCCCGGGAGACAGAGCTGCTGTCATCACTGGTGGCCTCTTCTGGGGGTGGGATGGACATTTCTGGACCCTCCTGGGCGGTGTGGTGGCGTTCGGGTCCTGCAGGGGTATAGAGGTATGGTTATTGCTTCAGTGTGTGCCATATCGGTCAATGGGTGGGTGCCCGGGTACCCCAGTGCTGGCATTCCTGTGTGGGGGCTTTTGTGACGGAGGTTTGGGGGGGGGGGGATGGGTATGTGCAGTGGGCATGCTTTGGTGATGGGTGTCCATGGTTTGTGGACGCATGCAGGGCTAGGTGTTGGGATGGGTGGGTTGTGATGGTGAGACATTTGCAGGGAGTAGGTGTGATGGGGGTGGGGGTGAGGGTGGGGGTATGATTTGGGATGCAGGTGGGGTGGGGGGGATGAAGTACTTAAGATTTGCCTTACCAGATTCCATTCCTCCAGATACTCCTGCGAGGCCTTCAGGATGCAGGATGTGCAAGACTTCCTCCTCCCATGCTGTAAATTCTGGGGGAGTAGGTGGGGGTCCGCCGCCAGTCTTCTGCACCGCGATGTTGTGCCTTGATACCATGGAACGCACCTTTCCCCGTAGGTCGTTCCACCGCTTCCTGATGTGATCCCGATTTCGTGGATGCTGTCTCACAGCGTTGACCCTGTCGACTATCCTTTGCCATAGCTCCATCTTCCTGGCAATGGTGGTGTGCTGCACCTGTGTCCCGAAGAGCTGGGGCTCTACCCGAACTATTTCCTCCACCATGACCCGGAGTTCGGCATCTGAAAACCGGGGGTGTCTTTGGGGTGCCATAGGGTGGTGTGGATGAGGTGTGGGGTGGTGTATGTGTTGTAGAGTGTGGTGAGTGTGGTGATGTGTGGTGTTTTGTGCGTGGATATTGTGTGGGTGATGGTGTGGTTTGCCTCTGTGTGATGGTGTTATCTAAGCAGTGCTGTCTGTCTCTGGCTTTCTGTCGGTTTTTTTGGTCGTAAGGGTTTGTGGGTGATGTGGGTGTGTGTTTTATATTGAATTGGGTGTGTGGGTGTGGTGTGTGTATGTGTATCAGGTGTGTGTATTTCGAATTGTCCAATGTGGCAGTGTTTTGGAGCTGTGTGTGTATTTTGACCGTTGCGGTGTGTACCGCCAATGGAATACCGCGGTTGAAAGACCGCCGCTTGGATTCATGGGTCGGAATGGCATGGGCGTATTTCTGTTGGCGTGACGGTGGAGGTTTGGTCATCGCCAGTTTCCCGCTGGCCGTTGGTGTGGCGGACTTTTGTTGATGTCGGGTTTTTGGCGGTTTGCCAGTTGCGGGTCAGAATGACCGTGGCTGTGTTATGGCGGTCTTCTGACCGGCGGTAAGCGCCTTTTACCGCCGAGGTCAGAATGACCACCTTAGTATTCAATCAATCAAATAATCTTTATTTGGATAATTAATCATATCCATAGAAGAGTCATAAATATAATGCAACTATTAATATAAAATATCGTGTAACTAAAAGAGGTCACTAATTCACACAATAAAACATATAAAATAGTATAAAATAAGTACAAGATAATCGCTTTTAGACAAATACCAAAATCACACAGATCTACCTAAAAACAACTCAAATCATATGCAATGTATCAAACAAAGAATATCAATCAACTTTGGCAAATATAAGCTTACCCATGTATATAAAAATAACAATGGAACGTATCATTTAAAACCAGGTAAAAACAAATGATTTCTTTAATTGACATCATAGGTTTAGGCTTCCAGATAGGAAAAACATTTTCTTCTATCAACAGCCAAAGCGACAAATGAAGATGCAGAAAAACAAATATTCACATTTTCAAGTGAACGGATTTAGTTAAAAGCATCCTGATGATGTGTGTACTTTCTGTTCATACACAGCGGTGTAAAAATTGCTTTCTAATATCCTTATAAAATCTACAAAAAAGAATAAAATGCATTGTTGACTGAGTAGACTTAATGTCACATGGGCATTTTGGGATCCTCTGAGACCAAACCCTTGCTTTGGGGAACACAACCCAAAAAATTAATATTTCCAACAATATTCTTGTCAGATAAAATCTGTGTTGGATATTACTTGCATTTAACAGATAGAACTGGGTTCACCCTGTAACGGGGCCTGAAAGATAGCTACATACAGTAGTCTTACTGTGTGCACACTTTTCTCTATCAATATATCTCTTCCCTAAAAGTACAGCTTTTATTTCCTTTCTACTGTAACATAATACCTTGGCAGGGTCCATAATACTCATTTTCTAATATATCATTCTCTGATTTAAGAAGATTATGAATATATACCAACCATGGAATATTCTCTCTGCCCTCTAAACGCAAGCAATCTAATATTAGCTGTTTGGTAAAGTCCGTTCCCGCCTTCTTCCGTATACTATGATAAAAAGGAGCTTGGCATATCTGGAGTTAATCTTCAGTGAACTGCATCCCCAGTTCCATATGCGCGATATAAGAAGAGGAATGACCTAGGAGCAGCAAGGAGTCTATTTAAACAGGAATTTTCCTGGGCCTGGAGGGAGGAGCAGTTAACCCATCCCCACAACGGGGCCCCATAACTAACACCTGGCACACATTTGCACTTTTACAAGGTCAGGATATCCCTAATTGGTTTATTTCCTATTTTAGCAGAAAATCTGAAAAGTACTTCAGTGGATCTTAAAAATTTCAAACTCCCAACTTTCAGTTGGGGGCCCCAGTGGCCACTGCTGGCAAATTGTATTCCAAGGTATGAAAAATTACAAGATTCCTCTAAGTTTTCCCCATAGATATGATGGATTCTCTTTTTCGCCTTACCTCTTTCACAAACCATAGTAAATGTTTGATTTAGATTGATTTTCTTATCCTTATCCTCCATATAGGTAGTAAAGGGGTCAATTAGAAGTTGGAGCCCATTTGCTGTTCTAGAAATAAGCACTGCATCGTCTGCGTATAGAAGGCTGGGTATTGGATGACTTCCCGCCCTAGCGACATCTGCATTTACATTCTGCAGTGTATCATCTACCCCATTAATATACAGTGAGAATAACAGGGGAGCAAGAACACAGCCTTGCCGTATTTCACTTGTCACCTTAAAGTGGGACATGCATGCCCCCCTAGGTCCATATCTGACGCAGGCAGTTCGTCGGTCATTTATCTGTGACAACAAGGAAATTATTCCAATAGGTGCCCCAACTCAATCAAAGCCTGCCACAGCTTGGAATGATCAAGGTCAAAGGCGCTAAGTAAATCTGCAAAACATAAATGAATATGACCCTTTTTAACTACTGTGTATTTGCTAATGAGGAGGTACAGGTTGAGACATTGTTCCATTGTGCTAATATCCTTCCTGAACTCATACTGTACATCCACAAGAATATGATTATCATCTCTCCATCCTTCCCTCCTCTCCAGAAGGATCCTGCCCAGTAATTTAACAGTAGAGTCCAAGAGGGATATCAGGCGAAAGCAACAGGCGTCACCTCTTTCCCACTTCTTAAACATTTGTACGGTAATGCTCTCAGTCTAGGAGACAGGCACATATTCACTATGCATTACAGGCGAGTTATTATTGGGGCCCATAAGATGACATTTGATTTATAGGTATCTAATGGGACTCCATCAGGACCAGGCGCTTTATAGTTGGCAGACTTATCTAAGGTGTTAGTCACTTCTTCAAGACTAATTGGAGTAAGATGTACGTGGCCTGTTAAGTGTATTACAGCAAGTGGAATACCAATACTGTGGTTATCAGGATTAAAAATCCCACCAAAATGCTTCAGTCAGTCCTCCTGTTGAACAAGAGACTCCATCCTTAGGGCAGAGTTACTCTTGAGAAATGGCTGATTGATGGTTTTCTAAAAGAGGGTATTATCCCTAGTATCAGCTGCCTGTTGTAGATTATTAGCCCATGCCCTATCTTGCAGCTATCTCTTTCTTGTTCCTAGTATTTGTTTATAGATGGTCCTCAAAGCCGAAATACCATCTCTATTTCTAGGGACAACCTGCAACACTTTTTTCAGGTTCTGATGGGCACAGGTACAATTATGGTCGAACCACCCTTTGGATTTCTCTCTAATGGGTCTATCAATCAACTTTAGTTTGTGTGCATTATTTGTCAGTAACCTAAAAAAACGTTGACATAGTTTTAGAAAAAGGGTGTTCCAACCTGTGCAGACCATAAAATCCATAATATTATTTTTAATTACATTTGCCAAGAAAACCTCACCATCCACACTCGCCCACCTTGCACCAACCCCATTATTACCCTGGATCTCACAGTAGTCTGCAAGTTGAGGCCCTTGCAAACAAAGGGATGTAATAATGAACACTAACAGCAGGGAATGATGGTCACTAAAAGTGCGAGGGTCAACTAAATAGGATTCCATCGCTTCTAAGCTGTTTATAGAAACCAGAGCATGATCAATAGTAGAATTATGCCCATTCCTTTGAAAGGTTGGAATAAAGACCTGTCTGGAGATTGATCTATCTAAATCTAAAAATAACTTTGTTAATTGCCTCCCCATATGGGTTGTGAGGGAAATGAGGCAGAATATCCCCATTTTCTCCTGTAGAACCACAACCTGAGACCAATTAACATTTACTAATATTAAAATCACCAACCCAGATGACAGCCTAATCCCCTTTAAGATACCTTGAGAATAATTCCATCTCCTTTTCCAAGTCAACAATTACCCTATTATTGGTGATGTCAAAGATATAATTATAAAAATTAATCAGAATGATATTCATACTTTCACTAGAATGAAGATGAAAAATATGGAGAATTAGTATAATACTTTTTGTTTCACTTTAAGGGGACCAGTAGCGGACATTAAGAGGGCTAGTCTCCGCTTTGCCCATACACCATTTGAGGTTATGGCAGGTGTAATTATAGAAGAGTAACCTTCTTTATAAAAGTTCCCCACTGCCCATGTCTCCTGCAGGCAAAGTAGGTGAGTTGAATTAATAGTATTTATTAATTTTATGTTTCCCAATTTGTTTTTAGTGCCCGCAATATTCCATGACCTGGTGAGTTTTGCTCTTTCCTTAGTAATAGGGGACACTCACACCTTCCCTGGTACTAATTCTGTAACAGATTTAGAATTCACAAGCAATTCATGCGTGTTAAGCCCTAGGCATCAATCCAGCTCCTCACAGCTAGTGATGGGAGCAAATCTATTGGAGGCTGGTGCAGAATAAAACATATTGGGGTTAGAAGCAGGCAGAATATACATAGCACCATTATGAGCTGGTTTAAGCATATTTAGATTATAGAAGAAATCAAGAGATTCAGCCATCATTTCTCCATCTAGGTTTCCAGCATCATATTGCCTACGTATCAAGTCAAATAGAAGAGATTTAACCACCTTACAAGATCAAAAATTAACCACAACACAATTACCCTGACTTACTTTCCTATAGGACGCCACCCAATCAACTCTTCTTTCTGACAAGACGTCATGGTAAAGGAAATTAAAGTCACAAATCTGGTTAGACATTCTATGAATGACTGTTTTTCAGGGCTCTCCATGGGTCAAAAGCGTTGGAAGATAATTTGGGTACAACTCTGAGAACAATAACATATGGGATCGCCTTGGGTGGAAGGTGCAGACTATGGGACGCAGAAGTACTGATGGCTCTTTTGGGCGGCAACGATCTCTTCTGTAACATCCTCCATGGCGCTACGTCGGGCAGACTTTGTAGCAGACAGTCGTTCCTTAGCAAGGACAATCTTGTTATTTAAAATTCCCATTATGTTAGTAAGATAATTCGTGAAGGTGTTAGTCGAATCCACTGGCTTCAAACTGTTCCCTTACATAGGTTGCACAAGTTTACGTTTGCCCATATTTAAATTCCCCCCTACTGATTATAAATATAAAAAAACAACTGCTGACGTCAATAGGAAGTGCAATTTTACCGGAATCTGTTCAACACTACAGTTCAGCACAACAGTTCTTCCCACAGGCCAAGAGAATAGGCCCAGCCTCGTCTGGGTCTCTGACGGGCGCAAATAGGCCCGGGCTTCACCCAGCCACATACCCTGGTACTTGCCACGCAGTGGAAGCACAACCCTGTGATTAATCAAGCACTTCCGGGTGCATGCAGCACTATGGACGGGCTGGCAGCAATGATTCCTGTACTCTGTAATCCATAGAAACTTGGGCCTCACTAGGTCCGGTGGCAGCACCCCATTAAAAGCACACCCCTGTGGTTAATCAAGCGCCTCTGGGAGCTTGCAGCACTATTGGCGGGCTGATGGGCTGGCGAGCTGGCAGCAATGAATCGTGGACTCTGTAGTCCGAGGCGTCTTGGGCTCTTGGTCTTTGCAATCCCCTGATGTCCTTCATGAGCTAGGCAGCTGGGGACCACTAAGCTACAGCTTCTCAACAAGCATCCTTTAGGACTCTTGTTTAGTTCATGGCTCATGTTGTAGAGGGCTTCCAGCATTTGACACAACTCTTCAGTCCTTATTTCCCGTCAGGTCTTCAGTGCCTCCCACTTCCTCTTCTCTACTGTCAATAGGACTAATTGGATGCAGTCATCTTGGTTGCTGGCCACAACGATCACTTTGAAATACATCAGCCACAGCGTTATACAGTTCTACTAGTCTGGTGGCTTAGTACTCTTGTTGCGTACTAGCACTTGTCATAACTTAACTGAACCTACTAGACTGCTTGTGCTACGGTGCCTAATCATCTCTGTTGGCACCAGCAAATGGGCCCTCTTGTTCAGCAGCATTTACTCTCGCCGCCCTGAACCAAATTTTGACTTTTTACCCACATGGGCTGCCTACGCTCGGGGACCTAGAGCACATCTTTGCACCCATCTGCCCCAGCGATGCGAACCCACAGACCGTTATGGAAATTCTCCATCATTCGATGACAAACTTAACCTTGTACTAGTGGTTATAGAGAAATCCCATGCCTCCCTGGAGCAAAATCAACATTGTACCAGTGGACCTCACACTGTTAAATGCAGATCACTGTAAGTTGGCCTGCAAAGTTTATGTCAAAGAAAACTCTTACCTCCATTTCAAGGCTTTATTTCGGTCAAGCCCATAAAAGCTCAAACATAATACACATTTTGAACCAAAGCATAATAATACTGAAAGGGTAAATTTAATTCGCAATCACATAAATCAAAAGGAAAAAAGAAAACAACGGAGAAATACTTTGCAAAATCCTCAAAGAGCAGTGAGACTCAATATTTAAAAACTTTAATAAAAAGGGGCATATTACAATACAGTACTTAGCAGAATTTGGTCTGTGTCATCCTCTAAGGTCATGCTTGTAGGGCAAAAAAAAGCTCAAAACATGATATCAAAAATTCACACAATTCAGACTGAAAAGGTTATCATTCTGACATGTTGTGCACTTTCTAAATCATTAGAAGCTGAGAATACAATACACAGTGTAGTGTCAAAACGAATAATTCTCAAAGCGACCCACAATTGATGCATGCCGAAAGTGCAACATAATAGAATAATCCAGTGTGTGCGTTGTCTAATATATTTGGGACAAAAGCAAAAAAAAAAAGTGTTCACTGTTTCCGCCTGCGAGGAACATGCTAGGCACAAATTATTCCCTACTTTGGGACCAGTCCATTTAGAAGTAAAAGACGCCAAAGAACGGGTACCCAGCCTAACTCGAATCTACAGGGCCTTAGTAAAAGGTTGGTCAGTCTCATCCATGTATGATTCAAGATGAGGGACAAATTTAGCTTCTAAGAAGCTATTCATAAGTGACCCTGCAGTACCCTGGAAAACCAGGGATGCCAGATCTTACTCCCAAAAGAGACGCTTCACCAAGGTGTCTGAAGCAGGCGTAATAGACTCCGGGGAAGACTACAAATTGGACAAACCCAGAGTGGACAATGTCAGTCTCACATACCTCAACTACGGAATGGTGACCAATTATTTTTGTCTGCCTAGAATATATTTCACGTCCTGCCTATATGGTTCCAGCTCTGGGGTCAACCAGCTCCTTAATCAATACAGCAATGGTTTCAGCTTTACTGAGGGGATTATAGCCTGGAAATCCAGATCAAGTCTAAAAATCAATGAAGTACTCTGCGGGAGTTTAAGAGCAGCCCTCAGAAACCTATTCTGAACCACTCCTAAGGCGTCAACATTACAATAACCCACAGTTCAGCCTCAATGGCTGCAGCTGTAATAGCCTGCGCTCTCCAGATTTATAAAAGGGGGGATACAGGATGGAAAGAGGGCCTTCTGGCCACGCCAAGGGCTGTTCTGGCCGTATGGTTAAGTATAAGTACACTCTTTACCATTTGGCTAACCCAGGAGCTACTGCTGGAAAGGCATACTCCCAGGTAATCGAAGTTCATGACTCTCTCAAGCTTCTCACCCTCCAGAGATACAGCCCCTCTAAAATGTCTATGGGGGTGGATCGCCCTAAACTTAGGGCCTGATTACAACTTTGGAGGAGGTGTTAATCCGTCCCAAATGTGACGGATATACCACCAGCCGTATTACGAGTTCCATAGGATATAATGGACTCGTAATACGGCTGGTGGTATATCCGTCACTTTACCGTCACTTTTGGGACGGATTAAGACCTCCTCCAAAGTTGTAATCAGGCCCTTAGTCTTTTCAGATATAAAGCTCATGTCATGGTTAATGCAATGCAACTTAAACCTAGCAAGAAGAATCTCAGGCCCCTGCGGCGTTTTAGAAACCATAAGTGTGTCATTCGCAAATAAAGTTGGTGCATCATTATTACAGTTCATCAGAAAGTCAACACAGCCATTTATAAAGAGGAGAAATAACTTACAGGCAAGGACACAGCCTTGCCTAATCCCCCTATTAACTTTAATATGGTCAGTGACTTCCCCGTTTAGTCCCCACCTAACTTGGGCAAATGTGCCCTGATGTGATCGCAAAATAACATTCAGAAGCAGTGCAGGAAGGCCTATATCCTTAAGGACTCTCCACAGTTTGTCCTGAGGGACAATGTCAAAGGCTGCCCTCAAGTCGACAAACGCTGCATAAAGGCTGCCTTTGCTAATGCCCACCTCCTTACACCTTATCAACTGAAAACTGAACACCTGATCAACTGTACTAATTTTTTGCACGAAGACCTGCTTGAAATTGTGATAAGATTTTATTGTCCTCAATCAATCCAGACGATGGACCAAGATTTGCCTACAAAAAGTTTCTTTGCCCAGCCTCTACTAAGCCTATTGGATGATAATTAGCTGAATCGGATTTGAGACTCTTCTTGAAAATGGTACTTTCACAGCTCCTTTCCAAGTTGTAGGGATTTGACCCCCTGCCGTAATAGCGTTGGCAAGACGATTTAAATAAGGGGCCCTACAGTAAATTCAGATTCTTGCCTCACTCCAGCCATGATTCCAGAAGATGGAGATGTCCCTATGAGCTCTCATAGACTGGGTTCGCACTCTGGAGGACAGTGTGCAAGATGTGGAGGGGTGCTCCAGGAGGAACAGTGTCCGCATGGTAGACCTCCCAGAGGGAACTGAATAGCAGAATGTGGTTGCCTACGTAGAACAGTAGATGCAAGACCTGCTCCCCAAGTCTGATTTATCACAATTTTTCTCCATTGATCGGGTGCACCGAGTCCCGGTACGAAAGCCCTCGATGGCAGCAACCCTCAACCATTAGTATTTTGTTTACTGCACTATCGAGACTGTGGCTCCATCCTTAAAGAAACCTGCAAGCTCACTGACAGTGGTGAATAATGGTCGCTGTATGAAGATGGCTGTCTATATGGTGCACTAAAAATAAGTACACCGTGCAGAGGGTCCATTGGATCTCCAATTGGTTTGCAGAGGCAAAAGTAGATATGACTAATGCTCTTTTTTGTGGTAGTGTGGGCGAGCAGTTAGGTTTATTATAGGATAGTGCTAAGCATTTGTTGTACTCACTGAGGCAATACATGAGACACTCAAAGAATCCATCCAAGACTAATTTAGAAAAATTGCAATTCCTTTTATATATGCTTGAAACCCAAGAACTTCGTAATCGGGTAAGTATACTTTTTTAGCATAAATACTTCTCAGTATCAGAAATCAACACAGTGTAATTCTCAGAGTTCTCTCAGTGTTGTCCTATAGACGAAAACATTGTTAGGCAACCACAGGGTTAACCGTGACTTACGAGTTTGAGCTCAGGGAGCAAAGGTAGGTACTATGCACTGATCAGAACCGCACCAACAGGTCACACCAGGCAGCACTGGGGCAGCCGGGTGAAGGTGTGCAGTAAGGTGTTGGGTGCCCAGTAGTTTGCCATGGGAGTTGAACCTCATGACAAACAGGCTGCAGATTCTGTCTAGAAAGCCAGTCAGGGACAACAAGCAAGAGGTAGGTAGTAGACTTGGGGTGCCTGGGGACGTAGGTGCACCTTTGGTCTTTTTTTCCAGGACCCAGGGGCGATGGATGTAGGGGTGTCCTTATGCATGTGGTTTTCTCACCTGGGAGCACTCACGGTCAGGGGGCCCTGTGTGTTGAGCCTGCAGGTATTGTCAGGGAGCCCAGCAGGGGTGGATCCAGGGTGGACTTGAGCTCTTAGGAGCCAGGGAATGTCATTGGCACCAGTGGCCCACCTTGGATGGTGTCAGGAGCGATGATGGGTGTGGTGGTTGCTGGAGGTGTCTGTTTTCTCTCACCACAAGGCTGCGGGTGTCTCGGATGAGTCCAAGATGAATGAAACCACACTGGACTCAGTCTCTGGGCAGCTGGAGAACTGCGTTGGCATCATTGGTTTGCTTTACCTTGGGTTGTGCATGTCTGGTGCAGTGGTCACTCCAGGTGTCCGGTCTATGGGGTTCCAGAAGCTGCAGAGTCCTTTTCTTGAACTTTTTGTTGCAGACCAGGTCCGCTACTCAAGGGAGACTTGAGTCTTTATGGAAGGCAGGACAAGTCGACTTCTTGGGCAAAGTCATTTTAGGTCATCAGGCAGTCCGGCGTGGGCAGCTGCTTCTTCTTTTTCCTCTTTTGCAGGTGCAACTCTTCTCTGTCTTCTTAGATCGTCAAGATCGAAATTCTAGGGTTCAGGGGTGCTATCTAAATACTCAATTTAGAGGCGTTACAGGGGGTGCCAGGTGTTAGCCAATGGGCTGTCCACCTAGGGTGAGTACACTCTTCTTATAACCACTTCTGTTGGGAAGTGGGCATAACCCTAACCCTAGTGGCCTAATAACTTACAAGCAAGATGGAGGAATTTGAAAAGTGGTGTCCACTTCAGCTTGTCCACCTTATGGTTGAGACGGACACTGAGTGGGCACACCTGCTAATCTGCCTACTTTTCCCACTTGTGCTGCCACCGAAAGTGGGGTCAGGCAGCTGGGTTAGTCATCTCCGCCATCTGCAGAAACCTGGGTCACATTACAAAAGCAGCTAGGCCTTTGAAGCTCCCCATCCTGGAATGTCCATCCTGCCTGGGGGAGGTGGTAACACCTCAGTCCAGATCATGCTTTTGTCTCAGGCCCTCAAGAGCGCTGGCTCTCACCTTGGGGGGCCAGAAACACGTCTGTGGTGGCAGAACCAGTCATTCAGCACACTAGTAGCTGGTAGGTTTTCAGGGACACATCTAAAGTGCTCTCTGTGTGCATTTATTAATAAATCAATCCCTGGATTCAGTGAGGGTTTATTATTCTGAGATGTGTGATACCAAGCATCCCAGGGTTCAGAGAAGTCATCATGTAGCTGGGAAACTCGTAATGACCAGTGTTCAGCACATGCATGTAAAATGGCTTCCCTCTTCACTTACTATGTCTCAGAATCGACAGAGACATAGTAGGAGCATATCTGCTTGTGCATATATGCCCTCACACATGCCCGGATGTACCCTGCCTTAGGGGTGACTTACACCTAGCACATGGATGTGTGACAGGTAATGTTTTCAACTTAGCCTGCACCAACACACGCAGACTGCAATGGCAGCACTGTGTGGGTTTGGCGAGAGGTCCCTGATGGTGGCCCAACTGGTGCTGGAGCCCTCAGGGACCTTCCGTAGTATTCCTGGGCCCGGGTGCCAGGGGTACCATTTACTAAGGACATTGGGTGCTAAAGTGTGTGCCAATTGTGCAAAACAACTGTGCAGTTTTGGGGAAAGAGATGTGCCACTGGGGACCAGGTAAGCAGGGACCAAGTGCACTAACAGTCAAAGCCACATCAGAAGCCAGGCAAAAAGTGGGGGCTAGCCATGCCAAAAAGGGTGCTTTCTTTCACTCGCAATATGTTCTTCCCAGACTGTATGTTGGTGGTACAGTGCCAGAAGAGCTTCTTTCTGGCTGTCAAGCTAAAACTCTGCAAACTGGAAGTGAGGTACTCTGCCTTATTCCCTGCACATCTCTGCATCTTTGCTGCCGGGAAACACATGTTTGATGATCTAAAATATGCATGGGAGTGGCTGGAGTCATGTGGACTCTCGACTGCTCATCTGACCCAATCGGAGGTGGTAACGGCCCGTACATCCAAGAGGGGCTGACACCAGAGACAACGGTACTGGTTGGGGTGCTCCCCATGACCTAAGGCCATGCCTAACCTAGAACAAGTAATAAAGGAGGGACAACAGGGTTTGCAAAGGGCTGCTGCTGATACTCTTCTGCACTCGGACTTCGAAGACAAATCTGCCAAATCCTCAAGTGATGAGGGCTTCTCCACGGCACGGCCCTCTGGACTAGACTTAACAGTTCCACCCGAAGTGATTCCCCAAATCTTTGACAAACTAATATGAGCCATACCATGGATCTCCCAGATGAGCCTGAAGATGTCTTCCTATATCCTTTGACTATTGTTGTTTTACTGTTTTTATCTTTTCACAGCTGGCAGACTGGGCCAACACCCTTGCACCTTACCTGTTGTGTCTCACCTGGTCTTAGTCACCGGGGCTGAGGCTTTGCTTATGGGCTACCTCCCACAGGGATTAAGGTGCCTGTCATTGCATGGGGATCAAATATTTTCATTACCTGAGGTTCCCACTTGCTTGGTTTTTAGGCACTAACCCACCCCCTTGTTTGTCGCATCTGGGGCACGATGTTAAGCAGTTTGGGCAGATACCTGTTGTCATTCTGCCCTTTTGGTGTTCACAGTTCTGATGTTTTCTTTGGTGTTTTTTTATGTTTTGCAGGATCTGGCCCACTGCACATACCCACACTGTGCTCATACCCTAAGAAGTTGGCATGCCGCCCTGTTAGTAGTGGTCGACAACTATAAAATTATCAATCAGCAACATCACGTGCACTAACATTATCACTTGGATCATGCGGGCATGCACACCACCTCACAACGGTATTCTGGTTACTCCTACCTACGGTGCCTCTCCACACACTTAGCCAAATTACAAGTATCACATTTAGTTCACAAAGAAGCAAAGTAACTACAGAACTAATGGCATGGCCAGGTATATGCTACTAGCTTCTCTACATATACATGTAGGGTGCTACTATGGATCAAACCTAGTGTCCCCTTCATAGAAGATATCCTATTGGATAGAGACTTCCAGCTACAGATTCCTTATCTTTGAATTCTCCCCAGGCATCAGACTAGATCAAAAAGATTTTTTGGGAAAGTACCCCGGTGTGCCCTTATGTGTCATGGTTCCGCTATGCTTCTGTCTTCGCCCGTGCCGGATATGGCATCGTGGGACCTATATAGACGCCACCCATGAATGCGGACGCCAGTTAATTTCTTAGCACGCCAGTTAACTGCTGATCTGAAGAGAGCTACCTCTCAGTTAATTTACTGACTTTTTGTCAAGCGTTTTTTCCGAGTTTACTCCTGGTACATCAAGGGATGTCTTCTAGAAATAACTGTGGGTCCTGTCATCAGGTGATGCCCATGATGGATCTGCACCATGTGTACCTGTGGTGTCTGGAGCGCGACCATGACCTGAAGTCATGCTCCGAGTCCTGAGCCATGCATTCTAAGGCTTTGAGAGAGTGATCCCTGAAGCTGATGGTGGCCCAGCGCTCGACTCATCACAAGTTGAGATCCCGGTCAAGAGGAAGGTCCCGGGATCAGTCGTGGAGTCTGAAGTCATCGTTGTCCCACTCCAAGTCCTAGGAATGATTGACTTAAGTCGAGACGTAACAAAAACTCTACAAAGTCAAAGCACTCTTTGACTTCTCCATGTCTGTTGAGACAAGAAAGCATCGACACTCTGTCGCCACGTTATGTGAAACTTGCACCTGTGCCGACTCCGTACCTTCCTGACATTCTGGGAGCTGGCATCCATACCCAGCTCTCAGAGTTCTGTGAGGTCATGCACTTCATTTTTGGGCAGCTCAACCCTGCTGGAGAGCCTTTGGGCCTCGCAGAGTCAGATAGGGCTTTTTCGGGTTCCACGGCAATGTCTTCAGCCTCGTCACCGAGAAACTCCCAGGGATCCAGTCCTGGATCAGCACCGTTGCCAGTCATACCACCCCGACCTTCGCCGATGCTCCCGGCGCCACTCCCAGGCGGCTCCATTCCCAATGTAATTGCCGACTCTGACATGCAGCTGGATGGTTGTCATACGAGGCAGACTCCGGCAGGAGCTTTGCCTCATGGCTGGTATCCTGTGCCCTTTCCCATGGGCCAGGCTTTGGTGATGAATGGGAGGGGTCGCTGGGCCCTTTAAAATACCAGCCCCAGGAAGAAATGGACTGGTGTGAAGACTTGTATGAGATCAGTGGACTGGATACTTCTTTCCCTACTGTGGAGACAGGAGGGAGCTTCTTATGCTGTGGTGGTGAGGAGTGCGGCTGAGGTCCTGTACCTTCATCTGGCCTCGTTGGCTGTCAAGACTGATCTCTTAACAGAGTTACTGCAACCGGGAACTTCCACCTCGGAACCCCTGCTCCCAAAACCCTCACTCACATCCTAATGGGTACCTGGTGCAAACCCAGCACAGGGGCTTCTGTGAACAGACTATTGCCCACCCCCACCGCCCCACACCTGCCGACACAAGTTTCTTAATGCAACACCCCAGTCCTGAGAGCTTGGTGTTCCATTCCTCTACATCCCAGGGCATGTTCCCTTCCGCTCCCCTGGATAGGAAATACAAAATGTTTTTTTCCACCAGCCTTTCATTGCGGTCCATGAACACTGCATGGCTTTTAGGCCATTCTTCCCATGCGCTGTGCAATACTGTCACGCAAGTGCTGCCACAGGTCTCGGAGGAGGCCAGAGCTGTAGGTACTCAGGCTGTTGCCGACATGAGAGACACAGGAAAGTTCACAATTCGTTGCGGACTGCACACGATTGACTCGCTAGGCAGAGCAGTTTCTTTGACAGTGGCCCTGAGGCGCCGCCCCTGGCTGTGGACATCAGGCTTTTCGGAGGATGTCCAAGCTTCTTTGATGAACATGTCCTTTGATGGCACCTGTCTCTTCGGAGACAAGACAGACTTGGCACTCCAGTGTTTCAAGGATTCTTGGGCGACAGCCAAGTCCTTGGGCCTTGCAGTATCCCCCTCCCCCAAATCTGACTTTCTCCATTTTCATGACTGTAGAAGGGTTGTCTAACCGCACCCATTCTTGGTCAGCAGCCGTGCTGCACATGTCACCCACCTCTAGACTATGGCTCACCTCCTGCATTCTCTGGGGTTCACTGTAAACGTGCCAAAGTCACACCTGACTCCCTCTCAGACACTCCCTTTTATCAGAGCTGTTCTGTAAACAGTGTAGTTTCGGGCCTATCTTCCCAAGCAGCAAGTCCAGGATATTCAAGATATGGTACTGATTTTAACCTCTTTCCTGAATTTCGGTGAGAATGACTCTGAGGCTGCTTGGCCGCATGGCTTCCTGCATCCTGCTGGTGACACATGCCAGGTGGCATTACTGGGCTCTGCAGTGGGACCTGATTTGCCAGTGGGTGCAGCATCAGGAGAATCTCTCCAACAAGGTTCAGATCTTGTAGGGAACTGTGAAAGTTCTGCAGTGGTAGCTAACGCACCGCGATGGGGTCAGAAGTAGGTCCCTTTCCCTTCCCTAAACAGATCTGACAGTAGTGATAGATGGGCCACTCCTGGGATGTGGCGGCCACCTGAGAAAGGTGGAGACCAGACGCATTTCGTCTCTGGCGGAAACGGCCCTCCACATCAACCTGTTGGAGCTCCATGCGATCCGGCTGGCATTGAAAGCATTTCTTCCATCTATCAAGTGAAAGATAGTGCAGGTGTTCACGAACAACACCTCTGCAATGCGGTACTGTAACAAGCAGGGTGGGGTTGTGAAACTTTTGTCAAGAGACTCTGCGCCTCTGGACATGGCTGGACCAGCAGAGCATATCCCTCATGGTTCAACATCTGGCAGGATCTCTGAATGCCACACCAGAAAAACTCAGCCAAAAATGCCTAGCGGATCATGAATGGCGTATCAATCTGGAGGTGGTGCAAGGTCTCTTCTAGCAGTTTGGAGAGCCTTGGTTAGATCTGTCCACCTCTGCTGAGAGTGCACAATGTCAGCAGTTTTGCTTGTTGGATTTTCCAAGGCTGCAATCGTTCAGAGACGCTTTTCACCTTGAGTGGATTTCAGGCCTCTTGTATGCCCTTCCACCCATAGCACTCCTATCCAGAGTTCTCAAGAACATCTGGAACGACGGGCCCAAGTAATCCTTGTGGCTCCGGACTGGACACAGAGAGTCTGGTGTCTTAAGCTGCTGAACATGTCCGTCAATCCTCCGATCAGACTGCCTCTTCAGGAGGATCTTCTGTTGCAGCAGCAGAGTAGGGTTCTGCACCCAAACCTGTTAACTCTCTGCCTTCTTGTGTGGGGATTGCACAGCAGCAGTTGACAGCTTTTGATCCTTTTCCCGAAGTCTATAAAGTCATCTTGGCAGTGGGCATCCTTCCACTAAAACAGTATACACCTGTAGTTGGAAGAAATTTATGGCATGGTGCACAGTCAAGTCTGTTGACCCTCTTTCTGCCCCTTTGTCTGAGGTCCTTTTGTTTCTCCTTTTTTTCACTTGTCCAGCTGGGCTCTGCTCTGGGCACTCTTAAGGGATATGTGTCTGTTATTTCTTCTTTTTTAAGGTTGCATGATCAACCTTCTTTGTTTAAGTTTCCTTATGAACATCGGTTCCTCAAAAGTCTTACACGTATTTTAACCCCATCCCCATTCATTGTGCCCCAATGGGATATGAATTTGGTTTTGACCTTTCTGATGTTGTCTCCTTTCAAGCCTCTCCAAAGTTGTCTACTCAGGCTTCTCACTTTGCGAACTACCTTCTTTGTGGCGATCACATATGCCTGCGGGGTGAGTGAGCTGCAGGCATTGTCATCTAAGCCGCCCTACCTTTCTATCTATTCTGACAAAGTGGTGCTTTGCACTAGGGTCTCTTTTCTGCCACAAGTGGTCACTCACCTTCATATAGGTCAATCCATCAACTTGCCAACTTTTTACGCACCCCCACATCTTTCTAAAGAAGAGGAAAGACTCCACCGCCTGTACCTAAAAAGAGCATTGGCGTTCTACCTTGATCGTATAAAAGAGATCCGGGTAGGTGACCATCTCTTTGTAGGATATGAGGGTGTGAAGTGACTATCTCCAGATGGGTTGTACTCTGCATTAAGATCTGCTTTGCACTGGCCAAAAAGCAACCCCCTGAGGGTTTGCGCTGTCACTCTGTGTGAGCTAAAAATGTGTCCTCTTCCTTAGCACATGGAGTTCCAGTCCTTGACATTATCAGGTGTCAACATGGGCATCTCTGCACATGTTTACCAAACACTACTGCCTGGACAGTCTGGTCTGTAGGGATAGGCACTTTGCTTGTTCAGTCCTACAGGACTTTATATTCTGAACTTGGTTTGCAGACCCACCTCCGATGATGGTGGCTTGGGTATATTTTCAAAGGTGTAATGAATCTGCAGCTATAAGTCTCTATCAGGTGGATAAGTTAATTACCTTTGGTAACACCTCATCTGATAGAGATTACATCTAGCTGCAGATTATTAACTGACCCACCCATCCTCCCCGCTCTGGGAACTGATTGCTAGGGGCAGGGACTCCCCTTTCAGTGCATTAGTTTTGACACACCGGTAGTCAGTGTTCTTCATAGCGTGCACATCTGTTGTGGAAAGTCGTGAAAAGAAACTGACATCAGCGTGTCTACGTAGTGCCTATATAGGACCCAGGATGTCATATCCAGTGCGGACGTTGCCAATGACAGACATGGAGTCAATCAACACCACCTAGCGGCTTGCAGGGGTACTGTTCATGAAAAGGTTCCGGATGCAGTCTGACGCTTGGGGAGAATTCAAAGGTAAGGAACCTGCAGCTAGATGTAGTCTCTACCAAATAAGGCATTACTGAAGGTAAGTAACTTGTAAAATAGACTCAGAAGGTTGTTTTGTCTTCATTAAGGGATGCCTAGATAGCCTAATTATCCTTATAGGTAGTATATACACCCCTAACGCAAATCAAACCTTGTTCCTACACAGAGTGTTAAGGGTGCTTTTGTGCTGGAGTGGCATCCCGTAGAATATAGGAGGGGACATCAATAGTGTATTACGAACAGATCTAGATCACTAATTCCCTCCATTACCACATACACCTACTACATCCAATGCCCAGGCGCTAACTGACTGGCTTCGGCACTGCCAACTGTTTGACATTTGCATTTACGCAGCACAAACACACAGGTATACTCTTTCAAAAACCTTTCCCCATGATCTTCACCTTCACATTGACAGGCTGGTTGACATGTCTGGCCTGATCCCTTCTATTACCTATATAGACTGTTTAGGCCGCACCCGTTCGGACTTTAACCCCCAATACTTACAGCTCATCTGGGTCACAGGACCTTCTTTCATCCTTACTTGGAGACTGCAACCTGCAGAGTTGGAAGATCCCCCATTCTGCTCTTCCATTGGCACCACCATTACGGATTATTTGAGATTAATTCTGACATGGCAGCACTTAGATTAATTGAATGGGACGAATTTGAGGTGGCCATTAGGGGGCAATGCTAAGGACTTAATTTTAATGTGCTCCGCCAGCTTGATAACACTATTTCTCAGCTCGAACGCATGCTTTTACACCATGAAACCCGAGGAATGCACATTCCAATGAGCTGAAATCGGTTTGCAGACACACGGCATGAACACACTGCACTGCTGGAGAGACTTCATTGTCTCAACTATTCAGCTCACTCTGCTAGAACACATGCCAGAGCTGATAAATCACTGCTTTCATGGCTTATAGACCCAAGACCAACTAACACCCTATACTAGAACTACGATCTGACACTGGTGTTATGCTCCACACCCAATGTGAAATACACAAGTGAACTCAACACTGCACCTCATTATACCAGTTGGTGACCACTGCAGCCACAGGGGACCTTGGCTCCTGGCAATCTAGTGCACCCCTGCCTCAATTTACTTCGGAACAGAGAGTTGAGCTGCATGACCTCATTCCACTCTTTGAGATTCTGGAGGCTCTATGTGCCCTTGCTACCGACTGGGCTCCGGAACTAGATGGACTTCCAGCTGAATTTTACAAGGCATATGCCACACTCTTAGCCCTCCACTTGCAAAAACTATCCAATGAGGCCATGTTGGCCTCCTGTCTCCCTGCCTCCCTTCGTTAAACAATACTAATTTCTCTCCTAAGCCGGACAGGGACCACACCGCACTATGCTCATACAGACCATTGGCACTACTCAACACGGACTACAATGTGCTTGCCAAGATATTCGCCGATCACCAAGCGCCGTTAGTACTGGCACTGATACACCCAGATCAAAATGGGTTTGTTATGGACTTTAATATATCCCTTAACTTGTGGAGAATTTTCCAGATCCTGGATTACACCCCTCATATGTGGCCCCAAGCTGGCTGCTTGGTCTGGGATCTGGAAAAAGCCTTTGACTCGCTGGAATGGACCTTTGTTTTTGAAGTACTGCCGCACTGCAGCCTAGGGAGCCGCTTCATCAAGATGCTGAAGTTGGTATATACTTCACAGCTGGCCAGAGTTAAGACAAGGAAGGCCATATAGCCCTCCTTCAAATGGTCATGTTACCTTACCTTTCATATTATTTTGGCAGCCTCCTACACGTCCTAAGACCTTTTTTTCAATTCCTCAAGACAATGACACAGGAGTTCATTTGGCACAACTCCTGCAGTAGGGTGGCGCTCTGTAAACTTTACCTGCCTACCGATAAGGGTGGAATTGTGATCCCAAACTTCTAACATTACTGGCCACATGGTTTGTGGGCTACCAGACAGCTGATGCAGCCACTGCCTCCCCAGCCTGGGCCATCACCTAATATCCTTCATTTGATCCATACTTGTTCCAAGGTAGCAGCACCCAATCCTTCTCTCTTGTAGGTGGCACACTGTTGTTAACATCTTTTTATCACAAGGTCGATGATCCAATATGCTCGACCACTAGCCTTGCTTGGTATGCCCAGGGTAGGCGTTCTTACCTACCGGGCAGAGCAGGTAGGTCTATACATCCTAGGGGATCTGTTCCATAGGGGGACACTCATCCCACTTGAGTCCCTGATAGAAGAGGAGGGTTTCCCCCCAGGCCTCTTGCTTCACTACAGTTCACTCATTGTGGCATCAGGGAGGAAATGGGATGATATGACACAGGAGCACGAGACGCACCTCAACATTCAATACCTCCACGTGCTATGCGCAGGTACTCACCTAACCCTCCGGCACACTGACTCACTGCTCATTCACCCTGCGCTGTTGCTATACCTTTACGCTGATGTTGGGAAATATACCCAATAAGGAGTGGTCCACTTTACTGGAAAGCCTGGTTCATGTCTCAAGGAGCGTACCCTTCCAAATCATTCAGTTTTATATTATCCACGCAGCCTATCTCACTCCCAACAAGATGAACCATTATTTCCGACTCATGGATGCAGCGTGTCCCTATTGAAGTCTGGTAAATGCAGACCTTTTACCTATATTGTGGTCCTGTCTATCTCTCCATCAGTTGTAACAGGGGATAACCTGACATCTGTCCTCTGTCACAGGGCGCGCCTCACTGCACACATGGGAGATCTGACTCCTAGGCCAACATAACAGGGACAAAAAACATAGAGTGACCTCCCATTTCCTTGACTTAGGTTTATTGCTGGCCAAACACTTACTCACTCAGAATTGGAAATCGCCTGCACCTTCCCTAATTGCGGCTTGGGCACAGTTCTTAACTACTTGGGCTCAGGTAGAGCGTTTTGCACTACATAGGGAAGACACAATGGGTTTGCAAACATATCCCAATGAGTCCCACTGGAACACTATCTTGACTGAGTTTCACTCTGCTTTACATCATGCTAATGACACCCCTGATTGTTCCACGGGAAACGAGGGTGGTGGTGCCAAACGGTAGAGGCCTTTCAAACACACAATATCCCACATAACACATTGCCCGCCCCCACATCTCCCGGACTATTGGACTGATCTGAGATTTCTTTCAACCGTCATGTTGATGTATGGTGCCACAAGCTGTTGTGTTGGAGGGTTGTGGGTCCGGATTTTATTTCTTATGGTTCGATGTTTAACATTTTTACTTTTTCTTAATACTTGAGTAATATTGAATCCTCCAGTTGCTATGTATAACTGAAATGGTTCCCAGCGTGAGTGATGAACTGGCGTAGGCCGCTGGTGCCCACTCTCCTGTTCTCTGCCATTGAGACAGCACAGCTTCCGGTCCTGTGGGGCTGGCGTCCCCAGCTAGCACGGTTTCCTTGTTTGGATGGAAAAAGCAAACATAATCTCTGCAGAGAGCGCAGCCTTGGTAATCTGGAAGGCCTCATCTTGCAGTCCAACCCCCATGTGGTCTTAGTTTTTGTCTGTTCTCTCAGTTGTTGAGTGAGGGCAGTGAGTTTCTTTTTAATAACTCTCCTGCAATAATTCACCATGTTGAGGAAACTACACACCTCTGAGACACAGGGGGTTGGCCTGGCTGTTCTTCAAGTCACATGCTTTCGCCGGATCTAGGGCCACATCCCTGACTGAGAACTGTTATCCAAAAGACTACGGAGTTCTGCATGAACTCACATTTCTCTTGTTGTAAGGTAAGTCCGTTGTCACATAGTCTCCTCAAAACTTCCTGTACCCTCAGGTGACGTCATTTCATGGATTGAGCGTAGACTAGAATGTTGTCATAGACATTCGTTGTGCCAGGTAGTACTGCTAACACAGGGGTGTGGAATTGAATAAAATACCTACTTGTCCATGAAGCAGTTTGCTTCATAAATCTACTTGTTCTGTCAAAAAAATCTAATTGTGCCTTTGGTGCCACGTAGTGCGGCAACAAATTATAGCAACTATTTTGTTCTATAAAAGCTCTGATAATAGCCTCTCTGATTATGCCAAGGCTAACACTGTAATAGGGCTTCAATACTATACTAGCAATTGTCTTGTTTTGCCACCTTTCAGTAAATCTACATACTGGAGCTGGAGGAAGCAGTAAGCATTAGCCCCAGGGTTGGAGTACAAACCTACTAGCATGCATGTATTAAGGATTTTCACCAGTTATTCTCTAATCTTTTCCTATGCTGAGAAAGTTTGGAAATGTACTTAAGACATGAGCAGAATTAGCAGTTCTTCCAGTCTACTTCTATCATATCAGATCTTGCTGTTTGAGTGTGCCGTGCAGGTGAGCATCAGGCAGGTACCCTGGAGGTTGTATGTGAGTTGGTTTGGAAAATAGTTCACTTGCTGTGCTGTAAAAGAGCAGCCTCACTTGGTGGACAATGTTCTAGAGTGTATTTACGTTTGGTCATCATCATTCTTCAGCTCGTTAACAGAATCTGTTCTAATGGTCTTATTGTATAATGTAATTATAAATTGCTGAAGTTGACTGAAACTGTTATTTGAAATATCTGGTGGGCAATGAGAGAGCTCAATAAGTTTTCCTGTGACAGCCTGAACATATTTCTACATTTCCCGACCTGTTTTCTTGCCACGACCTGCAAATGCAGATATAGTGTTGCAACCTGTAAATGAATGGAAAAATAAAATACCATCACAAACAATTTTGCCACGTTTATTAGCTTACTCATTGATAGGCACTATCCTTTGATGTTTCGCAGTACCAAAATCAATCAACAAATTTGAAAGATTTAAGCAGCTAAATGTATAAAGATCAATAACTGCTGGAATCAACAGTACGTATAGTTACAGACTTCTGGCCACTTTCACTAGCATGTCTTGCATGTAATAGTATTCTGGTATCCGCGTCGTCTTCATAACATGGTCAGAGTTCAGATACATTCAGATTTTTAGGAATATTCACCATGTTATCATCCTTTGTCAGTACTACAGTTTTACATTCTGGTATCTCAAGACTCAAAATGTTAGAAGCCTAGATTTGGAACAAATCATTTTTGTTATCTTCAGTAGAAAAGTTGCCCAGTTTTTTAGTATATTTGTTTAATTTTTTACACAATAGCGTGGACCAAAACCTCGCCTATTTCTTTCTTCCTTTTTCAGAGACCCCTCCATGTAACGGTCAAATACTATGTTTACTCGTTTTGATTTGTTAAGTATGTTCTTTATATAAGGCTGGAACATATAGGTGCTATAGTCTTGAACATTGCGTGCATTGCCGGGTTTTAAGAAATGGATTATCGCAGATCCGTCCATAATAACACAACTTGCAGTGTCTGTAATGTTATTCATGTTATCTACAGCACCATTAAGCTTTTCCAAAAAGAGATGATGTCACACTTTGTCCCATTACTTAGCAGTCCTCCCTCAGAAAGTGATGGGGATAATCAAGATTCTCTTGGGCCAAAAATTCCTTTAAATCTCCTTCTCTATCTTGGCAGGCAATATACAGTCTAGTGAAAAGTGAGCAGTCGCCTTTTAAGATGGATACTTTGTGGTTCACTGATTTTGGGACTACCTTAAGAAATAAACTTAGCTTGTTTCTAGGAATAGGTTCAAAAATAGATTTTTCGCAGCAAACCAGGCATTCTTTAACAAATGTTTCATATTGAGTTCTCCCCATGTCTTCAGCAAGGCACAAAGATTTAGTTGCATTATCACTCATGATTGAGTTGGATGCAATATTCACAAGATTTTGGCCAATACCTCAGGCACGAGGATTTCTGTTCTCATGCTAAAGCACTTGTGTAAGTTGCTTAACATGATTTACAAATTGAGTGTTGTAAGAGTCGTCTTCATGGTGAATACAGTTATTTTCGTTTTCACTGAAACCCATTTCTTTATAGAATTGTCCCAGTAAGTTGGGAATTACAGGTTCAGACACCATCCATTTCATGAGTGCACTAGGATTATCAAGAATACCACCTGCTTCGCTGTCTGTTTTTATATCCTTGTTACACTGCTCATGCATCTAATCATGAACTATGCAGGAATAAGGTCTATCACTTTTACAACCAACAAAATATCCATTCGAAAACTCTTCATAAACACCTGGAATTCATGTTTTCTGCTCAACATGTGTTTAATGAACACTGGCATCCATCTGGCATAGTGGGTGTGGTCCATAGCAAACATCAAACAACAGATCGTTTGCAGAGTTACAATAAACTTCTCAAAATTTGCTGGTGGAATGGTATCAAGAAGATGGAATAGCAGTAATTCAAGCTGAAGTGTAATATACCAATATTTGAAATGAACAGACTCTGCAGCTCTTCGTGTAATCGATTCTTCCATGAATATTTGCCCATCAGTATATACATCATAATCCTTCTTCAAAAGTATATACAGTGTTGCAACAATAACTTTGTGTATGTAGCCAGGTTGTTTTACATGAGACCCTTTAAGACATTGTCCAACTTTACCCTCACTGGTAACATTGGCTTCAATTAAAATATCGGCCAAGCCACTACCATATAGCCAATCTCCTAAAACTGCAAGGAATTACATCTCAGTGTGTAATCCTCCCATCATGACTACCATTTTGTCTTCCCCATACAAACCCTGAGGTAAGCGTTGTAATTGTTTAGCTGTTGAATAGACTGGTTGATCACATTTCACCACAGGAGTCTGATAAGGATTAATTGTGGCCCGTGTACGCTTTAGTATGTCAAAGAAGTGGCGTACCATAGAAGGAGAGTTTAATGACTCATTTAAGAAAGGTAGCAATACAATGTGGCTTTTTGTGACAGAACCTCTTCTGTTGGAGTGGAAAGCATCCCATATTGGTTACATTATGGAGATCAAGAGTTTGAAAAATCTGCAGCCATTCGTCTGACATAGGTTCATTATGAATAGGAGGAGGTTGGAAGGCACTGATATTACTTACAGGTACATTTGGCAGTTTTTTTGTCATTATATATGGCAACTATAAATACCACTCTGGTAGGGATAAAGTCAATTTCTTGATCCACTGATGTTCTTCAATTTTTAAGAAGGATGATATACCTTATGCATCGGATTTTCTTTGTATCAGAGTCATGTCTGTTCCGTGAAATGACTGAGTGGATGAAGGTGACTAGGGATTGTGATCAATATTGTCTATTGTAGAACATGTGAAAGTGGAAAGTTGAAGGCCTATTGGACACACAATCCTGTCATTGCAGAATTGCATACATTGTTATTTATTGTTGCTTACACTTCTCATACACACTCATATGACACTCATGCGCCCAATTTTTGCAGTTTGGAAACGAATTACCATTTTTGAGTATTAACATGCACCTTTAATCCAATATAAAGAGGTAGAAAAGTGTCATTTTTTTTGTTGCAGATGTTTAATTTGGGATTTGGCTTCTTAAACTGGTGTGATACCGAACAAGCTGTGAGACTGACAAAGCTGCACTCCTATTATCATTTACTGTGCTGTCATTTGAAATGTTCTAACCTTCCATAATAATTGCTATTAGATTTAGCACAGCAGTCCCTGCTGACCATTCTTGGTAATTTTGCTCATACTGTCCACCAGATCCATCTACTTCAAGTTGAAACATTTCTTTAAAAAAAAATAGTAGCTTTATTGGCCAGGCAGACATCATCCTGAAGAGAATTCTGTTTCCAGACACTGAATATATTTTCTCCTATATTGTTTTTGCATATTAGAAGAATATCTCTACCTTTTGGTTCAGCTGTAAGTTCTGGTATGAACACAAGAATCTGTTCCTTTGATTGTGTGCTATGTACATGTTTGTTTGCATTTTTTTTAAAATCTAATTCTCTCACATGACAAACTACAAGTGATTTGATGTTAGATAAAGTAAATGTTAGTGATACTTCAGAATTTTGAACTGTATCTTCAAGTTAGGTTATAATTTCACCTAATAATACCATGCCATAGATTAATGTCAGTTTGTTGTCTTCACTTTTTTCTTTGTTCGGTATTTGTCGAAGCCAGTTATAAACACTAACAAGACACTTTTATGGTACTTCGCTTCGGTCTCAACCATATCACAACCTTTTAACTTGGTGAGTACTTTTGGGTCACATAAAGCAACTGAAGCATCTCGTACTCAAATGCTCAATTCAAGCCTACACACATTTATAAGCTCTGCCCCTGACTCTTCATCACAGAAGAAACACAAATCTTTCAGTTCAACAATTAAAAATGAAGCATAGGTTCACCTTGAAGTACTCTTTTGAAAGCTGTCTTGAACTAGTTTTTTTTATTTTTATAACCTGTCAAGATTGTGTTTGTCAAATTTGTTTCTACACATTTTTTGGAATTTTCCACAGTTTTCATTTAACAGTTGTTCAATTAGATCATGATTTTTTAAAACAATTTAGTCTTGATGATTGATGGATTTCTTCTGACTGGACATTACCTTCCAGAACGCCCTGCTTTTGAACTGATAGCTGAGGTGCTAAAACCTCATTCTTCTCTTTGCAAAGAGACCCGCCACTTTTGAACATTTCCTAATTTCCTGTCTCTAATGGAATTGCTTGGAATGAGATCCCATTTGATATTTTTGGTCCTGCAGAATCAACACAGATTCTTTAAGTGTTTAATGTTGCTGTGGATGACATGATTACTCCAGGTGCTGTCCCTGATAAATGGGATGCGGAAACAGTTAAAAGCATGCCTTCTGAATTAGAAAGTTATGCAGTGTTTAAAACTGAACATTTGTATTCGAATTCTGCTAATTAGGGTGAAATGTTTTGTTATCATCACTATGCTCATCACTATTTACACAGATCTAGTCCTCCACATACATTTGTTAATTACACACAGTGTACACCAGTTGGTAGTTCAAAAACATATTTGAAAATGTTTACATATTTGTCAGTACACAATCCCTTTTTATTATTATAAGCGCACCCCTACCCCCGCACACAAAAATATGCTAGCTCAAACAAATTGTTTTTTTTTTTTCTTTCTCATTTGTCTTCCAGTTAACCTTGCAGGGCTTATGAGTATTGGAAAGAAAACATTGATCTGAAATTAATTTAGGGAAACTCGCCACTGGCAAGTCCAGGGCATTGACGCTTTATTTAGGGCTTGTCTGATTCCTATACAAATTATTTTTTCTGAACAAAACAGTGCAACCAACAGCTTGCATGGGTCTGGTTAAAACTAAAGAAGTGACCGCACCTAGCATTCCCTTCATTGCACGTTTTGACAATTCGCAACATTTTGCAAATTTTACAGAAGAACAACTAAACAATATGATAAAGAATGGTACACATAAATCTTTAATTTCAGGTCTGGACAGGTGGTTAGTGTGGCCAATCAACACTAATGGCTGTCACACATGTTTTATTAAACGCTTCCACTGATTTTATAGCGAGCAGACCAGTCTGCCCATATTTGCAATCACAACATTCAAGGGTAGTTACCATCTGTATCATGGTGAGGTTATGCCAGCAGTGGTTACAACATTCCAACTGAGCTGCAGTTAAGGAATTCTTATCTCTCCTCTCTGATGACATATATTTACAAGATTTCTTGTTGGATCCTAGATCACCATGTTCTAAATGTTTCTTATACATCATTTACATTGAGGTTTGGAAGATTTCTCAGCAAGAAGCTCTGAATGCATAAGATGAATTGACAGGGAAAATTTGGATAAAGCTTTGGCTTTTGTGGATAATGGCATAACTACATTGTCGACTCACATTGATTTTATAATATTGTTTCACTTGCATTCTGTACAATACAGAATGACATGTCTCTTCTCCAGCATGGGCAAAAGTCAGTTAAGATTAGGCCTGGGCGGAGTTTGCGTAGCCACCCTACGCGGAACTCCGCCAAGTTGGTAATAAAAACCAGTTGTGCTGGAGTTTCTTGCCGTTCCCGTTCGCTTGATGTTTAACACCACTGGCCAAATGAAGGACATCCTCGCATTGGAATTACCGCCCGAACGGCACCAGGTGTTCCGCATGTGTGCGGACATCTTGTTTTTTGCTTTGTTATGGTGCTGGGGCCTAGGTCTATATCTGTCCCATCCTACACTTTTAAGGCTTGTTTTCCCCTAGTTTGTTTATTATATTACCTTTTCTCTTTGTGTTTTTATATTTTAACTTTTATCCAATTTTTTTTGTGTTTTTTTGCAACTTTTTTACTTTTTAATTTTTTTGCTTTACTTTTTATTTTTTTCCCTTCCATCTTTCTTATCTCTTCCTCAGCGCCATGTCAAAGCAGGGGAGCGGCAGCACCAGGCCCCCAACCACCACCAGCAGCTACCTTCCTTGTGGGCGCTACGCCGTGAAGGGGTGCAGCCACGTGACATTTTTTCCAAGGTGGAGGTGGCTGCTTTGGTGTTTTACGTTCAGCCCCACATCCCCTCCACCTTGCCAGCATGCCTGGTCAGGTTACGGCCTCTGGGAGTACCAGCAACACTGTGAGAGGGTGCGCCGGGCTGTGTGCCGCAGCTCTTGAGGCTGGCGCACCCAGAAACAGCTAACGCACTAGTGGAGCCGTTATCATGGACTGTGAAATAGACTTGCTCGACCTGCTAGGCATAGATTTTGCGAGGCTTGTGAGTAATAATTAATTATTAGTTATGTTCTATGCTAATAGTTTCTTACCAAATAGCAAGCATGCTGCTCACATGCAGGTAAGTTAACTGTATGTTACAAATATAATATTATGTTATCATCATCTAGACAGGTGCTTGTTTTTACCTAATTGTACTTGTTTTTGGCACTTGCTTGGGCTGATTAAGAAGTAATGCAGAGACCCCTCCTGTGCCCTATCCTAAGATAGTCATAGTTAATATTAGTAGCATGTTCTCTAACTTCTCTGTGCCTTTATTACCAAGCAATTTCCCAGTGATCTGTAGTAGTTTTGCATGAATGTATCGAGAGATTGAGAATGAGATGAGTATTGTAGAAATCATTCAATGCAATTTATTAGCAATTCCAAAATGTGGTTTAGGAAATTTGGAATAGGATGGTGTATGATACTAGTATTATTATACAGGTGCTCTGAACCTCTGATGTAGAAATGTTAGTGTTTGCCTTTTCTTTAAAAAAATATATACATTCTTTGTGAGATTATTTATTAACAGTACTACTAATCTCTTCTAATTTTTTTCTTACATCATCCAGTATCCAAGGGCAGAAAAAGGGCTGGTAAGGCGGGTGGGGGAGGTGAACGTGCCCCCTCCACAAGAGCCAGGGCAGATGGCTCTGCTGGCCCCAGTAAGTTCTCCTGGTTTTTGTTAATAATATTTATTTCCCTAACGTATACCTCTCCACATTTAGAATTATTTTTTACCTTTTTACTGTGACTGTCTCCTAATTTGTTTTCCAACTCCTCTTCAATGTATTTGTTTTGTGAATTCTTACCTCTGCATTATCCTATTTACTTAGATACTTATTTTCTATATTTCAAGTTTCTTCTGCTGTGTCAGTGAGCTTTTCCGCTCCCTTCATATATCTTGTGGAGTGGTGCTAAGGCTCAGAGAACCCGTGTACTGAAGAGTGCATACCCATGTAAGGTGTCCTACTCATGTTTAGTGAGTAGGCTTTCTTTTTCTTGCTCCAGCTCAGTCATAAAAAAAGGAAAAAAAGTGTTTTTTAACATGGTCATGTAATTGTTTGTACCCTCCACTGTTCTGTATGTATTATTAGTATACTAGCAGTTTGACCGTGCACCATGGTTGGAAGTAAGAGGAGAATTGCCCCATTGCATTAGCCAACCAAGACCATATGTCTTTCATTGACCAATTCTTGCACCCTTTTATTTCTCTTGAAAACTCAGATTCTTCAATAACTAGTTCTGCCCCTCCATTACCAAAATCTCTTTTTTTTTTTTTTTACTTGACTACCTGGCTTTTAACAAATTGGCAACCAACAAAATGCCCACTTGATATTTTGAGAGAAGAGAAGTCTGTAGCCCAATATATAACGATGTATTGAGTTTGTATTTTGCTATTTAAAAAAAATACAATAGGGGGAGGTGTATTTGGTGTCTAAATTGTGTAATATTTTGTTCGATGGCATCTGTCGCTGTAGATACACATGTTCTGCAGAGCTCGCCATCTGGTGTTGGGTCGGAGTGTTACAAGTTGCTTTTCTTCAAAGAAGTCTTTCGAGTCACGGGACCGAGTGACTCCTCCTTCTGTCTCCATTGCGCATGGGCGTCGACTCCATCTTCGATTGTTTTCTTTCCGCCATCGGGTTCGGACGTGTTCCTGTCGCTCCGAGTTTCGGAACGGAAAGTTAGTAGATTTCGGAAGATTTTCGTCGGTATTGTTGTGTTCGGGATCGGCGTAGTTAGATTCAACACCGCATCGAAGATCGACGCGCTCCGGTGCCCTTCGGGGTACTTTTCGATCCCCCGTCGGGGTCTAGTCGGCCCGACCGCGTGTCCAACACCGCCGATGGAACGGACCCCGTTCCGTTTTTGTCCCAAATGCCACAACAAATACCCGTATACAGACCAACATTTGGTCTGTAACCTGTGCCTGTCACCTGAGCACAGTGAGGAGACTTGCGAAGCCTGTCGCGCGTTCCGGTCCCGAAAGACACTCCGTGACCGTCGAGCCAGGAGACTTCAGATGGCGTCCACGCCGACAGCGCACCGAGAGTTCGAGGAAGAAGAAACCTTTTCGATCCACGAATCGGACCCCGAGGAATTCGACGATCAAAGAACCGTGAGTAAGACGTCGAAAACAACACATAAGAAAAGTGACAAGGCCCAGGGGACGCCACTGCCACCAGGCCATGGCTCCACCCATAAGTTCGGTGACCGACCATCGGCACCGAAAAAGGCCCAAACAGTGCCGAGATCGTCCGACTCCGGTCGAGACACCGGCACGCAGCCTTCTCGGGATCGAGAAAGTGCTGGAGAGAAGCAACGACACCGAGATAGCGGTGTAGAAACGGCTCGACGCCGAGACAGCGGCACCGACGAAGATCGACGCCGAGAGGTTTCGACTCTAAAAAAGAAAAAAGCCACCTCAGAGCCGAAAAAAGATACAGGCAGGGTTTCGGTGCCGAAACAACCCGTAACCGACCCAGGTCCAGGCTCTTATACAGAGGAGCAATCACTGTCCTCTCAGATGCGAAAGCATAGGTTTGAGGAAGAGCTGCAATCCACCGAAGTGGACCATACGCAAAAACTTATTTTCATACAGCAGGGAACAGGAAAAATAAGTACCCTTCCCCCTATTAGGAGAAAAAGGAGACTGGAGTTTCAAACAGACCAGGCGCCACAAACAAAGATGGTGAAAAAGGTGACTCCGCCACCCTCTCCTCCACCTGTAATTAACGTCTCACCGACGCAAACTCCGTCACATTCCCCGGCTCACACCACCATGAGCCAAGGTGACCAAGATCAAGACGCTTGGGACTTATATGACGCCCCAGTGTCGGACAACAGTCCGGAGGCATATCCAACAAAGCCCTCACCACCTGAAGACAGCACAGCATATTCTCAAGTGGTGGCTAGAGCAGCACAATTCCACAACGTAAACCTCCACTCAGAACAAGTCTAGGATGACTTTTTATTCAACACCCTCTCCTCCACCCACAGCTCCTACCAAAGCCTGCCTATGCTGCCAGGTATGCTTCGGCACGCAAAGGAAATCTTCAAGGAGCCGGTCAAAAGTAGGGCAATAACGCCAAGGGTGGAAAAGAAATATAAAGCACCTCCTACAGACCCTGTTTTCATCACCACACAGCTGCCACCAGATTCCGTTGTAGTGGGAGCAGCTCGGAAAAGAGCCAACTCCCACACATCTGGGGACGCACCACCCCCAGATAAAGAGAGCCGCAAGTTCGATGCAGCTGGGAAAAGGGTCGCAGTACAAGCTGCAAACCAGTGGCGCATCGCTAACTCTCAAGCACTACTGGCGCGCTATGACAGAGCCCATTGGGATGAGATGCAACACCTCATCGAGCATCTACCCAAGGAGCTTAAAAAAAGGGCAAAGCAGGTGGTTGAGGAAGGACAGAACATATCAAATAACCAGATACGATCTTCTATGGACGCAGCAGACACAGCTGCAAGAACAATTAATACATCTGTGACCATTAGAAGGCACGCATGGCTAAGAACGTCTGGGTTCAAACCAGAGATACAGCAGGCAGTGCTCAATATGCCATTCAACGAAAAACAACTGTTCGGACCAGAAGTGGACACGGCAATCGAAAAACTTAAAAAAGACACTGACACTGCTAAAGCCATGGGCGCACTCTACTCCCCGCAGAGCAGAGGAACCTACAGCACCTTCCGCAAGACACCCTTTACAGGGGGGTGTCGGGGTCAGGCCACACAAGCCAGCACCTCGCAGGCAACACCGTCCAGCTACCAGGGACAGTACAGGGGAGGCTTTCGGGGCCAATACAGAGGAGGGCAATTCCCTAGGAATAGAGGAAAATTTCAAAGCCCCAAAACCCCTACAACCAAGCAGTGACTCAGATGTCACTCACCCCCTCCACACAACACCAGTGGGGGGAAGAATAGGTCATTATTACAAAGCATGGGAGGAAATAACTACAGACACTTGGGTCTTAGCAATTATCCAACATGGTTATTGCATAGAATTCCTACAATTCCCTCCAAACATACCACCAAAAGCACAGAAATTGTCAAAACAACATTCCGACCTTCTGGAAATAGAAGTTCAAGCACTATTGCAAAAGAATGCAATCGAATTAGTACCAAACACACAAACAAACACAGGAGTCTATTCACTGTACTTCTTAATACCAAAAAAGGACAAAACACTGAGACCAATCCTAGACCTCAGAATACTAAACACCTACATCAAATCAGACCACTTTCACATGGTCACGCTACAAGAGGTGTTACCATTGCTAAAACTACAGGACTACATGACAACCTTAGACCTCAAAGACGCGTATTTCCATATACCAATACATCCATCTCACAGAAAATACCTACGGTTCGTATTCAAAGGAATACATTACCAATTCAAAGTATTGCCTTTTGGTTTAACAACCGCACCAAGAGTCTTTACAAAATGTCTAGCATTAGTGGCTGCACACATCAGAAGGCAGCAAATACATGTATTCCCGTATCTAGACGATTGGCTAATCAAAACCAATTCACTAACAAAGTGCTTACAACACACAAATCAAATCATACAAACCCTCTACAAACTAGGTTTCACCGTCAACTTTGCAAAATCCAACATTTTGCCGTGCAAAATACAACAATACCTGGGAGCCATAATAGACACAACAAAAGGAGTAGCCACTCCAAGTCCACAAAGAATTCAAAATTTCAACAAGATCATACAACGCATGTATCCAACACAATCAATACAAGCAAAGATGATATTACAACTTCTAGGCATGATGTCTTCATGCATAGCCATTGTCCCGAACGCAAGACTACACATGAGGCCCTTACAACAGTGCCTAGCATCACAATGGTCACAAGCACAGGGTCACCTTCTAGATCTGGTGTTGATAGACCGCCAAACTTACCTTTCGCTTCTATGGTGGAACAGTATAAATTTAAACAAAGGGCGGCCATTCCAAGACCCAGTGCCACAATACGTAATAACAACAGATGCTTCCATGACAGGGTGGGGAACACACCTCGATCAACACAGCATACAAGGACAATGGAACGTACATCAAACAAAACTGCACATAAATCACCTAGAAATGCTAGCAGTTTTTCACGCATTGCGGGCTTTCCAACCAATTATAACTCTCAAATACATTCTTGTCAAAACAGACAACATGACAACTATGTATTATCTAAACAAACAGGGGGGGACACACTCAACGCAGTTGAGTCTTCTAGCACAGAAAATATGGAGATGGGCAATTCACAACCACATTCGCCTAATAGCGCAGTTTATTCCAGGGATCCAAAATCAACTTGCAGACAATCTCTCTCGAGATCACCAACAAGTCCACGAATGGGAAATTCACCCCCAAGTTCTAAACACTTACTTCAGACTCTGGGGAACACCTCAAATAGACTTGTTTGCAACAAGAGACAACGCAAAATGCCAAAACTTCGCATCCAGATACCCACACAGGCAGTCCCAAGGCAATGCCCTATGGATGAACTGGTCAGGGATATTTGCCTACGCTTTTCCTCCTCTCCCTCTCCTTCCTTATCTGGTAAACAAATTGAGTCAAAACAAACTCAAACTCATTTTAATAGCACCAACTTGGGCAAGGCAACCCTGGTACACAACACTGCTAGACCTATCAGTAGTACCCCACATCAAATTGCCCAACAGGCCGGATCTGTTAACACAACACAACCAACAGATCAGACATCCAGATCCAGCATCGCTGAATCTAGCAATCTGGCTCCTGAAATCCTAGAATTCGGACACTTACAACTTACCCAAGAATGTATGGAAGTCATAAAGCAAGCCAGAAGGCCGTCCACTAGGCACTGCTATGCAAGTAAATGGAAGAGGTTTGTCTGCTACTGCCATCATAATCAGATCCAACCTATACACGCAACTCCAAAGGATGTAGTGGGTTACTTGCTTCACTTACAGAAATCTAGCCTAGCCTTCTCTTCCATTAAAATACACCTTGCGGCAATATCTGCATACCTGCAGACTACCTATTCAACTTCCCTATATAGGATACCAGTCATTAAAGCATTCATGGAAGGGCTTAAAAGAATTATACCACCAAGAACACCACCTGTTCCTTCATGGAACTTAAATGTTGTCTTAACAAGACTCATGGGTCCACCTTTTGAACCCATGCACTCTTGCGAAATACAGTTCCTCACCTGGAAGGTTGCATTTCTCATCGCCATTACATCTCTAAGAAGAGTAAGCGAAATTCAGGCGTTTACAATACAAGAACCTTTTATACAACTACACAAAAATAAAGTCGTCCTAAGGACTAATCCTAAATTTTTACCAAAGGTTATTTCACCGTTCCACCTAAATCAAACAGTGGAACTACCAGTGTTCTTCCCACAGCCAGATTCCGTAGCTGAGAGGGCACTACATACATTAGATGTCAAAAGAGCATTAATGTACTACATTGACAGAACGAAAAACATCAGAAAGACTAAACAACTATTTATTGCATTCCTAAAACCTCATGCAGGAAACCCAATATCAAAACAAGGTATAGCCAGATGGATAGTTAAATGCATCCAAATCTGCTACCTTAAAGCAAAACGACAACTGCCCATTACACCAAGGGCACACTCAACCAGAAAAAAAGGTGCTACCATGGCCTTTCTAGGAAACATCCCAATGCAAGAAATATGTAAGGCAGCCACATGGTCTACGCCACACACGTTCACCAAGCACTACTGTGTAGACGTGCTATCCGCACAGCAAGCCACAGTAGGTCAAGCCGTGTTAAGAACGTTATTTCAAACCACTTCCATTCCCACAGGCTGAACCACCGCTTTTGGGGAGATAACTGCTTACTAGTCTATGCAGAACATGTGTATCTACAGCGACAGATGCCATTGAACTGAAAATGTCACTTACCCAGTGTACATCTGTTCGTGGCATCAGTCGCTGGAGATTCACATGTGCCCACCCACCTCCCCGGGAGCCTGTAGCAATTCGGAAGTTAGCTTCAACTTTGTATATTTGTATATATATTATTTTAGCCTTAAATAGGTACATACTTAGTCACTCCATTGCATGGGCACTATTACTACAACACAACTCCTACCTCACCCTCTGCGGGGAAAACAATCGAAGATGGAGTTGACGCCCATGCGCAATGGAGACAGAAGGAGGAGTCACTCGGTCCCGTGACTCGAAAGACTTCTTCGAAGAAAAACAACTTGTAACACTCCGACCCAACACCAGATGGCAAGCTATGCAGAACATGTGAATCTCCAGCGACTGATGCCACGAACAGATGTACACTGGGTAAGTGACATTTTCATTTCTAGCCGCACGACCACCATTGCCGGGGTCAGCAGCGCCAGCGCCAGCTGAGACGCGGCTGCAGGAGCAGATGAAGGGGGAGTCTTAGCAACACCTTTGGCGGGAGGTGGTAAGTCCTATTGCTTGCTTATTGACAATTAGTAATATAGTAATTACAAGGATGTACTAGTGTTGGCTCACTCGTCAACACCCTGCAGGTATAGCGGGAGTTAAATATTAATGGCCTCTTCTATCTGCAACCAAGCAGACTCTAAAGTTCATTAAATAAACTGGACCTATGATGTGTTTTGGAAAATAGAAAGAGGGATGGACGGGGAAAGGGTGGGTGAAATATAATATGGGTGAAAGGATGTGTGGATGGAAAGGGTATAATAATCATAAGTGGGTGATGCATGGTTGGGTGAAGGGTGGATAAAAGGGTATACAGTTGAAAGGATGCCTGCCCAGGTGGGTGAAAGAGTATGGGTGAAATGATTCCATGCGTGGATGGGTGAACAGACTCCAAGGGTGGGTTGGATCTCTTGGATGGGTGAAAGGATGCAGAGCTGAGTATTGGGTAAATGGATGTTGGTGAAAGGTTAGTTGGGAGCCATGTTTGAAAATTGGATAGTTTTAAGGGGCGAAGGACTGTATGAGGGAATGCGAAGCTTTAATGGTGTGTGTCAAAGCCAAGGGTGAAGAATAAGAGTACTAGTAGAACAAATTTGCAATGATGAATAGATAAAAGCTTGGAATGAAGAAACAAGGGAGCTCTTCTGGATAGGGGCATTCTTCTCACCTACTTTACTTGCTTGTAATGGTTTTTATTGAAGGTTTAATTCAAAGGGGTTGATGGTATTTCTGAATATTCCCTTGAGTCACAGTATTTTTCAAGCAGGGCAGGTAATATGTATCCCAGCATCCATTAACCATCACCTCCCTCCCTCGCTTGGCCTTTTACCAGTGCCACCCAGGATGACCTAACAGCTGCATGGTTCAGTTTGGCAGAATCAGCAGTGAAATGTTGGCTGTGCAATGTGCGTCTGTCTGCTTAAGTTAATTTAATGTGTCAAGCATTTTTCAATGCATGGCAAAGCAAAAATAAGGTGTTTTTTCCCTTCCCTCCCAGTGCCCACTGGGTCATTCACTTCCTTTAATCTTTCTTAAGTTCTGTCCCAGCCTTCTGAATAATTTGAAAAATTATTCTTTGCTTACACCACATTTTTCTAGCCAAGTGATATAAATATAATACATTATGGCATCCATAACTGATTTACGTCTGTTCAAATGTTTCCCTTTTAACATTTGCCAACCACAGTGAGCCACACTACTAGCCAAACCTTAGGCACATGATGATGAGGAATTAATCAGTAAAGTGTGTACTCTACCTTCCCATCCTAATTCCCTCTACCCTATCCTGCAGTTGAGTAAGTTAAGAAGATTCCTTTCCTTCCTGCAAAGCAAATGTATTTTTTTGGGAAAAAAGTAATTATGACAAAGTGTGGTGGAGGAGGGTGATGAGGACAGTGAGTAAAGTGGAACTAAGTAAGTGCCTTGATTTTCCTGAATGGGATAGTCTGTGACGAACACACCAAATAAAATCTTTATATATAAATAAATAAATACATAAAAAAAATATATATATATATATATATAATCTTGAAATGAAAGTTTTTTTAAAGATTTCCGAATCGAAATATCGGAGCGAGAAGGAAAGCTGTCTGAACCCGACGGCGGAAAGAAAACAATCTAACAAGGGAGTCGATGCCCATGCGCAATGGAACCGAAGAGGAGGAGTCACTCGATCATGTGACTCGAAAATACTTCTTCAAAGAAAAACAACTTGTAACACTCTGAGCCCAACACTAGATGTTGGAATCCATATGCACAGCATGTGAATCTGCAGCAGAACATGCCACGAACAGATGTACACTGGGTAAGTGACATTTTCATATATATATTCCATTCCTTAATCCTTTCCCCGTTCTGAAGTACATCGCTTTTCACACCGTCTACTTATGGCAGACAGGATGTATGCATGATTGATTTTATTATACTATGTGTTTTAATCAAGCTTGTAGTCTGGGTACAATTGAGGGGCATTTATTTAGGAGAAAAACAGGCCATTGGAATAAGATAATTTTCTAGTACAGCTGCCCTAGCTTCAGACACTAACGAGTAAGACTAGGGCAAGCCAGCTGAGCTAGCAATGCCACCATTAATTTTGCAAAACAAGAGAGAGAATACTTGTACTTCATAGTGCATAATGGCTGTGACTCTAATCATCGTAAAATTGAATGGCCTGATGTGACCAGCAAATGTATTGCTACTGTACCACTACACTATTTGATTTTAAACAAGTGTTTTGCTCAGAGCATTGTTTACAATTTCTCTTTTTTTCTTTCTTGATATAGCTATTCCTGCTGGTCCACCATTGCGGCAGGAAATAGTAGCGGGGCAGAAGCTTGAGGCCATCTGGGCCGAGTATCAGCGGCTGGTGGTCCTTGAGAAGGAGGAGCCAGCCTCCGCCAGCCTCCACCACCTCCAGCCCACAAAACAAGTGCCGCAGTTCCAGGGCAGCCGCCTTCTGCCATACTATCAGTGCTGACCCCCCACCCCATTAGAGGCCCAGCAGGCACGCATGGAGGGGCTCCTCAAATGAATCCTGGCCTGCCTTTAGTGCCTTCTTCTGCCTCTTTTTTAACCTTTTATTACAGTGGGTGGGACATGTTGTGAGCGGAGAGGGTGGGAATGGATTTTTAGGCTCAGGACTTTTCAACTTTGTTTTTGTTTTATACGGACAATTGGACAGTTTTTTTTTTTTTTTTGGACATTGGTTGAGGAAAGGGATAGGGGTGGGTCAGTTGTGGGTGGAAGAGGTGGGTATCTATTCTTTTTGTTAGCGACAGAGAAGAATAAGTATTTATTTACAGTTGATTATGCTTAAAATCTTTTTTGGGGTGTTTTACTTCCCACTGCTGCCTTTACGCAGCGTGTTTTCAAATCTGCTGATAGGGTATTCCTTTTAGAGCAGCATGTTTTAAAATCTGCTGATAGTGTATAACAATTGATTATGCGGTTAGGTACCCTTGTTCTAATACTCTCCTAGTCTCTGTAGTGCATTCAGCAAATTTTAACCCATAGGAGTGGGGCAGAGAGACTTGCCACTGCCAATTATATTGCCTAAATTGAAAGTACAACAATGTTCCATAATTCTCTTACCTGAACAGATGAAGCATGGGCTGCATGGTTCCTCAAGGTACCATGGTGGTGTAGTATTAGCATGCTAGCACACTAACAGTGAAGGCATTGGAAGTGAGGTCCCACTCCACCTAGGTGAACTCATTGAGTTGGCATTGCTTCCACCCCATCCGCCCCACCAAGTGTGTGATTAATCAATGGTGTAAAATATTAAGTAACACCTCAGTAAATCACACCGCCCAGGGGAAGAGGGTTAGGAATTTGATGAATGGATGGGAAAGGGATTTATGGAAAGGTCTGACAAAAAGACAAACACTACACAAACACAATATTCACCTGGGATATGATCAGCAGCCTGTTGTGGGAGGAAAAGAAAAAATGAATATGTATGACACAGATAACTTTACATTCTGTCAGCCCTAGTGAGACCCAAGTTGTTATATATCTAAAAATGTTCAGTCACCTATGTTTGCAAAATAGGACATATAACTATTGTTGAGGTGAAGCTAACACACACAGTTCTTAAAAAAAAGACTACTGAAAGAAAAATGATACTAGTCTGTATTGCCAAATTGGGTTGTGCATCTGCATTCTTCTTTGATTGCCCCGCCAATCTTCTTGGATGGCAGAACAAGAGTAAAGTCCTTTGCAATCATTCATTTTATGACTGTGTGATGAATTAAGTGAGAGCAATTACAACAACTAACAGTCACAGAGAAGTGGCTGCTTGTTTTGAGATGATCAAACTTGCAGCTGTCATGATCATCATCATCGTAACATTTAGCCTAGAGCATGTGCATAATGTGACATTATCCATCACATGTCTGTCTTCTCCAGTTACCTACAACAGGCCCCCCACCCAACCACATAGTTTCAGGTTTGAGCCAGCCAGCACACACACGCAGCAGCATTCCATTTCCAAGTCAAATATTAGACAGGCCTTTCACCACCAGTCCACATATTGGAGTAGGCATCTTAGACTCATCATCATCCATGTTGATTTATATGAAGTTGATAACTTCCTTCCTCTAGCAGTTGTTTAAGTTGTCAATTCACACTGTGGGTTCTTCCATCATCCTCCAGACTCTGATTAAGGATTATGTCCAACTCCATACTAACTGCTCCCAAGAGTCACAGTCTCCCGACCCAATTTAGAGAGAGCGACCTGTAACGCATAGCTGTGTTTAACAACAAGAGAAACATTGAATAGTTTTTTTTTGTTTAGACTAGATTTTTGTTAGCTAGCTAAATGGACTGATCAGGTCATCTTTGACAAATGTGAACCAGAAAACAAAGCAGTGTGAAAACACCAGCAAACACATTTTGCTAAGTGTCAGAGGGAAAGGAATAAAAATCACCTTCAGGAAAACAAATTATCTCCCATTATTAGACCACCAACATTGTAAATTAATCACAACACAAACTAGCATAATAATATATTTAAACAATAAACACCCGCTCTATCTGCCACCAATAGACATGAGTCACATGATCTCAGCATTGAAACAAGTATCCCTCACATCACTCAGGCATATATCATTACTTACCTGTTCCATTCAAGCATAGTGGCACATTGCTGATCCTCTTTGTTACACAAAACAAGACGCACATTGACCAGTAAGTTGTTAATCAAATATCTGTGGCAGTCCTGCTAGGGGCAAAAAGGAAGGATACTCACAAAACGGAGGCTGGCATTGTCTCTCAAATCTCCTTGAAGTGATTTTGGGGGTGAGGCTTCTTCAATGCACACTGGTCCAACTCCAATCCGGCCCTAAATGTGCCTAAACCGTTTGGGGTTCATTAGTCATTTGGACTGAAGCACAATATAAAATAATAATGTTCCCTCAACTAGCTATATTCTTTTTTTTCTCAAAGCAGTTAATCAATAGAAGAAAGTAGAAAGTTCTATGGTGCCCCGGGTCTAGTCAGGAAGTAGCGTTTGTCTTCAAACTCAGGTGGTTTGCCCAAAAGTTGTTCAGCTAACACACTACCATGACCTGAGTCTGACTAATCACCCTCATCCACCTCCTGATGTACTTTAGGTATGCTTTAGTTCAGGGATATGAAGTGATTATTCATTTTAATCATGGGCAATCTCTTGACGTTTTGGGGCAAGAGACTGTCCTCACTGTGACAACCACACCAGCTGCACTGAACACATGGTCAGCAGACACACTGGCTACAGGGCAAGCCAGATCCTTTATTGCTAGCCTGCTGAGGACTGGTCATTGGCGCTTCTTCCCACACCAATACGCAAATGGATTTTGATCCAGATAGACCTCCGTTGGGACATCCAGTTAGGCCTGGACCATCCTCTCAATAGTAATTGGTGCTCCACCTGGCTCACCCTCTTTTACCTTCGCCTCTGCAGTAGACTTAAGCCTGGTCTTTAGAAACCAACAAATGCAGATTTTGTGGCTGCTGCTCCTGCTCCTGTTCCTGTTGTTGTTGCTGGTGTTGATTTCGGCTGCTGTGAGCCAACAGCACTGTCCGGAGGATCTGTGGAAGTTTTAGGCTGCACTCCAGAACTTCTTCCTGTGAGTGGGTCTCTAATTTTCAGTCTTTGTTTTTCTAGGTCACTGGCTTTCTCAGCAATCCATGTCTTGCAGGTTGAAACATTCCCATCTCAAAAAGGAATGAAAGTGGAGTAATTGTTTGTACCATGGGTCAAGAATTGTGGCACTGATGTAATGTTTGGATGACACAATGTCTCTTTTCAGCCTTTTATTAACAGATAAGCAAAGTATTTAAGCTTGTTGCCAACTCTTGCACATCTGTTTTTTCATCCACACCTGCGTACGTTTCAGACACCTCCTTTAGCTGTTTCTGCAGCATATGCACCAATGGGATAGCTTGGCCCATAATACAGTCCTCCGTGCTGACTTCCCGTGTGAAATTTTCAAAAGAAAGCAGCATCTTTATCAGGCTTTTGACCAGGCCTCATTGGTCCATCTCAGTGATCATGGCTTTCACAGGTGCCTCCCCTCTTTGCATGACACATTCATTCATTCGTCTGTACTGCTCAAACAGACATTGCAACATGTAATACGTTGAATTCCAATGTGTTGGCACCTCCTGTATGAGGGGTTTAACTGGCATTCTATTATTACGCTGGATAATCCTCAACACCTTGCAGGCTTTTAAAGAATGGCTAAAATGAGTCCAGATTTGTCTGCAAGTAGACAGTATGTTGGTGATTCTGGGTTCTTTTTTGAGAAAGTCCTGTACAATGATGTTTATGAAGTACGCCAAATACAGGACTGTAAAATAGCCACTATCTGATATGGCCTTAACTATATTACTGCCATTGTCGGGGGAAACAAATCCATTGTTAAGCTCTCTGGGGCGCATCCATTTAAAGACCTTGTTGTTAAAGTCATCCAAGATGTTTGCAGCTGAGTCGGATTTCTCTATAGTGAACTGGGCTGACATCCATGATGACTGGCTCGTCGTCAAGACTTGTCATCCTCCTCTTCTTCATCCATAACACTAAGGCTTTCAGGAACCTTCATTGTCACTCCTTGCCTCTCCTGGCGTGTCTCAGACTGAGGTGGCATCCTAGTGGAGTCTTGATCATCATAAGGGGGGCTTGAAGAAGAAGATGGTGGAGATCTGGAAGACAGTGGATCTTGTGAAAGAGGAGCTTCTTCACCTTCATCAGCATGAAGCTCAACATACGGATGTGCTCCTACTTTTGGAGGAACTGCTATTGCTGGCTGTTGTTGTCTACTGGCCTGAGTTTCCGGCAGTGATGGGGTACTACTTTGAGAAAGAGATAAGTCCAATTCAGTGTCGCTGCTTGTCGGCGTTCCTGTGATTAGAGAGGCTGCTTCTGTGCCAGACATGGGCTTGTGCCTAGTTTGGAGTGGAGCAGCTGATGCAGGAGTGCAAGGATTTGGGAGGCAAAGAGTAGTGCTGGTGAAAAATGCAAAAAAAGTATATAATAAAATATAAAACACTGCTCGTACAGTACATTAAGTAATAAGCATTGAGCTGCTAGACATCAAACATAACACACAAAATGGCTGCCTGCCACATGGTCAGACATCAACCAGCAAGGAGGCATGGCCACCACAACAATGAACACCACATTCAGGCCTAAAAGCACACTGGCTGCCTACACAAAATTGCCTCCAGCCACATGGTCAGACAACAACCAGCAAGGAGGCATGGCCACGACCAAAAAGAACACATGCAGGCCTAAAAGCACACTGGCTGCCTAGATAAAATATGCCGCCAGCCACATGGTCAAACAAAAACAACCAAGGAGGCATGACCACCACAACTAAGAAGAACACATGAAGGCCTAAAAGCACACTGGCTGCCAACACAAAATGGCTGACAACCACATGGTCAAACAACAACCAGCAGGGATGCATAGCCAATACAACAAGGAAGAATACATGCAGGCCTAAAAGCACACTGGCTGCCAACACAAAATGGCTGACAACCACATGGTCAAACAACAACCAGCAAGGATGCACAGTCACCACAACAAGGAAGAATACATGCAGGCCTAAAAGCACACTGGCTGCCTACACAAAATGGCCGCCAGCCACATGGTCAAACAACAAGCAGGACGAATAGAAAACAAAAAACACACATAGGTATAGGACTATAATTGACTATACAGAAATGGCCCCTGGCCGCATGGCATGGGGAATAAAGACAAATGGTGGCCTATGACAAACACACTCAAGCACTGGCCAGATAAAGAAGGCATTGGTACAGGAGAAAAAAACAGCATTAAGTCAGTAATTCCAAAAACGAAAATTAAAGGGAATAGAAATTTATATACATCATACAAAGGCATCAAGTATTACCCTACCATGCACTGTTAGCAGAAAAAAAGTGAAATACTGCCTAACAACATTTTGTTATATTTAATCCAATGCCATCCATGGTGTTTCATTTCAACCGACATCACAAACACTTGTTTAATCATTCACCCACTACTAGTACTAGGCCTATAGCTCTAAGGCCTATTCCATTAGCAGACTAGGCCACTTAACATTAACATAGTGAATTAAATCAATATTGCAAATTTACAAAACAAAACATGGAGAAAATGTAGTGAACTGTAAAAAAAAAAAATTCCTTTATAGAACAAAAATTACTAGTAAAACTATAACGAGGCCCCAAATGCAGGCCACCCACCACAATAAAAAAAAAAATCAAATAAAAGTACAGATAAATCCTGGTGCATGCCTTCTACCAAACAAACAAGTTGTACAACACCGGTATACAAGTATTTTTTTTAACTTACTTGTGAAATCACAAATACAACACAGTCCTTAAATCCAGTGATTCATCCAGGAGACAAAAAGAGTGACCCCCCAGCTCAAAATCCAAGTGAAAAGTGACCAGGAGATGGACAAAGCACTCGGAGGAGGCTTCCGAACAGGAAGTTGGAGTCTCTGGGCCACTTCCTGTTGTTGAAAAAAAACAAATTTTAAAAATTACTCCTCGGACCAAGAAATCAACGCAAACGGTTTCTTAGAGAATATTTTTAACTCAAAGTTGTCTTTTTGAGGAGATTTTAGCTGTTTGAGCTTTGCCAGGTTGCAGCCGCAGTTGATCGCGCTCACTCGCGCTTGCCTACGTCACAAAAGACACACCAGAAGTCACTGGTGCAGCAGTAAATCTCACGGGCGGGTATAAAAATCTTGTTTGTGCTTGTGAGTGACCGGAAGTCTCTTGTCTCACTTCCTGTGCGTAATGACATTAAGAGCGTGCCAGTGGGGGAAAAACAGAAAATAACTTTGCTACGTTGTGGAGTCTGTTGGTAACTCCGGATTCGCAGCGGAACACAGAGTTGCCGAATCCACCAAACTCCCCCAGTGGAGCGGAGTTTTTCGCCCAGGCCTAGTTAACATCAAGTATGCAACTGAGTTTTACATTGCAGGTTTTGAAATTAAGCCCTGTGCCATGGAAATATCTGAACCCAACAGAGTTGTTTTTGCCATACAATTTAACACGCACACAAAGACTGATGGCAAAAAAAGATGCAACTTGCACAAAGTGGAATACTGAGATTTTAGAAAAATTGCCCTCTTTGGTAGCTGAAACACCATCTGCTGCGTGGTTGGTACACAGATTTATTTAGTTAACAGTCTCTACATTTCAGTTTACATCTTGTCTGAAACATTTCGCAGTCAGCAGATATGAAGCTATGGGGGAGACTTTTGTTCATGAGTCCTAGGTTTTACCTTTCAATTACAATTGTGTGAGGAGGGGAAACTTTGTCTTCCTTAGTGGAAACAAAGGTGAACCTTCATTGGGCCATTCCTAAGTTTGTAAAGAGGTGACACTACTTGGGAAATATAATGCTACCAAGGCCAATCTGGCATGCTGTCTAAAAGGCGTAACAGTCTCCTTGATTCGGCCAGTGTTCTGATTAGTTTCCAGTGGAAGTTATTTGATCCTGAAAGACCAAGGTTGTTTTTGGATGAAACCGGGCATCCCAATATGGTGATTGTTTCTAGGGTCGTAACTTGCTATAATAATGTGTTATTTTACCCGCACATACGTTTAGGGAAATTACCCTGAGGCCTTCCATCCCTGTTTTTACCATTAACTTTGATAAGTTACTCCAATCGAAAGCCTTATTGTTTCAAAAGGAAGTTGCATTAACATCTGCTCAAGAAAGTTTTGATCTTCAAGTTATAAGGTCTTCCTTTGAATTCCAACCCCTATTGTGTACAAATTTGCTGCAGCATTTTGGTAAACCTGTTCAACGAATATATAATGCTCCAAATACCAATGTTAGTGGCATCCTTTTTTAAAGCAATTAGGTCTGACTTTGTGATCAAACTGTATTTGAAGTGATACCATCTTTTTTACACTGTTTGCTGTACAGCGTATTTGGAGGTATACAGGTTGTGTTATTTCTGGTCATTGCGATTTTGGTCCTCTTTTTGTTGCTCCTCAATGACTGTTCCACCTCAAGGCCAAATGGTGATCAGCCTAGCACATGTCCTGCTGTGTAGTGAACACATGATACAGTATTTCAGAGTGTCTTTGCTCCAGGAACTGAAATTGAACTGATCTTTGTCTATCAGACCCTCGTGGTTACGATGTGTACAGCCTCTGTTCCGTTTTCTATTGTGTCTTTTCTACTGTGCACTAGACTTGTGTCTACCTATGCAATTAGTTCAATATACAGATATGGCTCTGCATGTGTATCCATTGAGGACCCACCTTCAGTGCTTTCCTATGGGCTGCCATTGCTGCTGGATGTGTACTATGAGCTGTGTTACCGGTTGATATGGATGCTTCGGCTCCAGGATTCCTTAGATCTGGCTATAATGTTGCGGTTTCACAACCAGCTATCATGCCGTCAGCATCTGCTGACTGGTCTAGATAAGATCATGTTTGTTCTTTGGAATTTGCTTCTCAGGCCACTGTGGAGCTATCGTCTGCAGATGCGAGTTCCTCCCTGGACCCCACTGACTCTGGATATGGAAACATTTCGGGAACGCCCCTTTTTGTTTTAAAACAAATTGTTTTATTAATTATGTGCTTTTAATTGGTATATTATTTAGAGTTGGGTAGAGAAATAAGATTTTACTTTATCCTGAACAACGTCAGAAATTCCCAGGAAAAAAACAAACGTTAAAGTGACTTTATCGTCAGATTTCCAGTGATCTGATTACCTTTGAAGGATGACTCCACAAACTCATACAGAAGTTAAATATGGTGACTCAGTGGTATGTTAGTGGCCAGCCATTTCAATAATTTTGAAGATCCTCAAGGATACAGGGGAAAGGGGGTGTTGGACGTCTTCTTGTTTCACAGGCTGAAGAGTAAACTGGGTGTTTATATATCATGATTCCCAGTACAGTCCAGGATTATTTGCTTTTCCAGAGAGGGCGGTTGAAATGAAATGTGGGGGCAATATTTATATGGATTGAACAAAATGATTTCATTCATTTATAGAAATATGCAGCTAATTTTGAAGTACATCCAACAAGTCTACAATATCAAGACTAGGTTGCAGATGTGTTCTGATTAGTCTGGTCAGTGTTGCTAAGTGTGTGAAAGCAATCATGAACCCCGAGTACTTTTAGTCACACTCTGGGAAATATGACCAGCATCTCAAAGTTAGAAATAACTGCAGAAATGATCAATGGGAGGTTGTAAGCTGTTCCCTTGCGGTCATGTCCATACTATACCAGATTCTTACTATGCACATGGAGGCCTTGCTCAAAAATTAGATTGGCAGTGGAAAGATTATTAAGGAGCATACCAAACACAATGAGGGTTTGTTTATGTATAGGCCTATTAGCACAGATAGACAAAACTTCACCAGTGGGTGGTTTAATAATCGCTGCAGGAAGGCCAAAAACAACCTACTCAAAGCAATTAACACTGGAAACTGCAGAGAGCTCAGGGCACATAGAGCTGCAAATAAGTGGGAAATAAAACAAGGCAAAATAGCCTGGAAAGGCACGTTGTGGGCAGATCTACTTGAAGCTGCTCAGACTGAGGATCACAGATGTTTCTGGCAGCTAGTTAGCAGTGGCAGCGGGAACTACCTAAGCAGTTGTGCCAAAGACTCTCCCTCACTTGCTGGGTATATATTCCTAGGCCTTTTTTTGTGCAGATGACACCCTCTTACTTGCAAAAGCTAGGGTTGACCTCCAAATTCTGGTAAACAGTTTTTTTGTGCATTTTGCAAAAACTATGGTCTAGAAGTAAATGTTGCTAAGACAAAGCTGATGATATATACTAAGAGGAGGAGGGTGAACGGAGCGGTTACTCTGAATAATGAGATACTGGAAAGGGTCTCTGAGTTTGACCACTTAGGTGTTAGATTAGCTACTCTGGATACTGGCTACCACAGATTACCAAAAGCTCTCATACTATAAACCACAGAGCAGGGGCCATTATTAGGATGGCAAAGAGGCACAGTGGTTACTAGTCACTCCTGCAGTAGAAATATGTGAATCGCAGGCACGGGGAGAGTCTCTCTACGGGATGGAACTTTGGGGTCAGTGCAAATTGTGCACTTTGGATATCAAGGAGAACAAATTGTTTAGAGCTCAGGGGTGGGAAAGGGGACTCCACTAGATCTCTGGATCCATCCTGGTGCAGAGCTTATAGCTTTAAGACCGCTGCTATACTGGGTCCACATTTTGACTGCCAGTGAGCTCCAAAGTTATAGATCTGGTCAGAGTAATGGAATGCTGTTCCAGTCAGCGGCTCTGTCAATTGATTGGCTAAGGAATATGAAAAAAACATGGCTTGAGTCAGTTTTAAAAAGGGTGTTAAGAGGATCCTGTCTCTATCCCGGTTAAGGCAGCTTTAATAGTCAAACATAGGTATTGGGAGAAGACACACAATCATGGTCCAAAAGGAGCTATCACAATTATAACTAAATGGGTCACCAAGACCTATGTTATGATTTTTACGCTCTTATCTTTCAGTGTATAGGATTATATCTATGTGTTTAATCCCAATGTTTAATTATTTATGGAATACTGTATGAGTTTAGCACTTGAATTATTTTAATGATGGAGCAATGTGGTACTGTGTTTATTGTGTTGATGATGAAATAACATGTTTTGATCTGTCAATAAATCTGAAACTTGCTAGGTATGTGGCTGAGGCAATGGCCTTTATACACTTGACCTGGAATTGCCCAAATATACAGCCCTTTAACCACATGGCTGCTAACATTTTCCCACCTAGAATGCCTAAGCCTTTTTTGCTATTTGGGGTCCTTTGTGCTTCATTAAATTTTTCCCAAATAAGGTTACCCACAACAATTCTGTCTCCTTTTTACCAACCTCATTTGGATTTTAAAGGTTTCCAGGGATTCCTCTAAAAAGAACAGAGAAAATATCTGAAATGCAGCTACACATGTTTTTTTTGTGAAAACATAGTAAAAAATATTGAGGAAGAAAAAGTCTCTTTTATTTCTAAAATGGCATCTAGGAAAGTTTGCTGGGCTCAAATCACCATCTTTCCAGCTTTGAGCAACAAGCACAACAGTATCAAGAAACATTTTTAACACAGTTTTGACATTTTTTAAAAATGTTCTAATTTTGTGGTGTATACCTCCTCACAGTTTGTGCTGGAAACAAGTGCTAAACTCATTTTTGATGCTGGAAAGCTATGCATGTCTGAACAGTAGACACAATTCTGAATTCATCAAGGGAATAGTTGCGTAGACTCCGCAAGGGTTTTCCAAATACACTAGGTATTGAAATAAAAAAAAAAACAAATGGAATAGAAAACAGCAATGTGTAACAATGTTTTTTATCTGTAACTTCTTCTCATGATAGCTAATTTACAAATCGAAGATACCGTTATGTCCGCTAGACTCTTTTGGTCACTGGGACGTATAGGGTTTGTAGGTTCTCCAAGAACGTAATTTACCTGTAGCCAACAGCTGAGCTGCATCTTCCAGTGAGTTTTTTTTTCATTGTGTTCCGAGCATACATATGGTAAAAAACATAAAGAGTAAAAAAAAATGGGTATGAAGAAAACCTATATATTTCTGAAATGTACACAAGATAGTGAGTTTAGAAGCATTGGTTATTTGTAAACCTATAAATTTTTGGGTATCCATACTAACATGGGATTCAGAGGGCATTATGCAAAATGCCTTTTTTCTTGTACATGGGCTTACTTTTTCGATCATACTTCATTCGACTCGTATGAGCCATAAAAGTCACTGAGAAACACACACAAATATTAATTACAGAAATAAAATGCTGCAAGAAACAGTTCTTAATACCTAGAGCGTATTTTTAAAGTGCTTATAATAAAATAATAAAAAAATGTAATCACTTAAACAACCATTTAATTACCCAAATGGGTATAAACAGTTTATCGATTTGTTTCGATGAGAAAGAAGCTAAACTGTCAGGGCCATAGTAAAAAGCGGGTCTCTCAAAACTTGTTTTACTAAACCTCAGCCAGGGAGTGTCTAAACATTTATATCAAGAGTCATGCAGTCCATGATTATTATAGTTCTGCACAACTGCGCTTCTGGGTTAGTCCAAATCCTGTACCTTAATAACAAAGGCTGCATCCTAACAAAATCTGGTATGCTGAATATCCCAATCTCCTCATGACAAAACAGTGCAGGACTGGACTGCGGTACTGCAAGCAGTCTTCTCAGGAACTTGATCTCCACTAATTCTAGAGCTTTAGGGTTAACATAGCCCCAGACTCCCGGCCCAAATGCAGCCACCAACACACATTTACTTTTAAAAATGCAAAGTATTTCCCTTACCGGCTTATGGCCCAACCATCTACAAAATCTAAAAACGGCATCTATTGACCGTTGAAGTTGCATGATTCCCAAATTTAATAAAAACTTCAAATTAAAACCAACATCAAAAGGAATGCCCAAGTAAGGAAAATGGGGGACTTCCATGTGGGGGACTTCCATGATCTCTACACCAACAAGTAAAAATGTTCTTGTTTTTGACAATTTGGGGGCACACTTCATCACTTAGGATTTGGCGCGGTTTATTCTCAGCTCTTCATGAATTTATTAAAAACATCTAACAGATGGTACAATGCATTTGGTGTTCGTGCTATAAGAACAGCGTCGTCCACATTAAGCAGAACGGGTATTTCTCTTGAACTCAACTTAGGGATATCTCTTCCTGACCTCAACAGGTAGTCACCCAAAAAATGAATATAAATAAGAAATAATGAGTGACAAGATGCAGCCTTGTCTCACCCCCATACGTGACAAAAACTCCTCTGAAAGATCCAGTCTTCTACTATAGCGCACATGGGCTGTGGTGTGATCATGGAGCCTACACAAAAAGGAGACCATAACGCTGCCAATCCCCATCTCGAGGATGACAGACCAAAGCTTTGGGCATTCTACTGTACCAAAAGCACAGATTAGATCCATAAACGCGAGATGGACAACACCTTTCTTGGCCTTGATGTGCTTCTGAATAATTAAAGGAAGGTTTAACAGTTTCCAGGCTTGGATGATAACAAACCATAAATCCGACAGAGCCTGCATCTCTGATGCCCATGATTCCAATTTAGAGACTAAAACTCTACCTAAGATCTTAACTGTACTGTCTAATAAAGATATAGGGCGATAACAGTGTGGTAAACTTTTGTCTCCTTTTTTTAAATATGGGAATGATAATAGCCTCCTGCCAAGTTTCTACCAAAGGTCCAGTTATTGCTGAGCAAATAACATTTATAGGGGCCCAGAACTCAGGAAGAGATTTAAAAGCATCCACTGGATCTCTGTCAGGCCCCGGGGCCTTACCTGATGGACAGCTCTTGATAGCTAAAGTGACCGCCTACCGTGATGGCTCTACATAGTGCTTGTCTTGCACCAAATTCACTAATGATTTCCTTATCAGGTCTCTGAAGGGAGGGAGCCATTTTAGAGCCAAAGACTTTAGAAAAATGAGTCACCCAATCACTACTAGGGATGACACAATCGACTAATGACACTACCTCACCTAAGGGGTTGTAAGAATTGGCCAACTGCCAAAAACAGCGGGCATCCTTCATGGCACTGGCTGTTTGTAAATCTTCCCATGCCTTTGCCCTGGTTTTGGCCTTTCTATTGCATACAGCTGCTTTATACAATTTTCTTGCCTGGTTTCCTTCTAGGTGATCCCGCGGGTATTTCTTTAATAAAAGTTTTAGAAGTTTATGGGCTTTAGAGCAGGTTCTATTAAACCACCTAGGATTATCTCTATGCTTAGGGAGTGCTTTAACCAGCTTATCTGCCATATAGCTGGGTATCCTTGTGTATGCGGCTATGACTTCAGGGGGGTTGGGGTCCTCCTGCAGAAGTATATGTGTGTGTGTGATTAAACACCACCAGATCCTTATAAAAAGCTTCCTTGCCAACTTTTTCCCATTTGACTTTCAAGCCTTTATTACGGCTGTGGTCAATCTGTGACTGAGAAATAATATAGTTCTCTTTAAGGGGGATTAACCTAAAGTCAACAAGTGGGTTATGGTCGCTCAAACATGAGTCCTTAACTGCACACCTTACAACTGCGCCCTAAAAATCAACACATGATCAATACATGAAAATGATTTATGGTCCATAAATGTAGGACATTTAGGCCTACAAGACATTGGCTTACATTTGGAAGCTAGAATAGTAGAGTCATCCAATTGGTTCTATTATTCTGTGTTCCTTTAAGTCTCCCAATGAAAAGGGTACCCCACTTGTGTAGCTGAGCATAGTGCCTGAAACTCAAACCACCCCATGCCAACTGGAGATGTCACATTTCGTTCAGTAAAATCCACACTTTTTTCAAATGCATGCAGCTGCGGATTTTGGGCGATAACTCAGCCGGCACCCAGGGAAAAATAGCAAACCTGCAGATTTCAGAAAATTAGACATTCCAGGGAGTCCAGAATGGTGAGACTTGTGTCACTCTCACAAGGTTTTTGTACCCAGAAGCTCCAGGTTTACTGTTGTATGTTTGTTGAGGTGGTTTGTCAGCCTAGAAATGATGGAACAAACAACATATAGCACAAAAACATGTAAATGGAGCATCTTCTCTTCCAATAAATGTGACTTTTGGTCCTTATTCCCTACTTTCGGAACGTAATGTGCAACATGGATGGAGGGGTTGTACAGTCATCTAAGGTGCCATGTCACCTCTGGATCCTACATCTGCCCCATTTTCTTTTCAACAAATATTTTTTTCACTCACAACCAGCTTTTGTTTGTCACTTGTGTGGGTGGGCCTAGTGCCCGCAATAGGAATTGTCCAAAAACGCAACACATCCAATTTTTCCACTCAAAAGCAACCCTTAGTTTGCAGTTCGGGTACCTGTGAGTTTTGGGCCCTAGGTAAGTTGGCATTAGGGGCAACATACCAAAACCCACACATTTCTGAAAACTAGACAACTTGGTAGTCCAGTGTGGTGTGACCTGTGTGGTTCTTGCTAGGTTTTCATACTCAGAAGCCCTTGCAGACCACAGACCTTGGCTAAAAACACACATTTTACTCACATTTCTGTGTGTTAAACTTCCAGGTTCTTCAGGAATCCACATATTCTCTATTACCCATTGTTCCCACACATCTCCTGATAAAAATGGTACCTCACTTATATGGGTGAGCCTAGCGATAGGAAAGGGTCAAAAACACACCATGGACACATCCAATTTTTCCCCTCAAAACAGACCTTTATTTTGTAATTTTAGTTGCTGGTAATTTTAGGCCCCAATTTGCTCTGAACCTGTGGAAACCCACCAAACCTACAAATTCTGAAGACTAGACACTGGAGGAGTTTGTGGATGGCGTAACAATTCTGTGAGGGAAACTTCCAGAACTGCAAGGATCCACAAATGACCAAACACCTTCCAATACAAATGTACCTCACTTGTGAGTGAGTGGCACTCATTTATAATTCACTATTTTGAAATTATTTTTGGGTGTCACCTAGGACACTAACAGTTTATGTATACTTGGGGGGCGTAATATGCCCCCAGGGGAGCTGATTTGCTCTATGGGGTAGTGTGAGCTAGGCCCCATCCCTGGCAGACCTCCCACTACAACTCTGCCAAACATAGATCAATAAAATAAATGTGCTGCTACAAAAATCAGTCCCTGGTGTTTGGTGGGGCTGCTGACTCTCCTGCAGGCAGATCAACATGATGTGCCCCCACTGGAGCCAATGTTTTCATAGAGGTTGTGGGATCTAGGCCCCATGCCTCAGGGGGCCTGCTCCCACAACATGCATACAACCCCTGGTGTTATAGTGTGGATTCCTGCTGGGATTGCGGTGTAGGAAAGTAGCCTCTTTCTAGCCTTGTTACCCCCACTTTTGGCCTGTTAGTGAGTATATGTCAGGGTGTTTTCGCTGTCTCACTGGGATCCTGCTAGCCAGGACCCCAGTGCTCATACGTTTGTGGCCTATGTGTGTTCCCTGTGTGGTGCCTAACTGTCTCACTGAGGCTCTGCTAACCAGAACCTCATTGGTTATTCTCTCTCTGCTTTCCAAATTTGTCACTATCAGGCTAGAGTCTAAATTTACCAATTCACATTGGCATACTGGTACACCCATATAATTCCCTTGTATATGGTACTGAGGTACCCAGGGTATTGGGGTTCCAGGAGATCCTTATGGGCTGCAGCATTTCTTTTGTCACCCATAGGGAGCTCTGACAATTCTTACACAGGCCTGCCACTGCAGCCTGCGTAAAATAACGTCCACATTATTTCACAGCCATTTACCACTGCACATAAGTAACTTATAAGTCACCTATATGTCTAACCCTCACCTGGTGAAGGTTGGGTGCAAAGTTACTTAGTGTGTGGGCACCCTGGCACTAGCCAAGGTGCCCCCACATTGTTCAGGGCAAATTCCCCGGACTTTGTGAGTGCGGGGACACCATTACACGCGTGCACTATACATAGGTCACTACCTATTGTAGGAGGCTGGACTGGCTTGTAGTGAGTACCCAGGGGTACTTGCACCTTGTACCAGGCCCAGTTATCCCTTATTAGTGTATAGGGTGTCTAGCAGCATAGGCTGATAGATAATGGTAGCTTAGCAGAGCAGCTTAGGCTGAACTAGGAGACGAGTGAAGCTCCTACAGTACCACCTAGTGTCATATGCACAATATCATAAGAAAACACAATACACAGATATACTAAAAATAAAGGTACTTTATTTTTATGACAATATGCCAAAAGTATCTCAGTGAGTACCCTCAGTATGAGGATAGCAAATATACACAAGATATATGTACACAATACCAAAATATGCAGTAATAGTATTAGAAAACAGTGCAAACAATGTATAGTTACAATAGGATGCAATGGGGACACATAGGGATAGGGGCAGCACAAACCATATACTCCAAAAGTGGAATGCGAACCACGAATGGACCCCAAACCTATGTGACCTTGTAGAGGGTCGCTGGGACTATTAGAAAATAGTAAGGGTTAGAAAAATAACCCACCCCAAGACCCTGAAAAGTGAGTGCAAAGTGCACTAAAGTTCCCCAAAGGACAAAGAAGTTGTGATAGGGGAATACTGCAAGAAAGACACAAACCAGCAATGCAACAACAATGGATTTCCAGTCGAGGGTACCTGTGGAACAAGGGGATCAAGTCCAAAAGTCACAAGCAAGTCGGAGATGGGCAGATGCCCAGGAAATGCCAGCTGTGGGTGCAAAGAAGCTTCTACTGGACAGAAGAAGCTTAGGTTTCTGCAGGAACGACAAGGGCTAGAGACTTCCCCTTTGGAGGACGGATCCCTCACGCCGTGGAGAGTCGTGCAGAAGTGTTTTCCCGCCGAAAGACCGCCAACAAGCCTTGCTAGTTGCAAATCATGCGGTAAGCGGTTTTGGATGCTGCTGTGGCCCAGGAGGGACCAGGATGTCGCAAATTGCGTCAGGAGAGAGAGGGGACGTCGAGCAAGACAAGGAGCCCTAACAGCAGCAGGTAGCACCCGGAGAAGTGCCAGAAACAGGCACTAAGAGGATGCGTGAAACGGTGCTCACCCGAAGTCGCACAAAGAAGTCCCACGTCGCCGGAGAACAACTTAGGAGGTCGTGCAATGCAGGTTAGAGTGCCGTGGACCCAGGCTGGACTGTGCACAAAGGATTTCCGCCGGAAGTGCACGGAGGCTGGAGTAGCTGCAAAAGTCGCGGTTCCCAGCAATGCAGTCTGGCGTGGGGAGGCAAGGACTTACCTCCACCAAACTTGGACTGAAGAGTCACTGGACTGTGTGAGTCACTTGGACAGAGTTGCTGGATTCGAGGGACCTCGCTCGTCGTGCTGAGAGGAGGCCCAAGGGACTGGTAATGCAGCTTTTTGGTGCCTGCGGTTGCAGGGGGAAGATTCCTTCGACCCACGGGAGATTTCTTCGGAGCTTCTAGTGCAGAGAGGAGGCAGACTACCCCCACAGCATGCACCACCAGGAAAACAGTCGAGAAGGCGGCAGGATCAGCGTTACAGAGTTGCAGTAGTCGTCTTTGCTAATATGTTGCAGTTTTGCAGGCATCCAGCGCGGTCAGCAGTCGATTCCTTGGCAGAAGGTGAAGAGAGAGATGCAGAGGAACTCGGATGAGCTCTTGCATTCGTTATCTAAAGTTTCCCCAGAGACAGAGACCCTAAATAGCCAGAAAAGAGGGTTTGGCTACCTAGGAGAGAGGATAGGCTAGCAACACCTGAAGGAGCCTATCAGAAGGAGTCTCTGACGTCACCTGGTGGCCCTGGCCACTCAGAGCAGTCCAGTGTGCCAGCAGCATCTCTGTTTGCAAGATGGCAGAGGTCTGGAGCACACTGGAGGAGCTCTGGACACCTCCCAGGGGAGTGGTCACTCCCCTTTCCTTTGTCCAGTTTCGCGCCAGAGCAGGGCTAAGGGGTCCCCTGAACCAGTGTAGACTGGCTTATGCAGAATTGGGCACATCTGTGCCCAAGAAAGCATTTCCAGAGGCTGGGGGAGGCTACTCCTCCCCTGCCTTCACACCATTTTCCAGAGGGAGAGGGTGTAACACCCTCTCTCAGAGGAAGTTCTTTGTTCTGCCATCCTGGGCCAGGCCTGGCTGGACCCCAGGAGGGCAGATGCCTGTCTGAGGGGTTGGCAGCAGCAGCAGCTGCAGTGAAACCCCGGGAAAGGCAGTTTGGCAGTACCAGGGTCTGTGCTACAGGCCACTGGGATCATGGGATTGTGCCAACTATGCCAGGATGGTATAGAGGGGGCAATTCCATGATCATAGACATATTACATGGCCATATTCGGAGTTACCATTGTGAAGCCACATATAGGTAGTGACCTATATGTAGTGCACGCGTGTAATGGTGTCCCCGCACTCACAAAGTCCGGGGAATTGGCCCTGAACAATGTGGGGGCACCTTGGCTAGTGCCAGGGTGCCCACACACTAAGTAACTTAGCACCCAACCTTTACCAGGTAAAGGTTATACATATAGGTGACTTATAAGTTACTTAAGTGCAGTGTAAAATGGCTGTGAAATAACGTGGACGTTATTTCACTCAGGCTGCAGTGGCAGGCCTGTGTAAGAATTGTCAGAGCTCCCTATGGGTGGCAAAAGAAATGCTGCTGCCCATAGGGATCTCCTGTAACCCCAATACCCTGGGTACCTCAGTACCATATACTAGGGAATTATAAGGGTGTTCCAGTAAGCCAATGTAAATTGGTAAAATTGGTCACTAGCCTGTTAGTGACAATTTGAAAGAAATGAGAGAGCATAACCACTGAGGTTCTGATTAGCAGAGCCTCAGTGAGACAGTTAGTCACTACACAGGTAACACATTCAGGCACACTTATGAGCACTGGGGCCCTGGATGACAGGGTCCCAGTGACACATACAACTAAAACAACATATATACAGTGAAAAATGGGGGTAACATGCCAGGCAAGATGGTACTTTCCTACACAACCCCCCCCCCCCAAACGAAGGACAATAAGACTAGCCATGACCTGATGAGTCTTCATTGTCTAAGTGGAAATATCTGGAGAGTCCATCTGCATTGGAGTGGCTACTCCCAGGTCTATGTTCCACTGTATAGTCCATTTCCTGTAGGGATATGGACCACCTCAACAATTTTGGATTTTCACCTTTCATTTGTTTTAGCCAAAGTAGAGGTTTGTGGTCTGTCTGAACAATGAAGTGAGTGCCAAACAGGTATGGCCTCAACTTCTTCAGAGCCCAGACCACAGCAAAGGCCTCCCTCTCTGTGGCAGACCAACGCTTTTCTCTAGGGGTCAACCTCCTACTAATAAAAGCAACAGGTTGATCCTGGCCCTCAGAATTAAGTTGTGATAGGACTGCTCCTACTCCTAATTCAGATGCATCAGTTTGGACATATAATTTTTTAGAGTAACAAGGGTTTTTCAGGACAGGTGCAGAGCACATGGCCTGCTTCAGCTCCTCAAAAGCTTTCTGACAGTTTGCTGTCCATAATACCTTTTTAGGCATTTTCTTGTATGTGAGGTCATTAAGAGGGGCTGCAATGGAGCCATAGTTCTTAATGAACCTCCTGTAATACCCAGTGAGGCCTAGGAAGGCTCTCACCTGAGTCTGAGTAGTAGGGGGAACCCAATCAATAATTGTTTGGATTTTCCCCTGAAGTGGTGCAATCTGTTCCCCACCAACAAGGTGTCCCCGATAAACCACCTTACCGTGCCCTATCTGGCACTTTGAAGCCTTGATAGTGAGGCCTGCCTTTTGCAGGGCCTCTAAAACTTTCCATAGGTGGACCAGGTGATCATCCCAGCTGGAGCTAAAGACAGCTATATCGTCCAAATATGCTGCACTGAAAGCTTCCAGCCCTTGCAGGACTGTGTTCACCAACCTCTGAAAAGTGGCAGGTGCATTTTTCAATCCAAAAGGCATTACAGTGAACTGGTAATGGCCTCCAATGGTTGAAAATGCTGTTTTAGGTTTAGCATCTTCTGATAATTTGATCTGCCAATACCCTGCAGTCAAATCAAAAGTGCTTAGATACTTGGCAGATGCCAGTGTATCTATGAGCTCATCTGCCCTGGGTATAGGGTGAGCATCAGTTTTGGTTACCTGGTTGAGACCTCTGTAGTCTACACAAAACCGCATTTCCTTCTTTCCATCTTTGGAATGGGGTTTTGGTACAAGTACCACAGGAGAAGCCCATGGACTGTCAGAGTGCTCAACCACTCCCAATTCTAGCATTTTCTGCACCTCTTGCTTTATGCAGTCCCTGACATGGTCAGGCTGCCTATAGATCTTACTTTTGACAGGTAAACTGTCTCCAGTATCTATAGTGTGCTCACACCAAGAAGTGGTACCTGGCACAGTAGAGAAGAGTTCAGAAAACTGACCCAGGAGATTTATGCAATGGTCTTTCTGCTCAGCAGTAAGACAATCAGCCAAAACTACCCCTTCCACAAGAGCATCTTGTTCTGTGGAAGAGAAGAGATCAGGTAGAGGATCACTGTCTTCTTCCTGTCCCTCATCAGTTGCCATGAGCAGGGTGAGATCAGCCCTGTCATAGTAGGGTTTCAGGCGGTTGACAAGGAGCACCCTAAAGGGGACTCCTGGCAGTGCCTAAGTCAACTAAATAGGTGACTTCACCCTTTTTCTCAACAATTGTGTGGGGTCCACTCCATTTATCTTGGAGTGCTCTTGGGGCCACAGGCTCCAAGACCCACACTTTCTGCCCTGGTTTGTACTGAACCAAAACAGCCTTCTGATCATGCCATTGCTTTTGGAGCTCTTGGCTGGCCTGAAGGTTTTTACTGGCCTTTTTCATATACTCATCCATCCTTGATCTGAGGCCAAGTACATAATCCACAATATCTTGTTTTGGAGCTTTTACAGGTTGTTCCCAACCCTCCTTGACAAGTGTTAGTGGACCCCTAACAGGGTGACCAAAGAGGAGTTCAAAGGGGCTGAAGCCCACTCCTTTCTGGGGTACCTCCCTGTAGGCAAAAAGGAGGCATGGTAACAGGATATCCCATCTCCTGCTGAGTTTTTCAGGGAGACCCATAATCATGCCTTTGAGAGTTTTGTTAAATCTCTCCACCAGTCCATTTGTTTGTGGATGATAGGGTGTAGTGAACTTGTAAGTCACACCACACTCCTTCCACATGGCCTTTAAGTATGAAGACATGAAATTGCTTCCCCTGTCTGATACTACTTCCTTTGGGAAGCCCAACGTAGAAAATATTCCCAGGAGGGCCTTTGCCACTGCAGGTGCTGTAGTGGTCCTTAAAGGAATTGCTTCAGGATATCTTGTGGCATGGTCCACTACCACCAAGATAAACCTATTGCCTGAAGCAGTAGGAGGGTCAAGGGGGCCAACTATGTCAACCCCTACCCTTTCAAAGGGAACCCCAACCACAGGCAGTGGGATAAGGGGTGCCTTTGGAGTGCCACCTGTCTTGCCACTGGCTTGACAGGTTTCACAGGACTTACAAAATTCCTTTGTGTCCTCAGACATCCTAGGCCAATGAAACAGGGGAACAAGCCTGTCCCAAGTTTTCATTTGCCCCAGATGTCCAGCTAGGGGAATGTCTTGGGCTAGAGTTAGGAGGAACTTTCTGTACTCCTGAGGAATCACTAACCTCCTGGCAGTTCCAGGTTTAGGATCCCTTGCTTCAGTGTACAAGAGGTTGTCCTCCCAGTAAACTCTGTGAGAGTCACTGACATCCCCATTAGCCTGTTTGACAGCTTGCTGTCTTAGACCCTCTAGTGTGGGACAGGTTTGCTGTGCCACACTCAGCTCCTCCCTGGCAGGCCCCCCTTCACCCAAAAGCTCAGCAGTGTCTGCTTCCAGCTCCTCTGGTGTAGGTTCTGCACTGGGTGGAAATTCTTCTTCCTCAGAAGTAGAATCCACTGTAGAGGGAGGGATAGTAGGAAGTGGTTTGCTTCTACTAGCCCTAGCTTTAGGGAGCACTTGGTCCATTGTTCCAGGATCCAAGCTTCCCTGTCCTTTTTGCTTTTTGGCCTGAGCCCTGGTTAAAGCAAAAATATGCCCTGGGATGCCCAGCATTGCTGCATGGGCCTCCAACTCCACATCTGACCAAGCTGATGTCTCCAAATCATTTCCTAGTAGACAGTCTACAGGTAAATCTGTGGCTACCACAACTTTCTTTGGACCAGTAACCCCCCCCCCAGTTGAGATTTACAACAGCCATGGGGTGGCTAAGTGTGTTGTTGTGAGCATCGGTTACTTGGTACTGGTGACCAAGTAGGTGTTGTTCAGGGTGGACCAGTTTCTCTATGACCATAGTCACACTGGCTCCAGTGTCCCTGTAGGCCTGAACCTCAACACCATTTATTAGGGGTAGCTGCTTGTACTTATCCATATTAAGGGGACAAGCAACTAAGGTGGCTAAATCAATGGCCCCCTCAGAGACTAATATAGCCTCTGTGGTCTCCCTAACAAGACCAACCCCAACTAAGTTACCAATAGTGAGCCCAGCTACTCCCTTGGATTGGCTATTAGTAGGTTTGCTCCCACCACCACTGCTATTAGTAGGGACACTAGGTGTAGCAGTAGGGGTTGTAGTGGTAGGAGGCTTGGTGCTTTTATTTGGACAACTGGGATCTGTTGTCCAATGGCCTTTTATTTGACATAAATAGCACCATGGTTTCTTTTCCTTGTTTTGATTAGAAGAGGATTTGGGCCCACCACCCCCACCAGAGTGTTTTTGTGGGCCTGATGAAGACTCATTTTTAGATTTGTCCCCAACCTTGTCAGAAGACTTACCATCCTTCTTCTTGTTGCCATCTTTGTCACCCCCTCTATGAACTTTTCTGTTCACCCTTGTTCTGACCCATTTGTCTGCCTTCTTTCCAAATTCTTGGGGAGAGGTCAGATCAGAGTCCACCAAGTACTGGTGCAACAAATCAGACACACAATTATTAAGAATATGCTCTCTCAGGATCAAGTTATACAGGCTGTCATAATCAGTAACTTTACTGCCATGTAACCACCCCTCCAAGGACTTCACTGAATGGTCAATGAAATCAACCCAGTCTTGTGAAGACTCCTTTTTGGTCTCTCTGAACTTTATCCTGTATTGTTCAGTGGTTAAGCCATAACCATCCAGGAGTGCATTCTTAAGAACTTTGTAATCATTAGCTTCATTTTCTTTCACAGTAAGGAGCCTATCCCTACCTTTTCCACTAAATGATAGCCATAGGATAGCAGCCCACTGCCTTTGAGGGACATCCTGTACAGCACAGGCCCTCTCAAGTGCAGCAAACCACTTGTTAATGTCATCCCCCTCCTTATAAGGGGGAACTATCTTGTGCAGATTCCTGGAATCATGCTCTTTTGCAGGATGACTATGGGGAATACTGCTGCTGCCACCATGGGTTTCTAAACCCAGTTTCTGTCTCTCCTTCTCTACTTCCAAAGTCTGTCTATCCAAATCCAGCTGTTGCTTCTTGAGCTTCAGTCTGGTTTGTTCCACTCTCAATCTATTGAGCTCCCTTTCTAACAATCTGTCATCAGGGTGGGTGGGAGGGACATGTCTTGAAACAGAAGTATGATGAAAATGGACAGAATGAGACCTGTCCCTTACAGAGGGCACCCTAACAGCTTGGCTAACAGAAACATCATTTCTACTGTGATGAGAATGAATTCTCTTGCTATGATGTGAGACAACACTATCTGTATGGTGTGACTCAACATCACTACCAACTATGCTAGACTGTCTAGTAATGGGCAGGCTTGGAAGTTTCTTTCCTGAATCTTTTCCTGGGGGAGTCCCTGGATCAGATTGGGAACCATTAGCTGCTTTTTCTACAGATGGGGCACTTTTAGCCTTATCTTGTTCTCTAAGCATGTTAAGCAATAATTCCAAGGAAGGATTCTTCCCTACACTCAAACCTCTTTCTACACAGAGACTCCTTGCTCCTTTCCAGCTAAGGTGGTCATATGCATGTTTGGACAGATCAACATTTTGGCCTGTGCCAGACATTTTTAGAAAGAGTTAGAGTGATAGAAAAAGGAAAAAAGTTTTCAGAACTTTTAGAAAGACAGAAAAAAAAAGTTTTAAAACTTTTTAGAAAGTTAGAAGTACTTTTCAGCACTTAGAAAAGAGTGAAAAGAGGAAATGCAAAACTTTTTGGTTATGTGTATATACACTGACCTTGTTTTGTATATTTTTCTCTTATGAAAAGTACAATGACGAGTGGTAAGTAGTCTCAAAGCACTTATCCCACTGCTGCGCAACCAATGTAGGAGGCTGGACTGGCTTGTAGTGAGTACCTAGCGGTACTTGCACCTTGTACCAGGCCCAGTTATCCCTTATTAGTGTATAGGGTGTCTAGCAGCATAGGCTGATAGATAATGGTAGCTTAGCAGAGCAGCTTAGGCTGAACTAGGAGACGAGTGAAGCTCCTACAGTACCACCTAGTGTCATATGCACAATATCATAAGAAAACACAATACACAGATATACTAAAAATAAAGGTACTTTATTTTTATGACAATATGCCAAAAGTATCTCAGTGAGTACCCTCAGTATGAGGATAGCAAATATACACAAGATATATGTACACAATACCAAAATATGCAGTAATAGTATTAGAAAACAGTGCAAACAATGTATAGTTACAATAGGATGCAATGGGGACACATAGGGATAGGGGCAGCACAAACCATATACTCCAAAAGTGGAATGCGAACCACGAATGGACCCCAAACCTATGTGACCTTGTAGAGGGTCGCTGGGACTATTAGAAAATAGTAAGGGTTAGAAAAATAACCCACCCCAAGACCCTGAAAAGTGAGTGCAAAGTGCACTAAAGTTCCCCAAAGGACAAAGAAGTTGTGATAGGGGAATACTGCAGGAAAGACACAAACCAGCAATGCAACAACAATGGATTTCCAGTCGAGGGTACCTGTGGAACAAGGGGATCAAGTCCAAAAGTCACAAGCAAGTCGGAGATGGGCAGATGCCCAGGAAATGCCAGCTGTGGGTGCAAAGAAGCTTCTACTGGACAGAAGAAGCTTAGGTTTCTGCAGGAACGACAAGGGCTAGAGACTTCCCCTTTGGAGGACGGATCCCTCACGCCGTGGAGAGTCGTGCAGAAGTGTTTTCCCGCCGAAAGACCGCCAACAAGCCTTGCTAGTTGCAAATCATGCGGTAAGCGTTTTTGGATGCTGCTGTGGCCCAGGAGGGACCAGGATGTCGCAAATTGCGTCAGGAGAGAGAGGGGACGTCGAGCAAGACAAGGAGCCCTAACAGCAGCAGGTAGCACCCGGAGAAGTGCCAGAAACAGGCACTAAGAGGATGCGTGAAACGGTGCTCACCCGAAGTCGCACAAAGAAGTCCCACGTCGCCGGAGAACAACTTAGGAGGTCGTGCAATGCAGGTTAGAGTGCCGTGGACCCAGGCTGGACTGTGCACAAAGGATTTCCGCCGGAAGTGCATGGAGGCCGGAGTAGCTGCAAAAGTCGCGGTTCCCAGCAATGCAGTCTGGCGTGGGGAGGCAAGGACTTACCTCCACCAAACTTGGACTGAAGAGTCACTGGACTGTGTGAGTCACTTGGACAGAGTTGCTGGATTCGAGGGACCTCGCTCGTCGTGCTGAGAGGAGGCCCAAGGGACTGGTAATGCAGCTTTTTGGTGCCTGCGGTTGCAGGGGGAAGATTCCTTCGACCCACGGGAGATTTCTTCGGAGCTTCTAGTGCAGAGTGGAGGCAGACTACCCTCACAGCATGCACCACCAGGAAAACAGTCGAGAAGGCGGCAGGATCAGCGTTACAGAGTTGCAGTAGTCGTCTTTGCTAATATGTTGCAGTTTTGCAGGCATCCAGCGCGGTCAGCAGTCGATTCCTTGGCAGAAGGTGAAGAGAGAGATGCAGAGGAACTCGGATGAGCTCTTGCATTCGTTATCTAAAGTTTCCCCAGAGACAGAGACCCTAAATAGCCAGAAAAGAGGGTTTGGCTACCTAGGAGAGAGGATAGGCTAGCAACACCTGAAGGAGCCTATCAGAAGGAGTCTCTGACGTCACCTGGTGGCCCTGGCCACTCAGAGCAGTCCAGTGTGCCAGCAGCATCTCTGTTTGCAAGATGGCAGAGGTCTGGAGCACACTGGAGGAGCTCTGGACACCTCCCAGGGGAGTGGTCACTCCCCTTTCCTTTGTCCAGTTTCGCGCCAGAGCAGGGCTAAGGGGTCCCCTGAACCGGTGTAGACTGGCTTATGCAGAATTGGGCACATCTGTGCCCAAGAAAGCATTTCCAGAGGCTGGGGGAGGCTACTCCTCCCCTGCCTTCACACCATTTTCCAGAGGGAGAGGGTGTAACACCCTCTCTCAGAGGAAGTTCTTTGTTCTGCCATCCTGGGCCAGGCCTGGCTGGACCCCAGGAGGGCAGATGCCTGTCTGAGGGGTTGGCAGCAGCTGCAGTGAAACCCCGGGAAAGGCAGTTTGGCAGTACCAGGGTCTGTGCTACAGGCCACTGGGATCATGGGATTGTGCCAACTATGCCAGGATGGTATAGAGGGGGCAATTCCATGATCATAGACATATTACATGGCCATATTCGGAGTTACCATTGTGAAGCCACATATAGGTAGTGACCTATATGTAGTGCACGCGTGTAATGGTGTCCCCGCACTCACAAAGTCCGGGGAATTGGCCCTGAACAATGTGGGGGCACCTTGGCTAGTGCCAGGGTGCCCACACACTAAGTAACTTAGCACCCAACCTTTACCAGGTAAAGGTTAGACATATAGGTGACTTATAAGTTACTTAAGTGCAGTGTAAAATGGCTGTGAAATAACGTGGACGTTATTTCACTCAGGCTGCAGTGGCAGGCCTGTGTAAGAATTGTCAGAGCTCCCTATGGGTGGCAAAAGAAATGCTGCTGCCCATAGGGATCTCCTGGAACCCCAATACCCTGGGTACCTCAGTACCATATACTAGGGAATTATAAGGGTGTTCCAGTAAGCCAATGTAAATTGGTAAAATTGGTCACTAGCCTGTTAGTGACAATTTGAAAGAAATGAGAGAGCATAACCACTGAGGTTCTGATTAGCAGAGCCTCAGTGAGACAGTTAGTCACTACACAGGTTACACATTCAGGCACACTTATGAGCACTGGGGCCCTGGATGACAGGGTCCCAGTGACACATACAACTAAAACAACATATATACAGTGAAAAATGGGGGTAACATGCCAGGCAAGATGGTACTTTCCTACACCTATGTATAGCGTCACAATGTAAACTCCGAACATGGGCATGTAACATGTCTAAGATCATGGAATTGTCACCCCAATACCATTCTGGTATTGGGGGTTCAATTCCATGATCCCCCGGGTCTCTAGCACAGAACCCGGGTACTGCCAAACTGCCTTTCCGGGGTCTCCACTGCAGCTGCTGCTGCTGCCAACCCCTCAGGCAGGTTTTTGCCCTCCTGGGGTCCAGGCAGCCCTGGCCCAGGAAGGCAGAACAAAGGATTTCCTCTGAGAGAGGGTGTTACACCCTCTACCTTTGGAAATATGTGTGAAGGGCTGGGGAGTAGTAGCCTCCCCCAGCCTCTGGAAATGCTTTGATGGGCACAGATGGTGCCCATCTCTGCATAAGCCAGTCTACACCGGTTCAGGGATCCCCCAGCCCTGCTCTGGCGCGAAACTGGACAAAGGAAAGGGGAGTGACCACTCCCCTGACCAGTACCTGCCAGGGGAGGTTCCCAGAGCTCCTCCAGTGTGTCCCAGACCTCTGCCATCTTGGAAACAGAGGTGTTGGGTGCACACTGGACTGCTCTGAGTGGCCAGTGCCAGCAGGTGATGTCAGAGGCTCCTTCTAAGCCAATCCTCCTAACTTGGTAGCCCAACCTCCTTTTCTGGCTATTTAGGGTCTCTGATTTGGGGGATTCTTCAGATAACGAATGCAAGAGCTCACCAGAGTTCATCTGCATCTCCCTCTTCACCTACTACCAAAGGATCGACTGCTGACTGCTCCAGGACGCCTGCAAAACCGCAACAAAGTAGCAAGACGACTACCAGCAACATTGTAGTGCCTAATCCTGCCGGCTTTCTCGACTGTTTCCAGGTGGTGCATGCTCTGGGGGTAGGTTGCCTTCACCCTGCACCTGAATCTCTGAAGAAATCTCCTGTGGGTCGATGGAATCTTCCCCCTGCTAACGCAGGCACCAAAAGACTGCAACACTGGTCCTCTGGGTCCTCTCTCATCCTGACGAGCATGGTCCCCGGAACACAGCAACTCTGTCCAAGTGACTCCCTCAGTCCAGTGACTCTTCAGTCCAAGTTTGGTGGAGGTAAGTCCTTGCCTTCCCACGCTAGACTGCAAAGCTGTGTACTGCGTGATTTGCAGCTGCTCCGGCTCCTGTGCACTCTTCCAGGATTTCCTTTGTGCACAGCCAAGCCTGGGTCCCCAGCACTCCGTCCTGCAGTGCACAACCTTCTGAGTTGTCCTCTGGCGCCGTGGGACTCTCTTTTGTGACTTTGCGTGGACTCCGGTTCACTTTTCTTCTAAGTGCCTGTTGGGCTACTTCTGCTGGTGTTGCCTGCTTCTGTGAGGGCTCTCTGAGTTGCTGAGCGCCCCCTGTGTCTCCTCCTCCAAAAGGCGACATCCTGGTCCATCCTGGTCCTCAGCAGCACCCAAAAACCTCTACCGCAACCTTTGCAGCTAGCAAGGCTTGTTTGCGGTCTTTCTGCGTGGGAACACCTCTGTAAGCTTCATCGCGACGTGGGACATCTGTCTTCCAAATGAGTAGTTCCTAGTCCTCTTCTTTCTTGTAGAACTCCAAGCTTCTTACAACCGGTGGCAGCTTCCTTGCACCTTCAGCTGGGGTTTCTTGGGCTCCTGCCCTCCCTGGAAAGTGTCGCGACTATTGAACTTGGTCCCCTTGTCTTACAGGTGCTCAGGTCCAGAAATCTGTTGTCAGTGCACTGCTGGTGTTTGTTCTTCCTGCAGAATCCCCCTATCACGACTTCTGTGGGTAGTAGGTGTACTTTACTCCTACTTTTCAGGGTCTTGGGGTGGGGTATTTTTCTAACCCTCACTGTTTTCTTACATTCCCAACGACCCTCTACTAGCTCACATAGGTCTGGGGTCCATTCGTGGTTCAAATTCCACTTTTGGGGTATATGGGTTGTGTTGCCCCTATATCTATGTGCTCCTATTGCGACCTATTGTAATTCTACACTGTTTGCATTACTTTTCTTGCTCTTACTTATCTAATTTTGGTTTGTGTACATATAACTTGTGTATAGTACTTACCTTCTTACTGAGGGTACTCACTGAGATACTTTTGGCATATTGTCATAAAAATAAAGTACCTTTATTTTTAGTAACTCTGTGTATTGTGATTTCTTATGATATTGTGCATATGATATAAGTGGTATAGTAGGAGCTTTTCATGTCTCCTAGTTCAGCCTAAGCTGCTTTGCCATAGCTACCTTCTGTCAGTCTAAGCTGCTAGAAACACCTCTTCTACACTAATAAGGGATAACTGGGCATGGCACAAGGTGTAAGTACCTCTGGTACCCACTACAAGCCAGGCCTGCCTCCTCCATGCGGCCTCCTTGTGATTGTCCACAAGGAATTGACATGGGACAGTTAATGAGGGGGCAGGAAGAAAACTTTCCTCTCCCACTACTTGGTGCTCCTTTTGCAGGCCAATCTCAAAGAAAGAGATCAGCCTGCACAGTTACTCTGCTTAAATAGTGTAATCAGTGAGCACTCATGCTGTCGTCATGCACAGCGTGAACTGATGTAATGTAATCACCATGAGAGGGGATGTGGATGGCAGCGGAAGGTCTTTTGCTGCCAACTAGGGTGAGGGCAGCCGAGGGAAATGACTGTAGTCCACACACCAGAGCAATTCCCTGCACTTGGTACATGAACAAGATCTTCTTGTCTTTAACATGATTGGAGCTGCACTGAGGACAAAACCATCTCATCTATAGCACTCAAGGGCTTAAGGAGTAAGTTATCTTTGTGGTTGTGTGTCTGCACTTGTAGAATGTTCTTTGGCCCTACAAACTATTTTTGAACAAGTGGTTCAACGTGCTAGAAAGCTTACTTCTCCTAATACACCAGCACTTCCTTAGTATACTCCCAGACTAAGGACTGAGAGGTACTAGTCCAACAGACAGAAAGAGGGGGCACTGGACATACTGTTCTGGAGCGCAGCAGCTTTGTAGGTCAAAATGAAGATAAAACAAAAATGATCTGCATCAGGCAAATGGTTTTCAATATGGGGAAATTGATTTGTGAGACCTCCCACGCTGCTGAAAATATGTGTCGGAGTCCTGGTAGATCACACGTGTAAAGAAAACTTTGCTCTTCTTTCTCAACAACTTTGCAACAAAGTTGCTTCTTTCTTTACGTACAAGGTATGTTTCCTTTCTGACAATATTCGAGGTACCCTCCTCTAGCACAAACATTCAATGAAAAAGTTTGCCCCGCTTCATGATGTGGCCATAATGGCGATAATGCCCACCGATTCAAGACTCCCAAACCGAACATCTGCTTATATCAATTTAATTGGGTTCTCCTAGTAACATATGTTCTGCAAGGCTCCTGTATGTATTGGCTGATTTGGTCATTCTGGGCCTCTGAGCCACATTAAGTTTCGCTTAGACCTGTGTGACTGGAAATAAATGGGGAATAAAACCCTTCTTAAGCCTGAGCCTACACATCAATTTCTGTACCCCTCCTAATTTTGCTAAGGTCAGGAAGAAAAACCTGGTAAATTGGCTGTCTAACCACCAGAAGTGTTGCAGTTTACAGGATGCAGTACACACCGGTGTCTTCCCTGGCATGGGTATGGAGACAGTTTTCTTATCAGCACTAGGTCAAGTGGCCATTGACTTCTTCTTTGTAAACAGTAGCTTTAGATTAGGTTGGGCAAGGAGTTTAGACCAAGGACCAAACTGTGTCTCCTTCTGCTTACCAAATATCATAAACTTGAAGAAGAATTTTTGAAGAAGTTTAATCCGACTTCGTTTCTTAAGGACATGTGGGCTTCCTTTGTACCAACTCCTGAAGAAGGGAAAAAAATCATGTTGCTTGGAAAAGTGTTGGCAGGAATCGTAGTATTTTTTTTTTTTTACCTAGCTGGAGATTATGAGATATGATAGAGAGTCGCAGCTTGTGGGGATCACTCGGGAGGGCAGGAGAGGGGTCTGATTTATTTGATTTTCCTGTTGGTATTGCTTAACAAAAATACTGAAAAAATGAGTATTTGATCTACTGTAAATGTTACAATACTGTTGGAGGACAAAGCTTTAAAAATAAATTACAAGTACTCAACTCTCCACCACACACAGACCAGTGGGTTGATGGAGAGATTTAACAACATTTTGAAGGTATTGATGGATATTAGATGGAACTCTAGTGGCACCTAATCCTTCCACATCTCTGCTGGTCCTGTACCCTTAGTTGGACACATGGGCATCAAAAACAGACATACACTGCTCTTCTATTGGGCAGGCTGTTAAAATGTTTCACAGGACATGCAAAACTTTACCTGTTTTGGTAGCCCCCTTTGAAAGGGTCCTGATTGTTCCACTTGATCTTGAAAAAACCCTCAGGCAACAAATGCACCCTTGTCCATTTTGTATTGGATTATGATTTGACACCAGAGGGCGACAGAGCATTGTAAATGCCATAATTCAATAAGTTAACAATTTTATTTTATTCGCAAAGTGGAAAAGTCAGAGGCAATCCTCTCTATGTAGCAAAACGGTATTTCAGTGGTGTAAAATGGAAGGGTTTTTTGACTTATTGTAGCCCTTTTAAGTTTAAACTTGATTTTGGTCTTTCCTTTTGTTCATCCAACTCTGCCACTAATGACTTGGATACTAGACGGCACACAGCAGAATTAGAGGCAGACCTTATTGCATTGAAGGTTGAGCCCTCTAGAGAAGATATGATATTTGACCTACTCCCTAATTAGATCAGTCCTTTCTACTGCTTCCTGGAAATAAAAAAACAATGTGCATTCTATAGTGGTCTTTATTGACTTGTCACCTTATTACCAAGAACTCTCTGGTGGCAAGTGTTCTGGTCCAGAAAGGTTTAATGCAGGCAGTGGTCAAGTTTCCATTTGAGTCAGTTGAGCTGAAGCTGTGGATCGGGGTGCATATATTAAAACCTACTTCCATTGTAATGAAACTGGTGTAAACTGAATTCCTCACTCAGCTGTGTTGTTTGATTACCTGGTAATCGTCCGCATTTCACAAGGTCTCATTTGAGGCAAGCAACCTCAGCAGTAATATAGGGAATGTGTATTAGGCCCTCCATCCATGAAGGGTAGTTGGGTTTGAGGGTCTTTGTTCTCAGTAAGCCAGAAGCGTGGCACATACAGACAGCAAAAGAGGCTAGGTTTGGTGATAATCAGACCCTCCAGGATTTAGCTATTCAGCAATTTGCAAAAAAGAGGTGCGAAATTGGGACTTTTGTGAAAAAAAAAAGAAAAATCCAGTGATTTTTACAAAAGTCCCCGCCAAATCGTAAACAGAAAAATCGTTAAATTTTTTTTGATCCTACTTTTATTGACTGTCCGGTCACGCTGGGTCAGTTCAAGGAGGACGGCTGGATTGAGGTGTTTTCATTCACACCCGCTCTTATCCAGACGTAAAATGGCAGTGCCATAGTTCTGCCTGCTAGCCATTTCTTGATCACTTTGTACCCATATACCCAAGTATTTTATGGGGTCTGTGGACCATTCTAATGGGGATTCCAAAGTGTGTGGTGTGGTGCCTGGGATTAATGGGATGATGGTTTTTTAGACCAATTAATGCTCAGTCCAGAATACCACTCATACTTCACATATTCACAGACAGCCAGTGCTACGTTTACAGCAGGGTGATGGATATAGAGCACCATGTCATCTGCGTAGAGAGATATTGCCAATGGGTGATGGTAAAATCGTAGGGTGGCTTTAGCATGCCGTTCTCCGATAATGCATGCTTAAGGATTCAAGCGCTAGAGCCAATAGTATTGGCGACAGTGGGCCTCCTTGCAGCGCCCCTCTATATATTCTAAGTGTATCTGAAGTATTGCCATTAATGCAGACTTGTGCCACTGGGTTTGTGTATAGTAGGCAAATCCACTGTAGAAATGCCTGTGGCATGCCCATGCAGTGCAGAACCCTGAACATGTATGGCTATTGTATGGAGTCAAATGCTGTTGCAGCGTCAAGCAGAACCACCGATGCTGGGAGTGAGGGGTCGAGCTGGTGTAGCACAGCAAAGAGCGTCTAAAGGTTCTGCGTAGTAGAGCAAGAAGGAATAATCCCGGACTGGTCCAGCAGGACCGGGGTGGGGAGTAGTGATTGGAGCCGGGCTTGCAGGAGTTTATCAAGGATTTTTACATCCTTTTAAATTAATGATAATGGGCATTATGAATTGCATTGGTTAGGTAGCTTATCAAGTTCGAGGATTGTTGTTGTCAGGGCTTCTCTGAGGGTAGAGGGCAATATTTTTTTGTTGTAGACCTCTATATACCATTCTCTAAGATGAGACACTAATAGATCAGCATAAATTTTATAAAATTCACTGGGCAGTTCATCGCTCCCAGAGGCCTTCCCATTGGGAAGGGTGCGTATAGCATTCCATTTCTCCTCCTTAGTGACAGGTTGTACTAGGAATTCACTTTGCCCTAGGGAAAGTCAGAGTAGTTTCACTTCCTCTGGGTAGAACGCTGTTTCTTATTCCATGGCAGAGGCCCGGGTTCCATACAGCAGTGCGAAAAAGTCCACAAACTGGGCCATTATTGTCAGTGTTTCATAGTAAGTTTCACTATCCAGGGATTGTATGCTCACTGTGTGTGCGCACCCAGGCCGCCTTAATTTTAGCAACAAGACTGCGGTCATGCCGTCCGCCTTCTCCATAAGCTCTCTCAGCACAGCGTCTGGACATGTGCATCACCGCTTGGTCCGCAATTTCATTATACTCTGTAATATTTGTTATAATGTCTGCTAATATGATGGGGTTTGGTTTGACTTAATATTTCCATTCTAGCCTCTTTAATATCCTCTCTATAGATTGAAAGCACGAGCAAAGGACTTCATCACGCCTGCCTGGAACCCGATGCAGGTGCTTCTGATGGTGTTTTTAAAGGCCTCCCAGGGCATGCTCACCTCTTTCATGGTGCCCTTATTTTCAGCAAAATATTGTATTATCACTGTGCATACTCCATCACGGAATACCGCATCGAATAGGGTTGGAGCTTGAAGCCTCCATTAAAACTGCCTAGGCATGTATGTGGATATGATCACCGTCAATAGCGCCGGGGAGTGGTCCAATAGTGTTTTTGGCATGTGTTTAATGGCTGATGTCCATGTGCTAACCTCCCTTGTCACCAGCCAGTAGTTGGGCCAGGACCATGTGTTACACACAGAAGACATGAATGTGTCCTTCCTGGCCCCTAGAGGGGATCCCGCCATACATCTATGAGTCCATGTTCTGCTTTACTCTCCCAGAGGATTTTGGTGGATTGCTTTCCATGCCCGCTTGTTGCAATAGATATATCTAATAGTGGGTCTATGTGAACATTGAGATCCCTTCCCAGTAGTACAGCGGTAGTGTTGAGGGCATGCAGTTGACCCATATCTTGGTGTAAAAATCAGGGTCGTCCACATTTGGGCTGTACAGGTTAACAGTTGTGACATTAACGTAAGGTTTCCTTGCACAATAACGCATCACCCCTGTTTGTCTGCTTCTGAGTGTGTAACAGTGAACAGCATACCTTTCTTAATCAGGATGTGGACCCCTCTGGAATAAGATGAGTAGGAGGATGCTATGCGGATTCCTGCCCATTTCGATCCTAGTGTCTGTCTAGGTAGAGCATGGCTTATGGCACTATTGCTGCTTGCAGTTTCCGTTTTACTTGGAGAAATTCAGGCTTATCCGCCTGCACTGCCATTATAAAATCCAGGTAGAATTCAATGTCAGGTAATTTAGCAGCTTGGCGATAATCGGTCTCGAGGGCGGGGGGTTAATCCAAGAGGCAGGCGAACCTCCAATGACCTATGTGCTTTTTCCACTATTAGTACTGCAGAAAGCTGCTCTCTTCCAAAGATTTCCCTCACTGTGTCCTCCACGTAGTGCTCCAGGTGGCCAGTGTTAGCGGATTCAGGAATTCCCTTGATGTGTACATTATTGCATCGTGATCGGGCCTCTAGATCCTCATTTTTAGGTTGTATTATTACAAAAACTTTTTCCACGTTGAGGCATTGTAGGAAAGTACCATCTTGCCTGGCATGTTACCCCCCATTTTTCACTGTATATATGTTGTTTTAGTTGTATGTGTCACTGGGACCCTGCCAGCCAGGGCCCCAGTGCTCATAAGTGTGCCTGAATGTGTTACCTGTGTTATGACTAACTGTCTCACTGAGGCTCTGCTAACCAGAACCTCAGTGGTTATGCTCTCTCATTTCTTTCAAATTGTCACTAACAGGCTAGTGACCAATTTTACCAATTTACATTGGCTTACTGGAACACCCTTATAATTCCCTAGTATATGGTACTGAGGTACCCAGGGTATTGGAGTTCCAGGAGATCCCTATGGGCTGCAGCATTTCTTTTGCCACCCATAGGGAGCTCTGACAAATCTTACACAGGCCTGCCACTGCAGCCTGAGTGAAATAACGTCCACGTTATTTCACAGTCATTTTACACTGCACTTAAGTAACTTATAAGTCACCTATATGTCTAACCTTTACCTGGTAAAGGTTGGGTGCTAAGTTACTTAGTGTGTGGGCACCCTGGCACTAGCCAAGATGCCCCCACATTGTTCAGGGCCAATTCCCCGGACTTTGTGAGGGCGGGGACACCATTACACGTGTGCACTACATATAGGTCACTACCTATATGTAGCTTCACAATGGTAACTCCGAATATGGCCATGTAACATGTCTATGATCATGGAATTGCCCCCTCGATGCCATCCTGGCATAGTTGGCACAATCCCATGATCCCAGTGGTCTGTAGCACAGACCCTGGTACTGCCAAACTGCCTTTCCCGGGGTTTCACTGCAGCTGCTGCTGCTGCTGCTGCCAGCCCCTCAGACAGGCTTCTGCCCTCCTGGGGTCCAGCCAGGCCTGGCCCAGGATGGCAGAACAAAGGACTTCCTCTGAGAGAGGGTGTTACACCCTCTCCCTTTGGAAAATGGTGTGAAGGCAGGGGAGGAGTAGCCTCCCCCAGCCTCTGGAAATGCTTTGATGGGCACAGATGGTGCCCATCTCTGCATAAGCCAGTCTGCACCGGTTCAGGGACCCCTCAGCCCTGCTCTGGCGCGAAACTGGACAAAGGAAAGGGGAGTAACCACTCCCCTGACCTGCACCTCCCCTGGGATGTGCCCAGAGCTCCTCCAGTGTGCTCCAGACCTCTGCCATCTTGCAAACAGAGGTGCTGCTGGCACACTGGACTGCTCTGAGTGGCCAGTGCCAGCAGGTGACGTCAGAGACTCCTTCTGATAGGCTCCTTCAGGTGTTGCTAGCCTATCCTCTCTCCTAAGTAGCCAAACCCTCTTTTCTGGCTATTTAGGGTCTCTGTCTTTGGGGATTCCTTAGATAACGAATGCAAGAGCTCATCCGAGTTCCTCTGCATCTCTCTCTTCATCTTCTGCCAAGGAATCGACTGCTGACAGCGCTGGAAGCCTGCAAAACTGCAACATAGTAGCGAAGACGACTACTGCAACTCTGTAACGCTGATCCTGCCGCCTTCTCGACTGTTTTCCTGGTGGTGCATGCTGTGGGGGTAGTCTGCCTCCTCTCTGCACTAGAAGCTCCGAAGAAATCTCCCATGGGTCGACGGAATCGTCCCCCTGCAACCGCAGGCACCAAAGAACTGCATCACCAGTACCCTGGGTCTCCTCTCAGCACGACGAGCGAGGTCCCTTGAATCCAGCAACTCTGTCCAAGTGACTCCCACAGTCCAGTGACTCTTCAGTCCAAGTTTGGTGGAGGTAAGTCCTTGCCTCCCCACGCCAGACTGCATTGCTGGGAACCGCGACTTTTGCAGCTACTCCGGCCTCCGTGCACTTCCGGCGGAAATCCTTTGTGCACAGTCCAGCCTGGGTCCACAGCACTCTAACCTGCATTGCACGACCTCCTAAGTTGTTCTCCGGCGACGTGGGACTCCTTTGTGCGACTTCGGGTGAGCACCGTTTCACGCATCCTCGTAGTGCCTGTGTCTGGCACTTCTGCGGGTGCTGCCTGCTGCTGAGAGGGCTCCTTGTCTTGCTCGACGCCCCCTCTGTCCCCAGACGCAATTGGCGACATCCTGGTCCCTCCTGGGCCACAGCAGCATCCAAAAACCCTAACCGCACGATTTGCAGCTAGCAAGGCTTGTTGGCGGTCTTTCTTCAGGAAAACACTTCTGCACGACTCTCCACAGCGTGGGGGATCCGTCCTCCAAAGGGGAAGTCTCTAGCCCTTGTCGTTCCTGCAGAATCTCCAGCTTCTACTGTCCAGTAGCAGCTTCTTTGCACCCGCAGCTGGCATTTCCTGGGCATCTGCCCATCTCCGACTTGCTTGTGACTTTTGGACTTGGTCCCCTTGTTCCACAGGTACCATCGACTGGAAATCCATCGTTGTTGCATTGCTGATTTGTGTCTTTCCTGCAAAATTCCCCTATCACAACTTCTTTGTCCTTTGGGGAACTTTAGTGCACTTTGCACTCACTTTTCAGGGTCTTGGGGAGGGCTAATTTGCTAACTCTCACTATTTTCTAATAGTCCCAGTGACCCTCTACAGTTCACATAGGTTTGGGGTCCATTCGTGGTTCGCATTCCACTTTTGGAGTATATGGTTTGTGTTGCCCCTATCCCTATGTGTCCCCATTGCATCCTATTGTAACTATACATTGTTTGCACTGTTTTCTAAGACTATACTGCATATTTTTACTATTGTGTATATATATCTTGTGTATATTTCCTATCCTCTCACTGAGGGTACACTCTGAGATCCTTTGGCATATTGTCATAAAAATAAAGTACCTTTATTTTTAGTATAACTGTGTATTGTGTTTTCTTATGATATTGTGCATATGACACTAAGTGGTACTGTAGTAGCTTCACACGTCTCCTAGTTCAGCCTAAGCTGCTCTGCTAAGCTACCATTATCTATCAGCCTAAGCTGCTAGACACCCTATACACTAATAAGGGATAACTGGGCCTGGTGCAAGGTGCAAGTACCCCTTGGTACTCACTACAAGCCAGTCCAGCCTCCTACAGGTGGTCACTCCTCCCTGTTTTCCCTAATATTACCATTTGACTTGCCGCCAAAAGTGGGGCTTTGTCCGGCAGGGCGGGCATCTCCACTAGCTGGATTGCCCTGGGGCACTGTAACCCGAGGCTGGAGCCTTTGAGGCTCACCCCCAGATGTTACAGTTCCTGTAGAGGGACGGTGTGAAACACCCCCACCCATAAAAGGCTCTGTTTCTGGCCACAGAATGCACAAAGGCACTCACCCCATGTGGTCAGAAACTTGTCTGAAAGTGGCAAGCTGGCACAGACCGGTCTGTCCTACACTAGCAGTTTGGCTAAGATACAGGGGGCATCTGTTTGCATTTTTCAGTAAATCCCACACTGGCATCAGTGTGGATTTATTGTGCTGGGAAGTTTGATACCAAACTTCCCAGTATTCAGTGAAGCCATTATGGATCTGTGGAGTTCTCAATGACAAACTCCCAGACCATATATATACTCAATATGGCTACACTTACAATGTCTAAGAATTAACTTAGACACTGTATGGGCATATTGCTCATGCAGTTATGCCCTCACCTGTGGTATAGTGCACCCTGCCTTAGGGCCGTAAGGCCTACTAGAGGGTTGACTTACCTATGCCACAGGCAGTGGTTTGTGGGCATGGCACCCTGAGAGGGGTGCAATGTCGACTTTGTCTTTTTCTCCCCACCAGCACACACAAACTGCAAGGCAGTGTGCATGTGCTGAGTGAGGGCTCCCCTAGGGTGGAATATTACATGCTGCAGTCCTTAGAGACCTTCCCTGGCCACAGGGCCCTTAGTACCATGGGCACCTTTCACTAGGGACTTAACTATGTGCCACCGCTGTGACAATTGTGGAAACAAAGGTACAGTTTTAGGGAAAGAACACTGGTTCTGGGGCCTGGTTAGCAGGGCCCCAGCACACTTTCAATGAAAGTTGCCATCAACACTAGGCAAAAAGTGGGGGAGTAGCCATGCCAACAGTGGCACTTTCCTACACCATATATGACGAATCTTAACAAAATATTCAAAAAAAGTGTGCCACTGATTCTTGTTGCACATGAAAAGTTTCAGGGTCACCTGTCAAGTTGGGTCAGAGGAAAGAGGGGGGTCAAAAAGGTGTGTTTCTCATGTTAATTCCCATAGGAGTTTTGAATACGACAACAGCCCGAACCTCTGGACGGAATTACACCATATTTGGCAGAAAATTTGCTTTTGGTCAGCAGATTACGCTTTTTGTTATTTAGTGTAAATCTGTTCAGTAGTTTGAGAAATTTAAGGAAAGCCAACTTCATATATCTAGGGCTGTGGTTCCTCCCCGACGACTTCACAAATAATAACGCGCTTGTGCAGAGCCGTCTAGGGACTCAGTTTCAGCTGAGTCACTGACAAAAAAAAGTGAAAAAAAAAGAAAAGTGGCCAGGGTAGTACAAACCTGACTCCTTAGCTCTAATGCTGGCAAAAAAACACTTAAAAAAAAATATGTTTGCCATGAATTTGCAGCAAAAATTAGCAAGCAAAAAGCACTTGTTTTAATGAAGCCCCGGGGTAGGCCAGGTCCTGGGGCATATAAAATATAAAGGAGGGGGCATACGGGGCTCCGCTCCTGGGCTTATTCATGCCCTGGGAACCGCCACCTCCCTGGGATTTATATTCAGTAGTATGCGGGGACCACCTGTTTCCCCCTTGTCCATAGGACCACCTCCTCCCCTGGGCAAAAATGTTTAATTATAGTAGAGGGCATCCTGTGGACTCCCTCCCCGAGGCCCCAGGGACCACCACCTCTATAGTAACTATAACTCGTGCCCGAAGGTAACTATAACTCGCACCCTCGCCATGCACTGTTAATTACCCCAGATATTACATCACTCATTACATCTTATATGACATCATTGATAATATCACTGTAACATTTGCAGCAAAACTGAAAAAACTGTGCATGGCGAGGGTGCAAGTTATTGTTACCTTAGGGCATGAGTGATAGTTACTTGAAATAACTCTAACAGCTGAATTTCTGTGGTTTTATACATTTAAAATGTGAGCCCAACTATAACGTCCCTGTAACCTTCGTTTTTTTTTCAGTGAAGATATATTGCTATATCTCCCCTTACATAGTTCACCTTTCGCCAAGGGTGCACACACTTTATACTTACGAAACACTTCCATTTTGGTGATAAAGACGTGTGGTAAATGCACATTAGTTGTAAAAGTTTGTGTGGTAAAGACACGTGTTGTAAAGCCTGCACGGTAAAGGCATGCATGGTTTAAACTGCATTGGAAAGGCTGTTTCCCGTTTGATTTAGGGTGTGTTGATCTCTAATCACTTCTTGTCACAATAGGCCTTGAATTTGTCCTACAGTAGCTGCAGCCCCATATGTATTCTTGTCAACGGTTGAGTGTCATCTGCAATTAGCAGAGTAACGACTGAGGAGTCTTCTAATTTGGGGAATAATTGTGGCAATCTAGCAGGCTCTTGATGTCGACATTCACATACAGGAAAAAAAGGGTGGGTGAAGGAACACAACCCTGTTTGACTCCCCTTCGTACTGGAATGTGGTCAATGAGCTCACCCTGGCTTTCCCAGTGCACCAGCTCATAATTTCCCTTGTTCAGTTTTATTATCTGTGAGAAGAGGGCATCTGGGATACCAGACGACCTGAGGGAGCCTCACAACAAGTGTCTGGGTACTAGATAGTAGTTTGCCTTCAGGTTGACAAATGCTACGTAAAGATGGTCTTCTCTTACTTTCTTATATTTCCAGATGAGAAAGGAGAACCTGAAAGCTTGATCGTTGTTCTGACCATTTAGCTAAAGCTGTCTAGTATGGTGAAAACGCCTTACTATCTTCCATCCATATCTTCAGTTTGTTTAGAATCTGTTTAGCATAAACCTTTTGTAATAATATTATCTTCAATGCCCTTTTTGGTTTTAGGACTAGATAGGTCAGGAGATGGCTCGTGGGGGGGGCCTTAATGGGGTGGTGTAAGAATGTTAGTTCTCCAAAAAGAATAGATGCTAAAATTTGAATGTGATTTAGAATAGCGATGCATTAGTGCCTGAGGTTCTCGAGAGAAAGCCCTCTCAGAAACTCATCTGTCAAGCTTTCTAGATACGAAATGATGTGGTGGAAAGGGAGAGATGTTTGGTGGCCCCTCTTTGTTGCTATGAGTAGTAGCACTGTTCTGGCTACCCTGGTAACCAAAGGAATGTTTTCTAGGAACTTTGGGGTTTTGAGTTGCTTAGAAGGGATTGAGCCAAACTGGTGGTCAACAAAGAACCAGCTTCCTTTGTTCACTTTTCATTATCTGTATTTATGGTGGGTTGTGCTGTAAGAGTGTTATAAATGCCACATTTCCCTCCCCTCAGCATCTCCCCTAGTTGCTGAGATAGTGTTTTCCAACCCCTTCACTTCTTCATGTTCTTGGGTAAGTCAGTCTGTCTTAGAGTGTAACTTCTCTATTATTGGTTCTCTCATATTTATACTTTTTTGATTATCACTTGTTTTGCTTAAATCCCTGTGAGTAGGGGATGCTAAAAGGGAATACCTAGTTGAGCATGGGATAGAGGGTTCAACTTTCACCAATATCACAGAGGTAGGTTTTGCTAATTTAGTTGATTTTGCAGATGATTTATGATGGCTTACATGTAGAAGTCAACTACTTGCACTGGTACCATTTTCCAAGTTTATCATCATATTAGTTTATTTCGGGCTGTTGCCCATAAAACAATAAATACAGTCTCACAATTCATACATTTGTGCATATTAAACCGATAAAACCTAATAAAACATAAGTAAAATCATCCTCATCACAAGAATAGTTAATACACATTATGATACAGTACAATCAGATTTCAAAATTTTAGCCCATAATTTTTCCTGATTAACCAGACACCATGTATGTATCTGCCGACCCCCACAGACAAGAGAGACGCTCAAGTCAGAGCGCAAAATCCTGTAAGCCTGTTGATATTGCTTCACACCAATGTTGTTACACAAAGGTTTGATCCAAGATCAATGCAGCTTGTTATATCTAGGGCAAAAGAACATAACATGTTCAGTATTCTTCCTTGCGTACCCATTCAGTGGTAAAGATTTCCATTCACTCACAAATTCATTCACTAAAAGGTTCCCCAGCCTAAATTTAACAAAAAGTGGCCATGCAACTGGAGGGCCTATGGAGTCTACAGAGAGCTCCTGGTGCAAGAAGGAGGCAGGCTACCCCCAGAGCATGCACCACCAGGAAACAGTCGAGAAAACCGGCAGGTTGAAGCGATACAAGGTTGCAGTAGTCGTCTTTGCTACTTTGTTGCGGTTTTGCAGGCGTCCTGAGCAGTCAGCGGTCGATCATTTGGCTTAAGGTGAAGAGAGAGATGCAGAGGAACTCTGGTGAGCTCTTGCATTCAGTATCTGAAGAATTCCCCAAAGCAGAGACCCTAAATAGCCAGAAAAGGAGGTTTGGCTACCTAGGAAGGAGGATAGGCTAGTAAGAAAGGTAAGAGCCTATCAGAAGGAGTCTCTGATGTCACCTGCTGGCCCTGGCCACTCAGAGCAGTCCAGTGTGCCAGCACACCTCTGAATCCAAGATGGCAGAGGTCTGGGGCATGCTGGAGGAGCTTTGGACACCTCCCCAGGGAGGTGCAGGTCAAGGGAGTGGTCACTCCCCTTTCCTTTGTCCAGTTTCGCGCCAGAGCAGGGCTGGGGGATCCCTGAACCGGTGTAGACTGGCTTATGCAGAGATGGGCACCATCTGTGCCCATGAAAGCATTTCCAGAGGCTGGGGGAGGCTACTCCTCCCCAGCCCTGACACCTTTTTCCAAAGGGAGAGGGTGTAACACCCTCTCTCTGAGGAAGTCCTTTGTTCTGCCTTCCTGGGCCAAGCCTGGCTGGACCCCAGGAGGGCAGAAACCTGTCTGAGGGGTTGGCAGCAGCAGCAGCTGCAGTGAAACCCCGGGAAAGGTAGTTTGGCAGTACCCGGGTCTGTGCTAGAGACTCAGGGGATCATGGAATTGTCTCCCCAATGCCATCTGGCATTGGGGTGGCAATTCCATGATCTTAGACATGTTACATGGCCATGTTCGGAGTTACCATTGTGACGCTGTACATAGGTAGGGACCTATGTCCAGTGCACGTGTGTAATGGTGTCCCCGCACTCACAAAGTCTGGGGAATTTGCCCTGAACGATGTGGGGGCACCTTGGCTAGTGCCAGGGTGCCCACACACTAAGTAACTTTGCACCCAACCTTCACCAGGTGAAGGTTAGACATATAGGTGACTTATAAGTTACTTAAGTGCAGTGGTAAATGGCTGTGAAATAACGTGGATGTTATTTCACTCAGGCTGCAGTGGCAGGCCTGTGTAAGAATTGTCAGATCTCCCTATGGGTGGCAAAAGAAATGCTGCAGCCCATAGGGATCTCCTGGAACCCCAATACCCTGGGTACCTCAGTACCATATACTAGGGAAATATAAGGGTGTTCCAGTATGCCAATGTGAATTGGTGAAATTAGTCACTAGCCTGTTAGTGACAATTTGGAAAGCAGAGAGAGCATAACCACTGAGGTTCTGGTTAGCAGAGCCTCAGTTAGACAGTTAGTCATCACACAGGGAACACATACAGGGCACACTTATGAGCACTGGGGCCCTGGCTGGCAGGGTCCCAGTGACACATACAACTAAAACAACATATATACAGTGAAATATGGGGGTAACATGCACGGCAAGATGGTACTTTCCTACACCCACTCCTCAGGAGGCTTGGCCATAGGCAGAATGTCAGCCTGTACCGGGCTCTAATGGGGAACAGCAGGCTGGGAAGAGGAAGCTCTGTGCATGATCCCGGAGGAGGGGAGGGCAGGTGAAGCGTGGCTCCCCCACAGCGGAAGAGGGACAGAAAGGATAACTGAGGGTGGTTGAAGAAGTGGCCTCTATAAGCGGGAAGACTTCTGTAGGACGTACACAGCCACGGGCAGGCGCTAACACAACCTCCGACTCAGACAATGACTCGAACATATTGCTCCCCTCTAGCGAGGGCCTGCCAATGGTGACCCCCCACTCACCCGATGATCTGCTCTAACATTAAATATATTGACTATGAGAACGGACTTGCAATACCTGTTAGGGAGACATATAATCGGTGAGCGCACCCCTGCAGGGCTGAGCACAGCTCTTTCTACTGTCTTACATATGTCCCCCTGTTGAAGGGCTACAAGATGTTTTACGCAAGAAATATTTGAAGCCGGATGGGAGCTGGATTTCCTGGAGATCGGCTGCTTCCGGGATATCACTTGTAAAGTTTTATACTGAGATAGAACTGTTGTTTCATCTGTCATTTGGATGGGGGGACTGTTTCTTCCTGTCCTGGGAGAGGGAGTTGGATTGTTACCTACTTTGATTTAGTTTGGATTGTTGGGATTCACCGCTGGTGTGCAATCGGTCTACCACGCATGCTGGGCTGGGGGCTAGGGCTGTGTGTAAGCTCTTGCGTTCTGCTAAGGAAAATGTCCACTTCTAGATTCAAATGATTTATCCCCCACGGCGTATTAAAAAAACTATATTATAATCTCTTGGACTGTCAGGGGCATACATACATTAGCTAAACAATATAAGGTCTTCACATACATACAGAGACGGGGAGTGAACTTTACATTCCTGCAGGAAACGCACATGACTGCCAAAGAGGGCAAGGGCTTGCAGAGACAATGGCAAGGACAGCTATATTACAGTACGTTCTCGGCTTATGCTTGGGGAGTTCTGATATGGATCAGGGCAAGCCTGCCTTTTTCCCTTGTTCGCGCAGAAGTGGACCCCCTGAGGAGAGATATGTCGTCAGTGATGGGTAGGCTAGATGGGCAGGACATTTCCCAGATTAGTATTTATAGCTCCAGTATACACCAATCACTCTTCTTTGATCAATTGACAGCCCGATTGTCCCACGTATTAATGAGCAAGGTAGTTTTGGGGGGCAATTTTAATTGCGTCCTTGACCCCGAGATGGATTGATCTCACTCTCCCTTGCTGGACTCGCCTGCACACAGGGTAGGAAGGGTGCTGCTAGAGTGGCAGGAACATTGGGGACTTCGGGAAAGCTGGCGCATACTTCACCCCCTAGAAATGGACTACTCCTTTTTCTAAAGCATCCATGAGCTACATGTCCACCTAGATTTTTTTCTTTGCTCTCCAGAAATTCCCATCAAGGTGACGAGTGTTGAATACCTCACTTGCACACTATTTGACCATAATCCAGTGCTTCTTAGATTATCCTGGGGAAAACCGCTCGCTCCTATCCTGAGCAGGCGGCTGAACCAAGAGATGCTGGAGGATCCCCCTTTTGGGACAAGACACGGCAGCAGATTTTCAAGCAGAGTGGGAAACGTTCAAGTTGGTGACTAGAGGTCATTGTATTTCGGAGAGGGTTGGGGGTCGCTCCACCGTGCTAAAAGACATCAAAGATGGGGAAAATCAACTGCGCTCTTTAGAATCAGATAGACCGGGCCACCCAGACCTAGAGCCACGCCTGCAGGAGGTCAGAGCGGAAGTGGCAGAAAACACAGAACGGCTCTGCTCGTTTGACTATAAGGCTTACATTGACAACAACATAAGGAAGGGGTTTGGTCAGGAAGACTTTCGGCTTTCCTTGCAAACCCAGCAAGGAGGGGCTCTCCAATAGTGCAAATAAACTTGAACACCTGGAGCCCGCTGGAAACACAAGAGGAAATTAATGCCTACTTTTCTGCCTTTTACTGCACCTTGTATAGTAGTAGACCCTTAGCTGACCCCACTCAACGAATTAGTTTTCTGCAAGATATCACAGTCCCTCACCTGATTTGGGACCAGGCAGTAACACTAGGAGTGGAAATAACTGTGCCCGAAGTAATGGGGGCCATTAAAAGAATTGCCTGAGGTAAAGTTTCAGGATTGGATGGCCTACCGATCAAATTTTATAGTACTTATTCAACAGAGTTGGCCCCGAGACTTGTGACGATGTTTAACGAGGCAAATGCACTAGGTCACCTGCCACGGCCTAGTAGAGAAGCAGTAATTATCCCGTTATTTAAACCAGGGAAAGAGGCAGCAGAAGTAGGAGCGTATAGGCCGCTATCCATGTTGAATGTAGATTATAAGATCCTGAGTGGTATTTTGCCTCCCGACTTATCCCCTTTATGTCCAAACTAATTCAACCCGATCAATCTGGGTTTATTCCCAAACGCAACACAGCAGCTAATATCAGACTTCTTATTGCCATATTAGAGGATATCTCATAGGACCGAACCAGTGCTGCTGTATTATCTGTAGATATTGAAAACGCATTTGATAGCCTCGAGTGGGCATACCTCTACGAAGTCATGACCCGAATGGGACTTGAACAGAGATTTATGGCTTGGACGAAGCTCCTATATACTAGCCCCACAGCCAGAGTGAAGACAGGGCAGTCTATTTCAGAGGGCTTTGGGGGAGAGCAAGTTACGAGGCAGGGATGCCCATTATCCCCCTTGCTTTTTGCCATCTCCATGGAGCCCCTGGTGGCGTTACCCTGGACAGGAGCTCACTTTGAGGGACTCCTAACAGTGGAAGATGTACAGCATATTGCATTGTATGCTGAAGATCTGTTATTATTTTTACGAGATACGGGAAGCGATCTGCGGGGGGCACAATCCCTGTTGAACTGCTTTGCAGAAGTTTCAGGGCTTAAAGTGAATTGGTCCAAAACAAAATTGTTCCTTATTGAGGCAAATGAGACCCCAGTTAACTTGCCCAGGGATTTGGAGGTGGTACCCTGCTGCTTGCCATACTTGGGGGTCAAAGTGTACCGATCTGTCCAGGACACGTTTGAGGGTAACTACGGGCTAGGCATTCGCAACCTGAAGGCATCTATTGTCTTCTGGCAGACACTGCTCATACACAGTGACGAGCAGAAGTGCCCTCCCGAAAATGGTGGCACTACCACAGTTATTGTACCTCTTCGGAACACTCCCTCTGTGGGTTCCACAACCCTTTTTTAAAGAACTAACCTCACTTAATATGGCATTTATATGGGGCAGGGGGAGATGGCGAGTGGCATGTGCTACATCCTGTACGGCAAGCATGTCTAGCAGCCCCGGACTTCGAATTGTACTATTTGGCAGTGCAGCTGCAATGGCTCACCAGATGGATGACAAATAGGCGGCAGCAGGAGGTGCACATAGATGGGTTTACACCTCCATACCGGGTGCTGCTTGGAATGGTCCTGAGAGTCGAAACCCCTGCTGGAACGAGCCTGCAGTCCTTTAAAACCATGCAGAAATGCTAGAGAGCAGCCATGAAAAAATCAGATATTCAATGGCCATATTCCCCAAAACTCCACCTTTCGGTCTTGTCATTATTGAAAAGGGGGCAGAACTGGTATGGCCTGGGAACATGGACTGCAGCAGGTATAAGTAAACTGGGTGGCCTTGTCCGGGATGGGATCCTAACCCCCTTCGAGATGATTAGTGCGGAATTCAATTTACCAGGAGGACAATTCCTGAACCACGGGGCAGCACTGACAATTATATGTAGGCACTGGGGAATGGGAGATGCAGAACCGCAAACTTGTGCATGCTGTTCTTACATCCTGCAGGCAGCCAGGACTGTGAAGGCACTTACTTGTTTTATATCGACATTTACAAACAGAGACCCTCAGGCCCATTGATGAACTACGGAACAACTGGGAGGCAGACTTGGGCACCACTATATCAGAGGCAGAATGGGAGGGCATACTGGATAGAATGCCCAGAACCTCCAGAAATGCCAGATTTTGGCTCATTAACTTCTATATCCTACACAGAGGATATTTACACCCAGAAAGGATTAATAGATTCTTCAACACACATGAAGCGGCTTGTTACCGCTGTAGAGAGTTGGGGGCGTCCTTCATGCACTTGCTGTACACATGTCCTGTTCCTAATCAATACTGGACAAAGGTTGTACAACGACTTGCCGATATTATAGAAAAACCTATTTCACTTGCACCCGCTCATTGCTTACTGCACTGATATCCACACACTACAAAGAACAAAACCTCTAGTAAATTTCAAGATCTGGGTTTGTTATTAGCTAAGAGTGAAATCACTAGAAAATTGAAACGCCCTACAGGTCCCTCCTTGCTGTCCTGGATAAAGGAGTTGGAGAAATGGGCAGAATGGGAAGGGACCCTACTGCGAAGAGAGGCACATAAAGAGATAGGCACATTGGATAATGTGCTGGCTTGGGAATCACTAGTCCTGGCCCTGAAACCCCCCCAGGAGGAATAAGAATGAGATGAAAGGCCTACTGCACATAACTAGAAGACCACAGAGAAAACAATAATATTTGTTTTTTTTTTTAAAAAGGAAAGAAAAACAGCGGACTCCCGACAACTACACTGCTCACCCACATGGGCTCAAAAGACACACTAGGCCTACTGTCGCACCACACCAGCGCGGGGTGGGGTTGAGGGAGAAAGGGTTAGTTGTTCATGCAAAGCACTGGCATTGATCTTCGCTACAAATACTGCAAAACTGTGGGAAAACGGCTGAAGTAATGTGCTATGCTAGACGGCATGGATATCAAATTATGTTATCGGAGATAAGAGGGAACTCGTCAGCTTGCATGCTTACATGTAGCTGGAGAGCTACCAGTAGCTCACAACCTACTCATCGGAGAAGCCTGCAGTGAAGGCACCAGTGGTGGTTGGCTCGTATTTACAAAGGTGAGTGTGGGGGTACAATAGTAATAACATTTTTTTTTTTTAAACAGCACTTACCTTGGGACGTCTTCTCGTTGTCTCTCCTCTCCTAGCTCCAGTGCGTGAAGCTGGAAACTGCGCTAGACAATCCTGGTGCTGCATTCATGCTAGTAACCAGCATGAAAGCAGCATCAGGATTAGTGGCAGCGGGCTGTCTCATTGCTCACAAGAGTGCTGGAGGCCTGTTCTTTCTCTAGCCCAGCTGTCTAAAGACAGCTGGGGTAGAGATGTGTAAAGTGTGCATGTCTTCGACAGCCAGCCAAAGGGACATGTGCATTTTAAACAAGTGCACAGCTTCCTGCTGCCACTCTGCAGCAATTGCCACGTCCTGACACTCGGTTCAGGACTGGGTGCTGAAAAATAAAATGCTAACAAAGAAAGTTTATTACCATTTTATTTTTCCGTTCTGGGACATTTTATTTAGCGGGCAATGCTCTTCCGCTATCGTGGAGACCCCCACTCCCCAAAAGGCATTTTAGCTTTGGGTTCAGTGGCCTCTCTAAGCAGTCCTGAATGAGCAGCATGTGCTAGTAAAAGGACACTCGCCCCAGTGCTTAATTTGTGCCGGTGGTTTCCGGTGCTCAGCACCGGATCGTATTATGTACACATGCACTCTACCTGAGCCTCTCATTGAATAATGTCAAGAGTGCCTTCTTTCATTGAGAAATGTCTCAACCTTGGGCCGCTTGCTGTTGCTGCCTCTCTCTATCCATTGTGCGCATCCCGTCACTGGGGGACAGCATATGTCCCTCTGTTACTAGGTGCTGCTGCTTAATGGGATTGTTGGGAGGGACTTCAGAGTGGACTATTTTTGTGCCTCCCTCATTCAGGTCTTCAATCAGCTGTCTTTGTTTGCAGAGACACAGAAGCCCTGGCAAGAGGGCAAAATCCAGTGCAGCATGTGCCCCCACTCAGCACATGCTCGACAACCCTCTTTAGTTACAGTGCGATCAGCTACCTACATTCACAATAATGTACAATTGACAGGCAGAGAAGCCAAACACGTAGCAACGCACCCTACTTTTCCGGGAATGTTTGGTGTTAGCTGAAATAAATGTCAATCCTGCATTTGGCAGCACTGGTAACAAGCTTTTGAGAAAAGGTTTGCACCCCAGCACTTATTATTTTTCAAATTAAACACTGATTTACTCTCAAACTCATTACCACAAGACCACCTCGTCTGGATATGTAAAGATAGTCTTTGCTTCATTGAGTACTGTGATTTGTGATAATATGCCTTTGAAATAAATGTAAAATCCTCCTGAACTAATGTTATAGGGTTTTTTTGTTTTTCAGCAATAATGCAGTTAGGAATTAATCAAGCATTTCCAGTCATAGTGTTATTGGTAAGGGCAGGTAAGTACCTACACTTAGCAATAGGCCACTGACCTCCACTTAGGCCCAGTTAGGTCTCAGTAAATTAAACCCAGCTCAACCCTTGGTAGCTTGGCAACAAGCGACATGGCTTAACTTAGGAGACATGTGTAAAGCATTTAAAAATTACAAAACAGTAAATAAGTAAAACACAAAACAATAAAAATTCAAAACGAATTTATAAAAATAGATTATATTTTTATCTTTAAAATGACACCAAAACGATTAAAATCGGATAAGGGGAACCAGAGGTATGAATTTTTGAACAAGTAATGCTTTTTAGCGCTTAGAAACAACTAGCACCAATCTGGTCATCTGGTCGCACCTCGACTAGGGCAATGTCAAAGTTTGAGGCCGACCACGATGGAGCCCTGCTCGGCTACAACTCGCAGGAGGCCTCAGTCAAAAGTGTACCTTCGGAATTAGTCATTTTTCTGGAGATTTTCTTCAGTGGGACCAAGTCGCCATTCCAATCCGACCTCCTGGAACTCTTCCTCGGATACGTGTTGCGGTAGCCCTCGGTTGAGATTTTTAACTTCGGACTTAGTCGTTTTTTCGAGATGAAAATCCTTCTACTGGGGCAAACCTGAATCTTGATCCTACGTCCCTGGAGCCCTCTTCGGATACACTGCCTGGGAGGTTGCGGTCAACTTCCTACATTCGGACGTAGTCACTTTTTTGGAGATTTTCTTCACCGGGACGAACCTGCAAGTCAGGCAGGATTGCGGTTGAGGCAAGCCGGCTAGAGTTGCCGTGGAGTGTCGGTCCCTTTATGGAGCTTTTTTCCAAAAGTTCTCCAAACTTCTGGATCTTCTTCCAGATCTTCCTTTGAGGTTCTTTTGAGGTCCACAGCTCACTCCAAGGTTCCAGAAGCTCTGAGATGCTCCTTGAGGGTGCGGACTACAACTCCCAGAATGCACCTAACGCAGACTCCTTTTTGGCCAGTGGACAGTGGTCATCTGGTCAGTTTCTTCAGGAGTTGGTGCAGGGGACTCTGGTTAGCATTTATTTCACCTGTAGCAAACAGGGAGTCCCTCCTTAAACCAGTTGAAGCCAGGCAAAGTCCTTCTTGTGGTGAAGCTCAAGTGTGCAGCTGGTGCAGTCCTCCAGAGCGCAGTGTCCAGGTGAAGGTCAGGGTTCCAGCAGGGCAGACCTCCTTCTTCTGTAGTTCTTCCTTGTTGGAATCTGGTAGAGATCTGAGCTGTGGGTGCAGGTCTGCCAGTTTTATCCTTGCTCCTGGGTGAAAAACAGGGGGGTCCTGGCTCTCCAATCAGGTGCAGGATCCTTACCCCTGTGATGACCACTTCCTGGGAAGTGTGGCGAAAATCAGTACCAGGGAGCAGCATTCTTCAGAAATCCATCATAGCTGAAAGTGAGTTTTGGAGGTTACATCTGGCTGAGCCCACCCACTGGTGTGGCTAAAAAACTTAAACACACCTTTCCCCTGCCCTCTCCTAATCTAATCAGGGGGTCACTTAATTGGGTTTGCAGGATGTGAGAGAGGTGCTGGGCTGCTCCAAATACCTTCCCTACCTTTAAAGACCAGTTTGGCAGCCCTCCCCCTTTCCTGCCTCTTCATCTGCTGAGGGAAGAAATCTTCCCCCAGGCACATCTCTTTGTGTTGAGCCAGGCCACTTCACACCTTAAGGCAGCCTGGCCAGGTTGTCAGAGGCTGGCCAATCAGAGCAAAGCAGCAAAAACACTGCAGGGCTGAAGTTGGCAACTTTTCAGGTAAAGTTGAAAACTCTTTACCTAGACAAGTTATATTAAATCCACCAACTGGAAATTGTGGGATTTATTATAGCAATTAATTTGACACCAAACTTGAGGTATCTTTTACTTAAGGGGACTATTAAAATTCAAATAGTCTCCCCATTCTAGCCTATGGAGGCCACTCACTACAATGAGGGGAAACAAATGTGGCTGTTTCACCTCACTAGGGCCTATAAAACTATTTTTATAAGGTCCCTGCGGATAGTTACATGGCACCCAACCCTAGGGGCACATAGGGCACACCTTAAGGGTGACTTATATGTAAAAATAAGGTAGTTTAAGACTTTGGAATTCCAAAGTCGAATTTGCATGTAACTTTAATGTAAAAGCAGCCAACAAGGCAGGTCTGCCTTTAAAATGACACTGGGCGCCTCAGCAGTGCACCTATGGGGGCACCACGTATGCTGGGGTCCCTAAACCCTACATGCCATACCATATACTAGGGACTTGTAGGTAGGTTGACTTAGCCAATTATAATTAGCCTAATTTGCACACTCATTTTATACAGAGCACAGGCCCTGGGACTGGTTAGCAGTACCCAGGGCACAGACAGAGTCAGGAAAACACCAGCAAAAAGTTAAAAATGGGGGCAAAAAGTCAAGGGGCCTCTGCAATCAGCCCTATTTTCCCACACTTAGCTATAATCCTACAGTACTATTTATGATTGTTCATCTTTCTTGATTATCTTTCATACAGAAAATAAGGGCTGGTCATGACTGTTGATTTGCAGAAATAAATAGACCGCCACCAGTGTCTTATGAAAGCAACCTAAGAATTGAAAAATTGTCTGTGTCATTCTACGCCACATAAGAAGTTCCGGACCTTGACAATCCCAGTGACAGACCTCTGTTCATATGATAGAATAGCATACTAGCTGGGCCAGTAAAACGTAAGGATCCCTGTTTCACCTGTATTCCGGTCACTCAGAGCAGGAGTATGCACTCTTATAAGAGACATCGTCCCATCATGGGTATTATATGTTAAGACCCTGGTCCTCTGCTGGGCAGTCCTGCAGACAGAGAGGTCTGCTCTGCCTCCGAGCACACTTTTTTGTTTCAGGCCCAGTATTTTTAGTTTCATGATTTGTGGTGTTGAACATCCTCGGTACTAATACGAAGTGTAAGCCCTCTGTTGCCAAGATGATCTTTGTCGGGTGGCAGGGGTTTAGGTGGTGAATAAGAGGGTCTTCTCAAACTGGTGCACTCGAGGTGGGCACCATTTCCTGTTGAAGCCAACCAGAGATGGGCTAGTTTTGGGGGGCATGGTGCACTTCGATGTCATGATCTATGTGAAAGGTAAATTTGAGAGGGGGGTTAGTCACACACATTATTTGTAGATGCACATTTTGGTCTCGATTGCCCCGTGTTTTAACCTCTCCTTCTCTTTGTAGACTCGTCAGCGCATCCTGATCTCTGCCTTCAGCCGTGCCACAAAGGACCCATTTGGCCCCTCCCGCATTGCTGGTGTTTTGGCCTTCGCAGCCACGCACAATTTCTATTCCATGGCTGACTGTGCTTTCAAGATCCTGCCTGTGCTGTGCTCAGCAGCTGTGGACTCGGAGAAGTCAGTCCGGGATCAGGTGAGGAGGTGCATCTGTAAAAAAAAACAAGACATGATATAACTGGCAGAGTAAATATGAAACTGAGTGCATTTCATTTTATACTTTAAAAAACGATTTTTTTCTTTTCCAGCCTTTTCCTTCTGGGAATGCAGTTTAACCCAACATGATGACTGCAGTTTCCATCTTCCACTTTTTTAAACTGACAGGCACTATGCATTAATTATGATAACAAAATGTGAACTGTCCTTGTCTGTCCTCTTTCGATTTAGTATCTTTAGATTTTTGTAAAGCAGCTAGTTCTGTTTTTAGGGTCCAAGTATTTTGTTTTTGCAAACATTTGCACTAAACTTAGTGTAAGGCCTGTTTTACGTATCTGTTGCCTTTTAGATAACTTCCGAGCAACCTTCCACAGAGAGGGGCTTAGATGCCACTGCACCTTTTATAGAGTGAAAGCCCCAATATAAGAAGCAGTGGTGGCCGGCAGTTTTAACATGGCGGGCGGGTGGGAAGCACACTCACACTTTCACACACACATGCACGCGCGCACATCCATTAACAACACTCATCAACATTCAAACATACATGCACGCACCAAACATTAATTTAAAACGATCACACACATGCACACACCCTTACCTTCAGCCTCGGAGGTCCCAGGATGGTTGGGACTGCTGCCTTCGCTCACTGGCTGACCGTAACTCAGCCAATGAGGCAAGTCAGCAGCCGCAGCCTCGTCACAGAGTAGGATGGGGTCAGTGAGACTGCTGACCCCACCCCACTCTGTGACGAAGTGTCACTGATAGACACTTGCCCTGGGCGCTTCAGGGCTTATACCTGAAGCGCCCAAGTCGAAGTCAAAGGGTGATGCTTCCCTCATCACCCGAGGTAGGGCCTCGAGGCACCTTTGCTGAGCCGAGGAGGTCACGCCCATAGGAGCTGTGACCTCTTCAGCCCAGCAAAGTTCAGCTCAGGCAGCCAAGAGTCTGCACAAATCGTGCATGTCTGCTCCTGGCTGCCTGACCTGAACACGAGGAGTGTTTGTCAGGCTGACCTTTGCTCAGCCTGACAGACACTCTTCAGTAGGGGCAAAAGGTGGGGGGCTTGGCCCCTCCGCTCCTAAAGGACAGGCCAAACCTGATAAAAAGTATTTAAACCTACTGCACTCATCACCCACCAAACCCATCTTGCAATTGTAAAGAAAGAGATTGAAAATATTTCTTTTTTGCAGTGAGTAATTGTCTTGTACCTGCGTGTCTATACTCAATCATTGCCACTTAAGCCCTGATGAACCTCACCTCACCACACCTAAATTAGTGTGACCTTTAGAGGCCAGATAGTGGACCCTTCTGATATGGACTTGGTGTTCCTAGACACCATAAAAGTGACACACACAGGAGTGAATATCCAATGTTCACACATCAGAAACTCTCTTGCACAAGACCAAGCATAAAATGAATTGCCAGCTTATGTGATAACCCCTTTCTGGACAAGAATGCATTATCCTTCAGAGACTCTAAGAGGCGCAAAACCACACTCACATTCCGCAATTGAAAATACCTGGTTCTGAAGGAACTGACAGTCTGACTCCCCTGAGAAGTCTGCAGATCAGTGGATGCTAAACTCTTGAGATCCTCCATTATAGACCTTATGGCCCACTGAGATTGCTGACATAAAAGCTTTGATTCTGCTGTAAGCCAAACCATGATGAGATAGTACTGATAGAACATTTAAATTATGCACTATACCTCCCCCTAGCAGCATCTAATTTCCACCCAGCACACCAATAGGACAAACTACACTAAGCTGGACCGTATTGCTCAATTGTGGACTCTGTCCAAGCCTTCTTTATGAGCTTTGAAGCCTGTTTCGAATGGCCCAGACTGCCTGAGCATCTCTGGTAGTCTTCCACATCATCAGCTGGAGAGTCCCATCCAGGACCAACTGGTGTGCATTCCCCCAAGCATCCTTCAGCATGTTTGGGTTCATGGGAAGTAGGACTGGTGAACCCATTGAAAGTTTCAGAAAAACTGGAAACCAAACCTCAGATTTCCAAACTGGTGGAATCAATATCATTGTCACCTTTTGTCGCCTGACCTGCGCCTTTAGCATGGTTATCATCTAAAAAAGCTGGGAAAGCATAACCTAAGCATTGGCTCAAGGCTTGCATGAACACATCCATTGCCAGTGCCAACAGGCTGAGCTCCAGCTAAGGAAGTGAGGTAGTTGGTTGTTGAGACATGAAACAAACATATCAACTTGGCAGGGACCCCACTTACTCAAGCTCATTTTTAAAATAATTGGATCCAGCTTCCAAGCATTGAAATCTTTCAAGTGTTTGGAGTCCCAGGAGTTGCAGGGGCTCTTGAAAATTGATTGAATCGATTATTCTAGAAGACAGACTACACTGGCTAGATATCTCAAGAAAATATTGTACATCACCAGAGACCACCTCAGTTCCTTCTTGATTAGTGATATCTTCTTTGCGGGAAGCTTCAGTGTCTGCTGTTCTGAATCAGTCACAAATCTCAAAAATGTCATTGATTGCAAGAGTTCAAATTTGATTTTCTGATTATTGATAACAAACCTAGCACTTGCGGAATGGATGTTGTCATATTCAGATCGTTCTGAAGTTGTGCAGCACTGATTTAGCAGCAAGATGCCATCCAGAAAGCATTATTAATCTGATGCCACTGGACCCTGAGCAGCTTCACTAAGGGTCTCATTACCTTGGTGAATCACCAAGGAGTAGAAAAGAGCCTGAAGGAAGGGTCACAGATTTGTACAGCGTTCAACCTCAAATGAATTGGAGGAACGTCCTGTGGGCGAAATAATTGAGATTGTGAAGTAGGCATCTTTCATTTCTGTTGGAGTTCTGAAGAACTCTCTGAAAGCCAGATACCATTTGTAGAACCCAAGTATCCCCCTTTTCCTTGTTTGACTTGTGAAGGAATAACCCCAGAATTCCCCCTCCTTTGGTTGGAAAGAAGGGGTAGTCCTTACCTGAGACTCCTGGAGTGTTAGCCGTACTATGGAAACTCTCTACCTCCATGTCCTCAAGACTTGGACATGGTGCATACCTCTGCCAACAAGAGACCCAGTTTCTAACACAAACAGACTCAGTTCTTTAATGAAGGGATCTCCAAAGAGACCCCCTTCGCCTCCAGACTTTCCTTGGAGGTGACTTGCTCGCCATGTTTTGGGTCGATCTTTATCAACAGAGATCGCTGTTTCAATATGGAAAGTGCACATTTAGTGTTCCAAAGGAAACAGTTGGCCTTGTGCATCCAGCCTGACAAAATGTCTGGGCAGAACACGCTGTCAGTAACTTTGCCCTCTTCGGCCATGTCCAAAATTTAGTTAAAAACCCCAGGACAATTCAGTAGCATGTCCTGGCAAGCTTTTCAGGAGCAGGCAGTGCTTTTTTTGGGATCCTTTATGAATTTGATAATGAAAATGGCCATCTTGCCATAATTCTTGGGGGTCAGAGCTGCCTTAATTTCTAAAGACAGTGTTGGGCATTCTGCCTTAAAGTGGCCCCTGATCTCCTTGTTCAAGGAGGACTTTAGATTGTACTGCCTGCATGGTATTCGGTGAACTCCTGCTACACTGTAAATCAACTAACATCTCACCAGACAACTCCAAACCTTTCAGAATACCGCAGCAAGGAACATTCTCAACCTTCTATACAACATGTATATCACAGCCCACCGTAGGGAGCTACACCGATTTCCAGTACACAGTGAGCCCAGTTGAAACTCCTCACACACCTTCAAAGCTCTCCAACTCAAAGACCCAGCCTTCCTCAACATACTGTTCCCATTTCACAAACCTACCACATACCTCTGCTCAGCCGGCCTCTTTCTTGCACAAATACACAGAACAGTTGAGCTTCTATTACATCGCGCCAAAAGCCTGGAATCACCTGCTATTGCACATCAGAGCAGCATCTTCAATTCTTGAATTCTACAAGACGTTGAAGACCTGGCTCTTGTAATAAATCTCTTGTGTAGGAAGGCAGCCATTTTCTAGCCTTGTTACCCCCACTTTTGGTCTGTTTGTTAGTATATGTCAGGGTGTTTTTACTGTCTCACTGGGATCCTGCTAGCCAGGGCCCAGTGCTCATAATGAAAACCCTATGTTGTCAGTATGTGTGATATGTTTCACTGGGATCCTGCTAGCCTGGACCCTAGTGCTCATAAGTTTGGGGCCTATATGTGTTCCCTGTGTGGTGCCTAACTATATCACTGAGGCACTGCTAATCAGAACCTCAGTGTTTATGCTCTCTCTGCTTTTAAAATTGTCACTGCAGGCTAGTAACTAATTTTACCAATTCTCATTGGCACACTGGAACACCCTTATGATTTCCTTGCATATGGTACCTAGGTACCCAGGGTTTCTGATGGATACAACTACCTGTGGATTCCTCACCTAAAGAATTTTCTCCACGCGCCAGCCCTCGACGGAAATTTTCTTCTAGCTCTGCACATCGACAATGACATCACAATTGCCCGACTCCACACGACGCCGTATGACATCATCCAGGCAATAAGAAGCCCTCGTCGACGTGCAGACGTCAGTTACCTTTTTTCCGTGCCTTCGAGTAACGGTTTTTCTTCGAGGCTACCAGGGAGTTACAGTTTCACTCCGGTATAACTGTTGCAACTGAGGAAGTCGGGTTTTAAACCCTGTAAACAGTGTGGAGGTCGCATGTCGGTCACGGACCTACATGATAATTGCTTGTGGTGCCTTAGTCCCGACCATGAAGTCAAGTCATGCGGTTCTTGCCAACGCATGAATCCTAAGGCCCTGAAAGAACTGGAAGCTAAGTTGTTTCTTGCTCGCTCTAAGAAGAGGAAGGAGAAGCATCACCGTAGGGAGTCTTCTTCAAGATCCTCAAAGACTCATCGGCGCCATCGGGATACTAGACGTCGACATGGCTCACGGCGCCGTTCGAGCAGAGAACACTCCAGTTCGAGATCGCTCCCGTTCGAGATCGCCATCGGCTCGGCACCGACCGACGTGGGAGATCAGCCCGACTGTCATGCCTCCACCTCCAACGACTCCAGCTTCTTGAGCAGGAGATGCCTGGGCAGTCATCGGCTTCACCGCCGGGCGCCGGTTCCTCAAGGTTATCCGGCTTGAGTTCGCTATGTGGAAAAAGAGGGGGAGAACAAGGTTCAAGAAAAAAAAAAAAATAATAATTCTTATAATGCCAGAAGCAAATCAAAGTGTTCCAGATGCAAATGTTGCAGTTGAAGAAAGAGAAGAAAATCGGGCAGATCAAGCAATTTAAATAGAAGATGCAAGCTTGATAAAGCTCGATCCTGGCCTGGACGTGTGAGAGTAAAATGCAGAGCACTGCAAACCAAAGAAAGCCTGAAAGTAAATGATGGCAGTCCAGTAGGCGCAGTGATAGAACTGATTGACTAATAAACCTGTAAAGCAGGAATCAGAAGATCAAGAAGAGTAAGAGTGCCAAAAACGAAATAGACAGCTAATAAATGGACATTTTTAATCGAGAATATGCCTTTTATGTTTGAAGAACCTTCCTAAAGCAGCACATTAACTGAGAAATTAAATGATGTTAACCAACTTCCCAGTGAAGGAGTGAGCTCAGAATTTTGAATTTAAGATTTTTGACTTTTGAAAATAATGAATGGATTTTGAGAATAATTTTAATGCCTGCATATATTTTGAGCGTTTTGATTTATATTGCTGATTGCTTTGAGTGCCACCTTTTAATTGACCTCATTTAATGTCTAACATCTGCCTTCATTGAACATTTTTAGGTGTATATTTCTGAAGTTTTCTCAATATGCCTGCATAAATTGTCTCCTGAATTATTTGAATTTTTAATACTTGCATAGTTGAAGAAATACTAAATGGTCATAGGATTGACTGAAAGAATTTTCAAGAATTTTGTACCCTTTCTTAAAGATTTGATTTTTTGAGAGACTATAATTTGAACGGAAGAAGATGGCTTCAATTAGAAAAAGATTTTGCTTAGCTTTCGTAATAACATTTTTTTTATTTTTTTATCCAGTAACCCTGGGTGGTGTTTTGGTGTGTTTATGTTAGCCTTTTGGATACATTCCAATCTATAATAATACTAATACTTCAGTATCATGTAATGCTAATATTCTCAGTTTGCATCAGTAAGATAATATTGATAAAGTGAAGAACTCAGGGAAAAGTCCTATATAAATCTACTGAAAGGGCATCAAGAAATAATAAATGTATCTCACATATATATACTAAGAGACCCACTTCTGTTTCTGAAGGTGTGGCTTATATTCAAATACTGCATTAGCTACGGATTGTCCCATTCAGTTTATTCTTTTGTGCTCAGTCATCAAGATTATGTAGAAAATGGCAATGGAGATTGTAATCTGTCCATAAATAATTTATTGGGTATTAAGAAACTAGAATTATCTGGCCTCTTATTGAATTTTTTGAAGGTGCATGTAAATAATACTAAAAACATTAATTCAAACAGTGTGTGTGTAAGTTGAGTGAAGATGAGGACGATTCGAGAATACAATAGCAAAAGATCAAGAGAGAAATTGATGAGTGCTTCCAAGGAAATATAGATTGATGTGAAGTAAAAGATAATGCTTGAGAATTCATTTGTTTATCCTAGTCTTAGAATTTGGAAGCAAAAAGATGAGTGTATAGGTGTTCAGCGAACGAGGTGTGGTGTGCATGACAGTACATTTGAAGTATGGATTAGTGATTTTGTTTATAGTTATAGATAATTTTGATACGTTAGGAACAACTGACATTATTTTTAAAAACATATATGTTCGATGGCATATGTTGCTGCAGATACACATGTTTAGCACAGTCCGCTGCCTGGTGTTGGGCTTGGAGTATTACAAGTTGTTTTTCTTCGAAGAAGTCTTTTTTGGTCACGGGACCGAAGGACTCCTCCCTCTTCGGCTCCATTGCGCATGGGCGTCGACTCCATCTTAGATTGTTTTTTTCCGCTGTCGGGTTCGGACGTATTCCTTTTCGCTCCGTGTTTCGGTTCGGAAAGTTAGTCAGAATCTCGGAAGAAAGCGTCGGTATTGTTCCGTTCGGTATCGGGATAGTTAGGTACATCGACACCGATCATCGGAAGACTTTGGGGTAGCTTCGATCCCCCATCGGGGCCTGGTCGGCCCGACCGCGTGCGACATCGAAGCCGATGGAACGGACCCCGTTCCGTTTCTGCCCAAAATGTCACAGTAAGTATCCTTATACAGATCAGCACTTGGTCTGTAACTTGTGCTTGTCCCCCGAGCACAAGGAGGATACCTGTGAGGCCTGTCGAGCCTTCCGGTCCAGAAAAACACTCCGGGACCGAAGAGCCAGGCGTCTACAAATGGCGTCCACGCCGACAAAACAACGTTTCGAAGACGAAGAGGAAACATTCTCGGTTCCGGAATCAGAATCCGGAGACTCCGACGTCGAACAACAATAACAAACAGTGAGTAAGACGTCGAAAATAAAAAGCATCGAGAAGACAAAAGCCCAGGGGACGCCACTGCCAACAGGCCATGGCTCTACCCATAAAACCGGCGAGCCGTCGAAGGCGCCGAAAAAGGGCACGCCCATAGCGAAGACACCCGACTCCGGTCGAGGGACCGCCATGGAGCAACCTCGGAGCCGAGATAGCGGCTCCGAGAGGCAAAAACAAGATGCCGGCACCGAAAAACATCGGCACCGAGACACACTGCCGAAAGCCACAAAAATTCTGTCGGTGCCGAAGCCGAAAAAAGATTCTCTCTCGGCGCCGAAAAGTTCCACACCTCCATCCTACACAGAGGAACAAGGAATAAGTGGCCAGATGCACAGATTTGGACAAGAGCTCCAAAGTGTAGAATCAGACTACACACAAAAGAGACTGTACATCCAGCAAGACACAGGGAAGATATCAACCCTTCCCCCAATAATGAGAAAAAGAAGGATCGGATTTCTCAAGGATGACGCACAACCACAAGCCAAAGTGGTTAAAAAAGTCACGCCTCCGCCCTCTCCACCACAACAGGCATCGCCGGCACAAACACCGCCACAAATGCACTCACCAGCGCAAACTACCATAAGTCAAGATAATCAGGATCAAGACGCTTGGGACCTATATGACACCCCAGTGCCGGACAATGATCCCGATTCATACCCCACAAAGCCGTCACCGCCAGAGGACAGTACCTCATACTCGCAACTGGTGGCTAGGGCAGCAGAATTCCACAATGTCCAACTGCATTCCGATCCTATAGAGGATGATTTTTTATTTAACACCCTCTCGGCTACACATAGCCAATATCAATGTCTCCCAATGCCACCAGGGATGTTACGGCACGCAAAACAAATTTTTAAAGAGCCCGTAAAATCAAGAGCCATCACCCCAAGGGTGGATAAGAAATACAAACCACCACCCACAGACCCAGTGTTTATTACTTCGCAGTTACCACCTGACTCCGTAGTAGTAGGGGCAGCTCGCAAAAGAGCAAATTCCCATACATCTGGCGACGCCCCACCTCCGGACAAAGAAAGCCGAAAATTTGATGCAGCAGGAAAAAGAGTAGCATCACAGGCAGCCAACCAGTGGCGCATCGCAAATTCTCAAGCGCTGCTGGCCCGATATGACCGCGCACACTGGGATGAGATGCAACTTCTCATAGACCATCTTCCCCAGGAATACCAAAAAAGGGCGCAGCAAATAGTTGAAGAGGGACAAACGATCTCAAACAATCAAATCCGCTCTTCAATGGACGCAGCCGATACTGCAGCGAGAACAGTCAACACTGCTGTCACCATAAGGAGACACGCTTGGCTCCGCACTTCAGGCTTCAAACCTGAAATCCAGCAGGCTGTCCTTAATATGCCCTTCAACGAGAAACAACTTTTTGGCCCTGAAGTGGACACAGCCATTGAAAAACTTAAAAAGGACACAGACACGGCCAAAGCCATGGGCGCACTCTACTCCCCGCAGAGCAGAGGCTCTTTTAGAAAAACTCCATTTAGAGCGGGGTTTCGTGGCCAACCCACAGACACCACCAGCCAACAAACAAGAACCACACCATATCAGGGTTCATTCCAAAGGGGAGGTTTCAGGGGATATAGAGGGGGTCAATTCCCAAGGAGTAGGGGAAGATTCCAGACTCCAAAAACACCTCCACCTAAACAGTGACTTTCAAGTCACACAACCCCTTCACTCAACACCAGTGGGGGGAAGACTAAGCCAATTCTACCAATCTTGGCAGCAGATTACAACAGACAATTGGGTATTAGCAATAATCCAACATGGCTATTGCATAGAATTCCACAAATTCCCACCAAACATCCCTCCAAAAACACGCAAAATGTCACCACAACATTTCGAACTTTTAGGACTAGAAGTTCAAGCACTACTGCAAAAGGATGCAATAGAGTTAGTACCAGTACAACAAAAAAACACAGGAGTTTACTCCCTGTACTTTCTAATTCCAAAAAAAGACAAAACATTAAGACCAATATTAGATCTCAGGACACTAAATACCTACATCATATCGGACCACTTTCACATGGTCACACTACAAGACATCATTCCACTGCTCAAACAGCAAGATTACATGACCACATTAGACCTAAAAGATGCGTACTTTCATATACCGATACACCCTTCTCACAGAAAGTACCTAAGGTTCGTATTCAAAGGAATACATTACCAATTCAAGGTGTTGCCATTCGGAATAACAACTGCACCAAGAGTATTCACAAAATGTCTAGCAGTAGTAGCAGCACATATCAGGAGACAACAGATACATGTGTTTCCTTACCTAGACGATTGGCTAATCAAGACCAACACAGTAAAAAAGTGCACAAACGACACCACATATGTCATACAAACCCTTCACAAACTGGGTTTCTCCATCAACTATACAAAGTCACACCTCGAACCGTGTCAGACACAACAATATCTAGGGGCAACCATCAACACATCAAAAGGAATTGCCACTCCAAGTCCACAAAGAGTGCAAGCATTCCAAAAGGTAATAAGTGCTATGTTTCCAAACCAAAAGATACAAGCAAAATTTGTGCTAAAACTTCTAGGCATGATGTCATCATGCATAGCCATTGTCCCAAACGCACGACTACACATGCGACCCTTACAACAGTGCCTAGCATCACAATGGTCACAGGCACAGGGTCAACTTCAAGATCTGGTGTTGGTAGACCGCCAAACATACCTCTCGCTTCTATGGTGGAACAGCAACAATTTAAACAAAGGGCGGACATTTCAGGACCCAGTGCCTCAATACGTTATAACAACAGATGCTTCCATGACAGGGTGGGGAGCACACCTCAATCACCACAGCATTCAAGGACAATGGGATGTACACCAAACAAAATTTCATATAAATTACCTAGAACTGTTAGCAGTATTTCTAGCGTTAAAAGCCTTTCAACCCATAATAACACACAAATACATTCTTGTCAAAACAGACAACATGACAACAATGTATTATTTAAACAAACAAGGAGGAACACACTCAACACAATTGTGTCTCCTAACACAAAAAATATGGCAGTGGGCGATTCACAACCACATTCGCCTAATAGCACAATTTATTCCAGGGATCCAAAACCAACTAGCAGACAACCTTTCGCGAGACCACCAACAAGTCCACGAATGGGAAATTCACCCCCAAGTTCTGAACAAGTACTTTCAAATTTGGGGAACACCCCAGATAGATTTGTTCGCAACAAAAGAAAACGCAAAATGCCAAAACTTCGCATCCAGGTACCCACACCGCGAATCACAAGGCAATGCTCTATGGATGAGTTGGTCAGGGATATTTGCATACGCTTTTCCCCCTCTCCCTCTCCTTCCATATCTAGTAAACAAATTGAGTCAAAACCAACTCAAACTCATACTGATAGCACCCACATGGGCAAGACAACCTTGGTATACAACTCTACTAGACCTTTCACTAGTACCGCATGTCAAACTACCCAACAGACCAGATCTGTTAACACAACACAAACAACAGATCAGGCATCCAAACCCAGCATCATTGAATCTAGCAATTTGGCTCCTGAAATCCTAGAATTCGGACACTTAGACCTCACACAAGAATGTATGGAGGTCATAAAACAAGCTAGAAAAGCTTCCACTAGACACTGCTATGCATCTAAGTGGAAAAGATTTGTTTGCTACTGCCATACCAATCAAATTCAACCATTGCATGCCTCTACGAAGGACATAGTGGGATACTTACTACATTTGCAAAAAGCGAATCTCGCTTTTTCATCTATAAAAATACACCTCGCAGCAATATCTGCTTACCTACAAACTACTCATTCATCGTCTCTATTTAGAATACCAGTTATTAAAGCATTCATGGAAGGGCTAAAAAGAATTATACCACCAAGAACACCACCAGTTCCTTCATGGAACCTTAACATCGTCTTAACAAGACTCATGGGTCCACCTTTCGAACCCATGCATTCCTGTGAAATGCAATATCTAACGTGGAAAGTCGCATTTCTCATTGCAATCACATCCCTCAGAAGAGTAAGTGAAATACAGGCATTTACCATACAAGAACCATTTATTCAAATACACAAAAATAAAATAGTTCTAAGAACAAATCCAAAATTTCTACCAAAAGTAATCTCACCATTCCATTTAAATCAAACAGTAGAATTGCCAGTGTTCTTCCCACAACCAGATTCCGTGGCTGAAAGGGCACTACATACATTAGACATCAAAAGAGCACTAATGTACTACATTGACAGAACAAAGCTAATCAGGAAAACAAAACAACTGTTCATAGCTTTTCAAAAACCACACATAGGAAATCCAATCTCTAAACAAGGCATTGCTAGATGGATAGTCAGATGTATTCAAACATGCTATCTTAAAGCCAAGAGAGAATTGCCTATTACACCAAAGGCACACTCAACCAGAAAGAAAGGTGCTACAATGGCCTTTCTAGGAAACATTCCTATGAGCGAAATATGTAAGGCTGCAACCTGGTCTACGCCTCATACATTTACTAAACACTACTGTGTAGACGTACTAAATGCACAACAAGCTACAGTGGGCCAAGCTGTACTAAGAACATTATTCCAAACTACTTCAACTCCTACAGGCTAAACCACCGCTTTTAGGGGAGGTAACTGCTTTATAGTCTATGCTAAACATGTGTATCTGCAGCAACATATGCCATCGAACTGAAAATGTCACTTACCCAGTGTACATCTGTTCGTGGCATTAGTCGCTGCAGATTCACATGTGCCCTCCCGCCTCCCCGGGAAGCCTGTAGCCGTTTAGAAGTAGATCTTAAATCTTAAACATTTGTACATTTGTAAATAATTATTATAAACTTTTTATGTACATACGTATTCACTCCATTGCATGGGCACTATTTATAGCAAACAACTCCATCCTCACCCTCTGCGGGGAAAACAATCTAAGATGGAGTCGACGCCCATGCGCAATGGAGCCGAAGAGGGAGGAGTCCTTCGGTCCCGTGACCAAAAAAGACTTCTTCGAAGAAAAACAACTTGTAATACTCCGAGCCCAACACCAGGCAGCGGACTGTGCTAAACATGTGAATCTGCAGCGACTAATGCCACGAACAGATGTACACTGGGTAAGTGACATTTTCATTTCACTTTGCCTATTTTACACTTTCACAAGAATCAGTAGGTTCTTGTTATGTTGCTTTAGTTTTCCCCAAAGAATATAACATGAATTGTCTGAATGGAGGAGTGAAATGAGAGAATGTAGAAAAACATTGCTGGATGTGTTTGGTTTGTTGATTCCCCCTGTTGGTGTGACTTTGAAAGATGTTAAAATTAGGAAATTGTCTACTTTAGTAGAGGAATTAACAAATAATACAGTGAATGCTTAACCAAGATTATTGAACAGATGTTTGCTGTTCACTCATTGGTTATTCAAAACTATCTTGCCTTAAATATGTTTTTGGGGAAAGAAGGTGGTGTATGTTTTGTAATTAAGGTGCAGCAGTGTTGCACCTAGATTCCTGGTAACAGATTAAGTATTAATAAATAATGTCACACATAACTAATATTGTGAATGAAATTTATCCTGTTGAAGAACATTTCACGTAGGAGAAGAATAGTGCTTGGTTTGGTGAACTGGGGAAGGACTTATTAATAAAGCACATAACAATATTAATAATTTTTAAGGTTTTAGAAGCTATTTGTATTATGGGCTTAAGGTGCAATTGCCGAAAGAAAAATAATTCAACGATAAGGAGGAGGAAATTATGCTTAATGAGATGAAAGCGAGTGCCTATGAACTGAAGGCCTCACTGAAGAAGAAAAGAAAAATCTAACACAGCAGAGGAAATGTTATAGTAGCGTAGTGTGATACCTTTTTTGATGAAATTATCAGAGGGGGCGAGTTGCATGGGAGTTTTTAAATGTTAGAAAATATTACCTAATTTAAATGTAGTTCAGGTAGCATGACTAGGATGCAGTTATCTTCCATTGGCAGATATTCATATTTGTAGAATAATAGTGCATGTTTATATAATTGCGAGTGAGCCTTTCTCTCTCTCTCTATGTGCATGTGTGTTAATCCATTTCAGAAAAACCATTAAAAATGAAGCCTCAAATGTGGTGTGATCCAAGTATAAAATGTAATATGTATGTTCTCTTAGGATGCTCCTTCATTTTGTAACTTTCTGAGGTTGCCTGCTGATGTAATGTGTATGTCATTCAATAGCTGTGTTGCATAAAAATGTCAACTTGTTCCCTTGACTGCTTATGGTAACCTAACCAATAAAATGCATCATCTAGTAGGTGTCTTGTTTACTAGAATATTGACTGGTTTTTGTGTTTGCAACATAGCAAATTTAACCCTGTTATGTCATATACCATTAAATGCATATGGCTTCTGTATCCTGGAAACATTATAGAAGATGTGTTATTTTGGAGATGAGCTAGTCTTTTGCCTTATAACTTTGTAGCCAGACTCTGTGCTGGTCTGGTTTTTGTTTTGTTTTGTTTTATACCTATAGCGTTCAGTTCTTTCTAAGTGTTCTTTTTGGACTTTCTTTAGGAGCACACTCTGTTAATCTGTTTACGGACTTTTATTTAGTCTTTCCTTAGGTTTCCTTCAGAGGCAGACATTATGTCATTCCTCTTGCAGAGTTACGCTTTAATTAGTAAATTAGAAATTAGCATCAACAAAATATTCACTTTTTTGCTTTGTGTCATGAGTATATTTTTGAATCAATTAATGAGGTTCCAACCTGGAATCTAGTCCTGCACAGGTTTATTTTTTAGCCTCCGACTAAATCTTACTAGTCTAACTAGGTCTTATGAAGACTCAGACAGTCACGATCTTAGGCACCAATTCTCTTAATTAGTTAAAGCGTGGGCAAAGGGAATATGGAATGAACATTGGACAAGCAAGATACATTGATTTCTGAGCCAAACATTTGCTTTTTTAGCCAGAGTCCACTTTTGAAAGCGTGAGTGAGTGTGACAGATACACCATACTGAAAGTATGAACGCTAAAGTAGAGGAAGGGGGGCCTAGTTTTCCTAAGCTGTGTAATTGAAGGAATATCACACATCTGAACTTGCACTGCCCAATCCTTGTTTTCTGCTGCCTGAGGAGAATGCTCTTTCGTCAACAGATTATTTGCAAAGTTGATTCTGGAGTTGATCTTTATTTTTTGTTGACTATCAGACTTCTTAAAGCAACCTTGTATTGTTAGTGGTAAAGAGAGGTTGAAGATATATTCTTTGTACTGCAAGGTATATTTCGCGTAAGGATTGCAGAGTAAAGAAATATTTTTGGTATTTGTCTTAAACTGCATTTTGCCAATATACTTAATGTGTTGAACTACCATAAAGAAAAATATCTATGTCTTGTGACAGAACAAGGATTATTATCTTGAGTTTATTATATGGTCTCTTTTAAAGTAACAAGAAGTAAAATATGTTTTGCATGCTATCCCAAATGGAACTAGTATTGTACCATGAAGATTATGTACTTCACTACAGAGTAAGAATTACTTTTCTTATGTGTATCCTTCCCTTATCCTACTTAGCATGTGTTTTTTTACGGTTATTTCAGAGGAAGAACAACTGAGAGATAGTCTCTGTAATGTAAGGTGTGTAATTGTTGATTCATTTATTTAGGCAAGGGGTATCCAGCCATCTCTATAACAAAAACTATGTTCTATGAAAACCATCCCGAGCTACTAATACTATTAGTGTTGTAATAGTGACCACACTAGACAAGATTATTTTTGTGGCGGCCATATCACCACAGTACATCTAGCAGGTTTGCCAGCAGTAATGTGAAAAAGGCTTTATCAATTTCCAAAGCCTTAACAGGGGTATTACATAGAAGCAGTAGCCACAGTGCTTCTGGCACTAAGGTTATGATATTAGTAATACGTTTGCCCAGCGGCACTTAATTCATCACTCAAATATCAGCTATAAATATGTTTTCAATATTAAGACACTTTTCTTAAAACATCAGCTATTAAGTTCTAAAAATGAGATAAAAAGTTCACGCATTTTCATCTCAAATACTCTTAATTTTGGTATGCATATATTAATTCAATCAACTAAATATTTCTAACATAGTAGGATTGGCTGTACCCAGGAGAGCTACTTACAGGTAGGAGAAGAGCTACTAGTAGCTCACAAGATACCGGTTGGAGAAGCCTGTTTTAGATTTACATACAAAATACAAGAGCAAGAAATATAAAATTGTTGTTGTAATTCAGGAATGTGGTAATAAGACACGAAATTAAAGGTCAATAGAGCTATGGTTATTCTACCTCTCTTCTCATTCTACTTTTACCCATGCACTCCTCCCAGATTCTATAGGAAGGAGTTCAGGTGGACGATGTGTGAATTGTTGTCTGTTTCTTGGGCGTGCCTATGGTGCATTTCAAGCTACAGGTTAATCTTTGACAATAGCCTTTTGAAGTGCTAGTTTCGGCCCAATGGGAACTAGTTAATCCAGTAACCTAAATTTGTACCCCTGCTCCCCTGGGTGCCCTCAGTCATAAGAGGGAGATTCTGCGATACAGACCCTTGAAGTTAAATGTACACTTGGCACTCTATAACAAATATAGGTCAATTATTACATCTATTCCACTGGAAACATACAAACCCAGCCCTGTCTTAAATTGGTTAACTCTATTGATGTAAATCTTGTCCTAACTGGTCCTAGGTCACTGAATGCCCAGTGATCTCTGACTGCAACATCATCTGCATTGGGATGAGCTTTTTGTTTTGTTGGTGCGTTTTTTACCTTGGAGATTGTGGTGGAGCTCCTCCTATTTTTTTGGATCTCTGTAGACCCTAACTTAGCTGTTCTATTTCTTTGACATTAAAGCACTGATGTTATTGAGTGTTATTTACTCTCTGATTCAAAAAATGTTTCTAGCAGGAGTGCAGTAGTATTGTGGCCATAGGTGATTAGGGATAAATGACAGTAACCACACTGTACACAGCCCACTGACCAATGACTGCGCAAACCTCCTCACCCCCCCTCCCGAAAAGACCTCAGAGCATGCAACTAGAATCAGTTCTTTATGTAGTTTGTTGTTTCTTATTTTACTCCGGATCATGTTTAAGAAAGTTTAATTTGGACCATTACTTTTGGTGTAAGTTTTATTTCCTCTTCCTTTCAGGCATTTAAAGCTATTCGAAGTTTCCTGGAAAAGCTAGAGAATGTTTCTGAAGACCCCGCTCAGCTTCCTGAACTTGGTGAGTGATAGCAGCTCTGACACTGGTTTGCAAGGTTCTTACTGAGTGGCTGTGATGTTAGTGTTTGACACAGGACACTCTGGGAGATTCTTGTGTTAAGATTCTCCTTAACTAGTATTTATTTTTCGGGCAATTGTCATCTGCTCTCTGAAAGCCACTCATCTGTCAACTTTAGTTCATTTTGTTATCTTGTTTTCATTAACAGTGACATCAGTTTGCTGGTCTCCTCAAGTTCCAATGAGGACTGGCTTGTGTGTAACAGTGGAACTGTCGCGTAGGCTCTCATTATTCTAATTAGACTACTGGATTTTGAGCTGCAGAATCGCCTGCGGTGTGGGAGACTGAGTCTGAGTCACTACTGGTGACACCTGTCGCCCCAAACTGGGTTTTGCTCCAGCTAGCTAGCAGTGCCTCATCTCTACCCAAGAGCAGGGATGATTGGGCAGCCGAGCGCATGACATAATTGATTTCCCTGGGAAACTGTGGTCACTCAGGTCTCATCCGTTTCTCTCAGTTAAATTAGTCTCACATACACAATGACAAATAGAGGCAGTATATGTTTCAATAAGATTTTAATGAAGCAACTGTATCTTATATAACAAAGCATGTGCTGCAATAACTAGGACGATACAGCATGACCAGATTTATTGTGACAAGGAGAGTAAAGCATAGAAATAACACTACCATATTGTCACTAGAGCCAATAGATTAATTCCTACCTAGGCTATAATAGAACATACAATCCTGGTTCTCTGGCTTGAATCTCCCTCTAACGTGTAAGGGACAGGGAAGTGTTTTCATAATAAAACAGCTGATGTTCTGAGAAAATGTCCCTTCGTAAGGATGTGTGTTTTCTATGAAGGTCAGAGACAAAACTTGTGCCACATTCACCGGCAACCTATCTAACTGCAACCTTGAAAGAAGAAGCACAGAGTGAGCAAGATTGTCTTGTTTGAGAATGTAGTGCTGGCCTAGGCAAAAACAGCTAGATAGAGAGAAATAAAACAAGACGGCAAAAGTGGCTATTGTAAGAATAATAAAACGAAGCTGAATAAAATATATCTAGATTAAAGTACACAGCGGCAGGCCTAGTATGCTAAAATACCGTGCATGGAGCTATAACTAAAATGGCACACTCCCCTTGTCGGTTGAAGGTGGTTCAAAGCCTTAATATACATAAAAGCTACTAAGACTCAACCTAAGATACATATGTAGAAAATGTCAATAATCACAAGTTAAAAGGACACATGAGCATATGTAAAAGGACAATATAAAATGTTAACATGTGGTGCAAAAAAGGGCCGAATTTCAAGAGTTAGAGTCCGTTTTAATATTGCCAATTGAATCCAGGACAATAAAGGACAGGAAATCTTCCACTTCTGCAGGTGTTCAAGTTGGGAAGGCATCGCCGAGAAGGACCAAGCAGCAGTTGTGTCCCATAGCCTGAGCCTTAGCCACGGCAGCAGCATTCCGCTTTGTGCCCAATAATGAGTTAAGAGCCTCATCCTCCAGGAAGGGCAACACATAAGCAGCTTCTCGAAGTAAACGCACCCTCAATGCGCATGTCCGGTAATGAACCCTCAGTGAGAACATCAACAGATCAGTGTCCAATTAAAGCAAGCACTGCGTAGAAAGACAGACTTCCAGTGCATGTTCTAAAGAGCACCAAAGGCACTGAAACATGGGCTGCACCCAATGCAAAACCAGTCTAAATGACAGAGACCAGTCACACTCCAATTCCTGCAGGAGTATTGCTCCAAAGTACTGCATCATGCGTTCACGACACAGCTGCGCTGGTGGGAGCGCTTTCATTCCTTCTTGTTGCGGCGGGACAGCCATTGCGCATGAAAAGTAGCAACAGCAAAATGCCAACTATTATAGCCAAGGTTATTGGAAATCCCCGAAAATACTGGAGAATATTGAGTGGATGGCTGATGGTATCAAACCGAATATGAAGGAGAAGGTGTGAATGAAACCAGAACCAACAGCCTTAAAGAAATTTGCGATTCCAGTAGTACTGGACACGTTAAATATTCATCCCATGAGTTCACCAAAGTGTCTCGTAAAGTTGGTATTTAAAAGGGACTGTATCTCTGCTGACAACCTTGACACCTGAAGTGCGTAGGTCTCGCGTGCAGATGTGAGAGCCACACATATTTTTTTAAACAGTAAAGCCTTGAGTCTGCTCAACTTATCAAAATTCACATTAGAAGTAGCAATATGGGGCCAAATGTCAGCTACCTCTTTTTATCTAGTGGGAGGAAAAAGTTTGTTCCCGCAGCATGTAACAATCTTAGAGACTGAAACAACATAAACTATTCTGGCTCGCATCCCACAACAGTCTTCACCATTGAGGAGAACATAGCTGCCGTTTGAAAGCACCTGGAACGTAGGTCTAATCAAGGGGACTGGAACTCCTTTCAGATAACAAGCCAAGTTTGCTGCAGACACATTACACGCCCCATGCAAGGACAGCTGTTTACAAACCATCAAATGGCTGACAGAAGTCTTGCATTCACTACCACTAAGAAAGACTTCTTTCATGCAACTGAGACATTTGTACGAGAAGGGCAGCTCCCACACCTCATGGATGTAACTATCTCCCAGCCTTTCATATCTGCCCACCAGAATGTGTTTTAAACAGGAGGTGAATTGAAGTGTGGAAATAGGCAGATTAATGACCCCGTGTATTAACCACCCAGCATATGGTATTTCAGCCACAGTAAAAGGCAACTTTTTCTAATTTTTCAATGTGTAGCATGACATAAGTCGCTTCTTTCTTAGCCCTTAGTTGTTGTTGTCGTGTGAAATTAAATGTAGAAAATATGTCCCTTGTGCAAACGTGTTGCCAGGGAAAGAGACCTGCCTTCAGTGTTTGAAGTGTCCAACCCAACTGCACTCTGTCCATGGTGTAAAGACGACATAGCTGTTTGTATAATGTCTATAGCAGAAGAGATAAAGTTTTTTAAGGTATATATCTGGTTGGACAGGGTATTAATTCCATTATCTACAACGACTAATGCCTTCTGTAAATTTTGGTCTATTTGCCTTAACCGGGCAGCAGCTTCTTGTTGGGAGAGCTTCCAAATTTCATTATATACTTCATATAAGTAGCGCTTTTTGCATTGTTTTCTGGGGCCTAACAGGAAGTCCTGTAAGTAGGTGTTATTAGACAACAGACTGAGGTGTTCTCTGACCATCTCTAGTGAGGAACACTTTAACCATCGCTGACATAGTTTCCCTACACTGTATGTTGTTAATATAACCGCATGTTCAGATGTTCGGATGATATATATAGTGAGGGTCCGGCCAACTAGTTCTAAAACCCCCGTGGAGTTTACAAAATGTTTGACACCCATTGGTATCTATTGGCCACAATAACCACCCGCCGGGACGTGATAGCAAAGCATTAAACGTGCCATTCTGGACCCATTCATCGAGCTGATCTTCAGTTGCATTTATATATTTTTACCATTTATGAAATTTTGCAGGAGCAGGAATACTGGGCGTGTTCAATTCCTTAATCTTTTCTAAGCCTAAACAACTTGATTGTTATACAGTTTCGTTGAAAAAAAACAACATTTGAACAGGTATCAGGCATACTCTAAACAAAGCTTCCTTCCCCCGAATTTGCCAGTGTCTAGTTACCCACACACTTTTTAAGTCAATCGACTTCAGCCAGTATTCCTAGCCTTCTGTAGATCCCAATAAATACATTTCGTATTCGTCAATACTATGCGAACATTTTCTATTGGTAGCAATTTAAAATAATATGGCTCACCATTTTTAACATCGTGCCCAGAAAAATATGTAAACTTTTCAGAGTATGTTTTAGAACTCCCTTGCGGTTGAGTTGAACAATGTTCCCATTATGTGTACTTGAAAACAGTCTTTGGAGTTCTTGCTCTGTGGATGAAATGGTGCCCATAATAATTATAGCAAAACATATCACCATAATTCTTTTTAGATTGATAAACATCTTCATTTTCAAATACAGTGTAATACTGTAGTTCAGTCATCATAGGATCAACTGTTTTCACATCCCAATCATCAGAAACAACTCCGGGTATTATTATATCGTTTATTGAAAGTTTAAACACATATGGTATTTGAATGACGTCTGTGGGGCCGTATATAACAAATGTTGCTTTATCCCACACAGTCCCATCAGCAATTGGTATAGCGGAAATGTTCACAAAGGACAAGTCTCTGCAGACCTTGTGCAAAGAAAAATGTGGTTTTAGGACCTCATCCACCAGTTCAACGGTTGATTTTTCAGGAAGAAAATGACCATGTATTAACAAAAAGAATGTTATAACAAACCCAGTCCATAGTAGGGAAGCCAGTACAGTCAAAGAAAGCCACAGATAGTTCCATTGAAAAATGTAAGTTGCTTTAAGCCAATTTATCCGCTTACGTGTTTTTGACAGTTCAGGTGTAGGAGAGGCGAATGAGTCCGATGTGTTGTCATTTATGTCGGCAAAGTATCCAGAAGCAGTTCGTGCAAAAGGTGGAGTCGTGTTTCTAGGTGGAGTGGGTGTTTCCCATGGTGGTTCAGAATAAATGACGCCATCCGTCTGTGTTGAAGTTGTGTCAAATCGATCAGTTATTTCTGTATTGTTTGATGTCAGTGGAACCAATGCAAGATAATTTTCCACCTTCCCTGTGGTGTGGGAGACTGAGTCTAACCCACTACAGGTGAAATCTGTCGCCCCAATCCAGGTTTTGCTCCGCCTAACTAGCAGTGTCTCATCTCTACCCAAGGGCAGGGATGATTGGGCAGCCGAGCGCATGACATAATTGATTTCTCAGGGAACCGTGGTCACTCAGGTCTCATCCGTTTCTCTCGGTTACATTAGTCTCACACACACAATGACAAATATAGGCAGCATATGTTTCAATAAGATTTTAATGAAGCGACTGCATCTTAGATAGCAAAGAATGTGCTGCAATAACTTGGATGATACAGCATGACAAGATTAAAATTGTGACAAGGAGAGTAAAGCATAGAAATAACGCTACCATATTGTCACTAGAATCAATAGACTAAGTCCTACCTAGGCTATAATAGAGCACAGCACATTAAGCTCTAGTTCTGCCCTTCAAGTTCCCCTGGGAAGACATCATCCCCCATAACTGAGCAAAGGCCTGAAGTCTGCATACGTAGCTGTAGCAAAGCATTCAGCAATCAGCTTACAGTTGTGGTTCTCTGGCTGATGTTCTGAGAAAATGTCCCTACTTATGGATGTGTGTTTTCTATGAATTGCAGAGACAAAACTTGTACCATGTTCACCAGCAACCTATCTAACTGCAGCCTTGAAAGAAGCACAGAGTGAGCAAGAATGTCTTGTTTGAGAACGTAGTGCTGGCCTAGGCAAAAACAGCTAGATAGAAATAAAACAAAACCACAAAAGTGGCTATTGTAAGAATAAATCAAAGTGGAATAAAATATATCTAGGTTAAAGTGCACAGCGGCAGGCCTAGTATGCTAAAATAACGTCCATGGAGCTATAACTAAAATGGCTACACAACAGAATGGCAACTCCACATTATGCAGGAGGACTGAACAGGCATCAGGAGTCAGTAGAGAAGAGAATGAGAGTGCCATGATGGATGTTTAGATGGTTCTGTGCGGTGCTGGGGCGGTTATGCTGATTTAAAGTATGTAAGATCCTACTCCATCATATGTAGCCCCGACTCCATCTTAGTTCATGGAGACCACCCTCTAACTTAACTTAGACGATGGAAGCCACCATATTACCTGATTTATGCAGAATCATTGTCATGTCTGCCTTTAAACACAGATGTCACCAGCCCTTCTCCTTCTAGAAACTGTGACAGCATCAAGCTCTTTGATTTATGACATGTATAAAATAACTAATTCAACATTTATCTGGGTCAGATGTCTCCTCCTCAGCATGCCGAGGTTAAATGAGAACACATACAGACATATAACCAAAATAATGTGGTCTGAATTGACGTCCTTTTGACTTACATGTTCATGAGGAAACATCTGGGATGCATACCTTGAGGCACAATCTGTCTTACATCCCCAAACTCATGTAAAAAATTACAATTTCTGATAAGATTTAGTATATGAGGACTTCCACTTGTCAGGAGGGGTCCTTTGCCCAAATTATCACCTGAGAATCTGCCAGAGACGGTTTGAACTGCTACCAGACCACTTCACACTTAGCAGATGATTCCTCTCGTCTGAAACTGATAAAGCCAAGTCTCGAAGGAAGACCGACTGACTGCTACCGCAGTTGGTGTTTGCCCTTCATGGGGAACACTATCTTCACACCTCCACTGATAAAGACAGCCTTGTCTGTCAACAAGGTATGCAGTGCTTCACTTCTCCCTAAGAAACTCTAGAATGCTAGTTGCTTTTCTTTTCATGCTATCATACTGTAGCATAGGCTACTCCAACGAGTAGCTTGTGTGCTACTTGTAGCTCACCAACACCCCGTAAGTATCTGTGAGGGAACAGCCCAGCCTACTAAATTAGAAGCTTTTGCTTGGTTGAATTATTATGTACATAAAAAATAGAAAAACAAGTATACAAGAAGAAAGTTTATGCATTTTCAGAACTTATACGCTGATACTTGGAGAACAATTGTTACATTTCCAAAACATATTTAAAGCTGATATTTAGGGGATATATCTTGCGACATTAAGGGAGGCTTATTAGTCATTTTCGTGGTGCCAGGGGCATTGCAGCTGTGACTGTTATAGTACCCAGGTTGAGGCGTTCCAAATTGATAAAGCCTTTCTGACTTTACAACTGGTAACCTTCAGTGACCCACTAAGGGGATCACTGTTAATAATCTTGCATGTGGTCGCCACCAATGTAATCATGCCTGGTGCGGTCACTATAACAACATTATATTAATATGAGTAGCTCAGTTTGATTTCATTGAGCATTAGGAGCTCTTATTACAGTAAAGGTTGGAGTCCCCTGACATAGCACATAGATACAGGCAGTAAGGTGTTAGGTTATAGATAACATTTTAATGACATTTTAATGCTGGAAATGTTAACCTGTTCTCATTATTTATATTGTGTTTTGTTGGCGTTATTGTAACAGTTTGTGTAGCTGTTTTAGATGTACTGAGAAACAGGTTGTCCCTGTAGTAATAAATACTTTCTGATAGAGACTTCTTGTTGCAGATTCCTTACCTTAGAATTTCCCCGGGCATCAGGCTGGATCCGCAGATTTTCTTCGATCAGCACCCCTGCGCGCTGTTAGGTGGTGTCTGTCGACTCCGCAGGTGTGGGGATCACCGTGATGACGTTGCGGTCGTATATAGGCGCCACCCCAGCGTGCTGACGTCAGTTCTTTTTTTTCCACGCCAGCCTACACACAGATCAGTAGAAGTCATTTTTCGACTAACTGTGACACTTTTATCGATTTGTTTTTTACGAGTTTTGGATGTGTCGCAGGATGTTCTGAAAGACCGAATTCAAGCCCTGCGACTCCTGTCACCGAATGAGGTCCGGGACGGATTTGCACCACGTCTCTCTCTGGTGTCTGGATCACAACCACGACCCGAAGTCGTGCTCTGAGTGTTGGGCCATGAACCCGAAGGCTTTAGGGAGTGGTCCCTAAAGCTCATGGTGGCTCGGCACTCAACTCCGTGTCACTCCCAGTCTCGATCGAGAGGAAGGTCAGGAGACAGGTCGCAGAGTCATCACCACTCTTCATCGTCCAAGTCATCTGGACATTCGGATCACAAGAAGAAGGCCAAACGTTCTTCGACTTCGCCACATCGCTCGGATGACGCAAAATGGGAAGAGCGTCAACGCACTAGGCCTCAGTTTTTGGAGCCTCTGTCTGGGTCTGTTCCAACCTCCCCGACTTTCTGGAAGCCGGTGCCACCCCTGCCTAACTCAAGGAACTTTTTTGAGGCCATGCGTCTTATATTTGGACAGACCGGCTCGCCCTCGAAGCCTTCGGGTCCAGGGCAGTCAGTGGGGGCCCCCCTGGGTTCCAAGTCGACAGATTCTGCCCCAACTCCAGCGGGCACCTCTGGATCCGTTTCCCGATCCGCCCCGATGCCAGTCATGCCAACGTGCCCTTCCCTGGCTTCAGGTCAGACTTCAACGCTCCCTACGTCAGTTGGGCCCACAATCGACGACGATCCTATACTAATCCCCGATGAGCTGGAACAATTCCGTTTTCCATGGGCTCTCCTGGGCCCAGGGCTGATCCTGACCCCTGTTGCTAGGGGTATGGATGTGGGGATAGTGTAGAGGGGTCGTAGGACCCTTTAGAATACCAGCTTGACCCTTACATGGACTGGGTTCAGGATCAGAGTGACGCCTGAATGTTGGACACCTCTCCTGACGCTGGCATGTGCTTTCTCTCCCTACCGTGGCTACGGAGAAGGGAGCATCATACTGTATGGTAGTGAGAAGGGCTGCTGAGGTTTTGGACCTCGAGCTTCCTTCTGTGGATGCCAGGACTAACCTCCTGACAGAGATCCTTCAGTCTGGGGCCTCCAACTCGGAACCCCTCCTTCCCTTCAATGAAGCCCTTACCGATGTTCTTCTGGGTACCTGGTCCAGACCCAGCACAGGGGCTCCTGTGAATAGGACAGTTGCCCAGCACCATCGGCCTGAGCCAACTGACCCAAAACACCTGCCCCAACACGCTTTGCCTGAGAGCCTGGTCATCCAGGCTTCGTCATCCTCTGGCACATTCTCTACAGCTCCCCCGGAGAGGGAATCAAAAAGACTGGACAACTTAAGGAAGAAGATGTTTTCTTCCGCCAGTCTAGCAATGCGGTCCGTGAACACCGCATGCCTTTTGGGCAGCTGTTCCCTTACTCTGGGATACAGTCGCTCAAGTACTGCCTCAAGTTCTGGATGAAGCCCGGACCGTTCTCTCCCAAGCCGTTGGGGACAGGAGAGATGCAGCAAAGTTACTGATATGTTGAGGACTGGATACGACCAACTCACTGGGCAGATCGGTTGCATCGACAGTGGCCTTGAAGCACCATGCCTGGTTGAGGACGTCTGGCTTTTCAGGGGATGTCCAGCAATCCTTGAGGGACATGCCCTTTGATGGCACCAGTCTCTTTGAAGACAAGGTGGACTCAGCACTTGAGCGCTTTAAGGATTCCCGGGTTACAGCTCAGTCCCCTGGCGTCACGGCCACTCCTCCCTCCAAGCAGTCCTCCTTCTGTTCTTTTCGTGGTTACGGAAGGGGCACCCAGCCGCGTTCCTTTCCACGTGACCACCGACCCGTGCATGCTGATAAGCCCTTTCGTGGATGCGGGATCCCACAAGCTTGTGGATAAGGGAGCCAGCAGTCCCCCTAGTCCACTCCTGCCCCCAAACCTTCCTAGTCCGTTGGAACATCCGGGACCAGTTGGCGGCAGGACTCGCCATCACCTGCCCCACTGGGAATCTGTTACCACAGACAGGTGGGTGTTACAAATTGTCTGAAGGGGCTACTCCCTCCCCTTTGAGACGTCTCCTCCAGCCATTCCACCATCGTACGATCATCTATCAGAGGATCATATGGCACTTTTCCGCAAGGAGTTCAAGGCCCTCTTGGCCAAGTGAGCCATAGAGAGAGTCCCTGCGCCAGAAGTAGGTCATGGTTGTTATTCCAGCTACTTTCTGGTGCCCAAAAAGGACAAGAGCCTTCGCCATATCCTAGATGTCCGGTCTCTCAATTTCTTCCTCAAGAAAAAGAAGTTCAAGATGCTCACCCTAGCTCAGGGCCATTCTGCCCTGTACCCTGGAGACTGGATGGTAGCGTTAGAATTGCAGGATGCCTATTTTCACATTCCTGTCCTGCTGGCCCACAGACATTACTTGTGATTCGTTGTAGGTCACGAACACTTTCAGTTCACCGTGCTCCCCTTTGGTCTTTCCAACACCCCTCGGGTGTTCACAAAAGTGATGGTACTGGTTGCAGCTTATCTGCGCAGGATAGGGGTTCCAGTCTTCCCCTACCTCAACGACTGGCTGTTGAAGGCGGACACGCCCCAGAAAGTCATCTCTCACTTCCAGACTACCACAAACCTCCTGCATTCGCTGGGGTTCACTATAAATGTGCCAAAGTCACAAGTGACACCCGCTCAGATGATCCCTTTCATCTGAGCTGTTCTGGCAATTTCGGTCTTATCCTCCTGAAAAGAGTGTCCAGGATATTTGGGCTATGATACCGATGTTTCAGCCTCTATCCTGGATTTCGGTGGGAATGATTCTGAGGCTGCTGGGCCTCATGGCCTGCTGCATCCTGCTGGTCCAACATGCCAGATGGCATATGCGGGCTCTGCAATGGGACCTGAAGTTCCAGTGGGCGCAGCATCAGGGGAATCTCTGACATGGTTCAGGTCTCTGAGAGAACTGCTAAAGACCTGCAGTGGTGGTTGTCGAATCAAGAGTGGGTCAACAGCAGATCCCTCTCCATTCCCCAACCAGATCTCACGGTAGTGATAGATGCGTCACTCCTGGGATAGGGCGGCCACATTGGAGAGGTGGAGATCAGAAGTCTCCAGCAGAGTCCGAGCTCCACATCAACATTTTTGGAGCGCCGGGTGATCCAACTTTTCATTTAAAGCATTCCTTCCCTCTCTCAAAGGGAAAGTGGTGCAGGTGTTCACCAACACCACCGCTAGGTGGTACTGCAACAAACAGGGCGGAGTGGGGGTTTAGGACCCTTTGTCAAGAGGCTATTCGCCTCTGGACATGGCTGGAACGCCACAGCATTTTACTGGTATTTCAACATCTGGCGAGTTCTTTGGCCATCAGAGCAGACAAACTCAGCCGTCGATGCATAGTCGATCACGAATGGCGTCTCCATTCGGAGGTGGCTCAAGATTTCTTTCAACAGTGGGGGGAGCCTTGGTTAGATCTGTTCGCCTCAGCAGAGAACGCGCAATGTCAGCTGTTTTGCGCGCTGGAGTTTCCAAGACATCACTGACTCGGAGACGCTTTTTGTCACGAGTGGAGTTCCGGCTTCCTGCCAGTACTACTTCTCCCCAGAGTTCTGAAGAAGATCAGGCAAGACTGGGCCCAAGTAATCCTGGTGGCTCCGGACTGGACAGGAAAAGTCTGGTATCCTGAGCTATTGAGCATGGCCATTGACCCTCCGATCAGACTGCTCCTTCGGGAGGAACTTTTTTCGCAGCAGCAGGATATGGTCATTCACCCGAACCAGTCCAGTCTCCACCTCCTTGCTTGGAGATTGAGTGTTGCCAGTTGACGGCTTTTGACCTTCCGCTCAAAGTCTGTAATGTAATCTTGGCAGCCCGGCATCCCTCCACCAAAACAGTATACGCCTGTTGTTGGAAGAAATTTGTGTAATGGTGTATCAACAAGTCTGTTGATTCTCTCTCTGCACCACTCTCAGAGGTTCTATTTATTCTTTCTCTTGCCCAGCAGGGCTGTGCTCTGGGCACCCTCAAGGGATATTTATCTGCCATCTCTGCCTTTTTAAGGCTACCAGACCAACCTTCTTTGTTCAAATCTCCCATTGTTGGGAGGTTTCTCAAAGGCCGCACACATATATTTCCTCTTATCCTGTTCATAATGCCCCAGTGGGATTTGAACTTGGTCCTCACATAACTCATGTGTGCTCCTTTCAAGCCGCTCCACATCTGTCCTCCACAGCTCTTGACCCACAAAACTGCCTTCTTGATTGCCATCACCTATGCTTGCAGAATGAGCTCCAGGCTCTCTCTTCTAAGCCGCCATTCCTAGCAGTACATCCTGAGAAGGTGGTGCATAGTACCAGGGGTTCCTTCCTTCCCAAAGTGGTGACACCTTTTCACATGGGCCAATCAATCACCTTGCCTACTTTTTACGCAACCCCACATACCTCTCATGAGGAGGAGAAACTCCACCTCCTGGATCCAAAAAGAGCATTGGCGTTCTACCTAAATCGTTCCAAAGATTGCCGGATTGACGATCAACTCTTTGTGGGTTATGTGGGTGCGAAGAAAGGAAGGGCAGTGCAGAAGAGGGTCATCTTGCAAAGGGTAGTCTTCTGCATTAAGATGTGCTATGCTTTCGCAAAAAAACAACACCCTGAGGGTTAGCGCTCTCATTCAAACAGAGTAACTGCTGCTATCACAGCGTTAGGACTCGGAGTTCTAGTCCTGGAAATCTGCCAGGGGGCAACGTGGGCGTCTTTGAATGCGATCACCAAGCGTTACTGCCTGGACAGACAGGTTCGCAGAGATGGCTACTTGGGCCGTTCGGTCCTGCAGGACTTTTTGGTGTGATCTTAGTTCGAAGCCCACCACCGGGGATGGTATTGCGCGGATATCTATTCTAAGGTAAGGAATCTGCAACTAGAAGTCTCTATCAGATGTACAAGTTACTTACCTTCAGTAATGATATATCTGGTAGAGACATATTCTAGTTGCAGATTCCTTGCCGACCCGCCCATCCTTCCCGCAATGCAAACTGATTTCTAGGGACAGGAACTTTGCTTTAAGGGTCCTAGTTTTGGCACACCATTCTCAGTGTTCCTCATGGCGGTCACACCTCTCCTCCACAAGAAATCCTTTGTTCTGCCTTCCCCTGACTAAGTTAAGCTCAGCAGCAGGAGGGCAGAACAGTGTCTGGGGTTGGGAGCAGCATGCCCTGCAAGGCTATACAGGCAGATATTGGGGATCCCCTAGGGAACCCTCTGAGTACATGGTATCATGCAACTTGCACTGGACTTGGTGTTGTTTCACGATTCCAACATGTTTGATGCCAGCACCCCGTAAGTATCTGTGAGGGGTACAGCCCAGCCTACTAAATTAGAAGCTTTTGCTTGGTTGAATTAATATGTACATAAAAAATGGAAAACGAGTATACAAGACGAAAGTTTATGCATTTTCAGAACTTATACGCTGATACTTGGAGAAAAATGGTTACATTTCCAAAACATATTTAAAGCTGATATTTAGGGGATATATCTTGCGACATTAAGGGAGGCTTATTAGTCATTTTCGTGGTACCAGGGGCATTGCAGCTGTGACTGTTATAGTACCCAGGTTGAGGCGTTCCAAATTGACAAAGCCTTTCTGACTCTACAACTGGTAACCTTCAGTGACCCACTAAGGCGATCACTGTTAATAATCTTGCATGTGGTCGCCACCATTGTAATCATGCCTGGTGCGGTCACTATAACAACATTATATTAATATGAGTAGCTCAGTTTGATTTCATTGAGCATTAGGAGCTCTTATTACAGTAAAGGTTGGAGTCCCCTGATATAGCACATAGATACAGGCAGTAAGGTGTTAGGTTATAGATAACATTTTAATGACATTTTAATGCTGGAAATGTTAACCTGTTCTCATTATTTATATTGTGTTTTGTTGGCGTTATTGTAACAGTTCGTGTAGCTGTTTTAGATGTACTGAGAAACAGGTTGTCCCTGTAGTAATAAATATTATCTGATAGAGACTTCTTGTTGCAGATTCCTTACCTTAGAATTTCCCCGGGCCTCAGGCTGGATCCGCAGATTTTTCTTCGATCAGCACCCCTGCACACTGTTAGGTGGTGTCTGTCGACTCCGCAGGCGTGGTGATCACCGTGATGATGTTGCGGTCGTATATAGGCGCCACCCCCGCGCGCTGAAGTCAGTTCTTTTTTTTCCATGCCAGCCTACATACAGATCAGTAGAAGTCATTTTTCGACTAACTGTGACACTTTTATCGATTCGTTCGAACCCTCGGAGTACATGGTTTCATGCAACTAGCACTGGACTTGGTGTTGTTGCACGATTCCAACATGTTTGATGCCAAACATGCCTAGGTTTGGTGAAGCCATTTTGTAGTTGGACATCTTGTGTCGACCAGTGTCCACTACATACTTTAAGATGGCTTCCCCACACTGACAAAGCCCAGAAAATGGAGTCTGGGGTTTGTAGGGGCACCTCTGCTCATGCAGGGGTGCCCTGACACTGACAACCATGCACCCTGCCCTTAGGCTGATGGGCCTACTTTAGGGATCACGTATAGGGTCAGAGTGCATTGACTGTGATATAAGGCGGACTTTATATCTGGGGTGAAATATACATGCACCATTTCAATGCAATGGCAGGCCTGTAGTCACAGTTTTCCTGCCCTCCCATGGGTGGCACAATACATGCTGCAGTCCATGGGACACCCCTGGTGTACCAATACCCTGGGTACCCAAGTTCCATATACTACGGACTTAACATGGGTGCACCAGTATGCCAGTTGTGGGGTGTAAAAGTTACTTACCAACTCAATTTAGGGGAGAGAGCACTGACACTAGAGTCCTGATTAGCAGGATCCCAGTGCACTACAGTCTAAACATACTGACACCAGGCAAAAGGTGGGCGTAGCTGTGTCAGAAAGGTGCTACTTTCTTACAACGTGCATGCAACATTTGTTGGGTATCTCAAGGTGGAGCTAATTGCTCACTTTGTGGCACTACTGTATTGTGTTACTAAGACATGTGCCCCTTTTTAGCATGCATCTGTAATACTACAGTGTTGTATTTGAAAAGACCAGAGTATTTTGGTGATTTTGTTGACTTCATTTTTATTGTCCTCTATTATTTTTGGCATTGCTTTAGGCATATAGTTTCATTGCAACCTGTAGGGTTGCCCATCATTTATTTCTCCAGGATTAGCTAGCTATAGATACTGTTTTATTTAGGGTTAGAAAGACAACATGTGTACATTTACCTGAACTTGTACTACATGGAGTCAGCACTTTTCTTTTTTTTGATCAATTGAGCAGATACAACCATAACAATTAAGCAAGGCAGAACGGTAAACAATATGTGGCAACATTGGATAGATAAAAAATACATAAATCAATAATCATGAAAGATAGCCTTGCAACAATCCATTCATACAGGGAGCATACCGCTAGCAAAAACAATAAAAAGTGCTGGTGTCCAAAAGTGCAAATCGAATTGAGGTACACGTAATACATAAAAGCCTTGAGAGCAACAATATGTAGCTCTGAAACAATATACAACACAATATCATCTATTAAAAGGGGTATAGCAGCATAGAGGCAAATAAGGTGCCAAAAGGCAAGAGGATGTTTAACGAGTTGAAGTACATGAGAAAATCTTAACTTACATGTACCCATCTCCTACACAGTAAACTTAGAGAAGTGTTTAACTAGATCATAAAATTCTCATGATCAGATAACAGTGCCCAAACAGCTATGTACCGCTTAATATTACCACCCTGTTGAGCATATGCCTTATCAAAGGCTCAGGTTCTCTTCAACTTATCAAACCAAGTTTTAATCCTTGGGACCCTAGTTGTCCTCCAAAGCTGGAGTAGAAAGGATCGAGTGACTAATAAAGCAGCTGATATAAAATGTTGCAAATATTTGTTTAGTTTCTGAGTTGTGTATGATGCCTCAAAAAGGACTAACATCAGCTCGGGTGTAATCCTAATATGTATACATTCACTTAGGACTTGAAATACATCCTCCTAGAATTGAACCAGTTTGGGGCAAAGGAAAAAACTATGAAACCAATCCCCTTTATCTTTTTGTGCACACCTGAAGCACTGGTCCGAGACAGCTGAGAACATTTTATATATCACTTGTGGGGGACAGTATGCCATCCATCTCTAGAGTAAACCTATCCTTTTAAAGTAAGCTGCCCTAAGGGACTTATACCCCAATATGGAGATATGGTCCAATTCGCCAGTGGTCATCCTACACCCACTTTCCCTTTCAAGTTTATTGAGATAATCCACAGTCAGAGAGGTAGCAGAGTGTTTCCTCAGGGCCCTGTACCAGTCAGCTATCCTCGTTAGCTCAGTTCAAAGAAAGTTAAAAGACTTGTCATCCAGAGATGTTTCACTACGTCTCGTAAAGAGAGATCTTCAACCCATAGAGATAGTATGTGGAATGCTTAGGTAGTAAGAGTTGTTCCAGGGAGCGCAGCTGAGCTTTTAAACCAGCAAGCTGAGATGAGTGAAGAAATATTAAGTGCTTCTCCCGATTTTGACCAAAGGCAAAAAGGCAATACACTATCAGTTCAAGAGGCTATTAATTCTACTACTGCTGTATCATGCAGCAGGTCGATGAAGGAAAGAGAAAAGGAGGGTGTTAACTGCATGGGTGAGGGAAGCGCAAGTTCATCATCGGCCATCCCTATTACCGTGAGCTTGGTAAGGCCAAATAAAGTACTTGAGGAATACCCCCTTTTCGCACGGCATTCCAAAGATGGACTTGACACCCTTGAGTCCTTTAAATCTCCTTCAGGTTCTTCATTAGAAGTGACGGCTGGTTGTGAGGAGGGAAGCAGGGCTATCCAGGATCGCTCTCCCATTCAGCCTGCAGGTAACGACCCTCCAAGCGATTCAAGCCCAGGTTTGGATCAGTCATCTACACTCCAGCCAACTAATGGCCAAGGAGCCATGGGAAAGCAGCACACTGAATGTTTGGTTAATAAACTGCAATCTGTGCAGGTCAATGACGATGCCATCTCAGCTGCTTGATCTGTAAGTCCTGGGGCACTGAGTGAACCTCACCTGCCCCAACGTCTTCTTGAGACCATTCTGGCTGAAATTCGTGATCTGACACATACCATGCCTAGGAGATAGCCTCGCTCCACCAAAGGTTAAGCAAGATAGAGGCGATTGTGTTACATATACAAGCATAAGTACAGGAGGTGGAATCAGAGGGCTTCCAATCTAAAAGATTGTCCCTCATCTGCATCAAAGATATTGCTAACATTCAAAGAAAACTGCATGATTCACAAAGTAAAAAAGAGGAAATTAAAAACTACACCAGGAGCTGCAGACCACAGGTTTTTTGGGATACTGGAAGGAGCAGAGAACACAAGAATTCACCGAAACACTCTCCAATATATGGAATCATAGATCAAAACATACATTTTGGACAATGCCCTGGTGGATCTCACTATTACGGAGTTCCACTGGGTCCCTGCTCAGCACCCAATGAATTTGTGTTTCCCTTGTACTATTATCGTAAAATGTGCAGACTATTGCATAAAGGAGCACATACTCTCAATGGCCATTCAAAAAAGAGTGTTTACGATCTCTGATAAGGTGCAGATTTGAGACTTTTTCAACATGTCTGCCACATCGGCTCATAGGTGGAGAGAATTTGCAAGACTACTAGGACAATTTAAAGCTGCTGGGGCCCAGCCCTCGGTAATAAACAGTGAAGGCTCAAGGTCCTCTTCAAAAGCCAATTTCATTTATTTCCTTAGAAGAGGCACAAAGCCTCCTGGAGGAAGTTCAGATCTGAAAGGTTATTGTTGAACTATGGGCCTGATTTAGATCTTGGTGGATGGCATACTCTGTAACAAATGGACAGATCTCCAGTCCGCCGTACTACGATCTCTATAGGCTATAATGGGATCATAATTCAGCGTACAGGATGTCCATCTATTTGTGTTCTTCATGGTTTGTGGTGGGGTTCCTTCCGTTGGAGTGTAGCTTGAGCAGCATCAAGGCACTTATTAAGGAACTGGGATGGCAGGGGGTATAGTGAGCAGTTCTTCCTGCCAGGGTGGGAGGTTCACTAACTGTATAGTGTGCGTTTTGGTTTTGGGTTTGCAGAGAAGGTAGAGAAGGGCACAGGGAAACTGCATTTTTTGGGAGGAAAAAAAGGGAAGTTATGCACCAGATTGAGAACTGTTTAGAAAAATGGAAGGCGGATGGGGCATTCTAGTCCTGGGGGTGGAGAAGCCTGGCTAGATTTCCAGATGGCCAGACACAAAGATGGTGTGAAGGCAAGAAGTAGGACATCTGATTAATGGTCGGCAGTATTACAATAATTTCATGCAATGCTAATGTTATTTGAAACAAACAAAAATATGGGCCAGTTTTGAATTGGCTGTCCTTGTTTAGTCCAGAAGTAATTTTCATGCACGAAACCCACCTCAAAGATAATAACCCCAGGCTCGCTGCCCAAAATAATATTTTCCTGCATACTTTGCTTCAGCTAGGATGGCCATGCACGATGTAGCTATATACTTGGCCAGGTCCATAGACTGGGACATGAGAGGTGTAGTAAGGGACAAGAGGGGAGATGGATTTGACTGAAGGAGCGTGTACAAGATTTCACTTTTAATTTTGTCAATTACTATGACTCATTAGCAGACGTTGGTTGCACTCTCAGGGATTTGCACAATCTAGCTATGGGGCAGAAGGGCCCATGAGGTTTGGAGGCTGTAGGAAGCTGGCTATTTATGTAGTGTTCCAATGTAGAAGCACACTATACAGATAGTACAGACAACTCTTGTTGGTTGATAACGGCTACAAGTAACAACCTTAAATGTTCTCTTTTGTGTTAATGTGGGCAAGAGGTTTAGACTTATCAGAGGGTAGTGTTAAGCATTTGTTGAAGAGACAGAGTCAATGAATGGGACACACACTTCAAAAGGGACTCGACCAATATTAAAAAAAATTATACTTATTTTTATATATTTTTGAATACCAGGCACTTTGATCTTAGGAAAGTACTTTTTAAATCAGTGATTTTACAGAAAATGCACTCTATTTGCAGTGTAACACGGTAATGAGTTCCTATGGAGAAAATCTCATACTTCATGCGGTCACTTGCCAACAACTTACAGGGCTGTCTTCCTTTACTTGAGGTGAGTAGGGGTCAAGGTCCAAGGTAGCACCAACAGGTCACCTTGGTCCGCTCTGAGGTGTCCGGTTGCAGAGGTGCTTTTTTGGATTGGGTGTCCCGTTTATGTCAATGAGAAAGTGTCCTGTTGAAAAGAGTCTGCAAGTAGGGACTCGGGGGGCCAGTCCGGTTGAACCCACAGGTGGAGCTCAGGTCTCAAGGGTCTCCGGCACTCAAGGACACTGTCGGTTCACTGACACTCAGGTTGGGGGGGCTCATGTGTAGTAGTGCCTTGTCTGGCAGGGTCGTGCTATGAGTGGTCCTTGCGGTTCTCGGTTTCCTGCAAAAAGAGGATGAAGATGGGGACTGGGGGACTGGTCCGGCCTAACCCAAGGGTAGGGGGGCTTGGCTCTAGAAGGTCTCTGGACCCTGTTGGCACCGTTCGTTCACTTGGACATCGTGTTTGAATGCAGAGGTGCCTTCTGGTGTAGGGTCTCAGCAGTCAGAGACTCACCCTTTATGTTGGTGACCTGGTGACAAGGGAAAAACAAGGAAGCCGGGCCACTCTTGGTGCTGGCCGTGTGGATCTTGACGTCTCTTGATGGTAGGTGTGTCTTTGGGTTGTTGGAGTCTAGATTGGACGATCAACAAGCCTGGTTGCTGCAATTGGTCCTATACCCTGGGTATAGGTGCAGGGAGGCTATGGGGAGGTCAGCTTTTCAGGATTTTGGTGAAGTGGCGGGGCTGGCCTTCTGAGCTCCAAGCAATCTTCTCCTGGGTCATTGCTCCCTCAGTGCCTGCAGATGAAGGGAAGCAGCTTCTCAGCTCCAAGGGAGATCTTTTTCCAGTTATTGAGGTGCTGGCCAGTCCTCCAACCGTTTGGGGAGGTTGTCCAGTTCTTTGCAAAGTTGGTCCCAGCAATTTTCATAGTGCCAACAGCCTGGCAGGGTGTGGCGCCAATCATTAGTGCAGGTCTTCAGTTCTAATTCTCTTGGTTCTTCTTCTTTCTTCCTCTGTTCCCAGTAGTTGAAGTCTTGACTTAATCTGTTTCCCTGGTGTCAGGAGGCCACCTAAATACTAAACTGAGGAGCATTACGACGATTGTAAGATAGTAGCAAATGAGCTACTTACCTCTGCGGTCACCACACCCCCTATGTGAACACTTCGTGCAAGGAGTGGGCATAATCCTGTCCCAGAGTTCCTAATTACACCTCACACAAGATTGTGGAATTCTCCTTTTCGGGTTCACTTCAGGTACCCCAACCCAGGGATGTGACTAGCCTGACAGTGTAACACACCTTCTGACTATCTAATTCCTCGTCTGTCCTGATGCCAAATGGGCCTCAGAGCTGAAGGTGGCATTCTCCAGTTCTGGAGGAAGCTGGGGACACGTATCAAAAGCAGTAGAGTCTTTGAAGCCTCTTGCCTTAATATGCTGATTTACTAGTCTTCCTGCTGGAGGAGGTGACAACACCTCCTGCCAATTCAGGCTTTGTTCTGACCTCTGAGAGTGCAGCCTTTCACCTCTGGGGGGGGTCAGAAACTCAAAAGTGGTGGAAGGCTGGTCGATACCAGTCAGCCACCACATTAGAGGACTAGTAGGTAGGGTTTCAGGGGGTACCTCTAAGGGGCCCACTGTGTGCATGTAATAATAAATGCAATACTGCATCAGTATGGGTTCATTAAGAAGAGGTGTTTCATACCAAACACCATAGGTTTCCATAAAGCCATTATGTAGTCTGGGTAACTTGTTTTGACCAATGCCCAGTACATAACTTAAGATGGCTTTACTGCTCACTTGCAATATGTAGAAATGGTACTAGACGTTACTGGGGCATATCGAACATGCCGATATGTGGTAACATGTGCTACAGTGCACCCTGCCTTAGGGCTTTAACGCCTCCTGTAGGGGTAGCTTACATATAGCCCGTGCAGTGTCTTTGCCGATGGCAGTCTGTGTGTAATTTGTGTGGGGGTCCTTTAGGGTGGCATAAGATACGCTGAAGCCATTAAGGACCCTCTTTAGCACCCTTGCCCTAGGTTCCAGGATACCATTTACTAGGGACTTAAAGGGGTGCTAAAGTCCTTGCCAATTGGGTTCCAATTAGACATCTACTTTTATACAAACTTTATTGCATTTCTCACCATCAATCATGGTACATCTTCAAATCGTGTAGCAATAGGGCATTAGCACTAATCCTCAAAGTATCGTAACATTCCTCAACTGTCAATAATTTCTCAATTGTTTATAGGCACTTTACTTTCTACTCAATAATAACAAGCTAAGTTTTCATGTCATGCATTCCAAACTTCCATAACCTCTAAACCCCATAACTCCCCCCACCCCACCCTTGGGTGTCTCCTAAGATTAGCATGATCCACATTAAACTTTTCAGGTGGTAGCAAGTAGGAGATGGTACTTCTAGTAATATGCGCAGGAGGAAAGCCTTAAGTGGTAGTGGATGTGGCCTACGGCCCCTTAGTGTAACTACTTGAGACGATCCTCAGAGGGACCTTATTAAGACCTAGAGACAGACTTAAATATGGACGAGCCTAGGGGCAATACCGTGATTTAGTCCTCCTGGTCCCTCAGTGCATCTGCCAGGGCCTCCCATGCCCTCACTCCTTCAATTAAGCTCCTCCCCCCCTTAGCCTCTCGAAGTCTAACATCCAAATCATAGCTCACCCACTTACTAAGTTCCTTTCTCCAAGTGGTTATGAGGGGGCCCCTCTGACTCCTCGAATCCCAGGCTGTTTCCCTCTTTCCAAGGACAAAAACCAAATCCTTAAATGAGTGAGCTTATTCTTAGGTGTATTGGGAAGCCAGTTTAATAGGCAGTAATCCGCTGAACATGGGACATCTTGCTCAATGATGTTCAATACTACCCCTGTGATCTCACCCCTAGATAACTCTGAGCAATCCCAGAACATATGGGAAAATTCAGCAGTAGTTGACTGATATATCTATTCACTTTCCCTGGCGTAAGATATGCTCTATGCAACACATAGAAGTTGATTAATTTAAATTTGGGGTTCCTGGTGGCCTTTACCATATTGTATAGGATGTTATCACAGTCTTTGTCCTCAATTGGCTTGGCTAGGTCTCCCTCCAATCAATCTTTTAGTCCAGTCAGGGTTCCCATAAGTTTCCCTCTCAACCCTCTATAGAGCTAGGTCACCTCTTTAAATGTCCCAATGCCACTATTAGATATTCACAGCTAACTAATTGACGGGCTTCTGTCAGCCCTGCCCTCCGATGTCTCAGAATGGCTGCCATGATTACACTGTGCAGAAGGAAGTGACCTTGAGGCAGATCATAAAGGACACTAAATTCCTCGAACTGGAGGAGCAGTCCATTTTCATAGAGTGCTCCCACCATGGCAACCCCCGCATCCCGGCATGTCGCCAAACTGCTCTTAGAACCTCCATGGGGGAGCTCCTCCAGAAGTCTTAGTGGGATGTCTGGGGAATACAGGGTCCCCGTTTGAGTCTTCAGGAGGTGTTTTACCCATCATTGTTGCAGGACCTGAAATTCAAGGTTGTGTATAAGACCAGTGATTGAATGCCTGTGCACAACTCTAGTCAGTCACGTGAGCTCGGGAACCGATAGAGAGATCGCCCTGCCGGGTGTCAGGCTCCCAGCTATCCACTGTGCAAGCCATTGCAACTGGGCAGCTAAGTAGTAGGCTTCAAACTCAGGAACCGCTAGATCCCCTTCCTTTGTGTGTCTCTGAAGCATAGCTAGGGCCACCTTTCTCTTACCCGAGTCCTAGATGACACTTGTGACTATTTTGTCAATATCCCTAAAGTACACCTTAGGAATTCAGATGGGAAGTGATGTAAAATAATATAATAAAATGGGGAGTGCCATCATTTTTAAAAGGGCCTCTCTGCCCGCTACTGAAATTGGCAGGCTGGCTCAAAAAGAGGTGTTTGCTCTTAGAGCTATAATGGCCCTCCCCAAATTTCCATCTAGTAGGTCCTCTGATGATATATATGGACCCCTAAGTATGGAGGAGAGCTGGGCTGCGAGACTCGAGGACCCAGTTCAGTCGGGGTGCCCCACCAGTCTGCACAGGAAATAAACAAGATTTCTTCCAACTGACCAGGAGTCCAGACAGTGATCCGAAGCATTCCAGCAGAACTCGAGCACTGGTCAGATTAGCCCGGGCATCACGAAGAAAGAGGAGCAGATCATCTGCATAAAGTGCAATACACTGTTCTTTGCCATCTACCTCTAGGTCCTGGTATGCCATCCCCATTCTGGCCTGGCATGTCAAGGGCTCTATGGCTCTTGCAAAGAACAGGGGCGAGAGGGGCACCTCTGTCTTGTGCCCCTCTCCACCTTATAAACTGCAGATATCTGCCTCCTCATGCAGAGTCTGGCTGTCGGCTCTGTGTAGAGTAGGCGGGTCCAGGGTAGGAATTCCCCGCTAAACCCCAAGTGCCATAACATCATACAGAAATGGCCATTCTAAGCAATAAAAGGCCTTCTGTATATCCACCGCTAGAATTGAGGCTGACTCTTTGATACACGTAGGTGCCCCTCAGTATTGCACAGAAACACCAGATATTATGGGCTGTGCTTCTCCCCGGAAGGAATCCTGCTTGATCTGAATGAATCAGGGAAGGCACCCTACTTAGTGTTTTTTTTATCATTATTTAACATTGATAGCTGTCGATAGGCTCAGTTCTCGCAGGACTCCTTGAATGGTTTCAGTAAGGGTACAATCAGGGCATCTCTGGTAGATTTTGGTAGCAAGCTGATGTTTTTAGCTGTATTAAACATAGCTGCCAGTTTAGGGGCCAGGACTTCAGTGTATGTAGCATAAACCTCTGTGGGGATTCCGTCAGTTCCCGGTGTCTTTTCTCAAGCCATAGTTTTAATTGCTGCCCTAATTTCCTGAACTGAAAGTTCAGCCCCTAACACCTTTGCTTGTTCTAGTGACAAGCGCAGCAATTGTAGAGGATTCAGAAAGTCCTCAATAGTTGCCATGGGGAGGTTTGTCCTTGTCTTGTAGAGCTGAGCATAGAACTCATAGAGTTCAGTATTTATATCTTTCTGACGGTGCCTCCTTGACCTGTCTTCCACCTCTAACTCCACGATAACAGACCCTCGTTTTGCAGGGTTTGCCGGCCACACTAACAGCGTGCCCATGCGCTCCCTCTCCGCGTGGGAATGAGTCATGTGGTTTCTGTAATCAAAGCAAAGCAATCTCTAACCTTTAACTGCTACTGCCTCTTTCGCAATCAAAAGCTCCTGTTGCAGCTCTGAGTGGCCAGGGCACTGCTTCTCTCCCTCACGGAGTAGGTCTTCAGCCACTAGAACTTCCTGCAACAAGGTCCCCCTAATTCCCACCACTTTCGAGATGAACCTCCCTCTTATCACTATTTTAAGTGCATCTCATTCTGACAATGGGCTCTCAGATTATCTGCAAAATATTGGGTGATGGCTAAGCCAGTAGTGTACCGGAAAACCGGAACCTCCAGATTTTCCGGCCTAACTTGCCAAGTCTGTATGCTTGGAAGCTCATTTCCCCCCCCCCCCCCCCTTAGGATACAGCAACAGGGGATTATAATCATATATGGTGCAGGCAAGATATTAATTTGTATGAACCTGTGTATGGATGTCTGGGGAGCAGAGGAAGGAATCTAGTCTCACATGAAGATCATACAGGGTGGAATAGTAAAAATAGTCAGGGTCATGGGGTTGGTGGAGCTGTCAGGAGTCCATAAGCCCCCACAAAGTCTGCCAGCTTGAAAAGAAGTGGGCCACTCCCGCCGTCTGTGTGCCTGGAAGGGGCGGATGCGATCGGTACCACATTAATTATATTCACCCCCCAGTACGACCGAGCCCATCAAGTGGGGCGCTAGGACCCAGGATAATTCTGCAAAGAAACGTACTTGATCAACAATGGGACCATAGATACTACCCAGCACTATGTCCCGGCCATCCAAATGGCCTGTCACAACCACATACCTACTCGCCAGGTCTATCATATGGCCCGTATGCTGAAAGTGGACTCCCGCCCAGATCCAGACCTGTGCTCCCTGCGCATACGCCACAGTGTGTGTGGTATAATACATTTTGCCTCCCTATCTATGTTGTAATGCTAGCCATTCTTTGGCAGTGAGATGGGTTTCCTACAGGAGTACAATCTGGGTCCCTTGCCGCTGGAAGTAGGAATGCATCTTATAGCGCTATGTGCATCCCCCTAAAGTTACAAGTAACTATTTTATGTGTTGTAGTAGCAGCCATGGGCAATATTGTCTCCAACTACTCCTCCCCTAGCTAAGCGTACCCAACCCAATGCAGGGTCCTTGCATCTCTCCTTAAGCAAGGTTGCAGAAAAGTAATCTAGGACCCCCAGTTCCCCAAAACTCCATAACTGAGAACAAACATCCCAGTAACTCCCCCTCCCCAGGACAAGTAGGTCTACCCTCCTCATCCAAACTGCTTCTAACACAAACTGGTGGGAGCACCTACCAACAACTCAAGGAGGGTTGTTGTGAAGAGCAAGTCAACCCCAACCTGGATGCCGCACCCCACCCACCCCCCTGACCCCCCTCCCTCTGGCGCTAGTGCGAGATTGTATCCAGCCCGCTCAGTTCTGTTATCTGTAGTTAATACAATTCAGTCATGCAAAGCATTCAGGACATCAGCTGACAGTTGACAAGTATAAATCACTGGCTGCGCTTTTCAACTGAGCAAAATAGAATATTGTCCGCCCCCTCCCCCCGCATAATTAAGCAAATAATTGAAACTCTTTCCTAAAATAGGTAAACATCATGCCACCAATACTGCCTTCTCCATTGTCCTTAAAATAATTCATCTGCTGTCCCTGGTATGACTCTAGGCAATTTGTCATCCTATTGGGCAGAAGAACTGTCATCAATGAACAAGGCAGCATCACTACCGGCACCCTTCTTTATCTTAACGGCTTCTTCTTCCCTCCTCTTACTCATCACTGCCACAGTCTCTACTGCCCTCTGTCAGCCCATCAGTGCTTCCGTCTCAGATGTTGTGCCCCTCGAGGGCCCCTCCTGTCTTTGTTTTTCCTTTTCTTTTGGTGACTCGCTTCCCAAGATGGTTCTTGTCTGGGTCTAGCTTGCGCAGGCAGATCCAGCCAGTCCCACACATCTTGGGATGCCTGAAAAAAGTGCATCCCTTCAGAAGTTGAGACCCAAATACAGGCAGGAAACAGCACAGCGTATTCCATGTTCAACTGCCGTAGCCTCGATTTTGCTTCTGCAAATGGTATTTTCTGCTTCTGTATGGCTTTAGTAAAGTCTGGAAAAATCACCACCTTCTGTTATCCACTGTAATTTCAGCCTTTGCTCATGCACTCGCCAATTTTGCGGTCACGGTCTCGGAAGTGTAGTAGACGAGCCACAATAATTCATGGCGGCAGACCAGGAGGCGGCCTGGCAGTGACCCTATGCGCCCGCTCCCATGCATAGAAGGGGGAGAGTCCATCAGGAGCTATCTCCTCATGCAGCCATCTCTCCAGAAAAGACCGCACGTTTTTTCCCATCCGTTCTTCCCGGCATGCCTACGATGCGGATGTTGTTTCTCTGTGACCTATTCTCACTGTCTTCTTCACTGAGTTCCAGGGTGTGAACCAGTCTGGCCTGCATTGAAGTTAAATCTCTGTTAATGCTCTTTCCGTTGTAGTGGCTCTCTCTGTCAAACGCCTATGGTAGTCCTTGAGGATGCTGTGCTCTGTGCCAAGCTCATCTATCGTAGTTTCCGTAGTGGTTGTGATTGCTAGCAGAATATCTGTCAATGTGGGGCCCTGCGGGGGAGCTCTCCTGCCAGAAGCACCATCCCTTCCGCAACCAGCTGTCCACTGTTGGTGGCTCCTTTTTTTCTCCTAAAAAGGCATCACTTAATGAGATCTGTTAGAGCATCCCTGCATGCTTGGGATGGGTAGCAAGGACTGGTAGCTGTTCGCTGCTCACCATAGTGCAATCGCCCATGGGCCCCTCCAGCACCCCTCTTGTAGAGTTAAGTGCCCATCGCATGACTGCGCTGTTCTATGGCTCACCTGCACCAGTCGAATGTTCAGCCCTCTGGCAGTGCGTAGCCCCCTAAGGTTCTGCAAATATATTTTTTGCTGCCCAAGGGCTTCAATCTCTATTTAGCGCTAGTTCTGAGGAGTGAAGGATCAGGCCTTCCCACGTCTCTGAAGTCCTCAAAGTCAATCCAGTGCCTGCAGAAGTGACCTCAGGCACCCGTTCCACTCATCCTGCATGAGTTGGCCAACCGGGCGCCACTATTCTGAGGCCGCCCTGCACCAGGCGGTCAAGGCCTGCTTGCGTCTTCCAGGCCGCGGAACCACAACAGGCTACTGCAAGCGGAAGCCATCCTCTCCCCGCAGCAGTGAAAATGGGCCCCTGCTCTTTCACCTCTTCACTCCGGCCGCGCTGGTCCCCACAGATATCGCAGCCTTGCCACTGGGCCTCACAGGTGCTGCAGATTCTTCTCCCCAGGCCTTGGAGACCCCACCGCCACCTCAGCAAGCATGGCAGGTTCCTCAGGGCAGTCAGGAACGCCCTTAGTATTCAGCACAGGGAACTCGGGTTACCTCCCCCAGCCTGGTTTTCTGAGCTTGCGTCTCTCTTCATCCTCCGAGCTTCTCACGCACCCCCAGACTGGGCGCAGCCATCTTGATGCTGCCCCTGGCTCCCTCTCCTCAGGTCGCGGAGGCCTCACCGCCACCCCAGCGAGCTGGGCAGGCAGTCCTCCCAAGGGCTATCAGTATCAGGAATGCCCTGAATGAGCAGCACGGGGAATCGAATCGCCTCCTCCGACCCGGAACTTTGCCGTGGTGACTCTCCACTTTCATGGCCTCTCGTGCACCAGTAGACTGGATGCCGCCATCTTGACGTGGCCCTTGTCTCCGCTGCTAGGCTTTCAAACAAAAAGGAGAGGGCCGGATTCTCCGTACTTGTGCAGCTTTTGGAGGGTCCAGGTAGATCCGGGGGTACACCAATATGGTGGGGGCTAGCAGGGCTTTCGTGGAGGCAGGATGGCCATGGATGGGGGAATCTCCGGGAGGGAGCACGGAGAAACACGTCTCATTGCATCGCCTGCTAGCTACACCCCCCCACAATTAGACATCTCCTTGTTTTAGAGAAAGAGCACTGACCATGAGTTCTGGTTAGCAGGCCTCAGTTCACTGTCGAAATCAAAAGGCAGCATCCAGTAGTTCTAAAGGGGGTAAATGTGTGGGGGGACATCTACAAAGATGTCCGTTTTCCTACAAATGTGACTTCAGTTTTATTCAAGACCTGAAGTAAGGCACCTCTAACAAGACTAGTAGGCTATTAAAACCAAAAACCACATCAGGGCTGGTCTTTATTAAACATGATTACTATCTGGTTGATCTTTGGCGAATGGGCCATCCTGTGATATACGTGTTTCGCCAGTTTAAAACTGCTTCACAACTTGACTATTTTTTTGTGTCACGACTCTTAAAGTGAGTAATACAGATATAAGGGCTAATGTATTTTCAGATCATTCTATTATATGTATTCAGTTTGAGCGTGAACATCTAAATATTTCAATTTGATAAAACTCTCTTGGTAGACCAGGATTGGCTTTTGGAGACGCGTATGTTTATCAGGGAGTTCTTCTAAATAAATCAGCAGAAAGCCCAAGTCTTTGCAATTTGGGAGGCCTTGAAAAAATATTTCATGGACAAGTGGTTGCATAAACGTCCAAACAGAATAAAACACGCAGTGCTCGAATATGGGAGCTACAGTCGGCTGTCGATGTAGCTTAGGAGGTCTTTGCCAGGGCAAGATCAGTAGAATGCGCTAAGCTAAAAGAGCAGTTAGTATTGGCCAAGTGTAATACAAGAGACTTTTTCCACCCTTTTCCACCCTTGAGGAGTTCAATAATTCAAGGACTTACCTGTGACAGCAATACAAGGAGAGTCAGCTGGTTGGGGGGGTTTCTTGCCTGGTCCAAGCAGATCAAACATGACTCGCAACACATTCTAAAGTTTGAAAAGTCTGTACCTAATAAAGTACAAATGGATGATAAGTAAATTGTCAGGATATTTCTTAAACATTATATAAATGTCTATGAAAGAGCCCATGCAGTTCCAGTATCAAGTCTTGTATGTTTTTTTAGTCCAATCAGCATCCCTCAATTGTCCCCTGACTGGAAAGGCAGCCTTCCAAACTGCATCTCGTCATGAGAGGTGGCACTGTCCTTGAATACAAATGCCCAGTGCTAAAGCAAGAGGTAGCGATGAAGTGCCAATTGAGGAATGTAAGGTGTTCATGAAAGAAATTATTCCTTTCTTGATTAAAGTATTTAATTAAATTAGCGAGGGAACGGAAGTACCATCTACCTTCAAAGAGTTGGTAATTATATGTTTTCTGAAAAAAGATAAACTTTCTTTGAATGTTGACTCCTACCACCCAATAAGTCTGCTTAATGCAGACAACAAGCTGTTTGCACAGGTCTCTGCATCGGACATCTTTGCTGTAGGCCAAACTCTGGCTCACAAGGACCTAAATGGATTTCTTCCCAATAGATTGATGGCTGTTAATAAGCATTTCTTGATTCAAGCAATAGTTTTTTTCCCGTCTAACTATCAAAACGCAGCTGCAATTGTAATGTCAGATGCCAAGAAGGCATTTGATCTGGTGAATTGGGATGCCTTGTTTTTTACTTTGGGTAGGTTTGGGTTCCCTAACCCAGCTATTAAAATGATTCAACATCTATATCAGGGAGCTGAGGCATGTACAATTATAAACACAATAGATGGTGGAACTATTAAAATTAATAGAGGCACCGATCAGGGCTGGCCGATGTCACCCATCCCCTTTGCCTCATTATCAAGCCTCTGGTGGTTAGATCTGGCAGTGAAGAATCCATAGTTCCCCCCCGATAGAAGAGATGCCCAAGATCAACGTGTTCACGGACAATATGATTTTCTAATTGAAAGCTGACAGGTCAAACATCGAAGGGGCCAGAAACATAATTCAGGAGTATAGGAGGGTAGGGAGATATAAGATTAATCCGAGTAAAACCGAGCCTCTGCTATTTAATGCTCCACTGGCGGTGCGGCCTCTATGTCTCCAGCACCTGCATAATGCACAACGGCCAATTTGTTACTTAGTGATCTATGTAACAAATCAATACTCCGAATTGTTCCAGCTGAACTATAAAACTATAGTGGACAGGGCAAGGATTCTGCTGGCTAGATGGACTCTTCTTCCAGAGTTTCTTTAATTAAAATGTCTCTTTTACCTCTAATTCTTTTTTCTAATCTTCTTATTAAAATAAACACGTTTTTTTTTAAAGAACTAGATTCTACGATTACTAGATTCATGTGGCATGGTAAAATCTTGAGGGTGAAATACTCTATTCTCCAGCAAGATAGGGATCAGGATCAGGGTGGGTTAATCTTGATGTATTTGTTTTCATATTATCAGGCTTCGCACTCCGATATTACTGTTAATAGGGGCTAGAACTCTGGAGGGCTCGATAATTTTTTACTTGCCAGAATGTCTCAAGAATCCAAAATTTGAATTACTAGCTTTATTAAAAATGGTTAGGCTACCGAAAAGGGCAAGGTATAAGTTGATAGCTGAAATGGCAAATAGCTTAATGTTTTTTTTTAAGGCAAGACAGGTGTGAGGCTAAGAGATTATAAAGTTCTAGGGTTATACTTATCTAAGTCAGTACTTAATTTTTTTTAATTGTCATGGGTATCGACTTATGGGTGACTTTTGTGTGAGTAGTACATTGTTAACTTGGGAGGAAATGAAACTGCTCTTAGGGGCAGGGTGTCATTGCGATTGGTACAGTTTTTTGCATATTATAGTTTTTCTGTCAACCAATTGCAAAGAGATGAGTGAAACGACTCAGACTGTTATTCAGCTACTATTAAGTGTCAGTGTGTTTCACTAATAAAAGGGACAATTGAACAGATAGGGCTGTGGGAAACCCAAAGTAAGAGGACCCTCAGCAAATAAAAATCTACACAGGGAAAACCATGCTGTACAAGATCCAAAGTCTAAACCATAAAGATTTATTGCAAAATATATATATCACAGAAAGGAAAAAGATCAGCTAATTCAAATCAATAACAATCTATCTTAAGTTAAGGGAAAAGTATAAATATAGTGCGAATAAGAGGGCAGAGATAAACTCTGCCTCTGAAGAGCGCAAAGGAAAGTCCTGTGAATAATCTAAGTACAGAGTGAAAGAACAGTCCGTCATAAGGACATGCTCGATAGAAGTCTCAGGAAAAGTCACCAAAAACAGCACATTTTATAGTTTTACAATAGTAGAGAGTCATGCCCTTTGCATGGTATGAGGTTCTGGACCTCCCTTGCCGAGAACACATCTCCCAGCACCTGAGGTCTTTCACTGGCTACCGGTCGAAAAGCGAATCACCTTCAAGCTTCACACCCCCACGTACAAGGCCATACACAACGCAGGACCAGCCTACCTGAACCGCCACGTATCCTTCCACACCCCCGCCAGATCCTTCTGCTCCACCCAGATGGCCCCGGCCACCATCCTTTGCATCTGCAAAACCACGGCCGGAGGACGATCTTTCACCTAAACTGCAGCAAAGAGCTCAAACAACCTCCCTCTCCACCTCAGACAAAGCCCATCGCTCACCATCTTCAGGAAGAACCTCAAGATGTGGCTCTTCGGATGATGGGTCCCCCCACCCCCCAGTGCCTTGAGATTCTCACGGGTGAGTAGCCGCACTTTACAAATACTGATTGATTGATTGATATGAAGTGGCATTGTGGGCTGTACTAATAAAGATACATTGATAAGAACCAATTAACATTTTAGAAATGTTATTACGTGAATCAGTCTTATACTAGAAACCCTCCCAAAGTAAATAATCTCTGAATACCTCTAATCTACACACAGGAGGCAGGACATTGCATTACTGAATAATAAACTACTGAAAAATTGAATGGGGCACAGTGTGAGCAGCAGATAGCATCAACCTTGAACATTTGAAACATTACATGGAGGCTTCCTCCGAAGCACATTAGTTGTTACAGTGAAAATAAACAACACTGTGGACTAGAGCACATTTCCATCTATTTTGTGAAAAGGAAAAACACAAAACGAGAGAGACATTATGCATGCTTTGCCGCTTTAAGAAAGTCATGCAGCTGGCTGTGAGGTCCAGGAAATCAGTTATGTGGCCTACTTTTGTAAACCTAAATAAATGAAAATGAACATTAATCTTTATCAATACATTTTCACTCACAATTCCTCCTTCTGACAATATTTAAATTAATCACAACACACTACGCTACTGTACAAAACATTGTTAATAAACTTGTTTCTTCATTTCTTCCAAGGATTTCAATTCAAACAATTTTGATGTGATACCTTCCAGTCAAACTCCTCTCTTCCTTTTCTTTGTTATTGTCTTCTTTTCATGCTCACCTTTTACCTTGTCCCTTAATCAAGCAACTTCAAAAGGTTTTAAGAAAAGAAATAGAGCAATTATACCTAAAAAGAATTATGATAATTGGAGTTAGTATCCAACTAATTACACTTCCACCCACCTCACCATCTTTATTAGTCCCTTTCCAATCATTTGGGGCCATATGCATGAAGCAGCGCATTAGCGATTACCAAGTAGCGATTTTTATGGAATCGCTATTTGGAAATCACTAAATGCAGTGTAACATAGTATTCACAAAATGTTTTGCAATAACATAAATTTTTCAATCGCAGATAGCGATTAACAAACAGCAATTCAGCAAAAATCACTATTTGTTAATCACAATTTGCATTTTTTGCATTCTGGAGCAGCTTGATGACCTCACAACCAGGAAGTAGGTCAGTCCATGCTGTTTCCAGAAGCCTGAGCCACAGGAGGAGGCAGACTAATTGAGCTGAGCATCAGGGAGCCAGTTAGGAGTGTCACCCAAGACCAAAACACACCATGGTCACTGGGGAAATGCAAAAGATGCTGGAGGTAGAAAAAGGTTCAGTGAGCAGGAACTGGAGGTGCTCACTGAAGTGGTGGTAAAGAGCCATGACAAGTTCTTTAGGAAAAACTCACTCCATGTCCCAGAGAGTGAGAAGCAAAAATTATGGACTGATATCCAGGCAAAGATCAGTGCAGTGGGTGTGGCGTAGCGCTCCATTGAGGGGATACGCAAGGGCTGGTATGATTTACGTACGCATGCAAAGAAGAGAGTATCAGCCAGACTTATGGAGGCAAGCAGCACAGGCAGAGGACCATCCACCCCCTTGCAAGACATGGTGGATGCAACTCTGCAGCTTGAATCCATTGTTGGGGTCACTGACAGACACCTCAGCCACACCAAGCACCAGCAAAGGTAAGGACAACAATTACTTGAATTACCATATGTGCAGAAAAAAGTGTCTCCTAGAGAAAATCAGTTTTAACACTCAGTGATAAAAATAGTCCATTCCACACATTCCATGCAACCCAATAGTGCCTTATTGGAGAGGTAGTCCATTCTCCAACAATAAACCAAGATCAGACATTGCAGCATTGTGCATCCCCTCACAGACAAACAAAACAAATGACAAGCAGAAACACTATGTCAGGGAAACTGTTTACTTCAGAATTAAACTTTGAACTGAGACATGCAAAAGTAATTTGTAACTGAAATACTCCTCATTGATTTTGCAGATGTCCCTGCACCACATGCAGCAGTAACTGGGGGGAATGAGAAAAGCAAGCCACAGTCTGAGGTAGAAAACATTGTGTCCACACCACCCAGGACACCTGCACGACCCAAAGTCAGGGAACAGTGGAACCACTCTCTGAGGTCAATCTGAAGTCTGATAACTTGACAGAAGACATGCATACACCACCTTCAGAGGATAGATGCACCCATAGACATCATTCCAGCACTAATAAACTCCCCTCAGGAGACGTAAAGCAGATGTAAGGCAGAGCTCAGAGGAAGGTAAGCGGCCCATCTATGTTTGGAGGTCTGAAGTCAACAATGTTGAAGGTGCAGCGCGTAAAATATCAGCACATAAAATCAATGCACAGGCAGTTGGTGTCTCTGAATCGCAACATGTGCCAGCTAAATGCAACAGTTCTGGAAGGACAGAAAGCAACAGCAGACAATTTAATGGAGATGATGAATGCCATTAAGGAACTCTGCACAGTAATGCAGCAGGACCATGTCACCGACCGTAGGCGCAATCACCAATTGATGGGTAGATTGGATGGGTTTAGCAGATCTGTCCATCACCCCACAAATGCAACTGCTTTACTTTCACGATGTGCCGTGGGCATTCAAGTGGAAATGGCACATTGCAGTGTAGACGTTGTACAGGGATTGGTGAAGGTTATCAAAGCACTGGAGAACATGCAAATAGCCCGGATCGCTGGGAACAGCAACCTAGGTGGTGGGGCCAGTGAGGAGCTCTCTAGCCTCAGTAATGTGACTGCCCCTATGATGGAAAATAGGCGTCACAGTTCCAGACACAGTGCTGTCTCAGAAGCCTCAACAAGAGATGCTGCTGAGCCCACTGACTGTTCTAGTGGAGTTCATGGATGCTAAAAAGTAATGGGGACATGTTCCGGGGCTTGTTGTTTTGAGACATTGCAATAATTATGTAATGTTTATGGCATTTTATTTAAGTACAGGTAGTGTTTTTGGACTACCTATGTTGTATGCCCATATATTTGACCTGAGGTTATGGCAATAAATGTAATACCTGTAGCAATAAGGAACAATATGTGGCCTCTTCATTACTCGCATTAAAAAGACTTGTGCCATTTCTGCACATCTTTGTCTGCCTTCTGCTGCTCTTGATCCATCCGCTGGGTGACAGAGTGGTAATAGATCATCATCCTCATCTGACTCCGTATCTGATGGTTCCAGTGGCATGCCTCTCAATGTTGTGATGTTGTGCAACATAGCATATGTAGCCACAATCTTGCGGCAGGTCCCAGGACTGTATTGTAGTGCCCCACCACTTTTGTGTAGGCATCAAAACGTGACTCTTCAGTAGCCCAAAGGTCCTCCTAAAAACACTTTGCGTCTTATGTGCAGCATTGTAACGCCGTTCGCTTGGTGTAGCTGGATTGAGGTATGGTGTGAGGATAAAATCTGCTATTAGGTCTAATATCATGGCAGAATTCAAGCTACACTTATAAATCTCCTCCTCCGTTTGGTCAAACAATGTTATGTGCACTCGGAAAATGCACTCCTGTCTCCTCCCACCTCTCCTCAAACCTGCGAGGATCCCATTTCTCCCCACTATGCAGTAGAGTCAGCCATTGTTGAAAAGGGCTGATGCACTCTGGGCCTCTTTATATAGTTTGCACCGGATTACCACCTGTTTTGCAACCATTCGCAATTAGCAAATGGTTCATATGTTGATTTGCAATTACCTATTTGCGACTCACAATTTTTGATTCACAAAATGGAGTCACAATTTTAGAGAATCTCTAATTTTGTGATTCCCTAAAATTGGCCTGCGAATGCCCTTCATACATTGTGAAAGGGGATTTTGCATTTGCAAATGGACTGTTTTTGCAAATAGCACAGTTTGCGAATGCAAAGTCTTTTAATACATCTGGCCCTGTGTTTCTTATGCATTGTTAGAAATGGGGTCTCTAGTTGTCAGTGGTTTACATCCTGTCATCATTATCAAATTTTATTTTGTCTGTTGGCCTTAATAGTACAAGCATCCAACATCAGAGCATTAAAATAATTTAAAACCTCCCATAAATATCTAAAAGTCCAAAAGAGCACACAAAGATTATTATTACATCACCATTCCAGCAGTCAAAAAATCATAAAAATGTTACTAGACCTGCAGGTTGAATAGCTTGAATAATCTACTCGACCAAACTGTAATGTACTTGACTTAGACACGGATCTCTAATTGTGTGATCCTAGGCAAATATTTATTTTACAGTTGCCTTTTTCTTCATTCTCACATATGAGTGCACCTTCAAATATGTGAGTTCAGCATTTCTGCTGTAAACAAAATCCTCTTTTGTTTGATTAAATACACTATACGTTTGCTTCATGTATAATAAATCTAGCCCACATATAGGGAACACATGATCCATGCATGACTTGCCTCTTAGTTTACTAATAGCTTTGCCATTAGGGTAGGAGTGTTTCTCAGTTTGTTTGACTCACTTTTAATAAATATATTACTAAACCATGATGTAGTAGCACATTATCATTTACAGAGATTACATTTTCAAGAAATGTCCAAAAACCTTCCCACTAACTTGCAGCTTCACTGATAAAACTATTCAGTGTATTAACAATAATCTGTGAAAATTGGTTTTTAGAAAACATCATTTGCACATCACCAAGTAGTGCTCTGACTTTTTGTTCATTCTATGAAAATATTGTTTTCATCACACATAAGTAGAATAAATTGACTTTTACAGCTACTGAAATATATTTTGAAATGTTTGTAAAGTTGACTTAGTTATGTAAATGTTGTTGTTGGGGAAAACCTGATACCAAAAGCCTTTAATTTCACATAGGTCAGACAGTTCACCTTACAGAATCTTGGAACTCTGCAGTCACAAGGAAAAGTATTTGCATTGCAAGAAGACAAACTGACTTTTGACCTCTGTCTCTGAACACAGAGCAAATGTGACAAGATTAAGATTTAAAGGCATCTTAATTGCTAATTCAGTTTCTGACTAAACAGAACACTTGTTCTTTGTCCACTGCCAGAAGGGTGGAGTGGAATCTAAAAATAGCTCAACCTCATAAAATAAAACTGGTCATAGTTAGTGGTCCAGTAGATTATTTGAGCCCTGCATTCTTAATATAAATGATATAATACAAGAGAAAAATATATCAATATGTACATAAAGGTAAAATTCCAACCCTAAGATGAATTCCTCATCCCTAAGATAAAAAATAAAGCAATACTTAATGAAGGAAAACCTGATCACTACCTATCTAAACAGCAGCCAACAGCAAGGTGCATAAGTAAAACCCTCACCCGGTCCAAAAGTAGAGAAGCAACATCTTTAGATCTGTGTCTCCACAGACAACTAAAAACCGTGAGACAGCAAATACATTTGTATATGTCAGATTTGTTCTAAATATTCTAAGAGCATTTCTTAAATCCCTGGTACCTAGATTTCGACATATCAGGAGAACCCAGGCTCTCCAGAGAACCAGATACTGGAGACAAAAAAAAAACGAAATATGCTCTAAGGATTCCTTGGTTTCAGGGCAAAATGGACAACTCGCCTCCGATGAGGAGGCAGAGCATTGCCACTTCGCCGTAAACGATCGGACCGGCAATATCCTAACCCGGAACTTAAAATACAGTGCTCTAGCAGCTGGAGGCTCAACAGCATCCATACGTTCCTCCAGTGAGTAGGAGCTCTTGATTTGAAAAAAAAAAAGGAAGTCAAGGAACCAACTCTTGCATGTCTATATAGTTATTCATCTATACGTCTTCAATAAATTCCCTTTATCTTAGCCTTAGGTACCCTACATGCAGATTCTGGGTTCTCCCATAAGCATTCACATCCAGTCTCAATCAGGCATTGTCTTATATATCCCAGACATGAAATCCTGGCAGCTCCAGGGTGCCTTAAGATGTAATCTAAGCCCAGCCAAATGGGCGTCAGATCTGGGGATGACCAAATCCTCCTCCAAAATAATAAGGGCCAAAGTCTAACCGTATAGGCAAGAGGTCGGATACCCAAATCTTACCAGGTAGGGACAAGAGGAGTATTAGCCGTCATGTTACTGAGGAAGGGCAAACAGCAATTCTCCACCGGCTCCTTATTACATTACCATACTCCCATAGCTCCCCACCATACAGTGTCTCCTCTCTTCCCCCAAGTAGAGACCCTTATTCTAGTTAGGGTAAGAGAGTCATACAGCTAAGCTAACTCCTCCTACCCCCTGCACCCCCCCCCCCCCCCCCCTTGTAAGTTTGGCACGAGCAGGCTGGATTATCTCAGAGGCAATGTGTAAAGTAGTTGTACACCCACACATAGTAACACAGTGACAATACTACAAAAGGACCCCATACCCGTTTAGAAAGATAGCCAATATTAATCTGAGTAAGACAAGACCAAAACAACACAAATCCAACATACACAAGTGAAAATATCTCTTTTTTAAAAGTATAAGCAACTCTTAATCTATAGGAATCAATGGATGTATCTCTTTAGCACAAAGACTCTGGGATGCATCAAAGACAGTGCGGGCCACAGGGGAGGTAGGGTGCTGGAAAAGCAAAGCGATGCACGGTTCCTTACTGGCAGGGGAGGTGATGCGTCAATTCTTTCCTCACAGAAAGGTGATGAGCCGATTTCCAGACATACAGCCTCGGTTCCTTCATGCGGAGTGGGGTCCATGAAAATTTGGGGCCCAGGGACCATGCGTGGAAAATCCAGATGTGCTGTGTTGATCGAATCATGGTGAAACAGGCGCTGCATTGATTGTGCAGCCGCAAGACGTGCTGTGTCGATTCTCCAGCTGCAGGGCAGGCGCTGTGTCGATTCTTTAGCCACAAGACAGGCACTGTGTGGATTCTTCTGGCATGGTGTGTTGATGTGTGGATTTTTTCCTTCAGATCACCAGCTTTCACTTCAAAGGGCCCAGGGACTGGAGCTGGCACCACTTGGCAAGTTAGGACCCTCAGCGGAATAGCCCAGGCACTTGCAGATTAAGTCTTTGATGTCTCTGAGACTTCTTAACAGGAGGCAAGCTCAGTCCAAGCTGTTGGAAAACCTTTGGAAGCAGGATGTAGGAAGCCAAGCCAAGTCCTTTCACTCCCAGGGCAGAAGCAGCAAGCATCAGCCCAGTACAACAAAGCAACAGGCAGAGTGGCAGTCCCTCCTACAGCATCCAGCTCTTCCTCCTGGCAGAATTTCCCAGTCCAGAAGGATTCTAACTATTTGGTGTCAGAGGTCTACTACTTAAACCCCTTTCTGTCTTTGAAGTAGGCAAACTTCAAAGAGAAGGCTCTGTAGTGCACAAGACCCTGCCTTTTCCTGCCCTGGCCCAAGACACGCTCCAATGGGTTGGAGACTGCTTTGTGTGAGGATAGGCACAGCCCAATTCAGGTGCAAGTGTCAGCTTCTCACACCACTTTTTCTCAGAAAGACCCATCAGGATATGCAGGACACACCTTAGATCCCTTTGTGTGACTGTAAACAGCCCAACTGTCATCCTGACCAAGATGTGTATTCAGCAGCCAGACAGAAGCAGAGAATGGTTAATCAAGAAAATGCCCACTTTGTAAGAGTAGCTATTTCATACTTACAATTCAAAAAACAACTTCACCAGAAGATGTATTTTTAAATTACGAGTTCAGGCACCCCAAACTCTACATCTCTATCTTCTTCCACAGGCAATTTACACCTAAAAGATATTTCCAGGCAATCCCCATGTTACCTTATGGGAGAGATAGGCCTTGCAATATTGAAAAAAGAAATTAGTACTATTTCATTATCAGGACACGTAAAACACACCAGTACATGTCCTACCTTTTAAATACACTGCACCTTGCCCATGGGGCTGCCTTGGGCCTACTTTAGGGGTTTGCTTAGAGGTAACAAAAGTTAAGGTTTGGGCCTGGCATGTGGGTGCACTTGCCAGGTTGACATGGCAGTTTGAAACTGCAGACACAGGTACTGCAGTGGCAGGTCTGAGACATGTTTACAGGGCTACTTATGTGAGTGGCATAGTCAGTGCTGCAGGCCCACTAGTAGCATTTGATTTATAGGCCCTGGACACACATAAGGGACATACTACTACATCAGACATGGCAATCATGGATAAACCAACAATTGGGAGCATGTGCACTTTAGCACTGGGTAGCCGTGGTAAAGTGGCCAGTGCCCTAAAAGCAGCAAAATCTAAATGTAGCACACAGTCAAAAACAGGTCAGGCAAAAGGTTTGGGGATAATCCTGCAAAAAGGGTAATTTCCAACATGCATCATGCAGATCACTCCTGTGATGTTGGGGGTCCTATATAGTGGGCCCCCAGCGCGCTGTCAGTTTTTTTCTTTCCCCAACAGCCAATGCTGATCCGAAGAGAGCATCCCCTCATGTTTATTGACAGTTTTTCTTTTTTTTTTTTTACTTTTTGTGGAAACTTTGAGTGTTGACACTCCTGGTGTGCCAAGGGATGACTTTACATAAGGCCAGGTTCAAGCCCTGCGGAACCTGTCATCGGGCCATGTCCATGATGGATCCGGACCTCATGTGCTTGTGGTGTCTGGACCGCAACTATGACCCAAAGCCATGCTCTGAGTGCTGGGCCATGAATCCCATAGCTTTGAGGGAGCCTGGCACTCAGCTATATGTTGCTTCTGGTCTGGGTGGAGAGGAAGAGCCCGAGGATGGTCGCAGAGCCCCCTTCGTCATCGTCCCATTTCAAGTCCTTGAAGCGATTGTTTAAGTTGAGACACAAGAATGAGTCAAAGAAGAACAAGGCCCTCGTTTGGACTTTGGTGGTCAGTTTCCCTGACCGCCAAAGCCCAACCCGTCAGACGACCGCCAGTGCTGTTGGTCAGCAGACCGCCATATTACGAGTGCTGGCTACGTTCCGCCATCATTGAGGTGGAAAGCAGCCAACAGTCGTGCTGGTGGTCGGCGCTGGAGAGGCAGGTTCCTCGCCGCCACCACCATGCTATCAGGACTGCGCCTGCCGTATTACAAGCAGTAATACGGCTTGGTGGAGTCCTGCTGGCGTGGTGGTGGCAGTGAGGGAAGACTGCCAGGACCTCTCCCATCCTGGGCATCCCCCTCAACTGAGGAGGTAGGTGGGTGTCCAAAGGGAGGGGGGGGGGTCTGTGTGTTTGGGTGCGTGTGTGCATGTTTGCTGAGGGGGTGCTGAATGCATGCGTGAATGTGCGCATGAATGGGGGTGTCTGTTGATGAATGGGAATGAGGGGGTGTGTCTATGTATGCTGAATGGGTGTGTATGTGTATGCATGTGAGTGTGAAGAGGTGTGTGTGTGTGGGTGTGTGTGGACGCGTGGGGATGTGTTCGGACATGTGTGTATGTGTGTGCCGGCTACAGGAATGGAGATTCTTGTCGCCATGTGCAGGACCACCAGGGTTTTCGTGGTGGGGTGACTGCCACGGAAAGCCTGGCTGTTTGCAGCCTTGTAATCTGGATGGCAGGCCTGCCGCCAGATTGTAGGTGATCGCCGTGGGGGTGTGACCGCACCGGCAGGCCAGGTGGAGTTGTGGAGGCTTGACATCTGCCAAGCCTCACAACTTGTAATGTGGCGGTCCTTACTCCGCGGGGGTAGTATGGCCATGGCAAGGCCGGCAGTCTCATGAGTGCCAGCCTCGTAATGAGGGTCCAGGTGTTCTATGACTTCATTGTTACTCAAGGCCTCCGTTCGGAGAACCTTTGTCTGGGTCAAGTATGTGCCTCCCTGAGTTTCTGGGAGCCTGAGCTACCCCTGCTCAACTTAAAGAGTTTTTGGGCAGTCCAACTCTGCTGGTGCGCCTTTGGGCCCTGCGTGGTTGGAAGGGGCACCCTTCAACCTCTGTGCTGGCGGCTTGGGCCGCGGCTCCAGTGGGCACCTATGGATCCATTCCTGGATCCGAACCGTCATTGGTCGTACCACCTCAACTTTCCCTCACGCCGGTTCTGACATCAACGCTCCTTGCACCACTTTCAAACCCCTGGGTGGCTCCGACTCCATCCTTATTGCCGACTCCAACACGGCGCCGGATCTGCTTCGCATGACGCAGACTTCAGCACTGGTAGCAGATTCCCCCTATGTCTGATCCTGACCCTTATTCCTATGAGTTGGGGTATGGTGAGAAGTGTGAGGGGTCACTGGACCCTTTAGAATAGCATCTGGCAGACCCTATGGACTAGCGTACGGACCTGGGTGACGCTAGTGGTCTGGACACTTCCCCTGACACTGGCATGCCTTCTCCTGCTACTGTGGCTAGGGAGATGTGAGTGCTCTACTCCATGGTGGTGAGACGAGCGGCCAAGGTCTTCAGCCTCAAGTTGCCTTCAGTGGTTGTCAGACTAAACTCCTGACAGAGATACTTCAGCCTGCAACTTCGACCTCTTAACCCCCGTTCCACTTTAATGAAGCCCTCACTGATGTCTTATCTTGCTGGGTACTTGGTCCAAACCCAGCACATGGGCTGCTGTGAATAGGCCTATTGCCCCGCCGACCCCACCTGCACCAACAGACCGAGCGTTCCTGCCACAACATCCCACCCCTGAGAGCTTGGTTATCCAAGCCTCCACGTCCCAAGGTGCATTCCCGTCCGCACCCTCAGACAGGGAATCCAAGAGGCTGGACCAACTTGGGAAGAAGACGTTTTCTTCCTAGTGCCTGGCATGGAGGTCCATGGAGGTCCCTCCAGCCACTGTGCTGCACTTGCTGCTCAGCCTATGTGTGGCTGGAGACATGGAATTCCATGTGGCCGTGGATCATTTAGCCAGTGGTCTGGCCAGTCCTTCAAAGACCCGCCACCCCGGCAACAGACTCCAAACCTTCCTAGTCTTACCCATCCTCACCTAGGACCAGTGGGAGGCAGGATTCGCCATCACCTGCTGTTTTGCTTTCACTTATTACCGAGCTGCCAAAAATCTCTGGAATGCACTTCTCAGTTCAAAGAAGACATTTATTATTATTTCACCATGAAGTTCCTAAAAAGGAGGTTAGCATGTTGAAAGCACACGTTAAAAAAAAAAAATAGTCACAGCAATGAAAGGAAAGCATACCAAAATGATTCTCAACTGCAATGTTCACAGCAAAGATATGTAGTTATATGTAGTTATATTATTCAAAGCAAATAATGAAGTAAAAATTAATCACTATAGGGCCCGCCAAGCTCTTCATCTTTCTCATGCCAGCAAGATGATGACCCCTTTCGAAGGCAAAAGAGAAAGAGATAACCACCTTCACAGGACAGATATCAGGCATCCAACGTCAAGAATCCTGATTGAAGCCACTCTCACGGCTGCACTGGGTCTTTTATATCTTAAAAAAACAGAAGGAGTTTTCTGGAAAAAACCCTCATTTAGCAATTCAAACATGCTGGCTAATTTAGGTCAGAGTTCAAAGAAACAGGTTAGAACTGGCCAGTTTCCCGAGTTGCCTCTCCCAAGCCTAAGCCGTTGCCTGCTGTCCTTATCATACTGACTGACTAACTCCCCATAATATGTCCTAGCTCTTCGGTGAGAAAGAGCATGAAAACAAGCACAGTTTACAATGTGGAAAAGTAAGAACACATTGAACATGGCAGTGTCTAACGCTACGATAAAGTCAATGGGCAGCTAAACTGAATACAAAATGTAGTCTGCAACTGGTGAACACTAGACAGCTAATCCAGGTGCACAGTGGTGCAACACAAAGTCAGTGGTCAAAAACACATATTTCAGTACATTCCACACTTTGACAAATGACTTTGTGTACTTTTCTCTTATTTTTCTTCTTAAAAAAAACCATTATAGGCAAATCAGGTTTGCATTGTACACAGCAACATAATGAAATGATAAAAGAAATCACTAGAAAGCAATGGAAGTGGATTAATGTATTGATATTATAAACATTTAAACCAGACACACCTACAATGAAAAAACTGAAGCTTATATATTCTGATAGGGATAATAACTGATTGAATATTATCTCTAGGATAGCAAGTTGGTATAGAATTAGATGGAAACATAATGAGTTCTAATCATGTAAAGGTACACGGTCTACCTGTAAGGGTTGCTGGAATATAAGTGTTCCCATATGAGAACAGTCAGCCAACTGTCAACTTAAGCATGCTTAATGAGACTGGCAGCAGTCATCAGATGATAACAAGCCATGGGTTAGTTCGAGTGAAAAGATGTAATGAAACAGGTTGACAGAACATCCATGGTACTCTGCATTGTTTCCATGCAGAACTTTGATCTTTGAAGCACAATTAGCGTTAAATGGATCCATAGAATTTGTACTTTAAAAGCAGCAGGAGCGTTGCACAAAGGTTATCAATCAGGTTCAAGTTGGGGATGCAGTCCCTCCCCTGACCCCACACGCAAAGGCCCGAAGGGAGACCACACAGCACACTCATGGTCAGTTTCAAGTCTTAGTAAGATCTGTAAAAGAAACAAGTATGATTTTTCTTGCAAATAACATTTGTCATCTGAAATGTGCTCCCCTTTTTCCTTTTCTTGTTTTATAATCAGCAGGACGTTATTGGGCCCCTTTCCTATAATTTCTGCAGGTTCTGGAGGGCCATTTCCAGACCTTAGCACTGAGGTTTTTATATGCTCAATCACAGCTTCCCTTTCCTTGCACTGTCAGAAGGGCTGGGGCAGTCCCCTTCCTCACCAATCCTCCATACACTGAACTTATGACAAGTTGTTCAGTTCTGTCTCCAATCTGTATGAATAAATCACCTTTTCTACTACTTAACAGAATAGTTGTGATTTCTATCAGTCCTGGTAACTTTCCTCCCACCAATTGATATTTGACTGTTTGTGGGACAGATCTCTGTTGTGTGTGCTGACAAATAGGACATTGCAGAATCACAGTTTTTATCAAATCTAGGGGAATGTGCATCCCTCTAATCTCTGCCCACCAGTAAGGGGCTTTTTCTCCCAGGTGTCCACAATTCTGGTTCCCCCACTTAGCCATCCCCACCAAGACAGAATTGTGGGTTGACACTTCTGCCTCTGAACTTTTGTCTTTGTCGTCTGCAAGGGAATTGAACCAGTGTTCTAGTGAGTCAGTGGAACAATGAGCATTCATGACTTTACTCTGTTCAATATTTCCCAATTTTCCTGCCACAGCTCTTTGCTCCACACCTCCTTTGAGTAAAGGAACCAGTTATGTGCATGCCATGTAAGAAGCCAAATGCTTCCATTGGTAGTGAATCAAGAATCAGTGTAAATATGATAAGTCCCAAACAGCTCTTGCTTTAGAGCCTAACACACATAGTACAACTCTGCATATTGGCTAAATTTTCCTTCTCCTGTGGTGGTCAACAACTTTTCAGTAACTGGATTGAATGACACTGCTTTCCAATGTCTTTTGGCACCCACGTATTTCAATGAACCATTAGTGAACCAAACATGCTTCCTATCCTCAAGGGACAAGAATTCAAATTGCACACTCCATTTCACTAGTGACTCTTTTACCTGTGGTACCCTCTGCACCCTCTCTTCATCCTGTACAGGGGCTTGTGACACCTATTCTTGTAGGGCTGCAGTGCCTGCCGGCCCTACTTGAGCCCTGTCTTGTTTGTACCAGATCCAGTGGATGATGCTAGCCTCTTGTGCATGTACTATACGGTGAGATTTAGGTCAACAAATCACCCACTGCATGATTGGTATCTCAGGTCTCAGAATTACATTATGACCTAATGTTATTTGCACGGTATCCACTAGAGCCCAATAAGAGACCAAAAGCTGTTTTTCAAAAGGAGTATAGCGCTCCCCAAAGTCAGATAGTTTTCTAGTCCAAAACCCCGGGGTACCCTCATCCTCCCCTGTTTCTGCCACATATTCCAATTTGCATATTGTCCTGTAGTGAATCCTAGTTTGTTTTAATTGGTTAACAGGAGTTAGCTTAGCCTTTGGTTTGCAGACTCATGCCCCCGTCATCTAGTGACTTTTAACCTACTTAGCTTGCTCTGTCTTAGCCCATTTATTTAATTAATTCTTTTAAGATGACTGTCTTGTTTATAGTTAGGCCATTTGTTTAAGTTTATGTTATCAGTGCCACCGCTCTAAGGCGTCAAATCAAGCGGCAAAGACACTGTAGGTGTTTACATTAGGTACTTTACCTCTTCACGTTTTTGAGGGAATTGTTTATATTAATTACCGTCCCAAGCATGCTGTGTTATCTATTGTTTGGGAACAACCTACATCGGGGGTCCAAGCAGATCTGTATAAATACACCTCACTTTAAACAGATAATCAGAGGGATTCCGACCAGATACCATTGCTGCTATCGATGCTGCATGTCGCCTGGACGCTGACCCGGACTTCGTGTTCCTACGGAGTCTGAGCTAGAGACCTAATTCCAAGTTAACAAGGGTTAGGGGCTCTTCTCAGGGCATGGCATTGGCAGATTAGGTTTAACATACCCAGCTCTCCTTTAGGTAGAAGGTTAGGTCTATCACAATAGGGTAATAGGACATATTATACACTCTGGCCCTCATTATGAACAAGGCGGGAAAAACCACTCCGCCGGTGATGCCGGTAAGTACCGCCAACAATCAGGCGGTCTGGGCGCTAAATTATAAACCACATGAAAAACAGGCATCCTGAAAACCACTCACCGCCAGCAGAGGAGTGCCGACAACGACGGCAGAGGCCACCCACAGGCCGACAGAAAGGCCCTACCCACCCATCAAATAATGAAGCACTAGACCACCGTCAATTCCGGGGCGGGAACCACCACCACGCAAAGCCAGGCAGAAACTAACCAAATATAAGGAAACACTCACCGGAGGCTCACACAACACGCCAAAGCAGACATGGATAGAAAGTTGCAAATTATGCCAGTTCTGCTCTTTGCCATATACCTCCACGACCAAGACCGCCGACGAAGACAACGACGGTAAGTACCGCAACCTACTAAACAAGGGAAAAGGGCACAGTTACATACTCACCCACTCCAACCACCCAGCAATGCACCCACAAATCCTCACAACAGCACAATCCATACACCCCAGAGCAAGAGGTACTTACCCAACACAAGGCCAAGACAACCTGCCCAAAGTACAAACATGTGCACAACCCCTCCCCACAAAGAAACGATGAACCACGGATCCAGAGTGTGCCAAAACCAACACTGGCCACACAAATTTTTTATTAAGCTCCAGGAGCAACAGAAGTCCAACAGAAGGCCAATGGCCAGTCCATAGTTCAAAGTTCGATGGGCCCAAATGGCCCCAACTTGACTCCCACAAGTGCAAATGGTACTCCACCTCAAAGGGGCAACAATGGGGCATCCATGCACCTCAGGGAACAGGGGCAGGGGGTGGTGGTGTTGTGGACTTAAGACTGGGAGTGAGGGGCTTGGCTTTACGTTTGGGAGGTGGAGGGGGCTTGGGTCTGGTCTTGGAGCTGGTGGAGCAGCCTTGGACTGGGGTGCGGCAGATGTACCTGGGCCAGCACTGGGTCTCTTGCTCACAGGGGAGGTAGCACAGGAATGGGAAGGGCGGACAGGGCGGGCTGTGACGAGGGAGGAGTGGACAGGGCAAAGAGGTGGGCACGTTTAGGGACAAGACTGGGTGGACCAGTGGGTTCAAATAGGTCAACACAGGATAGGAAATGTTTTTTAGGGGCAATCAGGGTGGACTTGGAGGAAGGAGTGGGAGTGGAGGTAGAGGGAGTGGTCGTGACAGGTGTAGGTGTGCATGACGTGGGTGAAGGTGACTGTACAGTATGCTGAGTTGTGGTGAATGTGTGTTAGGTAGGTGTTTTGGAACGTTTGAGTGTCTTGGAAGGAGGGGGTGGACACAGTGGGACAAGACAGGCTGCCAGTGTAAATGTATGTTGTCTGTGTTTGGTGAGTGTGCTGCATGTGTCAACCAAAGTCATGGTGAGTGCAGGTGTGGTGTATGGGGTGCATGAATGGATGTCTGATTTTGTGGTGACTGCCAGACTGGGGTCAGCAACAGTGAATGAGGATGGAGTGCCTGTGAGTGTGCATGTAGAGGTGACAGACAGGGAGGCGGAAGAGGTGGACACACTGAGGGAAATGGATGTTGGTGTGTGTGCCTTTGTATGTTGGCTGTGTGTATGCCTGTGGTTGGAAGTATGGTGCTTGTGTTTTTCAGTGTGCTTCTTGTGTGTTGAGGTGTGTGCATGGCTGTCAGAATGTGTGCTGTGCTTGGGACGGGTGAAGGGAGTGGGGTGCTGGTAGGGGTAGAGGTGGTTGGAGGGGGGACGGAATGACTAGGGACACTGGCTGCCATCAAAGAGGAGGCCAGAGCCTGAAAAGATCTCTGTAGGCCAGACACAGCACCGTGAATGCCATCCAGGTAGGCATTGGTCTGCTGCACCTCAGATGCTAGCCCCTGGATGGCATTGATGATGGTTGTCTGCCCTACAGAGATGGTCCTCAGGAGGTCAATAGCCTCCTCCGTGAGGGCAGCAGGGCTGACTGGGGCAGGGAATGAGGTGCCTGGGGCGAAGGAGACGCCCACCCTTCTGGGTGAGCGGGCACAGGCAACTCGGTGGGAAGCAAATGGGAGAGTAGTAATGGTATGGGGCAGTGGTTCCCAAACTGGGGGCCGCAGCTCCCTGGTGCGCCATCAAAACTAGCCAGGTGCGCCGCACAGAGTTTGGGAACCACTGGCTGTAGTTTTATTGTGTCTGAACTGGAAATAGCTAAGTGGTTCCCAAACTCTTTGGGGCGCCCCTGGTTAGTTTTGATGGTGCACTAGGGAGCCGCGGCTCCCAGTTTGGAAACCACTGGTGGGGGGTGGCGGAAGATGACACAGAATGGGTGGGCCCACTAGGGTCTGCCACCGCCAGGGAGCTCCCATCGGAGGAGGTATCAGAGTCACTACCTCCAGTGGTAGGTGCCTCCCCGTGGTACTCCCCTTGCCCGCCAACCCACTGGTCCCCTTGGCATTGCTCGACTCTGCCTCTGTGGAACCGTGGGCCGCTGCATCCCCACTCGCCGGTACCACAGATCCCTCGCCAAATGATGCTGATGTACACAGACCACACAAGAGAACAGGGATGGGGACAAAACAGGAGAGACACTTGTAAATAGCTGAATGGAGGTACGTAACTGGTTCACACATACACCCCCCGCAAATATTCCACCACACAGCACCTACCGCTATACACATGGCTTTGCCCCTGACTATTGTCCACAACCCTACTCTACAGCCATTTCCTACAGCACAGAGGGACCTGAAGTACTGCAGACCTGTTCCTTACATCCCATGGGGACCATATGTAAAATTACATCAGTCAGAGTCCCTGCCAATAGACAGCATACATACTACAGCACACTCACACATCCATCAAGGAGTCATACATTGGTTTCTGTACTCACCCCCTTGTGTCTGCTGGGCAGCCTTCAAGCGCCCATCCAGGTCCGGATACGCCGCTGACAGAATGCGGTGCATTAGGGAGGTCAGGGCCCGACGGGCACCCCTTCCTGGTTGGGAGGACTTCCCCAGCTGGGCCTCGCAGGTCTTACTCACCCAGCACCACAGGTCCTCCCACCGCTTCCTGCAGTGGGTGCTCCGCGGGTTGTAGACCCCTAGGGTCCGCACCTCACTGGCGATGTAATGCCAGAATCCCCTCTTCTGATGGGCGCTGACCTATATGGGACACTCAGAAAAAGTAACACAGAGGTCAGACAATGCCCATTAGATACAGTTGGCTATACGTCCCCTATGGGACGGACACTCACAACAGCAGAACAGGACCTCACACATGAAGCATGTCATAAATCCCACATCTGTACAGTGTCAAACGTGCACACATGTTTACAGCCATATACCACCATTACACACATCCATGCCCCCCAATCCACCTATTCACCTGTACCTCTGTTTGACCATAGAGCTTGGCGTACAAGGGTAGCACCCCGTTTACAAGCTTGTCCAGTTCCTCGCTGGTGAAGGCCGGGACCCTTTCCCCTGCCACTCGTGCCATTTCCAGGACCAGAGTCAGGACACAGCAGCACACTCAGTGGAGTACCTGCATGCACGTAATCCGGGAGTCAAGTGAAGTCGGGGTGATGAAATGGCGTACGCTCTGCGGCGGTGTGCACCATCCCCGCCAGCGGCGATCATGATATGCTAATATCCCCCATTGACAACCATGTTAACCAATGAATGGACGCACGGCGGTGAACACCGCCTTACGCTATTATGCCAACCGCTAGCGGTATGAGGTCACTTCCACTACAACATTTCTGGATTACAGGGGCAGACATTTTGGCCACTACTACGCAGTTATTAATTTCTCATTTGCCTCATGCAGGCCCTATTTTTCCTAACCCCCATTGGCATGAACAAATATAAGTTTACTCACCACAACAGTCCTGATGTATCATTGAGGACATGTCACTCCAGTTTAACATCCTACCATGCATATGTGCATCGACTTGTATGTCAGCAGTGCTGAATATTTGGGCAGATGTATGTGTGTTCCTCACATGTGTTCTCAACTCCTCCTAGGTTCAGACCCATGTGGCAAGGGAGGGCCCCATCGGTGTACAGACCACTTGTTGATTTGGGGACCATGATGGAGCGTCACATCATTATCAATTACAGACTCAACTGTGCTACTATTCATGAACTTTGTGCATTACTGGATGAGGCACTGAGCCCGGCTAATTGGAATCATTATGCCATCCCTACTGAAGTGCAAGTGCTCTCTGCACTCCATTTCCTGGCCATGGGCTCATTTTAAGTGACAGTGGGCATGGGTGCAGGTTTTTCACAGCCAATGTTTAGCATTATACTGTCCAGATTACTGAATACATTTGTACGACACCTGCAGTCCTATGTGAGGTTTCCCCAAAGTGCTGACCTCCCTGCCATCGAGTCAGACCTCTATGCCTTTGCCAACATTCCCCATGTGATAGGTGGGACGCGCTGTTGGTGGAGCTGCTGCGGGAGCAGAGGCCCCTTTAAACATCTTCGCACGCTCGCTTCATTCTCGTAGGACGCACTGTTGGTGGAGCTGCTGCTGGGGCGGGACCAGAAGCCCCTTTAAACATATTTGGGCGACCGTTTCACTCGCGGAACGCGCTGTTGGTGGAGCTGCTGCTGGGGCAGGACCAGAGGCCCCTTTAAACATCTTTGCGTGCCCGCTTTGCTCGCGGGATGCGCTGTTGGTGGAGCTGCTGCTGGGGCGGGACCAGAGGCCCCTTTAAACATTTTCGCACGCCCGCTTCGGTCGTGGGACGCGTTGTTGGTGGCACTGCTGCTGGGGTGGGACCAGAGGCCCCTTTAAACACTTACGCACGCCTGCTTCGCGGGACGCGTCCGGGCAAACCCTGGGCCAAGGGCGGGCCCGTCCTGCACCCGTCACCGACTGCGACCATCTGAGGCCGGGCTGGGCTCCCCCTCTGGGCCCAAGGTATGGCTTGGGGTTCTTTTGACATCGCTGTGCTTACCTTCTTTCAATTTGCCACCACATTGGTAGGAGAACTCTTGTACAGAATGGGAAAACGCAAGGTGAGAACTAGTCCTGATTTGGGCCCTGCTAAATCTAAAATTTATAAACCTAATAGAGTCACGCAACCCCATACCAATTGCGTGTCTAGAAAGATCGACAACTTAATAGAAGAAGTGGAATTAATTCTTAATAAAAAAGAGAGGAATGTTCGGAAGGGGCAGAAATCAGGGACTTTATTGCGGTTCTTAACATCTGGAAGTAATTACTCTGCTGGCGCTCAGCCCACAAATGTACCGCCTCAAGCACTTGCTCCTAATATCCCTTCTAGAACTGCTAATTCTTCTTTACATTCTGTACCCACGTCCAATCTGGAAGCTCCAGTTACTGATATTATTATTCATGGGATCACCTGTTCAAATCGTTTCTCCATTCTGGATCATCAAGACTTGGACAGTGTTCAACAGGTCCCTTTAGCTCCCTTGCCCCCCAATTGTGACTCTCCCATAGAAGAACTTTTGGCACTGGTCTCCAGCTTAAAGAGTGAAGTAGGAGAGTTGAAGCACTTATTGCTCAAAGTTCTTAAGCTGCTCAAGAAATCTGATCTTTCTCTTCCTCGAGTACTGAAGCCATTGTCTTTGCCATGTAATCACTCCCCGGCACCTGTGTCTTAGTCAGTAGATCTGTCGTTGAATTCTGAGGTTGTTCAGGGGCCTAACCATAGGCCTCATTATAATAGGAAGGCTGTGCCGCCTTTGGCAAAATCCATACCCTCTCTCTTTAACCTTGATCGGATTTGGGACACCACCTTAGGATCTGGCCAGCCCTCCTACATGCCTACTGAAAATTGCATTTATATGTGCAATGTTCCTTCGCCTTCAGCACAAATGCGGGAAGACAAATCTTCCTTAATCAACAAGGTCTTGCATTGGATTCGTCACGTTAGAGGTTGTGGCTCAGTTAACCATGCCGATATTTTATTCGCCAAACGATTATGTGGTCGATCTGGCAGACGGGATACCATTAAACTTAACCTTTCAAGTCCCCTTCTGGTCATGGGTCTATTGCAGATGGAAGCTCGCAACCATACAAGGAAGGAACTTGATATTTTTTTCAGTGACAGCACCTCTGCTTCTGGAAGCATGAGTTTGTCCATTCAATCAAGTATGTCTATGCCGGTACCAATTGATGCAACCGGTCATGTTGCTTTTATTGGCCCGACATCCAGCCTAGCTGTTGAGACTGATATGGGTCCTGCTTGTAAACGCATCAGTGCATGTCATTCTGAGCTTCAGGGGGTCACTTCAGATATTGATTGACTAAGTTTCTCTAATCTCTGTCACCCTAGTATTAGACCTGATCCACAGTCTTTATCACATGCAAGAATCTTGTTGAGTTTAGGTGTTTATACTTTACGGGATTCTCATTCTGTCCTTACTGTGAACTCTAATCCTGTATTGCATGTTGAACACAATAACACTCAATTCCCAGTCGATCCAATTAGTGAACCTACCTGTCGCACTTCACATTCAACAGGAATGCTTTTGTCGTGGAATGTAGCTGGAATCAAAAGCAAACTAGCTGACTCTGAATGGGGGGCTTATGTTGAAACCATTTGCATTTGCATGTTCCAGGAAACATGGGCTACGGAAAGTGTGTATAGGCGAGGGTTTTGTTCTTATATTAAAAATGCTACGCAGTCTCCCATAGGTAGGACAATAGGGGGTTTATGTACCTGGGTTAAGATGACTGAGGTGGGTGAAGTTAAGGAGTTTTTTGTAGATTCCCCTGATATTTTGGCAATAGCAATACTGCCAAACTCCGGTAGTCCAGTTTTATGTATTAACATCTATAATAGAACGGGCCCTTCCAATCACCGGTCTGCTACTATAGATCTCCTGTACAATCTCATATTAGACTTTCGTCCTAAATATTGCATTATCATTGCAGGTGACCTTAATGCGCAAATTGAATTTGACTCGGCCTTTATTCAGGCAACGCAGACTGAAGATGAAGTGTGGAATATTTTCCCTTTTCCGACGCAGCCTTTGTTATCTACTGTTTGTAGTAGGGTCTTGCAGATAATCGATTTTATAGTAATACACGGTCTTCGCCTTGGCATTGGTCGGTTCCCAGCAGATACTCCCGCTAGACCAACTTTTTTTAGGGTATCATATTGCAGTATTTTGGTCTATGTCAGGTTTGATTTAAGGGTTTGGCATTCTATAATAGATGTGAAGGTGGGCCCACGGCACACAAGCGATCATGCGCCTTTACAAATTGTTTATGATAGAATTCTTTCATCAGGAGCCGCCTCTCTTTCCGTTTCCCATGCTCATGGGGCCTTGAAGCTGTCCAGTAACAGGCGTGCTGTGAGATGGGATTCATTTCAGAAGTCTAACATGCTAAGGGATAAACTGTGTGCCTTAGTCTCTAGACACCAGTGCTTTGACAATCATCTTGTATTAACCTCATTGGAATTTATGTCCTCTCATGTGGACCTTTTTGTGGCCCTTAAGGAGCTGTTTACCCAAAACTGTCTCGAATCGAAGTAATTCCTCCTCTTCATTTAATAGCAAGTGGTCTGACAAGAGGTGCCGAGAGGCTAAGAGCTTCTTGATTAAAGTATTAAGATCTAAGGATCGGGAAGCCATTGTGAGAGCAAGAAGATCTTATGTCTCCACATGCAAGATGTGTAAACTCGAGCATGAGGAGAAACTATGGGGTGAATTGGCTGAGGTGGCTAGGACCCATGATGCAAAACTTTTTTGGCTTCTGGTTACATGTAGAGATTCAAATCTCTCATCTGTCCCAGAATGCCACATCGCCGCTGACATCTGGTTAACTTACTTTAGGGAGCTGTATGGCCCCACATCAGATCCAGCTGTCATCAGCTTCCGGTCCGGATGGAATTCCCTCAGATTTATATAAATCAGATCTGCCCAAATGGACTCGGTATATAAATAGGATATTGAATATTGCCTTGTCCACTAGGTCTTACCCTGACTCCTGGAAGGAGGCAATAATTGTGCCCAGAAGATGAAGAGACTTGTTTACTTAGAAGGTGTTCCACTGAGAACACGCTTATTCTCGCGTCACGACCGCAATCTAGAAGCTAGACCGCTTCTTTTTGTTCCGGTTTCGGCAGGAAGTGAAGAGTAGGGAAAGGAAAAAAAAAAAAACGAAAAGAAAAAACAACTAGACTGCAACTTTTACGCCACAGTTTTTACCAGGAAGTTGCAAAGTGTTCCCCATGAGGAAACTGGATTGTAATAATTTTGTTTTTCTGCTTACAGTGGTGGATTATTATACGCCTCCGTTTGAGATGAACTTATATACTTTCTCTAGGGGTTTTGATTAACTACTGGGCTGTATCTAACTTTTGTTATTTGTCTTTTCCAAGCCTGACCATTGTTTTACCATGGCTACACCTACAATGTCACAACCACCTCCTTTCTTATCGGACAAAGGTGACCCCATTCTTCCATGGAAACGATGGAAAAATCTTTTTGATTCATATATAATAGCCATTGGTGGGGAAAAGTTCTCTCCAGCCAGGAAACAAGCAGTTCTTCTACATAATCTGGGAATTGAAGGCAGAAATATATATGACAGCCTGGAACCTTTGTCTATTGGTGGGGCGGATGGTGAACCCAGAGACGTTTATGAGATGTCGGTGGTTATCCTAGCTGCACATTTTGAGTCCAAACTCAATGTGGTGTTAGAAAGACATACATTTTTCGCCAGGTCTCAGGGTAATACTGAAAGCGTAGGGAATTTTGTAGCAGCCCTACGCACATTAGCACGCACATGTGATTTTGGTGAAATTACAGACTCTCTTATTCGTGACCAACTTGTGCGTTGCACCAATAACAAAAAGGTTCAAGAGAAACTTTTGACAAAGAACCCTGACTTGAGAGAGGCGATTGCCATTGTAGAAGGAATGGAGAGTACTAGCAACTGGATCAAAGAAATGAATCATACGGAAGGGGACAGTCTCTCTACTGTGCATGTACCTAGGACCCAGGAAGAAGTCCTTAGGGTTAACAGTAGTAGTAAAGCACAAGCATCCATCCAAGAAAAGAAGAGAGACATTAAATGTTTGCGTTGTTACCGCTGTGGCAATGCAGGTCATGCAGCAAATAGTCCTAATTGTTTTGCACGAAATTCATTGTGTAGGAAGTGCGGGAAGAAGGGACATTATGCTAGAGTTTGCAACAATGATAGTAGCAATATAGATTGTATCACTGAAGATGTCAACAAGATGGTATTGTATGTGGGGCAGGAGATTGACTGTATTGAGCACAATACTGGCATAGTAGATGAGGGTCCTGTGATCATGCCTGAGTGTACTATTAAACTGGATAATAGAACGGTTACAGTTTTAGCAGACTCGGGATCTCCCTACACCATGGTTGGTGATAAGAACTGGCAGGATATTTTCGGGGCATCTATAGGCTCCCTTGTCAAACCTGACATCAATCCAGTCAGTTATGGAGGTACCAGAATAGAGGTGATTGGGTATAGGGTCATGAAGATTCAGTTCCAAGATAAAGTTACCATGGGAAAGGTCTATGTAGCTAAACGTGGTAACAATTTGTTAGGATGGCGACACCAACGGGACATGGGTATTAAATTAGATCCCAATTCTGATAACCAAGTTATGGTGGTAAGCAATGGGGACGATTTGATGGAGATTTGGAAGGAATTCCCTAGTGTGTTTAGTGAGAAGTTAGGATGCCTGTCAAATTTTGAACACAAGATTATTTTTAAAAAAAATGCAGTGCCGGTTGTTCATAAAGTCAGAAGAGTACCTAGGTTGATGTTGGAACCTCTCAAAATGGAACTAGACAGATTACTTAATGCCGGAGTAATTGAGGAGATAGAATCTTCGGAGTGGTTGGCCCCGGTTGTATTGGCACCCAAAGATAATGGGAAAAGCATCTGCATGTGTGTGGACCTCAGAGATCTTAATAAGCACATATGGATAGATCGTCAACCTTTACCCAATATAACAGAAGAGTTGTCGTGCCTAGGTGGGTCGAGGGTGTTTAGTGTTCTGGACTTATCCTCAGCTTATCATCAAATTGTTTTGCACCCTGAATCCAGACATCTCACCTCTTTTATTACACCTTTAGGGGCTTACCAATTTCTGAGGATGCCTTTTGGCCTGGCTTCTGCAGCCGCGTGTTTCCAACGAGTCATGAAAAAAAATTTGGAAGGGATATCTGGAACGTTGTGTTTCCAGGATGATATATTGGTTCATGGTAAAACAGTAGTTGATCACGACAAGGTATTAAGGAAAGTTTTGTGCAGTTTAGCAGAGGCTGGTCTTACTGTTAAGAGGGAAAAATGTAAGTTTGGAGTTACTTCGGTGACATACCTGGGGCATACTATTTCTGGCGATGGGATCAGACCGAAGTTGGAACTTGTTGAATCTATAACTCATGCACCTGAACCCAGAGACAAAGATGATGTAAGGTCATTCCTAGGGTTGGCAGAGTACTACTCTAAATTTATCCCCAACTTTTCTAGCGTGACGCAACCTTAGAGAGCACTTTTGAAGAAGGGTTGTGAGTTCGTTTGGGAGAATGACTGCATGACTGCTTTCTCTTTTGTAAAGAACTGTATTGGGAGGATGCCCACCTTAGGGCATTTTAATGTGTGTGCAAAAACGTACTTGTACACTGATGCTCGCATCAAAGGCTTGGGGGCTGTTCTTGTCCAGAGGGTAGGTCAAGAGGAGAGAGTAATAGCTTTTGCGTCACGATCTCTCAAGGAAGCTGAACAACACTATTCGGTCATAGAGAGAGAGGCTCTTGCCTGCATGTGGGCTGTCAAGCATTTTAAATTTTACTTGTGGGGTTTACCTTTTGTGGTGAGGACAGATCACAGACCTCTTGTCCAAATTTTCTCTCCTAGGAAAAATGAAGGGCTGACCCCGAGAATACGAAGGTGGACAGAGGGGTTATTAGAATATAACTTTGTTGTAGAATATGTGCCTGGGCCGAAAAATATTGTGGCTGATTATTTGTCACGTTCTTCGGTGGACAGTTGTGAGGAGGTTGAAGATGAGGTTACAATTAATTGGGTTAGAGAGATGGCCCTCAGCGAAGAGGAGTGGAAATTAGCAGTGGAGAGAGACTTGGAAAGGAAAAAACTTGGAGAGTTCATTGTTAAAGGGTGGCCTGAGGTTAGGGACATGCCTGACTCTTTGAGAGGCTATTGAAATGTGAGAGATGAACTTTCCTTAAATGGTAATGAGTTATTTAGGGGAAACAAATCTATACCTCCTAAAGGGGTGAGGAACAAAATTTTGAATCTGGCTCATGAAGGGCATTTGGGCAGAAGTTTAACCAAATCCAGACTTAGAGCCATTTATTGGTGGCCAGGGTTGGACAGTGAGGTTGAGGCTGTTGTAAAAGATTGCATGAGTTGTGCACAAAATGACAAAAGCAAGGTTGTGGTGAGAGCGCCGCTTTCCCCTGTTGAGATTCCAGAAAAACCCTGGGTGAAATTAGGACTAGATTTCATGGGTCCTTTCCATCTTTTACCACCGAATGAACGTTATGTTATACTTATGGTGGATTATGCGTCTAAATGGGTGGTGACCAAATGAGTGAACTCAATTGATACCCGTACGGTAATTGAGTTTCTGGAGGAAGAGTTCTCTAAAGAGGGTATACCTAGTCATTTAGTTACGGATAATGGAGTACAATTGACATCACATGACATGAAGCATTTCCTGGATTCCCTTGCCATTGTACACTTGAGGACAGCATTGTATCTGCCACAAGCCAATGGTTTAGCAGAGCGTATGAATAGAATGGTGAAAGCTTGTGTGCAAGAAGCTATTGGAAGCAGGACTCCCTTAGCTAATCTTCTGAGAGATTTGTGGTGGGCACATCGTAACACTCCAAATAGTATTACAAATATAACTCCTTTTGAGTACATGAGGGGAAGGTTGGGTTGTACTAAATTGTTCCCAGCATGGTTCAGTAACACTTTAGCTCGGGTTGATCTGGATCAGGAAAAATTTGATAAAGCACCCGGTCTCCGAGAGGAGTACCAACGTAATTCCAAGTTGCGTTTTGATGCCAAGCATTGTGTTGCTAAAACGATGTGGAGGGTAGGTGACCTGGTGTGGGTGAAGAACCCGTGTTTTAAAGCCAAAGGTAAAACATCGTTCAAAGGTCCTTTCCGTATCAGAACAGTAAAGAAAAATATTGTGATTCTCGATAATGGGGATGCATGGAGCATGTCCAGAATTACGAGATGGACGGGTACAGAGGATTCCTCTACCTTGAAAGATTTGAAAGAAAATAGTTTCTTGGGGATATCTAAAGAGTTACCACGTACAAATGTTTTATCCAGATTACATTCCAAACCAGTCTGGATGAAAGACTATATATCTTGACTTTTTGTTGTTGTATTGCTGTTTTAACACTGTATTTTTCCTCCTTTGGCATTCTTGTATTGGCATAGAGTTATTAATGTAAGGGAAGGGGATGTGTTGTGATGTTCTTGTTACTAGCTTGAGCTAGGCCTGGAACCTCGCATTCTCCTGAGTTCCAGGATCAATATTCTGGAGCCTGGAGACGTGAAGGTTCCAGGTGAGGGACGGTTGAGCTGGAGATCGGTTGAGGAGAGAGACGGAGCACGGATCGATTTATGGGTTGGATAATCTTATGACAATAAATCTCCCTTTATATTGCCTTCCTTGCATCAGTGTTTCATTACAACAGTGTGTCTGACACTTTTTGGCACATAGCAGACAGCCAGGCTGTCTGCAACTGAGGGTTGTCAGTGACAGTCCTGTCTTGCCCCCTTTTGCAGGTGATTCTGGCTACCCCAACATGTGTTGACTCCTGACACCAGTGAGGAATCCTAGGACAGATGCAGAGAGGAATTACAATGAGGCCCATGGTCGTACTAGGAGGGTGATAGAGCGCACAATAGGTCTCCTGAAGGCTAGATTCCGTTGCCTCCATATCTCTGGGGGATCGTTGGCCTATGAGCCTGAAAAGGTGTGCAGAATAGTGGTGGCCTGCTGGATGCTGCACAACGTGGCTGTGAGGAAATCTATCCCCTTATTGGAGGAGGAGGGTGCTGTATATCCAGACCAGCTTCCTCATAGGGGGGATGAGAGTGATGGTGATGATGAGGATGGGGAAGATGTACACTCCAGGAACCAATTGATCCAACTGTACTTCCAGTAACTAAGTGGTACTATTTGATGCTGTTGCTGTCTCTGTAGCATACTGTCGGTATGCCTTATCCTCAATGGGGGTGTTGGGTCTATATAAATTGTCACTGTGACCGGGTTTGCATGGGACATGTGACATTATGGCAATTTGTTTGACTTTTCTGTTGGCACAACCCCATGTTATGCGTGGGGTGCCATTCCTGCAATAAAGAAATGAATAAATGATTTCAATGACTATTGCATGCACACTTAATATGATTCAACATAATGACAAGGGACATTTGCATTGGTGAACAGGTGTTTTATTTGGTGTCAGCGATGCCATGGTGCTCTTTACAGTGATAGGAGTGGGCTACTGGTGGATGTCCATATTGGCTACATGGTCTCAGCGATTGTTGGCAGTGGTAATATGTCCATCTGTTATTTACAGTTTTTGGGGTTGTTATTGCACGGTGTGGACGGTGGTTCAGTGGCACACTTGGAGGACAGTTCTTGTCAGAGTCACTTCTTAGAGGGGGCCTTGGTCTTGGCAGGTGTTCCAGTGCCATATCTGGGCCTGAGGGACCGTTTGGGTGCCTGGTGTTGGCCTGTACGAGTTGATGTGCAGGTCTCCTGTGTTTCCTCAGATGGTGTAGAAGTCCAGTTGCTGCTGTTGTTGGCTGGGCTGTATTTTGGCCTGTAGTAGGGGCTTCCTGGTCTCTGAGGGGCTCAGGCTGGATTGGGACAAGATGTTGCAGCGCACCTGCTATGGTGGTATTGTGCAGTTTCCACTGCTCCATGGTCTCTTGGTGTTGGGCTCTCTGCAGCCTTTGACTCTGCTCCAGAGTGGCCACAATCTGTCCTGGGTGTGGTGATATGCTCCCAGGACCTCGGAGATCACATCCCAGGCTGCAGCATCCATCCTATTGCCTCCCCCCGGGCCACTGATGCCCTCCCACTGGGCTTAGACCCCTGTGCCTGTGTCTCTTGCACAGGTCTGGCGGTACCACTTGTACTGGGGCCATCGTCTTCCTGCCTGTTGGTAGGTGGTGACTATAGCCTCTGTCCTTGTGTTCCACCAGTCTGTGGCCTGGATATACAAGTGTGGGTCCGGTTACCCTGGCCTGATGTTGGTGGGTGTGTGGTAGGGCAGTGGTGTCCTGGGTAGGGCTGCTGGATGGTGACAGTCCAGGACTGTGTGAGGGGCCAGGGTATTCCTCACTTTCCAGGGTTCCCTCCCCAGTGTCCTGGGTGATGCCTCTGTCTCCATGTGGGGCACTGCCACTCCTTGTCCTGCCTGTCAGGGTGGCATGGGTGGTGGTGCCTGTTGGGGGGAATGGACATGTCTATTGCAATTGCGTAATCAGATGGGATGCAAAGGGCTGGGCTGTTTTGTGCAGGTTTTCCACTTTTGGGCCATGCAGGGTTCCTTTGTGAGTTTGCCATTGCATTTTGCTTCGGTTGTGGAGGTGCATTGTGGGTGGTGTAGTGCCTTTGTGATTACTTGCAGGGGAAGGTGGCTGTGCACAAGGGGAGGAATGTGGGCCTTTTGGTGGAATTATGGGCATGCAGGGTGACTGGATGTTGTGAATGTGGCCTGGGTGGGGTAGTGGTCCTGTTGTATGTTGGAAGGGTGGGGTGGTGTGGATTACAGATGTGGTGGATATGGGGTAATTGTAGACGACTTAACCGAGTCCATTCCTCCAGTGAGTCCAATGAGGCACTCAGAGTCAGGATGGCCAGTACCTTTTCCTCCCAGTCACTGTAGTCGAGTGGTGTTGGTGGAGGTCCTCCCCCAGTCTTCTGGACTGCAATGTTGTGCCGGGATGCCATGGACCTCACCTTCCTGCGCAGGGCGTTCCGTCTCTTGGGGATGTCGTCCCTCGTGCGTGGATGTTGTCCCACTGCATTGACCTTGTTGACAATGGTCTGCCACAACTCCATCTTCCTGGCGATGGGTGTGTGCTGGACCTGTGCCCCGAATAATTGTGGCTTGACCTTCAGTATCTCGTCCACCAGGGTCCTTAGCTCCCTTTCTGTGAAGCGTGTGTGCTTGGAGGGTGCCATGGTGTGTGTTGAGTGGTGTGTTGTGTGGATCTAGGTGAAGGTGCTGTTGTGTGGTTGGGTGTGTGATTCATCTGTTGTGGCATTCAGTGTCTGCTTGTGGAGTTCTCAATCTCAGTAGTCCTGTTGGCGATGCAAAGGATTGTGGGGTGTATCTGTGAGTGTTTTATAGTGTTGTGGACGTGTGTCAGGTGTGTGGCTTTCAAACTTGCCAATGTGTGCAACTCTTACTGTTGGGTTCCATTGCTGGCTGTGGCGGTTTGTATTGCTAGTGGTTGTTCGACTTCCACTGACCGCCGCAGTGATTTGTGCATCATTATTTGGAGGGCAGGGTGTTTGTGTGCTTGGCGGTGGCAGGGTGGGATGTCCTGCATTTTCGGCGACAAGGTCCTGGCGGTGACTGGTGGCTGGGCAATTTTTGACGTATTCAGATTTTTGCATCTTTATATGGTGGGCTTCTGTTCACCGCCAATAGTGGGTTTCTGTTCATCGTCGCCACGGCGGGGAACGGTGTTTACCATCATGTTCATAATGACCACCTCTATGTCTTTCCATGTTACTGCAAGATGGTGGGGGTCTTTGTAATCATGACTCTTGTTTTTACAATTCTGTCTCTTGCACTGTTCATTATCCTAATCATTGCATCCCATGCAATTTACCGCAGATTGTGTTGAATAAAAACTACTAAAACCTTACTGCTTCTTCGTTATTGCCTGTGTTGTGGTTGAGAAATGATGCATCTGCGAGAAAGGGGTAATCTCCGTTTAACCACGACACTCCCTGAGATGTCATACTCTTGAGTCCATGCGTAAAGGCTGCCACAAATCACCTTTAACTGTTTGGGTTTTTGGTGAGGAACCGCTAGTGAGCCGGAAGGGTTGGGACTACAGTTGCGACTTGTTGTAGGATAGTGTGGGAAAGTACCATCTTGCCTGGCATGTTACCCCCATATTTCACTGTATATATGTTGTTTTAGTTGTATGTGTCACTGGGACCCTGCCAGCCAGGGCCCCAGTGCTCATAAGTGTGCCCTGTATGTGTTCCCTGTGTGATGACTAACTGTCTCACTGAGGCTCTGCTAACCAGAACCTCAGTGGTTATGCTGTCTCTTTGCTTTCCAAATTGTCACTAACAGGCTAGTGACCAATTTCACCAATTCACATTGGCATACTGGAACACCCTTATAATTCCCTAGTATATGGTACTGAGGTACCCAGGGTATTAGGGTTCCAGGAGATCCCTATGGGCTGCAGCATTTCTTTTGCCACCCATAGGGAGCTCTGACAATTCTTACACAGGCCTGCCACTGCAGCCTTAGTGAAATAACGTCCACGTTATTTCACAGCCATTTACCAATGCACTTACGTAACTTATAAGTCACCTATATGTCTAACCTTTACCTGGTAAAGTTGGGTGCTAAGTTACGTAGTGTGTGGGCACCCTGGCACTAGCCAAGGTGCCCCCACATCGTTCAGGGCAAATTCCCCAGACTTTGTGAGTGCGGGGACACCATTACACGCGTGCACTGTACATAGGTCACTACCTATGTACAGCGTCACAATGGTAACTCCGAACATGGCCATGTAAAATGTCTAAGATCATGGAATTGTCACCCCAATGCCGTTCTGGCATTGGGGAGACAATTCGAAGATCCCCCGAGTCTCTAGCACAGACCCGGGTACTGCCAAACTACCTTTCCTGGGGTTTCACTGCAGCTGCTGCTGCTGCCAACCCCTCAGACAGGTTTCTGCCCTCCTGGGGTCCAGCCAGGCTTGGCCCAGAAAGGCAGAACAAAGGACTTCCTCAGAGAGAGGGTGTTACACCCTCCCTTTGGAAAAAGGTGTCAGGGCTGGGGAGGAGTAACCTCCCCCAGCCTCTGGAAATGCTTTGATGGGCACAGATGGTGCCCATCTCTGCATAAGCCAGTCTTCACCGGTTCAGGGATCCCCCAGCCCTGCTCTGGCGCGAAACTGGACAAAGGAAAGGGGAGTGACCATTCCCCTGACCTGCACCTCCCAGGGGAGGTGCCCAGAGCTCCTCCAGTGTGCTCCAGACCTCTGCCATCTTGGAAACAGAGGTGCTGCTGGCACACTGGACTGCTCTGAGTGGCCAGTGCCAGCAGGTGACGTCGGAGACCCCTTCTGATAGGCTCTTACCTGTGTTGCTAGCCTATCCTCCTTCCTAAGTAGCCAAACCTCCTTTTCTGGCTATTTAGGGTCTCTGTTTTGGGGAATTCTTTAGATAACGTATACAAGAGCTCATCAGAGTTCCTCTGCATCTCTCTCTTCACCTTCTGCCAAGGAATCGACCGCTGACTGCTCAGGACGCCTGCAAAACCGCAACATAGTAGCAAAGACGACTACTGCAACTCTGTAACGCTGATCCTGCCGCCTTCTCGACTGTTTTCCTGGTGGTGCATGTTGTGGGGGTAGTCTGCCTCCTCTCTGCACTAGAAGCTCTGAAGAAATCTCTCGTGGGACGACGGAATCCTCCCCCTGCAACCGCAGGCACCAAAAGAAGTGCATCACCGGTCCTCTGGGTCCCCTCTCCGCACGACGAGCGTGGTCCCTGGAACTCAGCAACTCTGTCCAAGTGACTCCCACAGTCCAGTGACTCTTCAGTCCAAGTTTGGTGGAGGTAAATCCTTGCCTCCCCACGCTAGACTGCATTGCTGGGTACCGCGTGATTTGCAGCTGCTCCGGCTCCTGTGCACTCTTCCAGGATTTCCTTTGTGCACAGCCAAGCCTGGGTCCCCGACACTCTAAACTGCAGTGCACAACCTCCTGAGTTGTCCTCCGGCGTCGTGGGATCTCCTTTTGCGACTTCGGGTGAGCTCCGGTTCACTCTTCTTCGTAGTGCCTGTTCCGGCACTTCTGCGGGTGCTACCTGTTCCTGTGAGGGCTCCCTGTCTTGCTGGGCGCCCCCTCTATCTCCTCACGCAATTTGGCGACATCCTGGTCCCTCCTGGGCCACAGCAGCATCCAAAAACCCTAACCGCGACCCTTGCAGCTGGCAAGGCTTGTTTGCTGTCTTTCTGCTTGGGAACACCTCTGCAAGCTTCTTCACGACGTGGGACATCCATCCTCCAAAGGGGAAGTTCCTAGTCCTCTTCGTTCTTGCAGAATCCACAGCTTCTACCGTCCGGTGGCAGCTTCTTTGCACCCTCAGCTGGCATTTCCTGGGCATCTGCCCAATCTCGACTTTGTTGCGACTCTTGGACTTGGTCCCCTTGTTCCACAGGTACTCTCGTCCGGAAATCCACCTTTGTTGCATTGCTGGTGTTGGTCTTCCTTGGAGAATTCCCCTATCACGACTTCTGTGCTCTCTGGGGAATATAGGTGCACTTTACACCTACTTTTTAGGGTCTTGGGGTGGGCTATTTTTCCAACCCTCACTGTTTTCTTACAGTCCCAGCGACCCTTTACAAGCTCACATAGGTTTGGGGTCCATTCGTGGTTCGCATTCCACTTTTGGAGTATATGGTTTGTGTTACCCCTATACCTATGTGCTCCTATTGCAATCTATTGTGACTATACATTGCTTGCATTACTTCCTTTTGCTATTACTTCATATTTTTGGTATTGTGTACATATATCTTGTGTATATTTGCTATCCTCATACTGAGGGTACTCACTGAGATACTTTTGGCATATTGTCATAGAAATAAAGTACCTTTATTGTTATTATATCTGTGTATTGTGTTTTCTTATGATATTGTGCATATGACACCAGTGGTATAGTAGGAACTTTGCATGTCTCCTAGTTCAGCCTAAACTGCTCAGCTATAGCTACCTTCTACCAGCCTAAGCTGCTAGAAACACCTCTTCTACACTAATAAGGGATAACTGGACCTGGTACAGAGTGTAAGTACCCCTTGGTACCCACTACAAGCCAGGCCAGCCTCCTACAGATAGGCATAGTCGCCTACAAACATAAGTACTGTCATCCTTAAACCAGCAGTCTTGCCTAGAGCAAGAGTCCAACTACGACATGGCGCCACCATCAATGGTATTTAGGCACTAATTTACGGGCACCCCGACTATCACTGTCTCACAGACAACAGGTACCCTAAGTACCATTATACGGAGACATCCGTGGTCTTTGGGATGATCCTCCTCAGCTGAACAGGGAACACCTAATTAGGCTGTAGGTTGTTCGAGCTCGAACTCATAAAAAGGACTCTACTCCCCACTTGGTGTTCCATCTCTTTTACCCATCTTTTCAAATATGGCAAATGCCATAGAATTTCCTGAAAATGCTAGACAAGCATTAACATTACATTTAGTAGTGCATGGGGTTACAGAAGAAGGCGGGATGTTACTTTCATAGTAGAAGCTAATGAAGCTTACCAAACAGAAACATTTTACTCTTGGGTCACCTTTCCGGAGGAAGACCGCAGAACAGTCACATTTCACACACATAAAATTGCTAATGTACCTCAACGGTACCAAGCCTACCAGTATCATGAAATACCGCTCACTTATCAAGAGCATCAGAACTGGTTTGAAGGCGCCCTACCACATGTAATACAACACATGAGATTAGGTCCTTTAGGTAATGATGGACCAATGTGGCCCATGTTTACCACACACACACCTCACCCAGGTATAGAAAATATGCAAGCAGCAGATCTGCTAAATTTATACGATGAGATAGTAACACTCTACAGATTGCTTGTTCAGTTGTTAACGAGGACTTTGAACACAACACCAGCCTGCCCAGCACCACGAGCACCTGCTGGATACCAATTGGCTACTGGGATTAATCCACAAATAGTGCATATTATTATGGGTAAAGTACCCACAGAACGGGAGAAAATACCATACTGGGTAGCCCAGAAAACAAATCAGCTGGAATCTGTGTTTCACCATAGGGGACCACAGGAGAAACATAGAATTCTCACAGTGTGCTTGCCCGTCGGGATGGTTCTCTCGGTAGATGACAGTGCCATTTGGGGTACAGTCTTCGCTGCAATTTATACCACCACACATGGTACCCTGACACTTGCCAATTTACCGGAAGTGTTCAAACAAATACAAAAAGAGCATGGGGCAGCACCTGCCCTGGATTTGGGGATGAAATTAATGCGTAACTTCAACGCAGTTTCCTCAATAATACTCAGTAACATTAAAGGGGAAGCGGTAGCACTGGCTATACACCAGTTTGTCCGAGAAACTCCACATTTGGAACAGGAGAAACAGCTACCAAAAATTATTTCCGATACCTATACCAGTATAGGATTGGATATTCTGGGAGCTAAGCCGAAGAAGCTAGAGTTACAGAGTACCGCCCCTAAGGAAGGTACAAAACAGGCGCAGGAGGTTTCTAAAAAGCGCTGGGATAAGCCAAGGCAATTTAAAGATAGACAGAAGCAGAGAATAGACTCTCCATATCCGGAGACCTCCGAAAGGAGGTACACTCTCAGAAATAGGGAGAATATTAAAAACTCCTGACACATATACTAATCCACGTCCCTCTTGTCCCTGTCAGGATGCACCAGATAGACATAGCGAGAGAGGGGGACGTCCTGACCGACGTCCTGAATACGTGAAACAAAAGAAAGACTCAATACAGTCTACAGTCAAAAAAGAAGAAAAGACTTCACAACAAAAGGCACAGTTTAAAAAGAAAAAGGTGGCAGCACTGTCAGTTAAAAATGCCAGTACACTTGAGAACATTGCTGAAGAACATGACGTGGGCAGTGACACTGTTTGGCGACATATCGTGACCTCTGCTGCGCTGTCTGAGTCTGAAAGATCATCTGGAGGCAACAGCAACTAGCGATTATATTACAGTTGAAACAGCGGACGGGCGTGTACTCCCACCCGATATAGACTTTATGATTTGAAGATTCAAATTGAGGGAGACGTAGAGCGCACCATCGGTGTGATATTTTGGGACAAACTTAATTGTGATATCCTATTGGCCGAAAGAGATTGGCCACCCGAACACGTTCGCAAGCTCCCACATGGGGAAGATGTCATTTTGGCTTCTTTCTCTAATATTGTTCCAGAAGCGGAAAAAGAAGCCTTCGCTGTCAAATGGGCTTTAGCGCAGGCACCCGCGTTATACCGCAATCATGTAGGTTGGGACAAGGACTCTCCATGTCATGTAATACCGATAAGGTCTACACCCCAACTTCAGACACAATATCCTGTTAAACATGAAGCAAAAGCCCCGGTGAGGGAGATCCTCACTCAGCTAGAGTATCACAGTGTAATTGAGCCCTGTGCCGCTGCAATGAATAACCTGTTATTTCAGTTTGCGAAGCCAGACCATTCCTATAGAATAGTCTTAGATTACAGACATTTAAACAGTCATACACATACGTATGCTATCCAAAATTCACATAGCACGGCACTAATAAACAACATAGTGCGCAAAAAATATAAAACAACGTTGGATATCCAACGGGTTTTTCTGCCAGAATTTACCGGAAGAAAGTCGGGACCTAAGTGCATTCTCATTTTGCTCACAAAGATGCTTTTGCCGTTTACCCCAGGGCTATAGGAATAGCCCAGGGCTGTTCTCAGCCCGAGTAACATCAATATTACATCATATTGACCCCCAGGCATTATCCTATGTGGATGACATTTATCTCACAGACGACGACCTCAACATTCATCTTGTTAGGGTCGATCGAATAATATTGGGGTTTGCAGGGGTCGGTTATAAATTCATCTTTAAGAAAAGTAGGATTGCCTTTCTCAGTGTATTGTTCCTGGGATACGGGCTATCGCACAAGGGGAAAAGCCTGGCCCGCTCTTTCTAGAGAAGTGTGCACAACTGCACCCACCAAACACTCTAAAGAAACTAGAATCTTTGCTTGGTTTCTTCAGTGTTGGCAGAACATACATTCCTGACTATGCACAACGTTTCAAGCCACTTTATGACTTAATAGATCCAGATTTTTCTAGCAGACACTGGACAGTTGAACACACACGCATCCATAGCATTGTTCGGATCCGCATGCGTCATCCAGCTCCGCATGGCTTTGTCAGCGCCGTTGGGGCAGTCTGTGATGTCATGGTCGCATATAAAGGCACCACCCTGGCGTGTGCATGTCAGTGCTTTTCCTTCTGTGCTGATTAAGCGCGGGTCCGAGATCGAACTACCCTTTGCCTCTTTTGGCAAGGTATGTCTCTGGTGCCTCGACAGGGACCACGACTCGAAGTCGTGCTCCGACTGCAGGGCCATGGCCCCAAAAGCTTTGAGGGGTTTAGCCCATCATCAGCAGGGAGCAGCGTGGACTAGGGGCCTGCTTGGAATGCTGCCAAATGTCTTCTCAGGTTTAAGTACTGCTCATGGCACACAGGTGCCTCCCAAGGCTCGTCAACCGTGGCTCAAAGCAGCCATCAAAAGACAGATTCAAAGAGAGGGAGCACACTGCCTGCACTCCAGCAACAAAGTATAACGCCAAAGCATTGTGGTAAATGCAGTCAATTCGTAGTCTGTTCAAAAAGTAAAAAGAGTCTTTCAACTCCATAGGTACAGCAAGTGCTGTATATCTGCTGGTCTATATATAACTTTAGTGAAATACTACAGATTTTTTCAAGCAAGCGTTAATTGTTCAAACTGCATGCACCAGGATGCAAGGGGCGAACTCGACTGGAATGTTAGGCAGTGTGCTCCCAATCGGACTTCATGTTTAAAAGGCTCCCTCAAGCCATTGAGCTGACAAGCTCTGGAGACGCATCTGTGAGCCGGGGAGTGGTACTAAACCTGAGACGATATCGACGGCATTTCCAGCAACCCCAAATATTTTTGTTGTTCTTTGGTCTCTACTGATGAAGGGCACTAACCCAGAAACACATGTCTAAAGATGAACAGTACTGTCTGCACTAACTTTAGTGAAATACTACAGATTTTTTCAAGCAAGTGTTAATTGCTCAAACTACATGTACCAGGATGCAAGGGGCGAACTCGACTGGAATGTTAGGCAGTGTGCTCCCAATCGGACTTCATACTGTCATTTATACTGATGGTTCAGTGCAACCAGCTGTAGGTACCAAACATCGATACTCAGCCGCTTGCGCAGCTATGAGTGGAGCAATGAAGGATGGAGTCTTCCACCCTCACATTACCTACATGCAGACTCTAGGGGACTGCACAGCTCAGTTGGCTGAACACAAAGCCCTCATTTTAGCGCTAGAACACACAGAGACAGGAAAACTGACTTTAATAGTCCGCAACTCATATTACTGTGTTCAGTCCTACAATGATTATCTTAATCATTGGAAGCTGAATGGATTTAGAGCTTCTAAAGGGAACACCAAAAAACACAAGACATTGTGGGGGAGGGTGGCCAATCTTAAGGATAAGCTACCATGTGTTCATGTAGTACATACATTGGGCCACCAGTGTGTAGGAGTACACGTTATCGGCAACACTTTGGCTGACGAGGCAGGCAAATCTGCAGTAGCTACGGCTTCTGTGGCTGCAGGGACTCGTTCCCATAAGATAATTGGATAATGAAATTCTGACTGCTTCATCCACCAGTGCTGCCACCTTATGAATAAGGGATATACCAACAACTTCCAATGGCTGGATTCCTAAAGTTGGGGATCTGGTTTGTGAAAAGATCGCTGTGAAGAAGAAATTCGGTCCATCCTACAGAGCACAGGTCTCAGTCCTGGGAGTACAAGGTACCAGAACTGTTATCTTGCCACCGCTGCCCGGAGCACGAGGAAACAGATTTATTTCTATTGACAGTGTTAAACTTCACCATGTGGCCAATCCTGCACAGTAGATCCAGAGGTCCCTTGGGTAGTTCCCGATCCCCTCTCAGTACCGAACAGGACATACCTCTTCAGAATAGACTATACAACACTACTTTGGACAATGCAGCAATGTCCAACAATGCTACAAATTCCTCCTCGCTCATGGGGAGGGCGGAAAATTCGCTTTTGCTGGTTCCTGTTACCACTTCATTGACAACTCCCGTCCAAGATTTGGCCGTTATATACACCAATACAACACAGACTGATGGCACCATCTACTATGAGCCTCCACGTGAAGTGGACCCAATTACAAGTGCTGCACTTGCTCCCATGTATGCAGAGACTGCCTCTGGTTACTTCATCGATATTGATGACTTTTCTTCAGACTCATCCACTCCAGTCACTGAAAATGTTTCAAAGACTTGTAAGCTATATCCATTGCTTAAAACTAATAACTTAATATACCCCTGGAACTATCTATGGTTTAGCCTGACATTTTTTTGCCTTATTTCTATGGATTGGTTTCGTGAGTGTTTTCTTTTTGCTCATAAATGGTCATTACATTCCTGAACGCCTGTGGATGAAGTCATAACTCCATATCATTCCTCACACAAGTTCCGCAGAGACTTGTCCCCAGTGAACATATCAGCTGTACCCATTTCCGATGGGATTCTGTGGGACAAAGTTCCATTTGAAATATACGGGCCTACTGAGGTTATCCAAACTCCATATTTATTGAAAATATTTATGACGGATGTCATTACACCAAGTGTTGTATCTGATGATTGGGATGTCCAGACAGTTGATTCTATGTTAACTGAAATGAAGGACTATTCAGTATTTGAAAGCGATGATGTATATGTAAATACAGTGAATTACAGGGAAATGTTCTGCTATAATAATTGGGGAAATTACTACCTGCACCATGCAACTAGACATAGACCGGTACTCAACTACACACAATGGGAACATTGTTCGGCACCACCGGTGGGAAGCTCGAAAAGTTATTTAGAGAAATTTACTTATGTTTCTGGGCATGACACAAAAAATTCTGAGTCATATTTTTTCAAATTTCCTCCTTCAAGAATTAGGAAACGTTTGCTAACAGACACAAAACTGATTTATTCAGATTCCTTTGTTCCCCGTCTTGCTGTTGCAGGTTAGGATCACTGGAGGAACACTATTGATTTAAAGAGTGTATGGGGAACACAAGATTGGCAAGTACAGGGTAGGGAAGCTTTATTTAGAGCATGCCTGATTCCTGTGCAAATGATCTTTTTAAATGACACGATTCAACAGACGTCCTGTCTAGGGCTAGCAAAAATAAGACATGAGCGCGACCAGTATTCCCACACCGGCGAAGTTTAATGATTGGCAATTCTTCTTGAATAGCACAGAGGAAGAACTAGATGCAAAGATTCAGGCTGGTACCTATAATTCTTCATTTTCCAGGCCCGGCAGGTGGTTAATTTGGCCAGTAGACACCAATGGCTGTCAGGTGCTTTTTTTTAATTCCTCAGAGGGTTTCAAGATTAGCCTCCCAGATCCTCGCTTTATCTCAGGTCAACACACGGGATAGTTACTACATACAGTGTGGGTAAACTGTGCCAACAATGGGTACAGTCTAACACGTTAGCTGCAGTTAAAGAACACCTTAACATGCTTTCTGAAGATATAGACTTGCAGGACTTTCTGTTAGGTCCTAGGAAACAGCGCTCTAAAAGATTCATCCATGCTATGTATAATGAGATATGGAAACTTTCTCAGATAGAAGCTGCTGCGCGTTTAAGGCAAATAGATAATTAAAACTTAGAAAAGGCTTTAGCAGTTGTCGATAAGGGCATGAGCACTCTGTCCAACAGAAGTTATTTACTAACAAACATAGGCCCTGATCCCGCCGCCCGCCAAGCGGGAACCGCCAGAAGACCGTACTGCGGTCGAAAGACCGCGGCGGTCATTCTGGGTTTCCCACTGGGCTGGCGGGCGTCCGCCAAAAGGCCGCCCGCCAGCCCAGTGGGAAACAGCCTTCCCACGAGGACGCCGGCTCCGAATGGAGCCGGCGGAGTGGGAAGGTGCGACGGGTGCAGTGGCACCCGTCGCGTATTTCAGTGTCTGCATAGCAGACACTGAAATACAAAGTGGGGCCCTCTTACGGGGGCCCCTGCAGTGCCCATGCCATTGGGCACTGCATGGTTACTTCATCGATATTGATGACTTTTCTTCAGACTCATCCACTCCAGTCACTGAAAATGTTTCAAAGACATGTAAGCTATATCCATTGCTTAAAACTAATAACTTAATATACCCCTGGAACTATCTATGGTTTAGCCTGACATTTTTTTGCCTTATTTCTATGGATTGGTTTCGTGAGTGTTTTCTTTTTGCTCATAAATGGTCATTACATTCCTGAACGCCTGTGGATGAAGTCATAACTCCATATCATTCCTCACACAAGTTCCGCCAGACCCGCGGGAGACCGGCCAGGAACAGGATGGCGGTAGGGGGTGTCAGAATCCCCATGGCGGCGGAGCGCGCTCCGCCGCCATGGAGGATTCTCAAGGGCAGCGGAAAGTCGGCGGGAGACCGCCGACTTTCCGTTTCTGGCCGCGGCTAAACCGCCGCGGTCAGAATGCCCAGCGGTGCACCGCCAGCCTGTTGGCGGTGCTACCGCGGTCATTCGCCCGCCAGGGTTAGAATGACCACCATAGTGTTGTCTACGATAGATATCATTCAAACAGACATGTCCTATCTATACCGTGGATAAAATCAGCTGCGTTCCATTATGCAGCTTGGTTGGACGTTACAAACATTGAAAAATGGCTGTATTCCATGGAGATACATTAACAGTAGTGAATTATTCACTACTTTTAATTTATCCAGGGAACAACAGACAGTGGCTAAAAGGGAAGCAAGTCTCACCATGCTTCATATAGAGAAGTTAGAAAAGTTGCCTTTTACGATTGCAGAGAGTCCTTCAACAGTATGGCTCCTACTTGGCATCATTAATCTGCTCATTTCCACTTTTCATTTTTCGAAATGCCTAAAACATCTTGCCGTAAGCAGGAATGAGCGTCTGGGCGATAGCTATATAAATGAGGAGTGTGAGTTGCCCTTTAATTACAAATGTCTGAACGGCAAAACAGGGGTCTTTCTTAGCGGAAGCGAATCTGAGACTACTGTTAGTCATTTAATGATCTGCAAGCAGGTGTCTCTTCATGGCCACTGCAATGTGGGGTTCACGAACTTGGCCTGTTTTCTGAAGGGTACTCCCGTCTCTTTGATTCGACCAGCATTTCATGTACTTTCCAATGGAAGTTATGTGGTGCTGAGCGATCAAGGCTGTTGCGGTATGTGACCAGGAAATGCCTACACAATTTCAGTCTCTAAGGTCGTTACGTGTTGTGGATATGTTTTATTCCCCCCCACACGAGAGATAAAGATATCAGAAATGTGGTCTCACATTGATACTATTAATGTAAACTATGGCAAGCTGAGCAGACTAAAGGCGCTACTGTTTCAAAAACAGGATGCGCTGACATCAGCTAAAGAGATGTATGCTCTACAGATTGCGAGATCATCAGCCGAGATACAATCCCTATTAAATACCAACTTCCCCAAGCACTTTGGTGAGCTGGTATCCAGAATTTTCAACGCCTTGAGCACTATTGGGATTGTCCATTTCTTTAAGGCTGTCGGGTCTGGATTTGTGTCAATCTTCCAGGCAATCTTGGGAGTCATCCCGCCGGCCAACCATTCACTCTTTTCAAGTGTGTTTGGTGGCTTTCCTGTAATTTTGGCACTGATTGATTGGTGGAATACTGATGCCATTTCTTCTGATTCACAGTGGTTGTTTCTTTACAGCTACATGGATCAGCTACCACCAGCACAACTGTGCCGTGAACGCATGGTTCAGATCTTTGATGCTTCCCTGCTGGAGGAATTGGAGTGGGATTGGTCATTGTCATTCCGACCGCTCCTCTGGTGTGTGCAGCCTGTCTTTCGCTGAGTATGGTGCTTCTTCGAACATTTGCCAACAGTGTGTCTTGCCGTCATGCCAATGCCTCCTGTGGACCAAGAACTGCTGATGTCCCCGATGAGGGTTCATACACAGTCGTGCCCCCTGAGTCTAAGGCTGATCCGCGAGGCCACTTATGAACACTCTGTGTTGACTGAGTTGGCTCTTCATTCTATGGAACTTGGCACTATTGCAGGTGGACCTGCACAAGAGACTACCGCGCACTTTTGCTCTGTGAATCCATCTGCCCATGTGATCGATCTAACATCTGACGATTTGGGCTTGTTTTTTGATGACTTTCTAGTTGATGACTTCGGAGCTACTCTTCGAGAGAATGACTATTGTTCCACAAATTAGTGATTGGTTTTTTTTTTAACCAAAAAAAGTTCAAAGTAGGCTTTTATTGTCTTTACTTTGGCCTGCTGTGCTTGCCATGGTCCACATTAGGTCTCTTCGTATGTTTTGTTTTTTAAGCTATTACTTTTAAAATATGTTTTTAACTTGTTTTTATGCCTTTTGCTTTTAGTCCAGAGCAGTTTTGTAGCATTTGGATTCATTCACCTTCGGTGGCGTCCAGTTATGGAGTCATATTTGTTACGGCAATGGGACGGGTGTAGTGAATCCTAGTTTATTTTAATGGGATAGCAGAAGTTAGCTTTGCCTTTGGCTTGCAGACTCGTGCCCCCATCACCTAGTGACTTTTAACCTACTTAGCTTGCTCTGTCTTAGCCCATTTATTTAATAATTCTTTTAAGATGGCTGCCTTGTTTATAGTTAGGCCATTTGTTTAAGTTTATGTTATCAGTGCCACCGCACTAAGGCGTCAAATCAAGTGACAAGAACAAACAAACTGTAGGTGTTCACATTAGGTACTTTCCCTCGTCACGCTTTTGAGGGAATTGTGCATATTAATTACCGTCCCAAGCATGCTGTGTTATCTATTGATTGGGAACAACCTACGTCAGGAGTCCAAGCAGATCTGTATAAATACACCTCACTTTAAACAGATAATCAGAGGGATTCCGACCAGATACCATTGCTGCTATCGATGCTGCACGTCGCCTTGACGCTGACCCAGACTTCGTGTTCCTACGGAGTCTGAGCTAGAGACCTCATTCCAAGGTAACAAGGGTTGGGGGCTCTTCTCAGGGACATGGCATTGGCAGATTAGGTTTAACACACCCAGCTCTCCTTTAGGTAGAAGGTTAGGTCTATCAGAATTAGGTAATAGGACATATTACACACTCTGGCGGTCATTACAACATTGGCGGTAAAAGGCGCTTACTGACGTGCAGAAGACCGCCAACACACCGCCGCGCCCGCGGAATTCCACCACAGCTATTATGACCCACATCTCAGAATCCGACAAAAGTCAGACACCCACACAAGTCCGCCACACCAAAGGTCAGTGATAAACTGGCGAAAACAAAACCTCCACCGTCACGCCAACAGAAATACGCCCACACTATCACGACACACGAATCCACGCGGCGGTCTTTCAACCGCGGTATTCCATTGGCGGTACACACTGCTGCGCTCAAAATACACACACTCTTACAAAACATAGCCACATTGGACAATTAAAAATACACACACCTGATACACATACACACACCACTCCCACACACCCATTACAATATAAAACACACACCCACATCACCCACGACAAAGAATTCTGAAAGAAGGCCAGAGAGAGACGCCACCAGCAAGAACAACAGCATCCACAGGCACACAACACCATCACCCACAGAACTTCCACGCACCTCACACAACACACCACTACATATCACCACACTTATCACCACACACTCCACCCCACACATCACCCACACCACCCCATGGCACGGCAAAGACACCCCAGGTTCTCAGAGGAGGAGCTCAGGGTCATGGTGGAGGAAATCATCTGGGTAGAGCCACAGCTATTCGGAGCACAGGTGCAGCACACCTCAATAGCTAGGAAGATGGAGCTATGGCGAAGAATAGTGGACAGGGTCAACGCAGTGGGACAACACCCAAGAAATCGGGCGGACATCAGGAAGAGGTGGAACGACCTACGGGGGAAGGTGCGTTCCGTGGTCTCAAGACACCACCTGGCGGTTCAGCGGACTGGCGGCGGACCCCCACCTCCTCCCCCACAACTAACAACATGGGAGGAGCAGGTCTTGGCGATTCTGCATCCTGAGGGCCTCGCAGGAGTAGGCGGAGGAATGGACTCTGGTAAGACAAAGCTTTACTATTACATCCCCCACCCTACCTGCATGCTATCACATACCCTCACCCTCAGCCCCAGCACCCCAACTCTTCACATACAGCCCAACATCACAAACCACACATCCCAACACCAAGCCCTGCATGCAACAACAAAGCATGAACACCCATCACCAAAGCATGCCCACTGCACATACCCATACACCCCCCTAAACCATCATCACACAAGCTCCCACACGGGAATGCTAGCACTGGGGTACACGGTCACCCACCCATTGCACACCATTACACATACAGATTTAATAAACATCCTTTTATACCCCTGCAGGACCCCTACCCAACGTCACCAGACAGGAGGGTCCACACATGTCCACGCCACCAACAGAAGAGGCCCACAGTGATGACAGCACCTCTGTCCAACTGGATCTAGATGACCAGCCCAGACCATCGGGGACCTCTGGACAGTCGGTTCCCCTCACACAGGCACAGGCCACCAAAGAGCTTCCCCCCTCTGGAAACACCAGCACAGCACCCACCCAGCGGGCCCATACCTCCGTCCCCAGGACACGTCGATCAGCTGTGTGTCCACCACTACAGGGAACCCAGGCTAACCCACCACCCCAACAACAACAGGGACCTGGGGCAGTGGTAGTGGGCACACGGTCCAGGGGGCGGAGGCCCAGGAACACAGGGGAACTGGGAGGGCTGCTGTGCGACAGGGGGCGGACAGGCCAAGGGAACCCACTCTCCACGAGGCCCTCTCCTCCATCATGGGAACCTACCACCACTCCAAGGAGACGATGGCAGAGGTACTGGCCAAGTTTCAGGAGACCCAGCGCATGCAGGAGGAACAGTATATGGGCTTCAGGGAGGAACTCAGAACCATCAGCTCCACCCTGGGCACCATCGTAGGGGGTGTTGAAGGAACTACTCAACACCAGGAGGGACACTGTGGCAGTACAAGGGGCCCCTGACACTAGCATGGACGATGAACTGCCCACCACCTCCGCCGGCGCTAGTGGACAGGACGCCCGCCACAGGACCACCACACCAGCACCCCACCCCCTGCAGAGGGAGAACCACCCCACCCCAGATCCAGGAACAAGACAGAGAACGATGCCAAGACACCAGCACCCCACCCCCTGCAGAGGGAGAACCACCCCACCCCAGATCCAGGAACAAGACAGAGAACGATGCCAAGACCCCCGCCAAGAAATGAGACCACCCTGATTGTCATCCTACTGTCCCACTTTGTCACCCTGTCCATAATTAAACTGCCCCAGCTCCACTTCCTATGCCCATATGGGCAATGCACCTGTGAGACTAATAGACTGGACTCTGCCATGGACACTCCTCCACCATCACCCCTCACCATTTCATTACCCCCTCCAATTTTGAGCATTCAAATAAACACACCTAAAGCACAAAATGATCTGGAGTCTGTCTGTGATTTCGAAATAGTGTATTAGCAATTACAGTGCTAAAATGTTTTTTAAATAGTAATGTCAACATATCTATGTCACACAGCTCTAGTCCATGAGGAATCTAAGCAGATGTCACACAGTGGGACCCACATCTGTGAAAACGTAAGGGAAAGTGACAACTCAGTGACCATACACTGGGTTAAAACGACAGACAGGAGAGAGGTAGTAGTGTCAAAGTACATGTAGTAGGCAGGTTTGGATTTCTACCTGTGTCTTACTGGAAATATTGCAGGATCACTGAGTCCCTGTTGTGCATGTCTTCTTCCTCTGCTTCCTCCTCATCACTGTCCACAGGCTCCACACTTGCAACAACACCGCTATCTGGACCATCCTCCTGCAGAAAAAGCACCTGGCGTCGCAAAGCCAAGTTGTGAAGCATACAGCAGGCCACGATGATCTGGCACACCTTCTTTGGTGAGTAGAATAGGGATCCACCTGTCATATGGAGGCACCTGAACCTGGCCTTCAGGAGGCTGAAGGTCCGCTCGATCACCCTCCTAGTTCGCCCATGGGCCTCATTGTAGCGTTCCTCTGCCCTGGTCCTGGGATTCCTCACTGGGGTCAGTAGCCATGACAGGTTGGGGTAACCAGAGTCACCTGCAAATGGCGAGGGACAACTGTTGGACACACACTAACCTGGAGGGATAACCCGAGACCCAGACAACCATTCCCACTGACTTGCTTGCAGGTGCTCACCTAATAGCCACACACGGTGCCTCTGGAGTTGACCCATTACATAAGGGATGCTGCTATTCCGCAGGATGTAGGCGTCATGCACTGAGCCAGGGAACATGGCATTCGCCTGGGAGATGTACTGGTCTGCCAAACATACCATCTGTACATTCATCGAATGATAACTCTTCCGGTTTCTGTACACCTGTTCACTCCTGTGGGGGGGGACCAAAGCCAGATGGGTCCCATCAATGGCACCTATGATGTTGCGGATATGTCCCTGGGCATAGAAATCACCTTTCACTGTAGGCAAATCCTCCACCTGAGGGAAAACGATGTAGCTCTGCATGTGTTTCAGAAGGGCAGACAACACTCTGGACAATACGTTGGAAAACATAGGCTGGGACATCCCTGATACCATGGCCACAGTTGATTGAAAAGAGCCACTTGCACGGAAATGGAGCACTGAGAGCACCTGCACTTGAGGGGGGATTCCTGTGGGATGGCGGATTGCTGACAGCAGGTTTGGCTCCAACTGGGTACACAGTTCCTGGATTGTGGCACGGTCAAGCCTGTAGGTGATTATTAAATGTCGCTCCTCCATTGTCGACAGGTCCACCAACGGTCGGTACACCGGAGGATGCCGCCATCTCCTCACATGTCCCAGCGGATGGTGCCTATGAAGGACAACAGCGAGCACAGAGTCAAACAACTCAGAGGTACGTACCCACAGTTTACCCAGAACATCAATCATACACAAAAGATGGGCTGTATGTGTGTTGAGTCTAGGCCTAGGTATGTGTGACGCAGTTGAAAATGAAGCCATGTGGGCCCCTGAAATGGCGGCTACCTGACCTCTAAAGTGGGACAATGGGATGTGAGGTAACTGCGCTGGCGTTGTACACCGTTGCGGTAGGCGGTCGAAGACCGCGGCGCAATGCTGCATTGGTTAACATTGGACCCTATGGGTCCCAGGAGCCAATGACGATGTACGCCAGCGGTGACGGTATGCACCGCCGCGGACGTGATCGCCATTTTCTATCTGTTCAATCACTCAATACCTGATCTTCGACAGGAGAGGACCTACACTGCAAGTGCTGCTGTGACCTCGGTCTGGAAGAGACAATGGCTCATGCGTCTGGGGAAAGGGCCCCTGCCTTCACATCGGAGGAGTTGGAGAAACTCGTGGACGGGGTCCTCCCCCAGTACAACCTACTCTACGGTCCTCCAGACAAACAGGTAAATACACAGGGAGCATATTGTATGGGCTATGCCTGTGTGGAGAGGGCTGGATGTAAGAAGGAAGGGGGCAGAGTGCTGCGTGCATGAAAGACGGTGAATGCATGTGCCACATGGCAAGGGTAGGGATGGGGGCCAATCACTTTGACAATGCAGTTGGTAATGACTTATCTTCTTCCCCTGTACATTTCATGTAGGTCAGCGCCCACCAGAAGAAGGATATTTGGCATGCCATCGCCAAGGACGTCCGGACCCTGGGGGTCTACCACAGACAGAGCACCCACTGCTGGAAAAGATGGGAGGACATTCGCAGCTGGAGCAAGAAGATGGCGGAGGCTCAGCTGGGGATGGCCTTCCAATGTGGGAGGGGTGCCCTTCGCACCGTGACCCCCCTGATGTTCAGGATCCTGGCGGTGGCCTACCCAGGGTTGGATGGGCGCTCGAGGGCATCACAGCAGACACAAGGGGGTGAGTACACTCTCATTCTGCTGACTTTGCGTGCAGTTGAGGTGTCTGGGTGGGGGAGGAGAGCTGTGGGTTTCCCTAGGCCAGGGCGAGTTCCGTAGGCAAGGCCCCTCCGTAACGCAGGCCATGTGGCACCCCAGCCCACCTCTGTAGAGTGCCAAGTACAGCTATTCATGCACCTGTGTCATCTATGTGTGCATATGTCGTCCATAGCCTTGTAGGCCATTTCCCAGGAATTGAACAGTGAAGCCCAAGAGCGCGGCGTAGTGCAGGGGGCTTCTGTGTCTGTCTTCTCCGCCAACTGTAGCTGTAATCCATGCACTCAACATGTCTTTCTTCTGTCGTCCCCCCCTTCTTGTGGTTTCCCTGTTCTTGTGTACATTAGCATTATCAGGTGGAGGAGCAGCGGCACCGGAGCAGGAGGGATGCATCCCACATGGCCCTGGAGGGCGAGACGACGGACTCAGAATTCACCAGTGGGATGGAGGGTGAGGGGAGCCCCACGGCGGGGACAGGAGCTGACACCAGCGACACGGACTCGTCCTCTGATGGGAGCTCCCTTGTGGTGGCGGCAACATTTGTGCCCCCTGCATCTACAGGTACAGCCGCCACCCCCCTACCAGCACCGCCCTCCCAGCCAGCAGCCCCTCAGCCTTCGCCCCGTGCCTGCTCACCCAGGAGGGTGAGCATCACCTTCGCCCCAGGCACCTCAGGCCCTGCCCCAGTCACCCCTGCTGCCCTCAGTGAGGAGGCCATTGACCTCCTCAGGTCTCTCACTGTTGGGCAGTCTACCATTTTGAATGCCATCCAGGGTGTAGAAAGGCAGTTGCAACAAACAAATGCATTCCTGGAGGGCATTCATTCTGGTCAGACGGCCCTTCACCGAGCTTTTCAAACTCTGGCCTCAGCACTGATGGCAGCCATTGTCCCTGTGTCTAGCCTCCCCCCTCTGACTTCCTCCACCCAGACCCAATCCCCTGTACCTCTTCCTATCCCAAGCACACCATCAGACCAGCCTGCACACACCCCAAAACACACAAGGGAAGCTCAGGCAAACATAAGCACCACAAATCCCACAGGCACTCACGCAAGCAACACACACATGCAGACACACCAACATCCACTGCCTCCACTGTGTCCCCCTCCTCGTCGTCTCCCTCCCAGTCTCGTCTACACTCACACCTGCATGCACTACCTCTACAGCCAGTACGTCCCTCACCAGCACATCCACTAGCACACCCCGCTCTCCTGCAGTCACCACCCCCACTACCATTCACACGTCCCCTGTGTCCTTTCCCAGTGTGTCTGTGACGCCCCCTCCCAAGATACACAAACGCAGGCACATACCCACCCAACAGCCATCCACCTCACGACAGCCTCCAGCGCATGCACCTTCACCCAGAGTCACCAAACGTACACCTCCTACTACCACCACCTCTTCCTCCACTCCCAAACCCCTTCCAGCTACCTGTCCTAGTGTGTCCCAAAACATTTCCTGTCCACCCTTGACCTTTTTCCCACACCTCCCCCACCCCGTCCATCTCATAGGTCCCGAAGTTGCACCTCAGCCACAACATCTCCGGGACCAGTGGTGCCTGTAGTCACTGGTATGTGGAGTGCACCGGCCACCAGGACAGCCAGTGTGGCACGGAGCCACAGGACAGACAGTCCCCCACCTGTGAAGCATCAGAAGTTGGCCAGTGCCCGGCGGGAGAGGGGGAAGACTCCAGCCACCAAAGCCGATCCCAGGGGTCCCGGTGGAGTGTGGACTCAGCTGTGACACCCTCCAAGGTGGGGAAGGGCCACAAGAAGCCCGGCAAGTCTGGGAAGAGCTGCACGGCGGAGAAGACTGCCATCATCCCCGCTGCCCAGGAGGCCACCGCCAGCCCCAGCCCAGCTGCCCGGGAGGCCGCCGCCAGCTCCAGCCTAGCTGCCTGGGAGGCCACCGCCAGCTCCAGCCTAGCTGCCCAGGAGGCCACCGCCAGCCCCAGCCCAGCTGCCCAGAAGGCCACCGCCAGCCCCAGCCCAGCAGCCAAGGAGGCCACCGGCAGCACCAGCCCCGCTGGGCCATGAAAGACCGCCAGCACAAGCACCGCTGGGCCATGAAGCACCGCCAACTCAAGCACCACTGAACAGGGCACCGCCAGCACAAGCACCGCTGAACAGGGCACCGCCAGCACAAGCACCGCTGAACAGGGCACCGCCAATTCAAGCACCGCTGAACAGGGCACCGCCAACTCAAGCACCGCTAGCCCATAAGCGGCAGGGGCATTGACGCAACTGGGTCCGGCACGGGGTGAGTGATGCACTCTGGGCACCAGTCCCCCTCCAGAACCAGTGGATACTGTCATCCACTGCCTCTGTCCTTCACAGGATGAAGCACTCTGGGCACCAGTCCCCCTCCAGAACCAGTGGAGACTGTCATCAATTACCTCTGTCCTAAACAGGATGAAGCACTCTGGGCACCAGTCCCCCTCCAGAACCAGTGGAGACTGTTATCCACTTGAGAGACTGTGGCTTTGCACTCCCCAGGATTGAACAGTGGGCAACCCACCCTCTGTAGAGACTTGAGAGACTGTGGCTTTGCACTCCCCAGGATTGAACAGAGGGCAAACCACCTACTGTAGAGACTTGAGAGACTGTGGCTTTGCACTCCCCAGGATGGAACAGTGGGCATGTGGCCTCCTCGTGGATTTGGCGTCGTGCACTCAAGCGGCTGAGGTGCCCCCCCTTTCCCTCCCCCTGAGGTGCCTGTTTTCTTGCTGTCTGATGTCCCTGCAGTGTTCTCTCCGTCATGGTCGGGTATCTTGTGTGGGCCTCGCCCAGACCGTGTGGTCCCAGTGTTCCACTGACTTTCTTTGTGCAGTACCTGGATTACTATGACTGGTATATATTTTTTACATGGTGTGTATATATATATATTTATATATATATATATATATATATATATATATATATATATACATATACATATACATATATGTGTGCATATCCCGCCATCTAGTGTTGGGCTCGGAGTGTTACAAGTTGTTTTTCTTCTAAGAAGTCTTTTCGAGTCACGAGATCGAGGGACTCCTCCCCTTTCGGCTCCATTGCGCATGGGCGTCGACTCCATGTTAGATTGTTTTCTTTCCGTCATCGGGTTCGGACGTGTTCCTCTTCGCTCCGTGTTTCGGTTCGGAAAGTTAGTTAAATCTCGGAAAACTCGACGGTATTGTTTGCGTTCGGTATCGGGTTAGTTATAGCAGATCGACACTGAATAAAAGAAGAGCTCCAGTAGCCCTTCGGGGCTTCCATTCCCCGGCGGGCCCTGGTCGGCCCGACCGCGTGCGTCTTCAAGGCTCATGGAACTGACCCCATTCCGCTTCTGCCCCGAATGCCACAATAAGTATCCTTACACAGACCAGCATTTGGTCTGTAATTTGTGTTTGTCCCCCGAACACAAAGAGGATACCTGCGAGGCCTGTCGGGCATTTCAGTTAAAAAAACGCTACGGGACCGGATAGCTCGAAGGCTTCAAATGGCGTCAATGCCGTCAGGACACCACGACATCGAAGAAGAGGAGACTTTCTCCATTCCTGACTCGGACGAGGTCGAAAGTGAGCAGCTGGCGAAAACCGTGAGTAAAACTGCCCCGGCAAAAACTCACACCAAAATAATGAAAGCCCAGGGGACGCCACCGCCGGCAGGCCATGGCTTAACCCGTAAACACGGTGACCAACCATCTGCACCGAAAAAAGGGCACACACGTGTCGAAGACATCCAACTCAGGTCGAGATTCCGGCACAGACTATACTCGGCACCGAGATACTGGCTCCGACCAAACTCGACACCGAGATACCGGCTCCGACCAAAATCGGCACCGAGAGATCAGCACCCCGAAACCGAAAAAGGTGGCTTTGGAGCCGAAAAAGACTGCCGAAAAAGTTTCAGTGCCGAAACACCCAGCATCGGAGCCCAAACAAAGCTCCTATTCCGAAGAACAAGGCCTTTCATCTCAACTACAAGGCCATAAATTTGGACAAGAATTAGAGCTGGGAGAACCAGACTATACACAAAGAAGGCTCCATATTCAAAAAGACACAGGGAAAATAAGAACTCTTCCCCCTATTAAAATTAAAAGGAAACTTGCTTTCCAAGAAACAGATAAACAGCCAAAAGCAAAAGTGGCTAAAGAAAAAACTCCACCACGTTTTTCGCCACAACCATCGCCACAGCACTCACCGCAACTGTCACCAATTGCAACACCCCCAATAATGCAATCTCCAACACACACAGGGATGAGCCAGGATGACCCAGATGCATGGGATCTATACGATGCACCAGTATCTGACAATAGTCCGGATTGCTACCCGGCAAGACCGTCACCACCAGAAGACAGTACTGCTTACATGCAGGTGGTGTCCAGAGCAGCTACTTTTCACAATGTAGCACTACATGCTGAACCTATTGAGGATGTCTTTTTATTAAATACTTTGACATCAACACACAGCCAGTACCAGAGTCTGCCGATGTTACCAGGGATGTTAAAACAAGCAAAACAAGTGTTTCAAGACCCCGTCAAATGCAGAGCTGTTACACCTAGGGTGGAAAAGAAGTACAAGCCTCCCCCTACGGACCCTGTGTACATCACGCAACAACTAACACCTGACTCAGTGGTAGTAGGCGCAGCCTGCAAAAGGGCAAACTCACTGACTTCTGGGGATGCACCACCACCCGACAAAGAAAGTCGAAAGTTTGATGCAGCGGGGAAAAGGGTTGCAGCACAGGCAGCCAATCAATGGCGCATTGCCAATTCACAGGCTTTATTGGCAAGATATGACAGGGCTCATTGGGATGAAATGCAGCATTTTCTTGACCATCTTCCCAAGGAGTTTCAAAAGCGTGCACAGCAAGTGGTGGAGGAGGGCCAAAGTATCTCCAACAACCAGATACGATCAGCTATGGACGCAGCGGACACAGCCGCCAGAACTGTAAACACAGCGGTCACTATTCGGAGACACGCATGGCTATGCACCTCCGGATTTAAGTAAGAGATCCAGCAAGCTGTGCTTAATATGCCCTTTAATGGACAACAGTTGTTTGGGCCGGAGGTGGATACAGCTATAGAGAAGCTAAAGAAGGACACTGACACGGCCAAAGCCATGGGCGCGCTCTACTCCCCACAGAGCAGAGGCACCTTTAGGAAGCCACACTTTAGAGGGGGGGTTCGAACCCAAAGCACAGAACCCTCAACCTCACAGGCCAGACCCACATGCCAGGGCCAGTATCAAAGAGGAGGCTTTTGGGGACAATATAGAGGTGGACAGTTCCCTAAAATCAGAGGGAAATTCAAAAGCCCAAAAACCCCACAAACTAAACAGTGACTTCAATGTCACAAATCCCCAACACATAACACCAGTGGGGGGGAGACTCACAGATTATTACAAAAATTGGAAAGAAATAACTACAGACTCGTGGGTCCTAGCCATTATCCAACATGGTTATTGCATAGAATTCCTACAATTACCACCAAATGTGCCTCCAAGAACACACAACATGTTCAAACAGCACTTGGATCTACTACAACTAGAAGTCCAAGCGTTGTTACAAAAAGAGGCAATAGAACTAGTACCCAACCACCAGAAAGGAACAGGTGTTTATTCCCCGTATTTTCTAGTACCAAAAAGGACAAAACTCTAAGACCCATCTTAGATCTCAGAACACTAAATCTTTACATCAAATCAGATCACTTTCACATGGTAACACTTCAAGGCGTGATTCCCTTGCTCAAACAACAAGACTACATGTCAACATTAGACCTCAAGGATGCTTACTTCCATATACCCATACATCCTTCACACAGGAAATACTTAAGGTTTGTAATCCAAGGAGTACATTACCAATTCAAAGTGTTACCATTCGGGATAACAACAGCACCAAGGGTATTTACAAAATGCCTTGCAGTAGTAGCCGCACATATCAGAAGACAGCACATACACGTATTCCCGTATCTAGATGATTGGTTAATAAAAACCAACACTCAGAAACAGTGTCTTCAACAAACAAAATACGTCATAGAAACCCTTCACAAACTAGGGTTCTCAATAAACTACCTAAAATCACACTTCCAACCGTGTCAAATACAACAATACCTAGGAGCAACAATCAACACAAAAAAAGGGATTGCCACTCCAAGTCCACAAAGGGTACAAGCATTCCAAAACGTAATACAAAACATGCACCCAAACCAACAATATCAAGTAAAATTAGTGATGAAACTTCTAGGCATGATGTCTTCATGCATAGCCATTGTCCACAACGCAAGATTACACATGCGGACCTTACAGGAGTGCCTAGCGACACAATGGACACAAGCACAGGGTCAACTTCAAGATCTAGTGTTGATAGACCGCCAAACACACACCTCGCTTCAATGGTGGAATCCTATAAACTTAAACCAAGGGCGGCCTTTCCAAGACCCAGTGCCTCAATACGTGATCACAGCAGATGCTTCCATGGTAGGTTGGGGAGCACACCTCAACCAACACAGCATCCAGGGACAATGGGACACTCAGCAAAAACAACTTCATATAAATCAACTAGAACTACTAGCAGTGTTTCTAGCATTGAAAGCATTTCAACCACTAATAGCCCACAAACACATTCTTGTCAAAAAAGACAACATGACAACAATGTATTACCTAAACAAACAGGGAGGGACACACTCATCACAGCTGTCTCTCTTAGCACAAAAGATTTGGCATTGGGCGATTCACATTCGCCTAATAGCGCAGTACATTCCAGGAATTCAAAACCAGTTAGCCGACAATCTCAGTCGAGATCACCAACAGATCCACGAATGGGAAATTCATCCCCAGATACTACAAACCTACTTCAAAAACTGGGGAACACCGCAAATAGACCTATTTGCATCAAAAGAAAATGCAAAATGCCAAACCTTCGCATCCAGGTACCCACACCCTCACTCCAAGGGCAATGCGTTATGGATGAGTTGGTCAGGGATATTTGCTTATGCTTTTCCCCCTCTCCCACTCCTTCTGTATCTAGTAAACAAATTGAGTCAAAACAAACTCAAACTAATACTAGTAGCTCCAACTTGGGCACGCCAACCATGGTACACAACACCACTAGACCTGTCAGTAGTGCCTCATATCAAGCTACCAAACAGAGCAGATCTGTTAACTCAACACAAACAACAGATCAGACACCCGATTCCAGCATCGCTCAATCTAGCAATCTGGCTCCTAAAGTCTTAGAATTTGGACATCTAAACCTTACACAAGAATGCATGGAAGTCATCAAACAGGCTCGGAAACCTACTACAAAACATTACTACGCAAATAAATGGAAACGATTTGTTTATTACTGTCATAATAATCAAATTCAACCATTACACACGTCCACGGAAAACATTTTAAGCTACTTACTACACTTACAAAAGTCTAAATTAGCTTTTTCATCCATGAAAATACATCTCACAGCAATTTCTGCCTATCTACAAATTACACATTCAACATCACTATTTAGAATCCCAGTCATAAAAGCATTTATGGAGGGACTAAAAAGAATCATTCCCCCAAGAACACCACCAGTTCCTTCGTGGAACCTCAATATTGTATTAACATGACTCATGGGTCCACCATTTGAATCCATGCACACTTGTGAGATGCAGTACTTTACATGGAAAGTAGCCTTCCTAATAGCGGTCACATCTCTTAGAAGAGTAAGTGAAATACAAGTATTTACCATACAGGAACCCTTTATACAGATACACAAACATAAACTGGTTCTACGCACAAATCTCAAATTTTTACCAAAAGTCATATCACCGTTCCACTTAAATCAAACAGTGGAACTCCCAGTATTTGTTCCACAACCAGACTCTGTATCTGAAAGAGCATTACATACATTAGATATAAAAAGAGCACTAATGTATTACATTGATAGAACCAAACAATTTCGCAAAACAAAACAATTGTTTGTAGCCTTTCAAAAACCTCATGCAGAAAATCCAATATCCAAACAAGGCATTGCCAGATGGTTAGTTAAGTGTATTCAAACCTGTTATCTTAAAGCAAAAAGAGAACTGCCTATTACACCAAAAGCACACTCCACTAGAAAGAAAGGCGCCACCATGGCCTTTCTAGGAAATATACCAATGACAGAAATTTGTAAGGCAGCCACATGGTCTACGCCTCATACATTCACTAAACATTACTGTGTGGATGTGTTAACAACACAACAAGCCACAGTAGGACAGGCAGTATTACGAACATTATTTCAAACAACTTCAACTTCTACAGGCTAAACCACCGCTTTTGGGGGGGATAACTGCTTACTAGTCTATGCACAGCATGTGTATCTGCAGCTACACATGCCATTGAACGGAAAATGTCACTTACCCAGTGTACATCTGTTCGTGGCATGAGACGCTGCAGATTCACATGAGCCCTCCCACCTCCCCGGGAGCCTGTAGCCGTTATAAGTTGATAAAAATAAACTTGTACATTTGTAAATTTGTAAAAATATATATCACTTTTAGACACATTATGTACATTCATACTTACTCCATTGCATGGGCACTATTACTACATACACAACTCCTACCTCACCCTCTGCGGGGAAAACAATCTAACATGGAGTCCACGCCCATGCGCAATGGAGCCCAAAGGGGAGGAGTCCCTTGATCTCGTGACTCGAAAAGACTTATTCGAAGAAAAACAACTTGTAACACTCGGAGCCCAACACTAGATGGCGGGATATGCACAGCATGGGAATCTGCAGCGTCTCATGCCACGAACAGATGTACACTGGGTAAGTGACATTTTCCTTCTGCCTACTTGTTTGTAATATATTCCGATGGTTACACTCATTTTCTTTGGTCTTTGCATTCTTCCGGGGGGGGGGTGTTTTGGGGGGGTGTAACTGTGATGTATTGATATGCATTAGTGTGTGTGTTGTAGTGTGTAGAGGTGAGCGTTTTCCCTTTGAAATTCCTGTTTCTGCTGTGTTTTTATCCGCGGTGAATCCGCCCCGGAAAAGGTGGCAGATTGGCCTGTCATAATAGTCTGTTGGCGGTGACCGCCGCGCTGTTTGTTTGTACTGCCGTGGCGGTCGGAGTGTTAAAGTGGCTGTCTTTGTTGGCGGTTCCCGGCACAGTCGTAATTGATATTTTTTTACCGCCGGCCTGTTGGCGGTCTTACCGCCGTTTTTACACCATCCGCCAGGGTTGTAATGACCACCTCTGTCTTTCCATGTTACTGCAAGATGGTGGGGTTCTTTATAATCATGACTCTTGTTTTTACAATTCTGTCTCTTGCACTGTTCATTATCCTAATCATTGCAGCCCATGCAATTTACCACAGATTGGAGATTGTGTTGAATAAAAACCACTGAAACCTTACTGCATCTTCGTTATTGCCTGTGTTTGGTTGAGACATGATGTACCTGTGAGAAAGGGGTAATCTCCGTATAAACACGACACTCCCTGAGATGTCATACTCTTGAGTCCATGCGTAAAGGCTGCCACAAATCATCTTTACCTGTTTGGGTTTTTGCTGAGGTACTGCTAGTGAGCAAGAAGGGTTGGGATTACAGTTGCGACTTGTTGTAGGATAGGCATAGTCACCTACAAACATAAGTGCTGTCATCCTTAAACCAGCAGTCTTGCCTAGAGCAAGAGTCCAACTACGACAGTCCCTAAACATTTGCATGTAACTTAATGTCTCCCTCTTGCACTGGCCGCAAGTCTAAAGTCTGTTGAATTATTTAATTTGCCAAATCAAAAGCATACAGCTGCTCTTCACTCCGTTCAGTCTGATGTTTTTTCCTGGTTACTTCGTACCAAAGGGTTAAGATTTTACTCAGATGAGGGTCATGCTGTTTCCAAAAATCAAACAATCTCTTGAAACTCTGTGTCACTTGCTTAGTGCAAAGATTAAGAAACTCCAACTTCTTTTGTTTTACCTGTAGCAACATCTCTCTATGTTCTGGATTCCCCTGAATTCCTAGAAACTGCACATTTTGCAACAGTCCCTGTGTCTTCTCTGAAGTAATTGTACACATCATACCCTGCAAAAGTTGTCTGAATGTACCAGCAACATCGTCAACTTCTTGCTTAGTGTAATCTTTTAAAGAATGCATTTTAATTACTGCCAAAAACTGTAGGCTACTCTGCGCACTAACTGAGTTCTGCTAATGCACCTCACACTGGCCCCCACCCGTTTTAACCTCCTTATTACTTGGATTGTGAAAAGTCAGATTCCCTTGTAACAGCTTGGTAGATTTCAGTTTTGTCTTGTAATCATTTCATTTGGCTGATTTGCTCTTTTAATTTCTTATTTTCATATTCTAACTGTTTACATCTCTCATGCATTTTTCTGTAAGCAGACACAAGTATCCAAACCCTCCTGTCAAGAACAAAAGGGATATCATTCCGTTCAAAAAGCACTATTTCTAAACATGTAAATGAATTTAGTACTTTTGTCTTATCCAAGCACCCATCCCAAATTTTAGAAAGTCCCAATAAACAAGAAAACACATTTGCCAAGACATCATGAGGCATTTATTTCACATGCATTTTCAAACATGGTTTGCAGTGCTTCCTTTAGCTCTCTGAATAAAAACATATTTACACTTTTAAATCGTGCATTCTCAACCTCTCTTTTTAGACTGTCCGATCTACGGCAAAATGTTTTGCTTTCCACTAATGACCGAGCACACAAAAATCTCTGGAATGCACTTCTCAGTTCAATGAAGACATTTATTATTATTTCACCACGAGGTTCCTAAAAAGGTGGTCAGCATGTTGAAAGCACACATTAAAAAAAAAGTAGTCACATCAATGAAAGCAAAACATACCAAAATGATTCTTAACTGCAATGTACACAGCAAAGATATGTAGATATATTATATTATGCAAAACAAATAATGAAGTAAAAATTCATCACCATAGGGCCTGCCAAGCTCTTTATCTTTCTCATGCCAGCAAGACGATGACCCTTTTCGACTGCAAAAGAGCAAGAGATAACCACCCTCACGGGACAGATATGTGTCATCCGACGTCAAGAATCCTGATTGAGCCCACTCTCCCTCCACTGCTGCACTGGGTCTTTTATATCTTAAAAAACCAGAAGGAGCTTTCTGGAAAAAAACCCTCATTTAACAATTCAAACATGCTGGCTAATTTAGGTCAGAGTTGAAAGAAACAGGTTGGAACTGGACAGTTTCCCAAGTTGTCTCTCCCAACCCTAAACCGTTCCTTGATGTCCTTATCACGCTGACTGACTAACCCCCCCATAATATGTCCTAGCTCTTCGGTGAGATAGAGCACAAAAACAAGTACAGTTTACCATGTGGAAAAGTACGAACACATTTAACATGGTAGTGTCTAACGCTACGATAGTCAATAGGCAGCTAAACTGAATACAAAATGTAGTCTGCAACTGGTGAACACTAGACAGCTAATTCAGGTGCAGAGTGGTGCAACACAAAGTCAGTGGTCAAAAACATATATTTCACCACACCTGCCCTGCTGGCAGTCCATCACGTCAGACAGGTGGTTTTTGCAGATAGTCCGAAGGGACTACCTCCTCCCCTTGAAGACTACCCCTCCAGTCATGCCACCATCATACAACTGAATGCCAGAGTATCACTTGGTGCTTCTCCGTGAGGAGGTTATGGCTTTCTTGACCAAGGGAGCCATAGAAATATTCCTTGTGCCAGAAGTAGGTTATGATTGTTATTCCCACTACTTTCTGGTGTCCAAAAAGGACAAGGGCCTTCGCCCCAACCTAGACCTCTGGCTCCTCATCTCTGCCTTAAAAGCAGAAGATCAAAATTCTTACTCGGACTCTGGTTCTATCTGCCCTGGACCCAGAAGACTGGATGGTAGCATTTGACTTGCAGGACTCTTACTTCCACATTCCTGTCCTGCCTGCCCACAGACATTATTTGGGGTTCACAGTAGGCCACAAGCACTTCCAGTTTACCATTCTCCCCTTCGGCCTGACCAATGTTATAGGACTCTTGTTATAGGAACAAGACTGCTGGATTCGAGGTGACAGCACCACCATTTGTGTGTGACTGAGTCAATCCCACACCGTCTTGACAGCTGTTGGTCCTTCCCTTTCGCCTACCTAGCAGCACCTTACCCAAATCTGAAAGAAGAGGTGATTTGTGGCAGCCTGATGTATGACACTTTGACTTCTCAGGGGAAGTTGTGGTTGACAAATCTCACCCCTTTCTCTTGTTAGCAAAAGGTCTCATACACACACATAAGCCAAAGTAAAAGATGCAGGATGGTTTTCAATACATTTGTTGAAAAGACTGCAATCTGCAATAAAATATATATGCGCTGCAATTATTAGGGAAATGAGACATAACAGGATTAGGATTGTGCTGACCAGCGAGAAGAAAATAAACAGTCCGAAAATAGTGGAATAACATACATAGATGAATTCTACCTAAGCCTCAACTCCTAAGCAAGAGCATAGATGTGATATGCCAATCTATCTGTACTTAGTCCATGAGAGAAGCACACAACTTCATTACCTGGAGGATAGCAGTCCTCCCCGCGGTCTCCTGGGCTGGTTGTAGAAATAGGGCTGCATTCAGCAATGAAATAGCATGCAGCATGGACGGATATCCTAGCCGGAATGAGCTCCCTATTGTCCCTTGGCCTGTACAGTGTTTTTATAAGAAACATGTTTCTATTTGGTGAAATGGCTTGACATGAGCATGTTCCTAAGTGTTGGGCTGTTTACATACTCTTGTGGCGACAATTGTTAGCTTGATTATCATGTACTGTTCTTGTCAGCCTTGGACAGATGTCGTGCACAGAATATCTAGCTGAAGATTCCTTACCTTTGAATTCCCTGGCGTCATCTTTGAATCCGGATTCTTTTTGCTGAGCAATACCCTGCACGCACCTTCGGGTAGCATTGTTCAGATCAGCATGCGCCATCCAGCTCCGCATGGCTTCGTCAGCGTCGTTGGGGAAGTCTGTGATGTCATGGTCGCATATAAAGGATCCACCCCGGCGTGTGCACGCCAGTTCTTTTCCTTCCGTGTTGGTTAAGTGCGGGTCCGAGATCGAACTACTCTTTGCCTCTTTTGGCAAGCCTTTTTTTGACATTTTGTCGGCTATTTTTGTCATCCGTGCAGGGAATATGTCATCTAGGAAGACGGGGTTCAAGCTGTGTGGCGCCTGTCATTGCGCCATGTCAGTGACGGACCCCATCAGGTATGTCTCTGGTGCCTCGACAGGGACCACAACTCGAAGTCGTGCTCCGACTGCAGGGCCATGGCCCCAAAAGCTTTGAGGGAGCTGTTCCTAAAGCTCATGGCGGCTCAGGAGTCAACTCCGGTCTGCACAACTCCTCGGAGGTCTCGGTCCAGCTCAAGGAGGAGGTTGCGGGACCACTCCGGGAACCCCAAGTGCTCTTTGTCCCACTCGAGGTCCTCGGGGCACTCGGGGAAGAGGCACAAGAAGAAGAAGAAGAAGTCCAAGCGAACTTCAACTTCACCATGCCTGTCGGCTGATGAGACATCCAGGGAACGTTGATGATGTTAGCACGGTTCCGCAGAGCCATTGCCATGGCCGACTTTGCGTCTGCCCCCGCTCAAATAAAATACTTTTACGAAGCCATGTGCCTTGTTTTTGAGCGGGCTGACTCTGCTGGTGGGTGTACGGACCCCATGGGGTCAGCAGGGCCCCCATCGGGTTCGACGCAGGGGGCTTCAGTGTCAGCACCTTTGGGGACCCTAGGCTCTGTACGGGATCCGAACCAGCGCCGGTTTCTCACAGTCAACCTACTCCTGTTCCGGGCCCGACGTCGACGCTCCCTCCACCACCGGCGCCCACTGGTGATGGAAGCCCCATCCTCCTTTCTGATGATCCGGAACGACGTCGTACATCGCTGATTCCGACTTCGACAGCGCTGATTAGACCCAGATCAGTGCCTGAGGCTTATTATGAACTGCGAAGCACAGGTGAGGAGTGGGAGGGGTCTGAGGACCGTTTAGAGTGCGGTTTGGAGCAGAACTGGTATGAGGATCTGGGGGAAGCCAGTGGACTAGATACTTGTCCAGAAGCTGGAATGCTCTCACCTCCTTCTGTGGCTACGGAGGAGGGAGCAACGTATGCCATGGTGGTGCGTAGGGCAGCTGAGGTCTTGGACCTAGACTTTCCTACGGTGCCAGTCAGGACTAACCTCCTGATAGAGGTGCTTCAGCCGGGGGTTGCTACATCGGATCCGATGTTACCCTTCAATGAACACCTTACAGATGTCCTACTGGGGATGTGGTCAAAACCCACCATAGGTTCTCCTGTGAATAGGACAGTTGGCCGATGTCATCGACCATCTCCTAATGACCCTAGTTTCCTCACCCATCACCCCACCCTGGAGACCTTGGTGGTCCAAGCCTCCACATCCCGTGGTGCTTTCCCTACTGCTCCCCCAGATAGGGAATCCAAGAGGCTAGACCAACTTGGGAAGAAGATGTTTTCGTTCTCCAGCCTGGCATTGAGGTCAGTGAACACCTCTTTCCTATTGTGCCGTTTTCCCCACACTTTATGGGACATGGTGGCACAGGTGCTGTCCCAAAGGGTGTACGGGACACTCTCACCCAAGCTGTTGAGGATGGGGGAGATGCAGCCAAGTTTACCATTAGGTGTGGCTTGGACACGACTGACTCGCTGGGCAGGGCGATTTCTTCTACAGTGGCCCTCCGACGCCACGCAGGGCAGCGTACCACTGGCTTTTCAGGGGATTTCCACGCAAATTTGATGGACATGACTTTCAAAGGCCCACGCCTTTTTGGTAAGAAGGCAGACTCTGTGATTGAGCAGTTCAAGGACTCTCAAGCCATGGGCAGATTCTTGGGCCTCTGAGCAACCGTTCGCCAACAGTAATCCTGTTGCCCCTTTTGAGGCTTCGAGAGGGGCGGGGTACCACACCAACCACAGGTTAGCCACTGTCCTCTGGCTTCACAACATCCAGTGCGAGGATGAGGTTGTGGTACCTTGAGACCCAGACGGCCTAGCCAGATGTCGGCCACCACCCAGCTCCCCTCTTCCGCAGTGCCCAAGCACTCCTATTATGGTTCTGCAAGACCATGCCTGTCCAGTTGGAGGGAGGATTCAATTTAATCTCCCTCACTGGCGGTCCATAACATCAGACAAATGGACCTTGCAGATCATACAGAAGGGCTATTCCCTCCCCTTCCAGTCTTTACCTCCCTCTATCCCTCCATTGAAAGAACGGCTGATGGAGGATCATTTAATCTTGCTCTGCAAGAAAATTACGGCTCTCTTGGCCAAGAGAGCCATAGAAAGGGTCCCGAAGTCAGAAGTAGGCAGTGGTTGTCATTCCTGCTACTTTCTGATTCCAAAAAAGAACAAGGGTCTTTCCCCTATCTTGGATTTAAAGGACGTCAACCTCTTCCTCGAAAAGGAGAAATTCAAGATGCTCACTCTTGCTCAGGTCTTGTCTGCCCTAGACCAAGGAGACTGGATGGTAGCAGTGGACTTGCAGGAGGTGTATTTTCACATCCCTATCCTGCTCACCCGCAGGCGTTACTTGCGGTTCAAGGTGGGCCACGAGCACTTTCAGTTTACCTTGCTCCCCTGCGATCTCACCAGCGTCCCTCGGGTATTCACAAAACTGATGCCAGTGGTGGCAGCCTATCTGTGCAGGTTGGGGATTCTAGTCTTCCTCTACCTCGATGACCGACTGTTTAAGGGTCCTACACCCCAGGCTCTCAACACCCACCTTCAGACTACAGCAGACCTCGTGCATTCGCTGGGGTTCAACTATAAATGTGCCGAAGTCACACCTGGCTCCCTCTCAGAAGCTCCCTTTCGTCGGAGCTGTTCTGGACACAGTGCATTTTCGGGTTTTTCCTCCCGAGCAGCAAGTCCAGGATATTCAGGTTATGATACTGATGTTTCGGCCTCTATCCTGGATTTCGGTGGGACAGACTCTGAGGCTGTTGGGACTCATGGCTTCCTGCATCCTGTTAGTCAAACATGCCAGATGGCATATGAGGGCTCTGCAATGGGACCTGAAGTTCCAGTGGGCCCATCATCAGGGATATCTTACTGACACGGTTCAGATTTCAGAGGGACCTGTAAAAGACCTGCATTGGTGGTTAGTGAACTGCAATTGGGTCAAAGGCAGACTCCTCTCCCTTCCCCAACCAGATCTCACAGTAGTGAGAGATGCATCACTTCTGGGATGGGGCGGCCCCTGGGAGAGGTGGAGATCAGGGACCTCTGCTCTACGGCGCAATCTGAGCTCCATATCAACTTATTGGAGCTTCTGGCGATTCTGCTAGCATTGAAAGCATTTCTTCTTGTTGTGAAAGGGAAGGTTTGCATGTGTTCACGGACAACACCACTGCAATGTGGTACTGCAACAAGCAGGGCGATGTGGGGTCATGGACCCTTTGTCAAGAGGCTCTGCGTCTCTTCACATGGCTGGAACAGCAGGGCATATCCCTGGTGGTTCAACACCTGGTAGGTTCTCTGAACGACAGGGCGGACAAACTCAGCCGTCGATGCCTAGCGGATCATGAATGGTATTTCCAGCCAGAGGTGGCGCAAGGACTTTTTCAGCAGTGGGGAGAGCCTTGGCTAGATCTGTTCGCCTCTGCAGAGAACACGCAATGTCGGCAGTATTGCACGTTGGAGTTTCCAATGCGGCAGTCGCTCTGCGACGCTTTTCGTCGTGTGTGGAATTCAGGCCTCTTATACGCTTTTCCGCCTATACCACTTCTGCCCAGAGTTCTCAAGAAGATTAAGAACGACCGGGCCCAAGTAATCCTAGTGGCTCCGGATTGGGCACAGAGTCTGGTATCACGAGCTACTCAAAATGAGCATCAGTCCTCTGATCAGGGTGCTACTTCGAGAGGATCTTCTGTCGCAACAGCAGGGGAAGGTTCTCCACCCGAACCTGTCAACTCTGTGCTTTCATGCGTGGAGATTGAGCGGTGGCAGTTATTTTGGCAGCCAGGCGTCCCTCCACTAAAACAGCATACGCCTGCCGTTGGAAACGCTTTGTGTATTATTGTACAAAAAAGTCTATTGACCCTCTTTCTGCTTCTCTTTCTGACATTCTTCTTTGTATTCCTTCTGTAGCCCAGCAGGGCTGTGCCTTGGTGACTCTCAAGGACTATCTTTCTGCCTTATCAGCATTTCTTCATCTGCCTGATCAGGCTTCTCTTTTCAAATCTCCCATTGTACATAGATTCCTCAAAGGGCTTGTACATATGTTTCCCCCTGCGCCCTTTATTATGCCTCAATGGGACTTAAATCTTAACCTCACATTTCTTATGTGTGCTCCTTTCGAGCCTTTGCATAACTGTCCCCTCTGGCTGCTCACCATCAAGACAGCCTTCTTAGTGACAATAACATCTGCCAGGAGGGTGAGTGAGATGCAAGTTCCGTCATCAAAGCCACCATATCTCACTATCTATCCAGACAAGGTGGTTCTCAGAACTTATGCCTCTTTCCTCCCCAAGGTCGTGACCCCATTTCATCTGGGCCAGAACATCACCCTGCCCACCTTCTTTGCTTCACAGCATCCCTCTAAAGAAGGGGATCGACTCCATCGACTGGACCCAAAAAGAGTGTTGTCATTCTACCTTGACCGCACAAAAGAATTCCAGTTGGATGACCAACTCTTTGTGGGGTACGTTGGAGTAAAGAAGGTTTGGGCAGTGCAGAAGTGAACCATTTTGCGCTGGGTCGTTCTCTGCATCAAGATATGCTATGCAGTGACCAGGAAGCAGCCTCCTGAGGGCTTGCAAGGTCATTCTGCCAGGGGCAAAGCTGTTACCACTGCACTAGCTCAAGGCATACCAGTCCTGGAGATCTGTCTGGCGGCAACGTGGGTGTCTTTGCACACATTTGCAAAACATTACTGCCTGGACAGTCAGGTACGAAGTGAAGGGCATTTTGCATGTTCAGTTCTACAGGACTTTTTAGTGTAAGGAGTAGTATCCGCAGCCTACCACCAGGAGGTTATGGCTTAGGTATCTATTCAAAGGTAAGGAATCTGCAGCTAGAATTCTCTATCAGATGAACAAGTTACTTACCTTCGGTAATGCATTATCTAATAGAGACTCTATCTAGTTGCAGATTCCTTACACCGGCCCATGCTCTGCGGATATGTCTAGTAGGGTTAGGTGCTTACCCTTTTCTGGGCCCTAGTTTTGCACAGACAAACATTGGTGCTATCCATGACTCTGCGCTTCTGGCGTGGAAGAGTTGTGGTTAAAAGAACTGATGTACGTGCTCTGGGGTGGTGCCTTTATAGGTGACTGTAACGTCACAGACTGCTCCAACGATGCTGACAAAGCCATGCGGAGCTGGACAACGCACATGGATCCGAATGGCGCTACCGACAGCGTGCGCAGAGTATTGCTCAGCAAAAAGATTCCAGATTTGAAGCTGACGCCAGGGAATTCAAAGGTAAGGAATCTGCAGCTAGATAGAGTCTCTACCAGATAATGCGTTACTGAAGGTAAGTAACGTGTTCAATAATAACAATGCTTTTGCAGAATCACAGTCACAGCTAAGTAGAAAATAAAGTATCCCCGCTGAAAAGCAGGCTAACAAAAAATTTATAAAACTGAATAAATGAAATCCGAACGCATATGTAGGTGAATGGCAACGGACCGCAGGCCGAAGCTAAGCTAAAATAAGTGTGCTCAAGCAGAGTGTAAAATGAAGCCACAACACCAGCACCCCTTGAGTGTTCACCAAGGTGGTGACGGTGGTCGCAGCTCATCTGCGCAGATGAGGGATCTCAGTCTTCCCCTGTCTCAATGAAAGGCTGTTGAAGGTGGGCTCGCCCCAGGCTGTTGTCTCCCACCTCCAGACTGCGGCGGAACTCCTGTATTTGCTGAGGTTCACTATCAACCCACTCCCTCTCAGACGCTCCCTTTCATCGGAGCTGTCTTGAACACAGTGCAGTTCTGAGTCTATCGTCCTGAGCAGCAAGTCCAGGATATTCAGGCTACGAAATCGATGTTTCAGCCTCTGTCCTGGGTTTCTATGAAAACGACTGAGGTTTCTGGGCCTCATGGCCTCCTGCATCCTCATCCTTCTGGTGACATATGCCAGAAGGAATATGCAGGCTCTGGAGTAGGACTTGAAGTTCCAGTGGGCTCAGCATTGGGGTAATCTCTTCAACAGGGTCCAGATCTCAGAGGGGTCTGTGCAAGATCTGCAATGGTGGCTAATGAACCGCGATTGGGTCAGAGGCATACCACTCTCCCTCCCCTAACTAGATCTGACAGTAGTGACAGATGCATCACTCCTGGGATGCGGCAATTACCTTGGAGAGACGGAGATCAGAGGCATCTGGTCTCAGGCGGAGTCTGGGCACCATAACAACCTTTTGGAACTCAGGGTGATCAGGCTGGCATTGAAAGCATTTCTTCACTCTCTCAAAGGGAAATTAGTGCAGGTGTTCGCGGACAACACCCCCGCCATGTAGTACTGCAACAAGCAAGGAGGTGTGGGGTTGTGGACCCTTTGTCAAGAGATTGTGTACTCTGGATATGGCTGGAACATCAGGGCATTTCCCTTGTGGTTCAACATCTGGCGGCCTCTCTGAACACCAGAGCCGACGGACCCAGCAGACAATGCCTGGTCGATTACAAATGGTGCCTCCATCTGGAGGTGGTAGAAGCTCTCTTTAAGCAGTGGGGAGAGCCTTGGTTAGAGCTGTTCGCCTCTGCATAGAACGTGCAAGGTCAGCAGTTTTGTGCATTAGGGTTTTCAAGGCAGCACTCACTCGGCGGGGTTTTTCATCGCAAGTAAAGCTCAGGCCTCCTGTATGCTTTTCCGCCCATACCACTCCTGCCAGAGTTCTCAAGAAGATCAAGAGTGACTGGGCCCAAGTAATCCTGGTGGCTCTCGAATGGGCATGAAGAGTCTGGTATCCTGAGCGGTTTGTGAAGCATGGTCATCGATCCTCTGATCAGACTGCCTCTTTGGGAGGATCTTTTGTAGCAGCAGCAGGGGTGGGTTCTCCTCCTGAACCTGTCCAGTCTCCGCCTTCTTGTGTGGAGATTGAGGGGGTGGTAATTGACAGCTTTTGACCTTCCGCCGAAGTCTGTAATGTTATCTTGGTAGCCAGGCGTCCGTCCACCAAAACAGTACACACCTGTTGTTGGAACAAATTTGTGGCATGGTGTACAGATAAGACTGTTGACTCTCTTTCCCTCTTCTTTCCGAGGTCTTCTTGTTCATACTTTCTGTGGACCAGTGCTGGACTTTAAACGATCCTGTGTCTCTGGTAAAGTGTATGTGCTCCTTGATTGGCTGCTCTTGCTGGACGGCCTCCCACTACTTCAACCTGGCTGAGGATCTGGCAGTGGCCTGTGGCTCCCTTATTTCTTCTTCTGTACCCGCCAGTCCTCAAGCCAGTCCCACGCTTCTTCTGGGGTGGTGAAGAGCCATATCTTTTCTTCCGTAATGGTCTGCACTCATGATCTTCGAGGCGACCAGTGATGGCCATAGTTTTTTTCGTGAGGCCCTGTACTTATTCCTCCAGATGTTTAGTGACAGACTTCAGGCCCGAGACGTGCGTTTCAGCCACTGTCAATTTCTCTGTAACTTTTCGGAGGTCTGCCCTTATGAGATTCACTTCAAGCGTTACCTTGTCAACCTTTGGCTCCAAAGTGTCCTTGACTCTTTAAATTGTAGTCATAATGTCTTGTAGTGTGGGCTCTGTTGAGGGTCTGGATGAGCAATTCCAGGTTCAGGTGGGCCCGATGCTGCCATTAGTGAAACTGTGTATTTGGCAATGCTATCAATTTTTCACCATAGCCTTCTCTTCTGTAGGCTGTTACAACTTTCCCACAGTGCTAGGCTCTGGGGTCTGTTTCACTTGTATTCACCCTGCCACCACTAATTTTATTTACCCCCAGCGCTCACTGGCCTCAGTTTTGACATCCTGTGGCATTCCCTGCACTGGTGGGGGGCCTGGGCTTCTCCCAGATCTTGGGGGCGCCTTCTCTCGGCTCTTATGGAAGTCTTTTTCATTGCTGGCGCTGCCTTTCACCTGCCGCCCCTGCTGTCCCGTTATGTTCCCGGCTTCTCCCAGTTCACGTCTGTCTTCCCGGAGTCACCCGTGGTGCGTTTTGCACCTTCCCTCGGCCCCACAACTCCTCTCTCTTTAAAGGGATAGTGGGTGCGACCACAGCCCCGTGCGGCACCACCGATCCCCAGGTCCATTTCTGTTGCCAGCAGGCCCCCAGGCCGTGCAACACCTCCTCACCTCTCGGCCACCAGGCAGCAGTTCGGATTTTGCGGGCTCCAGAGCCAGGATCTACCAGGAACTAGTTGGCCACGTTGCTTCGTTGCTTTGGTTGTCACCGCTTCTTGGGCGCCAGACGTTCCGCTGTTAATCTGTGGGTCAGTCTTGCGTATCGTAGTCGATTTTCACTCCCCCATTGTAGGATTTATGGTGGATGTCTGGGGATTTGGTTTTGCGATAGCTCCAGAGTCACCAGTGTGTGGCCATCTTTGGCGCTGGCTAGCCACGCCCCCTTCTGGCTAACTCTTGAGGTTTCTCATATGCTTGATTACATGTTTACCTGCCCATAGATTTTTATTTTTATATGGTAGGATGAGGTAACGTTTGTAGAAGAATCTACTGCTATTATAGTGATAAACGTTTTTGAAGAGGTGTTTGCTAAAGGAGGGTTTACAGGTAAAAATAAAAGATAATGTGATACAGTTTATTTTCCAAAATATAATAACAATGCCATCATGCATCATAAGATGTTGCTTTATTATCCACAAGCTAACGGACAGTCATAGATGAAAGCATACAACGCCTAGTTAATAGGTGTGTGAACTTAGTGAATGCAATAAAATTAGTTATCACGTCATAGAGGACGACACTTAATGAGTCTGTGGGGATAAATCCATTCAAAGGAATGAGAAGAGGTGCTTCATTTGAATGAGACAATGAGGGTTTGGAACAGTTGTGGGCTAGACGAGAAACATTCATGTTTGAGGCATGTGTGGCTGTAGATACACATGCTTAGCATAATCCCAACCTCTGGTGTTGGGCTCGGATGTGGGAAAGTTGTTTTTCTTCCAAGAACGTATTTTGAGTCATGAGCTACAGTAACTCCTCCTATTGCTAGTAATGAGCCTGATCATAGATTTCATTGTTAGATTGTTTCCTTCCTTCTTCGGACGTTTGCTCCTCTGCTCCAGTTCGATACTGTTGTCTTTTCCCTCCCCGAACTTTACTGTCAGTGTTGTTTATTATTGCAGTATAATTCACACTCACTCGTGTGTGCATCAACATCGACTTTGTCCTAAGAGCTCCAGTCGATGTGGCCCCCCATGGGCCTTCTCATTTTGGGGCGCACTTTGTGTTCCACCTTCCCTCAAGCAACATTTCTCCCTAGTGATGGAATGAACGCCCTTCTGCTTCTGCCCCTGATGCCACACCAAGTATCCACGCACCAATCTCCATCAGGTGTGTAACTTATGCCTCTTTCTGGACCACCAGGAAGCCATCTGCGAGGCCTACCAGTCCTTTTAGTCTGTGAAGATGCTCCAGGATCGACGAGCTCAACGTCTCGAGATGTCCTGCTGCAGCGCCGAGGATACACTGGACCCCATCGGATCTGAAGACCCTTAAGAGGAGGCCCATGCTTAGGTGTCTGCAGCAGACAACGGCTCTTTTTCACCCGAATATAGTTTGGGCTCTGAGCTGGAGATGCAGGACCGCATGCCAGGACAACGTGCAAGTACATTACTCCCTCCATCTCGGCCTCAACTCTAAAACCCAGTCCCAAAAATCTTCACTTGGGACAACAGTGGCCTCAGGCAATGGTCAGCACCGAGCAGCTGTATCGGAGGGGAAAAAAATGCTCTTGAACCGAATCCCTTGCCATTGGAGTCGAGCCAAACATCGAACTCGAGAGGGTTGGCCCTGAAATACCACTCTAACTCGGTGCCGAAATATACCACAGACCCAAGACCCTTGGCATCGTAACCCTCAGCATCGAAAGGCTTGTCATCAAAAGCCTCTGCATCGAAAAGTGTCATACCTAAAATCATACTACTTCGCCAAGCACATAGTCGAACTAAAAACTGGAGAACCAGTGCTCGAATGGATGCAGGAGGACATTGACTTATGCCAAAAAAGCCTGGTTATTCACGTGGACACTGGTCGTATCGAGGCAATGGTCATGGCAAGACCTCCACAGACTGCTGTACAACCAGCAAAAAGATAAGTTACTTTTGAGGAAGACTGGGACACACCTGTTCCACCAAAGCACAGAAAAAAGGCAGACAAGGCAACTAGCCCCCTGTGCATACCATCCCAATACCACCATCTGTTGCATCATCTTAGCCCCCTGCACCAGGAACATATTACCCTGAGGGGTCTATTCATTCTTTTTTTGGGTTGGTAGGGGGCTGATGGAGACCAGTACTCCATTCCACCACAAGATGACCCGTGGGGCACTTATGACATAGACCCACCTACTGACACAGACCCTGGTCTTTGCCCAGCAAACTTGTCTCCCCCATACGACACTACTACATACCATAACATCATAGGTAGCACGGCTGCATACCATAAGGTTCAGCTCCATAGAAAACAACTAGATGATAACTTTTTATTCAAGACCCTCTAGCCAACGGAATGGAATCTGCTGATGCTAAAAGGCATGCTTAGACACACACCTAACATCTTCAAAAAACAAGTTAAGGCACATGTCATTACTCTAAGGGTCAATAAGAAGTATAAACCTTCCCCAACTGACCTTACATACATTAGTGGCCATCTCCCTTCTGACTCTCTGGTTGTTGCCAATGAGAAGAAAAGAGTAAGCTGGCAGGCATCTGGTGAGGCAGCTCCACAAGACAAAGAAAGTGAAAAGATAGATGCTGTGATGAAGATGGTGGCTACTCAGTGCCAACCAATGGAGAATTTCCAACTCCTTTGGTCTCCTCTCCCATTCCGAGAGTTCATTGGGACAAGATGGAAGGGATCCGCCAACACCTCCCTGAGGAACATAAGAAAAGTGCATATGAGATCACCTTGGAGGGTGAACTATTTGCCAAAACATGCTTTCACTGTGCCCTTGATGTAGCCCACTCTGCAGGAAGAGGCATTAATTCAAGCTGCCTCAGGGTTTCAGGCTTGAATTAAACAATGCAACAAATCATCCCCACATTTCCTTTTGATGGTGTACACCTCTTTGAACTTCAAGTAGACACTCTACTAGAGAAAATTAAAAGGGTTAATTAAGTGGCCAAAGCTTTGGGTGCGTTGCAAACATCTTTGCTATGCTGCACCTTTCGCCACTCCCCCTATCGTGCAGCAGTAAAATCCACCTCCAGCCACACAGAACCTTGCCCAAGGGATACTACAGGGGCTCCTATAGGGGCAACAATTAAAGAAGTAAAAGAAAAGCCCTCTATCATCTCCACCAAACCCTGACTTATCAACCATTCCCCAGATCACACAACACCTGTAGGGAGTCGACTACAAAGGTGCTTTCCTACATGGCAGAACATCACCTTCGACCAGTGGGTATTGGATATTACCGGACATGGGTATTGTCTGAAGCTTATTTCCATACCTCCAAACATCCCACCTCGCAAACACAGACTTCGAATTGAACATCAATAGTTGCTCAAAGAGGACCTTTAGGCATTTCTCAAAACAGGTGCCATAGAACCAGTGCCTATACACCAACAAGGCACAGGAGTTCATTCACTGTACTTCCTTATACCCAAAAAGGATGGGTCCTTAAGGCCAATCTTGGACCGCAGACCTCTAAACCAATACTTCCTTTCAGAGCACTTTCACATGGTCACTCCCCAAGGTGCCATTTCGTTACTACAACAAGGCGACTTCATGGCAGCACTCGATCTGATAGACGTCTATATCCACATTCCTATTTATCTAGCACATCGCTGATACCCCAGGTTCATAGTAAACAATCAGCATTTCCAAATCAAGATGCTTCCCTTTGGGGGTCACAACTTCCCCCAGGGTTTTCACCAAGTGTCTTGCGGTAGTAGCAGGTCAGCTGCACAGGCAAAACATACACACTTTACATATGTAGATGACTGGCTCATCAAAATCGCAACTCACCAACTCTGTCTTCAACACACTCAACCCGCTGTAAATCTACTTTGTCAATTAGGCTTTACCATCCATGCAGTCAAATCCCACCTCCAACCCCTTCAAATTCAACCCTACCTAGAAGCCATCCTGGATTCGTAACAGGGTATAGCTTACCCCAGTGCCGCCCGATTCAATCTTTCTAGGCATTCATTCCTGAAAAGATCGAATCTGGGCAGCACTCATTGCTTTAAGGCTGTGTAAGCATAAAACTGCTGCTAAAGTACTGTGTTTTAACAGTATTTTAATACAAATTCCATTTGCACTTTGGGGCTGCTGCAAGACGCCATTTTTGTTAGCCTCCACCCTTTGCTTGCTCCTTAAAATGACAGACAGTGCGCGGTTGCTCACTTAGCGTCCCACACAGAGAGGAAGTCTTCTCTTTTAACCTTGGGCAGATCTATTTGGTGTTTTTAAGGCTGTGTAAGGATAAAACTACTGTGTTTTAACAATATTTTAATTTCAATTGCATTTGCACTTTGGGGCTGCTGTTAGACGCCATTTTGGTTAGCGCTTCAGCCTTTGCTTGCTCGATAAAATGACGGGCAGTACGTGGACGCGCCAAAGGGTAGCCCGTCTGCGCCCGAACGGGGCTAAGGGCCAGGAATCCTGCTACCCTCACAGTAAGTAAGACAGTATACCCCAACCCCCCTCCGCAAATAATGGCATTGCGAGGAAATCCTGAGGAGAACTGTCTTCACTCTAATAATGTTCTTACTGAAGAAAATTTTTGCACGATCTGCCCCCTCTCCTTTCTGGAGACACAGGTTATTAAGGAACACACTTAAGCTAAAATCAGCCGGTGCATGTTCCTAATTAACTGTAGATCTTTCCTGGCACTCAAGCTAGATACCTGTGCCTTGATGGAAGACAAGAAACCTGACGCTCTTTTCCTTGTGGAAGCATAGCTCCATGGTGAGTCGGGCCTGACTTTGTTCAGGCTTTACCCCCAGGATATTACATCATACGCAAAGACCATAGGAACAAAAAGGGAGGAGGGCTAGCAGTCATTCTCAAGGAGGAATTCAGCTGCACTAATGCACATCACAGACTTTTGCAATACATTTCTCCCCTACAACCACTTTCTCTGGGGTTCTTTTACCTAGACACCCCCCCCCCCCCCCCTGGTCTCGAAGTTGGAACTTTCTTCTCTCCCTGCCAGAAGTAGTAAGACATGTGGCCAGCACTAGAGCCAATTTAGGTATTCTAGGAGATCTGAATTTCCATCTTGAAGACCTAGCTAATGCTCAGGTCACAGGTCTCATTCAGAATTTGGAAGTGAAGCAAAGGTCACAAAGGGTATCTGGACCCACTCATGAGAAGGGCCATCGACTTGATCCATTTTTTTCTACGGACAATATGTCACAGGCCCTTGAAGCTCTCCCTATTACCTGGTTGGATCACCTCCTGATTCCATTGATGCTGAACCTGGGACACTCATCTGCCAATGCCAACCCAGCTTGCAAAACAAGCTGAATTTGGTCCAAATTACCTACTGACGCCTGGAGACATGCACTTCTGGACCTCTACTAGGGTCTGATCCGGCTTTAGCAAATGGTAAGCTTGCTGATTGTCTGGAGCCTACGCTTGATTTCGTACTCCCGAAAAAGACTTAAACTAGATACACCCAGGCAAATCTGCCCTCTGCCCTTTGAACATTCAAACAAAAATGTAAAAGAGCTGAGAGGATTTGGAGGAGAGACTGTGGATAGCTATCTAAGCAGAATTATTGCAACATCATTGGAGCATACAAGGCTAAAAATATAAAAAACGACCAGGTGGCATATTTTGAGGAGAAAATCAGTTCGAATACAGGAGTCACAGGTATCACTCTACCGTGCCTGAAGTCCTTTCTGAAATACAGGACTTTACAGATTTTTGAGGGGGATTGTGCTTCTGATGTCTTTCCTCTCAAATGTGGTGTACCCCAAGGCTCCTCATGCCTGTCTTATTTAACCTATATATGAATCTGCTGGCTGACATTGTCCTCTCTTTTGGGATCTCAATTTCATATCCAGGCGACATGCAACTGGTATTCTCACTGACCCAGAATCAAGACTCAGGATCCCTCACTTTGGGCCCATGCCTTGAGCCAGTTGCTAAATGGATGGAAAGCTCTTTCCTTAAATTGAATGCAGAGAAAACAGAGCTGATGATCCTGGGGAACAACATGAGCACTGCATTTGACATCTGTTGGCCTAGATGTCTAGGTCCCTTTCTTGTTGCTAAAGCAGCCATAAAAAGTCTTGGACTGTGGCGAGATTCATTTTTAACATTTGACTCCCAAGTTGTAAAATTAGCTGCCATCTGCCATGGAATTTTGAGGATGCTGCGTAAGATTCTGCTTCTTCTTCCCTTTACCTCAAAGAGGCTGGTGGTCCAGGGTCTAATTTTGTCATTCCTGAACTACGGCAATTCACTATTATCTGGTTGCTCCGAAAGCCACTTTAAAGAAACTTCAGGTAGTCCAGAATTCTGCAGCATGGATTTTGTACAACATCCCGGGACATCATTCGGCTCACCAGGCCAAATGTCATCTGCACCGGCTACCCATAGCAGAGAGGGTTAAATTTAAGTCACTGTGTATTGCCCAAAGGGCCTTACGGGTCAAATGGCCTCTGATTTCTTGCCCCTTGACATCTTTCTATGCCTCTGGGAGACTGTTGTGTTAGTCTGAAGCCTTTTTTTGCAAAGACCCCTGCTGTCGGGAGAATGAAATATGGAGGGCGGTCTTCTTCCTATATTGCCGCAAAATTATGGAACATCTTGCTTTTTCCCTCTGCTCTCTTGAGAAGGAACTCCCCTTTCAAAAAGCTTTAAAGACCTGGATCTTCCAAAATGAATCGCCATAATTTCCCCCTTTTTACTCTGGGGTGCAATTAATGCTCTGGGATGCTGTCTGGTAGCAGTGCGCTATATAAGCCCATAAGGAATATAAGCCCATATAGAATTCCACAGTTCCAGCCTCTCCAGCAGGCAACCATAAGGACAGTCATGCGTCTTCTCAGTATGATGGCTTCATGCACTGCTATAGTAACCCACGCCTGACTCAACATGCGTCCATTGCAGGAGTGCTTTGTGCATCAATGGACTAAATTGGAGGGTCATTTGGAAGATCTAGGGTGGGTAGGCCGTCAAACTTAACACTCTCTGCAGTGGTAAATCACCAACAATCGCCTGTAAGGATTGCCGTTCCTAGGCCCAATTCTGCAGAGAACCATACCAACGGACCCCTTTATGAGTAGGAGACTGCATTCACAAGATCTCACAGTCCAGGGATGCTGGAAACTCGGCCAGAGACATCTCCATATCAGTCTCCTAGAGTAGCTAGCTGTTCACCTAGTGCTCAAAGCCTTCCTTCCTCACCTGTTTGGCAAGGTAGTTCTGATCAAAAGAGACAACATGATTGCCATGTATTATATCCAAAAATAGGGGGGCACCAGATCCCCTCAGCTATCTCATCAAGCCGAGAACATCTTAAAGTGTGCTCTCTGAAACAACATTCATCTGTTAGCGGAGGACCTTCCGGGAGAGACAACAACTTTGCAGATCTCCTTAGCAGGAGCCGCCAACAAGTCCACAAGTGGGAACTCCACCCACAAGTCCTCCTCCCATGCTTCTGACATTGGGGGTCACCCACAAATTAGACATCTTTGCCACAGCAGAAAATGCAAAATGCTCAAACTCCACACCTACAGTCCAAGGGCAAAGCACTATGGATGAGTTGGTCAGGGATATTTGCTTAAACTTTTCCACCTCTCACACTGCTTCCGATTGTGGTTCTCAAACTTCGGCAGACATCTCTCAACCTCATTCTGATGGCTCCTGTAGGAGGCTGGCCTGGCTTGTAGTGGGTACCAAAGGTACTTACACCTTGTGCCAGGTCCAGTTATCCCTTATTAGTAGAATAGAGGTGTTTCTAGCAGCTTAGGCTGATAGAAGGTAGTTATGGCAAAGCAGCTTAGGCTGAACTAGGAGACATGCAAAGCTCCTACTATACCATTTATATCATATGCACAATATCATAAGAAAACACAATACACAGAGTTACTAAAAAATAAAGGTACTTTATTTTTATGACAATATGCCAAACGTATCTGTAAGTACCCGCAGTAAGAAGGTAAGTAATATACACAAGTTATATGTACACAAACCAAAAATAGGTAAGAGTCAGAAAAGTAATGCAAACAGTGTAGAATTCCAATAGGTTGCAATAGGCAAGCATAGGTATAGGGGCAACACAAACCATATACTCCAAAAGTGGAATGCGAATCACAAATGGACCCCAGACCTATGTGAGCTTGTAGAGGGTCTCTGGGACTGTAAGAAAACAGTCAGGGTGTCCAAGATACCCCACCCCAAGACCCTGAAAAGTAGGAGTAAAGTACACCTACAACCCCAAGAGAGCACAATAGTCGTGATAGGGGGATTCTACAAGAACAACAAACACCAGCAGTGCACTGACAACGGATTTCCGGACCTGAGGACCTGCAGGGCAAGTGGACCAAGTCCAATAGTCGCTACAGTGTCCGGGGGGGGGGGGGGGGGGGGGCACACGAGAATTTGGAGGAAAGATGTCCCACGTCGCGATGAAGCTTGCAGAGGTGTTCCCACGCAGAAATTCCGCAAACAAGCCTTGCTAGCTGCAAGGGTTGCGGTAAAGGTTTTTGGGTGCTGCTGAGGACCAGGAAGGACTAGGATGTCGCCTTTTGGAGGAGGAGACAGAGGGGGCGCTCAGCAACTTAGAGAGCCCTCACAGAAGCAGGCAGCACCCGCAGAAGTACCCCAACAGGCACTTAGAAGATTAGTGAACCGGAGTCCACGTGAAGTTACAAAAGAGGGTCCCACGACGTTGGAGGCCAACTCAGAGGGTTGTGCACTGCAGGACGGAGTGCCGGGGACCCAGGCTAGGCTGCGCACGAAGGAAATCCTGGAAGAGTGCACAGGAGCCGGTGCAGCTGCAAATCACGCAGTACACAGCTTTGCAGTCTAGCGTAGGGAGGCAAGGACTTACCTCCACCAAACTTGGACTGAAGAGTCACTGGACTGGGGGAGTCACTTTGACAGAGTTGCTGTGTTCCAGGGACCACGCTCGTCAGGATGAGAGGGGACCCAGAGGACCAGTGATGCAGTCTTTTGGTGCCTGCATTAGCAGGGGGAAGATTTTGTTGACCCACTGGAGATTTCTTCGGAGCTTCTGGTGCAGGGTGAAGGCAGGCTACCCCCAGAGCATGCACCCCCTGGAAACAGTTGAGAAAGCCGGCAGGATTAGGCGCTACAGGGTTGCTGGTAGTCGTCTTGCTACTTTGTTGCGGTTTTGCATGCGTCCTGGAGCAGTCAGCGGTCGATCCTTGGTAGAAGGCGAAGAGGGAGATGCAGAGGAATGCTGGTGAGCTCTTGCGTTGGTTATCTGAAGAATTCCCCAAAGCAGAGACCCTAAATAGCCAGGAAAGGAGGTTTGGCTACCTAGAAAGGAGGATTGGCTACCAAGAAAGGTAAGAGCCTAACAGAGGGGGTATCTGACGTCACCTGCTGGCACTGGCCACTCAGAGCAGTCCAGTGTGCCCCCAACACCTCTGTTTTCAAGATGCCAGTGGTCTGGGACACACTGGAGAAGCTCTGGGCACCTCCCCTGGGAGGTACTGGTCAGGGGAGTGGTCACTCCCCTTTCCTTTGTCCAGTTTCGCGCCAGAGCAGGGCTGGGGGATCCCTGAACTGGTGTAGACTGGCTTATGCAGAGATGGGCAGCATCTGTGCCCATCAGAGCATTTCCAGAGGCTGGGGGAGGCTATTCCTCCCCAGCCCTTCACACCTATTTCCAAAGGGAGAGGGTGGAACACCCTCTCTCAGAGGAAATCCTTTGTTCTGCCTTCCTGGGCCAGGGCTGCCGGACCCCAGGAGGGCAGAATCCTGTCTGAGGGGTTGGCAGCAGCAGCTACAGTGCAAACCCCGGAAAGGCAGTTTGGCAGCGCCCGGATTCTGTGCTAGAGACCCGGGGGATCATGGATTTGTCCCCCCAATACCAGAATGGACAATTCCATGATCTTAGACATGTTACATGGCCATGTTTGGAGTTACCATTGTGACGCTACACATAGGTAGTGACCTATGTATAGTGCACGCGTGTAATGGTGTCCCCGCACTCACAAAGTCCGGGGAATTTGCCCTGAACGATGTGGGGGCACCTTGGCTAGTGCCAGGGTGCCCACACACTAAGTAACTTGGCACCCAACCTTCACCAGGTGAAGGTTAGACATATAGGTGACTTATAAGTTACTTATGTGCAGTGTAAAATGGTTGTGAAATAACGTGGACGTTATTTCACGCAGGCTGCAGTGGCAGGCCTGTGTAAGAATTGTCTGCGCTCCCAATGGGTGGCAAAAGAAATGCTGCAGCCCATAGGGATCTCCTAGAACCCCAATACCCTGGGTACCTAAGTACCATATACAAGGGCATTATATGGGTGTACCAGTGTGCCAATAAGAATTGGTAAATTTAGTCACTAGCCTGCAGTGACAAATTTAGAAAGCAGAGAGAGCATAAACACTGAGGTTCTGGTTAGCAGAGCCTCAGTGATACAGTTAGGCACCACACAGGGAACACATATAGGCCACAAACGTATGAGCACTGGGGTCCTGGCTAGCAGGATCCCAGTGACACATAACAAACACACTGACACCATAGGGTTTTCACTATGAGCACTGGGCCCTGGCTAGCAGGATCACAGTGAGACAGTAAAAACACCCTGACATACACTCACAAACAGGCCAAAAGTGGGGGTAACAAGGCTAGAAAGAGGCTACCTTACTACAGCTCCCACATGGGCACAGCAACCGTGGTTCACTACACTCCCAGAACGTTCAGTAGTTCCCTGCAAGATACTGCCAAACAGGCAGGACTTTCTCACGCAGAACCATGGAGAAATGAGACACCTAGCCCCCTTGCGATCTGGCTCCTGAGGTCATAGAATTTGGGTATTTAAACCTACCACAACCTTGTTTTTAAAGAAGCACGCAGGTGCAATAATAATGCTTGTCGAGCAGCAAAGTGAAATATTTGTCCACTACTGCCTTTCCCAACAAATTGATCCTTTACAACCCAGTGTTCAGGACACTGTCTTGTTATCTTTTTACTTACACACCTGTGGTCTAGCCTTTACATCTATAAGGTTACACATAGCAGCAGTAGCCACATGTCTGCAAAACAGACAATATACATTGTTATTCAGGATCCCAGTTGTTGAAGCGTTCCTGGAAGGTCTTAAATGGTTCATTCCTCCTTGGGTGCCACAAGCTCCCTCCTAGAATCTTAATATTGTATTGACAAGATTAATGGCCTCTACATTTGAACCCCTCCACTCTTGCTCCTTCCAGTTCCTATCCTTGAAAGTATCATTCCTAGTGGCATCACTTCCCTCAGATGTGTCAGTGAGCTTGAGGCTTTAACCTTAGAAGAACCATTCTTCCAACTACATAGAGATAAGATGGTATTACGTACCAGTCTTACATTTCTTCTTAAGGTGGTATCTCAATTTCACCTTAATCAATGTATTGAATTGCCAGTATTCTTTCTGCAACCTGACTCAGACAGGGCTCTACTCACCTTAGATGTCAAATGAGCGCTCATGCATCATATTGATAGAACCAAAACTTTTAGAAAGATATAACATCTCTTTGTTGCTTTCTCTAACCCACACAAAAGAAGAGCCATTTCTAAATCAGGCATTGCACGTTGGAATGTCAAATGTATCCAGCTATGCCAAATCTAAAAGATCTTTACCTACCCCTCCAAGAGCTCACTCCACTCACAAAAAAGGAGCTCAAATTGCTTTCCTAGGAAATATAGCTGACATATGTAAAGTAGCTACTAGGTCTACACCGCATACATTTACAAAACATTTCTATGTAGGTGTACTGGCTTGTCAACAAGCCAGTGTCGACCAGGCAGTTCTGCGCACTCTATTCCAACCAACTGCAACTCCCACAGACTAGCCACTGCTTATGGAGGACTGCTTTTCAGTCTGTGCTAAGCATGTGTATCTACAGCCATACATGCCTCGAACAAAAAATGTTACTTACCCAGTAAACATCTGTTCATGCATGTGGTGGTGTAGATTCACATGTGCCCACCCTCCTACTCGGACACCTGTGGTTGTTGTAGTTACATTTAGAAGTTAATCCTAATTATTTTAGCCTGAACATCACATTATCCTACGCTATACTTCACATTCAATCCTCACCTGCCTTGCGGGAAAACAGTCTTATGATGGAATTGATGATCATGCATATTGCTAGCAAGAGTAATCACTATGCCTTGTGACTCAAAAGACTTTCTTAGAAGAAAATCAACTTGCACGCATCCAAGCGCAACAGTAGATGGCAGGATTGGGCTGAGCATGTGAATCTACAGCACTGAATGCCACAAACAGATACTTACTGGGTAAGTAACATTTTCCTTACATAGACAAGGAAGGGGATATGATGAAGAAACGTAAAATGATTGAAATGAGAGTTGGGCATTGGGTGTGGTTAAAGCATCTGGTTTTTAAGTCACAGCCCACCAGACAGTGCAGCTGTCTGGTTTGCTAAAGGCATCTTGGAGACTTTCAGAAAGTTGGCCTGGGAATGCATTCCGCTGGTTCATTACCATTGGCTTTGTGGTTTGTAACTCTCCGTTTGCTGGCTTTATTTGCTTAAGGCTTTCCAAGTTTAGCTCTTCCCTCCGTTGCCTTTGTTTTCTGTTAGGAGGCCTTTAAACCTTGTTCTTATCTCATCACATTTGTTGTGTATTCAAAGACAGAGGTCAAATGGCAGGTGCTGTCTTCCAAGGGCACTTGTTTATTTTCTGTCTCTGACTTCAAAGTGAGAGGATTTATGTGACATTCTTGCTGGATACTGGGGGTAGGAAAAAGTCTGTTTTCTAGCTCGCAACAGCATTTAAAATGAACTGTGTAATTATTTCAGAATATATCAGAATTATGAATGCAGAAATGAAGCACATTTTTTGTTATTTCTGAATTTCCATCTGTGCACTGTTTTATTAGTAAAAATGTATATCTCTGCAAATATATCATTTGAATTTAAAATGTGTCTGTAATGGCAGTGTACTACCACAACATGAGGACCCCGTCACTTCACTCTATTCTGCACCACACCACTGCACTCTACTCTGCACCATTCCACTTTACACCACTCCACTGCACCACTCCACTATACGCCACTTCATGCTAAGCTTCTTTACTCTGCGCTGTACCACTTTACTCTGTGCCAATGCACTCTTCACCACTGTACTCTACACCACTGCACTCTTTGACACTGCACTCTACACCAGTCTAGGTCACACCAATCTACTCTGCACAACTCCACTCTACATCACTGTACTGAAACCCACTCTGCAATACTGCACTCTATGCCATTTTACTCTATATTGTTACACTCTATGCAACTGCACACTACCCTACTCCACTCCACTATACGCCACTTGACTCTACTCTGAAGCAATGCACTCTGTCACTTCACTCTGTGCCACTCTGCGCCACTCCACGCTATGCCACTGCAGACTACACTACTCTACTCTTAAGCACCGCACTCTACTCTTCATCACTGTACTCTACACTACTGCTCTCTACACCACTTTACTCCCCTGCACTCTGACACTCTTCTCTGCAACACTGCACTCTCTGCTACTGAACTTCTCGGCACCCTACTCTGCACTGCTCCACTGTACTCAGTGCCACTGCACTCTATGACACTATACTCTATGACACTATACTCTACACGACTCTATGCCAATGCATTATATGCCACTCAACTCTAGCCTGCACTCTGCCACTTAACTATATGCCACTGCCCTCTGCATCCCTCAGCTCTATGCCTCTCCACTGTGCACCACTCTACGCCACTCCAGTCTACGCCTCTCTGCGCCACTACATTCTATTATGTGCTACTCTATGCCTCTGCAATCTACAAAGCTGCATTGTATGCTGCTACATTCAGTGCCACTGCACTCTACGCCTCTATACTCTGCAACACTTTGAGCCAATGCTCTCTACACCAATCTGCTCTACTCTATACCACTCCAGAGTAAGCCACTCTACGTGACTCCCCACTATTCCACTTTAATACATGACATTCTCTGCCACTCCACTTTACAACACTCTACTCCACTTTTCTCCTTTCCACTCTGTGACACTTCAAGCCACTTTCCTGTATGCCACTAAGTTTTAGCCATGCTGAACAGCAGTCACACTGTCTAAAAGACTTTTGGTAAGCTAATAGCTGTTGAATAGGCGATACCTACTAGCTGGTCCAGTGCTTGTTATATAATAAATTAACTAGATTCTCTGAAAGTGTTAAGGTGAAGGAAGTGGGAGGAAATATGTGACAAAAGGATGGGCAACGGTGGAATGTTCAATGGCTAGGTATTGTGAAAGAGAGCTGTGCAAAGCAAACTGATTTAAATATAGGTGGACGCTTGAGGTATTTGATATGGGCAATGCCACTGCGTTTAAGGGTTTGATGTGGACACTTCATAAATTACAGTATTACGGAGTTATTGTATCTGGCTAAAATGTCTGACGGATTCCTGTTATATGTATATGGGATCTTATGTATCAACGCGTTTTCCTATAAACATAGAACAGGGAAAACCACGTGAAACTTTAGGCCCATAATTCTTATTTGTTGTCATTCCTTTTTCTAACAGGTACTGTCTTCTCCATGGCGACAGCTTCGGCTTTCGTCTTTAGCTCGTCATTCATTAAAGGGAAACTTTATAATCTTGTGCCTTGGTCTTTTCACTGTTGTTTCTTGTGAGAACTACTGCAGTATCGAAGTTTAAGTTTTTCGTGCCTTTTCTTTGCAGAGAAGGATGTTCATGCATCGTCTAGCAGTCATGCTATTGGCGCTGCTGCAAGCTGGGCTGGTTGGGCTGTGACGGGGGTCTCATCTCTCACCTCCAAGCTGATACGGACAAATGCCACCGGCATTCAGGTGGCTGAAGACATTGGCACAGACACAGCACTTGGGGCTGCTTCAGGAACATCTATTACAGGTAGGTGTCTGTTACATTGACACATGGAAGTGGAGGATTTGCATTAATTTGTTGAGTTAGTGTTATTTGTAGTATTTGATGTGGACACGTACACCTAAATTTCTAGGCGTTAGAACACCCTGCCAAGTGCCACGCATCTCAGGTTAGAGTAACGCATTTCGGTGCAGATCCTCTCACCACTGAAATGAAATGTTAATCTAATTTACCAGCTTCTTTCTGCCTTCACGTTGCCCAAGGCACTTTCAGCACAGCAGTGTATCAGCTAGTGAGAGGTCTGTTGGAGGAACCAGAGTAATTTCGGTAATTCCGCGTTACTCTTTGATGCAGAATTACAGATAATTAGGTGATTATGCCCACTAACATATTTAACTGTAATTTAAGGTGAAACTTCCACAGAAACAGCACGTTTAGCAAGTGCGATTGGCTGTTTGCCCTGCTATTCGTATTTTGTTCCCTTTAGCACTATTTCTTAGTGCAAAATGCATCCTTTCTTTCATTTTTGGATGCAAGGGGGCATTTTTGCGCTAAGAACACAACACTAAATGCAGATTATGCGAGTCATGTCCACTCTCTACATTGCTGTCAAAGATACCAGTTTCAAACCAGTCTACTGTTTTTCGTTTTTCTTTTTATCCTCCAGCAGTCTTTAAGAAGATAACTGCAAATCCTAGAATGCAGCTTTACTGGTTACTTAAAAAACAAAAAAGACAAATGGCTAAAAAATAGATACTTAATCCTTTTTGATATTGGTCTGTTTACATGGGCATCACTACTTTTCTCTACGTTTGGTAAAGAGTCACTATAAGTATCTTTCACAAGGCGTTTGAATGTAAAACGCATGCAAAACATATGAATGTCACACATAAGCAATCGGCTATTCTAGAATACCAATAAAATAACAAACATGGCAAAGCCAAAACGAGTCCTTGTTTTGAAAGGCACACCTTAAAAAATGTAAAGTTATGGCTTCTTGTTGCAAAATCATACTTGCTTTGCTAAGTGTTCCCTTTATCTTGAAAACCGTTAAAAAAAAACACATTTAAAATCACTGAAAACATGTTTCCCATAACTTTTGCAGAAAAAAAAAAAAACAATACTTTAATTCTTTTGATAGTCTGAACTATGCCAAGAAAAAAAACTAGACAGTACGTTTCATTACCCAAGACATAATAAGAAAGCACGCTTTTCTGTTTATTTTCATTTTTTTTTAAACAAAACTGTTGAGGTTTGGATGTGAAAATCAAACAAAGAAGGTGACTTAGCAGTGGTAATGAAGTCTCACAGTATTTAAGAATATAATCACAGGTAATCACAAATTGTTGGGAGTCACACTGTAGCAGAATGTGGTTACATCAAACAGGTTCAGAACAAATTGGAATTTTTTCGTTGTACCTAGTGCAGTGTTATTATCAGAGGCATAGCTACCATTGGTGCAGCAGGTGCAGTGCCATTGGATATTGACAATACTGCAATTTATTGCCCTAACAGCGGCCAAAGGAGCCATTTTCCTTGCTTGCACTAGTGCCCATGGCATCCTTGCTATGCAACTGTGTATAAAATATGTAGTTTAATGCAGTTAACAAAGTGTGGGCCTGATTCTAACTTTGGAGGACGGTGTTAAACCGTCCCAAAAGTGGCGGATATACCACCTACCGTATTACGAGTTCCATAGGATATAATGGACTCGTAATACGGTAGGTGGTATATCCGCCACTTTTGGGACGGTTTAACACCGTCCTCCAAAGTTAGAATCAGGCCCTGTGTCTCTTGTACAGTATATTTTGCAATGCAGAAGTGTGAAACCATGCCTCGACGCAATCTGCCAGCCATGGGAAGGGGTAGATGACTTACCAGTCAAGTAAACTTTTGGTGCTCTTTTGCACTTATAAAATAAAGGCACAAACAATGCACTGTTTATTGAGATACTTTTACAGTGCACAATCATGAAGAACTGCAGAATCTAAGTCATGGAGTCAACAGGAAATCATGTCAATACAACATGTATTGTATCCAAGTGAGAGTGCACTTTGTCCTAGGACAGTAAATCGCCCACCTTATTTGAAACGAAATCCAAAGTTGATATTTTCAGGGAGCTCGTGCTGGGAATCGAAATTCGCTCACACCTCTGGACTTCATTAAAATAATGGAGTGTTGCAAGCTTGTTCATAACCAAGTAATATAAGCTTCAGTCGGCAACAAAAAATATAGGAGGTCCTACCTGCATTCTCCTCAAAGTATCAAAGGTTTCCACCTGAGGCACTATTTGGACACGATGTATGTCCCACGAGCTCTAGCTGTTGTCTGGCTCTTGATCTTTTATTGCTGGGCTTGGTCATCCGGAGAAATACCTGATTTACGCAACCTCATCTGAGTTCTTTGAACATTTCTTCCCGGCAGCTGCGTTGAGCAGCTTTAAAATCCGATTTCTGCCCTGAAAGGTTTAGGGCAAAGATGTGCTTGTTTCCCAGTTTAGGAGTTTGCACCTTCACATATTACTTTTCAAATCTTCCGCTTGCCTGTCCAAAATGTAGGCGTATAAGCATACTCCTGTCTATCTCCGAAACTAAGGCACATACATTGTGAGCTCATCTTCTGTGCTTTCCAAACCGATTAATATGCATATATATGTAAAACACGTGTCTCACCACTCTTCCTTTGCAACCAGCATGAATAAAATACTCAGCAATGTACCCATACGCTATTTTAAAGGTTGCTTAGCAACATGCTGCTGCTACCTTTAAAGAAGTTGCTTTCCAAACCTCGCTCTACAACAAGAGCAAAAAGGGTGGGAAAACAAAAAATGCGCAGCATAAGGTGGCACGGGGGATGTTTTAAAAAGAATGGACGGTGGGTGGGTTAAAAAGAAAATATCGGATTTATTGAGAAGGCCTGGTATGTGGGAGGATTGATGGGAGTAGGGAGGGTTGACCCAACGTAGAGTGGGAGAAGGGGAGCGGGGGGCAGAAGAGGCGGCAGAAGCATGCACTCTGAAAGTGCATGCCGAAAAGTAAGTATGAAAAGAAAAGTCTGCAGGAGCCTGCTGTGGTAGGACACCGGCCACAGGAATCCGTTTTTGGTCCAGGCTTCGTGACAGAGATGCAGATTGAAGCCCAGAAGGTAGATGGAGGGGAGGAGGAGACTCACACAAATAAGAAGCAAATAAACTAGAGTGATGTGGGTCCCAATCCACGGTAAGTAATGAGTGGCCCTTAAGCCTCTTTTTAGGATTAGAAGCACTATGCAGGCTAAACCTAACAAGGGTTGAATGAACTAATATGGAAACAATAAGGTTTTCAATTGTTATCTAAAACAAACTAAGAATGATTCTGCAAGACGGTCCAATGACAGTGTGCTCCAGATTTTTGCAGCAGCCACCAAAAACTGCGGTAACAAATCTTTCCAGTTCTGGTGTTAGAAATGTTTAAAAGAAAAAGATTATTAGACCTCATATGTCTGAAAGCTGCTTATCTTTCAATCTGGTTGTAATGAAGTCATGGAGCTGTTGATGAATGTCCCAAGGAGCAGTCGACAGAGGTTTGATAATTAGCCTTTGGTGACCTGGAAGCCAATGCATAGTTTTAGTGCAGTAGGAATGTGTTGCCATTTCTAGAAATCCTGCAGGTAAGGCAGGCCGATTGTAGGGCTATCTCCTAACGGAACGAAGATGCCACATAGCCAAGACGTTGATCATTAAAAAGGTTTATTAAACCGGACAAAAGCACACCATACAACACCCCCTCACATCTGATGTCTATGCCACGTTCCAATGAGTTCCATAAGGAACAAAGCACCTATATTTGCAAACATAACCCACACCTTCACCTTTACCTTTACAAAAATAGAAAAACCAACAAGTTGCCTCACAACATTAAATGTACCTCCTGCCACAACCTATAAAACCTGCAACAATTTCTCCAAAATGCAACCTGCAACAATTTACCAAAAATAAAACCTGTATCAGTTTCCCCAAAATTATGCCACCAACCTCACTCCAATAGCACCAAAAGGAAACCCCAAAACAGGGAAAACGCCACAACAAATTAAGGAAATTACTTCAGGACATAGACCTTTTGGTACCCAGGAGGACATATTTGTCTTCTATTCATCTCTGTGGGGATGGCCTCCTTCAACAGCTTCTGGCAGACACATTATCCTCACTCCTCCATGCCGGAGGATCCAAGGACACATCTCCTGCACCCAAAGTAGTCATTTGGCTACCCTGCATGTGCTCACATTCTGCAGCCATTATAGAGTTTCCTTCTCCATACCACCAACACTTTACTGGAGTATGCTCACACCTGTTGACTCTTTCACTTCTGCCAGTCCTGATGATCAAAACTACATTTCTCTTGCTCCACCATTTGTCATTCTCCACACAAATAGTATGACTGGATACCTTCACAACCTAAGTCTTGGAAAAAACATAGAGTTGTTTTCCTAAATCCTGCCTTCCTTTTTATTTTGACCACATCACTCACTTGGAAACAAATCTCTCTCACTTTTATGTTTTTGTCATAATACTGCTTGCTTTTGAGTTGAACATATTCTACTCTTTTGCTCACCTCTCCTAGATCAGGCAGTATGTCCTTGCTTCGTGTGTGCTCCAACACCCAATTGGGACTCACTTTGCAGGCTGCTTATCTGCCTTTCACCAACACAAAAGACAGCACACCAATCAAGGAATGTAGAGTATTTTCATAACTCCGCAACCTCTCCTGGACAGCCTCCTCCACATCTGGATTTACAGTGACTGCCAACTGTATAGTCTCCTTCACTTTTCTGTTAACCCTGTTCACCATTCCATTTCCTTGTGAGCTACACAAAGCCTTGGTAAGGTGTCTAATCCCCAATGATTTTAAGAAGCATTCCATTTCTTGGGATTTGAACTGGATGTCATTGTTAGTGACCAGGACCTTAGGGACCGCTTCTATACGAAACACATCCCTCAACACATCCAGCTCAACAAACATGGGTGATTCTCTTAAGAATTTGCAAGCAACCCACTTGGAGTAGTAGTCAACCTCTACCAATGCAAATCTTTTAGAAGGACCCAAATTGTACATTGGTCCAGTAAAATCCCTTCCCAGTTTCTCCCATAGGGCCCTCAGGAACCTCCACTGGCTGAAGGGGAGTATTACGCACAGACACAGACTTATCAGCTTCTTGACAACTAGCACATCTACCCACATATACTTCTACTTCATATACATTCCCGGCCATCAATAATACAGACAAAGTCTCTTTTTGGTACCAGTCATGCCAGCATGTCCCTGATGGGCAAAATCAATGAACATGGCCCTCATATTCACAGGAGGAACCAACAAGTTGCCCCTGAAAATCACATAATCCTTTTATAGTCAAATCATCTTGCACTTTTAGAAATGTCCAGAACACATCCTTCACATTCCTCTCCTCAGGCCAACCCTTGATAATGAATTCCTTAATCCTTCTTTGACACTTGTCTCACTCTGAACATTGTTTCCATTCTTGCAAACTAAACGCACCATTCATTACAACCATACCACCTAGGACTCCAGTCACACATTCCACGTCCTTGTCATGATCGTCCTGCAGGTTGACCATCTGACATCTGGAGAGGTTGTCAGCACTGGAGTGCCTCCCACCCGGGATATGCCTGACTACAAAATTGAACTAATACGTTTTGAACAACAGTCTAGTCAGTCTCAGGCTAACCTTGTTAAGGGCATTTTCAGACAACAGAAACAAGTGGTTTGTGGTCAGTAACCAGCACAAATTTCCTACCCCACAGAAAGGTTTCAAAGTGTCTGGCGGTCCAGACACAGGCTAAACCTCTCTCTCAGTCGTACTGTAATTATGTTAGTTTCGGTAGGCATCTCAAAGCAAAAGCTATAGTGTGCTCTTTCCCCTCGCCCAACGGTGTGAGCACAGCACCAAACCCAACCCCACCCCACTTGCATTCACCGTGATCAAAAATTGAACATCATCCTTAAAGGGGTGTAGAGGCAGAGGACCCAAAATCAGGGTCTTCAAGTTCTTAAAAGCAGCTTTCTCTGAACTTTCCCAAACAAATTGCTCCCTCTTCCACAATAATCTCCTAAGAGAATAACTATTAATAAACTGTGCGTAGTACTAACATAGCCCCCAAAATCATCTCAATTGCCCTTAGTCATTTGGTTCAGGGCTATTTTTAATGGCATCCATCAAGTCTGATTTAGGTTCAATGCCATTGCCCGAAATGTAGTACCTAGATAATCCAGATTGTCAACCATAAACTTGCACTTTTCCTTTCTCACAGTAAATCCGTGCACTTCCAAAACATTCAGCACTTCACTCAAAAACATTCACATAACCAATCACATCCTTGGAAAAAAACAGTATGTTGTCTTGATATGCCAAGACATTTTTGCAGTTACCAAACAATCTGAACATTAGTTTCTGAAAGTCTTATGCTGCTGATGCTAGGCCAAACAGCAACCACACAAAACTAAAAGCCTCAAATGGAGTGTTGAAGGCTGCAGGCTTGATCCTCTGCTAACCTCACCTGATGATAAGCAGTTCTTAAATCTTTGCAAGAAAATACCTTTGCCCCAACAAGCTGTGCCAACATTTCTTTAATTTTGGTTAGGGAAAAACAATCAACCTGAATGTTTTTACTAAGAAATCTCAAGTTACGGTAAAGTCTAATCTCCCCTGATTGTTTTTTTTGCGACTACAATGAGGGACACCAACTGAGAGGAGGAGTTAGGTTTGATGGCCTTGTCTACACAAAACTTGTCTAAATGCTGTTTCTATTGGCTTCAAACACTTAGGGAACTATTATGCACTTTGTGGATGACGGGCCAGCATCCTTCTTAAGGATGATCTTGTGTTCGTAGTCCTGGACTGTACCCAACTTGTCCTCAAACAGAGACATGTGCTTGTCTAGCAAATGTTCAAGTGAGTGAGACCGGACTGGAACCTTGTAGGAAAATGGCTCCCTGTTGCAGTTACCCCCCCCCACACACACTTTTTTCCTGTAATTGATGCTGACTTGACTGAGAAGTGTGCTGGGACCCTGCTAACCAAGCCCCATCACCAGTGTTCTTCCACTAAAAATGTACCATTGTTTCCATAATTGGCACACCCCTGGCACACAGATAAGTCCCTTGTAAAAGGTACCAGTGGTACCAAGGGCCTTGTAACCAGGGAAGGTCTCTAAGGGCTGCAGCATGTGTTGTGCCACCCTTAGGAACTCCTCACCTAACACATGCACACTGCCATTGCAGATGTGTTTGTTGGTGGGGCGAAAAAGGCAAAGTCGACATGGCATCCCCCTCAGGGTGCCATGTACACAAAATGCTGCCTGTGGCATAGGTAAGTCACCCCTCTAGCAGGCCTTACAGCCCTAAGGCAGGGTACACTACACCACAGGTGAGGGCATAGCTGCATGAGCAATATGCCCCTACAATGTCTAAGTCCATTCTTAGACTTTGTAAGTACAGTGTGGCCATATTAAGTATATGGTCTGGGAGTTTGTCAAAAACGAACTCCACAGCTCCATAATGGCTACACTGAATACCTGGAAGTTTGGTATCAAACTTCTCAGAATAATAAACCCACACTGATGCCAGTGTTGGATTTATTAAAAAATGCACACAGAGGGCATCTTAGAGATGCCCCCTGTATTTTACCCAATCCTTCAGTGCAGGACTGACTGGTCTGTGCCAGCCTGCTGCTGAGAGACGAGTTTCTGCCCCCCTGGGGTGAGAGCCTTTGTGCTCTCTGAGGACAGAAACAAAGCATGCACTGGGTGGAGGTGCTTAACACCTCCCCCCTGCAGGAACTGTAATACCTAGCATTGAGCCTCAAAGGCTCAGGCTTCATATTACAATGCCCCAGGGCACTCCAGCTAGTGGAGATGTCCGCCCCCCTGGACACAGCCCTCACTTTTGGCGGCAAGTCCAGGGGAGATAATGAGAAAAACAAGGTGGAGTCACCCACCAGTCTGGACAGCCCCTAAGGTTCCCTAAGCTGAGGTGACACCTGCCTTTAGAAATCCTCCATCTTGGTTTTGGAGGATTCCCCCAATAGGATTAGGGATGTGCCCCCCTTCCCTCAGGGAGGAGGCACAAAGAGAGTGTAGCCACCCTCAAGGACAGTAGCCATTGGCTACTGCCCTCCCAGATCTAAACACACCACTAAATTTAGTATTTAGGGGCACCCCAGAACCTAGGAAACTAGATTCCTGCAACCTGAAGAAACCAGAAGGACTGCTGACCTACAAGCCTGCAGAGAAGACGACACCTGCTTTGGCCCCAGCCCTACCGGCCTGTCTCCTGATTTGAAAACCTGCAACCAGCGACGCATCCGACAGGGACCAGCGACCTCTGAAGCCTCAGAGGACTGCCCTGGACTAAAGGACCAAGAAACTCACGTGAGCAGCCGCTCTGCTCAACACCAGCAACTTCTTTGCAACAAAGAAGCAACTTTCAAAGACTTCACGTTTCCCGCCGGAAGCGTGAGACTTCACACTCTGCACCCGACGCCCCCGGCTCGAGATCCAGAGAACAAACACTACAGTGAGGACTCCCCAGCGACTGCGAGCCCGTGAATAGCCTGAGACGACCTCTCTGAGCCCCTACAGCGACACCTGCAGAGAGAATCCTGAGGCTCCCCCTGACTGCGACTGCCTGCAACAGGGGACCCGACGCCTGGAACCAGCACTGCACCCACAGCCCTCAGGACCTGAAGGAGCCGAACCTCAGCGCAGGAGTGACCCCCAGGCGACCCTTTGCCTAGCCCGTGTGATGGCTGCCCCGAGAAGCCCCCCCTGTGGCCTGCCTGCACCGCTAGAGTGACCCCCGGTTCCCTCCATTGATTCCTATCTGAAACCCGATGCCTGCTTTGCACACTGCACCCGGCCGCCCCTGTGCCGCTGAGGGTGTGTTTTGTGTGCCTACTTGTGTCTCCCCCCAGTGCTCTACAAAACCCCCCTGATCTGGCCCCGAGGACGCGAGTACTTACCTGCTGGCAGACTGGAACCGGAGCACCCCTGTTCTCCATAGGCGCCTATGTGTTTTGGGCACCTCTTTGACCTCTGCACCTGACCGGCCCTGAGCTGCTGGTATGGTAACTTTGGGGTTGCCTTGAACCCCCAATGGTGGGCTGCCTATGCCCAGGAACTGAGGCTTGTAAGTGTCTTACTTACCTCACAAACTAATCTTTACTTACCTCCCCCAGGAACTGTTGATTTTTGCACTGTGTCCATTTTTAAAATAGCTTATTGCCATTTTAACAAAGACTGTATATGATATTGCTTTTATCCAAAGTTCCTAACTTTCCTGTATGAGGTGCCTTGCATTTTATGTGTTTACTTCAAATCTTGAACCTGTGGTTCTTAAAATGAACTAAGAAAATATATTTTTCTATATAAAAACCTATTGGCCTGGAGTAAGTCTTTGAGTGTGTATTCCTCATTTATTGCCTGTGTGTGTACAACAATTGCTTAACACTACCCTCTGATAAGCCTACTGCTTGACCACACTACCACAAAATAGAGCATTAGAATTATCTAATGTTGCCACTATCTTACCTCTAAGGGGAACCCTTGGACTCTGTGCACACTATTTCTTACTTTGAAATAGTATGTACAGAGCCAACTTCCTACAAACCTCTACTAAGGAAACTAGGCAAAACAATGTAACACTTACCCTGGTCCTTCCACCCCAATATGTTGTAGCCTCTCTTGGCCACATATACCTTTGTGACAATCAACCTGTCTTTTAATGAAATCCCTGCAGTGAAATATCCCATCATGTCTACGTCATGGCCACCAAATGCCACAGTGCAATCTTCAGGGGGACACAGCTGCCTGCCACTTCATTCCTTGTGAAACAAATCATCAGTTACAAATGTAATGGGAGACACAGAAGCAACTGTGACTTTAACTTCCACATCCCCAATGCGGACAGTGCAAACTGGGTCATCTCCTCTCTCCTCCATGTGCTGAATGAGCAGTTTGTATGGACAAAACCACCTTGTTAACATCGTGAGTGGGGAACATTCTTACATCAGAATTATCATCATATTCTGTTACCAGCCCAATTTCTTCATAATGGTTGCATACTTGTGCAAAGAGTCCAACTTTGTTGCATTTGAGACAAGACTTTCCCACCAATGGACATCTTTTGGAATTTGCAAAATGTGAAGTGGCTTCACATCTGAAACACTCTCTGGCTTTCCTATTTTCCAACACAGTGGTGGCTTAGTCCATTCTTGAATCTGTTCAATTCTTTAGAAGCTATTACAGAGTTTTCGATTCCCCTCGCAATTGCCAGTGTTTCTTCCAAACTTTCTTGGGTTTCTGCAATGTAGCAGTCTTTCCTGTGTTCTCTTGTCGTAGCAGTTAACTTCTAACTGGTCCCTCAGATATAAATCAGTGTTGATTTCAAATTTGCAGGTGGTTATCAGAATGCTTAGTTCTGCCAGAAAATTGTCAATTGATTGCTGCTGTGTTTAAGAACAGGTGTAGAATGTGTGCCTTTATACAAGATTTCCAAGTCTGCTGACAGCTTCTTTATATTTGTCCCAATCAGTTTCTGAGCATTGTGGTGCCAGAGGTAGGTGATCAGAGATAGAATGATCCTCAGAACCTAAACAGCTGTAAAGGAGGGCCAGATTATTTACAGATTTAAATTTCTAACAATCTACAGCAATTCAAATGTCTTAAACCATTGCTTCCACTTTAATTTTTGTACACCATGTTCTGCTAAAAAGTTCACTGGACAATTGATGCTTTGCATGTTGTTTAGTAAAACATAGATGTAGGAAACTGTAGTAACGAGATTTGACCAGAAGAGGTGTCAGAATAATGGTAATACAGAGTAAATACACCAAATTATGTACAGAAAGTCTCCAGGGACTGGCCAATGACAAGGGTTGTAGTGTGAGCCCATCACAATCTTTTTTATGATCCAGACAGATGGTGACTCAGGCAAGTGAGAGGTCAGATAGGCAAAGAGGTGAGTCTCTCTGTCTCTGTGTTTTGTGTTAAAAAGCTGATTTGGGACTGTAAAACCAGTGTTAAGTCTTAGAGTAAACTGGTAACTGTGGCTACTCGCACAAGCGGAGCGCAAGGCACCGATTGCGCGAGCTGAGCTTGTGGCTCCTATTGTGCCAACAGAGCTTAGGCCTGAACACGCCGACAATGCCGCACTGAGTAGCAGGCTGCAATTAGATGTGTGAGAACTGTTGCATGCAGGCTTTGTGACGTGTGGTGGGCCTCCTTTTTAAAAAAAAATGTCAATGATTTACCTGTGCCTCCAAGAAGTGTAAATATATTAATTCTGTACCGCAGGCAAATTTCGTACTCTTTCGCAAGGCAGTCATGGTCGTTGAGGAGGTGCAGTCCTGCGCTTCTCCCGTGCGTGGCTAAATTATTTAGAGTTATCTTCAAATAGAACATAGATGCAAGGTAGCCAAAACGATGATGATTAAAAAGGTGCATTAACCATGATTACAGGACAGCACACGATGCCCCCTCGCAGCTGCTCCCCAGCTCTCAACGACCAGCAGCCGGAGCCTGAACCACCGCAAGAGAACTCTGTGCCACATTCCAGTGAGTTCCATAAAGGAACAAGGCACTTATACAAGCAAACATAACACCGCTACATTCTGAATTATTTGGAGAGGGAGAGTTTTTGCAGGGGCTGCCAGTAGAATAGCTTCACTATAGTCTGCGTAACTGAGTGAGAGCATTGACAGTTGTGCAATTGAATGAATGAATGAAACTTTATTTGCATGATTATTAAAAACCTTTGCAAAGGGCACCATAGTAGACAATACAATAAAACTGCGACCAACCTAAAGTTACATTTCCCGACATAATCATCGTACCATTACCTAAAGTTCTCTTAAACTGCTGTGGACTTATAACACCGAACTTGGTTATGGTTGTAGAATGCTAAATGACGTGTAGCTAATCTTTAAAAAGGTAACATACCTGCATCTTGCAATACATATTAGTTACTTGTGACATAAGAAAGATCTCCTGCCCCTATTAAAATTGTAGGATCTGGGTGCACATATGAGAGCTTATTGGAAGGAATTATGTAAAAGCCACTGCAATATGTATAGGGTGTGCAAACCTGCTCGGCAAATAAAACAAATGTGTTACAAACATATAAATAAAACTAATACCTATAAAAGTATAATAAAATGCCAAAAAAATAAGTGAATTAAACCAAATCTATGAACGTATGTATAAAAATTCACAAAAAAAAAAAAATGATTACAACGGAGATACAGATATCCTGCAATACATAGTCCGCCTCCAAATCGGGTCCTGCCCCCTGTCAAAGTGTGCTAATGTACAGGGTCTGTGTTGGGTCCCATATATCGATGCCGATGGAGCGTGCAATTGCCCATTTGAAATTATTCCTAGTCAACATATGGGGAGTGCTACAGCCACTTGGTTATCAACGTGGCTTTAGGCGCTACCTCCTGCTTTTTAATTCCTGTGAGTTGTTGGGCAAGTGCTTGCAGTAGATTTTCCCTCATGATGATGAAGAATTTCCCAAGGCGAGCCAGCTCCATGGGAATCTCTGCAGTAAATATGTATTTAACGGCGTCTTTACATGTCCTAAGACCATATTTCAGAAACTTAGGTTTTAAGAGTCAATGTCTCTCTGAGGCTAAACCCAAGCAGCAGCATATTAAATGACAAATGGATTCAGTGTGTTAATTACATGGGATGCATTCCTGAGGGTGTCGCTACATTGCTTTCCAACTGTGTATAAACTCCCAAGCTGGTAGTGTTAGGAGTCGCATATGTAAAATGTTTTGAAAAGTTCGGGCTCCCAGGGCTGCTGTCATATACGGCTGAAGGTTAGCAACACAGTACGACGCAGCTAAACACTCTGCCCCACTGATTTCCCTGATTTGGTGATGTACTGTACTTTTGAGATTTGCGTACCGTGATTTTTCAGAATCTTTTTCAAAAGGGCCTTCGATATTAAGGGATACGATGAATACAAGGGGACTAGATCAAAAAGACCCTCGGCGTACCTGAGATAGATGGCCCAGCTGCTGGAGACGTCTTCAAAGATTGCTTTCAGCGAACCTCTCAGACTATCGGTATTGGCCCTGGAAACAGCATGAAATAACTTAATTATATCCATTTTACAATTTATATCCATACTTGTTAAATTAAATTCTCAGCGAATCCCTGCATGTCTGGTGGACTTAGGGATATGAAAAATCATTTTATATGCTCTCATTTGACATTTCTCCAGAGTTTTTGTTATCCTGCCGGGGTATGCTAAATGGCCGTATGTAATGGTGGGTAGAAGTTTAGCTTTTATTACTCTCCTAATTGATGCGGATGTAGGGGCTTGGAGCCGGAAAGAAAGTTTAGCTAAGGCGTAGGAGGTTCTCTCTGCCTTTGTCCTTAGTGCTGTTGCCTGATGTACTATTTTACTGGCATTAGATAGCCATACCCCAAGGTACTGGTATTTTTCCTCCGTATCTATACGTAAAGCGATGAGCTTCCATGCTCTTGGGTACTTCTGCGCCTGGCGTCTGAACACTAACACCTTGGTTTTCGCTGCATTAACCCTCAGAGCGTTTTTTTCGTTGTAATCATGCAGGATAGCCAAGCCCCTTTTCAAGCCAAGTTGAGTCTGGGCAAGCAGGACTAGATCATCGACATATTGGATTATTGGAAGTTCTGTCTTTCCCAATTTCGGGGGAAATTTATTTCTTCTGAGTAGGTCCTTACCAAGGTCGGCTGTATAAAGATTGAAAAGGGTGGGAGCAATGGCACAGCCTTGTTTAGGCCTTTGTTAGTATATATTTTTTTGGTCACATGTGTGTTTGAAACCTTTACTCTCACCCATGTGTGGGAGTAGAGTGCCATTATTGCCGCCAGTAAATTCCCAGGTGTCCCCCAGGAGGCCAACTTCTTCCAGAGTATGTGGCGTACCACGCCATCAAAAGCCTTACTGTAGTCGATGAAGCATGCAAAGAGTGTTTGAGTTGCTGGTTTCAAGGTTTTCTGAACTAAATATACGAGAGCCAGCACATTGTCTACGGTGGTTGAGCCTGGCCTAAATCCTGTTTTGTACATTGGTATAATGTTATTTTCTGTAATCCAATGTTCCAGTTCCCAAAGCAGGACCCTTGCATAGGCCTTGCCGTCCACATCTAATAGGGCTAATAACCTGTAATTTCCCCTGGAGGGTAGTCACCTTTTTTTAAAAATGGGATGCAATAGTTAGCCTTTCCAGGCTCCAGGAACGTCTGATTGAATTAGGCAGTTGTTAAAGAGGGTGGTCAAGGGTGCTGCCCAAAGGTCTTGATCATCCTTAAATATGCTCCTGGGTAAACCATTTGGGCCTGGAGCTCTCTCCCGCCTAATACTATTTAGTATCATTTTAGTCGACTTGGCTGTGACCCTTAATGTGGTGTTTTCTAGCCCTTCAAGTTTGACTTTCCACCCGATAGTACCCTGGGTTTCAGTACGTACTGAATCTACATAAAGGGAGCCCACATGTTTTTTCCCAGGCACTGGCTGCTATTGCGTTCGCCTTACTTTACTGACCCATGTTCTAAAGCGTTTATGTAATTTCAGAACTCTCTACTTTTTTTGGCAGCAGCAAAGCTTGTCGATGGATCCAGCGTTCTTCAATCTCATTCTGCTTCAGTTTCCATACCTTCCCCTTGAGATCTTTCCTCGCCTGTCTCCTGAGGATTTCTACTGCCAGGGATTTATTCCGTCTGTATCTTTTTTTCTAGCTGCCTACATTTTTGTTTGCCCTGAACGTATTCCCTTGTTGAATTAAGCTGCAGTATCTTTTGTCTATTGGTGTCTGTGAGCCCCTGTTGAGCTGGGCCGTTTAATGAGGAGCGTAAGGATTTTATCATATATGCTCACTGTTTACCAATATTACTAATCTCGTCGTGGGCCTTCTTCCAAAGCTCGTATTTTTCCTTATCCTTCTCACTTCATTTGATTCTCTTTGTCAATGGACACAGGTTGGTTACGGATTGCTGGCCACAAGCTATACAGGATGGCAGACTTTTTGCTTCTAAACTGATTTCTATTGTAACAGGGTTATGATCACTCTTAGAGCTCTGGAAAGCTTCGTGGTTTAGGCATCTATGCTATAGGACCGGACTCAGAAAGATATAATCTAAAGTAGAGATGTTTTTAAATGTTGGAATAGATGGGCCCTGCCTTGTCGTCTTAGCATGTGATGATCTCAGATGGTGTACTGTAAAAAAGGGCTCTAGGGCAGATCTTGAAGAGTCTCCGGAGAGACTCGCAACCTGCCAGAGTTGTCGAATGTTGAAATCACCCGCAATTAGGAGTTCATGATCCGGATACTCATATACATATTCCTTTAGTGTAGACAGGATTGACTTCAGTTTTGTCTGATTAGTTTCTCGGTTAGGATTTAAAGATACATTTATAATTTCAATTGGTGTTGCTTTTTTAGTCAAGGCGAAGCCGTATATTGTTATTACACGGACCTCGTTGGTTGATTTCTACCATGGGACTGATTTCACTGCTCGTTCTAAATTGACATATGTTGCGAGACTTCAAAACAAATTTTTCTTTTTTGCGGGAATATAAGTGGTTGCGAAACCGGCAATGGTTTGAGGTTCCTTCTTCCAAGTTTCCTGGAAGCAGAGAATATCTGCGTTTTTTAGGAAGTCCTCAATGTTGGGGCTAGCAATAAGAGAGGTTAGCCCCGCCACGTTCCAACTAATGATCATAATCGTATTGTCTATGTTGCGTGGTGGGGGACTGAAATTGTTAGACATATTTTTCCATTGATGGTCAAAGTTGTAGGGAGCCAGTCCCAGGCCACCTACCCGAAATACAATAGTTTGTTCTTGCGCTCTCCAGTTGGGGCTTTCCAGCGTGCTTTATTAGCTGTACGGAGATCTTCTTGTCTATTATCAATGGTTCTACCACCGGAGTGCCTCTCAAGGCGCTGAATGTTTTTTTTTGTCCGGCATATGGCTTGAGTTTCCCTGGTCAGCACTTGCGGATAACGGTCCTTTCTTGGTTTACTAATTTTTATGCCCCATTCTTCTAGGAGTCCCTCATGTTCGAAAATGTTATCAACCAAGGCCTGGTTGGCCCACGATGTTAATGTAGATTCTCCTGGGCAGATCCATGGGTATTTGTTACAATTTACTGTTAGGAGGCCACCTGATGTGAGAATCAGTAATGATGGTATATGATGCAATAATCTTAGGATATTTGACCTGTTTAGTATATCCCAGGAGACCTGTGATGCATATGGGGAGGAGAATATTATTGTCAGCTGTTTGCCGAACTCCTTCCAGTTTCTGCTATTTGCATTTGAGGACCCCTGGTACACCCGATCTTTGTCTAACTTATTTATGTTGCGGTGTTCTGTTTGGACGGTGTGTGCAAGTATTTGCTGTCTATGATCTCTGATCTCTGCTCCGGGGTCCCCCTGAGCAGTCTCCCTTGCATCTGTACATGCAGGTATTTCCTCGGTGAGCTTCCAATCAGCTCTTTTTTTGCTTGGGCTGGGTTCCTTGGAAGTATTCCTCCTGTCTCCCTTCCTGTTCCATTCCATTCAGTTGGTTACTGCATCCTTGTGTGAGTGGTTCCTGGAATTGGTATTGAGTTGCGGGGCTTGTCGTAACCTTTCTGTTGTATATTTCATACCATTTGAGAGTATCCGTATATAAGGAAGTTTCTGTTTCCTTATCCCATTTGATACTCCTCCTATCGACTGGGGGCGGCTGACCGGTCGAAGGGGACTGCTTCTTGTTAATTGCCCATTCTGTGACGGGCACACCTCCCACCACCGTGGCCAGTTGTTCTAAGGCTGTCACACCCTCTAACTCACCGGTCAATGAGGCTGCTTGTTCACTTGTTCGAGTTGAGTTATCCTTTACTATTTCATGCTCGTTGCCATTAGGAAGTGTTGGATCCGTGGCTGCTTTATGTTCAGTCCGCCCTATGGTAGAGCATTCATTAGTTTTTATGCCCTTGTGAAACTTTACCTTCCCTGTTCCAGCCTGATCGATTGTTCTACCATTGTGCTCCTGGACACAGGATTCATGTGTCACATTTGATTGTGGCCTCTACTGGAAAATTGGATAGGACTCGATTTGCCCGGGTGGCTGCTGAGGGTCCCCAAATCCGCAGTGTCTGTAATTTTTTTTTTTTTGCTTTGCGACGTTAATTGTTTTTTTTTTTCAGCTTCTTTTTCTGCCGTCTTGTTAATTGTTTACTGACATATTGGTTACTACAGAATGCCACGATTCTAGTTGTATATTGTCTGACTCAAACACCCCACTTACCTCTTCCCCTTCTGTGGACACTGTTGGATCTTCTTTGGTGGGTAACTCGATAGGAACAGTTTCTTGCTGGTTGTCCACTGCTCCCATACCAGATGTGTTTTTACAGTTTCCTACAGCTGTTTTAAAGAACTGGATAATACTCGTTAGCAGATCTGTAAGGGTCGCCAGTTTATCTATTATTTCTTCATTTCGTACCCCTGTGGCCGCCTGATCTTCTCTCCTGCTATGGTCCCAGCTGTCTAGCTTCCCACACAATGAGTTCGGTTTGCTGTCTATAGTTATTATGCTTAGGGCTAACATGTGGGTTAATTCTAGATGGATCTCCATTTTGTGTGACTGCCAGGTTAGAGCTTTTACGGCATCCAACAGGGAGGTGTTGATGGTTGGTTTTGGAGTAGCTTTTCCTCCTTAAGGTTTTGGACCCTTACTCGGTGCCTAGAGCTCCCCATGTTTATTTCTTGCAGTGGTCAATCCTCTTGCTCTAATACTGTTGCCCATTCCCATGAGGCTTTAGCCATGTAACGGAGTAGAACAAGCTTGTCCATTATCTGTAGAGTCATTGGCTTGAACCACCTCGATTTGTGATTGAGGCAGCTGAAGAATCTTGGCCACTGTTACCCGGTTGTTCCCGCTTGAAGATTCCATCTTCGTTTCCCTGGTTCCAAATTGACGATCCCTCTAATAGATGCTAGGCCTGATTCCTCCAGCTTGTGCTCTGGACTCACTGGGTACAAATTGCTTATTTTACTTCCTTTGGCTCCCCCGCAGGGCTCGTTTTTGTCGTTGTCTTTGTTTTTACCGTTGGGGCTATTCCAGCACTCGTCCAAGGAAGTGTCTACCAATGCATCCATTTCTTCGATTATTGAGGCGCCCATGCCAAAGCTTGTCACGCCTCTTGTGGAGTCCAGCTCTTTCTCCTGTTCCTGTCTATATTCTCGTTTGTACTCAGTTCATGTTGACCTTGGCGCTGTGACGTGCTGCAATGTCAGAGATGATGGTGTAGCTGGGGCCTATGAAGCATGTGGAGTTATCCAGAGGAATGATGGAATCGCCCTCTTCGTCTCCTTCACCTGCCCCGAGTCTTGCTCTTGTAAAGTAATTGTGAATGTAGATTTTCTTCGATCTGGAAGCCTTCCTCTTGAGGACGGTCTTGGAGTCCATTGGAGTTTTGTTTTCGTCTACTGGTTGTTGGCTTGCCATAGCGCTTGTTTTATTTATCCCTCCTTCTTGGTGCTTCATTCTGATTGATACTGCAGTACACCACAATGTGCAATGTGCCTGGTGGAACGTGGGACCCTGGACCAGGTAGAGAGCCACTTGATCAAACTGTATGGGCTGCGCTGAACGTATGCTGGAGTGGGTTGAGTGCCGCCACACCCGCCCTCGGAGGAGTGGGAGGGGGCACGAGCACACTTCCTGTTGCTGCTTGCAGCTGCAATTGGCCCAATGGTGTGCCTTGTTCCCTATGTCGAGGCCAAGATCGCAGTCGCAGCCACTGAGTTGGCAAGGTTGTTGGCGTTGGGCGTTGGACAGGGGTGCTGGGCTTATGGCTGCCCCAAATGGTCATGGTACTGCTAGAGGCCTTGCCTGCACCTGCAGATCCTGGTGGTGCCGTATTGGAAGTTGCGGGTGACAAGGATGGTAGGGGCTGGGGAATTGTGCAGGAACCCTTCCCCTGGTCCATGGGTTCGTAGGAGTAGGTGTCAAGACAGATTCGACCTTTGTGGGTCTGTACTCGCAGACAGTCGAGCTCCTTGCCGATGTTTGGGTCTCTTCTGTTTCCCAGGACTTGCCGAAGGTCTTTCCCGGATCTTGACCCAAAGGGAAGGTGGGCAGGACAAGGCAAAGAACTGATGGAATGACAAGGAGGAATGTACTAGGGCAAGCGGAGATGGATACGGAGAGATATAGATGGAAAAAGCCAGGAACTCACCCCATTGCGTCTGGTCGAGCTGGGTTTCCACAAGTCACAGACGCCCTCACCGCCTCACCGTTGCCCCTCCACTGCTCAGCTCTTGACCTTTTCTGTCCTCTCCTGAACTCCTGACTTAGCGTGGGCTCGCTCGGGTCCCTGACAGTGGGAGCTTTGTCTGTCATTGGTCAGCGACTGCAGGATGTGCTCTGCTCTAGCGCCCCCCTCACTCCCCCGCTTTTCTTCCGGTTTTCCTTCCGGCTTACTCCAGGAGTGTAGTCACTGTGGTCATGGACAGGGTTGGGGGAAAGGATCTTCTTCAACCCTTCTGGTTGCTGGCTGGTCCTAGCAGCTGACTCCCTTGTGCTCTAAGTGGAGCACTGGGGGAGGCCTGGACCTGGGGTAGGGGGTGCGGCACTGGTGTGGAGCAGGGCGCAGTTTCTTCCTGCCGCTGATAGCCAGGAATCCGTGTCCCAGTCCCGGTTAAGATCTAGTGTGGACCTTTGCATAACCCCAGGCTGTCTCCCCAAGGCCTGGAAGTCACGGTGCCGCAGGCCGCAAGAATGGGCAGGGTCACAGGCGGCTGGAAGCTGGAGGCCGCAGGCCACAGGCTGTGAAGAAGAGCAGGACCGCGGCAAGCTGGAGATGTGAGTCTGCCGACCGGTAAAAGCTGCAGGCCGCAACGGTGGAACAGTAAGGCAGCGGCGACAGGATAGGGAGCACAGGCAGCCCGGCAGCTGCAGCGTGACTGGCAGCCGAGCCACAACAAAGACGAGCGTAGTGACGTAGCAGACAGTTGTGCAACTATGCATGAAAGGATGTTGTGTTTATCCTTTAAGTAAAAGAAGCAGTTGCTAGCAATTTTATTTACATGCAGGCCAATTGTACGATTGGAGTCAAGGTAAACATTGTGCGTGATGTTTTGCATTTAGCGCTATTTTCTTAGCGCAAAGTGCATCCTGAGATCCATTTTGGATGTGCATTATTCATTAAAAAAATATGCTGGGAGTAAGTTGAAGGAAAATTCTACTCCAAGATCCCATTTTGTGAGCAGCTGCTCTCTCTGCTGTTTGTGTTTTGTTGCATTTATCACTATGTCTTAGCATCCTTTTGCCCAATTTAGACGCAAATGGGCATTTTTTCTCTAAGAAAACCATGCTAAACGCAAAATTATGCGAGGTACGCCCACTCCTAGACTTGATAGCATACTTACTGTTATATAGGCATTGGTTAGAGGCAGTCTCCATGCGCTATACTGCTGCAGTTAAGTCACCAATTGTGTGTTCCTCACTGTTTTTATTGTCTTGTTCAAAAAACACACATAATACTGACTGCTTTTTAATGAACATTTTCTCAGTCTACTTAAAGCTCGAGTATACCATGTTTCTCTTCAGTTCAGTAACAACATGAGTGACAGATGAAGGGGGGCTGAGAGATAAAATGGAGGAGACGCTGAGAGACCAAGCACAAACCAAGGCAGGGTGAGTAGACATTGCATGGTGCACTGCAGGGAAGCTGGTTGCTGGCACGGAGAAACAGGCGCCCGTCTGTCCATCTGCCACCTTTGTGTGCTGCACTCTGAGAACCGCACTTGATGGCAGGCATGCTAGGTGTGTGGCCTGTGTACCCATGTGCCACATGCTAAGAGTTTCAGGGGAAGACAAGGGGTGCTTACTGCTGTAAACTGCTGCAAACGGCTGCTATTCGAAACATTGTGATTGTGGTACAGCAGTGGGGCTGGGTTCTGGGGCCAGGGCATATGGCATGTGGCATGTGGCTTCACCCCTTATTTGACTGTCCCCGTCCATTGAAGGCCTGCGGTTTGGAGTTTTGCATTTGGACACATAGCCCTCGCGCAGCTCGGCCTTGACTAAGCTGTTAGTAAGCGGGTCCCACTTTTTGGACTAGAGAGAGAGAGAGAGAGAGAGATGTATGGGCCAAAGGGTGGCAGCACTACATTAGGTGGCCGTGCACTACTTCTTGCGGTTTTCTTGTTCTCTACCTGGTGCTTTGGGCTTATGGATGTGTGGAGGGCTGTAATAGCAGGATTCTCCTCAAGTAGTATTGCAACAGAGGTGGTGGGAGGGGTAACAGGGACACAGTGGCGTTAAGGCTGCTGCACTAGGTTGAGCACCCGACCACAGAAGCAGCCTGACTAGGTTCTGGTGTGTTCTGCAGTCAGGGGTGTGCTCCTTTCCACGCTCCCTGCCTCGATTTCTACAATTCGCCAATTTTGAACCTCTGAACCGTGAATCCTGCCACAGACGTCTAACTACCTTTATTAACTTCACTCTCCTCCTCTCTGCACCCCCTGTTTGTGCCCTTTCTTCCCTTCTGCTGCTGTTCTTCCACCTCAGTGTGGATTTGTGATAGGACTCAGAGGCAGCAGTCCCTCCTTTTGTGAAAGTGGGTGGTGCGTGGAGGGCGGAGGATGGTAGGAAAATTAGAGAATCACAAGAGCAGGCATTGCCTGCACGAAAAGCAGGAAGAAGGCTAGTGTCCTTCACTTTGAAGAGTCCTTTGCTTTGTCATGGCACCAACAAACAGACTTATCAAACAGATGGCCCGAAGTGCTTGCTTAGAGTCTATAATATATTGGTGAATTATTCAAAAGTGAAGGGCAGTGTGCGGAGGGGTAACATAAGTGTTTCTGAACCATTGACTGAAAATGTGTGCACAGAGGTTGAGGTGCTATGGGCAGATATGCTCCAAAATGAATTACAAGCTTCTACCGAAAGGTCACAAAAGAGATTGTATCTGTACTGACCAGTGGAGATGCGGCAAGTGCTGCAACCCCAGCAAGTGGCCAACCTGGAAAACTGACCAATTCAGAATTGATCCTTGGCAAAAGCAGGTCAACCCATTGCAGTGAAGACAGAGCAGGCAGCAGAGTTTTAGAAGGGATGGGTGCAACAGTGAGGAGCAAATCTAACCTCAATCAAGACCCTCAGTACAAGGAATGCCTCACAGCGCCCAGTGGAGTCCACGAAGAAACTTCCAAAGAAACCCAGCAAAAGCACGGACTCTTCTTCCCCCTTTCCTGAGCCGGCTAGTTATTCACCAGCTAGCCTTGTAGGAGTGATTGCCCAGTGGGATGGCAAATGTCCAGGTAATAATCAGTTGAGCGCAAGCTCCCTCATTTTCCAGGATTATACCCTGCCCGATGTCGGTTTGGTGACCCAACACATGGTTGGGCAAACAAAAGGGGTTTAGGAACCTGGAAGATCCAATTGTTACTCCACTGTTAGAACTTTCATAGATTCATATGCTTGAATCATTTCATGCCATCGAGATGGGAGTCCCCTGGTACCTTATAATAGCAATGTAATGTGAAGTATAGTGTTTGAAGGCCTCAGGCCCTTCACTTTAGTAGCATATCCTAGTCTGTTTAAAAAAAAGTGACCAAAAATTGGTTTCAGCCATCAGGCTGCTTTGTCCTCTAGAACATTCCTGTGAAAAGCTTTGGTCCCTCAGATTTTCTACTGCACGTCATGCTTGGGAGTCTCTAGGGATAAGGTTAAGGAGAAAAAGGGTCTCTTCACAGCCTGTAAGGCCTGTGGCAAGAAAAGGCTTCACTTCGAGGATCCACATAAAGATTACATTTATTATCTTTATCCAAAACTGTCAGCTAAAGACTGCAAGGGGTGTCTACTAAAGCTTTAATGGACAGAGAGGGGAGGCTGCTGATTTGGCTCCAGGAGCTGACATCAAGAAAAGAAAAGAGTCTGTGTTTGGCTCTGAGAGTGATGGCTCATGTATGTCCTCTAGAAGATCTGAAAAAAGGGACAGTTCTCCTCACTTTAGTTCCTCCAGTGAGCAGCCCACGAAGACCTAAAAAAAGACCTCTCATGGGTCTTACAAAGTTCATAGTTCTTCAGGATCTCCTCACACTCATTCGTCGTGTTTAAAACATAAGGAGAAGAAGGACATTTTACCTCTTCGGAAAGGCTAAAAAAGGCATCTTCAGAAGACCCCTACAGCACCTCGTGAGGGGGGCATCACTCTTTTAAAAAGCCCTCTTTCTGACAAAACGATGCCAAAATCAGAGCATCGAGAGCCTCATAGTGGAAACCGTCGATGATAGACATTCACATCAGCATCGACGACAGCTACTACAACTACAGCTTCAACTATATGTACTACCTCAACCTTTACAGTGACAACACCATCGTTGACGGCGTCATCAGTGAGACCATCAACATTGAGGATCTCTATCTCTTCACTGGTGACGACGGTACTACCATTGACGCATACTCTACCTTTGACGACGACAGGACCAACAGCTGCTCCCTCGTCGACAGAGCCCATTGTTTACACTAAGCTGCTTATGCTTATGTCTTCAATGACCTCATTGATGAAACCGCCGAGAGAACAAATATATAAAAACAAGAGAAAAGCAGATTTTTGACACCATCCCCCACCTCTCCAAGCAAGATATCACCCCTTATACCAGCACATCTGCTGGAGGAAGATCATTCTGAGGAAGAGGAACCCTTTGGGGTCGCACACAGCCCATCAGAACTGCATGTGAAATGCCAAGAAGAGAATGAAGGGCAAGATGACTATGAGGCAGACGTTTATGACTCAAATGCATACTTTGCTTCTCAACAGTACTTAGATCAAGAGGAAGTAGTTCAGCTACCTGGGTCACCCATCTCTGACCTTCATCTAATGCTTGCGGATCACAGAAAATGATTTCTGCCTACACCTACTTCTGCGCAGCAAGTAACTACACCAGCAAGGTCACCAGTAGCAGCACCACTTTCTACTCAAAATGGAGGCCTTTATCACTACTGGATTCTGACAGGCAGACTCCTCAGACAGCCTTCCTTCAAACCCCAACAGGTTCTGATGAGGAGAGGGAGGAAGGAGAGCTCTGAAACAACAATTCGGTATGGGATGATTATCTTATACTCACACCGTCTTTACCTTCTCCTGCTGTAGTGGATTCCCCACTAGAGGACATGGGGGGGGCCTCCTTAATTTATTGGAACGAGCCGCAAAAAGATTTGCACTTCCTGTGCCCATGACGCAGACAGACTGCTTCCTTTACCACTTCAAAGAGCCTTTACAAAGGAACGTAAGATCCATGCCCATAGTCGACTATGTTTGGGAAGAAGGCCTTAAGGTCATGAAAAATCCAACCATGGTGACCGCTCTCCTTCCACCATTGAACAAAAGAAGTACAAGGCTCCAGAGGATGCTCCAGACTGTCTAACTGGTCACCCTAGACCAGACTCTGTAATCACTCAGGCAGCCCCGCAAAGATCGAAAAATCCATCAGCTCCGATATCTGTGCCCCTTGACAAAGAGTGCAGGTGACTAGACAACATCATTAAGCACTTCTCTTCAATGTCATCTCTTACGGTCAGGGTGTTGAATTCCTTGGCTGTCATAGGTGGTATGATAGACAACTATGCCAGGACATTTCCCCATACTTAGACCAGCAGCCAGAGAAAGACAAAGAAAATCCTGCACGAGGTAGAGTATGCTTCAGGAGAGGTCAGACTGTGCAATGGATCTACTACAGCCTTTTGTGAGCTTGCAGGAGCTGCCGTTCTTCGAAGAGAAGGTTTGCTTTGAGCAACTTTGTTCAGACCGGAGGTCCAAAACAAGATCCTGGATCTCCCATTCGATGGGGAAGCACTGTTTGGCAATCATGTAGACGACTCTCTGCAAGCAATAAAAACTAATACAGATACGGCAAAGACCCTTAGGACCCTTCAATTCAGTAAGCAGCCCTATCGAGGTGCCAGAGGGTGAGGTTCTCCATCCCACCAGGGAGATTTTCAGCAGTAAAGACATCCCTCTTACTCCTTCTCTTATCAACCATTTCAAACACAGTACCCTCAAAAGCAACCTCCACAAGCCCCCTATAGCAGACCCATACCTAAGGGTAGAGCAGGACGCCAAGGAAAGGACATTAGTCGTAAGCAATGACTGTACCAAAGCTCTGGTTACCAGTTTTTCCTCCACTTCCAAACTACGAGGAAGGATTATCCATTGCATTCATCATTGGCAACAGATCACTTCAAACCAGTGGATCCTGACTCTTGTCCAATTTGGTCACATCTTAAAGTTCGTGCAGATTCCATCAGGAAGATTTCCTCAATCCCACAATAAAAGACATGTCCATCTGCTTAAATGGGAAGTAGTGACCGAAGCAATCGAAAGAGTTTGGGCCAGATGAATCATTTTTTTACAGTAGCGATTACCTAATTGCGATTTTTAGCAAATCTCAATTAAGTAATCGCTATTGGAATGTATGAAACTCCTTGTGTTTCATACTGCGATTCGCAAGCGCTCGCAAATTAATATTCATGAGGTAGATCGCAATTTGCGAGCCATTGAGAATGGTTGCAATCACAGGGATGGTTGCCTGCTGAGCTCAGCAGACCACCATGTCTGTGATTGCTTTTCAATAAAGCAATCTTTTTTTTTTTAAATGCAGCCCATTTAAAATTGAAATGCTTTCTTTTCTTTTAATTTTTTAAGAGTAGGTAGTGGTCCGTGGGACCACTGCCTGCTCTTAAAAAACGTTTTCGCACACATTCACAAAGGGGAAGGGGTCCCTTGGGGACCCCTTCCCCTTTGCGAATGGGTTACCACCTACCTGAAGTAGGTGGTAACTGCGATTGTTTTGCTACTGCATTCACGGTCACAAAACAATCATAGATACCTCTGCGATTCGGTATTAGGAAGAGTCGCCCTTGACACGCCCCTTCCTAATATCGAATCGGTATGTAGTCACAAATCCAATTTGTGATTCAGTAACAAGTTACCGAATCGCAAATTGGACTTGTTACATACCAAAACACATTTTTGCAATCGCAAAAATGTTTGATACATCTTGCCCTTTCTGTTTCAGAAAAAGGGAAAGGGTTTTATTCCTCCTTCTTCCTAGTCTTCAAGAAGTGGAAGGAATGGCATACGATTTTAGACCTCAGAGATTTAAATTTATATCTCAAGATGCAGTCATTACGTATAACACTGCATGATATTCTCCCTCTTCTAAACCCTGGAGATTATATGCCACACTCGACCTTCAGGATGCATACTTTCACATCCCCATTCATTCTTCCTACAGGAAGTTTCTCATGTTCACAGTAGCTGGAAGCCATTTTCAATTCAGAGTTCTTCCATTTGACCTGAAGTCAGCCCCAGGATGTTCACAAAGTGTTTAGCTTCAGTCGCAGTATTCCTGAGGAAACAAAAACATCAGGTATTCCCATGTTTGGATGATTTGTTAATCAAGGCTCTGTCAAGGATACAAGCGCATTGATCAACAACAGCCTGCGCGACTTTGTTCAAACAACTAGGTGCACAATCAACATGAAAAAATCTGATTTTCAGTCCTCAAAAAACATAATTTTCCTGGGTGCAACATTGGACACTTCACTCAACAAAACATTTCCTACACGGGAAAGACAACTAAAGGTAATGACATCAGCAAAATCGATTCAAATAAAAAAGTAGCTTTCAGTACGTCTACTCAAGTCTCTCTTGGGTGTGATGTCATTCTGCATTCTCCTCATTCCATTGTGCCGACTGCGACCACTCCAGGAGAATGTGGACTGCAAATGGGAGCAGGCCACGGGTTCCTATGACGATAACATCACAGTTACAAAGGCAACGTTCACGGCTCTATCTTGGTGGACTAGAGAGTTTACATCTGTCAGTCGGTCTGTCATTCCTAAATGCACCCTGTCCATGGGTAATCACTACCAACACCTCCCTGGAAGGGTGGGGAGCCTACCCTCAAGACCTGCAGGTCAGCGGAAATTGGAAGAGATAGCACAAGAGTTATCACATCAATATGCAAGAGCTCAAGGCAGTACACCTGGCCCTTCAGGCTTTCCTTCCAAGGAAAAATAATTCCCGGTCCTGATCTCGACAGACAACACAACAACGATGCAATATATATCATCAAGCAGGGTGGGACCAGGTAACTTCTTCTGTCTCAAGAATGACCACATATTTGGAATTGGTCCATCCTTCACAGAGTGCATCTATCTATGAGTGAAGCACGTTCCAGGAAAACGGAATGTGTTAGCAGACACTCTTAGCAGATTGAAAATATCCAACCACGAGTGGGAGTTAGATCAGAAAGCACTAGATCAGATATTCTCTTGGTGGGGCAAACCGAACCTCAACCTATTTGCAGCTCCCCAGAATAGCACATGCTGATTCTTTGCAAGCTGGGATTACCACCCGTTATCATGGGGGAATGCATTTTTGATGGCATGGTCAGGAATATATGCTTGCGCTTTTCCACCCATTACCCTCATTCCAAGAGTTCTATCAAAGATCAAGACCGAGCGGTGCAGGATACTCTTGATAGCCCTGGCAAGCCCCCCCCCCGCATTGGTTCATGGAGCTGCTTCTCCTCTCAGAGAGCCCCCACATTCCATTACAGACAACACTTTTCATCTTCACAATGAACAAGGGTCAAGTGTTACATCAAAATCCCGGATCTCTTCACTTTGTCGGCTTGGCTCCTGATCACAATTAATTCCACCACTTAGACATTTCTCCTGACTGTAGAGATATACTCACTAAAGCCAGAGCAGAGAGTACAAACAAAACCTACCATCTTAAGTGGAAGAGATTTTCTGTATGGTGTCAACAAGCTAAAGTTCATCCACTGTCTTCATTGCAAAAACAGATCCTCCTGTATCTATTCCACTTGGCTAGATCTGGATTGGCTTATGCTTCTATTAAGATGCACTTAACTGCGATATCACGATACACATGGTCGGACAAGTCACCCTCTATGTGGTCTGCTAGCTTTATCAAACAATTCCTCAGAGGTCTTTCTCGAGTTTACCCACTAGTCATACCACCTCCTCCATCATGGCAACTGAACACTGTATTATCACAGTTGATAAATCATCCATTTAAACCTGTTCACAGGACGTATTTAAAGTTCCTTTCGTGGAAGGTCGCTCTTCTTGTGTCTCTTACCTCAACTAGAAGATTCAGCGAGATCCAAGCGTTTACCACATAGGGCCCATTTCTACAGTTTAAGGAAGATAGAGTAATCCTTTGGACTAATCCATAGTTTATCCCTAAAGTCCCTTTGGAGTTTCGCCTCGGTTAGCCAGTCATTTTAAAACCGTTCTTTCTGAACCGAGCCACACTCGCTGAACAAGCTCTTCACTCTCTAGACATCAAAAGATTCCTCAGATTTTATCTGGACAGGATCAAGAATTTAAAGTTGTTTGTGGCATTTAGCGCTCCACGAAAGGGTCAACCTCTCTCCCAACAGGCTATTGCTAGCTAGATATCTGGCGCAATTCATTTTCGCCACTGCACTACAGGAAAACCTTTAGAGACACCAACACATGCTTATTCAACTAGAGTTGTTGCGACCCCGACAGCAGTGTTTGCTGCCTTGCCTCTTCAGGGCATTTGCAGATCAGCCATCTGGAAGAACACGCACACTTTTACAAAGCACTACTGCCTAGATACAGCGCTTCAAGGGGATGTTTCAGTGGGTCAAGGTGTTCTGAGATATCTGTTCCGGTAATGGTGAGCTTTTTTCTCTGTTCGTCCCACCATCCTAGTATTTGTTCTGCACATTGTTTAATGCTTATTCGATATTGCTATCTCATAACAACACTTGATTATATGTGTCATTCGTTGTATAAGTAAGACTCAAATTTATTTTTCACAAAGATATTTACTTATGGTAATGATTTTTATGTGTATACATTGCAATGTGCTTCACCACTGCTACCTATTTTGATTCAAGCATGTGAATCTATGAAAGTTCCAAAACTGGAGAAAGAAAATAAGTTACTTACCTGTAACTGTAGTTCGCCAATATTGGAATCTTTCATAGAGTCACATGCAACCCTCCCACCTCCCCTGAGAGGCTCACCGTTCTTTGTCTGTCTTTGGTTCTCCAGCACTCGTGCTTTGGAAAATCTGAGGGACTGCAACTTCTCACAGAAGTGTACTAGAAGGCAAAGCATCCTGATTGGCTGAAACCTATGTTTAGTCACTTTTTCTTTTTTTTTTAAATAGATTAGCATGTGCTACTAAAGTGAAGGGCATGATACCTTCATACACTATACTTAACATTACATTGCTCTTATAAGGTACCGGGGGTCTCACATCTTGACCACGGGGAATGATTCAAGAATGTGAATCTATGAAAGATTCCAGTACTGGAGAACTAAAGTTACAGGTAAGTAACTTATTATCTTACACTGGAAGACACATAGGAGGAACAGTTTGCCTCAGTTACCCCTCCGGCGGAAAGTAGCAGAGCCTCCCAGGGAAAGCCCCATTTTGACAACTTGATCTGTTTAAACAATCCTGGAAATCAGTCCCCGTGAGTACTTCACGTAACTTGGAGGCCATGCAAGACTTTGTACTCTTAGAAGCTATGAACGACCTTAACAGAGTCCTGTTCTCAATAGTCTTGCTCCAAGATAAATGGTTAGATGGGTCTGATCATAAAACATCACTGCTGACTCAGATACTTTGTGTCCTACAACATACGGCCAGAAAACAGGATGTCTCCTCCTAGACAGCCCCCCTAACGGAGCGGAAAAAATCGATAGCCCAATATGCATGTCACCTCATTAAACCCCCCATAATGGCTGACATTAGCCCAGCTTGGTAAGTCAAACCTGGGCCATCTGATCCCCTGGCAAATGGAGCAAAGCTTGGCGAACCTACAAATTTATCAAAGATCAGTAATGAAATCAGGTGCTCAGGAATGGGATTTACCCTTAGCATGGAGAATTGGGAGTGTGTTGCCAGACTTGGCGCCCAGGGGTTCTCTGATACCACACTGTAGAACTTAGGAATCTCTGCATTGCAGCCCACCGTTAACAAAAGTTCAGGCTCTGACACAAAACCCCAGGTTGCACAGAAGAGTGAACCGAAGTAAAAGGGAATAATTGACCCCTCCTTCCCTGTGTGCTCCCTAAAGTGGCTATTCTCAAATCCTGAGGGTCCAACAAGAATACCGTGGCTCAAAGAGATAGCCCGGTAAATACAGATTCTACAGAAAACAAAACCACTCACAAATAAATCCCTACCCACTCAAACAAGGTTGGGAACAATGCCTGTGCCACTGATAAACCAGACATTTCCTCACTAGTTGGTGGGGACCTCGACTTCGAAAATAAGAATCATTGGAAAACCCTCCTATGCAAAATAAAAGAAAGCTAATAGCAGAACCCACCTCACAAAAGGGGTTGCTGTGGTGAACCATGCCGGAACCAAGCGCGGCCGCTGGTCAGACTGCATGCTAGCGTGCTAGTCCCATAAGGGGTGGCTGGCACAGCAGCTGGTCTTAATCCTCTGGCCCAATCTTTGCTAGGGTAGGAAGCATTGTTTGGGGGGGGGGGGGATAAACTATCAAAAAGGGCTATAGGAAAGTACCATCTTGCCTGGCATGTTACCCCCATATTTCACTGTATGTATGTTGTTTTAGCCCTTGTGTCACTGGGATCCTGCCAGTCAGGACCCCAGTGCTCATAGTATGTGCCCTGTATCTGTTCCCTGTGTGGTGCCTAACTGTATCACTGAGGCTCTGCTAACCAGATCCTCAGTGTTTATGCTCTCTCTGCTTTCTAAATTTGTCACTGCAGGCTAGTGACTAAATTTACCAATTCTCATTGGCACACTGGTACACCCATATAATTCCCTTGTATATGGTACTTGGGTACCCAGGGTATTGGGGTTCCAGGAGATCCCTATGGGCTGCAGCATTTCTTTTGCCACCCATAGGGAGCTCAGACAATTCTTACACAGGCCTGCCACTGCAACCTGCGTGAAATAACATCCACGTTATTTCACAGCCATTTTACACTGCACATAAGTAACTTCTAAGTCACCTATATGTCTAACCTTCACCTGAGATCGACAACTGACTGCTCCAGGACGCCTGCAAAACCGCAACAAAGTAGCAAGATGACTACCAGCAACATTGTAGCGCCTCATCCTGCCGGCTTTCTCAACTGTTTCCTGGTGGTGCATGCTCTGGGGGTCGCCTGCCTTCACCCTGCACCAGAAGCCAAGAAGAAATCTCCCGTGGGTCGACGGAATCTTCCCCCTGCTAACGCAGGCACCAAAAGACTGCATCACCGGTCCTCTGGGTCCCCTCTCATCCTGACGAGCGTGGTCCCTGGAACACAGGAACTCTATCCAAGTGACTCCCACAGTCCAGTGATCCTTCAGTCCAAGTTTGGTGGAGATAAGTCCTTGCCTCCACCCGCTAGACTGCAAACCTGTGTACTGCGTGATTTGCAGCTGCTCCGGCTCCTGTGCACTCTTCCAGGATTTCCTTCGTGCACAACCCAGCCTGGGTCCCCAGCACTCCGTCCTGCAGTGCTCAACCCTCTGAGTTGGCCTCTGACGTTGTGGGACCCTCCTTTGTAACTCTGCGTGGACTCCGGTTCTCAAATCTTCCAAGTGCCTGTTCAGGTACTTCTGTGGGTGCTGCCTGCTTCTGTGAGGGTTCTCTGAGTTGCTGAGCGCCCCCTCTGTCTCCTCCTCCAAGGGGCGACATCCTGGTCCTTCCTGGTCCTCAGCAGCACCCAAAAACCTCTACTGCGACCCTTGCAGCTAGCAAGGCTTGTGTAGCTGGTTCTCGACCAACACGGCTACAGACTCCTTCGACTGGCGCTGTTCGCCAGTCAAGAAGGGAACCTGGGAAGAACCACAAGAGAGACATTAAAGAAGAGAAACACACCAAGACACCAATTTAATATTGCAAGAACTCTTAAATAAATTATCACCTGCACCTATTGAAGTCTCCGAGTCCTTCATATCACCTAACCCACCCCGTAACAGCTTGTTTGCAGTATTTCTGCATGGGAACACTTCTGCAACCTTCATCACAACGTGGGACATCTTCCATCCAAAGGAGAAGTTCCTAGTCCTCTTCGATCTTGCAGAAATCCAAGCTTCTTCCATCCTGAGGCAGCTTCCTTGCACCGTCATCTGGGGTTTCCTGGGCTCCTGCCCCCCCTGGACACTGTCGCGACTATTGGGACTTGGTCCCCTTGCTTTGCAGGCCCTCAGGTCCAGGAATCCGTTTTCAGTGCACTGCTGGTGTTTGTTGTTCTTGCAGAATCCCCCTACCACGACTATTGTGCTCTTTTGGGGTAGTAGGTGTACTTAACTCCTACTTTTCAGGGTCTTCGGGTGGGTTATTTTGGACACCCTGACTGTTTTCTTACAGTCCTAGCAACCCTCTACAAGCTCCCATAGGTCTGGGGTCCCTTCGTGATTTGCATTCCACTTTTGGAGTATATGGTTTGTGTTGCCCCTAGACCTATGTTCACCTATTGCAACCTATTGTAATTCTATACTGTTTGCATTACTTTTCTGACTCTTACTTACCTGCTTTGGGTTTGTGTACATATAACTTGTGTATATTACTTACCTTCTTACTGAGGGTACTCACTGAGATACTTGTGGCATATTGTCATAAAAATAAAGTACCTTTATTTTTAGTAACTCTGTGTTTTGTGTTTTCTTATGATACTGTGCATATGATATAAGTGGTATAGTAAGACCTTTGCATGTCCCCTAGTTCAGCCTAAGCTGCTTTGCCATAGCTACCTTCTATCAGCCTAAGCTGCTAGAAACACCTCTATTCTACTAATAAGGGATAACTGGACCTGGCACAAGGTGTAAGTACCTTTGGTACCCACTACAAGCCAGGCCAGCCTCCTACAAGGGCTACCTGCTGGATAGCAACATCGCTCCAGCCAGGAATTTATTGACCTCTTCCCTGATAGTGGCTCTGCAAAGCCCTTAAATAGATCTAGATTTTTAGCCCTTTTCAATGCAATCCTGAGGAGGTATGAACTGAGTATGCATGACCTCACCCCCTGCAACAGCTACCCTAACCCAATTAGGCTCCCCTAAATTGGGTATGATGGGCTGGCAATGACTATCCTCTTGTGCTATCTTGGAATATTTTGGGCCTGGTTAGTAAAACAGAGGATGATGACTGGATGAGGTTTATTGAGAAATGTTCTATTTGTTGTTTCCAGGAAACATGGGCCCTTGATGGAGTCAATGTAAATGAGTGTTCGATGGCATCTGTCGCTGTAGATACACATGGTATGCATGAGCTCGCCATCTGGTGTTGGGTCGGAGTGTTACAAGTTGTTTTTCTTCGAAGAAGTGTTTTCGAGTCACGGGACCGAGTGACTCCTCCTTCTGTGCTCATTGCGCATGGGCGTCGACTCCATCTTCGATTGTTTTCTTTCCGCCATCGGGTTCGGACGTGTTCCTGTTGCTCCGGGTTTCGGAACGGAAAGATAGCTGAAAACGGAAGATTTTCGACGGTATCGTTGCGATCCGGTTCGAGATAGACACATACGACGACGCGTTGAACATCGAAGCGCTTCGGTGCCCTTCGGGGTAGATTTCGGCACCCCGTCGGGGCCTAGTCGGCCCGACCGCGTGGAGAACAACGCCGATGGAACGGACCCCGTTTCGATTCTGCCCCGAATGCCACAACAAATATCCTTATACAGACCTACACTCGGTCTGTAACCTGTGCCTGTCACCCGAGCACAGCGAAGAATCCTGTGAGGCCTGTCGGGCGTTCCGGTCCCGAAAAACTCTGCGCGACCGTCGAGCGAGAAGACTGCAGATGGCGTCCACGCCAAAGGAGCGTCAACAGTTCGAGACAGAAGAGGAACAGGAGGAATCCTTTTCCATCCAGGATTCAGACTCCGACGAACTAGACTCTACAAAAACTGTGAGTAAGACGTCGAGATCAGAACTTAAAAAAGGAAAGAAGGCCCAGGGGACGCCACTGCCAACCGGCCATGGCTCCACCCAAATTCTCGGTGACCAACAATCGGCACCGAAAAAGGCCCATTCAGTGTCGAGATCGTCCGACTTCGGTCGAGACACCGGCACGCAGCCTCCTCGGGACCGAGAGAGTGCTAAACAGAAGCATCGACACCGAGAGTTCGGTGTCGACACGGATCGACGCCGAGACAGTGGCGCCGAAGACCATAGAGGCCAAGAATTTTCGGCACAGAAAAAGAGGAAGGTTACCTCGGAGCCGAAAAAACAATCAACAGGGTTTTCGGAGCCGAAAAAAGCGACATCAGACCCTGTTTCAGGCTCCTATACTGAAGAGCATTCTATGTCTTCACAAATGAAGAAACATAGATTTGAACAAGAACTGCAATCCACTGACGTGGATCACACGCAAAAGCGTATCTTCATTCAGCAGGGGACTGGGAAGATCAGTACCCTTCCACCTGTCAAACGAAAGAGAACGCTTCAGTTTACTCCTCAGCAACAAACAGCACAAAAGGTAACACCTCCTCCCTCGCCTCCACCTGTAACTCCGGCTTCACCAACTTACACCCCGTCACATTCGCCAGCTCACACCGCCATGAGCCACGATGACCAAGATCAGGATGCGTGGGACTTGTACGACGCACCAGTGTCTGATAACAGCCCAGACACATACCCAACTAGGCCATCACCACCGGAAGACAGCACAGCCTACTCACAAGTGGTGGCTAGAGCAGCACTATTCCATAATGTGGAACTACACTCTGAACAAGTAGAGGATGATTTTTTATTTAACACCCTCTCTTCAACCCACAGCTCCTACCAAAGCCTGCCGATGCTCCCAGGCATGCTACGCCATGCAAAGGACATTTTCAAGGAGCCAGTTAAAAGTAGGGCAGTGACGCCTAGGGTGGACAAAAAGTATAAGGCGCCTCCTACGGAACCTGTATTCATCACCTCTCAGCTGCCACCAGATTCTGTGGTGGTAGGGGCTGCCAGAAAACGGGCAAATTCACACACTTCTGGGGATGCACCTCCCCCAGATAAAGAAAGCAGGAAGTTCGATGCAGCCGGGAAGAGGGTTGCGGTCCAAGCAGCAAACCAGTGGCGCATCGCAAATTCACAAGCGCTGCTAGCGCGATACGACAGAGCCCACTGGGATGAGATGCAGCATCTCATTGAACATCTCCCAAAAGATCTGCAAAAAAGAGCAAAACAGGTTGTTGAGGAGGGTCAAAACATTTCCAACAATCAAATACGCTCCTCCATGGATGCAGCAGACACGGCCGCAAGGACCATTAATACGTCGGTTACCATCCGTAGGCACGCATGGCTCAGAACGTCTGGATTCAAGCCAGAAATTCAGCAGGCAGTGCTTAACATGCCAGTAAATGAAAAACTTCTGTTCGGTCCGGAGGTCGACACAGCCATAGAAAAGCTCAAGAAGGACACTGACACTGCCAAAGCCATGGGCGCACTCTACTCCCCGCAGAGCAGAGGATCTTATAACACCTTCCGCAAAACACCTTTTAGAGGAGGGTTTCGGGGTCAGGCCACACAAGCTAGCACCTCACAGTCCGCACCGCCCACCTACCAGGGACAGTACAGGGGAGGTTTTCGGGGCCAGTATAGAGGGGGGCAATTCCCTAGGAATAGGGGAAGATTTCAAAGCCCCAAAACCACTACCAACAAGCAGTGACTCACACGTCACTCACCCCTCCCACACAACACCAGTGGGGGGGAGGATACGTCAATATTACGAAGCATGGGACAAAATAACTACAGACACATGGGTCCTAGCAATTATCCAACATGGTTATTGCATAGAATTCCTGCAATTCCCTCCAGACATACCACCAAAATCACAAAATTTATCAAAATACCATTCACAGCTTCTAGAGATAGAAGTTCAAGCACTACTGCAAAAAAATGCAATAGAATTAGTACCAAGCACACAAATAAACACAGGAGTTTATTCACTGTACTTCTTGATACCAAAAAAGGACGAAACACTGAGACCAATTCTAGACCTCAGAGTAGTAAACACATTCATCAAATCAGACCACTTTCACATGGTCACACTACAAGAAGTGTTACCATTGCTCAAAAAACACAACTACATGACAACCCTAGACCTCAAGGACGCATATTTTCATATACCAATACATCAATGACACAGGAAATATCTAAGGTTTGTATTCAAAGGAATACATTACCAATTCAAAGTATTGCCTTTTGGTTTAACAACCGCTCCAAGAGTGTTCACAAAATGCATAGCAGTAGTCGCTGCACACATCATAAGGCAGCAAATACATGTGTTCCCGTATCTAGACGACTGGCTAATCAAAACCAGTTCGCTCACACAATGCTCAAACCACACAAATCAAGTCATACAAACCCTCTACAAACTAGGGTTCACCGTCAACTTTGCAAAATCAAACATTCTGCCAAGCAAAGTACAGCAATATCTAGGAGCCATAATAGACACGACAAAAGGAGTAGCAACGCCAACTCCACAAAGGATCCACAATTTCAACAGGGTCATTCAACACATGTCTCCAAACCAAACAATACAAGCAAGAACAATACTACAGCTCCTAGGCATGATGTCCTCATGCATAGCCATTGTCCCAAACGCAAGACTGCACATGAGGCCCTTACAACAGTGCCTAGCCTCACAGTGGTCTCAAGCACAGGGTCACCTTCTAGATCTGGTGTTGCTAGACCGCCAAACTTACCTCTCGCTTCTATGGTGGAACAGTATAAATTTAAACATAGGGCGGCCTTTCCAAGACCCAGTGCCACAGTACGTAATAACAACAGATGCTTCCATGACAGGGTGGGGAGCACATCTCAATCAACACAACATAAGAGGACAATGGAACATACATCAAACAAAACTGCATATAAATCATCTAGAATTATTAGCAGTTTTTCAAGCACTAAAAGCTTTCCAACCAATCATAACCCACAAATACATCCTTGTCAAAACAGACAACATGACAACGATGTATTATCTAAACAAACAAGGAGGAACACATTCAACGTAGTTAAGCTTGTTAGCTCAAAAAATATGGAAGTGGGCAATCCACCATCAAATTGGTCTAATAGCACAGTTTATTCCGGGGATCCAGAATCAGCTGGCAGACAATCTCTCTCGAGATCACCAGCAAGTCCACGAATGGGAAATCCACCCACAGATTCTGAACACCTACTTCACACTCTGGGGAACACCACAAATAGACTTATTTGCAACAAAAGAGAACGCAAAATGCCAAAACTTCGCGTCCAGATACCCACACAAGCAATCCCAAGGCAATGCCCTATGGATGAACTGGTCAGGAATATTTGCTTACGCTTTTCCTCCTCTCCCTCTCCTTCCTTACCTAGTAAACAAATTGAGTCAAAACAAACTCAAACTCATTTTAATAGCACCAACTTGGGCAAGACAACCCTGGTACACAACACTGCTAGATCTGTCTGTAGTACCACACATCAAACTGCCCAACAAACCAGATCTGTTAACGCAACACAACCAACAGATCAGACACCCGGACCCAGCATCGCTGAATCTAGCAATCTGGCTCCTGAAATCCTAGAATTCGGACACTTACAACTTAGCCAAGAGTGTATGGAAGTCATAAAGCAGGCCAGAAGGCCATCCACTAGACACTGCTACGCAAGTAAGTGGAAAAGATTTGTTTGGTACTGCCATCATAATCAGATACAACCACTAGACGCAACTCCAAAACATATAGTAAATTACTTGCTCCATTTACAAAAAGCAAAGCTAGCCTTCTCTTCTATTAAAATACACCTTGCAGCAATATCTGCATACCTGCAAACTACCTATTCAACTTCCTTGTATAGGATACCAGTTATCAAAGCATTCATAGAAGGGCTTAAAAGAATTATACCACCAAGAACACCACCTGTTCCTTCATGGAACCTAAACGTGGTTCTAACAAGACTCATGGGCCCACCTTTCGAACCCATGCACTCTTGCGGAATACAATTCCTAACCTGGAAAGTTGCCTTTCTCATCGCCATTACATCTCTAAGAAGAGTAAGTGAAATTCAAGCGTTCACAACACAAGAGCCTTTTATACAAATACATAAAAATAAGGTCGTCCTACGACCTAATCCAAAATTTTTACCAAAAGTTATTTCACCATTCCATCTAAATCAAACGGTAGAACTACCAGTTTTTTTCCCACAGCCAGATTCTGTGGCTGAAAGAGCACTACATACATTAGATGTCAAGAGAGCATTAATGTACTACATTGACAGAACAAAAAACATCAGAAAAACTAAACAGCTATTTATTGCATTCCAAAAACCTCATGCAGGTAACCCAATATCAAAACAAGGTATAGCCAGATGGATAGTTAAATGCATCCAAATCTGCTACCTTAAAGCAAAAAGACAACTGCCCATTACTCCCAGGGCACATTCAACAAGGAAAAAAGGTGCTTCAATGGCCTTTTTAGGAAACATCCCAATGCAGGAAATATGTAAGGCAGCCACTTGGTCTACGCCTCACACATTCACCAAACACTACTGTATAGATGTGCTATCCGCACAACAAGCTACAGTAGGTCAAGCTGTATTAAGAACTCTATTTCAGACAACTTCTACTCCTACAGGCTAAACCACCGCTTATGGGGAACTAACTGCTTACTAGTCTATGCATACCATGTGTATCTACAGCGACAGATGCCATCGAACTGAAAATGTCACTTACCCAGTGTACATCTGTTCGTGGCATCAGTCGCTGAGATTCACATGGACCCACCCACCTCCCCGGAAGCCTGTAGCAGTTCAGAAGTTACCTTCAATTTTGTACATTTGTATATATATTATTTAATCCTTTAATAGGTACATACTTACATTTTTCATTGCGCGGGCACTATTACTATAGTACAACTCCTACCTCACCCTCTGCGGGGAAAACAATCGAAGATGGAGTCGACGCCCATGCGCAATGAGCACAGAAGGAGGAGTCACTCGGTCCCGTGACTCGAAAACACTTCTTCGAAGAAAAACAACTTGTAACACTCCGACCCAACACCAGATGGCGAGCTCATGCATACCATGTGAATCTCAGCGACTGATGCCACGAACAGATGTACACTGGGTAAGTGACATTTTCATTCTTGAACAATATATTCAAGATGCTAGGAGCAAGAAGGGACAGCCATCCTGGGGGCCTTCTGGGTGAGTGTCCTGTAAACTGAAATGTAGAATAGAACACCTGGGAGTAGTAATACTGACATCCAGCATGTGGTGATTTGGCTGTTGTAGGAAAGTACCATCTTGCCTGGCATGTTACCCCCATTTTTCACTGTATATATGTTGTTTTAGTTGTATGTGTCACTGGGACCCTGTCATCCAGGGCCCCAGTGCTCATAAGTGTGCCTGAATGTGTTACCTGTGTAGTGACTAACTGTCTCACTGAGGCTCTGCTAATCAGAACCTCAGTGGTTATGCTCTCTCATTTCTTTCCAAATTGTCACTAACAGGCTAGTGACCAATTTTACCAATTTACATTGGCTTACTGAAACACCCTTATAATTCCCTAGTATATGGTACTGAAGTACCCAGGGTATTGGGGTTCCAGGAGATCCCTATGGGCTGCAGCATTTCTTTTGCCACCCATAGGGAGCTCTGACAATTCTTACACAGGCCTGCCACTGCAGCCTGAGTGAAATAACGTCCACGTTATTTCACAGCCATTTTACACTGCACTTAAGTAACTTATAAGTCACCTATATGTCTAACCTTTACCTGGTAAAGGTTAGGTGCAAAGTTACTTAGTGTGAGGGCACCCTGGCACTAGCCAAGGTGCCCCCACATTGTTCAGGGCCAATTCCCCGGACTTTGTGAGTGCGGGACACCATTACATGCGTGCACTACATATAGGTCACTACCTATATGTAGCTTCACAATGGTAACTCCGAATATGGCCATGTAATATGTCTATGATCATGGACTTGCCCCCTCTATACCATCCTGGCATAGTTGGCACAATCCCATGATCCCAGTGGTCTGTAGCACAGACCCTGGTACTGCCAAACTGCCTTTCCAGGGGTTTCACTGCAGCTGCTGCTGCTGCCAACCCCTCAGACAGGCTTCTGCCCTCCTGGGGTCCAGCCAGGCCTGGCCCAGGATGGCAGAACAAAGGACTTCCTCTGAGAGAGGGTGTTACACCCTCTCCCTTTGGAAAATGGTGTGAAGGCAGGGGAGGAGTAGCCTCCCCCAGCCTCTGGAAATGCTTTCATGGGCACATTTGGTGCCCATTTCTGCATAAGCCAGTCTACACCGGTTCAGGGACCCCTTAACCCTGCTCTGGCGCGAAACTGGACAAAGGAAAGGGGAGTGACCACTCCCCTGACCTGTACCTCCCCTGGGAGGTGCCCAGAGCTCCTCCAGTGTGCTCCAGACCTCTGCCATCTTGGAAACAGAGGTGCTGCTGGCACACTGGACTGCTCTGAGTGGCCAGTGCCACCAGGTGACGTCAGAGACTCCTTCTGATAGGCTCCTTCAGGTGTTGCTAGCCTATCCTCTCTCCTAGGTAGCCAAACCCTCTTTTCTGGCTATTTAGGGTCTCTGTCTCTTGGGATTCCTTAGATAACGAATGCAAGAGCTCATCCGAGTTCCTCTGCATCTCTCTCTTCACCTTCTGCCAAGGAATCGACTGCTGACCGCGCTGGAAGCCTGCAAAACTGCAACATAGTAGCAAAGACGACTACTGCAACTCTGTAACGCTGATCCTGCCGCCTTCTCGACTGTTTTCCTGGTGGTGCATGCTGTGGGGGTAGTCAGCCTCCTCTCTGCACTAGAAGCTCCGAAGAAATCTCCCGTGGGTCGACGCAATCGTCCCCCTGCAACCGCAGGCACCAAAGAACTGCATCACCGGTCCCCTGGGTCTCCTCTCAGCACGACGAGCGAGGTCCCTTGAATCCAGCAACTCTGTCCAAGTGACTCCCACAGTCCAGTGACTCTTCAGTCCAAGTTTGGTGGAGGTAAGACCTTGCCTCCCCACGCCAGACTGCATTGCTGGGAACCGCGACTTTTGCAGCTACTCCGGCCTCCGTGCACTTCCGGCGGAAATCCTTTGTGCACAGTCCAGCCTGGGTCCACGGCACTCTAACCTGCATTGCACGACCTCCTAAGTTGTTCTCCGGCGACGTGGGACTCCTTTGTGCGACTTCGGGTGAGCACCGTTTCACGCATCCTCGTAGTGCCTGTTTCTGGCACTTCTCCGGGTGCTACCTGCTGCTGAGAGGGCTCCTTGTCTTGCTCGACGTCCCCTCTGTCTCCTGACGCAATTTGCGACATCCTGGTCCCTCCTGGGCCACAGCAGCGTCCAAAAACCCTTACCGCACGATTTGCAGCTAGCAAGGCTTGTTGGCGGTCTTTCGGCGGGAAAACACTTCTGCACGACTCTCCACGGCGTGAGGGATCCGTCCTCCAAAGGGGAAGTCTCTAGCCCTTGTCGTTCCTGCAGAAACCTAAGCTTCTACAGTCCAGTAGCAGCTTCTTTGCACCCGCAGCTGGCATTTCCTGGGCATCTGCCCATCTCCGACTTGCTTGTGACTTTTGGACTTGGTCCCCTTGTATCACAGGTACCCTCGACTGGAAATCCATTGTTGTTGCATTGCTGGTTTGTGTCTTTCCTGCAGAATTCCCCTATCACGACTTCTATGTCCTTTGGGGAACTTTAGTGCACTTTGCACTCACTTTTCAGGGTCTTGGGGTGGGCTATTTTTCTAACCCTTACTATTTTCTAATAGTCCCAGCGACCCTCTACAAGGTCACATAGGTTTGGGGTCCATTCGTGGTTCGCATTCCACTTTTGGAGTATATGGTTTGTGTTGCCCCTATCCCTATGTGTCTCCATTGCATCCTATTGTAACTATACATTGTTTGCACTGTTTTCTAATACTATTACTGCATATTTTGGTATTGTGTATATATATCTTGTGTATATTTGCTATCCTCATACTGAGGGTACACTCTGAGATACTTTGGCATATTGTCATAAAAATAAAGTACCTTTATTTTTAGTATACCTGTGTATTGTGTTTTCTTATGATATTGTGCATATGACACTAAGTGGTACTGTAGGAGCTTCACTCGTCTCCTAGTTCAGCCTAAGCTGCTCTGCTAAGCTACCATTATCTATCAGCCTATGCTGCTAGACACCCTATACACTAATAAGGGATAACTGGGCCTGGTGCAAGGTGCAAGTACCCCTAGGTACTCACTACAAGCCAGTCCAGCCTCCTACAGCTGTCAGGTACAGAATATAGATTGGTAGACATACTGAGCATTTATATCCCCACGGGATGGTCAACAACAGTCCAGGGGATATGGGAACATTTTGTCTCCTATATCCCCTTCGCTGCCAGGCCTTTTTCCCCCCTCCTGTGCCGAGCCTTTTTTTGGCTATTTGGGGCAGTTCGCGCTTAGGCCCTCATAACTTTTTGTTCACATAAGCTACCCACGCCAAATTTGCGTCCTTTTTTTCCAACATCCTAGGGATTCTAGAGGTACCAAGACTTTGTGGGTTCCCCTGAAGGAGACGAAGAAATTAGGCAAAATACAGTGACAATTTAGTTGTTTTCAAAAAAATGGGAAAAAGGGCTGCAGAAGGCAGCTTGTGTTTTTTTCCCTGAAAATGGCATCAACAAAGGGTTTGCGGTGGCAAGATCACCATCTTCCCAACTTTCAGAAACAGGCAGACTTGAATTGGAAAACCCAATTTTTCAATACAATTTTGACATTTTACTGGGACATACCCCATTTTTACTATTTTTTGTGCTTTCAGCCTCCTTCCAGTTAGTGACCGAAATGGGTGAGAAACCAATGCTGGATCCCAGAAAGCTAAACATTTCTGAAAAGTAGACACAATTCTGAATTCAGCAAGGGGTCATTTGTGTACATCCTACAAGTGTTTCCTACAGAAAATAACAGCTGAAATAAAGAAATATTGAAATTGAGGTGAAAGAACAGCCATTTTTCTCCACGTTTTACTCAGTAACTTTTTCCTGCGATGTCAGATTTTTTAAAGCAATATACCGTTACGTCAGTTGGACTCTTCTGGTTGCGGGGATATATAGGGCTTGTAGGTTCATCAAGAACTCTAGGTACCCAGAGCCATTAAATGAGCTGCACCTTGCAATGGGTTTTTATTCTATACCGGGTATACAGCAATTTATTTGCTGAAATATAAAAAGTGAAAAATAGGTATCAAGAAAACCTTTGTATTTCCAAAATGACCACAAGATAAGGTGTTGAGAAGCAGTGGTTATTTGCACATCTCTGAATTCCGAGGTGCCTATACTAGCATGTGAATTACAGGGCATTTTTTCAAATAGACGTCTTTTTTTACACACTGCCTTACATTTGGAAGGAAAAAATGTAGAGAAAGACAAGGGGCAATAACACTTGTTTTGCTATTCTATGTTCCCCCACGTTTCCCGATGAAAATGGTACCTCACTTGTGTGGATAGGCCTAGCGCCCACGAAAGGAAATGGCTCAAAACACAAAGTGGACACATCACATTTTTTCACAGAAAACAGAGGTGTTTTTTGCAAAGTGCCTACCTGTGGATTTTGGCCTCTAGCTCAGTCGGCACCTGGGAAACCTAGCAAACCAGCGCATCTCTGAAAACTAGACACCTAGGGGAATCCAAGATGGGGTTGTAGTGTAGCCATTTTTAATGTAGCTTTCTGCACGTTTGTTTAATGTATTAGGCCTCTGTGCACTTTGCCCTAGATGCATTTTATTTAGCCTTGCACTGCTTTTTTACAATAACCAGTTTCACAGTCTTGTTTTATTTTCTTCTATCACACTGTTTAGCTTACTTCAGCACTGAAGTTCTCAAACAATACATTCTTGCTCGCTCTGTGCTTCAGTCAAGGATACAGTCTGGTACATTGCTGATAGACGTGGTAGAAGTTTAGTCTATAGGGTTCGTAGAAAGTACACATTCTTACGTAGGGACTTTTCTTAGAACATCGGCGTGTTAGTTATAAAAACACTTCCTAGTCCTGGTACACGTGCGAGGGAGATTCTGACCAGGAACCCACAACTAGATGCTGACTGCCCTGTTCCAGATGCTGATCCCGATCACAGACCTTTGCTCAGGTATGAGGGTCAATGTCCTCCCGGGGGAACCTGAAAGGCAGGCTTAGAGTTTAACATGCTGTGCTCAAAATATAACTTAGAGAGAGAACGTAATCTAGTTGCACTATGATAGCATTATTCTTATGTTTCACTCTCCTCGTTACTATTTCAATCCTACTGTGTTGTATGGTTCTGGTTATTGCGGCTCATGCCTTGTTATCTAAAATGCAGTTGTTTTACTAAACCAATCTTTAAAACTCAAACTGCCTTTGTCATTTATATTATGAGACCACACTGTGTACGAGAGAACTGGTTGGGACCTTAGTGACCACGACTTCCCTGGAAAGCACTAAGATGTCATGCGCTCAGCTGCCCAATTGTCTCTTCCCTTTGGGAGAGATAAGGCACTGCTAGTTAGCCGGAGCTCAACCCGGATTTGGGGTGACAAGGGTCCTTCGCCGTGGGTCAGACTTAGTCCCCCCCACTGTGAACGATCTTGCCGCCCAAAAATCCAGTAGTCTCATTAGGATAATGAGAGCCTACGCGACAGGGTGACTTGTGGGGCTCTGACCAGGGTCTGTTACCCAGAATCCTTTGCAAACCTCAAAATTTGACCAAAAAAACACTTTTTCCTCTCATTTCGGTTCTGGAATCTGAGAGGAGCCACAAATGTTCTTCCACCCAGCGTTCCCCCAAGTCTCCTGATAAAAAAGGTACCTCACTGGTGTGGGTAGGCCTAGCTCCCACGAAAGGAAATGGCCCAAAACACAACGTGGAGACATCACATTTTTTCACAGAAAACAGAGGTGTTTTTTCCAAAGTGCCTACCTGTGGATTTTGACACCCCTGGGGAGTGACCCTTGCCTACGGGGTCGCTCCCCCTGCGTGAGATTGCGCAAAAAAAAAGATCCCCCGGTGCCTAGTTGTTTCTGCCCCCCTTGGGGGCAGATTGACCTAAAATCGGCCGATCTGCCCCCAAGGGGGGCAGAAATGGTCTAAATACAATTTGCCCCCCAGGGGAGCGACCCTTGCCTAATGGGTCGCTCCCCATCTCTAAAAAGAAAAAAAAAAAAAACACAAAAAATAATTTGCCCTGGCGCCTAGAGTTTTCTGCCCCCCCTAGGGGCAGGTCCGCCTAATAAAAACAGGCCGATCTGTCCCCCGGGGGGGCAGAAATGGCCTAAAAGAAATTTACCCCCCTGGAGAGCGACCCTTGCCTACGGGGTCGCTCCCCTTGCGTAACAGCGCAAAAAAAAGATCCCTGGTGCCTAGTGGTTTCTGCCCCCCTTGGGGGCAGATTGACCTAAAATCGGCCGAAATGCCCCCAGAGGGTGCAGAAATGGCCTAAATACAATTTGCCCCGCCAGGGGAACAACCCTTGCCTAAGGGCTCGCTCCCCATCTGTAAAACAACAACAAAACAAAAAAAGCCCCGGTGCCTAGTGGTTTCTGCCTCCCTTGGGGGCAGATCGGCCTAATTAAAATAGGCTGATCTGCCCCCCAGGGGGGCAGAAATGGGCTAAAATAAGTTTGCCCCACAGGGGAACAACCCTTGCCTAATGGGTCGCTCCCCTTGCGTGGAATTGATGAAAAAAAAAAAAAACTCCCTGGTGTCTAGTGGTTTCTGTCCCCCTTGGGGGCAGATTGGCCTCATAAAAATAGGCCAATCTGCCTCCAAGGGTGGCAGAAATGGCCTAAATATAATTTGCCCCCTAGGGAGCGACCCTTGCCTAAGGGGTCGCTCCCCACCTCTAAAAAAACAAAAACAAAACAAAAATAAATAAATGATCCATGGTGCCTAGAGGTTTCTGCGGCAGAAAAGGCCTTAAAAAAAATGCCCCCCCGGGAGTGACCCTTGCCCAAGGGGTCGATCCCTCATGCCAATTTCCTTTTGTAATAAAAATCCCTGGTGTCTAGTGGGCATTTCAAAAGCTGGATTGCTTTACAATCCGGCTTTTGAAATGCTCAGAGAGACTTCAAAGGGAAGGAAATTCCTTTCCTTCCCTTTGAAGCCTCTCCGGCCTCCTCCCTGTGATCGGAAGAGAAATGCTTTGCATTTCTCTTCCGATCGCGCTGGAAGCTGAGCTTCCACCGCGATGGGAGGAGGCCTCTGTGATTGTTAGCGTGCAACCGCCCTTCCCCTTCCATCCCTGCCTTGGGGGGGTGGGGGGTGGGGACCCCACAGAGGGAGCGCTAGGCTCTGTGCCCAGGACGTAATGGTTATGTCCTGGGCACACGAGCACTGTGCCTCAGGACGTAACCATTACGTCCTGGGCACAGAAGGGGATATTGAGAGTGCCAAGGAGGCGGTGGCTAACTGGAAGCTACTGAAGGAGGGGAAAATAGGGAAGTATCGGCTTCAGATATGTGATGATTTTAATACTTAACTATCTGAGGTGATTATTAACAATGAGATCCTAATGCAAGATCGCTGACAGGCTAACCCTGAAACAGCTTTGGTTAACTTTAAATCATGGAAGAAAGGGAATGTGTTCTCTGATCTTTTGATAAACGGTTGTCTACGGTTTAGTAATGGCCCTACCTCCTCAGATAGCACTGCCATGACGACATTCGGGAAAGGGAGAAGCCCAACACTAATTGATTATATTCTAATCAATATAGAAGAGTGGGAATGTGTATATGATTCAACTATGGTAAGATGGGTGACGAGTGATCATGATCCTGTGGTACTCTGTTTAAAACTTTGCTAAGGGTGGCCTGCTAATGCGGATAAGTCTTGTGGGGTTATTTTTGGCCCAGTGATTACTCCATCCAACAGTAGAAGGGGAATAGGATGGAGTACTGAGAAATATCAACATGGTCTCCCTCTCCTCGAAGATGTAATGGACAGATTTGGCTCTATAATTATGGATTCTTTGTGTACCTATAATGAGAACGTTTTGGTAGCTTGGTGAAGGAGCTGATGGCTCTGTGGTCTAGGTCTTCGAGAAGTAATATCATGGGCTCTAAGGGAGGGATACGAAGTGCCAGGGCCAGTAGGTTTGATGATGAATGTTACAAAATGAAGAAAGATGTTTCTGCAGTTCTGGTCCGGCGCCACTCTGGCAATGAGTGTGAATTACTGTTCCAGGAGTGTCGGGGAAAGTACAAGGTCCCCTTAAAAACTAAGAAATTGTTGCATCAGTTGACACTTTTGGAGGAATTGAGGGTGGCCTCTCACGGGAAAGATACTAGGAGGTTTTGGGAGTTGGTTAGATGGGTCAAGAAGGTAGTAGTAAATAGTGTAGAAACCCTTATCGGCCCAGTGGTGTGGACTAGGCATTTCAGTTCTTTATATTGTACCAATCCCATAGTTTAGCCTGGTTTCTATTCACCCCAGGAGAGTGCTCGCACTGATCCCAATGGTCCCTGAGGTTGAAAGAGCACTAAAAGAAATGAATAGACACAATGTTCTAGGCCCTGATTTAGTTCCTATTGATATTTTTTTTTGTGAGGAGCCCCGCTGGTGGGCCGGTATTGTTACTAAGGTGTTTAATGCTGCATTAGACAGCTGTGCCATTCCCCTTCCTGGTGCTCTGCCATTAATGTGCCCATCTTCAAGAAGGGAGACTGAGATAGCCCATTTAACTATCACCCGATCTCCCGTCTTGACGGGCGGGGAAAGGCTAGATGGATGCTCATAACATCTTGCCCAAGGTCCTAGCTGGCTTTCGGTCATGAATAGGGACCATTGATCAGGCTCCATATGATTGCTTACAAATTTACAATAGTTAGGAAGTCATCTCTGTATCTCATATTTTTTTTAGATTTGACAGCAACTTTGGATTTAGTGGACAGAGAGAAGCTATGGAGGTCAGAGTAGATCCATCATTGGTAACGGCTATAATCGCCATCCACACTAGTAAAACGGCCAGAGTTAGATACAGCCCTGGTGGGGGAATGTACTGAACCTTTTCCAGTTGTGACAGGGGGCACCCGGCAAGGGTGTGTGTTGACACCTTTGCTTTTTAGTCTTTTCTAGAATGACACAGCAGAATACCCGATGGAGGACCCTTTAGATGTCCCCATTATAGCTGAAAAAAGGGTGCCATCGCTACTTTATGCGGATGACACGGTATTAATGGCACGAACAGAGAACGCCACCCATAGGCTTCTACAGTGCTTTGGGGAATACTGCACTAGGAAGTCATTGACTATCAATGGTAGCAAAACAAAGAGTATGGCACTCAGGCAGTCCCCCAATTTCAAGCAGGTTCCTACGATTGAGGATGTCCCCTTAGAAATCGTTAAGCAGTTTGACTACCTAGGTATCTGTTTCTCTGGGAAATTACAATGAAGTAACTAGGTGCAGTAGGCAGCTCTAGTCGTGTGACAAATGGCTGGTGTGGTACTGCAATTTAAGTGCAAAGCTGGTGCCAGAAGCGTTAGTATTATTTTGCAAATCTATTGGCATAGGGCAGTGGCGGCTGCACTCTATGGGGCAGAACTGTGGGGGTTTGTGAATGTGCTATTACTCCAAGTGGCTGAAAATAACTTCCTTAAAGTCCTTCTCAGGTTGGGGCCAGGTACCACTTTATAGGGAGCTACATTTTACTGCAATCTCTGAAACTGCAGCAGCGCTAAGACCAGTCCTCTGTTGGGTCAGGTTGATAAGAAATCCTAAGGCTGCAGTTTATTTGGATACTCTAGAAGATGCTTCCGATAAAAATTAGTGCAGGGCGATAACATGGTCGTCTCATGTCTAGAATATCTGAAATAACCTGCAGATAGGATCCCTATGGGCAGCCCTCAGCAGTGTCAGACAGGGCACCGCTGACCTAATTGAAGAGCGGTACCTTGGGCATATGATGATGAAGAGCCTGGAGTTGAGGCCAAAGTCCATTGCATTCAATTATGTAGTAATACTCATAGTTCTGTGTGCACTGAGTATCTGGATGTGTTACAGCCTCAGTTAAAAAGAATGGTGTATGTAAAGTATAGGTAGGGCATCCTGCTGACCAGAGATTATTTAACCCGCATCTTCAGGCTTGCCGTGGGATCAGAATGCTGCAGCTGTAGCTTTAGTGGGATAGATAATACAACCCGCGTCCTCCTATATTGTAACAAATATGACTCTGCCTGGCGACGCTGGCTGATTACCCTCTTCAAATTTTATGAGTCAGATATGTCAAGTCGGCATTGGCACTGGGCCATGAGGTTGGATGCTCTGTATGTGGTTAACGCTGTAGCGTCGTTCCTATGGGTTGTGTGGCATTATTCAAGAGAACTGCCCTCTGTGTTAGGCATCAGTTGATCCTGATAACCTAAGAGGCCCTGTACATTTTGTGTCATGTGTGACTTACATACTTTGTCCAGACCTTCAGGGAGAAGGTTGACCACCCAAGAAGGACAGTCCATATAACCTAAGTGTCTTATTCTGTGTAGTTGCGTGGTTCGTACTCCTCATGAATTTGTTGTCTGCTTGGCGGCGATGCTATATTGTGCTTGATCGTGGGTTGATTTACATCACCAAAGTGTTTTCTTTCTGCACCTGCACTTTTATAAATCTCAAGTTCATGATTGTAATATTGGGATGCAATGCAGTGTTTTACCATGAATGCTTATTAATGCACTATGTTTAATATGTTTCTCTTTACTTTTTAACTTTAACAAAGCACATTGTATTTAAAACATTTTTAACTGTTTTAATTATTGTATGGCTGGCAGCTGAAACAAACTTGACTTTTGACTTTGTGTCACAACATTAGGTTTTACAGTTCTTTTAGGTAAAGATTGTCACACCATTGGGAGCATTTTTATACGTCCATGGACCTGAACACAAAGCCATGCGAGTGGAACTATTTTTGTACAGTTCATTTTGTAGTGAATAGCAATAAACAACTCATTTATAAATTCCAGCTGAAGTTGCAGTAGTAACCTAGGAGAGTGTAACGTTAAAAAACATGAGTGTTCTTTTTTTGGCTTTCTAAATGTCAGCAAGAAGCCAGCAAGCATTGATTGATAGAATTTCTCCAGTATTGTATTTTCCAAAGATACACACGATTGAATCTTTCCCAGTTGTCATGGTGAGAGTCTCATACTAACATCACAAAATAAAATGATGGACAGAGTGTTGAAACTTTTCAAACACTCACCCCCAGTCAGAGATATGCTTTTAATCCATTGTTATTTTGCTCGCCATGTCAGCCCAACCATATGCAAATCAGTCTTGACCCTGATCCCCATGGGGACAGTCTAGCCAGAACTGCCAAGCCAGGTCCTCCCTGGACCAGAAACAAGCACCCTGGGACCAGTTTCGGAATATCACCCCTCATCAGCCAGGCTAGCTTTAATACAGTGTTGCAGTGAGCAAGGAACCCATGTCTGGGCATACCCTAGACACTTAGGGTGCACATAGCAACATCACAAGCTATTGGGTAATACTCCAAAACCGGTCCCAGGTGCTTGTTTCCAGTCCAGAGAGGACCTGCTCTGGTGGTTTGAGCTGGACTGTTCCCAGGGCGAGCCGGGTCAAGACCGATTTGCATATGGGATATGGCTGAGTCCAAACTGGGGTGCATGGTGAGAAAAAGAACAGTGGATTAAACCCAGATCTGTGACTGGGGCTAAGTGTTTGAAAAGTTTCAGCACTCCGTCCATCATCCTTTTGTGTTGCAGGAACATTACAGTACCTACAGTAACAGAAAATAAAAGCAGTGGTAGCACATAAGCATTATAAAACACATTGAGAACAATAGACCTTGATAGCCAATCTCCATTGTTTTAATGCGTCCAGACTTCAACCAGTCAGATTAGAGACCCTGAATCACTCATCCCCCTGCAGAGCCAACATAACTTAGATTTCTTTCGCACGTCATGTGTTCGGGAGTCTCCCTGAGCTTTGCTCAGTAACACTGTTATTGCTGTCAACTTTTGACCTGTCAACTCTCCATTTTACTTCTTGGCTGTTAGAAATTGGATCTCTGTTTGGCAGTCAGTTTTTGTAGCTTGGCCCAAGCAGTCAGGTTTATCTTAGAGGTAATGTGTAAAGTATTTATACCAACACACACAGTAACACTGTGAAAACACCACAATAGCCAATACTTATCTGAGTAAAACAAGACCAGAATGACAAAAATCCAACATACACAAGCAAAGATACGAATTTTCAAATATTATCCTTCATTATAGCACTTAGAAACACAATAGCTCCAACTTGGGCTATCACAGAGTCGTTGATGGACTCGTTCCCAACAATCTGACGCCACCCGCAGGGAGGGCGGCACCGGTCACGGAGTCGCACAGACTCCCAGGTACAGTACCTTTAGTAACGAGGAAGCAAGCCGGTGCACGGAGACGGAGAGGTGAGGCGTCGCGGGATCTGGTGTGGCTTTGGTTCCTTACTGCAGAGCAGGGGAGGTGATGCGGCATCAGTGCGAGGTTTAGTTCCTGACAATGCGGCAGGGTCAAAACACGATGGGCGACCTCTCTGGGTTGCGGTCCTTCCACAGGGCTACAGGGTTCGCGACTGAGCTGGGTGTCACGGATGGTGCCTCAGGACTCACAGAGCCGCGGGACATCAGCGGGGCTGTGGCAGCGTCAGGCCTGCGGCGTCTGACGTACTCCAACAGGGACCACAGCTTACGGGTCTGGTGGAGTCGGGCAGTGGTGTTGGTCCTAGAATCATCCGAAGTCAGGGGAACTAGGTCTTCATGTTTTTAGACCAGTTTTCAATCCCAAGGACCCAGAAACTGGAATAGGCACCACCTGGCTAGATAGGATCCACAGCAAACGAACCCAGACGCTGGTAGGTGATGTCTTCGATGTTCCTGAGACTTCTTCACAGGAGTCCAGCTTAGTCCAAGCCCTTGAAGAAACTTCACAAGCAGGATACACAGCAAAGTGTACAGTCTTTGTCCTCTCTAAGGCATGAGCAGCAAATGCAGGCCAACCCAGTAAAGCACACACAGCAAAAGGGCAGTACTCTTCCTCCAGCTCTTCTCCTAGGCAGAGATTCCTTTTGATCCAGAAGTGCTCTAAATCTCTGGGGTTTTGGGTTTATTACTTCTACCTTTGAAGTAGGCAAACTTCAAAGGAAAGTCTCTTTTGTTCACAAGAGCCTGCCTCGCCCAGGCCTGGCTTCAGACACACTCCACTGGGCTGGGGTCTGCATTTTGTGAGGACAGACACAGCCCTTTCAAGTGCAGGTGTCAGCTCCTCCCTTCCACTCTAGCCCAGGAAAACCCATCAGGATATGCAGGACACACCTCGGCTCCCTTGGTGTCACTGTCTAGAGGGATTTCAAGAACAGCCCAACTGTCAGTCTGACCCAGACGTGGATTCCTCAGGTAGGCAGAGGCACAGAATGGTTAAGCAAGAAAATACCCACTTTCTAAAAGTTCAGAGACCCCAAACTTCAGATCTCTATCTGCTCCCAAGGAGATTACACTTTACAGCTATTTCAAGGCAATCCCCCATGTTAACCTAAGGGAGAGATAGGTCTTGCAATAGTGAAATCCGAAATTGGCAGTATTTCACTATCATGACATGTAAAACACACCAGTACATGGCCTACCTTTTAAATATGCTGCGCCCTGCCCGTGGGGCTACCTAGTGCCTACCTTACATGTAGTAAAAGGGAAGGTTTGGGCCTGGCAAGTGGGTACAGGTCGAATTGGCAGTTTAAAACTGCACACACTCACACTGCAGTGGCAGGTCTGAGACATGTTTGCAGGGCTACTCATTTACGTGGCACAGTCAGTGCCCACTAGTAGCATTTGATTTACAGGCCCTTGTGACCTCTAGTGCATTTTACTAGGTACTCACTAGTAAATCATATATGCCAGTCAGAGATAACCATTCATAATCACAATATACACAGGGAGCACTTGCACTTTCACACTGGTCAGCAGTGGTAAAGTGACCCGAGTACCAAAAACCTGCAAAAACTAAGTCCAGCTCCCAGGCAAAAATACAGGAAACAGAGACAAAAAGACAGGGGAAACAATGCCAAGGAAGCCAGGTCTAACATTGACCTTCAAGCAACATCTGAGGTACAGTCTGTTGGAAGTCCCCTATTTCTAACATATCTGAGGTATCCAAAAAAGGCTGTTCAGGTCTTGTAAATCCTTTGGGAAGCCAAAACCTTTGTCTAAAGACTCCCCACAAGGAGTGTCTTTATTGCTTGTACCCTCAGTACAAACCAAAAGAGTGCAAGCATTGTTGCACTTTCTCCGCCAAAATCTTTAAAGACTGTGGGGCCATGCTCCTCCTTTGGCTTGAGAAGAAAAAGGTGCTAAATGACTAACTCTGAGAGTGAGGAAAGGGGTCATTCTTCCTCAAGGAGCCACAATGGAGAGGGCTTTTCTTCATCTAAAAAGGAATCTAAAAAGGTGAAACCCCTTGGCAAAGATTCCAGTGCTGAGAGGCCTTCAAGTAAGGAGTCTGCCGAGCGTTTACTCTCTCACAGAACTGCTTCATCCTCACCTTCTTCAGTTTCTGTCACACTCTTTAAGGAACGTTCTACGAAGAAGATCTGTCAGTTGACGCACCCGCCATCAAGAAACATCCCCTTAATGGTAAAATAGATGACAGGGAAGACGTCATCTCGCACATTCCCTTCAGTGCCGGTAACAGTGGCAGCATCAACAATTTAAACAAGCAGGACAATGATGACAAAAACATCATCGATGAAAACACTGAGGACTACTTCATTGTCATCGACGAGACCGTTGTCTACGTCAGAAATATCGAAGTTTGCCTCCAGAATACCTTACCAACAGAATAGGTACAAACATTATTCCCAGCAGGGGTATTGCTCACAATACCCATCACAGCAGCCATACAGAGAGCTGGTATCATCTGCCTATTCTCATCAGTCATCACAAAGATGTCCTTTGGTTGAAGGAAAAATCACAGGGTCGTTCTAGATGCCAGTGTTGTTTCCCAGGCACCAGTCACCTCAGTCCCACACCAATTTGGAAATCAATTTGGCAAGCACTATCAATTCAAAGTACTACTCTTTGGAGTAATAGCTGCACCAAGGGTATTCACAAAATGTCTAGCAGTAGTTGCGGCATACTACATAAGCCAGTACATACATGTATTCCCTTATCTGGATGACTGGTTAATAAAAGCCAGCACAATTCAAAACTGTCAACAGCACACACAATAGATACCCTACACAAATTAGGGTTTGCAATCAAATACAAGAAATCTCATCTTCAGCAAGCACAAATTCAATCTTAACTAGGAGCGATTCTGAACACTCAGTCTGCATTAGCTTATCCAAATTCACAACTAATCCAACCGTTTCACACACTCCTATCTCAATTGCAGGTCAATCGAACTTACACAGTAAGGTTTGTCATGAGGTTATTGGGAATGATGGCATCATGCATAGCAATAGTGCCCAATGCACGTCTAAGCATGAGACCACTGCAACAGTGTCTCTCCCAACAATGGTCTCAGAAACAGGGTCAAGTACAGGATCTATTGTTGTTGGACCGCCAAACTTACAAATCTCTGCAATGATGGAATCACAGCAACTTATCATAAGGGTGGCCATTTCAGGACCCTGTGCCACAAACCATAATCACCACAGAGGCATCAGTGACAGGTTGGGGAGCCCATCTCAACAATCTTACAATACAGGGGGAATGGGACTCAATCCAGCAGACTTTGCACATAAACCACTTGGAATTGCTGGCAGTGTTCTTAGCCATCAAAGCATTCCAACACAGATCATACACAAAACAGTCTTAATAAGGACAGACAACATGTCAACAATGTATTATCTGCAAAAATGGGTGGGGCACACTGATCCCAATTGTCCCTTCTAGCACAAACAATTTGGAAATGGCAATTCACAATCACATTCACCCACTAACAAATACATCCCAGGAATACACAACCAGCTAGCAGATCTCTTAAGCAGGACGCAGCAACAAATACACAAATGGGAGATTCACCCACAGTTAATTCAGTTTTACTTTCAGATGAGGGGAACACGAAACATAGACCTTTTTACCAACAAGCGAAAACCCAAAGTGCCAAAACTTTGCGTCCAGATAGCCACACCCTTACTCCAAGGACAATGCTCTATGGATCAGTTGGTCAGGGATATTTGCTTACGCTTTTCCCTCTCCCCCATTAATTCCATTTCTGGTCAACAAGATCCGTCACACTTCCCTCACTATGATAATCATAGCTCCCATGTGGACACGTCAACAGTGGTACACAAGACTATTGGATCTGTTGGTAGTACCACATCACAAACTCCAGACCAGACCTATTGACTCAAAACACAGGTCAGATCAGGCATCCCAATCCTAGTATGCCAAACCTGGCGATTTGGCTTCTGAGGTCATAGAATTTGGATATCTACAGCTTCCATCAGAATGTATGGACGTTCTAAAACAAGCACTTAAACCTACAACCAGGCAGTGCTACGCAAATAAATGGAAGCATTTTGTATATTACTGCCAAACTAAAAACACTGACCCACTTTAAAGCATCAGTACAGGATATTGTATGTTATTTGCTTCATTTACAGAAAGCAAATCTTGCATATTCATCTATTAAAATTCATTTAACAGCAATATCAGCCTACCTCCAAAACAGACAACATACCTCTCTATTTAGAATTCCTATCATAAAAGCTTTTATGGAAGGTCTTAAAAGAGTTATTCCACCTACTGCTTCACCAGCTCCTGCATGGAATCTAAACATTGTACTCACAAGACTAATGGGTCCACCATTTGAACCCATTCATTCTTCGCTCTTCAATTTCTCACATGGAAGGTTGCTTTCCTGGTAGCAGTTACTTCCTTCAGAAGAGTAAGTGAAATTCAAGCATTCACTGTAGAAGAACCCTTCTTCCAAGTACACAAACACAAAATAGTACTTCGCATAAATCCAACATTTTTACCCAAAGTGGTTTCACCATTTCACATTAATCAGTCAGTGGAATTGCCAGTTTTCTTTCCACCGCCAGATTAAATTGCTGAAAGAGCTCTCCACACTCTTGACCTAAAATGAGCTCTCATGGAGTATATAGACAGAACGAAAGACTTTAGAAAAGCTAAACAACTTTTTGTAGCTTTTCAACAGCCTTATAAGGGTAATCTTATTTCTAAACAAGGATTGGCCAAATAGATAGTAAACTTTATTCAAACTTGCTATCTTAAAGCTAAAAGGCAACTATTAGTAACTCCTAAAGCACATTCCACTAGAAAGAAAGGAGCTTCAATAACATTCTTGGGAAATATACCAATGGCCGACATATGCAAAGCAGCCACATGGTCCACACCAACACATTTACTAAACACTACTGTGCGGATATGTTCTCGATAAACAACCAAATGTTGGTCTAGCAGTGTTTAAAACACTATTTCAAAATACTTCAACTCCTACAGGCTAGCTACTGCTCACTCAGGAGAGGGACTGGTTTTCAGTCTATGCACAGCATGTGTATCTGCAGCTACCCATGCCATCAAACGGAAAATGTCACTTAACCAGTGTACATCTGTTCGTGGCATGTAATGCTGCAGATTCACATGGGCCCTCCCTCTTCCCCTGAAGCCTGTAGCCGTTGTATTACTTTATTATGTAAGATATGTATATACATTGTATGGACATCTTTTTTACTTTCTATATGTATATCTTTACATAAGCAATTGTTCACTCCTTACTTCACCCTCCTGCGTGGAAAACAATCTAACAAAGGACTTTATACCCATGCGAGAGGAGGAGTCACTCGATCTCATGACTCCAAAAAAGCTTCTTCAAAGAAAAAAAACTTCTAACACTCCTAGACCAACACTAGATGGCGATATATGCACAACATGTGAATCTGCAGCATTACATGCCACGAACAGAGGTACACTGGGTAAGTGATATTTTCCATCTACTTTACTCAAAACCAATGCACTCTAAACCACTGCACTCTATGCCAATCTACTCATCACCCAGGGGCGGCTCCTCCATATGAGCGGAGGTAGCGTTCCCCCCCCTCCCCAGCCAGCACAAGAAGCTGCAAATCTTTCACCACGGGGATAATACGCTATGTTTATTATCCCTTTGTGGTGGAAGGGGCGGGGCCACGAGTTGAGCACCGAGGGGAGTGCACTGTGCACTCCCCTCAGAGCGCATGTGTGTTTGACCGGCCAAACATAAATGCGCTGTAGGTGCTGGGCTGGAGAAAGCCTGCACAGGCTCCCAGTCTGCCTGGGGGTGCTCTCAGCCAATCCTGACGCTGCTTTGAGCAGCGTCAGGATTGGCTGCAGGGCAGGCTGGGAGCCTGTGCCTGAGGGAGTAGACGGGGAGAGGAGCAGCACGCGAGGAGCAGGTGAGTTTTTATTTTATTTAGTTTTTTAATTAATTGTAAGACCCGCTCCCGCACCCCACCTCCCCTATTCCCCCCACCCCCACATACCCCCACCCTCTTCCTCATTAGGGAAGCGAGCCGCGACTGTTTTTACCATTGTACTTTACACCACTTCACTCTACTCCACTCTATTAAACTCTACTCCACTGTGACAGGCTACTCCACTCCACTCTACAACACTCTGTGCCACGCTACTGCACTACTCTGCTCTGTGCAACTCCCTCTAGGCTGATTCAATTCACTTTACTCCACTCTGTTCTACGACACACTACTCCACTTCAGTCCTCCACTCGATGCCACTCCACTCTAGCTCTCTACGCCACTTCACTCTGCAACACTCTACACCGCTCCATGCCATTCTCCTCTACTACACTACTCCACTCTGTGCCCCTCCACTCTACAACAATCTACTCTGTTCTTCACCACTATACAAAACTCTACTCCAAACAAGAGGTGATATCTCTACTCCATTCTACACAATACCTTCCATGCCACTCCACTGTACACCACTCCACGACACTACTCCACTCTGACAATTTATACTCCATCCTACACCTCTCAGCTCTGTGACACTCTACACTACTCATCTCTTCTCCCATCTATGATACTCTACTGCCTCCCCAACACTATGCCACTCCTCTCTACGCCACTCCACTTCATTCCATGTTACTCAACTAAACTCTACACCACTCCATGCCATTCTATGACACTTTATGCTACTCCATAACACCCCACTCTACTCCATAACACTCTACTTTACAACACACCACTCTCCATTACGCCAGTAACTTTTAGCCATGCTGAACAACTGCCAAGCTGGTGTACAACATGGCCGAAATATATTAGCAAAGGCAATAGCTCTTGCATAGACAAAACATGTTGTTTTTGCCAATGCTTGTTTTATCCTCCAGCAATCGTTGAAAAAAGAAACTACAAATCCCAGAATGCAACTTTGCTGTTGAGAATAAAAAGCAAACCGCTCAAGGTGTCACTCAATTCATTTTGATAGTTATCTATTTACATTGGCATTACTACTTTTTTCTACCTGTGGTAAAATATCACTAAAGGTATCACCGGCAAGGCCGTTTGAAAGTCAAGCACACACAAAACATGAAAATATCACACAAAAGCAGCCTGAAAACTTAACAACTATGCTAGAATACCAATAAAAATGTTTTGTTTTTTTTAAAAAAAAAGTGGCGAGTGATCTAAATAGAAAGCCACAGCTTTTGAATTGTTGTCTAAAACGCACCGAGAATTATTCTGCAAGAAGGTGAAATGACAGTGTGTTTCAGATTTTTTTCAGCAGCCACCAAAACTGAGTTAACCAGTTCTGGTTTTAGGGATGTTTAACAGAAAAGGGTTCTTAAATCTCATATTACAGGAAGATTCATATTTTCAAAATTATCAGTAGAGAAGTTATGAAACTTTATGAACGGCTTGAGAAACTTTCATCATACTTTTGATAATTAGCCTTTGGTGACCCGGAGACTAATGCAGTTGTTTCAGGACGGTAGACGTGTTGCCGTTTAGAAGTCCTGCACACATGGCAGGCGCTACATTCTGAATTATTTGGAGATTGAGAGTTTGCCAGTAGGACTGCTTTAGCGTAGTCTGCCTAACTGAGTAACAGCATTGACAGTAGTGCAATTATGCACGAAAGGATATTGAGTTTAGTTTTTAAGAAAAAGAAGCGGTTGCTAAGAATTTTATTTACAGGCAAGCCAAGTTTACGATGGGAGCCTAGGTATATCTCTGAATTTAGGACAGAGGTGTAGTTTAAAGGACTAGGATTATTTGCAGAGGTCCAAGAAAGAAGATTAGGCGAAACGCCTTTTTCAGGTATAATAAGCCATTACATTTTGGTTGGATTTAACTTAAGAACGTTATGAGACATTCCCTCTTGTTTGAACCAAAAAATCAGCTGGGCATCATCTGTGTACATGTAAAATTTAGCATCCATTCGAGACGAGTTGTGTGAGCTTGATAATGATCCAGAATTAATGTGAGATGATAGAATTTTTTACTTTTTTGAGGACCACTTCCTCCATCATTTGTGACCAACAAGACAAAGGGATACTGGTCTAAAATTGTTTGTCTGAAGGCTCAAAATTGATTTTTTTACTAATACTTTTTCAAAATTGCAATGTTCCTGCTATTGGGAACCAGGCCAGAGTTTAGCGAAGTGTTAAAAATTTGGGAAAGATCATCCATTAAGAATAGGCTAAGGTCCCAAAGCCAGCCAGATTGCTCAAGGTCAAGAGGCGAGCTAGAGGGCTGCTTGTGATTAATTACCTGGGTCAGGTCTTCTTATGAAATCAGTTATCTCTAAAAACTGACTTGGTTGGGGCTGGCTTGAGGAACAAAACAGGGGCTGGGATAGATTCAGGCATAATGATATTCCAGTTTTTTCACATAAGGCTGTAGAAGGTGAGAACTGATTAAACATTGATAAAGGAGTTTAAAGCTCTCTGACTACATGAAACAGTTTCCATAGCAAGAATTGGAGCTTGTGATTTACTTTAGTTATAATATTTGTTTTTTTGCCACTTATGTCTTTAATTTATAGTCACTATCTGTTAAAGGATGTTTAATTTTTTTGATCCAGTTGTAAGGATGTTTCTTGGCTTGCCCAGTTTCCAGTTTGAACAATGCCAGTTCAGGTGCGAACCAAGAGTTCTTTCTTGGTTTTGAGGGACTTTTTTCGAGCGTAGTGTGGTATAATATTGCTGTGGCAGCCCACGGTGAACCTATATTAGCAGTGATGGACCAGCTAACTCCCTCTTCATTCTTCTGGCTTATCAAACTTCCTCTTAGGGCTGTTGGCCCTGTCAACTTTCAATTAATTAAAACACACAAACGCAATGGGGGGGCAATGCTTCCAGTAAGTCTAACCACTGGAAATCTTTCAGGATAGCACTCCTACCCATCATTCTTTTGTCCACCATGCCACCTCAGTTTGGACCTGGCCATATGCAAATTGGTGTTGACCATGCTCCAAAACAGCCCAGCCTGAGCTACCAGGTCAAGTCTTTCCTTTAGCCAAGACCGGTTTCTCTCTAATTGGGGTTGTTTGTTTGGGTGTAACTTGGTTCCAGTGGCACAGTGAGCACGAGACCCACATCTTGGCATAACCTTTACACTTCGGGCTTTACATCAAACAGTGGCAGTTCGGGCTGGACTGCTCCTTTTGAAGCAGGACCAAAATTGATGTTCATATGGTGGGTCTCTCTCTAGAATGGTAAAGTGGGTGAAAATAATGTTATGCAATGCAGCCCAGAGTGATTGTCAGTGGCTGAGATTAATTCAGACAATCCTTCCATCACCTTGGTTTTTTTTTGCAGTAGTTGCTCTAATTGTCACGGGTATGCCCAGACTTGGGCCAGTGCTCACTGTGCCATAGGGCTCAAGATATACCTCACTGATGAGACCGAAGTAGGTCGAAACTGTTCAGGGGTTGCTTGTGTTCCCATCTGGAGGAGACCTGACCTAGCATTTTGGGTGGGGCTGTTCGTACTGTACCAGGACCAAGCCTGCTTTGCTTATGGTAGGTCTCTGTCTAGATTGGCAGAATGGGTAAAAAACAATGGTCCGGAATGCAACCCAGAGCAATTGCCAGTGGCTGAGATTCAATCAAGCATTCTTCACCTTGTCTTTGCAATAGATGCTCTAAGTGTAGTGGGTAAGCCATGTGGGTTCCGTGCTCACTGTGCCATAGGACTCAAGCTTTACTTTATTGATGAAACCTAGGTAGGTCAGAACCGGTCCGAGGTTGCCTGTGTTCTCATCTGGGCCCATATTACAGAACTGCCTCTGGGACGCAACTGGCATTTGTGCCCGCTTTGTGCATCCCCGGGGCAATGGTAGCGGAGAAAGAGTCGCAGACGCTTGTGCAGCCCTTTCTGTAATACAGATAGCGCTGGAGCACATGTAGTTCCAGTGCTATAGAGAGAAGGCATTCCCTCATTTCTATTGGGGTGTGGACCCATGCAAATGAATAAATTTGTTTGCCTCTGTGCCATATTACAGACGTGGGCTCAGAGACAAGCATGCCTTTATGAGGTGCCCTGAAAATGTGCCACCTTTTTGTAGCGCACCTTCATTGTGTGTCCTAAAGGTAGCCCTCTGGAATGGACAATGGGGGTCCCATGGATGTCCCTGGTGGATAGAGTCACATATTGCACCCCCTGCAAGGGGATCTCCTTTTCCTCTTGAAAGTGCAGGCAGGCTACCATCTGCAGAGAGAAACACAGTACACCTTTTAAACAGCTGCTCCATATTTCTCTTGATTGCCTGCTGCCTCCAGTGTTCGTAGCTGCTGTGAGGGCAGCACATTCTTCCTAATATGGCACACTTTTCCTGTTTGTGCCTGGCTCACCTGATTTAAGGACACTGTCGCACAAACAGGAAAAGAGTGCCCTATCTATCGTAGGGCCTATGGAGGAGATCTGGTCAAGCATTGTCACAAACCCTGTCAACTCCAACCTAACACTACTGTGCCATGTATAGTCTTCTTAGCATTAGTGGCCACCCGTTATCATCTGTTTAGCACTATTGACACTTCCTCCTCATACTACTAGTCTATGATCTCATGCTTACCGCAAGTCAAATACTACTTAAAACTGCTGTCTCTACCTACTCTCCCACTGCATTTGTGGACCAACCAGATTAGTTTTAAAGGGCAGTTGCAATGCAGTCTTAACACAGTTGACCCAGAGAATCTCACTTAGCGTTGTCATTCTAACTAGTCCTTCTCTGCCAATACTGATCCTGTCATATTGTTCGGGTTTTTCTTCCGAGCATACATCCAGTTTGCTCCAGACTGCTCTTGCTCAGACGCTCCCTGATTTTTGCAAAATTAATTCATAATATATTTATATATATTATATTCGTGTAGCTTAAGGAAAGTTAGTCTAATTGTAAGTGTTCATTTGAACCCAGCTTGCTCTGCATTTTTGCTATTGTAAAATTTGCTAAAAAAAAAATAAAGTCCAGTAAGACTTTCCTTCTCAGCACAAAAACAGGTCTCAAAGTGCTATTTCAGGGTATCCACTATGGAGTTTGGTATGCTGTAACATAATATCATCTTTCTGATGCTCTTGCATATAATTTTGGAAAGTGGCGGTCACTATAACCTCTGGAAGGGACATTTTTGTCCAGCTAAATGAAGAACGTGAAGTCAGTGTAAATTCAGTGAACTTTGTACGTTATTTAGGTGCTGTGTTCTGAGACAATATTCTAGTGTTATAATTGTGAAGTCTAATCTTTGTTTTTTGTTAGGTAATTCAACTGTAGGAATTAAGGCTTGCATTTAAGGACTGTCTTCATGCATGACACTTAACAAATGTATACCAGAAAAGTGGTTTCCTTTACAGCTTAGTGTAGTAGATATTATGTTCAGCACACAGATGTGACGTTGACTGCACATTAACACTTATTGAAATGCGCTGTGGTACACTTAGAGCACCTGTATACCTTTTTCAACTTCCCCAGTTGTTACACAATTTAGTAAGCTAACTATAAGTACTATGCCCCTATGTTAATGTGAATTAGCCTTGTTAGACATGCAGACTCTTCAGAGGGCAGTTTTGCAAAGCTAGTTCACCACCCCCATAAAACCCTCTTGATTTACCAAGAAGAAGATGTTTTCAAAGTGTTGAGAAGGATACTTAAAATTGAGAAGTGAATATGAATGACAACTGTTTAATACAAACTGATATTGTGCTAGCGGTTCTCAAGTTCAAATGTTGCATTCCAAGTTCTGCTATTGATTGTTTATCTAATGTCTGATACACAAACAGCTCTAGCTGGTTGGTGAGCATTATGCAGGGGCCCTGGTCAAGACATAGGGCCTGACTACGACCTTGGCAAAGGGGATTACTCCATCACAAACATGATGGATATCCTGTCCGCTGTATTAGTAGTTCCATAGGATATAAGGGAACTTGTAATACTGCGGGTTGGATATCCCTCATGTTTGTGACAGAGTAATCCCCTCCACCAAGGTTGTAATCAGGCCCATAATCTTGGGCTTCTCAATTGAGCTACTTTGAAATGATTGCCAATTTTCAGCTCACTCAAGTGACCGTGAAGCCAAACAAATCCGAATTTTATTTTAAACATTCCAAAACTGAGAAATACAAAAACAGCTAAAGTTCAAATTGTTGCCTCCTACTGGCAAATAGTACCAAAAGACATCTTGAATGAGAATTGATAAGCCCACTGTAAATTGGCCAATGACAGATCTGGTGACAGGCTCTGTGTTATTACAAACAGGTTTATGAATGGTATACACACATTTAATCCCCTTCGTAGAATATGCCTTGGTCATGAGACTTTTCCTCGCACTGTTATTCTTCACAGTCCGGGTTGTCACTATAGTCTTGCGTAGGAGTCCCAATTCATAACTCTCATACTCTGAGTTTTGTCTTCTTTAGAGATAACTGTTATCCTGTGCTCACCCTTTACCCACAGGAATTGGGTTCCTCTTGGGTTCTCAATCTCGGTACTTCTTTATTTCCTTTACGCGCTCTAGCATCTTCCACCTGGAAACAAGGACCTTTGGTTAAGAATGGTGTTGCCACACAGCCAGCCTCCTATCCCCTCTTCCATTATAAATACCTGGAAAGAAGAAGGACGTTTGGCAAGAAAGAATGCTCCTGCTTTGCCCGTCTTCATCTCTATTGATAGAAATCTGGCCCATACTGTTCTTTTTTTCTGCCTCCCCCTTTCATTGTCATTGGTGGATGTACTTTCTGTAGTGGTCTTACCCCTCCTTCCCCTCCACTGTTGGTCCTCCTCTCACGTGGCTCCGCTCAGCACAAATATCCTGGCCCCATAACGCCAACAGCCTGCGGCTTTCTCGGTGTTGTGATGTTTCCCTGCTACATAGATTATTCCAGCTCCCTGAAACCTGCCCATTCCTCCTTTTCAGGTGAGCGAGCTTTTTCTGTCCATATTAGAACAGGTGTTCCGGTGGAAAACAGGCATAAGTATTTAGTTTTTGGATGCTACAACTTAGTGTTCTCTCTTACTGATTATGTGTTTCTGTTATCCCACTATGTGTCCCTCTCCCAACCTCAGAGGTCCCTGTCTTAGACACTTCTCCCTGTGAGCTTTATTCTGGAGGTATCATAAATCCACATCCTCACAGCCACTTATTTTTGTGCTTGGTTTTAGATAGAAGTAAGGTAGAGGCAGGGCATAACAAGATAGTGGTATAGATGTGGGCCTCGCTAGTGGTAGAGTGTGTCCTGATCACTGGACAGGGCGTTTCTTGGAAGTTAGGATCCCTGGGTAATTGCCCTTGTCACTTCACAAGTGCGCAAGATAAACTACGATTTAGAGACAGGTTTTTGAGTTTCTGAGCTCTTTATGTAAGAGATATTCATGCACCGTAAGAGGGTCTATATGAGTAATCACTCTAATAACCAATTATATAAAACTTGCCAATGATCCAATCCTACCCAAAGTAACCCTTTTAGCAACCTTAGAATAATGACAGATTTAGAAGAAATAAAGTTATAAACCAATGCTTTGAAGTTTGCAAGCAGGTCCTTAACTCATAACTCACTGTGTTAAATAACAAGGATTGCAATTTATGGCCTGCAGGTAACACAAGAACCTCTGTGATAAAACTAGTAACCCCACAAACTGTCTCCATAAAATACAAATTGGTCACACTCCAGTTACACTTCATGCTTGCAGCAGGCACATTCACCCTCTATGCTATTGTATGATGAGTCGCACCTGTGACTATACTGCACACAGATCTCTCAAGGACATGCAGGAACCACTGGAGTTAACTTATTATTAGTAAATCATGTACATTGCTGAGGAGTAGTACATAAAAGACAAAATTCCAGTAATTCCGCCCCAGCAGGACAACAGGCACAGCAAAACGTATAATATCCCATGCCAGGGGTTTCCAACCAGTCGATTACATACTTCTGGTAGGTTGTCCCCTCTCAGTAGCTCTTGGCCCAATGTCTATTTTTTAGCCTGTGTTCTTTTTTTGTTGGGTAGGCTTTTTTCCAGCGGTTGCCCGCCCTAACCCAAACTAGCTGTTTAGTTTTGCTAAACTGAGTTTAGCTGGTCGGGGCAGGCTGAAGATCATTATGTCAATCATGAAGCAGTATTCAACTTGAAACAGTGCGTGCCGCCTCCTGCTGCCCTTCACAGCTCTTCCATTCAGCACAACCTATGAGCGGAAGCCTTGATACAGTCACCCGGGACTCTAGCTTGGTTAATACTGTAATGCAGCACTCGCATAGCTTATTTATGACATTTCCATGGTTTCAGTGTACTTATGAGTGACATTCAGTGGCCAAATGTGTGACAACCCGTACTTACACTTTGTGCTTAAAAGGAAAAAATATCAGAAGTTACGCTCTTTTCAGCAATTACAACTTGCTTGATTCTTACCTGTGTCATCAGAAGTCATTCTCACTGCAGTGCCAGACTAAGCCAGAGAGCATCTTTGGCTGGGTGCTGAGGCAGCAGCGGGCCAGTGAGCTGCAGACAATGTTGTAGATCAGGTACCTGCCGTCTGTACTGCTGAGAGAGGCCTGGCTTCTTGCCTGATTGCTGTACTGACAGTGTGGGGGCTGCAAAATGGCACTTTTAAAGTTGAAGTTGTTGACACTCAGGTGTCAACGAAACAATAATCCGGGCCCTCAGCGGCGATCTGAAACAAGCAATGGTAAATGCATTAGGTTTTGCCTATGTAATCAATAATATTTTATTTTTTGTTGTTAGTTGTAGCTTGGTGAATAGTTGTGCAATATAAGTTAATGAAAGTGAGTTCAAGTGTTACGACTTTTTTTTCCATAAAGGCAATGTATCGCTTTTGTTTCCATTTACATTCAATTCCATTGGCATTTAAGTGTTGGGCTCCAGGTGGCCCAGCCAAGGTGATAGTTGATTAAAAATCCAGCAGGATCCCAGTACTTTCCAGCATTGATGATTACCAAAAATTATCAAGGCCCTCATTGAACATTTCCTGATAAGCCTATTGTAATACTGCTGATATTGCAAGAATAACAGTTATTACCGCACAGTTATATAACACTAGATTAAGTCGCAAAAGACACAAAAAGTGGCTAGTAAATTGGGGTTCAAGCAACTCAATTTGCGCAAGAAAACCTGAAACTAAAGCTGTGTTGGCCAGAGGCAGCTATAGGTAAGCCCTCGTCTGACTACCCTGGCATCAGCGACAGTGCAAAGCGTCTGTGTTAGGATGCCTGCTTCGGCTGAATTGGATGAGCCAGCATTTTTTAAACTATGTGACTGATTCAAGAACAGCTTACATAGAGTAAAAGCAATGAATTAGAGGAATAGACCATTATTTGTAGGCTAAAGATGCCTAGGCGCTGCAATACGATGACGATACAAGGAACTTACTTAACATTGCTTTTTCTTGTATGTAAACACTAGTTTTGGCCACAAGAGAACGGTATTGTACCAGGAATTAAAACGTAAAACCAGATCCATGCCTTCGAGAACCCAGTGAATTAAATTACATTTGCATTCCCTAACTTTTAACTTGAAGAGAAACACGTAATAAGCAAAAGCATGTTAGATAAAACGTGCAGTCTTCCGAGGAAGTCAACAGAATAAGGTGCCAAACCACGCTTCTCCCCACGTGCAGTCGGCAACAAACAAACAAAATACTGTTTAAAAGCTTGCTTTAAATGTATTCAGCTAGGGAAAATAATGAAAGCTAAACAATCAACTCTGTGCTGCAGTCAAATTTAAAGAAGTTCCACCCATCAAAGCAACATGGGGCGGATGTGGATGAGTTCTCGGGCCACAGGGCCCTGATAAAAGAACAGGTTTTTGCAGTGCAACGGGTCTCGCGTTTGCTCGTGTTAGAGCTAATAGCGTTGTAAATTCCTAACCGGACTTTTCTTGCCATATAAACCATGTACACCGGAAAAAGTGCAATTAACTGTGTAACAAGTCGATACTATGTAAAGCGCTTGACTTCTGCCAAGCGAGATCGCGTTTGAAAATAGAGAAAAAGTAGTCTACAAACCGAATGGAAAACAGTGAGCCTCGTATGTTTTCTGGACGATGCGCTCGAGGAGGACTAACCACCGGAAAAGGCATGAGGTATGCGTGCCTTCCACTAATGAACTCAAGAAGATTCTAATAGGCAAGCCCACGAACCAATGAAAGACACTGACGTCACGTGGACGGGGCTCTGAGCCCTTATTAATTCCTAAAGCGTCTCGCTAGCGAAACACATGCGACGCAGGCTTGACCCTAAAAACACACAAGGAACACAGGAAAAGAATCCTACAACCAATAGAAAGGAGGAAAAGAAAAAATGACAAGCACATGGGCCAATAAGAAGGGAGGGAGCGAAGGGAAGGCGGGATGTAAGCAACTTTTAAGATGTATTTAATGCAACAGATTTCACAAGCGCAGCACAAGCACTGTGCAGGCGAAACCTAAAAAGACTGATGTGACACATGATCATCATCAATCATTTTAGGGCTCAGGAGCGAGGGAAGAGCACAGTTAACAGCTCTCCCTGGACTTGGTATCGGCTAAGCCATAAAAACTTTCTACCCACCCATGCTCACACCCGCTTCTCTGCTGTTGGTGGTCACCACCTCTACAGAGTACACTATAAAGGGCTCTTCTCAGCGGGCACAGACAGTCCAGGAAAAAAACATTGGCGCTACTAACTATCTGCAGTGGCACAGACGAGCGGCCTAGAGAGCTGGTCCTGATCTCTGCTCAGCATTTCTTTTTTTTTTTTTAAGGAACTTATTCCACACTACGCTTGGGGTCTTGACATGCTTTGTATTTAAAATAATGTAAATAGTAAAAACCAATGTCATGCATAAAAGTATGATCTTTTCATTTCAGAAAGTGTATTTCTCTACCATACAAGAGTGTTTAATCTTAGAACATCAGATTATAACACTGGGAAGCCACTGCTCTAGTAATGCCAGCATCTCACAACTCCAGAAGGGTGCAGCCAGGCAGGAATGGGTGATGCTGCGGCAGAACCTCATAGGAGAGCAGTCATCGTAGTGGCTCGTAGCTCCCCCTCTAACCTAGGACACCTGTTTCTAAAAAAACAATCTTGCAGTCAAATAGGTGGTACCTGTGTTTTGATTTAGAGTCTTCTCCATACAAGTTTGCAGTCTTCTTATTTCGTGTAACATCAGCACCTCAAGACTTCACCAAGATGATGGCAGTGGTGTGGCCCATTTCCTAAGGTCAGAAGCCTTTGTTCGAGGCACTGAGCATGGGCACACCAGCATGGGATCTGGCTAGTCCCCAACCAATTGACCAGTTTGTTTGACATCAGAGCTGACAGTCTCAGTCATGTCATCTTGGTTGACCACAGCTGGTGCTTTCACCCAAAGGTGGTGCAATACATCTTTGCTCTGTAGGCCAGGCCTCATGCAAACCTCTTCGCAGTTCCGGAAAACTAACACCCACCATTCTGTACCTTTCATTATCAATTGCAGGGAGCCTTGGGGCACTCATTCAGCTAAGGTGGATTGGTTCCATGTCTGTGTCCAGCATGCTCCGATTCTGATCGATTTACAGATGGGGCTGGAGGGCACAGTATGAACTAGAAGATTACACTTGGCCTTGCCGTGTGATCCTCTCTTTTCGGATGACATAGGTAAGCAGTGAACTGGTTACTTCTCCCTGAAAAGTGGTACCAAGATATCCCATTGAGGAATTAGTGAGGCGTTTAGGGCGGGGGGGGGGGAGTGCATAGTGCATATGTAGCAACTGCGTAGGCTGAGGGCCTTAGAAAAACAGAAACTATTGCCAGAACTGAAGCTGATTGAGGCAAAGAATAGAGACTATCCAGCAGTGCAGCTTTTTTGTAAACTAACCTCCGTCTGGGGACTGTTTGTAGTCAGCAGAGCTTTCTTTACTTCAATTGAAGCAACGTTCTCTTGTTGCTGGAGACAAGGTGCACACTTGGCTAAGGTACCTACTGGTAAGAAGGAATGGGAATATGTTAAATAGAGTGTAGACGGGTCTCCTCGACCGCGTCTTGCAGCTCCTCTAACTGGCGCCTCTCGCACACCTCAAGAGGAGGAATCGCGCATTCCCATGGAGACATGGGAACGCCTTCGGACGCTTGGAACCAGGATTTCCGGGTTCCGCCGTCAAAAGGGAAGACGGACTCCAGGGATGGGGAGAAGGAGGAGGAGTTCCCTCGGAGAACGAGACCGACGACTGAAGAGAAGAAGACGCCGCATCCAGAGAAGGACGAGACCGGACCGGAGGAGGTTCCAGTACACCGTGGGGAACATCCAGGAAAGACCCGAGATCCGGAAAAGAGCACTTTCCACCACGACCCTGGAGGGTCGTGGCTTAACAAGGTACGGTCCTTGTTACAAGGACACCGACAACCCATTTCATCTATTGGGGCACAGGGGAGAGGAGGCGGTGAAACGAGGGGAGGGACTGAGGAGGGCATGTGCAAAGGGGTCACAGAGAAAGTATAAACGGGTGAAACTTGGGCAGAGCACTGAGAGAGAGATTCATCACAAGTGCATCGAATCTCTCACCCCCTCACTACCGGGCCTGTCTATATACCCCTCCACCTCTATCTCCAGAGGTTCCCCCCCCCTGCATTTCTAAACGCTAAACTAACTCCGAACCCCCACAAACCACTTAGCTTTGTTTTCGCTCCTGTGTTTTGTTTTCGGTGCCAACTGGGAGGACAAGCGAGCCGGCGTCATCCAGGAGACCTAAAGGAAGACAAAGAACAGAGACGTTAGATAAAGAAGAAGCCAGCTGAACTTTTTGTTATCAAACTTTTGTTACCCCATTAACCTCCATTACCTATTGTTTCAAATTCCTAAATAAATAAACTTTCTCTGTCCACACACGGCCCAGAGTCCTCTGTACCGCCGGTTCCCCACCACAGTGGTGTCAGAAGTGGGATTTGAAGACCATAGGTGGTACTAAGAGGCGAACAGGATGGGGGAGAAACCCACGCTAGAGGACATGATAAAGCAGTTGGCGGAGTGCCAGCGACACCTCCAACTGGTGTGGGAGGCTCATCAAAGGGAGGCAAAAGAAGACCAAGAGGCCCTTCAAACAGCATTAAAAAGCCAAGCCACCATCATGGCTAATAACCAGCTGGTGCATGAGACTGCGCTCCAGAAATTAACTGATACCATTGCAGCCAGCAAAGTACACCCTAATGTTCCGAGCTCGGTCCTACAAAAGTTCCAAGAAGGGGAAGACCCTGACTCCTTCTTCACAAATTTCGAACGTGTGGCATCCTTGGCCCAATGGCCGGAAGAACGATGGGGCCAGTATATCGCGCCCCTCCTAACGGGCATCCTTCAAACAGCATACCAGGCTGCTAATCCCGGGGGTACTACTCCTTACAAGGATATTAAGAGTAGTATCTTAGAAAGGGTGGGTCATGACTCCGAGTACTATAGGATGAAGTTTAGAAAGGTGAAATGGGGACAGAGCGAGGATCCCCGTACTTTCTATTTTAGGGTTAAGGATTTGGAGCTGAAATGGCTGGGACCGTTAGGAACAGACCGAGAAGATATCATTAAAGCTGTTATTCTGGAACAGTACCTAGATTCCTTCCCAGGCAGTACCAGGAACTGGATAAGACAGCATCCCAAGATAGATACGGAACTGGCTGTAGATCTCGCCTGCGCCTATCACCGGTCCATTGATGTTAAGACTTTAGGCCCCAGGAACCCTGTCAAGCCTCCCGTGGGACCTCTCAAATATTCTCCCCGACGACCACCAGAAGAAGCAGGGGCCCATAGACCCGGAGAGGCTAACCCCATGCAACAACCCCAATGTTTTAGCTGCGGGGAGTGGGGACACATTGCGAGAGGGTGCCCAAGAAAAGGCAACGGGGTAGAACCTATGGAAATTGGGGTCACCCGGGGTAGGGTATTGTGTACTGGTAGAGGGAGCCGTACGTTCAAACAGATCATAAAAGTAAATGGAACCCAAATAGAAGCACTGATCGACTCAGGCTGTAGCCAGTCAGTAATACGCGGAGATTTGTTAAGTCAAACGGATCAGACCCCGAGCCAGTGGGTTACTATCTGTTGCATTCATGGAGATAAAGAGAACTATCCACTAGGGCTGGTCAGAGTAGAGTGGGGAGAGTATCACGATTTTCTTCCAGTAGGGATTATGGACAGATTGGTAGAAAACTGTGTCATCGGTACGGACTATATCTGGTTCAGTGATCTCTTAGATAAAACAAGGTTACCCGTGCAATCTCCTGATTGGTGGTCGGAAGCAACGTTTTCTAACAGTCATATTGAGAGCTCCCCAGTTCGCATAAAACTTACCAGAAGGGAGAAAAGACTAGAGAAACAAAATTATCAAATATCAAGGTCTGAAAACCCCCCAGAGAAACTGGTAACCAGTACCGACAACGCCGCCATCTCTTTTAGAGCCAGCCAGCGGGAGGACCCCACTCTGTCACGCATGGAAAAATGCCAAAACGGAATCCACAAAGGAGGTGGGTCCTTATTTCCTAATTCATAAGAACCTTCTGTATAGAATCACTACGTCCACAAACGGAGAGAAGAAACAACTGGTGGTGCCTGAGCCTTATCGGCATCAGGTCCTATTCTTAGCCCATAATCAACCAGGGGGTGGACATTACGGTCGAGAAAAGACTGAGGAATATTTATTAAGGCGATTCTATTGGCCAGGAGTTTATGCTGAAATCAGAAAATACTGCACACAGTGTCCTAGGTGTCATTTAATAGAACCAGGAGCCCTGAAGAAAGCCCCCTTACAACCCCTGCCCATTATTGAGATTACATTTTGTCGTGTGGGGATGGATCTAGTTGGACCACTCTTGCCATCATCCAAGGGTCACACCTATATACTAGTCTTGGTAGACTACGCTACCAGATATCCGGAAGCAATTCCCTTACCTAGTATGACCACAAAATCAGTAGCCCAAGCCATGATAACCTTCTTCTCTAGAGTAGGATTTCCCCAAGAGATCCTAACCGACCAGGGTACTCCATTTATGTCAGTCCTTATGAAACAGATCTGTAAAACACTAGGGATCACTCAGATAAAAAACTCTGTATTCCACCCCCAAACTGATGGTTTAGTGGAACGCTATAACCGCACAATCAAAACTCTGCTGAGGAAAACAGTGGATGACTCCGGAAAGGACTGGGACCAGAAACTGCCTCTGGTCCTCTATGCCATCCAGACTCATGAACAATCCTCCACGGGACATAGTCCTTTCGAACTAGTGTTTGGGAGGCAACCCCGTAATTTACTTGATATGGCCGCAGAAATGTGGGAAGAAGAAGAAGATGAAGAAAAACCCCTCTTAGAGTATGTCAATAAATTAAAATCACACTTGCAGACCGTATGGGAAGATGTACGGAAACATCTAGAGAAGGCACAGGCAAACCAAAAGGCTTATTACGATCAGGGGACCAAGCTACGGTCTTTCCACCCTAACGATCAAGTCCTGATAATGCGACCAACCTCCGAAAATAAGCTGTTAGCTAGATGGCAAGGGCCCTACAGAGTGATAAAAGCAGTTTCCCCTGTCACCTACCTCATCAAGTTAAATCAGCACCCAAAGAGGACCCAAATATACCACGTCAATTTACTAAAAAAATGGGAAACACCAGAAGACACTCCCAACCCCTCTGCTACCGGGTTCTTAATAACCCCAACCACTGCTTTAGGTATGGACCTCTATCCCACCACTAGCGAAGAACAGTGGGAAGGTCCATGTATAAACAGCTCTCTTACCGAAGCCGAAAAATCCCAACTATCAACCCTTTTACAAAATCATTCGCATTTCTTTTCTGGGACACCAGGTAGAACTACGTTAATCCAACACAGTATTAGAACACCAGAGGGCCAAACCATTCGCCTACGGCCCTACCGGATTCCCGAAGCACGAAAGCATCTTATTGAAGAAGAAATAAAGAAAATGCTAGCCCTAAAGGTTATCGAACCATCCACAAGCCCCTGGTGCTCCCCGGTGGTTCTAGTTCCTAAACCTGATGGGTCTGTTCGGTTTTGTATCGACTTCCGTAAGTTAAATGACATATCTCTCTTTGACACATATCCCATTCCGCAAGTGGATGATGTGCTGGAGAAATTAGGAAGTGCCTGATATATGTCCACCCTGGACCTAACGAAAGGGTACTGGCAAATCCCCCTCGCCTCTGTCGACAAAGAGAAGACAGCTTTTGCAACCCAGTCAGGCCTTTATCATTTTACTGTCCTTCCCTTTGGCCTTCACGGGGCTCCATCTACATTTCAACGCTTAATGGATCGACTTTTAAAACCGTTCCAAGCGTTTGCAGCTGCTTACTTAGACGACATTGTAATTTTTAGCAACACCTGGACTGATCATCTACAACATCTCGAGGAGGTGTTCCGCACCTTAACTGAGGCCGGCCTTACGGCCAACCCAAAAAATGCGTTCTAGGAAACACACAAATCGCCTATCTCGGTTACCTTATAGGTAACGGGATCTTACGGCAGCAGAAAGATAAGATTGAGGCCATATTACAAGTGCCGGTGCCCAAAACCAAGAAAGAACTTCGATCCTTTTTAGGTTTGGTGGGCTACTGTCGCAGGTTCATTCCCCAGTACTCCACAATTGCCACCCCTCTCACTGACCTCCTGAAAAAACACTACCCCACCAAATTACCCCCATTTACCGACTCTCAACTCCTCAGCTTTGACCAGCTCAAACGGTCCCTCACGTCTGAGCCTGTACTTAAATGTCCGGATTTTTCCATGTCCTTTCACTTATATACTGACGCTTCCAACGTCGGCCTGGGTGCTGTCCTCACTCACCCGACAGGGAGGGACACAAACATCCCATTGTGTTCATCAGCAGAAAACTACTTCCCAGGGAGTGCCACTACCCCACTATTGAGAAGGAGTGTCTGGCCATTAAGTGGGCCGTGGAGAATTTGCAATATTATCTGTTGGGCAGACCTTTCATCCTCTACACCGACCATGCCCCGTTTACCTGGTTGGCCTCACATAAGGACACTAATTCTAGGGTTTTATGTTGGTTTCTAGAACTCCAACCTTTTACTTTTCAGGTCCGCCACGTTTCGGGTTCTCAGCAGGGCCCAGCTGATTTTTTTTTTCTGTCCCGGTTTCCCGACTCTTCGGTCCTCTACCAGTCCCGATCATGGGATGGGGAGTGTAGACGGGTCTCCTCGACCACGTCTTGCAGCTCCTCTAACTGGCGCCTCTCGCAAACTTCAAGAGGAGGACTTGCGCATTCCCATGGAGACATGGGAACGCCTTCGGACGCTTGGAACCAGGATTTCCGGGTTCTGCCGTCAAAAGGGAAGACGGACTCCGGGGAGGAGGAGTTCTCTCGGAGAACGAGACCGACGACTGAAGAGAAGAAGACGCCGCATCCAGAGAAGGACGAGACCGGACCGGAGGAGGTTCCAGTACACCGCGGGGAACATCCAGAAAAGACCCGAGATCCGGAAAAGAGCACTTTACACCACGACCCTGGAGGGTCGTGGCTTAACAAGGTACGGTCCTTGTTACAAGGACACCGACAACCCATTTCATCTATTGGGGCACAGGGGAGAGGAGGCGGTGAAACGAGGGGAGGGACTGAGGAGGGCATGTGCAAAGGGGTCACGGAGAAAGTATAAACGGGTGAAACTTGGGCAGAGCACTGAGAGAGATTCATCACAAGTGCATCGAACCTCTCACCCCCTCACTACCGGGCCTGTCTATATACCCCTCCACCTCTATCTCCAGAGGTTTCCCCCCCCCTCTCTGCATGTCTAAACGCTAAACTAACTCCGAACCCCCAAAAACCACTTACCTTTGTTTTCGCTCCTGTGTTTTGTTTTCGGTGCCAACTGGGAGGACACGCGAGCCGGCGTCATCCAGGAGACTTAAAGGAAGACAAAGAACAGAGACGTTAGATAAAGAAGAAGCCAGCTGAACTTTTTGTTATCAAACTTTTGTTACCCCATTAACCTCCATTATCTATTGTTTCAACTTTCTAAAGAAATAAACTTTCTCTGTCCACACACGGCCCAGAGTCCTCTGTACCGCCGGTTCCCCACCACATAGAGATTGAGATTACCAGTGGCACCATGTCATGAAGAGAAACGGTTACGCTGGAAGAATTAAGAAAGAAACGACTTTGCCGCTTTAGATACAAGGTGAGACTACCACTTTTGTGAAAAACTGCAATGTATTGAAAGGGCAAATCTCCAGGCACAAAACAGCAGAAGTAGGAGCTGGACATTCCATTTGGAAAGTCTATCGCTAGGAGGGTAATTTGGTAATTGAAAGGTAATAAAGCATTGCAGCCTGACAGATTACTGGTATGAATAATGACCTACATTATTTGGATTACCACCGAATTGGTAGATCTGTTTAATTATTGCACTGATTTCAAGGTAGCGACATCATTTATGAGCAGGGCTATAATTTCGGTCATCCGTAAGCCATATAAAGATGTTAGGCTTTGTTCCCCTTGCAGGCCTATTGCTCGTTTTTATGTAGATACTGAATAATTTAATAAAATCTTAGCCTGTAGATTTGAAAAGATCTTACCTGTCTTATTCCATGCAGACCAAAGCTGCTTTAGTTAGGGTAGACATTTGTATGATATGAAACAGTCCACATGATTGACTAGGTCAACTTTAAACAAACAGCAGCCATGCTGTCTTAAAATGCAGAGAAGGTATTCGATAGGGTGGAATGGTCCATTATGACACTGGTTTTTAGATAGGCAGGCATTGGCACTTGCTCTATAGATATGCTGATAGCCAGTCATGCATGCCCCACACAACGTATTGAGTTAAATGGCCAACGTTCTGAACTGTAGACCATATGGAGGCATTAGGCAGGGATGCCTCATCTGCCCCCTGTTGTTTTCTCTTAGTATAGAATTTCTCCCTGAGAATTGGCTCCTCATTATATGTGGCATGCTCTATAGTTTGGCCAAATATATTGCCTAATCACTCTCTCCCTGAGGTGGTATGATATTTGGTGGATTTCAACACTGGCGGGATAAAAGATAAACCTGGAAGAGTCAGAGATTCTTATTGTGTTCTGCCCCCGGATATAGTATAAGCACTGGAAAATAGATGTCCCTTCAGATGGACTAAGGGTGTAAAATAAAGCCACGGGTTGTAGGCCTTTTTTAACATAAACTTCCAATGAGAAATTGGGTTGTAGGTTGACTGGGGTGTGAGCCCTGGTCAAGCAACTTCCACAATCTCTTGTACTGTGAACCACAGAAAGTCACTAATTTAACCCGTGCCTAACCTAGGGTTGCTTGGCACACAAAGCAGTCAGGCTAAACGTAGAGGAAATGGGTTAAGTATTTATGCAGCAAACAAACAGCAATAATGTGAAAACACAACACAATAAAAACGCCGAACCAATTTAGAAAAATAGAGCACATTTTAATACATTATTTGACACCACAACTATCAAAATCCAATTAGTAGAACCAGAATTATGATTTTTTAAAGTTAAAAAAATAGCAAGTCCTCAGTTTTAGAAAATAGCCACCTGAGCACCTTTACCACCACAAGCAAGGGACCAGGAGTAGATGGAGACCTCTCTGGAGATTAAGACTCCCTCAGGCTGGGTTAAGATGCGAGTTCAATATGGTGGGAGCCCTGTGGCTCTGAACAGGAGGGCAGCTAAAATAGCACTTGGTTTCACTTTTGAAGTCCTGGGTTCTGGTGAAGATGCAGGGCTCCACAGCAGGGCTGGCCTCTCTAAGTTCAAGACCGGCTCCAGGCAGCAAGTCCAGGTACAGCAGCAGTCTGGTAGAATGCACAGCAGGTCCCAGCAGCAGGGAGTCCTCGGATAGTCCTTCCTCAGGTCCAGTAGTGATCTGAAGAGTGGATCTGAGAGCTTTATTTTTATACCCTGGTGCCCTGCTCCTAGAAGTTGGGAGAAGTTTCCAGAAGGGTTCTCTGAATTTCCAGGAGTTTCCTGCCTCCCCTGCCTTGGTTCCTAGGTAGCTGCACTGACAATACAGGGTCATTAAGTCTATTCAGGTATAAGTGGCGCTGTACTTAGCTTCGCCCCCATCAAGTCAGTTAATGGCCCATGCAGGTTTTGCTAATTTCACTATAGAGTGACTGTCTGGAGTGAACCCACAAAGTCTCAGCTGTCAGTTACATCAGTCATGTGACCTAAGGCAGGCTGCCGGCATAGAGGGCTAAGGGCAGGAAAATGGCAACTTTCTAAAAGTAGCATTTTCAAACTTGTAATGACAAATCCGACTTTACCATTAAAGAGGATTTATCATTACAAGTTCAAAGATACAAACATGAGGTCTCTACCACCTCTAGTTTAGGAATTACAACTTACTAAATTTAATATAGAGTTCCAAATGTTAACCTATGGGAGGGGTAGGCCTCATGGTAGTAAAAAAAGGAATATGAGAGTTTTTCACTATTAGGACATGAAAAACTAATAAGTATGTGTCTTCTCTTTTAATTACACAGCACCCTGCTCTACCTTAGGGCTGAGGTATATGTAATGAAAGGGTAGTTTAAGGCTTGGCAAGGGGCTTTAAATGCCAAGTTGACATGGCAGTGGGACACTACTTTCAGGCTGCAATGACAGGCCTGGGACATGTTTTACGGTGCTACTTAAGTGGGTGGCACAATAAGTGCTGCAGGCCCACAGGTAGCCTTTAATTTACGGGCCCTGGGTATACGGTATACTACTCTACAAGGGACGTACATGTAAATTAAACATGCCAATCAGGTATATGCCACTCAAATCATGTTTTAGGGACAGAGCACAAGCACTTTAGCACTGGTTAGCAGTGGTAAGGTGCACAGAGTCCTAAGGCCAACAAGCAAAAATATGGCAGAAAGTAAGAGGAAGAAGGCAAAATGTTTGGGGATGACCCTGTAGAGTGGGCCATTTCCAACACTTCAATATCTTGTTAACAGCTATATGGAGAGATCTGTCTGCATGGTCGCCTCTTTTTATTTTGTTTTTAGTGAGTTGAGTGGGAGAGGCTGTGCTATGCTCAGTTTAGACACTGTTGCCTCAAACTGCATGTTAATTAGGCCGTCATTAGAGACTGAACGTCCTTTGATATCCTGATTTCTAAATTGGTGAGTGGCATCACATTGCCTATTTATGTGCCACTCCTTGAGGCATTATCTTATCCCATTTGGGCACACGTCAAGATGGGGATCCTCTTTGTGCAAACAAATTTCACAACTATTGCGGATGGATATACATTTAAGCTTCACATGTGTTAAAAGCATGGAGGTACAATATAAACTTTTTATTTAATTATTTTATATAACTAAAAACAACTTGTTTATTTCCCCATGTACTTTAGGTGAAACCATAAAAGCTTATTACAAATATGTGACAATCCCAGCATGGGTCTGTTGGCCTCCATGTAGCGTCCCTAGTTTAATTACATCTATTTCACAATGTGGGTTATCAGTTCAGACCGACCTGCCTGCCTGACCAACCGCAGCTCAGGCTAAAGGCTCGGTACAATCAGCAGATTTTAGTTGTTAACATTGAGGAACTATAACCATTCATCTAATTTCTGTGTAATTCTGCATTGCACCCATCTGGCCACTTCACCATTTTGTAAATGTCATCATGCATCAGTCCAAGTCTCCTAAGCCCACAAGGCCAGATATATGTCAAAGAGGTTCCAGATGTCTTTTAGTCAACATTTGATTGGCATCAGGGACCAATATTGCTCCAGGTGTTCCTGTCAATATGCCCCATTTTTTTACCAGTGCTTCACTTGAGGGGAGGTGCAATCTTCAGTGCATTGCATTCCGTTTTTTTGAGCAGCATTATAGCACTGAGCATCCATGGGCCAGCCAGGACCTCCATAACACATCCCAACAGGGCTACCAGGGGATTTCTTGGCTTTTTGCCCCTTATCTCCTCAGTGTAGTCCTATACTGTTAGAAATGGGGTCTTTAGTTGACAGTCAGGTTACCCCCTGTTCAAGCAAGGACCCTCACTCTAGTCAGTTTAAAAGAGAATCACCCTCCGCTAACCCCTGCTTTCCCCCTTGGTAGCTTGGCAGAGCAGTAGGCTTAACTTTAGAGTGCTAGGTGTAAAGTATTTGTACCAACACACACAGTAACTTAATGAAAACACTAAAAAATGTCACAACACCAGTTTAGAAAAATAGGAAATATTTATCCCAACAAAACAAGACCAAACCTACAAAAATCCACCATACACAAGTCAGGTTATGAATTTTTCAAGATTAAACTAAAAAATAGCGCTTAGAAACACAAAATGCTTCAATGAGGTGTTAACACGGCGTCGTGACGGAGTCGTTCCCAACAAGCCGACACCAGCAGCGCCGGACACGGAGTTGCGTGGACCCCCAAGTACAGTACCTTTGGTGAAGAGTGAGAACAAGTCGATGCGTGAAGTCGGGGATCGCGGCGTCTGTGCGAAACTTTGAATCCTCGCACTTCGAGCGGCGTCGGTCACAACATGGTGCAGCGACTTCCACGGAGTCGCGGACTTCAGCGGGGCTGCAGCGGCATCGGGACTGGATAGGGCACCACTTGTCAGAACAGGAGTGTCTCCAGAGACTCCAGGTGCTGGCAGAGAGAAGTCTTTGCTGTCCCCGAGACTTCAAACAACAGGAGACAAGCTCTAAATCAAGCCCTTGAATATTTCTTCACAAGATGGAAGGCACACAAAGTCCAGTCTTTGCCCTCTTACTCTGGCAGAAGCAGCAACTGCAGGATAGCTCCACAAAGCACAGCCACAGACAGGGCAGCACTTCTCCTCAGCTCTTCTCCAGGCAGAGGTTCCTCTTGTTTCCAGAAGTGTTCTAAAGTCTGTGGTTTTAGATGCCCTTCTTATACCCAATTTCTCCTTTGAAGTAGGCCTACTTCAAAGTAAAGTTTCTTTTGAATGTGAAATCCTGCCTTGCCCAGGCCAGGCCCCAGACACTCACCAGGGGTTCGGAAACTGCATTGTGGGAGGACAGGCACAGCCCTTTCAGGTGTAAGTGACCACTCCTCCGCTCCCTCCTAGCACAGATGGCTCATCAGGAAATGCAGACTACACACCAGCTCCCTTTGTGTCACTGTCTAGTGTGAGGTGCAACCAGCGCAACTGTCAAACTGACCCAGACAGGGAATCCACAAACAGGCAGAGTCACAGAAATGGTATAAGCAAGAAAATGCCCACTTCCTAAAAGTGGCATTTTCAAACACACAATCTCAAAATCAACTTTACTAAAATATGTATTTCTAAATTGTGAGCTCAGAGATCCCAAACCCCACATGTCCATCTGCTCCCAAAGGGAATCTACACTTTAATCATATTTAAAGGTAGCCCCTATGTTAACCTATGAGAGGGACAGGCCTTGCAACAGTGAAAAACGAATTTAGCAATATTTCACTGTTAGGACATATAAAACACATTACTATGGCCCTCATTCTGACCCTGGCGGTCGGTGATAAAGCGGCGGCCAACCCGCCAACAGGCCGGCGGTCCAAAATATGCAATTCTGACCCTGGCGGGAACCGCCAACACAGCCCGCCGCATTAACACTCCGCCCGCCACGGCGGAACAAACAAACAGCGCGGCGGTCCCCGCCAACAGCCAGGCGGCAGACAATGTACCGCCCACCCTATCACGTCCCACCAATCCGCCACCTTTTCCGGGGCGGGAGCACCGCCGATAAAAACACGGCGGAAACAGACTACGAACGGGAAAACGCTCACCTCCACATACACCACGCGAGATTCCGGCAGTATGGAACCCGAGTTGCAGGTCATCCCCGCACTCCTATACCTGCTCCTGTACCAGGAGCACGCCCGGCGGCGCGGAAGACATCGGTGAGTACTGCACCTACGACACAGGGGAGGGAAAAGATTACCGGCACACACCCACCCACCCACACCCACTACAACACACACATCAATGCATTCCCACAGATCACTGTCACAACCCACAAACCCCCCCCTTCCGAAATAATGCAAAGACCAAAAGAAGAGATCTCAAACGGGCAGATATATTGAAAAATGGACAGCAGTAATCCAAATAAATAAATAAACTATGTACAAAATATATACAGCTACTAAATGTAGTCCAACCACTGTCCGTGGACCACAGGGGTCCTGAGCAAAGGGGCAAGGCCCAGTCCCACGACAAGAACTCCACGGAGAGAACACTGCAGGGGCATCAGAAAGAAAAAAGGACAGGCACCTCAGGGGGAAGGGAAGGGGGGGCACCTCAGCCACTTGAGTACACGACGCCAGATCCACGAGGGGACTCCATGACCACTGGCCCATTCTGGGGAGAGCAAAGCCACAGTCCATACAGTGGGTGGCCTGCCCACTGGGCCATCCTGGGGAGAGCAAAGCCACAGTCCAAACAGTCCATACAGTGGGTGGCCTGCCCACTGGGCCATCCTGGGGAGAGCAAAGCCACAGTCCAAACAGTCCATACAGTGGGTGGCCTGCCCACTGGGCCATCCTGGGGAGAGCAAAGCCACAGTCCATACAGTCCATACAGTGGGTGGCCTGCCCACTGGGCCATCCTGGGGAGAGCAAAGCCACAGTCCAAACAGTCCATACAGTGGGTGGCCTGCACACTGGGCCATCCTGGGGAGAGCAAAGCCACAGTCCAAACAGTCCATACAGTGGGTGGCCTGCCCACTGGGCCATCCTGGGGAGAGCAAAGCCACAGTCCATACAGTGGGTGGCCTGCCCACTGGGCCATCCTGGGGAGAGCAAAGCCACAGTCCAAACAGTCCATACAGTGGGTGGCCTGCCCACTGGGCCATCCTGGGGAGAGCAAAGCCACAGTCCATACAGTCCATACAGTGGGTGGCCTGCCCACTGGGCCATCCTGGGGAGAGCAAAGCCACAGTCCAAACAGTCCATACAGTGGGTGGCCTGCCCACTGGGCCATCCTGGGGAGAGCAAAGCCACAGTCCAAACAGTCCATACAGTGGGTGGCCTGCCCACTGGGCCATCCTGGGGAGAGCAAAGCCACAGTCCAAACAGTCCATAACAGACTCCACTGCCACTGGAGGAGGCATGTTGGCCAGAGGACATCCTGCAGCCCTGCCCGAGACAGATCCTGCCCTGCCACGTCTGCCAAAGGGCCAGCGGTTCCTGCCTGGAAGGGCCCAGTTCAGCGGTTCTTGCCTTGAAGGGCCCAGTTCAGCGGTTCTTGAGACGGCGGTCCCCAGCGGAGCGGTGCTGGAGACGGCGGGGCCCAGTTCAGCGGTTCTTGCCTTGAAGGGCCCAGTTCAGCGGTTCTTGAGACGGCGGTCCCCAGCGGAGCGGTGCTGGAGACGGCGGGGCCCAGTTCAGCGGTTCTTGCCTTGAAGGGCCCAGTTCAGCGGTTCTTGAGACGGCGGTCCCCAGCGGAGCGGTGCTGGAGACGGCGGGGCCCAGTTCAGCGGTTCTTGCCATGAAGGGCCCAGTTCAGCGGTGCTGGAGACGGCGGTCCCCAGCGGAGCGGTGCTGGAGACGGCGGGGCCCAGTTCAGCGGTTCTTGCCTTGAAGGGCCCAGTTCAGCGGTTCTTGCCTTGAAGGGCCCAGTTCAGCGGTTCTTGCCTTGAAGGGCCCAGTTCAGCGGTTCTTGAGACGGCGGTCCCCAGCGGAGCGGTGCTGGAGACGGCGGGGCCCAGTTCAGCGGTTCTTGCCTTGAAGGGCCCAGTTCAGCGGTTCTTGAGACGGCGGTCCCCAGCGGAGCGGTGCTGGAGACGGCGGGGCCCAGTTCAGCGGTTCTTGCCTTGAAGGGCCCAGTTCAGCGGTTCTTGAGACGGCGGTCCCCAGCGGAGCGGTGCTGGAGACGGCGGGGCCCAGTTCAGCGGTTCTTGCCTTGAAGGGCCCAGTTCAGCGGTTCTTGCCTTGAAGGGCCCAGTTCAGCGGTTCTTGAGACGGCGGTCCCCAGCGGAGCGGTGCTGGAGACGGCGGGGCCCAGTTCAGCGGTTCTTGCCTTGAAGGGCCCAGTTCAGCGGTTCTTGCCTTGAAGGGCCCAGTTCAGCGGTTCTTGCCTTGAAGGGCCCAGTTCAGCGGTTCTTGCCTTGAAGGGCCCAGTTCAGCGGTTCTTGCCTTGAAGGGCCCAGTTCAGCGGTTCTTGAGACGGCGGTCCCCAGCGGAGCGGTGCTGGAGACGGCGGGGCCCAGTTCAGCAGTTCTTGCCTTGAAGGGCCCAGTTCAGCGGTTCTTGCCTTGAAGGGCCCATTTCAGCGGTTCTTGCCTTGAAGGGCCCAGTTCGGCGGTTCTTGAGACGGCGGTCCCCAGCGGAGCGGTGCTGGAGACGGCGGGGCCCAGTTCAGCGGTTCTTGCCTTGAAGGGCCCAGTTCAGCGGTTCTTGAGACGGCGGTCCCCAGCGGAGCGGTGCTGGAGACGGCGGCCATTCTATGGCCAACTGCTCATTGCCTGGTGGTGCCCTCCTGGGCAGCGGGGATGGTGCTCCTTCAATGCCCACCTGGGCTGTGGGTGGTGGGGCCCTCCTGGCCAGCTGGGCTGGGTCCTCCCTGGGCAGCGGCTATGGGGGTGGTGGGCTCTCCCGGGGCAGCTGTGCCGGTTCCTCCCGGGGCAGCGGCTATGGGGGTTGCGGGCTCCTCCTGGGCAGCTGTGACGGGTCCTCCATGGGCAGCAGGCCTGCTGCCTGACTTCTCCGCCTTGCTGCCCTTGCCCTCCTTAGTCGGGAGTCTGTGGCCCTTTCCTCCCTTTGGAGCTGTGGCTGTTGACGGTGGCTGGCTAGTGTCCTGGGGGGATATCGAATCCGGGCTCCGGCGGCGGCCCTTCCGCCTTCTGCTCCTCTTCCCAGGGGGTGGGCTGGCTGTCCCCTTGCTGCTGGGCGAAGATCCAGACCTGCGGGCTGGTGGGCTCCAATACCCCTGCACCCTTGTCAAGGGGGCTGCAGGGCTGGTGGTGGCTGAGGTGCTCTTTTTACCCCGACGAGAAGGAGGGGGGGGCTCAGGGTCAGGAAAGAAGGTAGCAGTAGAGAGATAGATTTTCCTGGGACAATGGAGAGTGGTAGGTACAGTGGGTATGGGAGTGGAGGGAGAGGATGTGGTTGTAGGCGAGACAAGTTTGCTGTCTTTGGGTGCAGGTGCAGGAGCGGGAGGCTGTCGTGAGGTGGATGGCTGTTATCTGCGTTTGTGTGGTGTGGAAGAGGGGGTGACAGACACAGTGGGAGAGGACACAGGGGACGTGTAAATGGCAGTGGGGGTGGTGACTGCACGTGTGCGGACTGGAGTGGAGGGTATGCTGGTGATGGAAACACTGGCTGATGGTGAGGTGAATGAAGGTGTGAGTGTAGACGTCACAGGGAGGGAGGAGGGAGACGAGGAGGTGGGGGTCACAGAGGTGGTAGTGACTGTTGGCATGTCTGCATCGGAATGTTGCTTGTGTGAATGTCTGCGTGATCTGTGGTGCTTATGTTTGGATGAGCTGCTCTTGGGTGTTGAGGTGTGTGCAGGCTGGTCTGATGGTGTGGGTGGGACAGGCAGAGGAACAGGAGACTGGGAGGAGGGAGTTAGTAGAGGGAGGCAGGAGACAGGGACAATGGCTGCCGTCAGTGCTGAGGCCAGAGCCTGGAACGATCGCTGATGGGCAGCCTGACCCGAATGAATGCCCTCCAGGTACGCATTGCTGCGATGAACCTCCCTCTCCACCCCCTGGATGGCATTCAAAAGGGTAGTCTGCCCAACAATGAGCGTTCGGAGGAGGTCAATGACCTCCTCACTGAGGGCAGCGGGGGTAACGGGCAGGGCCTGAGGTGCCTGGGGCGAAGGAGATGCCCGGCTTCCTGGCAGAGCGGGCACGGGGCGAACGCTGAGGGGCTGCTGGGAGGGCGGAGATGGTGCGCTGGGTGGCGGCTGTACCTGTAATGGCGGGGGGCACGGATGGTGCCACCCCCGCAAGGGAGCTCCCTTCCGAGGACGTGTCCGTGTCGCTGCAGGGTCCAGTCGTCCCCGTTGTGGAGCTCCCCTCGCCCTCCGTCTCAGTGGTCCAGTCAGACTCTGTGGCATGGCCCTCCTGGGCCATGTGAGATGCAGCTCCCTCCTGCCCCGATGCCACTTCTCCTCCGCCTGATGATGCTGATGCACACAAGCACAGAAAGACAAACAAAAAGGGGGGGGGAGAGAGAAATAAAGAGATTTTGAGTACATGGATCACCGGTACAGTTAGCGGACATGACAGACACAGATGCCCCCTGCACTAAGTTGCGCACTTGGGGTCCGCTACGCATTCCGTGGAACATGCCCTACACGCCTAGAGTTGACAACTGCACCCATGGATGACACGGCCCAGGGATGGCTGTACTGACACACTACTGAGGGTGGTGGCTGGGGACACAGGGGCTTACGGGGGTGCCCAGCCTACAGATATCGCCCTGGCCTAGGGGGACCCACAGCCCTCCTCCCCCACCCAGACACCTCCACTGCGCGACAACAGAGTAGATAATGCTTGTACTCACCCCCTTGTGTCTGCTGTGCTGCCCTCACGCGCCCATCCAAATCAGGGTAGGCCACCGCCAGGATCCGGAACATCAGGGGGGTCAGTTGACGGCAGGCACCCCGCCTACGTTGGGAGGCCATCCCCAGCAGAGACTCGGCGGTCTTCTTGGTCCTGCGGCGGATGTCCTCCCACCTCTTGCGGCAGTGGGTGCCCCGTCGATGGTGGACCCCCAGGGTCCGGACTTCCTTGGCGATGGCACGCCAAATCCCGATCTTCTCATGGGCGCGGACCTATGTGACACGTACAGGGAGGGAGAAATACCACGTTCAAGTTTGTCTGCATTTCGTTGCCAGTGGCCCAACGCCCCCCATCCCCGCCAGGCCCCCCGCCAGGCCCCCCGCCAGGCCCAACATGCCCCCCATCCCCGCCAGGCCCCCCGCCAGGCCCAACATGCCCCCCATCCCCGCCAGGCCCCCCGCCAGGCCCAACATGCCCCCCATCCCCGCCAGGCCCCCGCCAGGCCCAACATGCCCCCCATCCCCGCCAGGCCCCCCGCCAGGCCCAACATGCCCCCCATCCCCGCCAGGCCCCCCGCCAGGCCCAACATGCCCCCCATCCCCGCCAGGCCCCCCGCCAGGCCCAACATGCCCCCCATCCCCGCCAGGCCCCCCGCCAGGCCGAACATGCCCCCCATCCCCGCCAGGCCCCCCGCCAGGCCCAACATGCCCCCCATCCCCGCCAGGCCCCCCGCCAGGCCCCCCGCCAGCCCCAACATGCCCCCCATCCCCGCCAGGCCCCCCGCCAGGCCCCCAAGCCAGCCAGTGGCCCCAAATCGATATTGAATTAAACTCACTTGTTGGTCTGGATGACCGTAGAGTAGCGCATACTGGGGGAGGACCCCATCCACAAGTTTCTCCAACTCCTCTCCAGTGAAGGCAGGGGCCCTTTCCCCAGTCGCAGCAGCCATTGTCCCTTCTAGACCGAGGTCACAGCAACACTTGCAGTATAGGTCCTCTCCTGTGAAAGTTCAAGTCGCAAGTGGATAAGTAGATAGAAAATGGCGGTCACGTCCGCGGCGGTGCGTACCGCGGCGGTGCGTACCGCCGGCGCCCTTCGCCATTGGCTCCTGAAACCCATAGGCTTCAATGTTAACCAATGCAGCTTCGCGCCGCGGTCTTTGACCGCCGACCGCCGCGGTGTGCCACGCCAGCGCATTGACCTCACATCCCATTGTCACACTTCACAGGTCAGGCAGCCGCCATTTCGAGGGTCCACATGGCTCAATTTCAACTGCGTCACACAGGCCTAGGCCTTGCATAGCCACTCAGACACGCCATTCACTGCATAGAGAATCGTTTACTGTGCAAGCTGTGAGTACGTACCTGTGGGTTGCTTGACTCTGTGCTCCATGTTGTCCTTCCTAGGCACCGTCCGCTGGGTTTGGCTGGTGGACCTGTCGACAATGGAAGAACGCCACATTATCCTGACCTACCGGCTTGACCGTGCCACTATACATGAACTGTGTGCCCAGCTGGAGCCCGACCTGATGTCCCCCATCCGCCAACCCACAGGGATTCCCCCTCTGGTGCAGGTCCTGTCAGTACTCCATTTCCTGGCAAGTGGGTCATTTCAGACAACAGTGGGAATTGCTTCTGGGATGTCTCAGCCCATGTTTTCGAAGGTGTTATCCAGAGTGTTGTCTGCCCTGATGAAATACGTGAGGAGCTACATCATTTTCCCTGAGGTGGGCGAATTGGCTACAGTGAAGGGTGATTTCTACGCCCTTGGACATATTCCCAACGTCATTGGTGCCATTGATGGGACCCATGTGGCTTTGGTTCCCCCAAGAGACAGGGAGCAGGTGTACAGGAACAGAAAAAGTTACCATTCCATGAACATCCAGGTGGTGTGTTTGGCTGACCAGTACATCTCGCATGTAAATGCCAAATTCCCAGGGTCAGTGCATGACGCCTACATCCTGAGGAATAGCAGCATCCCTTACGTGATGGAACAGCTAGAGAGACACCGTGTATGGCTATTGGGGGACTCTGGGTACCCCAACCTGTCGTGGCTACTGACCCCAGTAAGGAATCCCCGGACCAGGGCAGAGGAACGGTACAATGAGGCCCATGGGCGTACTAGGAGGGTGATCGAACGCACCTTTGGCCTCCTAAAGGCCAGGTTTCGGTGCCTGCATATGACAGGTGGATCCCTAATGTACTCACCTAAGAAGGTGTGTCACATCATCGTGGCCTGCTGCATGCTTCACAACCTGGCTTTGCGCCGCCAGGTGCCTTTCCTGCAGGAGGATGGTCGAGACAGTGGTGTTGTGGCAGCTGTGGAACCTGTGGAGAGTGACGAGGAGGAAGACGACGGGGCTGAAACAGACAACAGGGACAGAATCATTGAACAGTACTTCCAATAGGACACAGGTAACAATTCAAACATAATTTAGTAAATGTGAACTACTCTCCTGCATCTCTGCTGCCTGTCTATTTGCCCCAGTGTATGATGACTGAGTTGTGGCTTTTCCCTCCCTATTTCAGATCTGGGGTCCCCACTACGAGTCCTGTGCTTCGTTTCCCCATGGACTACAGCTTTGTGGCAGCTGTTTGTTGACTTCACTATGTACAAGGACTTATTTGCACTGTCATGTCAATTACAATATTTTGAAATCACAGCCAGACTCCAGATAGTTTTGTGCAAAATAGGTGTTTATTTCAGTGCTCAAAATGGGATGGGTGGTTTCAAGTGGGTGGGGGCTATGGTGAAGGAATGTCCATGGCAGAGTCCAGAGTAACAGTCACACAGGTGCATTGTCCAGAGGCCTGTGGAGAGATGGAGCATGGGCAGTTCAAGGATGGACAGGGTGACAATGTGGGACAGTGGGATGACATCAGGTGGTATCCTTTGCTGGCGGGGGTCTTGACATCCTACTCTGTCTTCTTGCGAGATCTCAGGGCCCTCTTGCGGGGTGGTTCTTCTCCTGCAGGAGGTGGGGGTCTGGTGGGCTGCTGTTGTGCGGGGGCCTCCTGTCCACTAGCGCCGGCGGAGGTGGTTGGCTGTTCTTGGTCCAGGCTAGTGGCAGGGGCCCTTTGCTGTTGTTGAGTGTCCGTCCTGGTGTTGATGAGGTCCTGCAGCAGCCCTACCATGGTAACCAGGGTGGAGGTGAGGGCTCTGATGTCCTCCCTGTACCCCCGATAGTGTTCTTCCTGCAGTACCTGGATCTCCTGGAACCGGGCCAGTACCGTCGCCATCGTCTCCTGGGAGCGGTTGTATGCTCCCATGATGGTGGTGAGGGCCTCGTGGAGAGTGGGTTCCCTGGGCCCGTCCCCCCCCCTGTCGCACAGCTGCCCTCCGAGTTGCCCTGTTTCCCTGGGCCTCTGCCCCCTGGCCGGTGTGCCCACTACCACTGCCCCCAGGTCCCTGTTGTTGTTGGGGTGGTGGGTTATCCTGGGTGCCCTGTAGTGGTAGACACACCGCAGATTGATGCGCCCTGGAGACAGAGGCATGGGCCCGCTGGGTGGGAGCTGTGCTGGTGTTCCCAGAGGGGTTTGGGTCTGTAGTGGCCTGTGCCTGTGTGAGGGGAACCGACTGTCCAGAGGTCCCCGATGGTCCGGGCTGGTCATCAGTGTCCAGGTCGACAGAGCTGCTGTCATCGCTGACGGCCTCTTGGGTGGGGGGTGTGGAGAATTCTGGGCCCTCCGTGGCGGTGTGTTGACGGTCGGGTCCTGCAGGGGTATAGAGGTATGGTTATAGTTTCAATGTGTGGCATATGGGTGTATCTGTGGGTTCCCGTGTCCCCAAGTGCTGGCATTCGTGTGTGGGGGCTTTGGTGAGGGTGGCTTGTGGGGGGGATGTGTATATGCATTGGGCATGCTTTGGTGATGGGTGTCCATGCTTAGTGGACGCATGCAGGCCTAGGTTTTGGGATGTGTGGGTTGTGATGGTGAGACATTGGCAGGGAATAGGTGTGCTGGGGGTGGGGGTGAGGATGGTGGTGGGGGTGAGGATGGTGGTGGGGGTGAGGATGGTGGTGGGGGTGAGGGTGGGGGTGAGGATGGGGGTGGGGGTGAGGGTGGTGTTCGAGGATGGGGGTGAGGGTTGGGGTATGATTTGGCATGCAGGTGGGGGGGAAGCAGTAGTGAAGCTTCAACTTACCAGTGTCCATTCCTCCGCCGACTCCTGCGAGGCCGTCAGGATGCAGGATGTTCAAGACTTCCTCCTCCCATGTTGTAAATTGTGGGGGTTGAGGTGGGGGTCCTCCGCCAGTCTTCTGCACGGCGATGTTGTGCCTGGATACCATGGAACGCACCTTCCCCCGTAGGTCGTTCCATCGCTTCCTGATGTCTTCCCGATTTCTGGGGTGCTGTCCCACAGCGTTGACCCTGTCGACAATCCTCTGCCATAGCTCCGTCCTCCGGGCAATGCTGGTGTATTGGACCTGTGTGCCGAAGAGCTGGGGCTCTACCCGAACGATTTCCTCCACCATGACCCTGAGTTCTTCGTCTGAGAAGCGGGGGTGTCTTTGGGGTGCCATGGAGTGGTGTGTATGATGTGTGGGGTGGAGTATGTGTAGTTAAGTGTGTTGAGTGTGGTGGTGTATGTTGTTTTGTGTGTGGATATTGTGTGGGTGATGGTGTAGTGTGCCTCTGTGTGATGGTATTCTGTGATCGCTGATGTGTCTCTCAGTGCTTCTTTCTGAATTTTTTGTCGTAGGGGTTTGTGGGTGATGTGGGTGTGTGTTTTATATTGTATTGTGTGTGTGGGAGTGGTGTGTGTATGTGTATCAGGTGTGTTGAATTCAAATCGGCCAATGTGGCTCAGTTTTGTTCGTTTGTGTGTATTCTGACCGCGGCGGTGTGTACCGCCAATGGAAAACCGCGTTTGAAAGACCGCCACGTGGATTCGTGGGTCGTAATGGCATGGGCGTATTTCTGTTGGCGTGACGGTGGAGGTTTGGTCACCTCCACTTTTCCGCCGACCGCTGGTCTGGCGGTCTGTTGTGGCTGTCGGATTTTCGGAGGTTTGGCTGCTGCGGGTCAGAATGACCGTGGCGGGTTACCGCGGCGGAATTATGGAGGATTTCTGACCGGCGGTAGGCGCCTTTTACTGCCGAGGTCAGAATGACCACCTATATGTCCTACCTTAAACATACACTGCACCCTGCCCTTGGGGCTTACTAGGGCATACCTTAGGGGTGCCTGACATGTAAGAAAAGGGAAGGTTTAGGCCTTGCAAGTGGGTACAGTTTCCACGTCGAATTTACAGTTAAAACTGCACACACAGACACTACAGTGGCAGGTCTGAGACATGATTACAGAGCTACGTATGTGGATGGGACAACCAGTGCTGCAGGCCCACTAGTAGCATTTGATTTACAGGCCCTGGGCACCTCTAGTGCACTTTACTAGGGACTTATTAGTGAATCAAATATGCCAATCATGGATAAACCAATCAACAATACAATTTACACAGAGAGCATGTGCACTTTGAGTACTTTACCACTGCTAACCAGTGCTAGAGTTCAAAAGCCAACAGCAACTGTTCAGAAAAAATAGGAGGCAAAAAGATTGGGGATGACCTGCCAAAACTTTGGGCACTTTAGGGCACTGCCAGGCCAGGTCAATAAATCAATGTGTCTTGTGCCACAACATGGGCAAAATGTTGTTAATTAAGACTATTTTATGTAGTTTGATGGTTGTGCAATATAGTTCATATAGAACCTTACCTTTTATCAGACATAGTCTGTAGTTTGGTGACAGTGCACCAGTCAGCACAGTAGTAATGCCACTACGTTCAAGGCCTAATGATAGGGGGTTGTATTTTGCATGATAGTGTATAGTTGATTGATGAGGCGTCAGGGGGAGACTGAATTCCGAATGTGGTCTAGAGCCTGGAGGCTTGTGAGTTCTAGTGGAATGTGCTAGGTGCTTCTTTACATGTGTTACACAATCAGTAATAGAAAAGTACATCAAGTGGTGTACATTCAGTGGTGGCCTGGAGGTCATGTAATGTAATGTAGTGTAGTTGTTATGATATATAGCCCCTATCACTACATTACAAAGAGCAGTGTGGTCAGGGTTAAAAGAAAAAAGAAATCAACATTTTTACCAGCTGATGTTGACCACACCTGATATAAGAAATTTTCACGGTGTTGGTGCGAGATTAGCCTCATATTCTTTGGTTCCAAGATGGCCGCACCACTCTGAGGCTTCTTGAGCTGACATCCGCCTGCATCTCAACCAAATTGCCTTCCGAAAAGTTAATCCTTGACATGATATAGCTTGGAGACATTGATAGCATCATTTAGCTGCCTCTAGGGCTGCGATATTGCTCTTGAACCCTCTAAAGTGAGACTTATGTATTGCTTGCGGCCCTACAAGATACAAGATAGCGGCCTTCTGGCTTCAGTGTGCAGATCTGCCGGGCACTGGCTGAGGGTGGACTACAAGGAGTGTGGGAACACCCGTGAAGTTCTGAGTAGCATGGGAGATCAAAATTCCTGACAGCACTTAATGACACTCTTGCCTCTCTCAATGCAGCTGTGATTGTGAGGGTGCCAGCGCTAATGCGTGGGTGCATGGTGACACCTGGTAACTGCGCCCACTGTGGGGCGTTTGTGGTGGCTGCTAAACTACACACACACACTCATTCCCCACCTCCAGGCACGATTGGATCACAATGAGTTTCAGTGCCCGGCTAGCTTGACCTGTCCAGTACTTTACTGCTGCGGTAGGGGCGTGTCAGGTTCCTGGCCACAATTGACTTGACTTGGGCTGTGGGAGGCACACACACCGCTGTGAGCATGTGCAAGGGCCCCTTGTGGCACCCATGCTTGCTGAAGGCCGGATGGGACATATTGATCACAGTTGGGACACAGATATCTAACTGAAGGCTCACATTTGGGACCCTTCATATGTTAGAGACCAGGATACAAGTTGCTTCTCCTATCTCACCATTACTAAACCAGGTCATTAGATATGTGTACATGCTGTCCTTTGCTATGGCTAGGCCATGGAATGCGAGGACCCTTGACCCAGGCCCATAACCATAAGTGCTGGCTCAGATACAACACAAGACTAGTTGGACATGACTACAAGTGTGTAGCAATACTCTTCATACCTGATAAACAGATTATTTCTGGGTAGCTTCAGACAATCGCCATACTAAGGCTTGATAGATATGGCTACTTCAATACATAAAGGCTAGATAGATCTGGCTACTTCACTACATGTTCAGCAGTTTTGCAGTTATTTACACTGTTTAATCAATATCCAAAGGGCCCCAACAGATGTACTCACAGTGGGTAAACATGACCCCAAACAGGCCAAGCTCACGTTTCACACTAGACGCAACTCGAAGGCTTCATCCTCATATAGACCAGGTTCATCACAGGAGACTACTAGATATGAAAACATTGCAAACAATTCTCACATCTAGAGTTGACCAAATGACAATGATACTTAGCAAACAAGAAAAAAAAATACACTGGAGCTGAGACACATATTGCAACCCTGGAAGATGATGCAGGGGGAGCCATGAAAAACTCCTTAATATGTCTTAAGTGCTCAATGTCATTGAAGCCAATATTGAAGACTTGGAGTCCAGATCCCAACGCAATAATGTGCACATGATTGGTGGTCTGTCTCAACAAACACTGGCAATTTGTTGGACTATGTTGAATCTTTTGTCAAAACCTTATTCTGCTGTGAAAGCTTCTCTCCTTTATTTGCACTCAAAAGAGCTCATTGTACACTGGGACCCAGGCACCATCCTGGCACTATCCCCATCCAATCTAAGCTATATTATTTAACATTAAAGATTGCAAGTGCTTAGGCTACCACGTGATAAAACATGTCCACTTGAGGGAATCAACATATCAATATACGATGACTTAATCTTAGCGGTCCGGGATGCTCATCGAGAATACCTGCACCTAAAGAGGAAATTGAGGCAGATTGGTTTACCAGATGCATTGTTATGTCCTGTTTGTTTAAACATTATTCACCTCAACAAGCCACACATAACTTTGATCCTGAAGGGTGCTTGTCCTTTAATAAAACAAGTTTTAGCTGTGCCTACAGCAGACGTCTTTTGTGGCTCACACACCAGTGATGAAGGTCTCAGTGACATAGTATGATTGTATGGTGGAAAGGCATTGGTTTCAGTGGATGGTAAGCTGCAGGCCATGACGTGATTTGCTTTTGATGGTGCAACATCCAGGTATGTAAGGGAGGATCATTTTTGTACTTTAGAAGTTAACTCCATACCTGACCGTAGCTTACCACAATGCTGATCCTACACATGAAGTTATTGGTTATACCATTTAGAAAGTACTATGCATTGCCTTTATTGGTGGGGATGTAATGCCCCCTCATTGCAGTGGGTATTGGCCAACAGCACCATGAGATGGGCTGACACTCTTGTCATTCACATCCACCAATGTAAGATATACATGTATTGTCATCCAGGTGATCTCCAGGGTCTCAAGGCTAGCACAATGTTAGTGCTGTCTTAATTTTCATTTTAAATTGCAAATACTCCCTATGTGGATGTGTTGAGGGCACCACTTACGGCTTCCCCGTAGGGTCCCACCATAATTATGGTTTACCCAGAGTGGTTAGTTTAACTCTGTCATTGTTGGTTGGGCTTCTTTGGGTGAGTGTTAACGACTGGCATGTTGGGGGTGCTGGTGTTGGTGGTATTCTGAGGCAAAACTACCTTGTGTTAAACAGGATTCAAGTTCTGAAACATGCGAACCAAAATGATTTCAATATGCTCACATTTTGCAAAAATTTTCATGATTGACAATATAGTGCCACAGTGAGTGGGGGGGGGGGGGCTAAGATATGTTTCCTCACCTAGAATGTACAAGAGCTCAATAGTTCAGGGAAGAATCGTCACATGCTGGCTTACCTACATCACCACAAGATAGAAGAAACATATCTTACAGCCCAAACAGCATCTAAATGTACACTCCAATGGAGTGGATAGTGATCACTTGCTAAATTCTTCTCCTGTGGTAGAGGTACAGCTATCCTCATAAAACTTACAACTCTATTAACATTTTTACAAGTAGTAAATTATGGCCAGGTGCCTTATAGCCTACTCTGGGGGTTAATTCACTGCAAACATATTACTATTGCCAATGTATAGGTCCCTAATGTTGATAATTCCACCTTTGATTAGCACATATGGAATTGCTGTATAGCATGGACACCACAAACTGTCCTATGGCGTGGGGATTTAAATTTTGTGTTCAATAAACGGATGCAACGGGCCGTACAATTTCGGCTCTGACAGACTTCATGAATACCTATGGTTTTAGTAGATATTTGCAGGGTTAAACACCCTTTGCACCAAGAAGGTAGCCATTTGTCTTCTGGACACATCTCCTGGGTAAGAATAAACACACCTATCACCATCAGTCCCTGCGGGAGGTCAAGTAAATGGGATGACAAGCCCCAGAGAGAAGCATGAAGCGCCACGTGTGGGGCATATATACTCGTCAAACTAATAATGCAGTCCTCATGAATGCCTGTCAGAGTTAGAAAACTACGTTGTGGATCCCCTACTGTTCGAGAAATTACCAGAGAGAAGGATCTCTGGAGCACTATAGCTACCCCTCTAGAACTCCGGTTTGTACTAAACGATCTCTAGGGTTGGAGAAGGAGCCCCCACAACCCATCTCCCAGCTTGGTATGTCTGTATGCATCCCAATAGAGGCCAGGCAGAATACCTTCCTTAGCCAAGATGGGGAAATGAACTAGTTCACGGAGGTGGACCCTTGAAAGCTTCCAGTGTCATGCAGGGTAGAAACATCCAACATATCAAACAACCAAACTTCCCCCCAACTGCCACCCCTCCTCATAGTTCCCTCCCAGAAGCATCTGTCGCTCCCCCAAATGTTAAGAACAATACAAGAATTCACAACAAAACTGCAAATAAAGGGGAATGGTCATTCCAACTGAACCACAGAATGAAAAGGAGCGTGACAGTGGACTCCTCCTTGTTAAGGATCAATGTTAGCCATCAGTACTACAATTTGTCTCTGTTATGTGTGAAATGTCAGTGCTGTGGTCGCAATCAAGGGTTGCGTTCGAGTAGGAAACATGACCGGGCTGCGCAACAAGTCGGAGTCAGGTTAATCAAGACACGGGGCCTGAAGAGGTTCCCCAGATCATTAGTGTGTTTCCCTCATCTGTTCCTGCTGTCTTATGTATCTCCAACGACTGCAGATGGACTCCTGCACCCATGGAGCAGGAGTCAGAGGCTGACCCCCGGCGCCGTTACCTTGAAAGGGTCCTGTGACGCTGAGCCTTTGGTCTTGCCCCCGTGTCTGCTAGGTCAGGTCCAGTCCACTGTCGAGTGCGGTTCTAAAGAGGGCGTGGGATGGGGCACTCCTCTGTAAGGCATTGCCATGCCATTTCCGCCATATCGAAGAAATTAGTTTTATTCTCATGCACTACTTGCAATTTAGCTGGAAAAAGGAGGCGAGATTGGAGTCCCACGGCCCTCAATTTCTGTTTGACTTCAGTATATGAGCACCTCTGTTGCTGGACACCCCTTATATAATCCAGGATGATAAGGACCTTGGCGTCTCTACAACGTAGGTCTGGGCATGTGCGGGCCTCCCTGAGGACTGCATCTCTGTCACAAAAATTCAGGATTCGTGCTATAAGTGGCCTTGGAGAAGCTCCAGGAGGTGGCTTCGATGCCAGTGCCTGGTTAGCGTGTTTAATCGCAAACCATGGCGAGTGCAGGCCTGTGGGCATTCATTCCCTGATCCACGCTTCGAGAAAGTCAGCTACTTGTTGGGGTTCCACTCCCTCCGGCACTCCCACTACTCGCAGGTTGTTGCTCCGAGATCTATTTTTGGCATCCTGACCACGACGATGAAGCTCTGATGTGCGTGCAAGCAGCTTAGTAATTTGTGTTTTGAGGATGCCCACCTCATCTTCCACTGTAGATATCCTAAATTCCGCTTCAACAATGCATGCTGTAGCGTTGCGCATATCCTGTCTAAGCAGGGCAACATCTTCATGAACCTCTCAAATTTTTGTCTCGACTGCTCATTGAGACATTTGAATGGCTTGAAGGATAACCTCTAAATCAGTGCTTGTGGGTGGTGCCTTCTCCCCCACTGTTCTCCCAGCAGCGCCAGTGGTGTGATCAGCGATATAATGGTCAATGCGAGCCTGGGCTATTGTATAGCGCGCTGTCTTGTCTTTCCCCATGTCTCTCAGCCACACTAATGGAGGCCTCAGCTCTCTCGCACCACTGCCCCACAGCACTACCTGAGATATTTCGGAGTGTTCACAGCTGATAGTGTACCAGGGGTCTCAATGTTTTCTTATCTCCGGCCAGGGATGAACCTCCACCCCGGGGAGAACATGGATTCGTGTCGCCCTCATTTACAGCATACGGATAGCAAAGGCTACACCCAGCCCACGCACCACAGCCATTCTGGGGGGGGGGGGGGCGCTCGGTATGGAGTTGTGGTTGGGTATGTTCCATTAAATGCATACGACATCCAGTGCCACTCCCTCCTCTCTCGACCCCACACCAGTGGGGCCAACCAGAATCACCCCCTTCCTCTGGGGGATCTCTGCTCCTGCAGACCCCTCGCTGTGGAGAGCCTCAGGGGGGGCAGGTCCCCACAGAGTAGAGCGTCAACAGGGGGAACCCGAGGCCGGCGTCACCTCAGACCTGAAGGTGTGAGGCTGGGGCCCCTCAGGATTTGCCAGGCCCCACTCCTCCAGTTGGGGCCTGTTTCTAATTCCCTCACTGTGTGAGATGGCGCAATTAATGGGGTCCGGCGAAGGGACCCAGGACAAGGAGGCCTGCTTCATCTCCCCAGGGACCAGCACCCTCGGCCTGTCACCCCAGTGAACACTCGGATCCGGGCTGCCCACTCCGTTGTCATCCAGGGTAGCCCGCGGCTCTGTCAGCCGACCAGCTGCACCCTGGCTCCAACACTGCACTCGGACCCTCAGACAGTTCACCCCCAGCAGCGCTACCATCACCGCTCCTCCATCTTCATTCCCACCCGGGGCGCCCGGTTAGGCCGTGGGTCATCCCTGGTCCGGTCCGGACGCACACTTGGAGCCAGGGCACCCACCACTCCGCCACCAGCTCCTGGGCCCCAGAGCAGGCTGCCCCCAGTCTCCTCCCCAGTAAGCACCAGCAGCATCTGGATCACTGCTCCTCAGACTCCACTCCTATCCAGAGGCCCGAGGAGGCCGTGGGTCACTCTCTGTCAAGCAACTGTTCTGGCGGCCCCAGACTAGGGACCCACAATAGGCATCCCAAGGGAACAGGCCCCCTACACTCTCTCGCTGTACTTCTGCGTCACTGTAGGAAGTTGGCTCTGTATGCACTATTTCAAAGTAAGAAATAGCATGCACAGAGTCCAAGGGTTCCCCTTGCAGGTACGATAGTGGCAAAAAGAGATAATTCTAATGCTCTGTTTTGTGGCAGTGTGGTCGAGCAGTAGGCTTATCAGAGGGTAGTGTTAAGCATTTGTTGTACACACACAGACAATAAATGAGGAACACACACACTCAAAGACAATTCCAGGCCAATAGGTTTGTATATAGAAAAATATATTTTCTTAGTTTATTTTAAGAACCACAGGTTCAAGATTTACAAGTAATACTTCAAATGAAAGGTATTTCACTCAGATATCTTAGGAACTTTGAATCAACACAATATCATGTACAGTTTTGGCAAAAATGGCAATAAGCTATTTTAAAACTAGACAGTGCAATTTTCAACCGTTCCTGGGGGAAGCAAGTATTGGTTAGTTTTGCAGGTAAGTAAAACACCTACAGGGTTCAAAGTTGGGTCCCATGTAGCCCACCGTTGGGGGTTCAGGGTAACCCCAAAGTTACCACACCAGCAGCTCAGGGCTGGTGAGGTGCAGAGGTCAAAGTGGTGCCCAAAACGCATAGGCTTCAATGGAGAAGGGGGTGCCCCGGTTCCAGTCTGCCAGCAGGTAAGTTCCCACGACTTCGGAGGGCAGACCAGGGGGGTTTTGTAGGGCACCGGGGGTGACACAAGTCAGCACAAAAAGTACACCCTCAGTGACACAGGGGCGGCCGGGTGCAGAGTGCAAACAGGCCTCAGGTTTGCAATTGGTTTCAATGGGAGACCCAGGGGTCTCTTCAGAGAAGCAGGCAGGCAAGGGGGGGGCTCCTCGGGGTAGCCACCACCTGGGCAAGGGAGAGGGCCACCTGGGGGTCGCTTCTGCACTGGAGGTCGGATCCTTCACGTCCTGGGGGCTGCGGTGCAGTGTCTTTACCAGGCGTCAGGTTATTTGAAGCAGGCAGTCACAGTCAGGGGGAGCCTCTAGATTCCCTCTGCAGGCGTCACTGTGGGGGTTCAGGGGGGTCAACTCTGGCTACTCACGGGCTCGCAGTCGCCGGGGAGTCCTCCCTGTAGTGTTGTTTCCCGCAGGTCGAGCCGGGGGCGTCGGGTGCAGAGTGGAAAGTCTCATGCTTCCGGCAGGAAACGTGGAGTCCTTTAAAAGTTGTTTCTTTGTTGCAAGTTTCAGTCTTTGTGGAACAGGGCCGCTGTCCTCGGGAGTTCTTGGTCCTTTTAGATGCAGGGTAGTCCTCTGAGGCTTCAGAAGTCACTTGACCCTGGTGGACGCGTCGCTGTTGCAGTTTTTCTTGAAGTGGGGAGACAGGCCGGTAGGGCTGGGGTAAAAGCAGTTGGTGTCTCCGTTTTCTCTGCAGGGCTTCAGGTCAGTAGTCCTTCTTCGTCTTCAGGTTGCAGGAATCTATCTTTCTCGGTTCTGGGAGCCCCTAAATACTCAATTTAGGGGTGTGTTTAGGTCTGGGGGGTTAGTAGCCAATGGCTACTAGCCCTGAGGGTGGCTACACCCTCTTTGTGCCTCCTCCCTGAGGGGGAGGAGGGCACATCCCTAATCCTATTGGGGGAATCCTCCATCTGCAAGATGGAGGATTTCTGAAAGTCAGAGTCACCTCAGCTCAGGACACCTTAGGGGTTGTCCTGACTGGCCATTGACTCCTCCTTGTTTTTCTCATTATCTCCTCCGGCCTTGCCGCCAAAAAGTGGGACCTTGGCCGGAGGGGGCAGGAATCTCCGCTAGCTGGGATGCCCTGTGGCGCTGTAACAAAGGGGGTGAGCCTTTGAGGCTCACCGCCAGGTGTTACAGTTCCTGCAGGGGGAGGTGAGAAGCACCTCCACCCAGTACAGGCTTTGTTACTAGCCACAGAGTAACAAAGGCACTCTCCCCATGTGGCCAGCAACATGTCTGGTGTGCGGCAGGCTGGCAAAACTAGTCAGCCCACACTGGAAGTCGGGTATGTTTGCAGGGGGCATCTCTTATATGCCCTCTGGGTGTATTTCACAATAAAATGTACACTGGCATCACTGTGCATTTATTGTGCTGAGATGTTTGATACCAAACTTCCCAGTTTTCAGTGTAGCCATTATGGTGCTGTGGAGTTTGTGTATGACAGACTCCCAGACCATATACTCTTATTCCTACCCTGCACTTAAAATTTCTAAGGTTTTGCTTAGACACTGTAGGGGCATAGTGCTCATGCACCTATGCCCTCACCTGTGGTATAGTGCACCCTGCCCTAGGGCTCTAAGGCCTGCTAGCGGGGTGACTTATCTATGCCATAGGCAGTGTGAGGTTGGCATGGCACCCTGAGGGGAGTGCCATGTTGACTTAGTCATTTTCTCCCCACCAGCACACACCAGCTGGCAAATAGTGTATCTGTGCTGAGTGAGGGGTCCCCAGGGTGGCATAAGACATGCTGCAGCCCTCAGAGACCTTCCCTGGCATCAGGGCCCTTGGTACCAGGGGTACCAGTTACAAGGGACTTACCAGGATGCGAGGGTGTGCCAATTGTGGAGACAAAGGTACAGGTTTAGGGAAAGAACACTGGTGCTGGGGCCTGGTTAGCAGGCCTCAGCACCCTTTGAAATCATAACTTGGCATCACCAAAGGCAAAAAGTCAGGGAGTAACCATGCCAAGGAAGCATTTCCTTACACCCCCCTCCCCCCCCCCCAAACGAAAGAGGATGAGACTAACCTTTCCGAAGAGAGTCATCATTTTCTAAGTGGAAGAACCTGGAAAGGCCATCTTCATTGGCATGGGCAGTCCCAGGTCTGTGTTCCACTATAAAGTCTATTCCCTGTAGGGAGATGGACCACCTCAACAGTTTTGGATTTTCACCTTTCATTTGCATTAGCCATCTGAGAGGTCTGTGGTCAGTTTGTACTACAAAGTGAGTACCAAAGAGGTATGGTCTCAGCTTCTTCAGGGACCAAACCACAGCAAAGGCCTCCCTCTCAATGGCACTCCAACGCTGCTCCCTGGGGAGTAACCTCCTGCTAATGAAAGCAACAGGCTGGTCAAGGCCATCATCATTTGTTTGGGACAAAACTGCCCCTATCCCGTGTTCAAAGGCATCAGTCTGCACAATGAAGTGCTTGGAGTAATCTGGAGCTTTTAGAACTGGTGCTGTGCACATAGCTTGTTTCAGGGTGTCAAAGGCCTGTTGGCATTCTATGGTCCTGTTTACCTTCTTAGGCATTTTCTTGGAGGTAGGTTCTGTGAGGGGTGTCACTATTGATCCATATCCCTTCACAAACCTCCTGTAGTAACCAGTCAAGCAAAGGAATGTCCTGACTTGAATCTGGGTTTTTGGATCTACCCAGTCCAGAATAGTCTGGATCTTGGGCTGGAGTGGCTGAACTTGGCCTCCACCTACAAGGTGTCCCAAGTAAACCACAGTTCCCTGCCCTATCTGACATTTGGATGCCTTGATAGAGAGGCCTGCTGCTTTCAGGGCCTTCAAAACCTTCTTCAGGTGGACCAGGTGATCCTGCCAGTTGGAGCTAAAGACAGCAATATCGTCAAGATAAGCTGCACTGAAGGACTCCAAGCCAGCAAGGACTTGATTCACCAACCTTTGGAAGGTGGCAGGGGCATTCTTTAAGCCAAAGGGCATAACAGTAAACTGATAATGCCCATCAGGTGTGGAGAATGCTGTTTTTTCTTTTGCTCCTGGTGCCATTTTGATTTGCCAGTACCCTGCTGTCAAGTCAAAGGTACTTAAGTATCTGGCAGCACTTAGTTTGTCAATTAATTCATCTGCCCTTGGAATGGGATGGGCATCTGTCTTGGTGACAGAATTAAGTCCTCTGTAGTCCACACAAAACCTCATCTCTCTCTTACCATCCTTGGTGTAAGGTTTGGGGACTGAGACCACTGGGCTAGCCCAGGGGCTGTCAGAGTGCTCAATGACTCCCAATTCCACCATCTTGTGGACTTCCACTTTGATGCTTTCCTTAATTTGGTTAGACTGTCTGAATATTTTGTTTTTGACAGACATGCTGTCTCCTGTGTCCACATCATGGGTACACAGGTATGTCTGACCAGGGGTTAGGGAAAAGAGCTCAGCAGACTGTTGTAAGACTTTCCTACAGTCAGATTGCTGTTGGCCAGAGAGGGTGTCTGAATAGATCACTCCATCTACTGAGCCATCTTTAGGTTCTGTGGAGAGGAGATCAGGGAGAGGTTCACTCTCAGCTTCCTGGTCCTCATCTGTTACCATCAACAGATTCACATCTGCCCTTTCATGAAAGAGTTTGAGGCGGCTCACATGGATCACCCTTTTGGGGTCCTGCTAGTGCCTAGGTCTACCAGGTAGGTGACCTGACTCTTTCTCTCTAGCACTGGGTAAGGGCCACTCCATCTGTCCTGAATTGCCCTGGGAGCCACAGGCTTCAGAACCCAGACTTTCTGTCCCGGCTGAAACTCAACCATAGCAGCCTTTTGGTCATACCACATCTTCTGGAGTTGTTGGCTGGCCTCAAGGTTTTTGCTTGCCTTTTCCATGTACTCTGCCATCCTGGAACGTAGGCCTAGTACATAGTACACTATATCTTGTTTAGGCTCATAAAGAGGTCTCTCCCAGCCTTCTTTTACAAGAGCTAGTGGTCCCCTGACAGGATGGCCAAATAGAAGTTCAAAGGGGGGAAAACCCTACTCCCTTCTGAGGCACCTCTCTGTAGGCAAAAAGCAGACATGGCAAGAGGACATCCCATCTCCTTTTGAGCTTTTCAGGGAGCCCCATGATCATGCCTTTCAATGTCTTGTTAAATCTTTCTACAAGACCATTGGTTTGTGGATGGTATGGTGTGGTGAATTTGTAAGTCACCCCACACTTATTCCACATATGCTTCAGGTATGCTGACATGAATTTGGTATTCCTGTCAGACACCACCTCCTTAGGAAATCCCACTCTGGTAAAGATACCTATGAGTGCTTTAGCTACTGCAGGGGCAGTAGTGGACCTAAGGGGAATTGCTTCAGGGTACCTAGTGGCATGATCCACTACCACTATGATATACTGGTTCCCTGAGGCTGTGGGAGGTTCAAGTGGACCCACTATGTCCACACCCACTCTTTCAAAGGGGACCCCCACCACTGGAAGTGGAATGAGGGGGGCCTTTGGGTGTCCACCTGTCATACCACTGGCTAGACAGGTGGCACAGGAGACCCAAAACTCCTTTACTTTCTGGGACATGTTGGGCCAATAGAAATGGTTGACTAACCTCTCCCAAGTCTTGGTTTGTCCCAAATGCCCACCAAGTGGAATATCATGAGCTAAGGTCAGAATGAACTTCCTAAACTTCTGAGGCACTACCACTCTCCTAGTGGTACCAGGTTTGGGATCTCTTGCCTCAGTGTAGAGGATTCATCTTCCCAATAGACTCTATGTATTCCAGTGATTTTTCCTTTGGTCTCTTCAGCAGCTTGCTGCCTAAGTCCTTTAAGACAGGGACATGTTTCTTGCCCCTTACACAACTGTTCCCTTGTGGGTCCCCCTGGGCCTAAGAGTTCAACCTGATAAGGTTCCAACTCCATGGGCTCAGTTCCCTCAGAGGTCAGAACTTCTTCCTGGGAAGAGAGGTTCCCTTTCTTTTGTTGTGTTGAAGCTGGTTCCCCAGTCTTCTTTCCTTTCCTCTTGGAGGGTTGGGTCATTATTCCAGGCTCCAACACCACTTTTTCACCCTGAGCCTTGCACTCTGCCCTTGTCTTGACACACACCCGTTCAGGGATACCCAACATGGCTGCATTGGTTTTTAGTTCTACCTTAGCCCATGCTGAGGACTCCAGGTCATTTCCAAGCAAACAGTCTACAGGGATATTTGAGGAGACCACTACCTGTTTCAGGCCATTTACCCCTCCCCACTCTAAAGTTACCATAGCCATGGTATGTACTTTAGTCTGATTGTCAGCGTTGGTGACTGGATAAGTTTGTCCAGCCAGGTATTGACCAGGAGAAACCAGTTTCTTTGTCACCATGGTGACACTGGCACCTGTATCCCTCAGGCCTTCTACACTAGTCCCATTTATTAAGAGTTGATGCCTGTATTTTTGCATATTAGGGGGCCAGGCAGCCAGTGTGGCTAAGTCCACCCCACCCTCAGAAACTATTGTAGCTTCAGTGTGAACCCTGATTTGCTCTGGGCACACTGTTGATCCCACCTGGAGACTGGCTTTTCCAGTGCTAACTCGAGTAGAGGTTGAAGTGGAACCTTTCTTGGGACAGGCCTTGTCTCCAGTTTGGTGTCCTTGCTGATTACAGCTACGACACCAGGCCTTTTTTCGGATCAAAGTTTTGACCCTTGTACCCAAAATTGGATTGTGAAGAGGCTTTGGACCCTCCCTCCTGAGCAGGTTTTTGGGGCCCTGTAGCAGACTCTTTACTTTTACCCTTGAATGTCTCAAAACTCTTCCCCTGGGGAGTCTTTGTGACCCCTTTCTTTTGGTCACCCCTTGTGGAAGTCTTGGTCACCCTAGTCTTTACCCAATGGTCCACCTTCTTTCCCAATTCTTGGGGAGAAATTGGTCCTAGGTCTACCAGCTGCTGATGCAGTTTATCATTGAAACAATTACTTAACAGGTGTTCTTTCATAAACAGATTGTACAGCCCATCATAATCACTTACACCACTGCCATTAATCCAACCATCCAGTGTTTTGACTGAGAAGTCAACCAAATCAACCCAGTTCTGGCTCGAGGATTGTTGAGCTCCCCTGAACCATATCTGTGCTCCTCAGTTGAGAATCCAAAGCCCTCAATCAGGGTAGCCTTCATGAGGTCATAGGATTCTGCATCTTTTCCAGAGAGTGTGAGGAGTCTATCCCTACACTTTCCAGTGAACATTTCCCAAAGGAGAGCACCCCAGTGAGATTTGTTTACTTTTCTGGTTGCACAAGCCCTCTCAAAAGCTGTGAACCATTTAGTGATGTCATCACCATCTTCATATATAGTTACAATTCCTTTGGGGATTTTTAGCACGTCAGGAGAATCTCTGACCCTATTTATATTGCTGCCACCATTGATGGGACCTAAGCCCATCTCTTGTCTTTCCCTTTCTATGGCTAGGATCTGTCTTTCCAAAGCCAATCTTTTGGCCAACCTGGCTAGCAGGAGGTCATCTTCATTGAGGCTGTCCTCAATGCTTCCAGAGTTGCTGGACTCTCCTGTGAGAGAAGCAGCATCTCTGACTATCACATTTGGAGTCAGGGTTTGAGCTGTACTTTGGTGGGGTTTGAACCAGTCTTAATCTTTTTGATTTTACAGAGAGACCTTAACTCTGACATCCTAAGATGCAGGTAAGGGGTGAGGTTGAGTTCCATCACAATCTCTTGTGTAGTAGACATTTTGTTTCTAAAAGTTGTAATACTTTTTAAGAATCTAAAACTATCTCGAGAACTTAATTCAAACTTTTATAAAACTTTTAAACTCTAAAAGAAATGCTAACAGGGACTAACACAAGGCCCTAGCAGGACTTTTAAAATTTTTGAAAAATAGCTCAAATTTCAAAAATCAGTTTCTAATGACAATTTTTGGAATTTAGTTGTGTGATCATGTATTGGCTGAGTAGTCAAGCAAATGGGAAGTCTTGTACCCCACCGCTGATCCACCAATGTAGGAAGTTGGCTTTGTATGCACTATTTCAAAGTAAGAAATAGCATGCACAGAGTCCAAGGGTTCCCCTTAGAGGTAAGATAGTGGCAAAAAGAGATAATTCTAATGCTCTATTTTGTGGTAGTGTGGTCGAGCAGTAGGCTTATCAGAGGGTAGTGTTACGCATTTGTTGTACACACACAGGCAATAAATGAGGAACACACACACTCAAAGACAATTCCAGGCCAATAGGTTTTTATATAGAAAAATATATTTTCTTAGTTTATTTTAAGAACCACAGGTTCAAGATTTACAAGTAATACTTCAAATGAAAGGTATTTCACTCAGATATCTTAGGAACTTTGAATCAACACAATATCATGTACAGTTTTGGCAAAAATGGCAATAAGCTATTTTAAAACTAGACACAGTGCAATTTTCATCAGTTCCTGGGGGAAGTAAGTATTGGTTAGTTTTGCAGGTAACTGAAACACCTACAGGGTTCAAAGTTGGGTCCAAGGTAGCCCACCGTTGGAGGTTCAGGGCAACCCCAAAGTTATCACACCAGCAGCTCAGGGCCGGTGAGGTGCAGAGGTCAAAGTGGTGCCCAAAACGCATAGGCTTCAATGGAGAAGGGGGTGCCCCGGTTCCAGTCTGCCAGCAGGTAAGTACCCGCGACTTCGGAGGGCAGACCAGGGGGGTTTGTAGGGCACCGGGGGGGACACAAGTCAGCACAAAAAGTACACCCTCAGCGGCAATATGGCGGCCGGGTGCAGAGTGCAAACAGGCGTCGGGTTTGCAATTGGTTTCAATGGGAGACCCAGGGGTCTCTTCAGCGAAGCAGTCAGGCAAGGGGGGGGCTCCTCGGGGTAGCCACCACCTGGGCAAGGGAGGGGGCCACCTGGGGGTCGCTTCTGCACTGGAGGTCGGATCCTTCAGGTCCTGGGGGCTGCAGGTGCACTGTCTTTACCAGGCGTCGGGTTCTTTGAAGCAGGCAGTCGTGGTCAGGGGGAGCCTCTGGATTCCCTCTGCAAGCGTTGCTGTGGGGGCTCAGGGGAGTCAACTCTGGCTACTCACGGGCTCGCAGTCGCCGGGGAGTCCTCCCTGTAGTGTTGTTTCTCCGCAAGTCGAGCCGGGGGCGTTGGGTGCAAAGTGGAAAGTCTCACGCTTCCGGCGGGAAACGTGGAGTCCTTTAAAAGTTGTTTCTTTGTTGCAAGTTTCAGTCTTTGTGGAACAGGGCCACTGTCCTCTGGAGTTCTTGGTCCTTTTAGATGCAGGGTAGTCCTCTGAGGCTTCAGAGGCCGCTTGACCCTGGTGGACGCGTCACTGTTGCAGTTTTTCTTGAAGTGGGGAGAGACGCCGGTAGGGCTGGGGCCAAAGCAGTTGGTGTCTCCGTCTTCTCTGCAGGGCTTCAGGTCAGTAGTCCTCCTTCGTCTTCAGGCTGCAGGAATCTATCTTCCTCGGTTCTGGGAGCCCCTAAATACTCAATTTAGGGGGGTGTTTAGGTCTGGGGGGCTAGTAGCCAATGGCTACTAGCCCTGAGGGTGGCTACACCCTCTTTGTGCCTCCTCCCTGAGTGGAGGGGGCACATCCCTAATCCTGTTGGGGGAATCCTCCATCTGCAAGATGGAGGATTTCTGAAAGTCAGAGTCACCTCAGCTCAGGACACCTTAGGGGTTGTCCTGACTGGCCATTGACTCCTCCTTGTTTTTCTCATTATCTCCTCCGGCCTTGCCGCCAAAAAGTGGGACCGTGGCCGGAGGGGGCGGACATCTCCACTAGCTGGGATGCCCTGTGGTGCTGTAACAAAGGGGGTGAGCCTTTGAGGCTCACCGCCAGGTGTTACAGTTCCTGCAGGGGGAGGTGAGAAGCACCTCCACCCAGTACAGGCTTTGTTACTAGCCACAGAATGACAAAGGCACTCTCCCCATGTGGCCAGCAACATGTCTGGTGTGCGGCAGGCTGGCAAAACTAGTCAGCCCACACTGGAAGTCGGGTATGTTTTCAGGGGGCATCTCTAAGATGCCCTCTGGGTGTATTTCACAATAAAATGTACACTGGCATCAGTGTGCATTTATTGTGCTGAGAAGTTTGATGCCAAACTTCCCAGTTTTCAGTGTAGCCATTATGGTGCTGTGGAGTTCGTGTTTGACAGACTCCCAGACCATATACTCTTATGGCTACCCTGCACTCACAATGTCTAAGGTTTTGCTTAGACACTGTAGGGGCATAGTATTCATGCACCTATGCCCTTACCTGTGGTATAGTGCACCCTGCCTTAGGGCTGTAAGGCCTGCTAGAGGGGTGACTTATCTATGCCATAGGCAGTGTGAGGTTGGCATGGCACCCTGAGGGGAGTGCTATGTCGACTTAGTAATTTTCTCCCCACCAGCACACACAAGCTGGCAAGCAGTGTGTCTGTGCTGAGTGAGTGGTCCCCAGGGTGGCATAAGACATGCTGCAGCCCTTAGAGACCTTCCCTGGCATCAAGGCCCTTGGTACCAGGGGTACCAGTTACAAGGGACTCATCTGGATGCCAGGGTGTGCCAATTGTGGAGACAAAGGTACAGGTTTAGGGAAAGAACACTGGTGCTGGGGCCTGGTTAGCAGGCCTCAGCACACTTTCAAATCATAACTTGGCATCACCAAAGGCAAAAAGTCCGGGGGTAACCATGCCAAGGAGGCATTTCCTTACAGTCACCCACGGTCAGCCATTACCAGCGCAGTTCTAGACAAGAGGACCACCAATTTGTAGTTACGCATGGCTCTCGCGGTTCCACCTCTGCTCCAGTCCCTCACTTCCGGCAACGGGGACCACCTCTCAAAGCTGAACATCAGGGGGGTCCCCAAAACGTGCCAAACGGCAAAGGGTTCTCCTCAATGGCGTATCTTTAGGATGGATGACGGAGGGGTCCTGGAGCACTCTTAGAGTACGACTGCCATCTTGATATCCTTAGCCACGCCCCTAAATGGGAGTTTTTTATTTTCTCTTTGTGGCAGGATGGTGATACCCACTAGTTTAATCAATTGGATTTGACTTTACTATATTGAACCCTCTATTAGAATATGGATTATTTGGTAACTATTGGATACCATTCTTGTTAGGAGGGACAGCCGTTAAGGGTCTCTCCTTTTCCCTCTCCCTAATGCTGTAGCCGCTGACCATTTGGCAACTATGCACTAGAATAGGCCTCAATTTTATGTCGTTTAATATTTTATGCAGACAACATAACCTTATATCTGCGTAGCCCGGTGGTAGAATTTAGTCCCTTTATTTGGGATTTCGCACTGTTAAAATGACTTCTAACGATAACCATTAAATGGAATAAACCCACTGTTTTCCTGCTAACCCATGCTATGCACCCTTGTAATCTCAAATATCCACCTTCCTGGTGTCAGGTTAAATACTTGGGCTTTTGGATGAGCCAAGATAGAGCCACCATTATATCAGAAAAGGCTGCAGTAGCAGGGTCCAAAATGAAAGAACAATTTAATAACTGGAATACGCTCCCCTTATCACTGACTGGCAGGATCTCCCTGGTAGAAAGTGTTATCCTGAAACTACTTTTATCTGCTTACAGACATTCCTATGCAGTTAAAGAAACAATTCTTCAGAAATTTTAGATCTCACATTATTACACTGTCTTTGGGTTGGCAAACAGCCTTTAATTAAGTGGGAGGTTCTTGCCCTCCTGTATGAGCAGGGTAATCTAGTTCCCCTGATTTTGAACTTTATTAATATTCTGCATTAGCACAATTTAATCTCTATTGGTTGCAACCTCGCCATAAATTGCTCATCTTGTGGTTGAATGCAATACCACTGATATTACTCACCCTGTTGCAGTCTTTAATAGGTCATCTTACATGATAGAGCTCTGGGTCCTTGTTCTTACCATTCTTTTCGCGATGGATGTTTTTATGATGCTTGAGAGGTAAAGGAGAGTTACTTCGATTTCTTAGTTCAATTTACAGTGCAACTCATTTGGTCACACATAAAGTACCAAAAGATGAGGCCAAACTAAAATAAATGAAACCCTAATTTGTTCTTGGTAAATAATAAAGTGCCAGCACAACAGAAAGATCTGTAGACATTCTGTAAGAGAGGTGTTATATTGCATAAAACCGCACAAAGGTAACAAGGGTAAAGAGGTCTGAACTTCTCCAAGTCTCTTAGGCATTTGCTCTTGACTAACACTGTGAATACCAATTAAATCTATGGAACCTTCAAGAAACCCACGCCGTCTACACCAGTAGTTTTTCATCTCCTTACAGTTGAAGTTGGCAACCCCCTTTGGGTCTCTCACTCCACGGTTTGAACAGTATAACCTCGGATGTCTTCCTGCGTCTTAAACACGAACAGGAGTCTTTTTTTTCTTAGTTTGTTAGTGCTTCTAGTCCTTGCCAAAGTCTCTTCTCAAACCTCACTATCTCTAATACACAATATGCCTTTCACTAACTGCAGAGTCACACAAAGAATAGAACATTGCAGCGCAAGCAAAACTCCATGATAAAGGTTAAACTTGAGGAACCAAATACTTAAAGACTTTTGGTTACACTTACTTAATAAAACAGTGAATGCAAATTCATAATATATGACTATAAGTGTATCTTACAATTATAAAAATCAGAGATAAGTGAAACATGAATATGTGTAGTTTCAGTAATGCAATTTGGCATGTTAAAGTTTAAACATTAGAACACATGCACATATAAAAAAAGTCTTCTGCTGTGAATGCACCTTCAATAATACGGTTTCAATGCTTTACTTTACATTAGCCATGTTAAGGCACATGCTATATATGCTGTTGATTACATTGCCATGTTACTTATGTAACATGAGATTGCTGCCAATATTATGCTGTACCACGTGACACAATTTTACAGACATTAACTCATTAGCATGTATACAACTCACTTAGAATGGATTATAAATATGAGGGACTTCAGAACAGCTGCTCTCACAATATCCCTTATATTAACCATAAAAATAGAATGTTTTTTCATAAAATATAGGCCTGAGGAGTCACTGAGCTTAGAGGCTGTATTCCGTAATGGCCATTTGTGGCTGCTTCTGTTGAAGACTGTATTCTTGAATGCTTTTGCTGACCTCCCAACATGTAAACAAATTTCACCATTTGAGGAGGGAGTGGGGCCTTGGAGGGGGCAGTATCTTGTTCCAAGCTCTAACTAACAGGCACTGTGCCTTCCGCCAGGCCCACTACTCTTCCCCCCCCTTAAAATAAACGAAACAGACGCAGAGGCTGTCGCCGATGTCCTGGGGTGTTTTCACACCCCTTAATAGACATCAACTGTTTACAATCTCTTAAGATAAGCTGGAAAGTCACTCTCTGCAGTGGTTCCCAGCTCATCTTTGCTGCCACTGTGTGATTTTGGCTGTTGACCAGGAGACAGTGTGAGAGTAGTTAAAATCGTGTGACACACTGGCACAATATGAGTTGGCAGGTCTGCCATTTCCTCAGTTCAATGTGTCATTGAGCTGCAGTCATTGCCTGTTCATTCTCCTTTTACCACATTCATCCAGACAAACTGATTTTTAGAGCCAATGCTTCTTTCTTGCTGAGGTTTTTCTCCTCATTTCACATAGGTTAAGGCATCACTGTCAACATTCTACCTGCCTCCTCATCTACCAGGGAGGACACACGGCACCACTTGGACCCTCATAGGGGCCTCAGTTTTTACATTGACAAGGACCTCCGATTGATGATCTGTTTTTACTTGGCTGTATTGTTTCCAAGAAAGACAAGGCAATTCAATAAATTGTTTTCCGTTGCATCTTACTGAACACCAAAATCAACCATGTTGTTGCTCAGAGGAGCCTCCTGAATGCATCAAGGAACATTGAACCAGTTTAAAGGCAACCTCTTGTCCATTATCCAGGGGTGTCCTATCTGCTGGGTAGTGACATGGGCTGTGGTCCACCCCTTCACCAAACATTATTGACTCAACTCTGAAGTCCATGGGGATAGCCATTTGCCAAATCTGTGTTGCAGAACCTCTTAGTTGGACGGCCTCCTCAGACCCACCACCTTGGAGGTATAGTTTGGGTATTGATTTAAGAGCTGAGAGATCTGCAGAAAAAAGTGGCCATCATTCGTTCATAATAAGCTTTCTGGTGGATATCATATCTACCATGGAGATTCCTCACAGATTCTGACACCTCCCCGGTATTGAGGCATTATTATCCAATTATTAATAGGGCTGCTTATCAGTTTAGTACGCTGCAGCGTTTGTCAAACTTCTCAGCCACATTACCACCTCTGAGGGTGTGAAAATAGGGATAAGGAACTGACGCCTGTGCTCCATGTCGTCATGTCCAGTGTAGTTCCAGAGCTGAGGTGGAGCAGTGGTGCCTGAGCAATTGGAAGTTTTTGTAACCAGTTTTATGCCTGTAGATACAGACTTTCAAACTATTTTGAAGACAAAATGACCACCATTTGTATCTCAGTGAGGCCTCTAAAAGAGACTGTGGCACCTGGTTTGGAATCACCAAATTAATTCCATTGCTTCTGCCCTTGAGTTTGTGCTCTTTCGTATTTGTAAATTAGCCCTGAAAAGAGAGACTGGAGTGCAGACAGATATTCCTTGTCTTGGACACCTAAACCTAATCTTAATAGAACAGTTTACAGCGACTGCAGTTTTGTTCATGTCCGTTTCCCTTTTGTACCTTATTCCAGCAACCTTTTGGAAAATGACCATTGCGCATCTTGCCCAACCCTTTTTGGAGGTCTGCAACAGCTCCTTAATAAATACATGGGTTCTGATAGAGTGGAAAAAGGCACTGATTATCCCTTATTAAAAAGAAAAGCCAGGACTTCTTTCCTTCGCACGGAGTGTCTTGTTGCCGGGGAGACAGGATTCCCCTTCCGGCTTCTCTCGGGCGGCCATAAGAGAGGCGCGCCCCCCGCGAGACGCGGGACGCCATGACTTCTTTCCTTCGCCAAAGAGCGTCTTGTTGCCGGGGAGACGGGACTCCCCTTCCGGCTTCTCTCTTGGGCGGCCATAAGAGAGGCGCGCCCCGCAAGACGCGGGACGCCAGGACTTCTTTCCTTCGCCACAGAGCGTCTTGTTGCCGGGGAGACGGGACTCCCCTTCGGCTTCTCTCTTGGGCAGCCATAAGAGAGGCGCGCCCGACGCGGGACGCCAGGACTTCTTTCCTTCGCCACAGAGCGTCTTGTTGCCGGGGAGACGGGACTCCCCTTCGGCTTCTCTCTTGGGCAGCCATAAGAGAGGCGCGCCCGACGCGGGACGCCAGGACTTCTTTCCTTTGCCACAGAGCGTCTTGTTGCCGGGGAGACGGGACTCCCCTTCCGGCTTCTCTCTTGGGCGGCCATAAGAGAGACTGGCCCGTCTACGCCGGTCATCGCCCGATTGAGGCCGGGACGGGACCAGTCCCTTTAAGGGAGTTTCCAAGTAAGACTATTTTTTTCATTTTGCTTTTTGCCTATTTTTGTCATTTAAAACTATGGGGAAAAGGAAAGCTGTTTACCCACCGGCACTACTGGATGATGTAAAAAAAAACAGAAAAAAACGTCCTAGGAAACTAATTAATAAGACCGCACGAGGTGGCCCAAAATCACTTGACGAGATTGACCTATTATTCGAGGAGGTGGAGGCCATACTTAATAGTGAACTAGGCACCCACGAAACCTTGCCCCAGAAGAAGCCTTTGCTCCAACCCAAAAGGATCCAGGAGTTTTTTAATAAGAAGAAGAAGGGCCAAATAGTTGACTCGGGGGGATCAATTGATGGTGCAGGAAAACAGTCTATTGTTAATGCCACTATTCCCTCTATTCAGCAGGGTATTGTGGCCTATTGTAGCACCTCCAATTCTTCACACACCCAGGGGACATCTCACGTAGAGGAAATAGAATGTATTCCCCTACCATTGAGTCCTGAGATAAGGCTGGTCCCTAACATATCCTGTAGAAATCGATTTGAGCTCTTGACCGAGGAGGTGGACTTGATCGAGACCCATGACCCCCTTATGGCCGAGACAGCTATCGAGGCTGCCATTTCCCCTCCTATTACTGTTACATTCTCTGAACCACCTGCTAACAAAGTTAACTTGCCTCTAATTCTTCATAGAGTAGACGAAGTTAGGAATTTAGTATTGCAGCTAACTAAACTCCTACAGGGGAAAATGGCCCAACAACCGAGATGTAAATGCCAAATGTCAGAGGCAGTTGGGGAAGGTCGAATTTCGGCGGCCGAACTAGTTTCATCCAATATTAATGTATGTAAGGGATCAACCAACAATTCTCAAAGTACTGGATTTTATTTGGGTGACTCAGAGGCTAATTTAATTCCCCATACAACCAATCCTAAAAGTAAACATATAGGGAGTAATAGTATCATTTCTGGTGGAACTACGGCAGTGAGTGGTGTTGTCACTGTCGGTAGTTCCCTTGCCCCACCAAATCGCCATCTTACTACGAGGCATAATATCACTACCAACATTTAAAATAAAATGGACTGTCTTCCTTCTAATATCAATAGGCATCTTGCCAATCCTCTGATCAAGGATCCAACCTGCATTATTCCCTCTCATGAAGCTCATAGCGATTTAGATATGCCTCCAACAAGTATAGGGTCTAGGGATGGAGGCAATACTCTCTTCTTAACTAATGTTCCAAAGTTGTCTCCCAGGTCTGTTGAGGACCAAGAGTCCAGGCTTAATAAAGTTATCCATTGGTTGCGTCATCGACAGGAATGCCTTTCAGTTATATGCTCAGACATCCTAAAAACTGAAAGATGGAGTCCCTCTGGGTCAAACTTCGATGTAATTTCAATTGTGTTTTTGGACAAAATTATGGTAGACCAACTCATTGACTTTGTTGCACGTATATGCCAGTTCAAGGGGAAAAAAGGAGAAGTTATCATGTTAGTCTCCAAACTAGTTGATTTAAAACAGGACCCTGTGTCTGGTCACAATGCCCTTGTTAATAGGAGAGATTCCAGGGAACATATGCACCACGGTTCTGTATGACTGTCTTCCGCCCAGAAAGCTCTTAATAGGGTCAGTTTAGAGGAATCTCAAATAAATAGTTTTGATAAGACCACTGCTAATGATTTGAACCACAAGGATGCTTCTCCCTCAACCTATGATATTAAAATAGATACTGGTGGTTTATCCATAATGACTTGGAATCTTGCTGGCCTTGCTAGGAAACTGGACGATATTGATTGGCTTGCTTATATAAAGTCTCAAGATGTGTGCCTTTTCCAAGAAACCTGGGTTGAGGGTCAAACTAGTATAAATGGGTTCCTTTCTTTTAATACCCCTGCACAGCCATCTGAGAAAGCAACAGGTCGTGCAAAAGGGGGACTTCTAATACTTTTAAATCCAAAACTTCAATGCGATTATAAGGTCTTAAAATTTGACTGTTCGGACTTGATGGGTTTACAAATATCTTTCCAGCAGAATTTTAACATTACTCTTATTAATGTATATGCCCGATCAGTTTCACGTGGATCAGAATCACATATTTTAACTTTACTCTCAGATTTTTTAGATACTATACAAGCTAACTCTTATTTAATTGTTGCTGGGGATGTAAATTGTACCTTCGAACCCTCTGAGTTTTTTAGTGATTTACCCATGGAGGAGGACGAATTATGGGGGATTGCACAATTAAATGGTGATAGCCCTTGCCCACGTTCTCGAGTTGCAGCTCAGCTAGCCTCACTATGTTTAAAGTTTGGCCTCAGGGCCTTTAATGGCCGTACTCCTTCTGATTTAAACCTTGCTCCTACATTTCAACGAGGTTCTCTGACTAGTGTTATCGATTATTTTCTAGTGGATGTGCGACTTTGGCCACTATTGTGTGATATGAGGGTGGAGTCCAGGTGTGAGAGCGATCATTATCCCCTGTTACTCACCCTCTCTGGGAGTATCTTCAGTAGAACCTCCAACATGCAACTCACAACAGTCCCTCCCCCTATTTTGAACAATGCTTACACAAAGGTAGGGTGGCCAAAAGTGATGTTGAACCCCTACTTGTTACGCAAGATTTACCTAATGTTTTCCGATAACTTGTCAGCCTATGAAGATTTGGACCCTGAGGCTATTCCACTTCTTGGTATCCATGCAGACATGATGGTCAAACTTTAAAGTATTTTTTACAAAAAGGTCATGGCAAGGCCGCGAGGCAGGGCTCTGACCAACAGCAGATGGTTTAACGATTCGTGTATGAGAGCCAAGTCCGGTCTAAAAAAGGCTATTAAGGTTGGGAATCCGGGGGTGATTAAACAAGCAAGATGTATGTACAAAAAGACAATTTTACAATCTAAGAAATCTTGGGAAGACTCTATTTGGCAGGAGTTGTTGGATGCTACAAAAACAAACAATAACACGCTTTTTTGGGAATTGTTGACTAAACATGAGAGAGGGGGTAGGTCCAATTTAAGGAACCATATTCAACCCGAATGTTGGGTGGAGCACTTCTCTCTTCTTTATGAGGAAACTACCCCCTCTGGGGCTTTTGATTGTGATAACGTGGGATTAGATCCCCTCACTTTACCAAATGTTAACCCTGTCACTTCTTTACCCGATGGGAATCTATATGTCCCTGAGAGTCACATTTGTTTCTCTTTAGAAGAAACTGCTGATGCTATTAACTCCTTGAAATCTGGTAAAGCCCAAGAACCAGATAAAATCCCAGGTGATCTATATAGATCTGAGCCACTTATATGGACCTGGTATATCAACTTATTGTCAAATAAAATCACAGAAGGAGGGCAGATTTCTGAGACGTGGAAGGGTGCCGAAATTATCCCCATCTACAAAAAGGGTAACTCAAATCTCCCAACCAACTATAGACTGGTTAGTCTAATTGATAATCTGCAAAAAATCTTCGCTAAACAGCTCCTAGGTAGACTATCGAGCTGGGTTACGGAACAGCAGATTCTTTCACCTCTACAGGCGGGGTTCCGGCCTAAAATAAGTACGGTAGACCAGGCCTTTAGGTTGGCTGTGTTACATTGGAAATATGTAGTTCTGGAAAAGCAAACCTTATATGTCGCCTTTGTTGATTTGCGTTCTGCCTTTGATTTGGTCCCAAGAGGAAGGCTTTGGGAAGTGTTATACAAAATAGGGATACCAGCCAATATAATTCACCTATTGCAACGCATGCATGAAGACACATATGCACAAGTGAGGTGGGGCAACCAAGGTGAATTGACTAATACATTTCCTATTAAAAGAGGCGTCCGACAGGGTTGTGTGCTGGCACCACTCTTGTTCTCTCTATTTATTAATGAGGTGGTGCAAGAATTAAGGGCATGTCAGAATGATGCTCCTACTTTAGTTAATCAGAAAATTCCTATTCTCCTTTTTGCGGATGACTCCCTACTCATTTCAAAAACCCCTATGGGTTTACAAATTCTTGTGGACAAATTTAATTTGTTTTGCTGGAATTCTGGTCTAGAGCTGAACCTGAAGAAAACTAAATTGATGGTGCTTCGCTCTGGCCCTCGGAAGAAATGCACTATAAGGTTAGATGGTGTTATTTTGGACCAGGTTAGCTCCATTGATTATCTGGGTGTGAGGCTCACAGATTCACTTCATTGGGAGGAACAGGTTAGCAAGAGTGCTGGGCTTTTGCAACATCGGGCTGCATCCATATTGCGCCTTTATAGGAGCACGATTGCCAAAGCTGTATCCCCAGCAATAAAGATTTATGTGGCCAAGGCGCAGGGTGCTGCTGCCCATGGGGCAGAGATTTGGGGCATGTCAGATAGTATCAGAATAACTAAAATTGAGAACAGCTTCGCACGGGCTTTATGTGCATGCCCTAGTAGCACCTCATTAATCCCTTTATTTCTAGATTTAGGGTTAAAACGAATGGCTGATCTAATCATTCTACGACCTTTGTTGTATTGGGTGAGGCTCTGGATGGTCCCCGAATTGGTCGTATACAAGTCCTCACTTCTAGAATTGCTAAAATGTTCTAATTCTTCCTCCATCCCATGGATCAAACATGCATCCAGCTGGTTTTGTAGATTGGGACTGAGAGATTTATGGGAGAACCCTCATCAATTAGAGAAATCCCATGTAAAAGTATTGAAGGGAGCCTACTGGTCTTATATACGGAACAACTATATTTCCCACAAATCTAATGGTCGTTTAACCAATTTGAATTATACCTAGATATAATACCTGACCTATTAGGCAAAGGACTGTATGCCAGATTCTGCTTTGGAACATTACCACTGATGGCATTGATGAGCAGATGGGGATCCAATCCAATGACTGATACTTGTCCTGTGTGTGACAATTCCTCTGAAACAGTAGAGCATTTTATGTTTTTTTGTCCTGCTTATTTAACCCCAAGGTCTAAATGGATCCGCAAAATTTGTCGGGAATTGAAGTTAAGAAAATGTGCTTTAGCTCTGAGGATTTTAAAAAGTCACAACTCAAGTGTGTTAATTTATGCTGTAAGCAAGTTTTTAGTACCGGCATGGCGTATACGTAATTTTTATCTATAATGATCTTAACTGTTTTTTAAGATGGGCAAGTATGGATTTTTTATTCTTTTTTAAAAATTTGGTTTATGGTAGATTTATATTGTTTTATCCATGATGATTATTTATTCTGTATTATATTGCTTTGATGGTCTGTTGGCCGAATAAAGCTTGTGTGTAAGCCTAAAGAAGATCAAGACATCTTTTTCCGCTTACAACCAATATCCTTTTACCCTTTGAGGCTAAAATCCTTGAGAAGCAGTTGCTCACAGAATTCTTGAAAAACCGTCAGATCCTAGAACCTGTACAGTGTGGATTCCGACCAGAATATGGCACAGAAACCTCTCTGCTGTCAGTCCTTGATGCCCTGCAAATGTCAGTGGACAAAGCAGAACTGCTACTACTGTGCTACTTAATTTGTCTGCTGCATTTCATACAGTGTCACATTCCATGACCGGGGTCAGGCTGTCTACCTGCCTCCATTTGAGTTGGAATTCAAGGCATATGATCAAGGCATGCCTCAGGGGTCAAGGCATTGCTCAGGGTCTACATTAAGTCCAACCCACTGGACTTCCAAAATTGGTTAGTTCTTTTGGTCTTAGTAGCATAAACTATGCTGATGACACTCAACTAATTATTGCCATAGATGGTCAGTGATGGCCGCCTTTGAGTCTTTTCATCATTGTAAATCTGCAGCTACTGCCTAGTTGTGACTCAATGCCTTGAGCTTTAACTCCAACAAAACTGAGGTGCTTGGGATTACCATACTCTATCGACTCAACCCTTTCTGTATAATTTGTGGCATCCCTCTTCGTCTGTTTCCCCAAGTCCAGGAGAGACCGGGAGGAATCTAGGCTTCTATCTCGAGAAGCATTCTAACCTTATGTCCTCTACTTGCATTTTTCTGCTGAGAGTGTTAAGGAAAATTGTACCACTTCCTCCTTTACAGGCCCGTTGGGTGGTGGTCCAGGCTACCATTTTATTAGTCTAGATTTTTGCAATTCACTTATTTTGGGTGCTTTCCTGGGACTCCTGTAAAATCCTCACCATATTGAAAATGCTTCAGCAAGATTGGCTCTTGGACGACCTCTGCATTCCTCAACCTCTAGCATGCTGTTTAGGCTGTATCAGCTTCCAGTGGCAAAATATGATGGTCTTTAAGTCCCTCTGTCACGTCCATAGAGCCATCCATCACAGCGGTCCCCTCTATTTGAGGAGAACTTTTTCAATGAAAATGCTTCCTGCTGTCTGCTTTGGTCGATCGAAACATCCCTACCTACTCGGATGCGGTCTATAAGCCAGGTTTTCTCGGTGGCAGCCGCCAAGCTTTGGAATGCTCTTCCAGCAACTTTGTACAAAACAAAAGAGCATCAGCATTTTAGGAATGCTTGTAGACCTGGTTGTTGCATTCTGTCTAGCTCCTTTAGCACCATAACACCTACACAGGTATCTGTGCGCTTAATAAATTATATAACATAACAAGAGGTGAGGTATCTGCAGGTAGATGCAGTATCCACTAGAAAGATTGTTAACAAGATACATAAATTATTCACTTAGAATGAAAAATTGTCCAGGAGATTAATGGACCCCATCTCTGGTAAAGTATAAATAGACTTTCCTGTTTTTAGTTTCTATTTGTTGTGAATTCCAGTGAGGTCTTTCGTGTTTTTCAGTGTTTTAAAAAAGTGTGAAAATAAGTGGTTATCAGTGTTTACTGAAGTTTTTTTTTGGCTCCGTAAAAAATCACAAGATAATGTTCCTTCAGTGCTAATAAGGAAATTTGCTTTAATTTCCTGTCTTGATCGTCATTCATATTGTATTCCACCCATTTTTCTTGCTAAAAACCCCTTTCTTTGTACCCTTTCCCTGAATTTCCTCTTTCTAGTAACTTTTCATTATTTGACCACAGTGCCTGCCTTATTTCTTTATACATCTTTCAGCAGTCCAGTGCCACCCCATATCAAGCATGTGAATGGATGGAGAAATGTTTAGACTTCATTAAGATTTGATTGTAGTAGATAAAAGGTGAATTGTGGACATACAACTCATTTTCCTGCTGCTGTGTTATTTAGACAAATGACAAAGATCAGTTGAATGAAGGAGCGAAGCCTGCCTGGGGGCATTTACAACGAAGCAGATTTCATTTTCCTGACTCAGTATGCCAGGAGGCACTTACACAAGCTGCACGGGGTCTTACAGTGCGGAGGAGCAAGGCCCGCCTGGGGGCATTTCACAGCAAAGCGGACTTCATTTCCCAGACTCAGAGATGCCAGGAGGCACCTACAAAAGCTGTGCAGGTCTCCTGCAGCACAGGGGAGCAAGACATGCCTTGGGGCATTCACAGCAAAGCAGACTTAATTTCCCAGGCTCAGCCTGCCAGGAGGTGCCTACAAAAGCTGCGCAGGGTTCATGCGGTGTGTAGCGAGCGAGGCCTACCTGCGGGCATTCATAGCAAAGCAGACTTAATTTTCCAGGCGCAGCGTGCCAGGAGGCACTAACAAAAGCCGTGCAGGGCTTGAGTTGTGCGGGGGAGGGAGGCATGCCCGAGGGCATTTACATCTAAGCGGACTTCAATCCCCAGACTCATCTCGCCAGGAGGCGCTTACAAAAGCTGCGCAGGACTCCTGCGGTGCAGGACGAGTCCGATGAGCGCCCAGGTGAAAACTGTTCGTCTTCGTCGAGGTGCCAGCGCGCTGTCCAGGTCCTGATTGCCAGCCAACACAGGAGCGCGTTCTTTAAATGCACCTCTCCTTGCACCCCTGGGTTAGCATCAACGTATTGATTGGGGGGTTTGAATGATGGCGGACCCCCCCATTGGTTGTTTTGGTTATGGCCTTCCCCCCCTACCTGGTGGCACATTGCAGTGGGGGCGCGCTGCCAACTGGTTGTCGCGCTTGTACACCCAAACCTGTTAAACCGGTCCCTTCCGGGCCACGGCGGGCGTTAAGGCACCGGCCCTTTATGCCCCCTGAGGGGGCGGCCTTTGCACAGACTGGGCCGTCTTCGCCCGTCATCATCTGGAAGAGACCAGGCTGGGCCCTCTCCTGCTGCTCAACGTGCCTGCCTTGGAATAGCTCTGGGTAAGCCCTCTGTTTGTCTTGGTCCCTGTAGTCTCCTGTTGCTGATTAGTTGAGCTGGGAAATTACTTGAGCCCCCTCCTTTGAGAACTAGTGGCCAAGGAGCACTCTAAATAGTGATGGGAAAGTGGAAGATGCGGGGTGCCAAAAACTCCGTCCCTAGGGCCTCGACTGGCACCACCTTAGACTCCGGTTGGAGTTATCTCAAAGGAGATTGATCTGGCAACGCGCAGGCTTTCTTTGGAAATAGAGAGTGGATCTGGAGCCCTGCTGGCACCCCAGTCAGCTCTACCCCAGTAACCCCTCAGGTACAAACAAACTTAGAAGATAGGTCCTCTCCCCCTACCTCAACCTCTTTGGATCAGAACCAGTTGCCTGAGTGTACCTCACCCAATGCTTTTAATAACAAAATCAACCTGGAAATGCAAAGTATTAACCTCACCCTTCGAGTAATTTCGATCCTTCTGGGGCCGCATTAGGCATCTTGGACTCTTTTGTCTGACTCGGACCGTGTTGCTGTCAGACTTACAGAACTCATCGCACAAAGCTTGTCCCCCTTGCTGGAGAGATTGTCCAGACTAGAGTCTACTATTTTGACATTGCTGAATTCTATTCCCTCCATTTATCTTTGTAATGCAAGAAGTAGCACTCCCCCTTCAACTGGCACAGTTAGTACACCAAACTCAGCCCCTACCGCGAGTCATTGTGTTTCTTGCATTGATCTCCCTAATCATCTGGCTGACGCCCTCCAGCTGCTGGCCCTCCACCAATTGAACTGCCAGTTACCCAATCCATCGACCCAACTGCGGGGACATCTTTGGCAGCCAGTTGTGATGGACGTTTAGAATCTATTTGCTTGGCTATTTTTACAGACATTTGCACACCAGTCCCCAACTTTGTAATTCTGTGGTAGCGCAGCCTTTGGAGCACCCCAATGTGTCTTTATCAAATAGATTACTCCCATTGTCAGCACTAGATCATAATGACTAACTACAGGTCCCAATGCTCTGTCCCCTTAAGTCCTTAGCTACTGGGTCTTAATCACTTGTACCCCCGCAGCTCATAAAGGCGGTTTGGCCAGTACAATTCTCAGACCCAACTCTGAAGATTCTTTGCTGGAATGTAGCGGGGGTTAGGGCAAATTGTCAGGATCCTGAATGGCTATATCTGGTTACAAAATTCGATATGGTGATGGTACAAGAAACTTGGAGTCAAGACTTGATTACTTGGGAGGGCTTTGAATGTTTCCATTTCGCAGCGACTCCTGTCGCTGGTAATAGAGCTTAAGGGGGTTTAGCCATAGTGGGCCTCGTTCCTACTGATCTTAGAGTTATTCCTGTCCCACTAAATCATACAGGGATTCAGAATCTCTGGGTAGATGTCACCATTGAGTTTCAGTGTTTTTTAGTACATTTTTATCATTCAGTCAGGGATCCAGGGTGCCAGATCGGGGTTTTATTTCAAATTCTATCAACCCTTGAGGCCAGATCCCTTAACTTTCTCAAGTCTTTTAATATTATCTTGGGTGGTGAGTTCACTCAAAGCTAGGCATCAGTCAAATCACTGGCAACCCCTTTTCGGGGGAGAGGTGCTGTTTTGTCTGTTATCTTCTGATCACAGAGGGAGAAATGGAAGGCTCTGGGACATGCAGGGCTATACAACTTTGTTTCCATGGAGTCTGATTCATTGCCCCATTCTTCTACCTTTGTTGGAAGGGGTAGGGGGACCACTACTGATTACTTGTTTGCTTCTTGGTCCTTAATAGGTATCATCAGCCCAGGATAAGTCCTTCAGACATGCTACAGCTACAATAACACCGTGGTTGTAAGGGTGGCACTCCCTATTAGAAGTAGTCCAAACGCGGTGCTGGGCATTAGGGATTTGACCTCTTAGGACGAGGGCTTAAGGGTAAAATGGCGTAGTCTTTTGATCCCAATTTGACTGAAACAGTGATTAAGTTCAATCTAGCCATTATTTTAGAACCTCTACTTACTAGTGATCCATTGCCCTTTTTAGTGCTGGAAGCATTCAGCAACTTAAATACCTCAGTCAATGTCACCATGAAGGTAATGTCTGGAGGGCGAGGATCTACACACATGGGCTGGTTTGACAGGACCTCTAGGGTGGCAAACAGGCAGCTCTGGGAGGCTTTAAATTCAATCCCTTGTAATCCGGTTGCTATTGTAACAGCCAGGAGGGCTTACAATGAGGCTATCCGGGAAAGGAAATTACCTCTAAAAGAAGCATCTTGGGAGCAATTAATATCTACTTGCAAAAGGGGGATTCAAGGGGATTTTTGCATATTGTTAACAGGAAACAGCTTTGTGCGGCTGCGCCAGAGGACATTGGCTCCTCTATTTCTCTTAAGCAGTTGGTTACCAATTTTCAGAGGGTTTATGTGTTGAATGAGGTTGGCCAGGGATTAACGAAGTGTGTGTGATGGGATACTCATAGGTCTTTATAAGGGTGAGGTCTGCATTTGGGCCCCAGTTTTAACAAACGTTTACATGCGCCTGCTCAGGTCCCCCTTTCTGGAAATCTGAGGTGATTGTTTCCATCTTTGAAAAGGGTGATTGTCAGGACCCCAGGTGTTATCGTCCCATTTCCCTGCTAGACTCTATTGTAAAAGAATTGGGGCACATCATCTTGCAGCGGCTTGAGGGCTGGATCAGTGCCAATAACATCCTTTGTCCGGTCCAGTATGGTATCAGGGAAGGGACGGGTACCATGGAGCAGTGCGTGAACTTAAGCTTACTGATCAGTAAATATGTGGTTACTAAACAGAGGTCTGTCTTTTTAGCTTTCATTGACCTCAGATGTGCCTTTGGTCGGGTAGTTAGGTCCAAACTCTGGCACAGCTTAGCGGCCTTTGGATTGACTCCACCTCTGGTCGATTTTCTGAGAGCTTTACTAATGGGTGTTAATGCCTCCATCAGATATGCAGTGAGCAGGGAATGTACGACTAATTTAACCTCCTGAATGGGGTCAAGCAAAGCTGCGTACTGGCACCTATCCTTTGCCTTTTATATATTGACACTAAATCACCATCTGTTTGCAAATGGTAAAGACCTGCCTAAAGATAAGTCTGACTATGTACCTTCCTTGTTGTATGCGAACGATGCAGTCCTGTTGTCTCGCTCTGCAAATGGCCTTAAAGCAATTGTTGATTCATTTGTTAATTTCATGGACGAGCTGTGGCTAGATACGAACACGTCAAAACCCTACTATATGGTATGTGGGAAGCAGAATTCTAAAACTAGATCCATAATAATTAAGGGCAAGGCTGTAAGTTGGGTGGCATCCTTTTCCTATCTTGGAGTTACCTTTGACCAATGCAGTAACAGGCGACCCTGTCTTCTTACCCTGGCTTGTGGTTCTCTGTTTAAATTCATCCTTCCCCTATTGCAGGTATACAAAATGAAGTGTCTCCCTGTGCTGATGTACAGAGCTGCCATTTAGAGAGTTACAAACTGTAGAGCCATCCAAAATGAGATGAACTGTTGTTGCAGGAGGCTGCTGGGCATGGGGCCCTCTAGTTCGACATTTTCTGTTTATGAAGGACTGTGTTTAGACTTTGTAGAAGATGTGAAACTATCCCCGTTGTTATTATAGATCTCGGTGTGGAGTGGGGATTTCACAGCCCTGAACAAGGACATTATAGAGGACTGTCTTGGGTGTGCATGCAGCCCTAAGACCCCATGGTTAAAGTACATCTAATCCGTTACCCAGCTTAGGTTGCCCTGATCTGTTTGGCGACCCATCATGTATTAGGAAGAGGGACAGAAAATTTCTGACTCATGCCAGGGAAGCAAGGGAAAAAAAATTACAAAATATTTATATATATATATATATATATATATATATATATATATATATATACTTGATGGCATGTGTAGCTGCAGCTACACAAGCTATGCATTGCTTCCTCCATCTTGTGTTGGGCTCGGAGTGTTACAAGTTGTTTTTCTTCTAAGTCTTTTCGGAGTCAAGGGATCGAGTGACTCCTCTCGGTCATACTGCGCATGGGCATCGACTCCATTGTTAGATTGTTTTCTTTCAGCTGTCGGGTTCGGACGTGTTCCCTCTTGCTCTGAGATTTCGAATCGGAAACTTTAGATAACTTTCTTTGACCGTCGGTATTGTTTCAATCCCGTTTCCACCCAGAGTTGAACCGATTGTACCGTTGCAAATCAAATTTTGCCCTTCTGGGGGCGTGCACCCGACTCACGCCTGTTCTGACCTACCACGTTGAAACTTGATGGATCGGCCTCAATTTCGATTTTGTCCCCGATGTCAAGCAAAATTTCCATACACAGACCAACACCTTGTATGTAATCTGTGTCTCTCTAACGATCACTGAGAAGAGGATTGTGAGGCCTGTTGATGGTTTCGATCCAAAAAGACCCTGCGTGACCGGAGAGCCAGGAGACTGGAAATGGCGTCGAAGAGTACTGAGTATACCGACACCATGGAGGAAGAATAGGCGCAGATGGCAGTTTCCATCCGAGACACCGACTCCGAAGAAGGCTCGGAGGAAGATAGACTTGTCACTGCCGGTCAGCACGTGAGTATGACTGCCTCTACGCCCACTCCTGAAAAGTCCTCGAAGGCCTTGGGTGCACCACTGCCCAGAGAGCCATGGTTCGACCAGCAAGAAAATTGTCATCGACCGACCTTCGGGATCAGCACCGAAAAAGGCCACACCTCCATTGATACCGGAGTCGAGCAAGTCCACCAAGATCTCAACTTCCCAAGCAAGCTGGCATCCACACTCTTCGGAGCCGAAGCCTCAAATTCCTTCCTCAGAGCCGAATCTACCAGCTGTATTTTCAGGCCCGAAAAAACTGACATCTTCCGAGCCGAAAATGTCTTCTTATTCAGAGGAACAAGGATTTCGAGCCATCTTAGGCAGAGCTCTAAATCATTTGACGCGTAGTCCTCTAAATCATTGAAACCATCTGATTATGTTTATGAGGGCACAGAGATTCAAGCCATTCTTGAAATCATGGATGAGAGACAATCAAGGATCCATATCCATAAAGAGACTGGCAGAATAATTACTGCACCTCCTCTACAGACCAAAAGAAAGTTGGCTTTTCAAGAACATTTAGATACTGCTCCATCACCAGCAAAGATTTTTTAACGGAAGGAGAAGCCATATACCTATACATACCTCTCCCCGTCATTCACCAAAACTTTATTTTTCGCCACCATCCACTAGCCCACCACCGTTGCCTTCACCAACTCATTCCCAGACATATTCTCATGGTGATATCTTGGGATCTGTATGATCCAGATCCTATTCCTGATATTGACCCGGACTTCTACCCTTCCAAACCTTCCCCACCAGAAGACTCTACTGCATACACGCAGGTTATTTCTAGGGCAGCAGCGTACCATGGGGTACTTATGCACAGCGAGCCTTTGGAAGAGGATTTTCTTTTTAATACCTTATCCTCCACGCACTCACGATACCAATGCCTCCCAATGCTACCTGGCATGATTAAACACGCGGATGAGATATTCAGTGATCCGTCTAGAGGTAGGGTTTTAACACCACATATTGACAAGAAATATAAGCCTGCACCTACAGACCCTGCTTACATTACCCACCAAGTACCTCCAGACTCGGTGGTTGTGAGTGCCGCCAGAAAGAGGGCTAGTAGTCATCAGGGGATGCCCCTTCCCCTGACAAAGAGAATAGGAAATTCGATGCTGCTGAAAGAGGGTAGCTACACAAGCAGCTAACTAATGGCGGATTGCAAACTCACACGCCTTGCTTGCAAGGTATGATAGAGCCCACTGGGACGAGATGCAGGAACTGTTACAACACCTGCCAAAAGAGCACAAAAAAAGAGCTCAACAAATTGTTGAGGAGGGTCAGGTCATAAGTAATATCCAAATATGGTATGCCCTTGATGCTGCAGATACAGCAGCTAGACGCATGAATACTGCTGTCACCATACGCAGACACGCACGGCTACGTTCCTCTGGAATCAAGCCAGAAATACAGCAGGTAGTGCTGAATATGACTTTCAATAAAGAACACCTGTTTGGTTCTGAGATTTACACCACGATGGAAAAACTCAGGAAGGACTCAGACACTGGCAAAGCAATAAGAACCTTATATACAACACCTTACAGAGGCTCCTTTCGTAGGCAGCAGTTTAGAGGAGGACTCAAGCCACAGACCACAGAGGCTTCTACCGCCCAGTCTAAACAAGTGCAGCAACAACAGCAGTACCAAAGAGTGGGATTTAGAGGTTCTAATAGAGGCCAACACTTTAGAGCCAGAGGCAAATTCCAGGCCTCAAAACAAGCCACTACCCCATCAAAACAGTGACTTATTAAGCATGCCACAACCCAACGCATTTCCTGTGGGAGGCAGACTGCAGCAATCCCACTCCCAATGGCAAAATATCACCACAGACCAATGGGTACTATCAATTATACGCAATGGTTATTGCCTACAATTGATTTCTACCGCTCCAAACATTCCTCCATGTTATCACAGGTTGTCCCCAGAACACAATGCTCTATTACAACAAGAAGTACAATTGCTACTACTAAAACAGGCAATAGAATTGGTCCCACATTCTCAACAAGGAACAGGCGTATACTCTATATACGTCCTCATTCCCTAAAAGGATGGCACTCTCAGACACATTCTAGATCTCAGACCACTAAATCTATATATCCTATCAGAACACTTTCACATGGTAACTCTGCAGGACATCATTCCACTACTACAACAAGATTACATGACTGCATTAGATCTCAAGGATTCGTATTTCCACATACCCATCCATTCAGCTCACAGAAAATACCTAAGGTTTGTGATAGCAGGAAAACATGATCAATTCAAAGTTCTGCCATTCGGCATAACAACAGCTCCAAGAGTATTTACAAAATGTCTAGCGGTAGTAGCAGCTTACCTAAGAAGACAACACATACCTGTCATTCCTTATTTACACGATTGGCTAATAAAATCAAGCAATTTCATAATGTCAACAACACACTCAATACATAGTAGAAACCCTACATACATTAGGGTTCACTCTCAACTATCAAAATTCCATCTTCAGCCAGCACAGGTACAACCTTACCTAGGTGCTGTTCTCAATACACAAAAAGCCTTGGCCTATCCAAATACACAAAGAATAAAAGCTTTCCAAACTCTCATACCACAAATTCAGCCAAATCAACAATACACTGTAAGATTTATCATGAAACTATTTGGAATATTGCAATCCTGCATAGCAATAGTACCACATGCAAGCCTAAATATGATAACACTACAACAGTGTTTCTCACAGCAATGGTCTCAAGCTCAGGGTCAATTGCAAGATCTAGTGTTGCTAGACCGCCAAACACACAGGTCCCTTCAATGGTGGAATCTCAGCCATTTAATGAAGGGATGGTCTTTTCAAGTCCCTGTGCCTCAGACCACATTAACAGATACATCCATGATAGGTTGGGGAGCTCATTTCAACAACCTTACCATTCAAGGGGAATGGGACTCAAAGCAGCTAAATTATCACATAAACCATTTAGAATTATTAGCTGTATTCCTTGCCCTGAAAGCGTTTCAACCACTTCTCAAATACAAGACTGTCTTGATAAAAACAGACAATATGACCACAATGTATTACCTAAAGAAAAAAGGAGGGACACATTCATCTCAACTGTCCCTTCTAGCCCAAACAATATGGAAATGGGCAATTCATAATCACATTTATCTACTAGCAGAATATATCCCAGGAATAAACAATCAGCCAGCGGATCTCCTAAGCAGAACACATCAACAGATACACGAATGGGAGATTCACTCTCAGGTACTTCATCAGTACTTTCAAAAGTGGGGGACACCTCAAAAAAACCTATTTGAAACAAGCGAAAACGCAAAGTGCCAAAACTTCGCATTCAGACACCCACACCCTTTGACCAAAGGCAATGTTCTATGGATCAACTGGTCAGGGATATTTGCTTATGCTTTTCCCCCCTCTCACTACTTCCATTTCTGGTCAGCAGACTGTGTCATACCTCTCTCTCCATGATACTCATAGCGCCCACGTGGGCTCTACGATATTGGTACACCACACTCCTAGACCTGTCAGTAGTACCTCACTACAAACTTCCAAACAGACCGGATTTGCTAACACAAGACAAAGGACAAATCAGACACCAAAATACCAGTGCTCTCAACTTAGCGATTTGGCTCCTGAAGTCATAGAATTTGGATACTTGCAACTTCCATTAGAATGCTTGGAAGTTCTCAAACACAAACTCAAGCCTACAACTAGGCAATGCTATGCTAACAAATGGAAAATATTTGTTTATTATTGTCAATCTAAAAATACTGACTCACTTACAGCATCAGTACAAGATATTGTATGCTACCTACTTCATTTACAAAAGTCAAATTTAGCTTTCTCATCTATTAAAATTAATCTTACTGCAATATCAGCATATTTGCAGACTATACACCATACCTCACACTTTGGAGTCCCAGTTATAAAAGCCTTCGTGGAAGGACTAAAACATATTATTCCACCTAGAACGCCACCTGTTCCTTCTCCTTCTTGGAATTTGAATATTGTCCTCACAAGACTAATGGGCCCCCCTTTGGAACCCATGCATTCCTTTTAACCTGGAAAGTTGCTTTCCTAGTAGCGATTACTTCATTAAGAAGAGTTAGTGTAATACAAGCATTCACTCTTGAGGAACCTTTTTTCCAACTACACAAACATAAAGTCGTACTTAGGACTAATCCAACATTTCTGCCAAAGGTTGTATCACCTTTTCACATAAACCAAACAGTGGAATTGCCAGTCTTTTTCCCACAGCCAGATTCAACTGCAGATAGAGAGCCCTTCACATTCTTGATCTTAAAAGAGCTCTAATGTATTATGTGGATAGAACAAAAGATTTTGGGAAACCTAAACAACTTTTCTTTGCCTTTCAACAACCACATAAAGGTAATCATATCTCTAAACAAGGGTTAACTAGATGGATTGTTAAATGTATTCAAACATGTTACATTAAGGGGAAAAGACAACTTTTAATCACACCTAAAGCACATTCCACCAGGAAAAAAGGTGCATCTATGGCATTTTTAGGAAACATACCAGTGCCAGATATATGTAAAGCTGCCACAGGGTCTACACCACATAGATTTACAAAGCATTACTGTGTAGATGTTTTTTCAAAGCAACAGGCCAACGTTGGTCAGGCTGTCTTAAAAACATTATGTCAAAACAACTCCCAACTCCTGCAGGCAAGCACCGCAATTTATGGGGAGCATAACTGCTTTGTAGTCTATGCAAAGCATGTGTATCTGCAGCTACACATGCCATTGAATGGAAAATGTCACTTACCAGTGTACATCTGTTCATGGCATGCAGTGCTGCAGATTCACATGCACCCTCCCTCCTCCCCGGAAGCCTGTAGTCGTTGCAGTTTTTTGTTATTTGTACATCTGTATACACATTTACATTTGCATGGGCATCTACTTTTACTCACAATTTGTATAGAACATTTGTATTCTTACACTCCATCACTCCTTCCTACACTCTTTTGCGGGAAAACGATCTAACAATGGAGCAATGCCCATGCGCAGTATGACCGAGAGGAGGAGTCACTAGATCCCGTAACTCCGAAAAGACTTCTTCGAAGAAAAACAACTTGTAACACTCCGAGCCCAACACTTGGTGGCGGAAGCAATGCATAGCATGTGAATCTGCAGCACTACATTCCACGAACAGATGTACACTGGGTAAGTGACAATATATATATATATATACTTTTTCCTTAAAGTAAAAAAGAAAACTGTCACTCTAGTGAAAGACACATTATTAATTCACTCCAGCAGCTCCCTCAGGATGCGTTTCGGCTTTATTTAGTCTTTGTCAATGTTAGAAATGGGGTCTCTAGTTGGCAGAGGTATATACCTTTGTCCAAGTAGGGATCACAATCCTAGTCAGGGTAAGTCACACACAATCCATATTGTCCTGTGCCCACCCTCTGGTAGCTTGGCACTGAGCAGTCAGGCTTAACTTCAAAAGCAATGTGTAAAGTATTTGTGCAATAAATCATACAATTTAACATAGTGAAAACACCACAAAATTACTCCACACAGGATTAGAAAAATAGATAATATTTATCTGAATAAAATAAGGTAAAAACTACAAAGATTCAATAAGCACAAGTTAAAATATCACTTTTGAAATGTTTAAAATGTTAATCCTTAAAAATAAACAGTTGTCTCTTTGTTACACACAGTACCTGGTTTGCGCCAAAAATAACGACGTACAGAGACTGCAGAGAAGGAGATGCAAGGAAAAATAAGGTGTGTGTCGGATGTTCCGGCGCGGCACAGACAATGTGTTGTTTCTTTCCATGCTGAAGGGGTTTGCATCGTTTTCTGGTGCCCAGTCCTGGTTCCTCACTGCAAAGCAGGGTATTTTTCCCAGGGACTAGGTGGGGAAAAATCCTTGACGAGCTGAAAGAATACACAGGCGCTGCATTGATCCGGTAGATGATGCATCAAAATTTCCGTCGCAAGGCAGACGCTGTCTTGAATTTCCACTCGGGAAGTTGGGCAGCATCATTTCGGTCCAATCCAGGCTTTGCGTCGATTCCAGCAGGCGGTGTGTCGATTTTTGACGCACAAGGAGTTTCCTGAAGGGATGAAGTCTTTTAACCCCGAGACTTCAGAAAGAAGGCGGCAAGCTCAATCCAAGCCCTTGGAGAGCACTTATAGGGAAGGCAGAGTCCTTCTCAGCACAGTCAAATGCCAGCAGGGTATCAGGGAAACAGTAGTCCTTCTAAGGTAAGCTGTCCAGATGAGCCCTTTGGGCAGCTAGGCAGTTCCTTTTGACAGGTTACATGTGCAGGTCCAGAAGTGTCTGATTTGGTGGTGCCAGAGACCCAGTTTATATACCCACAAATGCCTTTGAAGTGGTGGAGACTTCAAAGCGTGTTTTTTCATTGCACAAGTTCCCCTTTCAGCCAAGTGTGAGGGCAGGCCACTGGCTTTTGAAATGTAAGTGCCAGGCACTCCACCCTTCCAGCTCAGAAGACCCATTCAACATGTACATGAATGCAGGTGTGGCCCAGTGTCCTCTGTGGTTGTCTGGATGAAATGCACAAGGGGGCTGTCAGCCAGCACAAACCAGATATTGATTGGAAACAGGCTGTAAGGCACAGATGGTTTTAAGTGCAGAGAAATGCTCATTTTCTAAAAGTGGCATTTCTAAAATAGTAATATAAAATCCAACCTCACCAATAAGCAGGAATCTCTGTTACCATTCTAGCCATACTAAACATGACCTGGTTACCCCTTTTAGATCAGAATCTACCACTCAAAACAGTATATGAGGGCAGTCCTACTGCTAGCGGAAAACAAATCTAGGATTTTTTCACTACCAGGACATATAAAACACATAGGCACATGTCTTGCCTTTTGCCTACATAGCACCCTGCCCTATGGGTTACCTAGGGCCTACGTTAGGGGGGACTTATATGTGGAAAAAGGGGTGTTTAAGGCCCTGCAAGTACTTTTAAATGATAGGTCGAACTGGTAGTGAAACTGCACACACATGCCTTGCAATGGCAGGCCTGAGACATGGTTAAGGGGCTAATTATGTGGGTGGTACAATCAGTGCTGCAGGCCCTGGGCACATGTAGTGCACTTTACTAGGGACTTCTAATTAAATCAAATATGCCATATAGGGATGAACCAATGTTACCATGTGTAAGGGGGAGAGCATATGCACTTTAGCACTGGTTAGCAGAGTCCTAAAAACAGTGTCAGAAAAGTGGAGCGAGGCAGGCAAAAAGTTGGGGGATGACCACCCTAAGGCTGTCAGGTCTAACAGTGAAATATACAGACACCGTTTTGTAATTAATTTAAATACTTAGCACATGTGCATTAAATCAACATAGTGAAGATACTTTATCTTTCTCTCCTAAAATAGGAATGTTTCTCTTGTCACTGCTTTTTTCACAATTCAAAAATCAAAACCAGCATTTTTAAATTACTGTTGCAGCCTTCAAAATGAATAATTCACTTTCATCACCTCACAATTCTTTAAAAACTGCCATGCACTACTGAAATAGCAATGTCCTCTCACTCCATCATTATAGCAGTCTCCTGCATGATGCCCAACTCCGAAGGTCCCACTCAGGCTCTGGGGGCACTCCAGCCTTTATACAACCACTGCAGATTTATTCATTTTGAAGGACTGCAACAGTAAACGCCGGATTTAATTTTTCAATGGAGAAAAGCACAGTGACTTCTACTAATATTTATTGGTGATGTTTTGTTGGTTCTAATTGGTTCTATTTGAAAACTGGAAACCTTGTATAGCTATAATGTTGAGTCTTTGGAACTTGAGTGAACACATCTTGTGGTCCTCAGTCATGTGCTGTAGTGGGGCCCCTCATCTTACCTCTTCTTTTTACCTGAAATTGAGAATCTACAGTTCTTAGAACCTCATCAGTGAAATGCAAAACATTAAAGACACCTGGAATCTGCATTGGAGGACGTAAGAGCAAGGAGTAGACACTACAACTTCAGAAGTGGCCAAAATCTTTGAGGACTGCCACAGGAGGTGCATCCTAAACGAGAGTTTGTCATGACTAGTGAGGCTATTCCCTATCAGCGTCTTGGTCTGCGACCTTGAGGACCATTACAGTGGCTTAACTAAACCACTGTGGAAGCACCATTTAACATAGAATAAATCCATACTTTCAACGCTGAAAGACAAATAAATAGACATTATGCATCATTCAACGTCAAGATACAGACCACATCAGATCTTTGTTCCCTGTCTATATTGACATCAGTGATTGTTTTAAACACTTTTCTGCCAGACCCATGCTATTGTTAGTTTTTTGTCTTGATTGAGCCACACATTTGGATATTTGCTTTAAAGAACTACCATTGCAAAAGCTGGGTCTCTCACTTATTAAGAAATATAGTCCCATTGAACATGAACTTCTGTCCTTTTGGGTAGGTCCTCAGGAGGATTTAGTCATTGGCTCATCCTCTAGAAAGTCTCATTCTCTGGATCAGTGGAAGCAAAAAGCTAGAATCAACAAGAAACTGTTTGTGGTACCTCTGTAGCTTCAATGAAATGCCTTGTGCCATGGCCCTATTGGAAAGTTAGAAATTCCCTCTATGGTACTCTCTACGGCAGTTTGGAGAAGACCAATATATACGTAGCAAATGAAGGTACACAGTTCTGAAGGCGGAGTTCTGATTAGGATCCCTAGATGCATGACACCCAATTGGGTGTGTGAGGGCCCTTGCTTCTATTGACAGAAGGGCCTAGCTAGACCAGAACCGTATCTAGGGGTCCTACATGGAACTCCCCCTTCAGAACTGTGAACCTTCATTTGTTACGAAGACCTTCTACAAGCCAAATGTGCACTTTCAATAGATCCTGAACGTAGATGTGAGGATCTCTAAGCAGATCTTTTGTGAATTAGAAGTCACAGATGATTTGGCAGCACATGGATACTGGTGAGTTACCATGTAGAGATCGCCCCCTGACCTGTCATCCAGGTTTATAAACCAAATGCTCTGTCAAGAATCTTAAAATTCCATTAACAAGTAACACTCTGTTTGGATGCCATGCTGATGTGCAGAATGCAGCATATGGAATCAAAGACTGAAACCTTATTAGATGTGGATCTTGAAAAATCAAAGGAGTATTTCCAGTAACCAGTTAGAGGAAAGACTGTCAGTAGCTATCTGCAGGTGCAGGCAAACCTCAATCATGGCAAGCAGTGACACTCCTTTATCGGCCACTACACTAGGGAACCATCATAGATCAAAAGTGCAAAAATTATAAAAGACAGAGGGGTGGTGATTATTGTTCACAATTACCAGTTTCTCAGGCTGAAGTCATCTTCACCTGTGGAACTTTAAGGCAACTTGCTGCCATGTCTGAAAGCGGCAAGACAAATTATTGTAAACCATTCTCTGGTGAGGTGTAACTTAGCATTTTAGTAGTCAGCAGTGTCGCCTCTGGCTCTGCCACCATTAGAATAGTGATTCTCCATATGAAGTGCCTAGATAATCCGACCCAAGAGAAATCGCTGTGCTCACCTTGGAATCCAGAAGGTCCCTGTCCTCGAGCTTTATTTCCTCTTTGATATTGTCCTCTCTGATGATAGAAGGATGCTCTGGCTCCAGCTTGATAGCCTCTTCCACTTCATCTTTGCTTATAATTGTAGTAGTACCTCCAAAATCCTTGAATGGCAGAAAGTCCCCTTCTGCCAGCCCTGCCAAAAACACTCCACTGAACATCCTTCTCATATTGTTTTGAGACTTATCTGGGACAGCGAATGTGAAATATATTTTCCTAGGCTGTTAACCACGTCTTCACCAAATAATAATACCTTTGTATATTCACTTGGTTCTTTTCCTGCTAAGTCCCCCAATTTAAGGTTAATCTTTATTAATACAGCCTTTCTTCTCTCTGGATTTAGGCCAGCATTGAACATAAAACAAGAGCTCCCTGGTTCCATCCTCTTAATAGATCCAAATCTAATGGAAGGCCTTTTATATAAACCTCCTCTGTCATATCATTAATCCATGCCAACAGACCTACTACATCCTGGAGCTTATCCTGGCACTTGTTTAAGGACCTCACTAATCCTTTACGAGGATCTCTGCCCATCTTAAAGGAAAACGTTATCAATTCTGGACTGAGATTTGGAGTGAGGTAGACCTTATCATCAATAACAGGTCTTGAATATTCTGCTTTTAAAATTCTCCTCACATCTTTCTCTAAAGGATTTCTAATCCATTTCTTAATAAAGTTTCCAACATGTTCTAAGGGCCACCATTCTGCCCTCCTAGGATGTTTTATATTATAAGGGGAAACCATCTCCTCCCCTAACGTTTTTTTTTTATGCTGTCTTTTGAAGTGGAGGGTAGTACATCCTCGCCAAATAACTCATCTGGCCCCTCATCTTCTTGTTGTAGATCTAAAACATATTCATCTATGAATTTATCATCACCTTTCCTAAAGTCATCATCCACAAATTCATCATCCTCAGTATCAATGCCTTGTGTGCTGCTTAGGACACCTTTCTCTTGCATGCTGGTAAGGACGCCATTATTTTTGGACTGCATGTTGCTTAGGTCACCTCTGTCTTTCAGGGTGCTATGACCCACTACTCCTTTTAAGGGTTTTAGCCTTTGTTCAATATGTGTAGTTTTCCTTTTCTTTTTCCCTTTCGTCTCATTATTATAAGATTCACCCTTTGATATGTTTTTTTAATGTCCTCACTTACCTTTCCTTCAGAGATTTAATTTAAATCTTTCCCCTTTTCAGACATCCTCATCTCCTATTCTATTTTGACTTTCTCTATAGGTAATCCTTTAATTTCCATTAAAATTATTCAAAAAACACATTATCCCAGTACTCTCCGGACCTTAAAACCTTCCAAACGCAGTGTGAACTCAGGCGATGTAACTGTGTAACTGCCAAAACTGACATAGCACATCTGATTTACCAACAAAAAAAAAAGACACTAGCATATTTTCTATTTCTATACTTGTGCAGAGTGAAGTTCTATAGCGCAGTGATGTACAGTAGAGTGGTGCAGAGTACAGTAGAGTGGTGTAGAGTGCAGTGACATAGAGTGCAGTGGTGTGAAGTTCAGTGACGGAAAATGCAGTCTTGCAGAGTAGAGTGTTGTAGAGTGCAGTGGTGTGGAGTGCATTGGGGTAGACTGCAGTTGGGGTAGAGTTTTGCAGAGTAGAGTGCTGTAGAGAGCGGTGGCATACAGTGCAGTGGGGCAGAGTAGAATAGAGTAGTGTATAGTGCAGTGACATAAAGCGCAATGGTGTAAAGTGACATGGCATGCAGTGGCAAAAAAGTGTTGCAGAGTAGAGTATAATGGTGTACAGTTCATTGGTTTTGAGTAAATTGGTTTAGAGTACATTGGGTAGAGTGCAGTGGTTTAGAGTGGTGTTGAACGCAGTGGCATTGAATAGAGTAGTGAAGAGTGGCACAGCCTAGATTAGAGTGGCATAGAGTGCAGTGGTGTAAAGTAGATTGCTTCAGAGTAGAGTGAAGTGGTGTAGAGTGGAGTGATGCTGGGTATAGTGGAGTTGTACACAGAGTGGAGTGGCACAGAGTAGTGCCATAGAGTGGAGTGGTGCAGAGTGGAGTGGCGTAGACTGGACCGGTGTAGAGTGCAGTAGCAAAGAGTGCAGTGGTGCGTAGTAAGGGAGAGTGTATTGGCATAGAGTAGAGTGGCGCAGAGTAGTGTACAGAGGTGTAGAGTCAAGTGGCGTTAAGAGCAGTGGCATAGAGTACAGTGGTGTAAAGTAGTGGTGAGTTCAGTGCCGGTGAGTGCAGTGTTGCAGAGTAGAGTGTTGTAGAGTGCAATGGTCTAGAGTAGAGTGGCTTAGACCGCAGTGGAATAGAGTAGAGTGTTGTAGAGTAAAGAAGCTTAGAGAGCAGTGGTGCAGACTAGAGTAGTGTGGTGTAGAGTGAAGTGGCATAGAGTGCAAGGGCATAGAATACACTGATGGAGAGTGCAGTGGCGTAGAGTAGAGTGTTGCAGAGTAGTTTATAGTGGCGTGTAGTGTATTGGTTTTGAGTAAATTGGTATTAAGTGCATTACCGTAGAGTGCAGTGATGTAGAATGCACTGGCGTATAGAGGAGTGGCATACAGTGTAATATTGCAGAGGGGAATACAGTGGTATAAACTGCAGTGACAGAGTAGATTGTAGAGTGAATTGGCATAGAGTGCAGTGGTGTAGAGTAGAGTGCCATAGAGTGCAGTGCTGCAGAGTTGGTTAAAGTGGCTTAAAGTGGATTGGCCTAGAGTGCAGTGACAAAGAGTTGAGAGGTACAGAGCGGAGTGGTGAAGGGTAGAGTTCAGTGGCAAAGATTGGAGTGATGTAGAGTATAGCGGTGTAGAGTGCATTAGCATACAGTGGCTTAGAGAATAGTGGTGCAGAGTAGACTGCAGTGGCATAGAGTGCAGTGGCAGAGAGTACAGTGTTGCAGAGTAGACTGCTGTCGAGTGCAGTAGTGTAAAGAAGAGTGGATTGGTGTAGAGTGTAGTTGTGTAGACTGGCATAGAGAGCAGTAGTGTAGAGTACAGTGATGCAGAGTAGAACTGAGTGCTGTAGAGGGCAGTGGTTTAGAGTGCAATGTTTTTTAGTAAAGTGGTGTACAGTGCATTGGTTAGAGTAGAGTGCAGTGGCGTACAGTAGTGTGGTACATAGAGCAGACTGGCGCAGAGTGGTGCAGTGTAGAGTGGAGTGGCATGAAGTAGGTTGTTTCATAGTAGAGTGAAGTGGGTGGCATAGAGTGGGATGGTGCACAGTACAGTGGATTGGCATGGGATGCAGTGGCATAGAGTGCAGAGTAGATTAGAGTGGCATAGAGTGGACAGCATAGCGTTTGTTAGCATGAAGTGGAGTGGTGCAGAGTAGAGTGCATTGGCATTGAGTGTAAGGCTGCAGAGTGGAGTGGGTGTAGTTCGGTGGCAAGGAGTGCACTGGCGCAAAGTGGAGTAGAGGGGGTAGACTGCATTGGCGTAGAAGAATGCAGAATGCAGTTGTAGACTGAGATGGCGTAAAGTGGAATGGTGCTGTGTAGAGTGCAGTGACAGTGTAGAGTGGCATAGCGTGGAGTGGTACAGAGTAGAGTGCAGTGGTCTGGATTGGTGCAGAGTAGAGTGGAGTGTGGTAAAGTGGAGTATGCATGGTGTGGTAGTGCGCTGCCATTACAGACAAAACATTTTGAATTGAAATGACCCTTATATTTGGATAGACAGTTTTACTGATAAAATAAAAAGTACTCAGCACACCAAATTATAATGTGGGGAGATGCCATCATCAAGTGTATTGATTTGTTTTGATGTTATGAAAATATTTGTTTCCACCACACTTCAGAATTGCCCCTAGTAACCAGCATGATTGTCACATAACACTCTCACTTTGAAGTCAAAGACAGGGAAGTAAACACTGACCTCCCTCAGGAGATGGAACCTGACATCTGACCCATGTCTTTGAATGCACAGCAAATGTGACAAATTAAGAACAAAATGTAAAGGTCTGTTTACAAAAAGGGAGCCCTTGGAAGGATATTGTAAATAAGGTTTGGGCAAGGGAAGGGGAAAACTCAAGCTGGACAGCCTAAAACAAAGCCAGCAAATAGAAAGCAGGAAAATGTGAGTTACAAACCAGAAAGCCAATGGTAAACAGTGAGCAGAATGCATTCTGTGGAAGCTTTCCGAATGTCCCCCAAGTTATTGTTAGCAAGCCAGACAGCTGCGCTGTCTGACAGGCTTCGACCTAAAAAGGTCTTACTGCACTTGTAACCTGTGAAGGGAGTAGATGGACACAAGGCAGATATAGAGCCTATTCAGTAGGTAAGAACTATTAGGAAGTATGCTGAGCATTGAGCCATCCAAACAGAGTGGGAAGCAGGGATCCTGAAATTTGCAGTGACGGAGTTACAGATAATGCATACTAGTGAAGTGGGAGATATCATTCAGAGTTATGAAAATAGGGAGCGTAAAAGAATGCTTAACTAAAAGGATGAACGTGTGGATGGCACAAGCCTGATGAACCAAGAGATAACTGAGTTTTGTGCCTGCCAGATGAGAAAAATCCATGAATGAAGGTTGAATTAGAGGAGGCACAGTGTCTGGTGAACCAGGAGTAACATTTGCATGACGCTAGTTGAAGAATAATGGCTAGCTGTAGCATCATTTTACAGAATTTCAGCTGCTGATTTAAAATCTCTGGTGTTGCCCCACATGCTTCACAAACCGATTGCAGGGCTTGAAATTTCCTATTTGGACCCCAGATCCTCTCCTCCCTCTGCATCTAGTTAGAGTCGTCCTCTATTCAGTGTGACATCTTTAAGTTGAGGAGGACACATTACAGACAGATTTCTTCCACCAACAACCTCCATGTGGCTGCACTCAGAACAGGACTGGCATTCACCAATAGCCTTTAGCTGTGAATTTCAAGTGAAACACAGCTCAGTAGACCTCCCAGTGCATTCTGGTCAGTCTGATCCATCTATGCAAAATTTTAGTTTTTCCAGTGAAGGAGAGCTTGATAGGTTTCTTCCAATATTTGATAACTATTAATTTCATTTTCTTAGCTCCAGACGTGTCACAGTTCACGTTTTATTCAGTGTAACACAGCAGCTGCTTAGGACCTGCTTTAGATGTTGATGGTAACAGTTCTGCAATCGACCTTTTGACTGAAAACCCACCCCCTGCCATGACGGTCTGTCCGCTGTATTTAAATGTTGGCGGACCCATAGCAGAAAGACCACATTTGAACTGACGTCTCTGCCAAGTAAACACCACACACATCGACAGTGGGAGAGGAAAAAGTGGATGCTGGCAGACCCTAGCCACCCTTCCTGCCTTGCAGATTTGGATGTGCCTTACCACCAAGAAAAAAGTGGCAGTCTGACCTCCACTTCTGAGTTGCCAGATTGGGGGGGGAGAAGGGCGAAAACTAACCTTTTTTCCCCATTCCACCTCCGACTTTGGACACGACTGGACAACACCTGATGTCACTGCTGCCACCGTTCCACCACCCCCACCTACCCTTCCACACACACGCCCTCACCCGCCGTTACCTAACTCAAAGGTAGGGGCACTGCATTGCTAGAGTACGTTGGGCGGGCACTGCACAGGATGTCAGGAGTAATTGTTTTTAACTCACTGTGACATGCATATGTCGGGGAGATAATTATGTCCCACATGGCTGGGGACACACTTGTGCAAGATGCATACCACACACATACATAACTGTCGTCATTCTCTGCAAAATTAATGCTGGCACTACAATGACGGTACATTCATACTGGAAAAAGGTGTGCATTACAAGGGCACCTGTACTGTTAGGTTTATGCAACCTGCTGTGTATGTGAGTCATTACATGTATGTGTGTGTGTGTGGAATGGCTGATTGAGGTGGAGGGAGCTGGAGTGGGTGATATGGTTGTCTGTATGTGTGTCACTTGCATGTGAGACCAATGTTGTGTAGCCCTGTGACATTCAGATGGGTGTTGTTGTGTAGCTGACATTGTCATGATGTGTGTAGTTGTGCTTATGTGTGTGTTTGTGTAGCTGAGTATGTAGTTATTATGGTTGTGTTGTGTGGGTGCAGTGTCAATGGTGTGTATGTTGTGTCATGGATGTATGTCTATGTGTGTTTTTGTCAGGTACAGGTTGTGTTGTGTTGAAATTGTAATGGCTGATGGTGTGTATGTGGTGTGTTGGTAGTGCAGGGGGACACGTGACTAAGGTAAAGTGTGTGTGTGTGTGTCTCTTAACTCTATTCCATAGCCCCTGCCATTGTACGAAGTCCATTGGGTCCCGCTGCTGTCTCCCTCTGTCAACAATCTGTTGCCACTCTACCACTTGCAGAGCTGTAACATCCAAATACAGTGGGCGGAACACCGTTGACTTGACGATCTTTTGGGGTCCACTGCCAAAGTGGCTTGGCGGTAACACCCTTCAGATTTAAGTCAAGCCCTTAGTGTCTAACATATTTGGAGCCTGACATTTGAAGGCCAGTGCTCTCAACTGCCTATAAAAGGGTATTATACTGTAAGGGTTACACAGCCATTAGACCCGGAAATCACTCTACGCAACATCATCTCCCATGTGACTACATTAAAAGTCACCCATCACTTCCCAATTAGGGTTTAGAGTGAAAGACAATTCAGTAGTCCTCTCAGTGCATTCTGGTCAATGTGGTCCCTCAATGCAAAGTTGCAGTTTTTCTAGTTAAGCAAAGCTCGATTACTTGTATTTTTTCCAACATTTCCTTTGTTTTGCTTGATAACTGTTATTTTATTGCAATATTTAATTTCCTTTGCTGCAGACTTGTGTTCACTCTTTGTGAGCTCTTTGGTGGGGCCCAGCAGATTGACTACCAAACGTGTTACAAAAGGTGATTAGTTATTGTGCTGAGTAGTTCAACATAGACCCTGTCTGTGAATTTCTATGGTTACACACTCTTAACATCTGGTACTACACCATACACAAATCACATCTCGGCTATTCCATAAATATACTGCTATGCAACCTATAGCATTTCTTGGGTCTCCCGCCCTCCTCTTCCAATGCTCCATATTTCACTAAACAGGAGTGAATGTTATCTGTGTGAACTGGGCAGTAGGAAAAGGCCTGCTTAATTAATGACTTGCTTTATTTGGTTGAAGTTTGTTGTTTGCACACCCCGCCTTGACCCTTTCTTCCATCTCCTCTGTTGTCATGCTTTCTTCTCCTGCTACCCAGTTGAAAGGCAGCTTAGCTAAACCACACAGCTGTCTTGCTGTCTGCAGCAGACATGCCTCACCTGTTTCCTCTGAGCACCTTTCAAGAGGATTTCTGACTCCCTTTTATGGCCTCTCCTTCCATTCTTCCTTTGTTGGTCTGGGCAATCAACAATGGCAACCAAACTGGACAGCAGCTGTGCAAGATCACCCAACCATATTCTTAAGGAAGAATGCCTGGCTGAAACGGACTAAGGGTCCTAGAATAGCTCAAGGGGGCTGAGGAAAACCACGGATTAGCTACCCGAGCAGCCTGTGGCTGAGACTTCATGGACAATTATCATAGTAATTGAACTGTCTGCAGCAGAAGAGTTGGAGGAGGGACCCCAACGCATGGCAAGCACTTGGTGACTGACATCACAACAGTTTCTGCACAAGAGCCCACATCATGTTGCTCTTTCCCATTCACTGGTCTTGTAGAACTACAGCTCATTTGGCATATCTCTGGTAGAGCCATGACAATTTAAGCTCTAAAATCAGGGCTGTTTGTGACTTATTTCCTCTTATATCTATATAGTTGTAGCTCTGACGATAGCCTTCATAGTTTGCTTGATGAGGAGAAGTGTCTGGTACAGCCAATAGATTGGAGCAGGGCCGAGTGGGTGGAGAGCTGAAGTAAGGGCATGAGAGACACAAACAAGTTTCCCCACGATTATTGCCTGTTATCAAACATTTGTCCTTATCTGGTGGCAAAGGATACTGGGAGAAGATAAGGCTCTATAAACACCACCTTGAGTCGTCCCTTTTGAATAAACCTTTCCCCAGTTTGCCCTGGTTGACTCACTCGTTCTGCCTTGTGCTGTCTCTTCCACTTAAGCGTGCGGACTTGATTTATCCCCCATTTAATAGCCCCATTGGTGCTAAATTGTTCAATTTTGTCAAGTCTGGCTGTTCCGTGGACCAATGCATCAACTCCAGAAACCTGTGTTCTGATCCCATAGTCAAAGGTTCAAAACCAGCTTATCAGTGTGTGGAAATGTTTATGTATACATGTTCTAAGTTGTTCCGGTGCGATACATATTTATTTATTTGTAAATTAAGCCTTAGATTTATAATTTGGTTTTGTAATATGTATTAGAATGCCTTGTTTAGTAATCTTTCAGGAAGAAGTTTGATGATCTGTGTGGATGGTGAGTAGTGTATTCAATCAAATGTGTATATTTTGTGCCTGCTTAAGTGACCAGTCGGACATCTTTGGCAGTACCTACTGCAGTGCCTCTCTCTGCTGCTCCATCAAGCCCTCTTGATGTCATGAAAGATGATCGGATAGAAGAAGATGAAAATTCTGCTGACAGGTGGGATGACGAGGACTGGGGCAGCTTAGAGGTAAGGTGTGATACATTGTCAGAGAATTAAAATCAGGAAGATGCCTTGCATGCTGATGCTATTAACTGGTGTTTAATTATTTTTTGTTCCTCAATTTTATGAAGCAAAAGTCAAAACCATGTTTATTCGCAGCATGTCTGCCGCATCAAAGAATAAATACACATACATGAAATAAAATATCCTCATTTAAAAAGGAACATTAAAAAGATACATAGTTAAGATGAAACAACGTCCAAGTATCAATTAACTAAACCTGTCATTTTCAAACATTTACACATAAATGATAAACAATAAGAATCTCACATTCCCCCCATCAATAGATGAAGCCTTTCTATCTCCTATCTGCCACAGTGGTCTTTCTTAATTTCATAATGTGACAAAAATATTGTGCCACTGAAAAGCAGACCAAAGGATCATGCACCTGTTATTAAAAATAAAAAAATAAAAAAAAAGGTAATGCCCGTCTGCACTGCCGGTAGCAAAGGTAAAATCAGCTCTCTTCTCGGCAAATCATAAAATGTGCAGAAAAACATAATAGGCACACTAGACTGGATTGACACTCCATCACAGAAGCACGGGCCTAAATCAGATAATGAGTAACTGTCAGCAGGGTGGCCAACCGAAAGTGGAAGATCATTTAATCGAAATCTGGTTAAAACAAAACTATGTTGCTGGTTTTGGATTACAGAAAGATAGCGTTGAAGGCTGCCAGGGAGCTAGTTTGTAAAAAGAGACTGTTCCTCTTGGTCTATCAGCCCTCATCCTCCGTTGCTCAGCATTGACAATAAACATTTCTGTCAGTTTTGCCTTAGAGCAACCCGTAGATGCGACCGGGAAGGTATACAAATCCAATAATCCGATTTCCTCCACTGCCGCTCTCACATAAGCAAACCAAGGGACATTACCGACTACGTCCAAATTCAAACAGTCCTCAATAATGAGTCTGTTTAATGAAGTAGACTGTCTCACCCAAATCGAATGCCAAAGAGCTAAAGGGGCTAGTTTGATTATATCTGCTGTATAAGGGGCACCCAATTTATTGTGGACCATAGAGTTAGGGCAACGGTGTGGGACTTCCAGGAGCTTTCTGAAAAATATGTTTTCTACTGATTGAATATGGTTTATATCCATCATGTCCCATATACCCACCCGATATGTAGCAGATGCCGCAGCTTTTTACAGAGTAAATCAATAGGAGCACTTTCAGCGGTTTGGAACCTTTTTATTTATTTTTTTACCAGAAGCTCTGTAGTCCCATGATAGTTCTCTCTAACGTGGCGGATCTATTTAACGCCATTTCTTTCCATGAGTATTTACTATCGAATAGCACACCTAAAATAGAAAAAGTGGTAGTGTTACTCACTTTCATGCTATTCACAACCTGCACTACTTGCTTCTTGGGCCTCTTCCCACAGATCATTGTAAAGGTTTTACTTTCATTTACTTGGAGACCCAGCTCCTGCATGAAGGTTACATTAGTCATCGATCAAGCCTTGCAGTGCCCTCCCAGTTCTCGCTTTGAACACTGCATCATCTGCAGACAGAAGAATAGTGAGGGTATGAGTTCCCCCGTACGATGTGTCTTCAGAATTCATTATAAATGCAGCTTCAATTCTACTGGGTGTTTCTGCTCTCCATACCACCAGGGGCAGTTTCACTGACTAGGGAGGCTGTATGTTTCACTATCAATCCCCGTCTAGGGTAATCGGCAAAGTAAATAATCAATATAGACATTTTTTCCTCTAACCCCTCAAGTCTATTCAAAACTGGTTTTAAATAACAGAATATCAAAGTTTCTATCCTCTTGCAAAGTTCATCTGCCGCACAATAGCCCACATCAGAGCAAGCTGAATCCGGCTTGTCTTTAAATCCCTTGGACTCCCTGAAAGATGGAACAGGTTTCCTACAAGGGCCCCCTCATTTTTTTTTTTTTTAGCCGGCAGTTCGGCAACTGTGGCGTTAGAGTTATCACCTTGTGCCATACTCTGTGCCTCTGGAGTAGCAGGCGGAGAGACGGGCTGCCCTACATCACTCAGCACCACTCTGGAACTGGCCCTCAGAAGGCGTGAATACAAGTGCACAGGCCCCACTTCGCCCATTGAGAGACGCTGGTCCATAAGTTCAATCTCTTTTGTGAGAACTCCAGCTGCACAAACCAAAAATGAATCAATTGTGGTAATAATATTACCTGCTGAGGAACTTGCTGTAATATTCCTCTTAACATTTGTCAGCGTCACCCGCTCCAGTGGACAATAAACAATATAGGGGGACAGTCCCATGAGGGGGGACCCGGCTTGGCCTCTAACAGGCGCTGACAGGTGCATGACAAGCCTGCCCTTTGCCTGGGCTTTGCTAAGGTATGGCCCACATGACTCCCACGCAGTGTGGCACACCAACGCGCTATGTAGCACTACTCCCAGCACAGGTGAAACAGTGTCTAAGGACCGCCTCCTAGACCCTGGTGCTGCTGTGCCTCGTAGTCCTTTCCATCAGCTGCTTGCCCCCTGAAGCATAAGTCATTTGAAGAGGTGTCGGCCCACTTTACATTAAATAAACTAGTAGTGTATGTCTGCTCCTGAAATAGAACTATCAAGTAACAACTGTAGGCAGAAGATTATAAACAACAATCTTAGCAGAAAGAATAGACAGATGTTCTCAAAGTATAAGAAGACCAGAGCTGGTTGTTAGGTGTGGGGGCAACTGAGGGAGAGAGAGGGGATCAAGTGAAAAAGTTGAAACAGAGAGGAAAAATGTCACTGATTGTGTGGGGGGCCAAATAAATACAGAAAATATAGTTCACAGTGTGAGTCTTTCTTAGATTCTTAGATTCAAAAATGGGCAAAAATGAACAAATAGCAGCATTACAGTTCCTCGATCAGCCATCTGGGTGCTCGGACTGTTCGGCCAGACCGACTGACATGAGGTAGTTGAGCTTTACCCTGGGTGGACCCTGAGAGTACAGGGTTTGAATGTTTGATTGGGGCTTTCTGATAGAACAGCTTCCTCTGGGGCTTGCAGGGACTGATGATCCCTTAGACAGATGTCTTAAGTGTGACAAGTCTGGTGCAACATTATCATGTGTCCCTTGCGCTGCACAACTTTCTGAGGATCTGTTTTTCATTTCCATTTTTGTTTGATGAGAACCAGTCACCCTCGTCAAGCATGATCTCCTGAGTCTTGACAGTGTTCATCAGCATGTCTTATTCTGACGGATCCAAGTAGTGTCAGTAGCACAAAACTTGTCATCATTCAGAGTTCGCTCAGAGGTTCACTATGGTAATTTGGTTCTCATAGCTCTCCAGAACATCAGGGTGGCATGAATCTCACCATTTGTAGAGTGAGGAGTCGATCGATAGGTTCGGAGGGCTTGGTACAATGCTTGACTCGACTCAGTACCCTTCATCAAGGCATGTTTCACCCGTTTCAGGGTCTCCATAAACTGTTCTACAGCATCGTAGGCTTGAGGCCACAAAGGTGTGATTTTCTGATGCTTAATACTGAGTCTAGTCAAAATTTCCTTAAACTCCTTGCTGTTGAATGGTGGACCAATGTCAGATTTGAGGGTCCAATACGCCCCACACTGCAAATATGTTGTTTAGCCGCTCAACAACATTTTTGTGAGTTGTCGATGACAAATCCTCCACCAGAAGAAACGGGAACACTTGTCGATAACCACCATGAGTAGGTATCCGTTTGCAAGGAGCCCAAAGAAATCAACATCTCTTCTCACCCATGCATGTGCAGAAGGATCGGACATGGTTAGCGGATGCTGCGTCTTGGTTGGAGACAGGCAATTGCATAAGTTACAGTCCTTTAACTCCCTCTCAACTTTCTCATCCAGTCGAGGGAACCACACTCGATCTCAATGCCATTTTGGTAGCTACAATGGCACAATGTCCTTCATGAGTGAGTTCAATAACTTGTTGTCTCAGACTTGCAGGTATTACAATCCAGGATCATCTTAGAACAGTGCCTTCTTTGGTGACAGAGTGCATCTTGGACATTTCAGTAGTTTTGAAATTCAGCCTTGTCACTTAAAGGTTGAAGGTTTTTGACGTTGAGCTGTGCCACTGCATGGGGGATACTCATGAGAAACAATCTTCAGGGTTGTGATTCTTGCCTGGATTGTGCACCGTCATGTAGTTGTGCTCTTGTAGGTGCAACCCCCACCTTTCAATGCGAGGGGGCATCTTGGCCTTTGGATTTCTGAAAATGGTAAGCAAAGCCTGGTGGTCTGTGATGATCATGAAATGCTTTCTTTACAGAAACACTTGGAAATGTTCACAGGCCCATACTACAGCTAGACTTTCTTTTTCCTGCTGGGAGTAGGCACATTCAGTGTCAAACAAGCTTCGACTATCATGCTCTACAGTGTTTCTCTGAGCCTTTGGATGTCCATTATGTTGAGCAAGGGTTGCTCCTAGCCACACTGGGCTTGCATCAAATGTGAGCTCAGTGTGCAGTTTAGGATGAAAGTAAACCACCTCAGGCACATTTTTAATTGCATGTTTTATACTCTTGAAACTGTGGTCACGTTCTGTGGACCATCAGAACTGAATATTTCATTTTGTCAGGTTTTGCAACGGAGCACTTATTGTGGCAAAATCATGATAGTACAGTGAACAATAGCTGGTCATGTCCAAGAAGGACTGTACCCTGGGGACATCTTCTGGAAGACTGGTGGCAGATAATGCTTGCACTTTGTTCAGATCCGGAGTAACCCCTCCCTCAGAAAACACATGGCTAAAGAATTAAAATTTCTTTTGTCAAATTCACACTTTTCAGCATTTAAGGTGAAACAAGCATCTGTAAGTAACTGACACACTTGTTTGAGAGCTTAATCAGGCTTTTTTTGTGTTGCGGAAAGCACGAGTATGTCATCACTGTAATTGTAGGCATGTATAAAAGATTTAATAATGCCACATATCCCATTTTGGAATATTTCTGCAGCAGGTGACTCCTGAAAGCTCATTCTTTTGTAGCAGAACAAACCAAGATGAGTCAAAAAAGTAGTAATGGTCCTGCAGTTTTCTTCCGGTTCAGGTTGATGGTACACTTTGTTCAAGTCAAGACGAAAGAAGACTTTTACTCCATTCAGCTGCATGATCATATTCGCAGTGTGCAGATCAGGATGCCTTTCTCTCTTGATTGCTTTGTTGGCATGGAGCATATCAACACAGATGCACCCTGCACATCTACTATCTTTTTTCAGCACTACTACTATGAGTGACACCCATGGTGGTGTGGGACCAGTAGAGCGCTCAATTATGTCATGTTTCAGCAGGACTTCTTGTTAGTTCTCAACTGCTTTTTGTAAATGAAATGCTATCCTGTGGTGTTACTTTGCAACAGGTTGATGTCTTCATTGATGTGGAGTTGAACCTACATCGTCTTGAACCTTCCTATTTTATGGAATAGTGGTGGAAACTGATGCAAAATGTCAGATTGCATATTTAAGTTGTAATTGATATATATCAATCCTGTGTCAGTTGCAAAACTAAGTAAGCATGCCGTAGATGAAGTACCTTGTAGAACGTGGATTAGGGCCTGCACAAATGTCTTTTTGTGCCGCAAGGTTTCTGTGAATGATCCTTGACTTTGTAACGCTTTAGAAGCACCCCATATGTACACCTTCATATTTGATGCTTTAAATCGTGGTACAGGTGTCAAACTGTGAAATTGTTCGAATGGCATGATGTTAATCGATGCACCGCTGTCAATTACAAAGATTATGGGCCAACCATTAACCTTGATCTTGGGGCAATGTCCAAATGAGTTCTTTTGTTTCGTTAACTCTCTTGTTTTTTGCATTTTTGTCATCTTTGCAAGCGGCAAGGCTCACTTGCGCATGTTGCTCCTCTTTATTCATGGTCATTGCACACTCACCCTCTTCACTGTTGCTCAATGGTGACATCCATGAACTTGTTCAGGATGAATTTGATGATGGTAGACTTTGTTTGGTTTCGAGAATGCTTCTGGAACTTTCTGGCGTCCATTTTCTCATCTTGCTGTGACGCATGTGGTTTCTCTTTTTCTTTGCAAACTTTTATGAAGTGATTCTCCTTTCCATATCCTCTGCACATTTGTCCGATGGCTGGACATTTATCTTCATGTGAAAATGAAAATCAGCATCGGAAACACAGTCTTTCTTCGGAGATGTCGGCTTATAGGCATCTACCCAGCGCTTGGGCCTGCTCTTCATGACCAAAGCTGATTTGCTTTTTGCTGTTACCACTTCCATGTGGCCGGCTTGTTGTTATGCTCGTTCCTCAGCTCTGGCAGCCATTAGTACTTTCTCTAAGATGAGTGTCTCTCTCAACATGCGTCTTCTGAATGAGCCTGACAAACAACCATCAATGACTCTGAGGCACATGGCTTTCTCATCATTAAATTCACTAAATTACTAATGTTTGACCAATGTGTTGTGTCACTTGATTGAAAATGTACCTCTCATAGTCGACATTTGGCATTGGATTGAACTTGGCTCCTGAAACTTCTTTGATTTGACGGTATGACATTTCTCAGTTTGTGAGATTTTCTTTATCACCTCTTTCACTCCATCACCAGCAAGACTCTTTAAATATTTAATCATTTTTTGTCATCATTTACCTCTTCCAGAGCATCTATGAAATCATTGAAGGTCTCAATCAGTGTTGTCCATCTAGAGCCAGTATTCAGTTTTTTGGCAGTGTTGCATGGCACCAGAGGTTTTAGAAATGTACCTGCTGTAATTCACAGGATTTTTTAGAGAAATTGTCTCCTGGTGTGTTTAGGGACGTCTTATAGGAAGATAGGATTCAAGCTCTGGATCTTGTCATCAGCCGATGTCTGTGACAGATCCGCCCTTAATGTGTTTCTGTTGTTTGGAGCATGACTTCGTACATGACCCGAAGTTGTGCTCAGAGTGCTGCGTCATGCATTCAAAAGGCTTTGAGGGAGCAGACCCTAAAGCTGATGGTGGCCCGGCATGCAAGTCTGCACAGGTTGAGGTCTTGGTCTAGAGGATGGCCCCAGACCGGTCGTGGAGTCCGAAGTCGTTGTCGTCCCATTCGAAGTCCTCTGGGCGATTGGGTAAGTCGAGGAACAGTAAAAAAAATCCAAGAAATTGAAGTGTTTTTTGACTTCCCGTCATCCGTCGGCAGTCCCGATGAGGGAGCGTCGACATTCTAGGCCTCGTTTTTTGGAACCTGTGCCTGGGCCGCAGCTCTGGCCCCAGTGCCGAGGGACTCCCAGGCATCCAGTCTTGGATCTGGTCCGGCGCTAGTCCTATCACCTCGACCTTCCCCAATACTATTTCCTATGCCAACACTCCTGGTGCCCACCGGCAACGCTATCCCTATTGTAACCCCAACTCAAACACTGAGCTGGATGAGTGTGGTCCGATGCAGACTCCTGCGCAAGCAGGAGCTGTGCCTCATAGATTGTATCCTGAGCCCTGTTTCTCTGAGCTAGACCTCAGGAAAGAATGGGAGGGATCACTGACCCTTTAGAATACTAGCCCCACTGAAGTGTATTGGACTGGCGTGAGGACGTGCGGAAGGCCAGCGGGCTGGACACGTCTCCAGATACTGCCATGGTTTCCCCCCCTATTGTGGCGATGGAGGAGGAAGCTTTTCATGGAATGCTGGTGTGGAGGGCGGCTAAGGGACTGGACCTTGAGTTTCCCTCGGTGGGCGTCAAGACTAATCTCTTGATAGAGGTGCTGCAACTGGGGCTTCCATCTCAGAACCCTTGCCCCTGTTCAGTGATGCCCTCAATGACCTCATACTGGGTACCTGGTCTAACCCCAGCAGAGGATCCTGTAAACAGGACGATTGCCCGCTACTATCTCCAAGTTTCCTAACACAACACCCTGAGAGCTTGGTGAGCTAAGCGTCTACCTCCCAAGGAGCATTCTGTACCGCTCCCTTGGATAGGGAATCCAGAAGGTTGGATTTATTTGGGAAGATGATGTTTTCTTCCATCAGCCTTGCATTGTGGTCAGTGAGCACCACATGCCTTTTGGGCCATTATTCCTACACACTGTGAGATACGGTTGCACAAGTGCTGCCACAGGTCCTGGAGGAGACCCGGACTGTACTCTCTCATGTTGTTGCTGGTGAAAGATACATAGCAAAGTTCACATTTCATTGCAGACTTGACACAACCAACTCACTAGGCATAGTGGTTTCCATGACAGTGGCCTTGAGGCTTCACGTCTGGCTGAGGACATTTGACTTTTCAGGGGATATCTAGGCTTCTTTAATGGACATGCCCTTTGATGACACCCATCTCTTCGAAGACAAGGCAGACTTGGTGCTTGAGCACTTCAGGTATTCTCCTGCTATGGCTAGGTCCTTGGGCCTTGTGGCGGCCCCTCATCAGCCCCAGTCTGCCTTTCGCAGTTAAGGAAGGGGTCTCTGTGCCAATTCCAATCCAGCCACCGTGCCATGCATGCTGCTGCCCAGCCTCAGAATGGCCCAAGGAGCAGGACTCACCAACCTTGTGGGTCAGGTCTGGTCAATCTGTCCATCCCCCGCAACAGCCTCTAAACCCTACTAGTCTGCTGCCCTCCCACCAAAGACCAGTTGATGGCAGGGTTCCCCATTACCTGTCCCACTGGCAATCCTTCACTTCAAACAGATGGGTTTTGCAGGTAGTCCGAAGGGGCTACTCCCTCCACTTCGACACTACCCCTCCATCCATGCCACCATCTTACGATTGGGTGACGGAGGATCATTTGTCCCTTCTCTGCAAGGAAGTTGCAGTCTCCTTGCCAAAGGAGTCATAGAGAAGGTCTTAGTGCCAGAAGTAGGCTGAGGTTTGCTATTCCTGCTACTTTCTGATCCCCAAAAAGGACAAGACCTAGCCCTATGATGCCTCAATCCCCGTTTTGCCCTTCTCTCTGAGGGTCCTGTCATTCATTATTTCCCTTGCCCAGCAGGGCTCTACTTTGGGCACTCATAAGGGATATTTGTCTGCTGTTTCCGCTATTTTGTGGTTGCCTGATCAACCTTCTTTGTTGAAGTCTCCTATTGTACATAGGCTCCTTAAACATTTTACACATCTCTTTCCACCATCCCAATTCGTTATGTCCAATGGGATCTGAATTTGGCTCAGAATTTTTCGATGGGTGCTCCTTTCGAGCTTCTCAACAATTGTCCTGTCAGACTTCTCACATTGAAAATAGCCATCGTTGTGGCGATTACATCTGCCCGCCGAGTAAGTGAAACGCAAGACTTGTCATCTAAGTCTCCCTACCTTTCTATCTATCCTGACAAAGTGGTGCTTTTGCACTAGGGCCTCCTTTCTTCTAATAGTGGCCACACCTTTTCATCTAGGCCAATCCATAACCTTGGCTACTTTTTATACACCCCCAAATCCTTCTAATGAAGAAGGGGGACCCCACTGCCTAGACCAAAAAAGAGCCTTGGCATTCTACCTTGATCATATAAAAGAGTTTCGGGTGGATGACCAACTCTTTGTAGGGTATGTGGATGCAAAGAAAGGTCGGGCAGTGCAGGAGAAGACCATCTGCAGACGGGTGGTGCTCTGCATTAAGCCATTAAGATCTGTTATGCACTGGCCAAAAAGCAACACCTGAGGGTTTGCGTGCTCATTCTACCTGAGCTAAAGCTGCGACTTCTGCATTAGCATGCAGAGTTCTGATCCTGGACATCTGTCAGATGGCAGCGTGGGCATCTTTGTACACGTTTACCAAACACTGCTGCTTGGACAGACAGGTATGTGGGGGCAGGCACTTTGCCCGTTTGGTCCTGCAAGACTTTCTTATGTTGAAATTGGTTTGCAGACCCACCTTGCGGGATAGTAATGCTTGGGTATCTATTCAGAGGTAAGGAATCTGCATCTAGAAATCTCTAGCAGATGGACAAGTTACTTAACTTCAGTAATGACTTATTTGGTAGACACTTAGGTGGTCATTATGAGCATGGCGGTGTGGCCCGCCGTGCCGGCGGTGGTGGGAAATTCCACCAGCCGGCATGGCGGGCCATACGCCACATAATGAACCAATGGAGGACCGCCATAGGCGGTCCTAACTCTCTGCCAGGCTGCCTCCGTCAGGCAGCCTCGCGGCGGTCGGCATCATCATCCGACAGGCCAGCAGTGCTGCCCCTCGGATAATGATCCCTCAGGCACCAGCCTTTCCCTGGTGTGGAAACCCGCCAGGAAAAGGCTGGCGAGAGGGGTGCACCGGAGCACCCCTGGGGGCCCCTGCACTGCCCATGCACTTGGCATGGGCAGTGCAGGGGCCTCTGTGCAGTGCCCCATCGTGCAGGTCACTGCCTGATTTACGGGCAGTGATCTGCGCGACGGGTGCAGCTGCACCCACCACAAAGAGGCATTGGAGCCGCCGTCAATGTCCCGGCATTCCTGTGGGCCTGCCGGCAGAAACAATGTTTCGCCCGCTGGCCCACAGGAATGTTCTTTATACTGCCGGCGGGGTTCCGGGGGTGCTGGCGGTCAGTAGTAAGACCGCCAGCTTGAACACAGCGGTTTCGAATGCTGTGTTCAAAATGAGGGCCTAATCTAGCTGCAGATTCCTTACCGCCCCATAAATCCTTCCAGCACTGTGAACTGATTACTAAGGGCAGGGGCCTTAGCTGTGACACACCAGTAGTCACTGTTCTTCATGGCTCTGCTATTCTGCCTTCAGAATTCATGAAAGAAACTTACATCTGCATGCCTGGCTGGTGCCTAAATAGGACCCAGGACGTAGTTCCGGCACAGGCCACGACGAATGTGGAACCGATCAACACCACCTACTGGTGTGTAGGGATAATGCTCACAAAAATCTTCTGTATATTTGGTTGTTGGTGTCTCTTATGTTGTACCTGGTTATCATTGCCTTTAGCATTCTCTTTACATGAGTAATGGCTCTTTATCGTGGTGCAGCACCATCTTGTTTCAGCCTGACTGACAAGTCTTGGCGGGCTTTTCCGAAGGTGCTCCCTTGTGAGGCCTTCAACTTTTCCACTAGACCTCTTACAGGCTGGAGTGGAGCTTGCACTCCACATGCGCCAACTGCAGATTTCTTTGCTATAGCTTGGGTGCACCTGGCACGCATGAGCAGTTTGCTATTCCTTGCAAACTTTTAGGGAGACCAGTTGTGTTTCTTCAGGGCACGTATCCCTTACTTGTTGCCAGTTGTCTCGTTCTCCCCAGCCCGGGAACATGTGCAAGAACACGCTACACACAGTATCTAACATCTTTGTTCATCAGAATACAACATCCAACTAATTTTGCAATATATTCTAACCGGTAATGACCACACCTTAACACCTCCCAGATTGATTGTGTTATCCCTTTCATTGAGACTCCCCGAGCCACGGGTCCTAGTGCTTGCAGTTTCAAGACAGTACAGCAGAGTCCACAGCTCTGGGTCAGAACCTGAAGAGTTAACGAAAAATGGCAAAAAAAGACAGTAGTACACCAAACAAAGTATTATCTATGACTAAGAAGAGCTCCAGAGAGCCAACCAGCTTGCGCCGCTATAGATTTCATATGTCACCATTGATGTAATATGTGAGATCATAAGCAGTGCATCATGACGGTGCAAATTATTCTTAGATCAGTTACACATAACAGGTGAATTGAAGTGTTTGTTGTTTTAAAACTGTAGTTTATTATTGGAAGACAATCATCTAGCACCACTTTAACGTCTGATAATTTCAGTAAATTTCTCAAGTTTTTTTTAACATAAGTTAAAATCTTTCTACCTTGTTTGCATATTTTCCACTTTAACCTTTGTTTCTTTTGGCGAATTTCAATTTTACGTCTGCGGTCAACCCCACGTGCGTTCTACCTTTAGCTGTGCGCTGTGCGAGATTGACTGCAGGGCCCTACATTCAACTCCCGCAGGCAGTCATGCCCCTGTAAAAAGGCCAACTGCAAAACCCCCATGCTGCATTTTTCATTTATTTTAACGTTTTACAGGAGTCAGGCAAGAGTTAGTGTGGACCCCTATGCTCCTGCAGGAATGCCAAAAGGGGCTGCACTGGCTCCTGCAGAAGTCCCACTGGACCCGCAACGTTCTGAATAAAAATATTTTTTAAATTTGACCTCTTCTGGGGGGAGCCCTCTGAAACCCCTCTCCCCACAAAGCCTAGGTGGTTGTAGTCCCCAAATACTGTAATAGCATGTCTCCTCATGTAGTAGCCAGCCAATCACATCTGTTGGTCCAGCAGACCAGCTAAACAGAATACTTTATTTTTTCCAGTGGGAGCTCTGGAGGACGATATAGTGCTATTTTCTTAGATTCTCAGAAACGGCTTAATAGATTTACACCAAATCATAAAAAGCACACTTTTGGAGTAAAGATCTAGCTTTCTGCTCAATTTGGTGTAATACTGTTAAGCCATTTTTTCTGTATGGTCTACTTTTCCATATGTAAATTCCATGGGGGAAAAAGTGTTTTAAGCCCTCCTTTTTTCTCGGCTTCCCACTTGACCGATCACACCAAAACTTTTCAGGAAGGAGCTGAGTTTATGAACTTTTTTTGCAAAGTGTTGTGAAGATCTGTGAAACGGCAGCATAGTTATAAGCAAAACTAAAAAATGCTCTACGGAAAGTTTGACTTGCATAAAACTACACTGTCGGGACCACCACTGTGATATACATATTTATATATTTATATCGCTCTCTCTGGAGATGTATATAAATAAATACATATTTCTTTACCTACTGGCAATAGCCAGCAGGTAGTTGTAGTTGGGACCTAATTTCCATAGGAAAAGCATTTTTTGTTTTGCTTATAACAGGTATATTTTGACAAACTTTCGCGAAATGTTCACAACTTGTGTCCTGGTCATTTCAAGTGCTGTGTGGAACGTTTTGGGGTGATCCATCAAGCAGGGGCTGAGAAAAAGGCAGTTATGGACAAAGGAATAACAAAAACTAACATAAGGAGCCAGTATAGAGATATCCTGACCTCATATAAGAGATGGAGGTGTATCCCTAAAAGAACCCTCATGGGCAACAATTGCCCAGATATTTTTTTGGGCTGATCTGCAGGTCATTTGATTCACTGCAGAGCTTAGCAACCCCCCCCCCCCCCCCCCCTCAACACACACACCCACATCAGCCTCCCAGGTAAACTAGCAAGGGATCTGCGGATAAAAAAAAATAGAGAAAAAAAACCCATCCACTACCACATCAAAACCCGCTGCGCAAAACCTTAGAAATTCTGCAATTATAGTTATGCTTATTTGAAGAAACTCTAGCGCATGCTGTTAAGTAACTTATGCCACAAGTTACAGTTTCTTATCATAAATATAACTATAAGTGCTGAATTTCTGTGGTTTTGTATGGGTAAACATCAACTTAACTATAATGTCCCTGTAACCTTTGATTCTTTTTTCTGTTAATGTGTGTGTGTATATATATATATATGTTCGATGGCATGTGTAACTGCAGATACACATGCTGTGCATTATCCTGCCATTTAGTGTTGGGCTCGGAGTGTTACAAGTTGTTTTTCTTCGAAGAAGTCTTTTCGAGTCACGAGACCGAGGGACTCCTCCCTTTTGGCTCCATTGCGCATGGGCGTCGACTCCATCTTAGATTGTTTTCTTTCCGCCATTGTGTTCGGACGTGTTCCTCTTCGCTCTGTATTTCGAATCGGGAAAGTTAGCTAAGTATCGAAAAATTAGACGGTATTGTTTGCGCTCGGTACCGGTTTTGTGTTAGTACATCGACACTGATTGTAGAAGCGCTCCGGCGGCCCTTCGGGGGTTCCACTCTTCAGCAGGGCCTGGTCGGCCCGACCGCGTCCATCGTCAAAACTCATGGACCGGACCTCCTTCCGCTTCTGCCCGAATTGCCACACCAAGTATCCTTACACAGACCAACACTTGGTCTGTAATCTGTGTTTATCACCGGAACACAGGGAGGATACTTGCGAGGCCTGTCGGGCATTTCGATCGAAGAAGACCCTACGTGATCGAAGAGCCAGAAGACTTCAGATGGCGTTGACACCGACCGAACAGATCGACGTTGAGGAAGAGGAGAGAATCTCCATTCAAGAATCAGACTCCGACGACTCCGAAAGTGAGCAACCGAAGGCACAGCAAAAAACTGTGAGTAAACCTGCCCCGGCCAAGCCTCACTCCAAGATTATAAAGGCCAAGGGGATGCCACCGCCAACAGGCCATGGCTTAACCCGAAAACACGGTGACCAACCATCGGCACCGAAAAAGGCCTCCCAACAGCCGAAGACATCCGACTCCGGTCGAGATACCGGCTTCGAACCATCTCTGCACCGAGAGGGCGTCACGCCCAAGATAAAAAAGGTTTCCTCGGAGCTGAAAAAGACTGGTCCAAAACCTTTGGTGCCGAAAAAGGCAGCGTCAGAGCCGAAAATAGGTTCCTACACAGAGCAGCACGGTCTTTCCAGCCAAATGCAAGGGCACAGATTTGAGCAGGAATTAAGTATGGGAGAGCCAGACCATACTCAAAGGAGGCTGCACATCCAGAAAGAGACTGGTAAAATTCAAACTCTTCCTCCAATAAAGAGAAAGCTTGCATTCCAGTAGTCGGAAATGCAGCCAAAGCCAAAGGTGGCTAGAGACAGAACACCACCACCAAGGTTTTCGCCACAACCTTCTCCACTGCACTCATCACAGCTGTCCCCGGTAACAACACCCCCAATGCAGTCACCAACACACACAGGGATGACACAGGATGACCCGGACTCATGGGATTTATATGATGCACCGGTCTCTGACAACAGTCCCGATTGTTACCCGACAAGGCCGTCACCACCAGAGGACAGCACTGCATATATGCAGGTGTTATTAAGAGCAGCTGACTTCTTATTTAATACCTTGGCATCCACTCACAGCTCTTATCAAAGTTTGCCAATGCTCCCAGGCATGCTCAAGCACGCGAAACAGGAGTTCCAGGACCCAATGAAAGGCAGAAATATAAACCTCTCCCAACGGACCCTGTGTTTATAACACAGCAACTGACACCAGATTCGGTAGTCATGGGAGCGTCCAGAAAGAGGGCAAACTCGCAATCATCAGGAGACGCACCACAGCCCGACAAGGAAAGTCGGAAGTTCAATGCTGCAGGCAAACGAGTGGCAGCACAGGCAGCCAATCAATGGCGGATTGCCAATTCACAGGCTCTACTGGCTCGCTACGACAGGGCACACTGGGACGAGATGCAACATATAATACAGCACTTGCCCAAGGAACACCGAAAACATGCCCAAAAGGTTGTTGAGGAAGGACAAGCGATTTCCAACAACCAGATAAGGTCTGTTCTGGACTCGTCAGACACAGCAGCATGGACAGTGAACACTGCGGTAACCATTCACAGGCATGCATGGTTACGGAGCTCGCGTTTTAAACCGGAAATCCAGCAGGCTGTGCTAAATATGCCGTTTAACCAAGAACAATTGTTTGGGCCGGAGGTGGACACGGCAATCGAAAAGCTCAAAAAGGACACAGACACGGCTAAAGCCATTTGCGCGCTCTACTCCCCACAAAGCAGAGGCACTTTTCGAAGACCACAGTTTAGAGGGGGGGGGGTTGTTTCCAAATCGCAGAACCTTCCACCTCACAAGCCATACCCACCTATCAGGGGCAGTACCAAAGAGGAGGGTTTTGAGAGTCATACAGGGGCGGACAATTCCCAAAAGCAAGGGGGAAATTCCAAAGCCCTAAAACACCCCAAGCCAAACAGTGACTTCAATGTCACAAACCCCCAACACTCAACACCAGTGGGGGGGAGACTTACCACATACTACCACAACTGGACAAACATAACTACGGACGCATGGGTCCTAGCCATTATCCAACATGGTTATTGCATAGAATTCATAAATTACCCACCAGATGTGCCCCCAAGAGCACACAATATGTCCAAACAACACTTAGACCTGTTACAGCTAGAAGTCCAAACATTGTTACAAAAACAAGCAATAGAACTAGTACCCAACCATCAAAAAGGAACAGGTGTCTACTCCCTGTAATTCCAAAGAAAGACAAAGCGTTGAGACCCATATTAGACCATAGAACACTGAATCTCTACATCAAATCAGATCACTTCCACATGGTAACACTTCAAGACATGATTCCCTTGCTCAAAAAACAGGACTACATGTCAACGTTAGATCTCAAGGATGCATATTTCCACATACCCATACATCCTTCTCACAGGAAATTCTTAAGGTTTGTAATACAGGGCGTGCATTACCAATTCAAGGAGTTACCATTTGGGATAACAACAGCCCCAAGGGTATTCACAAAATGCCTTGCAGTAGTAGCCGCTCATATAAGGAGACAGCACATGCACGTATTCCCATACTTAGACGATTGGTTAATAAAAACCAGCACTCAACAACAGTGTCTTCTTAACACACAATACCTTATAGAAACTCGACACAAACTAGGGTTCTCTCTAAATTACCCAAAATCACATCTACAACCATCCCAAATACAACAATACTTGGGAGCAACACTCAACACACAAAAGGTGATTGCCACTCCAAGTCTACAAAGAGTACAAGCCTTCCAGAATATATTATTAAACATGCAGCCAAATCAACACTACCAGGTGAGGTTTGTAATGAAACTTCTAGGCATGATGTCTTCATGCATAGCCATTGTCCCAAACGCAAGACTACACATGCAGCCCTTACAACAGTGCCTAGCAACACAATGGACACAAGCACAGGGTCAACTCCAAGATCTACTGTTGATAGACCGCCAAACACACTTCTCGCTCCAATGGTGGAACCCTATAAATTTAAACCAAGGGCGGCCATTCCAAGACCCAGTGCCTCAATACATGATCACAACAGATGTGTCCATGTTAGGGTGGGGAGCACACCTCAACCAGCACAGTATACAGGGACAGTGGGACGTTCAACAAAAACAACTGCACACAAATCATTTAGAACTGTTGGCAGTGTTTCTAGCATTGAAAGCATTTCAACCACTGATAGCCCACAAACTCATTCTTGTCAAAACAGACATGACGACAATGCATTACCTCAACAAGCAAGGAGGGACACACTCGTCACAACTGTGTCTCTTAGCACAAAAGATTTGGCATTGGGCAATTCACAATCACATTCGCCTAATAGCACAATACATCCCAGGGATTCAAAACCAGTTAGCCGACAATCTCAGTTGAGATCATCAACAAACACACGAATGGGAGAATCATCCCCAGATCCTACAAGATTACTTTCTACGCTGGGGAACACCAAAAATAGACCTATTCGCAGCAAAAGAAAACGCAAAATGCCAAAACTTTGCGTCCAGGTACCCACACCCTCCAAGGGCAATGCGTTATGGATGAGTTGGTCAGGGATATTTGCTTACTCTTTTCCCCCTCTCCCACTCATTCCTTATCTGGTAAACAAAACTGAGTCAAAACAGACTCAAACTAATACTCATAGCACCAACCTGGACTAACCAACCGTGGTACACAACACTGCTGCATCTATCAGTGGTACCTCATGTCAAATTACCAAAAAGACCAGATCTGTTAACCCAACACAAACAACAGATCAGACACCCGAATCCAGCACTGCTCAGTCTAGCAATCTGGCCCCTGAAGTCTTAGAATTTGGACACTTAGACCTTACACAAGAATGTATGGAGGTCATTAAACAAGCTAGGAAACCTACTACAAGACCTTGTTATGCAAACAAATGGAAAAGATTTGTTTACTACTGCCACAATAATAAAACTCAACCACTACATGCTTCCGTAAAAAACATTGTAAGTTACTTATTACACTTACAAAAATCTAACCTAGCATTCACTTCTATTAAAATACATCTCACAGCAATATCTGCCTATCTGCAGATTAAACATTCAACATCGCTCTTTCGAATCCCAGTCATCAAAGCATTTATGGAAGGATTAAAAAGAATCATACCCCCGAGAACACCACCAGTCCCTTCGTGGAACCTCAATATTGTATTAACACGACTCATGGGACCACAATTTGAACCCATGCACTCTTGTGAAATGCAATACTTAACTTGGAAGGTAGCCTTCCTGATAGCTATCACATCTCTTAGAAGAGTAAGCGAAATACAAGCATTTACTATACAAGAACCCTTTATACAAATACATAAACATAAAGTGGTTCTCCGTACAAATCCAAAATGTTTACTAAAAGTTATATCACCATTCCACCTAAATCAAACAGTGGAACTCCCAGTCTTTTTTCCACAACCAGACTCAGTAGCAGAAAGAGCCTTAAATATGTTAGACATCAAAAGAGCACTAATATATTCCATTGACAGAACAAAACAGTTTCGCAAAACAAAACAATTATTTGTAGCGTTCCAAAAGGCTCATGCAGGGAATCCTATATCCAAGCAAGGCATTGCCAGATGGATAGTGAAATGTATTCAAACCTGCTATATTAAAGCAAAAAGGGATCTACCTATTACACCAAAGGCGCATTCCACTAGGAAAAAAGGTGCCACAATGGCTTTTTTAGGGAATATACCAATGACAGAAATTTGTAAGGCAGCCACATGGTCTACGCCTCATACATTCACAAAACATTACTGTGTAGATGTGTTAACAACACAACAAGCCACAGTAGGACAGGCTGTATTACGAACATTATTTCAAACAACTTCAACTCCTACAGGCTAACCCACCGCTTTTGGGAATATTACTGCTTACTAGTCTATGCACAGCATGTGTATCTGCAGCTACACATGCCATTGAACGGAAAATGTCACTTACACAGTGTACATCTGTTCGTGGCATGAGACGCTGCAGATTCACATGCGCCCTCCCACCTCCCCGGGAGCCTGTAGCCGTTATAAGTTGAATGAAACTTGTAAATTTGTAAATAAATACTATTCTAATGCACATTATGTACATACATACTTACTCCATTGGATGGGCACATTTACTATATTCACAACTCCTACCTCACCCTCTGCGGGGAAAACAATCTAAGATGGAGTCGACGCCCATGCGCAATGGAGCCGAAAGGGAGGAGTCCCTCGGTCTCGTGACTCGAAAAGACTTCTTCGAAGAAAAACAACTTGTAACACTCCGAGCCCAGCACTAGATGGCAGGATAATGCACAGCATGTGAATCTGCAGCGTCTCATGCCACGAACAGATGTACACTGGGTAAGTGACATTTTCCATATATATATATATATATATATATATATATATATATATATATATATATATATTCTGCTGACTGAATCATAGTGTCAGCAGCTAAGAAAAAGATAATCGACCCCTCCTCCCCCGAACACTACCAGACAAACAGAGCAAGAGGATAGCCATAGGAAGCAGAATGGTGATGAGTTCAACAGGCACAGTGGAGAATCGCCAACTCCAATGCTCTCTTAAATAGATACAACCACCAACAATGGGGGAGAGTAGAAAAGTTGCTGCATAATCACCCAGATGATTATAAGAAAAAGGCCAATGAAATAATACAAGAGGAAAAAATGATAGCCAACAGTTAGACCCAACAGTCTTAGGGTGGTCATCCCCCCAACTTTTTGCCTACCTCCCACCATTTTTCTGACCCTGTTTTTGCTGGTTTTAGGAGTCTGCACTTTACCACTGCTGACCAGTGCTAAAGTCCAAGTGCTCTCTCCCCTAAACATGGTAACATTTGTTCCTACCCAATTGGCATATTTAATTCACCTTTAAGTTCCTAGTAAAGTGCACTAGATGTACCCAGAGCCTGTAAAATAAATGCTACTACTGGGCCTACAGCACTGATGGTGCCGCCCACATAAGTAGCCTTTTAACCGTGTCTCAGGCCTTCCATTTGCAAGGCCTGTGTGTGCGGTTTCACTGCCACTTCAACCTGGCAGTTAAAACTACTTGCCAAGCCTTAAACTCCCCTTTTTCTACATATACGTCACCCCTAAGGTAGGCCATAGGCAACCCATAGGTCAGGGTTCTATGCAGGTAATAGGACGGACATGTACCCATGCATTAAACATGTCCTGGTAGTGAAAAGTCACAAATGTGTTTCTCACTAATGTGAGGCATGCTCCTCTCATAGGCCAGCATTAGAACTGCCCTTATATAGTTTTAAGTGGTACATTCTGATTTGAGAAGAGTAGCCATGCCATGTTTAGTATGGTCAGAATGGTAATAGAAAATCCTGCTCACTGGTGCAGTTGGATTTAACATGACTGATTTAGAAATGCCATTTTTAGGAAGTGGGCATTTCTTTGCACTTACTGCCCTCTGTGCCTCACAGCCTGTCTCCAATCCACATCTGGTCTGTGCTGGTTGACAGCTCCCCTTGTGCATTACACCCATATAGCCATAAAGACAAGACACTCAGTCACATCTGCATTCATTTGCATACTGAGTGGGTCTCCCTGGGCAGGAAGGGTGGAGGGGCTCTCTCTTACACCTCAAAAGCCAATGACCTGCCCTAACACAAAGGACTGATAACCCCCCACAGGGATACTGGCAGACGTGACTGGTCTGAAAGGGGAACTTTTGCACTTCAAAACCACTCTTTGACATTTCCTCTACTTCAAAGTCATTGTTGTGTATATATGCTGGGTCTCTGACCCAACTAAGTCAGACACTTCTGGACTCTACACCTGGACTCTGTCAGAGGGTCTGCCTGGCTGCCCAGAGGACTCATCTGGACTCATCAGAAATCCTCCTCCCCATCCTCCACAAATGGTCTCCAAGGGCTTGGATTGAGCTTGCCTCCTGTTCTGAAGTCCCAGGGCCAAGAAAGACTTCATCTACTAGCTTCTAGCTAGTTCACCGCCATAATTGACTTCAGCACCGATGCCACTGGCTGACGCCGCACCACTGCCTGTTCCGTGGTCCTCACTGAACGCAAAAACCACGGCCTGCAATGTAAATCCGACATTGCTGCGACACCTCTGACGTCCTGCAGTTTGATTGCGACATAGCGACAGTTACACCTCACGTCTTGACCGAATGGATTCATCTACCCCGCCAACTGACAAGGAACCGACGCCTCACCACCGACACCGCTGATCCCCTGCAAACAGACGGAACTGATGCCTCACCTCCCCTCACCTTCCTGGACACCGTAACACATTGCCGGGCTGGAGAGAGCATACTGCGCATGTGTGTTTGGCCGGCCTGAGATGGCTGGCCAAACGCACATGCGCTGTAAGGTGCACAGTGCACTCCCCTAACTGCTCGTCACCTCCAATGCCCCGCCCCTTTCACAACGAAAGGATAATAAACATTATCCTTTCGTTGTGAAAGGTTTGCAGCTTCTGCTGCTGGCAGGGGGGAGGGGGTGAGGCTCTGGCATACGGTACAGCACATCTAGGGCCTACATCTAGGCATAGCCACAACGCTAATGGTGCCATCACATAGACAGCAAAACATTTTAGATGGAAATGCTAGAATTGTTGTCAACTATTGATAATTACTTTGGACATCTTGCATATCATTTTAAAACTTGCCTGCACCATTACAGAAAGGAATTCATCAAATGCAGATCCACATTGATCCTTCTCCATTTGAAACATTCTATTCCATAGTGCCTTATTACCCTGTATGGCACAGCAAGCGCTAAATTGACTTTTGGGCATATTTGTCGCACAAATACACCAGATCATCTCTATCCTTTTCAGATGTCTTTTGCAAGAGTGTAGCCCCTGTTTCGAAGTTTGGACTTTAGAACTAAAGATCAAGTGTTTTCGAGTCCCAGTGATTTGGTCCTGCTGAAGACTGATCTAATATGGCTGTTCCCTATTTGGAGTTACAAAGGGAGCAATGCGGGGCTCCATAAGTGCAACGGTATGGCAGACTTCCAAGTTAACTGTGCCTTATGGTACATGCTGCACCTTACTTAGATGGCCCTCCAAAGCAGAGGCTGTCTGGGATTGCTTTTGTTACTGTTTCGAAGAGACGTGGACTGGCAGTTCAGGTTAGACTACCACTATGGGAATCACTTTCTTTGTAGCAGGTCTCACTTAAAAAAAAACAAAGATAACAGCCATAGTCAGTGGTACCAGTACACTCTAAGTAAAATATGACATGCCCTCCTCAGCAGTGGTGTTACAGATTAATTTTAAGTATTGTTTTGTAAAGAGAAGGGTTGGTAATTTTAATTAATTAAGCTTCCCTGCTTAGAAGTGTTAGTACTTTTCCTCTGAAAGTATGTTAACCAGCTTTTAGAATAACCAATATAGACCCATCAAAAGTATTGCAGCCTTGCTGAGAATAGTGGGCATTATCTGAAAATAAGTTAGCAACTATACATAGTAAATGAGAATGTAATTCTAAAGTACACCACCTCACCCAAGAAGTCCCTGCACACTCCCATTGAAATTGGAGGAGCCTACTGAAACATGCTGTACTGTTTTATTAACATTACAACAGCCCTTCAGAGAAACTGTGTTTCTCTCTGAGTACCAACAACCATGCAATACGTTTTTGCAATCTCCAAGTAAACATACAGCAATCCTTCTTAGAAGATGTGGTTCCATCCCTTTAAACACACTGCGGCTGTACTGACTGTGGACCTTTAGTTGTCCCAATTAAATAAGAACAGCCTTGGTGACAAGAATGGGTAATGTCCGTATAGTACTCACCCTTAGCAGTCTCTGTACAGTCCCATTGAAATGTCACTTGCCGTTTGATTGATACCTGAAAGGGTAAAGTAGGTCAACTTGATGGGCACATTTTATGCAGATCACTGGACTAAGCACATTCATCTACCAAACTGTCTCACCAGGTGTGAATCCTTGTCTGCATATTAAAAGCAGATTACTGCCTCTGAGAATGGGAAGTTGGCTATGTGTTGTCAGATCTGGAACGTTCTACGTAGAGCAGTAACTGTTAAAGACAAATAGAGTTTGGGCAGTGTCAGCCATTTTGTCAAGTATAAAGCCAATCATAAAAGGTGATGGAATAATTACACCATGATAGGTTTAACTGAATCCAGCGTAGCAGTGTAAATTTCCGGCATAGCCAGTCTTAGTGCATCATACTTGATCAAGAGTGTAATAGGGGAGGTCAGACCATACCTGTGCAACCCTTAGATTTTTAGAGGCAACTGCCAACAAGTGCTAGCAATGTGTCATTCAGAGAATATCAGTCGTATATAGGTAAAGTGGGCAGAAGATGCTCCAAAAAGGAGAGGGTCCAAGCCACAAACTTCCTGTGTAAAATGCCTGTTTTGTAACTGTGGGAGCTTGACCAGGGGACATGGACCCAAGTCCCCCAAAAGAAGTACACTTATAAACAAAAAGGTAAGGTCCCACTGAATTTTTTTTTTTTTGGATAGTCTCTGGTTATCATGCAGTCGGTGAAGTTCATAGAAGAAACTGCAAAAGAGTCTTAAATGCTCTGAAACGAATCTCAACAAGCATCAATTTATTCTCTGGCAAAAGTACCTTCTTAGCTCTGGAGAAATCCCTTAAGAAGGAAACCTCCAAATGGTGGGAAGTAGCCTCCCTCAAAAAGTATCTGGAAAATGATTGCATCCCCCGCTGACTTAGGATCTTAATCTTCCCACCAATGCACACTACGTCACAAGAGCATCTTAAAAAATGGGAAGCTAATTTAAAACTAGCATCTACTAACATGATCAAACAACTGATTGAGATATCACCAGAAAAGTACGAGAAACATAGACAAGAGGTTAACAGCCTTACTCAACGCAATGAAGAAGCCAATTGGGGTGAAATAACAACAAAAAACTATGCTATCCTTAACAGCATTATTGATCGTTATGAGGAAGACATTATTCAAAGAAAAAAATAAAAATTTAGAAGGGATCTTTATGATTACCAACATGGGAGAGTTTACACTTTTAGTAAAAAATATGATAACATTAAGGACTCAAGTCTCTCTTTGGATACACAGAGTTGTCCAGATACTGTACCATCTTCAGAAATTGAATCCTCTGATGATTCCGAGCGAGGTCCATTAACTAGACCTCAAGTAAATTTTCCCGAAGAGGCAAGGCGTCATCGCCTGGGAACTTTAAAAGACATACAAGCAAAACCACCAGATACTTTAATGGAAGTACCAAGTACATCAGGCATACAAACACGAGCTTGCAGCAAAACGATAAGACCGTGAAACCATCTGAGCAACTGATAGTCAATCTGTCTGACCATGATCTTTCCCAGACGGACCAATACGTTTTGAATAGAGGACTTTCCTTTTGTCCTACTAACCATTGCTCTTGCAGTGAGGTCACCCATATCAGGGGTATTTTCAAATTGCCTGTTATAATACTATTATCATAATTAGCTTCTGTCTTTCTAATCTAGTCAATATCTTCTTCACAATGTATTTTGTTTTTTGATAACTTATGGTACTTCCACCAGTATTCATATGCCAAATGTCGACTATACAAATACCTTTTCTTTTGTAGATTATCTAATATAAATAGCGTTTACACAACGAAAAATTTATTTAGCAAAACGAATCTTGTCGACACAATGGTATGTTGTATTTATTTAATTTTGTCACAACCTCATTTTATGATCTCTCTTTTTCTTCTTCATCTTTCTGTAAACACATCTATGAGCACCATTCTGAGACCGTAGGCACCAGTATCGCTCTTTATGGCTCCAAGATCACCTATATGTTGTACCTTTTCTTTCTCAAGTCACATTCTCAACAACTTTTTCTTAGACGTTTGGCACCAGTTTGGCACCAGTATCGCTTTTTTGGTTCTAAGATCACTTATATGTTGTACCTTTTCTTCTCTCAAGTCACATTTTCAACAACTTTTTCCTAGGCGTTTGCACAATTTTCTGACTTATTGCTTTTCAACTTACTCATTTCCTCTTCTTTTGGATCACTTATCACCTGAATCAGCTCCTTAGGAATGGAATCTCATGTCCTGCATGGGCACGATTATTTTATTTGGATCTTCGGGTTTTCACACTTCGGTGTGGCTTTCTTCTCGTCACAATTTTTACAATCTCAATATGAATTACCTCTTTAGTCACATGTTTTTCTTCTTTTTCAGCCTTGAAAAAGCCCCGGCGTACGTGCCTGTGGGGCGAAACACGTGTTGGCTGAGTTTCTGCTTTTTTTGTGGGACCTACTTGGCTATATTTCAACTAGGAGCTCATCTGCTTTCCAAAATAAAGGATTCGTTTCAGAGCATTTAAGACTCTTTTGCAGTTTCTTCTATGAACTTCACCGACTGCATGATAACCAGAAACTATAAAAAAAAAAGTGTCAATGGGACCTTACCTTTTTGTTCATAAGTATATAGGTAAAGTGGCCATGCTGAGAATTTCTCCTACCTTAATAGCAGTCCTAATGGGAAGTATTAGTTTCTTTCTGTTAAATATATTGCAACACTGCTCAAACGTGCTGCAGTTTCTTTCCCTACTACTGTTAGGCAATTTCATTTTCTTTTTAGGTGGAGCGTGCAGGCCCTCTGACCTGTTGTAATTATCTGTGGGCTTTCAGCCACTCCCGCCAATAACTGTCACTTGTTCATGGGCTTGCCTTTCAAAAATCCTTTGTTGTCCTTGCTAAATGCTTTGTTTGTCGCTCCTTGGGGCAGTTTTGTTACCGCCTTGGCCACCGACCTTGTTACATGGATAATTGCACATTTGCCGATACGTTTGGCTGCGAGCAAACTTCTTTTTCCTTTTGTGTCTCTCCTTCGCGCTCATAGCAGCCGTTGCGCCTTGAATCGGCTCGCTTATGTCAACTGTTTTACTTTATATTTTCAATTTATGTGGCAAGAAATGTCCAGTTAGGAATTTACAATGCTAATAGCTCTAACTCAAGCAAAGTGAGACCCATTGCATTGCAAATGCTTGTTTACTTATGTCTGTGGTATGTGCATGCGAATAATGGCACCAATCTGCTATTTACGATTTACGGGCAGTGAAATGCGCAACAGGTGCTGCTGCACCCGCTGCACTGCTACATTGCCGCCGGCTCCATTTTGGAGCCGGTGTCAATGTTCAGGCCCTGCATTCAGCTGGGCCGGCTGGCGGAAACACTGTTTAGGCCCGCCGGCCTAGCTGAATGTTCATTATGTGGCCGGCAGGGGGTTGACCGCCAGCGCCGAACTCTGCAGGTTTTCCTGCCGAGTTCATAATGACCACCAATGTTTGGAGTATCTGACCTTTGCTGAAGAGGCTGTGGGGTCTGAGGTTCATATTTTCACATGTGGTTTCAATGTGCAAATGTGACGGGATTCTGGGTGGAGGTTCTTCAGCAGATCTGTTTGATTTGCTCAATGGACCTATCACTGGATCCACTAGTGCTGCTACTGGGGAAGGCTGCAGAGGATTCAGTATACCTGTCTACTGCTCTAGGGGCAAGCTACTGACTCTTTTAATCCTAGCAGCTAGACACACAATTGCCCACACTAGGAAGAATCTGCTTCCTCTGAGTCTTACCATAGAGCGGCTGCCTCCTGTAATCACCAAAAGAATGTACAATTTTGATATAATCTGGTTGCCCTTTAAAATGTATGCCAAAAGAGGGAGGGATTGGATTAACCTGGTTACAACTATGCCTTATGTCTTACAAAGGTCTTTCCTGGGAGAAGTCTTACCATCTGAAAGTGGCTCAGACCATGATAATGGCCTAATGTTGGCTGAACTCAGTTCCACAGCCATCGTCAGTAGATGATTAATTATTGTTTGTAATAAAGTCTGTACTGCGGTGTAGGAGGCTGGCCTGGTGTGTGGTGGGTACCTATGGTTCTTACACCTTATTCCAGGTCCAGGTATCCCTTATTTAGTGTAGTGTAGTTAGTGTCTAGAAGCCAGGCTCTGTAGAGGTAGCTGTGGATAAGCAGCCAAGGCTTATCTAGGAGACATGCAAAGCTCATGCGATATCACTGTAGTCACACAGCACTCAAACACATGAAATAAAACACTCAGGGCTGATTCCGCCGCCCGCCAAAGTCCTGCCGACAAATGACCGCACTGCGGTCAAAAGACCGCGGCGGGCATTCTTACATTTCCGCTGGGCCGGCGGGCGCTCTCCAAAAGAGCACCCGCCGGCCCAGCGGAAATGCCCCTGCAACGAGAATGCCGGCTCCGAATGAAGCCGGCGGAGTTGCAGGGGTGCGACGGGTGCAGTGGCACCCGTCGCGTATTTCAGTGTCTGCATTGCAGACACTGAAATACTTTGTGGGGCCCTCTTACGGGGGCCCCTGCAGTGCCCATGCCATTGGCATGGGGACTGCAGGGGCCCCCAGGGGCCCCACGGCACCCCCTACCGCCATCCTGTTCCTGGCAGGAGACCCGCCAGGAACAGGATGGCGGTAGGGGGTGTCAGAATCCCCATGGCGACGGAACGCGCTCCGCCACCATGGAGGATTCTGTAGGGCAGTGGTAAACCGGCGGGAGACCGCCGGTTTACCCTTTCTGGCCGCGGCTGAACCGCCGCGGTCAGAATGCCCTTGGGAGCACCGCCAGCCTGTTGGCGGTGCTCCCGTGGTCGTTGACCCTGGCGGTCACCGGCCGCCAGGGTCAGAATGACCCCCTCAGTGTTACAAAAATAAAGGTACTTTGTTTTGGTGAAACAAATACCAAAAATACCATAGAGGTTATACTCCCTTAGGAGGTAAGTAATACACAAATTATATACATGGGTATGCAGAAATAGGCATAAAAACAGTACGATCCCTAAAAATCACAACAGAGAGAAATAGGCTGAGGGGGAGCACAAACCATATACAAAAAAAATGGAATGTGAAAGTCGGTCCCCCACCTAAGTAAGTGTAGTGTGGAGCTGGGAGTACTAAGAAAGCCCAAAGGTAAGTACCACAACCCACCCGAGCGACCAGGAAAGCAGGAGTAAATAACAGCAAGTTTCCCAGAACACACACTCAGAAGAAAAGAAGAATTATGCAAAACCCAGAAGAGACTGCATGACACCAACAGTGGATTCCTGGACCAGAGGACCTGTGGAAGAAAGGGGACCAATACCAGGAAGCACAGAAGAGTCCAGGAAGGGCAGGAGCCCCTACCCACCAGACTGAAGGTGAAAGTGAGTCGACGTGGAAGAAGGAGAGTCAGCACTGCACCCAAGAAGACAAAGTCGAGTTCCTGGAGGATGCAAGTGATGTCCCACGCAGAAAGGAGTATTGCAGTCAGGTTTGCATCTTCAGATTCCACCAACAAGCCGTGGCACACGCACAACTCGCGGTTAGCGGTAGGTGGATCTGCGGAGGACCACGTGGACTTGCCATTCATTCCAACAATTGACATATTTATGTCCCCGACCCTGTGAAGCATCCCTCCCTTTCACATTGCCTTACATTGCTGCAACTTTGAACTACAAAGTCCTCCACCCCTTGCATTACACAATTCCTTATAGTTGGACATTGGTGTGTGCATCTCTAGCCATCATTCTTTCTTCTTGGAACTGGAGTGCCATCAGTCATCTGGGGAGCATAACACTATACTAGTCTTTTGCCGGAAGCAGAGAACCATTCCCTTTATTCTTCAATATAGTTTGTCAATCTCTTCTAGTTCATATGCCAGTTCTCATCCCCCACATTGCACCCTGGTACTTCTGGGTTGCCCAACAACATTAGGTGGCTTGTTCGGCAGCAAATAATAGAAAACAGTTGTTTTTTCTTAATTCCATGTAACTGAAACTGATAAAGACTTTCAGAGAGGGTCCTTAGTAAAATCACCATAGGACACCTAGTAAGGTCCGTCCCAGTAATAGAGCTTATTCCCTATTTTAGGTACTTCCAGCATAGATCTAGATTGGGCAGGCCTGTAGTATATGTTAACGTTCCTAGATCACCACAGCCTCCCCAGGACATTTGGCCAGGTGTTATGAAATCTATGTAGGCCAACTGGAGTGTAATGCCACCTAAGTAATACTATGTATACCCGCTCTTTCCTGTGACCATGTTGGGCAAAACTATTTTGTCTCTGTAACATGTCCCGTTTGGTCATTTTTATAGTATGCCTAATACTTTCTCTCATTATTTTCATAAAGACAAACCCTCTAAGTTTACTGGCTGTGTTAGGATCTTCTAAATAAATGATACTGTCACTTTTCGGACCGTATATATTTGTTATCAATTATTCAAAATTTGTTACTGATGGAGCACCCACTCCCTAATTTTTGGCTGCATTACTCAAGATAACGGAAGCTGTCTTCATGTGGATAGCCAAATTATTCTTTAATCTGAAAGCAACCACAAGCTCCCTCCTGCAAGCCCAGAAACCCCAGGTAGAAATTGGTGTAGAAATTGGTGTAGAAATTGCGGTTTCCTAAAAGTAACTGAAGGAGGATGGGTAGGATATGAGGTTCTTCTTGATGCTTATTCCATCTCATACAGTCAGCATGTATCTCATCACAGCAGAGATCCAAAGATGTGTTTTTCTCTGGAGCCTACATAACTATCCAATTATCACTGAGTTCTGCCCAAGACTGTGTGTTCTTGATAGCACCGCCTTTTTTTTCTATTTCTATATTGCACTAATCCAATAAGTAACCTCTTGGGCCTGTGTGCCTCCTCTTTCCACCAGAATTGTGTCCTCTTTCCCTACAATATAGAATTTGAGTGCTAGTCATGTAACCTCTGGATGTGTGCTCTGGGATGGTAAGTGAGGGCATGTGTTAAAGGTAGGGAATTCTAGGTTATATTGTTTTTATGACAGCTATTTTCTCTAACAAGGGAATATTTTGATTAAGCTAATTGGAAAAGCCCTTTAACTTTTTCATGTTTCTGACTAGAGTCTCTGAAAGGGTCCTTACAACTACTATCCATAAATTATCTTGAAATACTCTATTTGCTGATTGGTCGACCAAACGACTTGTGGACTTTCCGAGATATTGTGCCGTCTGGTCAGATACTTTGACGGGCAATCTCTCTGACTTGGACCAATTTACCATCAAACAAGATACAACCTGAAATTGTTGGAGTTCCAGCATCATGGCCAGTGTAGATGTTTGCAGATTGATGAAGGTAAGGATGAGGTCATCGACAAATTCTGTTGCTTTGAAAACGTACTGTCCCAATTTCACTTGTTGTAGTTTCTTATTGTCTTGTATTCTTTGCAAGCGATGCTCAAGGACCAAAGCAAACAACATAGTTGATAACATGCCCCCTTGTCCCTCATTTGTCAGCCTTTCTGTGACCCTGTCTTTGACCCCTATTGAAATCTCTGATGCTTCATACTTTACAAACACTTCTCTCAAAGAGTTTTCACCACATCCTGGTTTTCTCGAAAAACCCACAGTAAACACCTTATCCAGTTTCTTGAATGCGTTCTTTGCATCTAGGGACAGAAGAATTGTCCCTGAAACATTTCTGATAAGGTATCTGCAGCTAGAAGTCTTTATCTTAGAATTTTCCTCAGGCATCAGGCTGGATCCTCAATATTCCTGTGCGTCAGTAGGTGATGTTGATTAGCTTCACATTTGTTGTCTGCATCGTCCGCGCAGCAAGTGACGTCCATGGCACCTATATAGGCGCTACCCAGGCACCCTGACATCATTTCTTTTCTTTCTAGACCAGCCAGCTCCGATCCAGGAAGCGCTCCCCCTTTTTTTTTTTTCTTTTTTTTCTGAGCTTTCTTTTCCAAAGTTTTGTCAAAGCTTTTTTGAGGATTACTTCCTGGTGTAGCAGGATGTCATCGAGGAAGATTGGCTTCAAGCCCTGCTGCGCCTGTCACCGGCGGCCGATGTCAGTGATGGACCTGCACCAAGTTTGCCTGTGGTGACTCGAGCACAACCCAAAGTCGTGCTCCGACTGCGAGGCAATGAACCCAAAGGCTTTGAGGGAGAGATCCTTCAAGCTCATGGCAGCTAGTCTTGCGACGTCACTCCGGTCGAGGTCCTGGTTGCAAGGAAGGTGCCGGGATCAGTCTTGGAGTCCGAGGTCGTCATCGCACTCAAAATCTTAAGGACCCAGGGGTAAGTCAAAACACATAAAGGAGTTGTTGAATCGTGCTTTGACTTCGCCACTCAGTTAGCTGGTGAGCTGTGGAAGCGTCCGCATTCTAAGCCCCATTCCATGGTTGAGCCTACACCTGGGCCAACTCTGCGTTTCCACAAGTTTCTGGGAGGTAGAGCGACCCCGGGACAACTCAAGGAGTTTTATGATGCCATGTGCACCATATTTCGGTAGGCCCACAACTCTGGGCCCCAGTGGATCAGCAGGGGCTCCTGCTAAATCTGCACCGGGGCTCTGGCCCGGCACCAGTGGAGCTCCAAGTATCCATTTCTGGATCTGAACCAACATCCCTCGTGCCACCTCGATCTTCTCCAGCTCCATTTCTGATGCCAAAGCTCCTGGTATCACCACAACCCACCAGTGGTGCCATTCCCATTTTGATCCCCGACTCAAATACGGACCCAGAGAGGCATTGTATCTGGCACCATCGGGAGCCTTGCCTTCCAGATTGGATGCAGAGCCCTGTCCCTCAGGTTTTGGTCTCTGGGAGGAATGGGAGGGGGGTAACTAGACCCTTTAGAAGTCCAGCCTTATGACCAAGATGTGAGCTGTTGTGAGGGACTGGGGGAAGCCAGTCGTCTGAATACTTCCCCAGATGCTGGCATGCTTTCTCTCCCTACTGTGTCTACGGATGAGGGAGCGTCTTTTGTGATGGTGTGGCAGAGGGCTGCATAGATCTTCAGCCTTCAGTTGCCTTTGGTTCCATTCAGGACTAATGTCTTAATGGAGGTACTTCAGCTAGGAGTCTCCCAATCTGAACCGCTCCTCTCTTTTAATGAGGGTCTCACGGATGCCCTTTTGGGCACCTGGTCCAAACCCAACATTAAGGCTTCTGTGGACTTTGGTGGTCCAGGCTTCCTCCTCCCATGTCAACCCTCGAGTGTAACTTACCACTTCTCTGGGTAAAGAATCCATAACGCAGGAGTCTCCTGGGAAGAAGAGGGTTTCTTCTGCCAGCGCAGCATTGAGGTCTGTGAACACAGCATGCCTTTTGGGCCACTACTCCCATGCTCTGTGGGATACGATTGTGCAAGTGCTGCCTACGGTCGTGGAGGAGGCCTTGCTCTGCTTTCCCAAGCAGCAGCAGACTGGAGAGATGCAGCAAAGGTCACAATTTGACATGGACTCTACTTGCTAGGTAGTGTGGTTTCTTCAACGGTGGTTCTTAGGTGCCATTTCTGGCTACGTTCTACTGGCTTTTTGGGGAATGTCACATTTTCTTTGATGGACATGCCCTTTGATGGCTCCCGTCTCTTCAGGAACAAAGCGGACTCGGCACTCAAGAGATTTAAGAACACTCGGGCTATGGCCCACTCCTTGGAGTTTTTTTGCCCCCGCCATCCCCAGTCTGCTTTTCGACCGTTTCGTGGCTACGGAAGGGGGCTCCCAACAGCGCCAGTTCCTGACCAGCCTACGTTCCACACATGCTCTCCAGCCCCTACGCAGCCGAAGGTGCAGAATCCACAAGCCACATGGATAAGGCAGCCAGTAGTTGGTCAGTGCCCACCCGTCCCGCAGCTGCAGCCTCCAAACCCTCCTAATCTTCCCTTATACTATTGTGGGCACCCATTTGATGGCAGGATCCTTCATCACCTGCTCACTGGTAACCATAACATCGGACAGGTGGGTTTTGCAGTTGGTCCAAAAGGGCTACTCCCTCCCATTCCTCACTACTCCTCCCTCCCATTGCTACCAGCACTACAGACTGACGGAGGATCATCTTTCTCTTCTCCTGCATTGCGGCCTCTCAACTATTTCCTCAAGAAGGAGAAATTCAAGATGCTCACCTTGGCTCAGGTTTTGTCTGCCTAGGAGGCTGGATGGTACCTTTAAACTTGCAGGACACAATTTTTCATATTGCGGTCCTGCCTTCCCACAGACGTTCCCTGAGATTTATGGTTGGCCACAAGCATTTTCAGTTTGCGGTGCTCCCTTTTGGCCTTGCAAGCATCCCTTGTGTGTTCACCAAGGTGATTACGGTGGTTGCAGCTCATCTACAGATGCTCTCTCTCACCTGAGCCATTCTGGACACAGTTCAGTTTCAGGCTTATCCTCACAAGCGGCAAATCCATGATCTTCAGGCTATGATGCTGACGTTTCAGTTTCTATCCTGGGTTTTGGTGAGACAGTCAGAAGCTGTTGGGACTGATGGCCTCCTGTATCCTGCCAGTAACAAAAGCACGTTGGCATATGTGCGCTCCAAAGTGGGACCTGAAGTTCTAATAGGCACAGCGTCGGAGGAATCTCTCCAACATGGTTCATATCTCAGAGGGTACTGCAAAAGATCTACAGTGGTGGCTAGTGAACTGAGATTATATCAGTGGCAGATCCCTCTCCTTTCCTCAATCAGATCTCACAGTAGTCACTCCTGGCATGGTGTGGCCATTTGGAAGAGGTGGAGATCAGAGTACTCTGGTTTACGACGGAATCCGGACTCCACATAAACTTGCTGGAGCTCTGAGCGATCTGATTGGCATTCAAAGCCTTTCTAGCCACCATCAAGGAAAGGCTTACTTAGGTGTTCATGAACAACACCACTGCCATGTGGTACTGCAACAAACCGGGCAAGGTGGATGCGTAGATCCTTTGTCAAGAGGCTCTGCTTCTTTGGACATGGCTGGAACGTTGGACATATCCCTACTGGTTCCACACCTGGTGGGTTTCTGAACGCCAGGGCAGACCAATTCAGTAGAAGATGCTTAGCGGATCACGAATGGCATCTCCATTCAGAGGTAGTGCACTGGGGAGAGCGTTGGTTAGATCTGCTTGCCGTTGCTGAGAACGGGTAATGTCAGCAGTTTTGTGCACTGGAGTTTCCAAAGTGGCCCTTGCTCAGAGATGCTTTTCATCTCAAGTGGAGCTTAGGCCTCCTGTATGCCTTTCTGCCCATACCATGTCTGCCTAGGGTTCTCAAGAATCTCAAGAATGACTCAGCCCAAACTATTCTGGTGGCTCCGAACTGGGCACAGAGGATCTGGTATACTGAGCTGCAGAGCATGGCTGTTAATCCCGATCAGACTGCCCCTTCAGGAGGATCTTCTGTTGCAGTAACAGGGGAGGGTTTTACATCCGAACCTCTCCAGTATTTGCCTTCTTGCATAGCAATTGAGTTGCAGAAGTTGACAGCCTTCAATCTTCCTTTTGAAGTTGTTGTGAGGTTATTTTTGCATTTTATGTAGGCACATTTATTTTAGCTTGGGTCTTAGGCCTGTGCCCTCTCACCTAGTCACTTACCATTTTATTCCTCTTATTATTTTAGCGAGGCTTAATTTCAGTGGCGTTGCTTTATTATTTTATATCAGTTGCCTTCCGCACAGAATAGTTATTCATTTCTCTGAACAACATTTCATCCTGTGCTCACTACAAGGCCGTACATGATAGTTTACCGGGTATTTCCAGTCCAGAGAACACAGTGTCTACCTTACATAGACAAGATGCATTAACATACACATCAAAGAAGGTTAGCCACCAAAACTATAGTAAGAGAAGAAAAAAGATCAAACATTTTTTGTCTGTCGAGTGTCATTAAACTCCCCTACAGTCAGCCTATGGACTAATTGAAGAATTGGAGTAGACACCTCACCCACTGATTGTGGCATACTTTATCATAGGCAGTCTATCCATACCCTGGTAAAATGTTACTACCAGGGCGGACTCAACTAAAATTCTTGGGAATATTTATATAAAATATCAGCTGGATAGAAGCAGGGATCCAGATCTTTTGTATATAAAACTACCTGTTGGTATACCCCAAGGATGTCCTTTATTAGAGGGTACCAAAGGTATGAATAAAAACATATTATTTTGGGTCTCTTCTGGGCCCAGTGGTTCAAGGGACCCTAGACGTAAGCCAACATGTTTCGGCCCTTCTCAATGAGCCCTGTGGGTCTAGGGGCCTTTGTCTAAGCTGTTGTAACTGTCCCTGCTTTAAACATTCTCAAGCATACATGTGAGGCCTTATTCTCTCAACTGATACCAGAGGACCTCACCTTCCAATGTACCTAAAAAGGTGGATAAATAAAAAATTACTCAAACCCATATTCTTGTCAGACTGTAGCAAAACACATTTTTTGAACTCATTAGATTGTTTCGGGCTGGTTGCCTTAGTCATGACTTAATCTCACTGAGCTATTCAGTTAATTGTCTCAGATATATCCACTTCTTTTGACCATATTGGGAAGATATCCTCCTACTAACAGATTTAAATAGACACTTATTTTTATAGTACTATTTAGAATCCATATATTTCTCCTCTCAATTAGAATGAACCTTTATGAACATGTTATTATGCTCATTATGTATAGGCATTGTACCGATGTGTTATAGTAGTAAGTAAACCTGGTCTTTATTATGTGCTTGGCGAGCATTCTCCTTCACTATAGTTTGTGGAAAAAATAACAACATATAAGTACCTATGCCTGTTCCATTAATACTTGGGGTGTGTGTGTGTATATACATATATATATATATATATATATATATATATATATATATATATATATATATATATACACATTCAAACTCCCAAATTTGTGACTCTTAAAAGGAATGTCTTGTGTAGTTATTACCGCTAATTGATTAAGTCTATGAGGAGATTTTAAGACCCCTTTCAACTAACCATTTTTTGCTGGATAGTACATTAGGATGCAGACCCACGCAGTGTATGCTCTATCTGTATCACTCACACACACCCTGCGAACTCAGGTGTAATTATATATTGATTTATCTTTATACATATTCCCGAATCAATCACACTCCTTACCCTATTTCAGGGAGGTTCATACGTAATGCGTGTCCGGCTGGGGTGTTGTCCTGTAGTCACACACATAGAGAGTGAGTGTTTATGACTGCTCAGTATTTCAAATAACTTTTATAATTAATATATTCTCCTGCCTCCTTAACTTGACCCTTTTTGAAAACATGTTGTGTAAAAACAAACCTCACTTATCCACCTTTAGGTGCCTTCTATCATGTAAATCTGATTATGGTATAGTATCACATTGAACAATGTTATCGTGTGGGGGTAGTAATTACTCCTTCACCCCCTAATTGTATTTTTGTTTACAGCCGTTGCCTTACCGTAAAATCACAAAGTAGTATAAGGCCAATTAAATAAGGCCCTATAATTCTACAAAAGCCTACTTTCTCAGATCAAGGCTCCTACCAAGAGTTTATATACTCAAAAACTTAATGGGTTAACAGTATGAATAAGTAAAGCTTGTACTTGGCTGTTCCTTATAAAAAAACTTGCTGTCCCCGTTCAAAGCTCCCACCAAGATTCTAAATACGTGGAGAGTGAAAAAATAATGATATGCATGAAGCCCAGAGTTTTTTGATCTTAAGAAACTAGAAGGATAGCGGTACACATGAGTGAACCTTTGATCGGCTATTCCTTCCATGGAGCCCTACTATTACTGTTCAAGGCTCCCCCTACAATTGTAGATGCATAGAGAATAGAAGGATAGTAGTATGCGTGAAACCATCCCCTAACCAGAACAACCAGAGTTTTAAAGATTGCCCCAGTGACGTATAATTAAAATGCATGTCCCAAACGTCTCTGGGAATTTTAGTTCACGTTATCGGGACCTATCTATAATGCTTACTCTGGCTCTTTTGTCCAATACTACGATCTCTTATCTCTGTGTTTCACAGCTAGTGGCTAATATTTTTATAATGAGTGCATGGATCTGTTGAGAGCCGGTTTAACAAATTAACCCCTGGTTACTGATATACCTTTATTTCAAATCTGTGGTATCATGAATTCATGTAGGGCTGGTACAAAAATTCATTAAGACATAAGAGTCAATGACACAGATATCTCAGAACACCAACATGTTTTATTATAAAACAACAAGCTGCCTGGAGATAAGGCAGAGGTGACATTCCAACCAGCTTGCCATCTCATGTTGCCTGAAGTTCTGCTGAAACATCATGCTTCTTCCTCCTCTACGTAGGAGGACTGCCAGCAGACAAACAGACCTCTTCGTTGCCACTAACACATGGATGAAGATTGGGCTTCCTTCCCGGGACTAGATGGGTGGGTTACGGCTACCACTACTGTTGCTCTCATGTAGAAACTTAGTAGTGTAGGCAGGGATATTAGGGACACTGTTGTGACAATATCGTGGGACTCTTCCTGTGTTTCACTTTCCTGATCCCTGCTGTAATGGTGTTGTGTTTCATTATCCTCATAATCGCAATTCATAACATTCTTAAGTAGAACGCAGTTGCTTAAAAAAAAACTATAAGATCCTGCTTCTGTTTGTCTTTACATTTATGACACTTGTATTTCTCAGAGAAAGGGGTACAATCGTTTATACCACGACTTCCCTGAGGAGTCTGAGTGTCATGCGATAGGCTGCCACAAATCACTTCTACCTTTGGTCTTGGTGAGGTGCTGGATGGGTTAGGCTGACATTTGTCACACGGTGTGGGATTAGACTCCGTCCCCATACTCGGTGGTGCTGACGCACAAAATCCAACAATCTTGTTACTACAACAGGAGTCTACGGTAAAGTCTGTGATGTTTAGCCAGGCGTTCCTTCACTAAGACGATATACACCTGCCTGTGGAAGAAGTTTGTGGCTTGGTGTTCTGACAGAAACGTTGTCCCCCTTTCTGCCCCTCTTTCTCAGGTTTTTCTCTTTATTCTGTCTATTGCCCTGCAGAACTCTGCTCTGGTCACTCTCAAGGAATGTCTTTCTGCTATTTCTGCATTCTTCAGATTGCCTGATAAACCCCCTCTTTTAAAATCTCCTATTGTACATAGGCTATTGAAAGGTTTGGATCATCTTTTCCCACTGTCTCATTTGATCATGCCTCTTTGGGACTTAAAGCTGTTTATTAGATTCTTAATGTGCACCCCTTTTGAGCCACTTTAAAGTTGTCCCCTGTGGTTACTTACAATCAAAAAGGCTTTCTTTATGGCTATAACAACTGCCTGATGTTAGTGAGCTGAAGGCCTTGTCATCTTAACCTCTCTATTTATCCATCCATCCTGAGAATGTGGTCACGCCTTTTCATGTAGGTCAGTCCATCACCTTATCTACTTTCTGTGCTCCACCTCATCCCTCCAAGGGAGAAGAGCATCTTCACCATCTGAACCCAAAACAAGCAATGCCGTTCTGCCTTGACCACACACGAGTTACAGGTGGACTAACAGCTGTTCGTGGAGTATGGCAGAGCTAAAAAGGGTTGTGCTGTGCAGAAAAGGACCATCTCCAGATAGGTTGTGCTCTGCCTTGAAATCTGCTATGCCAGTGGTTCCCAAACATTTTCGACTCGCAGCTGCCTTGACCAATTGGCCATTGGCTGTGGATCCTGTGTTTACATTACTTTTTTGGTGGGGGGGGTGCATGTGAGCCTGGCCTCGGTAGTACTTCTGTTTTAATCCCTGAACATAACTCTGATGAAGGTATGGAGAATAGTGCGTACAATGCACGGATACGTCTACTCTCTCTTTTCACAATATTTATTTGCCCTCAGGCCATTCAGTAACAGCACGTTTGTTGTTCACGAGCGTTCAGCCTTGAGCTGAACACCTCCAGCCAAAACCAGCCAGGGGCACCAAGGTGCTATGGCGCACAGTTTGGGACCCACTGCTGTCCACGCTCTACTACTATTTCAGATGAAAATGTCTGCTTGTTCCATTTTCCCTAGTCTTCCTATGCCTTATTTGCCCCTCCTTATACCCATTCAAACCAACCCTCTCCCTCTTACACAGCCTCAAAGAGCAATACTAGTTAGCATTTCTGTACTCACTGAACTGCAAGCTCTGATCTTCACTTTTGCTTTAGACACCCCTAAAGTACTTTGACTCATCTTTTTCAGTTCTTAGGAACAATAGTCTCACTCTGTGCTGGGCCTCAGGAGGAAGAGGAACCAGTTTTTGCACATGGTAATTGGCAGCCTTATGGTCTATAAAGAATACTGAAGGAGTGGTATGACTGAAGTCTGTACTTATCTTAAGGCTGTTTACTTGTACTGTAAGACAAATGCTGTGGCCTCTAAGCTGTCCTTAAAAAGATAGTTTGGTCAGGGATTAGGTTGACCGTGTAGCTTCCAGGGAAGTGTTAATAATATGAAACCATTATTTTTACAAATAGAGAACAGGGCAGTGATATTTATAGTTACTGAGGAGGGTGAGCTCATTCTGGGTATGCTTCACGGACTTGACAAGGTTAGCTCGACAGAAGAATTAAACTGACTGCTTCATAGCAGGTAGAAACTAATTTAATCCAAGACTCCATTTTAAACCTAAGGACTGTAGGTAGCACAAAGAAGCATATGAAGTTGATTCCTCAGGAATCATTGGTTCAAAACGTTTTGTTTTATTTGTAATAAAAGATCTGGAATTTAAAAAAAAATATTTATGCACATCTACTTATTGTGTGTGAAAACATTGTGCTGACTATGGGTGTGGCACCTATTTACAGGGGCAAGGTTTCATTCCAGGCTCGTGTACAGGAGTTAGTTGGTCTCGCCGGAAGACTGTCAGGCTTTTTTCACTTTTAAAAACGAGAACGAGCTTTAAGCTACTGTTCCATTTATATCTGCTGGCTGACCATGGACCTCACTGGATGACACATGCCGAAAGGACAAAGCCCCCACTGTGATAAGCGCCCACTTCTCTTAGAGGCCAAATCAGCTAGAAGATAGTGTGGTGTAACCTGATATCCGGTTCATGGGCATTTGGTGATTTCTTCCGGTGCAGTGGGTATTTATATTTTGGTGGGGCCGGAGGCAGCAAGGGTACCACCTTGTGGGAACCAGACCCAGCGTCCCCGGCCTGCACTGCAGAGGCCATTATAATTCATGTTGGACTGTGTTCAGCAACTGAGACTGCGGTGCCCCTGTATGGTTTTGGCGCAGTTTAGGAACTTCCATGCTACGCATTGGCCAAAAACCAGCCTCCTGAGGGCTTGCCATCTGATTCTACCAGAGCCAAACCTGCATCCACTGCATTAGCATGTGGAGTTCCAGTCCTCGATATCTGCCAGGCAGCAACATGGGTCTTCCTGCACACATTACCAGACATTACCGCCTGGATAGTCGGGTCTATCGTGACGGGCGTTTTGCCCTTTCGGTCTGCCAGGACTACTTCTTCTGAAATTGGTTTGCAGACCCACCTCCAGGGATGGTATTGCATGGGTATTTATTCTAAGGTAAGGAATAGGCAGCTAGAAGTCTCTATCACATGAATAATTTACTGACCTTCAGGAATGCCTTCTCTGTTAGAGACTATATCTAGCTGCAGATTCACTACCGACCCAACCATCCTTCCTGCTCTGCAAACAGGTTTCTGGGGACAGGACTGTATCCCATCAGGGCTCTAGCTAGCCACACAAGTGGTCAGTGTTCTTCATGGCTCTGTGCTTTTGGTGTAGAAAGTCTGAAAAGAAACTGATGCCAACATGCCTGAGTGGCACCTATACAGTTGCTGCAGACATCTCTTCTGGTGCAACAACGTTGACACCTGCAGAGTAGATCGACTCCACGAATCGGCACGCAGGTGTACTGCTCACAAACAAATCTTGTGAATCCAGTTTGACGCCATAAGAAATGTGAAGCTATACATAGTCTCTACCAGATAAGGTGCTACCAAAGGTAAGTAACTTGTTTACTACCTCCTGTCTCAGTGCCCTTAATAAACCCTTCTTGATCTGAACCGTATTTGGAAGGAAGCTATTGAGCTTCCTTGCCAGTGTTTTTAAGATTACTGGTTATCACCCAGATTACATGAGGATATTTTCCTTATTTGCATTTGGGAGTATGTATGCCATGTTCATAGAAGATGTGAGGTCCGCTCCTGACATTGTCATTCATTAGTGTCATCAAACTTCCCACTAGCAAGTTCAAAGATCCTATTGAATTCTGCCAAGAACCCATCTGGACCTAGATGGACTTAAAGCTTTGTTTAGTCAGTAAGACCCATTTTCGTCATTATGATAGATTCAAATCTCTCTCTGTAAAAGTCAATCACTTTTGGCAAGTATTTGTCTGCAAGGTAATGTTTTCTATCATTATTATTAGTTTGGTCAGACGAGTCATTTAATAATAGATGTTGTCCATTTCCATAGTCTGAAGTTGCTCCTTTATAGGGTGACCAGAATTTTAAAGTAAAAAAAACATGACATTTCATAAAAATGGAAAAAGGACTACAATTTTACTTCATCCCAGCATGCAGAATGACCGCACTCATCAGCATAGAATTACAGCAGAAGCACTAAGAACCAAAATAAAATGCAATTTTTAAAGCTAGTATCGTGCCTGTTAATTAATTTGCTTGCTTGTAACAGCTGCTAACTATCCCTGCCTAGGAAAACATAAAAGGGCACCCCCCACAGTTTTTTTTCAGTAGACCCTCTCTAAAAACCGGGACATGAGCTAAAATTCCTGAAATCTGCCGGGCACTCTCAATCATTCCCTGACTCCCGGTTCTGCACCATCTCCGCAGCCTTCGCCCACCGTAACACCTCCCTTTTCCAGGACGCGCACTGGGGGCATTGTGCCTGTTTCCAATTCATAGTTATCTCTCTCTTCTCCAACAGCAAGCTAGGTCCTGAAACTGGTATGTCACCTTCTGCCGGGCCGTGTGTGGGTACCTATTGAGTAAGCGATGCTTGGGGTCATAAGGGACCCCTCCCCTGATGACTTTCCCTATTGTACCAACCCACTGAGGTCCAGAATTTTCCCATAACTGGGCAGGTCCAAAACATATGACAAAACTCTACTGCCTCCTCTCCACACCTTGGACATCTGGCTTCCACAATTTAAAATGCCTCCGCAGCCTACCTGGTGTCAAATATGCTCTGTGTAGTACATATAAGTTAATGAGCCTGAATCTAGCATGCCTAGAGACTTTGGGCACCCAGTTTAATATGTTCCCCCAATCGTTATCTGTGATTTCTGTGCTCAAGTCCACCTCCCATTTCTGTTCAAGGCTTATGAGGCGAAGGCAAAGAGCTGCTCTCAATCTCCCATAAAGGAAAGTCACCACCCTACATGTACCTGCACTACTAGTCAAGTATTGACAGATGCTTGAAAGGGGAGGTTCTACTCGTCCCGTTCGCCAGTGCTTAGTGATCGCCTCAGTGACTGCTGTATGGAGCAAGACATGCCCCGTGGTAATTCATATCGGGCCCTGAACACTTCAGATGGTAATAGGGCATCTGCTTCAAATAATGTTCCCATCAATGTTGCCCCTGCTTCAACGCAGCTATTCAGTTCGCTCCAGTCACCCCCATGGGATAATACTGATAAAAATGTCATTGGAATCTCCGGGGTCTAAGGCATAGCCCCACCCAGTCTGCGGAGATAGCACAGTCAGCAGGCACTCAGCACCCTCTGGTCTGCAAGTAAGGGCGCAGCTGGAGGGCCAACCCGGATGGCCATCCTGGCCAAAGTCCGGAGATCCGGAGTAAAGGGTGTTACTACTTTGTCCAGCCTCACTTGACTGGCTGTCCATTGGGTCAACCATTGCAGTTGATCTTCAAGATAATAGGTCTCGAAATCTGGTACTGCCAGTCCCCAATCCCCCTTTGGTCTCTGAAGCCTTTCAAGTGCAAATCGTCGTCTACCTGTCCCTCACAGGAATCCAATTATCAATGAATTCAGATCCTTAAAAAAGGCTCACAGTATCCATAGCGGAAGTGAGACAAAAAGATAAAGCAATCGGGGCAGGGTAATCATTTTGAACAGAGCAACTCTTCCTGCCATTGATAAGGGCAATGATTCCCAAAAGGCCATATTGCTGCAGTGCCCATGCAGCGCTCGCCCTATATTACCTTCAAAAAGGTCTGCTCTGCTATGATAAACATGCACCCCCAGGTATGTTAAACAACGAGGATCCCATTGTAGACCTCCCAGGTCTTGAAGTGCCACTCGGTCAGATATCATGGGTAATGGATTGGATTTCCCCCAGTTGACCCGAAGGCCCGATAGTGATCCAAAACGATCCAGTAACTGCCTCGCTTCCTAAAGTGCATCATCTGCTAATAATAACAAAAGATCATCAGCATTATAAGGCCATAAAATGGGTGTCTTTCCCAACTCTCAAGTCTCCGAGGCAGTGCCTGCTCTTGCTAGGCTTGCGAGGGCCTCAATGGCCAGGGCAAAGAGGGGAGAGCGGGCATCCTTGCCTGGTGCCTTGTTTCACCTGATAGTCTCATGAAATAGTGCTACCTGTGTGGACTCTCACCCGTGGCATGGTATAAAGTAATCGCGTCCAGGCTATAAAGTTCTCGCCAAGTCCAAATTTGCATAGCACTTTGTATAGGTATGGCCATTCTAAGCTGTCAGACGCTTTCTCGAAGTTGACGGCAAAGACCACTGCGCTGTTTTGATCATAGGAGCTGTCATCGAGTAACGAGAATAGTCGGTGTATGTTAAGGGCCGTATGTCCTCCAGGAATGAATCCAGCCTGATCCCAATGGATCAAGCGAGGCATATGGGGTAGGAGGCGTGTCGCTAGGATTTTGCTAAGGATTTTGTAATCTACCAATAACATTGACAGAAGTAGGCAGAAAGCTACATCAGTGTGTGGCTTCCTGGGTTTCCAAAGGGGAATGATAAGGGCCTCTCGCGCTGATGGAGGGAGGGTCCTGGCTGTCTTGGCCTCTTCGTCCATGCCAACCCATAGGGCCTCAGCATTGCTATATAGGCGGAATAAAATTAAACTGGCAGGCCATCTAATCCCAGGGTCTTGTTGCGCACCATAGTAGTGACAGCTGCCTCCACCTCCAAGAGTGCAGTTGCCTGCCCGAGAGTCTTAGGTTCCTGCTCCAGTAGTGTTGGGAGAGTAAGGTGTGATAAGAACTCTTGGATATCTGTCAGCGATGACTGGACTTTCCTCATGTAGAGATCCGAGTAATAATTATAAATTTCTTGATTAATTGCAGCCTAGCTATAGATCGTTTGACCCAGGGATGTTCCTAACCGGATTCACCAACCATGGCAAAAGCGAGCTCGCTCGGTCGCCCTCTGCGTGATTTCTCACCAGATAAGCTTTATAATCATAACAGCATAGTCTTTCAACCCCTGTCGCTACTCGCTCTTGGGCTTCCATGAATTATGTTTGGAGTTCTGTTTCTCTGGGGCGTTTATGCTCCAGTGCCCTTACTCATGTTCTGCCTTCTCAGTGTCCCGTATTATCGTGTGCCCGACACCCTTGGCTGCTGAAATACATCTCCCCCTTATCACTGCCTTAAAGGCGTCCCATTCCAGGAGTCATGTGGCTGTGGAACCCTCATTGTCACCAAAATAGGCAGTTATTTGGGCTGCAATGGCATTTCTAAAGACCTGGTCTTCTAACAGTTGTAGCCTGAGTAGCCTGAGTTGCCATATGGCACTGAGGGGGGGGGGGGGGCGCACCCAGAGAAGTCTTAATAACAAAGGATTGTGATCTGAGATTGTTCTGCTAAAGTATTCAGTTGAGCGTGTCAGCTCAAGGACGTCTGGGGAACACATGAAGGTGTCCAACCGCACATGCAGGTCATATAACGGGGAATAGGAGTAATCCCTGTCCTTTGGATGCTGAGTCTGCCATGAGTCCACCCACCCCCATTTTTGTTGCTAGTCCCGAAATATCTTAGCGGTGCGCCTCATCGGGGATTCCTGCAGAGGGGGATGTGAGCTATCTAGGGTTGTATCAGATATGCAGTTAAAATCCCCACCCAATAGCACCGACCCCATAAAGTGGGAGGTGAGGCGCTTGGAAAGGGTCCTCAAAAATCCCGGTTGATCAACGTTAGGATCATAAAAACTCCCTGTCTCCACCTCCTGCCAGTCTAGCTTTCCCCTGATCATGACATACCTCCCCACTGGATCGATTATAGAATTGACATGTTGAAAAGGCACTCCGGGTTTGATCCAAATAAGGACCACCCCCGTGAGTAAGCTGAATATGTAGCACAATAAACCTTTGCCCTCCATCTATGTTGAAGGGCCCTCCCCTCCTTGGCATCTAAAAGTGTCTTTTGCAGCAGGGCTGTATGAATCCCTCATCTAGTGAGGTGTGAAAAATGCTTTGACGTTTACATAGTGAATGGATCCCCTTAATATTCCATGTGAGTACCTTAAGAGCTAGGGTGTCAAACATTGGAAATATAAGTGGTGATACTTGGGCGTCCATAAGGGTCCGTCCTCCCCTCCAACTGGGGCATCTCCAATAGTAACACAGTTGACATAAGGCATGTGCGGTGGAAAACAATCCCCTTCTTAACTGATGTAAACATTTCCCAACTGCCACACCCCAGGACGACCCATTCGCCCAAACAATCAAACAAGCAGTAATCAAACATGTTCGTGCCTGCTAACGCTCAGGCTATGTTCTGCGGGGGGGTGATTCCCAAAACTAAACATCATGGAAGAAACATCATAAACAGTGCCACAAGGAATATCTCATTACTGCAGTGATATCTGATTTTAAAACGCATGAAGTACCTCCAGCTCTAGTCTGCCCAGGTGAGCGTTGATTTCAGTGTCAGGGCTGGGACTAGAAAATCTCATCTGCAGTTCCTGGGGTGACCACTAGTAGGATCTTGCTGGAGGGTACCAAAGCTATTGAGTTTCCGTCCGATTCAGTCCCGTCTTCACTCACCTCCCTGAGCGAGGATCCGGGGTCTGGTGACGATCTGCTCAAGGACGCCGCTGTAGCCACTGCCTCCTGCCGACCTTCCTGCACTTCCTGCACAGTGGAAAACCCAGTCAGTACCGCCGATCCCCGTTGCCGTGAGCATGACAGCACTTCCTCATCTGTAGTCTGAGTTGGCTGCTCGGGCCTGGGTTGGGCTGCCTCTCCACACAGTCCCAGGCCTCCTGAGGTGTAGTGAAGAATTGTACTCCTGTTGGTGTTACCACTCTGAGTTGTGCAGGGAACTGCATGGAATATACTATTACTGCCTCTTGTAGTCATCTCTTCACGACGGTGAAGGCAGCCCTCTGGCGCTGCACTTCCCTGGAAAAATCTGGGAATATGGAAACCTTATTTTTCTCCACTACAAGCCCGCCACCCGTCCAAGCCTGTTGTAAAATGTAGTCTTTGTCTTTGAAGTGGAGCCACCTCGCTACCACAAGTCTCGGAGGGCACCGGGGGAATGCTGTCGAGTCAGTACCTTATGGGCCAGCTCCAGGGCAAAAATAGGGGAGAGACCCTCTGGGCCACTTCCTTCTTAATCCATTCTTCCAAGAAGCGCACCATATTTGAGCCCTCAACTTTCTCGGGGAGTCCCACCACTCTTTCATTGTTACGTCATGGTCTGTTTTCTGCATCCTCTGCCCTGCTGTCAAGTGAGAGTAGTGGAGATTCCACAAAGTCCATTTGTCACCCTACCGCAGCCACTGTAGGTATTGTCTCTGAGATCTCCCTTACAGTCGCAGTGACTTTCTCTGAAAGGCCCCTGTGGTTGTCTTGCAGCAGGCCCAGATCAATACCAAGCATGTCGACTTTGACCTCTAGGGTCTCTCTCTCAGCTGCTATAGCTTGCAGTACATCATGAAGTGTGGGTGTGGAGGGCATTGACTCCATCGACACAGGCAATGTTTGTTCCGACCTCCTGCTAACTGCCTCCATATGCTGGGATCCCCCCAATTCTCCTTCCCTCTTTTTGAGAGCTTTACCCATGGCGTGGTCTTGAGGGGCAAATAAACTATTCACAGGTCCCTGCAAGTTGTTAGTCTTTGACAGATTCTACCTGTTTGGCCCACCACATAGGTTCCTTGGTATTCCTCTTATGCTGTCTAGCCCCTCCGCTCCCATATCAGGCAACGGGGTTCACCTGTCACTCCTGTAGCTGATGTAGGTGCCGACCGTAGGTTTTACTCACGTTTCCCCTGGGCATCAGCTAGCCCTCCCTGCTCATTTCCCTCTATACATTGCTGTCCTTCTGCACTCCGGTCTTTCCACCACTCAGTGGAAGTGCCCACGCTCAGGATACTACATGCAGCTCCGTGGACTGCATCCGTTCATTCCTCAGATGTCACTTTTGCCTTGCTTCCCGTGGGATCAGTCGCCCTCGCTCTATCCTATATAGCAGTGGCTGTTGTCTCCACCTTCCTCGCTTTTAATTCCGCTGCTGGGCAGCTGAAGGCGTGGGTGTAGCCCCACCAGCAATCTAACTATGGCTCCTGGGGCCCCCTTTCTCCAGCTCCAAGCCCGTCTAATTACCTGTCATTATCTCAGGCAGCTCTGCGGCCGGTGCCCTCTGAGCTCTTCAGACAGTAATACATTTATAGTGGTCCCCAGGGCCTAGCCCAAGTCTCTACTGCAGCTCGCCTTCCCTCTCTGGCAAGTGGGATCCAGCTGCGCCTATTCACTCCCATGGTTGTAAAGTCTGACCTTATTGTTACAGCGCTCTCCCTCCAAAAAACAGCAGTCGGGTTCCCACTTCTCTCACTGGGGCTCTTTTTCTACTGGCTGGGGCCTCACTCTCCTGCGCGCTCACCTCGGGGTCTCTCCGGGCCCAGTCAGGAGCAGGCCGTTACCACTTCTTCTCCTCTGTTCAGTCCCCGGGCGCCGCTGCTTCCTCAGCCGCAATCCAATGTAGCCCTGGCACCCGTGGACTGCCTCCACAATCTGGGCCTTCTCCACTGCGCTCCTGGTTCAGCCGCGCGAGGTTGCTGGAGCAGTCATCTTGGATCGTCCCGGCGCCACCGTCCAAGTCATGGATCCTCTCCTCTGTCGCTCTCTCCTTGCCCCGACAGCCTTCGAAGATGACCTTCTCGCCGTCAGGGACACGCACCTGGTAGTTTCTTGTGCCCTCAGCAGCAGAATGACGGTTGGGTGGGGCCCGGAGCTCGCCATCCTATTCCATTCACTGCAAATCCCCCCCCCCTTTAATGCCAAAACTTTATGGCAAAAACCTTTGTGATTGTACCTTCCATTGCCTGCATGCTGTGCCTTGTCATTTTGGTCATTTCCTCCATGTCCAGTTGCAGGCTCTCTGCTGTAAACTGCCTTTGCACTTCAGCTTTCAAAGCATTGTATACTAACCCCTGTGCACTTCACCCCATTATTGTTTGTTAGATAACCTTTAATACATAAGGCAATTTTCATGTGTAGCACAGTGCTTTAAAGTAGTTTCTCAATCAGTATCCATTGACCTTCTAGTTCTGAGTGCCTTCATCTCAGCCATTTGATGGTTCCTGTTGGAGGTTCATGATTTGAGAGTGTGAATGATTCCTTTTCCGCTTCTATCATATGCAGTAATAGTTTGTCTTCAAACAAGCCCTGCATGAGTGTGGTGTGCCCTTGAGTAATTGGAGAAGCCCACCATAAGGTAATTTTTCAACATCAACACATTTATCAGTTGCTCAGCTGCTTTTTCAGGAACACTTAGAAACTTAATACTGCTAGGCCATCTCTCCATTGTGCTGTAGCAAATACGATAGAGCAATTTAATTCCTGGACAACAAAACTCAGGATCTCATTATCCCTATTAAGCCACTAAAAATCTTGCAGAAGCCTACCCTCTGCCCCATTGTATAATGACAAACTCTACTTCACTTCATTCATACTATCAGTTGGCCACTCTGAATTATAAAGAGGGACTATGTAAATATAACAAGCTAGTATGACAAACTAATTCTAATTATTGCCACATGAGGCTCGCTAATTCAGCCAATTGCCCTAGGGTGATTTTCACAATTTATCAATCCCTTGTGCACCCGAAGGCACTGGTCACCACTCATCTATAGCCTTCCAACTTTTGTAACACCTTGTCAGATTTTTAAAAATAACTTACCAACCTGATTGATCTAGTGTTACACACCGTACTCCTCTTCTCAAGCAATTAACGCTCTTTCATCCTCTGACTTGACAACTTTTACAGAACCATCCCACGATGGCATATTACATAATTTGAACGCTCTCTCTTCTGGTGCACCACTTGATGTAATTCCTGTAGAGATCATCAAAACAATGTCATTAACGACATTAGGTTCACGTTGGACAGGGGTGAAAGCGCCATCCTCGTCTGCTTGACTTCTTGGCTGCTTTTTATGTGATCTCCCATTACCTCTGCCTCAGCAGGATGAAGGAGATGGGTATAGGCGGTACTGTGCTGCGCTGGTTCTGCTCCTTTTTAAGAGGATGCATGCAAGCTAACTCCTGTTTTCCTATAAATCTGTTTCTTGGGCATACCTCAAGGATTGTGTCTCACCCCTGCCCTGTTTAACCTTTATGTTTCCCCCTTGTCCATCTGATCATTTCTTTTGGTACATCAATTTTTGCATATGCAGATAATACCCAAATTGTTTTCAAGGCTCCCTCTTAGAGGTGCAGACTTTTTCCCAATCTTGTTAAGTCACTTTAGCCACATGGATACAGAAGAATTATTTTTGCTTGAATACCTAAAAAACTGAGTTTCTTACATTGGAAAGCCAGACGTATGGGGTTCTTACTGGTGGCCCAGTTCCATTGATACTTCACCGAACCCAGTGGAATCAGCACGCAATCTCCGAATCATTTTCAATTCCAATCTGTCTTTCAGTTTTCAAATTTTAAAGTTAATATCCAGCTGCTGTTTTATGTTGAAAGTATGCAGGAAGGTTGCACCCCATTTGCCTTTTGACTCTTGGAAGATTTGGGGCAAGTTCTTAATATTTGGCTTTCTGAACTACCCCAGATTAGTCTATACGGGCCTCCCTGTGTTTTTGACCCATAAATTACCAATTGTACAAAATGTGGCAGTACAAGTGATTCACGTGTCCACATTTGTCTCTGCTGCTTCACTGCTTTCTTCCTTATATTGGCTGCCTGCCCATAAACATTATTTTTACACCACTCTGTTTATGTCACAAAATGTTATTTCCCATCTGGTCTGTTTCCTACATCATCACCTTGTTTTCATGGAGAAGTGTGGCACAATGGTTAGAGCGGCAGACCCTGATGCAGAGATCTGGCCTGGGACCAGGGTTTAGTTCCTGCCTCGGCGGGTCTTGGGTTCAATTCCCTTGGACCAGATTATTCTCATCTTGGTGCCTAATCTAATTAATGGGTCCCACTCTGTAACTCTGGGCAATAGCTTGCTTAATCTCCACAACGGCCCTGACAGCGCCTGGATGCCTGGCTTCACCCTGGGTGTTGCCCAGGAGTGGGCGCCTCTCAGGGAAAGCCAGGAGGGGTTCCACAGCGGTATGCGTACAGCGCCTTGAGACCCTAACGGGTGAGTAGTGCGCTATACAAGTGAGAAGTTTACGTTCATTATACAAATCTAGGCCCAACTTGAGATCCCCTCATTCCTGGTGTCATCATCCCCTGCTGGGAATGTGCCTTTTCCTTAGTAACTACTTCTTTGTAGAAGTCTCCTCCTTTATCTACAATGTTTGCCCAACTTACTCTAATTTCTTTAGCTTTAAAGACTTCCCCTTTATGCTATAATGGCGTCTTAATGAAACTGTAACTTATGTTCTTCAGGCACCAGGACACTCTAGGGTAATTTACAAATGCATTAAAATAACATAAGGGGGTGTCTATGCCTTCACAGGTCTACCTGCCCCAACTCCTCTGGCCATTTCCTATCACCCAAAAAGCCACAGAGACAGCATACCTAGTCTGTAATTTAAGATGGATGTCTTCATAAACAAATTCAGGCCTTTCCACGTTACTATAGGGTCTGTAGATATATGTTGAATGTTCTCCACTATCTCTCTAAAGTATCTCTTTCTTGACCAAAATTGGGGGATTGCAATGGTGTTATTGAGAGTGCTTCCGCTGTTTTGGCACCATTCAATAATTGCCATTTCCCCCTCACTATCAGTATGTGAATTCTGCATCTTAAAATCTAGCTGTTTGGATAGGGGTATGCCCACCCCCACTTTTGTCCTAGGTGCTGAAAATGAATGTTAAAGTGACATGGTTCTGGATCACTTAACCCTGATTGTACAAGATGTATTTCTTAGAAGAGCCATTTGTCTGATGGAATTCGTGGTAGTTACTCTAAAATACTAGTTTGATTTGATTGGCTTAGTTATTAAGACATTAAACATTACATATGGTAATAGCTGTTGGTCAGAGGTTTTGCCACGAAGAGTCTCATATTCTAATATTTTGTCTTGGTTACATTACACTTCATCCCACTTTCCAAGGAAAATCCATTTACACTTTTTATTGTTTAGCAGATAATTTTTTCTAGAGTAGAAGCAATCAGGCCTATATCAGATGCCTGCCTTCTGCATTTGCTGGTGTTCATCCCTTTAGAATGTCCTCTTCTCTTGGTACTTTCGCCTCCTATTATGTTATATGCCCTGCCATTCAGGGCCTCATGTGACAATGTTTATTTGCCCAATAATGTGTTTGTTTTGTTTTTACAGTCCTTACATATTGTGGGCCTCCATCAAAGATTTCATGGCCCATTGGCACCATTTTCATGTGATGGTGAGACAAAATGGAGGGCCCCACTTGCACTGCTTGTCTTGCATCCTCAGAATGGTGGTCACTGGGTGAAAATCCTTTCACTTTTGTAAGATGACTAGGGAAGATTTGCTGTGAGGTACTATTATAGGATTTTCTTCTTCCACTTGAGCCTTCACCATAATGTGTTCCTTTTCTTCAAAGTAGTGAACATGTACTACAATGTCTGGGGTATCAGCATTTTACCATCTCAGTGTTACAAAATGGTCTGGACTAGCTCTTGAATGTAATTCTTGATATCTGCACCTTCTGCTCCGTTGGGCACCCCTCCTATATGTTTTTAGGGTCGAGCCTGCGTTGCATGCGCTCGCGCATGCGTATCGCAGCAAGACTCTTTTGTATTTAGAAAAGGGCTTGGAGCCCTGTCAACTTCACGTCAGTGTTTTTTATTGGTTCGTGGGCTTCCCTAATAAAATCTGCTTGCTTTCATTAGTCAAAGGCATGCATATGTCATGCCTTTTCCGGTGGCTAGCCCTCCTCGAGCGCAGCGACCAAGTACAGAAAACATGCGAGGCTCGCTGTTTTCCATCAGGCTCGTGGACTTTTTTTTCTCTAATTTACGAGCGCGATCTCGCTTGGCAGAAGTTGAGCGCTTTACATACTTGATTTCACTTTTTCGGGTTATGTATATAAATGCACTTTTGCCCGATAGGTGAAAAGTCGGGTTAAGAGTTTACAACGTGATCAGCTCTAACATGAGCAAACGCAAGACCCGTTGCATTGTAAATGCTTGTTTGTTTTGGTGTGCCCTAGTTTCTAAATCTTCCTGCTTCGCTTGGAGAATCACATGTTGCTTTTCTAACAGAAATAGACGTTATCTGAATTCTTCTTGTTCCATAGTGCATTCATCCATTAAGCACTGGAAGAGATGGCTCTTCAAGGGCCTATTCAGTCACTTGAGTCAGTCCACTTTGCTGTTGAGCAGTTCTAACTTCCTCAAGTGCATAGCAAGAAAAGAGTTCACTTCTCAGGTTAATATCTATTGAGTAAGGGTGGTGTGACAGGGAGTCTGATCCTCTAGCCCATCTGTGGTTCACTGCTTACTCCTTGCTGTAGTCAGGGATGAAAGGGGAAGTTAACATCTGTTTTGCTCTTCCCCCAAGTGAGCCCTTGGTGAGGGCCACTTCCAGAGTGCCCACACTTCGCTAATTGCTCCCTGCTGTTCTGCCGGACAGTGTCTGGGCTCAACCATCTTGTGTAGCTTGGAGTGGGGATATGCCTCCTGGGCGCCAGAGCAACTTGCTGTGAGCCCCCTCTCCGGAGCATAGGACCACTCTGAATAGTCGTGCTTGTTTCAGCTACTGTGACCAGTCAGTAAGCCTCATGCTCCAGTTGCCTCAGGCCCAAGATGCAATAGCCGACTTGCCACTATCTTGTTACTTGTCTGGGTGCCGCTGTTGACACATGGGGTCCTAATATCTCTCCCACAATTAAGAGACCAGTCGCCCCAAAGCTTCAGAATAGTGGCACACAGCACCTTTGTCCTGGTTATTAATCTATTGATCTGCGGCAGACGGAGATGAGCGGAATCACGTCTGCCATCTTATTAGGTGAACCAAAAGGGACTCCTTAAAAATGTCAGGTCTCTTTGGATGCACATGTGATTCTTGGACGGGTAATGCTGGTACATAGAAACATCGCTTGCATGGCTCTGGAGAATATGCGCCTCTGTCCAAGATTTACCATAGCAAGCTGTGACTTTTTTTACCCCCGTCTCAGTGCACCTGACAATCATGTGTACACTAGAGCTGTTTTTATGACAAGGACTGTGACCCAGTACATGGCTTTGTAGTCAGAGCGGCCCCTTTGGAGGAGCATGACTGTTTTCAGCTCATCAACCTGTAGAGGACTTATGGTGGTGGCAGCAACATCAGTCTTAGTTTTAGGACAGGCCTTCTTGCTTGTCGCTTGCTAGGGAGAGTGGCCTACTGGCATCTTTCATGTTTTAAGTTTGGTCTGTATGTCCTCAGCTACAGGATCCTTAACCCATTCATTTGGGACATGTATGGTGCATTTGCCATACTAGTATGTGTAACAAAATGCCTGTAAAATGCATATGACATATGTGGCTCTAGCCACTCTGTGTTCCATGTTACACTCTGAGGTCTAAGGTAGAGGGTTAAAAAGAACCCAGACAGCAGTTGTGAATTGGAGGAGTCTACAAGGATATTCCAGGAATTCTTTGTAGTGAGGATTGTTAAAGGAATCAGAGGCCCCACTTGAAGCTAAGGAGTATGCCAATGCTCTTTCCTGGTCGATTTTTCTCTGGAAGGGCTGCCCCTTACAGGTTAACAAGTCGATAAGTGGGCCAGTTTCCCTTGCCTTTGTGCTCTTTTTTTGAGTCGCTCCTGGCTTCAAACTCCTAGCTCCTCATTCCCTTCCATCTCACTCTTGTGACAAAGACCATGACTGGTTCAGTCTGTGTGGAAATGACAAAAGAGCAGACGACGGTCAAAGAACTGAACTGCAGAAATACACAAGGACTGTGCAATCTGGGTATAAAGACTGAAGAGCAACGTCTGTCAGTGTGTCAATATTTAGTGACCCAGAGCCTTCTGTCCCCCACAGTGGCATCCAGAAGATTCTTTTGAAATCCAGGGTAGAGGCATCTCCCTCTAACCCACTTGGCAGATTCCAGACTCTGAAGAATCTGAAGAAAACTCAATTAGTCTGCCACTTTTACTAAAAAAGACGATTGCCTATTCATGAAAAGGAGAGGGGGATATAAAGAATCCAGGGCCCAACAAATCGATAACTATGCTATGACAAGGATGAAACCTGCACTGCTGCACTAAGGGACGAGGTGGTGAGGTTGAGAGCCCGGAGTTGCCCTTACAACATAACTAATTGCAGAACACATGAAGCTGTGGGTATTGTTGAATTTGACATTGAGTACACTGAGTATGTTCCACTGTGGCATCCAGTGTCAAGAAGCCAAAAAGCTTTTGACTGCTGCCTGTGATTGGGCAATGAAGAACTTAACAGTGCATAAAAAAGATCAACACCAAAAAAAGGAGACTGCATTAAAACTGAGTTTTCAAAGCTGCGACCTGGCTTGTTTGGGTTGAGTGTTTTGTGAATGAGTACAACGAAGACCCAAACAGCAAGATCCCCAGGACCCCAAACATGCAACCCTAGCGCAGCGTTCTCTTGATTGGTGCCGGTGCTGATGTGAGTTACCTGAGGTTGCGGGAGCTGCTGTCCTTATCAAGAAGTGCAGCCCCCATCGCTGGGGCCAGGACTGCAACATACCTCCATGGTGGACGGTGCAAGACATACACCACCCAGTACAGGTTGCTGCCCCAGCTGATCAGCTACATATGCAGACACTGTCTACCTGAACGAACTTCACAAAATATTTACCATGGACAGAAAGGTCTTGTGGCATTGCACCCCAAAAAAGGACGTGAAAGTGCACACTTACTTGCAGGGCAGAAACACCCACTTGAAAGTGTAAGCTAAACTAGAAGAGCTACCACAGTTATCCCCTGAGATCCCCCTGAAAGGGCCAAGGACCATTGCACTTTACCACAAAAACTGTCCCCAGATTATTGTTGTTGCCAGTTATTACCACTGATGACTGTTCTTTTAATTATGAACAATGTTTTCCAGTGTGTGTTTATGTTTTGTAAACAAAAAATGTAATTTAATTAGATCTACTGCCTGGACAGTGATTTGTTAATTTTTATCTGGTGTCTTGTGAGTTCTGAGTCTCTAATCTCAAACTACCCCCCTGTGTATACCCTGAACTGCTCAACCTTGCTACACAGAGAGTCAAGTGCTAAAGGGGTGTACTTGGTACTCAGTTTTGCGTCCAGTAATAAGATTCAGCCCCATGCCCCTATTGGTAAACAGCTTAGAACCACTCAGTCTAAGCCCAATAACTCCTATTGCCATGAAACTCCTGAAAATGGTTACCACAGACAATACATCTGGTAACACTTTCTTAATCCCATTGGGAGCCAACCTGTGTGCTTGCACCCTCTTGTACGTCTCATATTTCCATTCTCCACCACAGCTCACTGCCAACTGCATACCATCCTACATTCTCAGATTAGGCATTCGAATATTATCTCCTATTAAGTATACAGTCTAACTCTATAGCAAAGTTAGTCCCTTGGCTCTCGAGGAGTAGTGAGGTTGAGCAGTCAAGGCTTACTATAGGAAGTGGTAGGGGTTATAAACTATTATACAGCATGACACAGCAAATAAAATTTGGTATTTATTTTTACTAGCAATATGTATTAAACACTGAATGCCAGTGTGTGCTTACTCTGTCTAGGACTGAGGTATGACCTCACATATTTTCATGGGATTTCCATGCTCGGCATTTTACTTTTTTATACCACTGGCTGTAGAACCAGTGTTGTTTTATGGGGCTGTATTGGGGTGATCAAGAAGACCTTGGACCCCTGTGGATTCACTGCAATATCGGTTAAAAAAGAAATTTGAGTCAGTGGGGCAGAGGTGGCTAGTAAAAGAGGATAATGTTGCCTTTGTTTCTCATTTTTTGGCACGGCGTACAGCACTGGACAACTCAGTATGAAGCCCCAGCTACTGAATTTCTAGTAGAGAATAAAAGTCCACATATCCCAAAATCCACCATCCTAACAACTAGAAGCCCATCTCAGTAAAGGCAGTGGCGGAGTCTTAGGGTGGCAAGAACCCCATGTGTCCTGTCCAGTGGCTAGCCTCCATCGGTTAGATGGTGCACAGATAGCACACTGTTTATTTTAGGCACCAGTTGAAGATCCAGCTTTTCTCTCACTTTTCAGTGGGTACAATTTTATTAGGAAGTTATCACTCACTTTTGCATCCCAGGGATACCAACTAAAAGTGCAGTTATCTGGTAATAAGCCTGAAGAAAGTGATTAGTATGTAACAGAGTGGCATGTGGCTCCGCCAAATAGATAGATTATGTTTATGTATTTTAACCAAATAAAAATGTATCTATCCACCAAATAAACTCTCCAAGGTATAAAGGCAACATTAATAGTGCTGAAAGAAAGTATGTAGGAGTAGATGCTAAACTTGATGCACTATACTGATTAACACCCTCCCCTTCCCCTCCCCCCCCCCCCCTTGAAGTCATCTCCTCCACATCAAAGACACCTTTTGGTATAAGTACAGGGTCACTGACCCCTTGAAATCAGTACACTACTGGACCTGGAAGGTCCTCTTCTGGCGTAAAGACTGCTGTGCTGTAAGGATTGCCTCTCTGCCAGGACTGACTTTTCCTAGGAGCAATTGCTCTGCTTTGTTGGGCTGCCCTGCTGCCTGGCGATCTCTGCCCTGCCAAGAACTAAATCCAGAGTGACTCCCAGAGCTTGCTGGCCTGCCCCCTGTTCTTCTTGAGGCCTCAGGGACAACAAGGACTGCATGCTTCATCTCAGCCCTCTGCTCCATTCAGAGCTTGTATGTTGCCACTGGCATATCAGAGAAGTGAACGTGGTGCCTCATCTCAGTGCTGCACCATCCTGAGCATGCCTGTTGCCGCTGGCACCCTGGAGAATTGAGCTCAGTGCTTCATCTCAGCGCGCACCATCCTGAACGTGCCTGTTGTCACCGGCACCCCAGACAAGTGTGCTCAGTGCTTCATCTCTGCCTGCCGCACTGTTTGTCTGATCGGCAGAGAAGCAGCACCTCTGCACTGCGATGTCTGCAGTAGCAGCACTGCTGGAGGCCTTCATCGCGGTTTGCACCCCGGCCCCGCCTTTCTTGCCGCTCAACAACTGTGCACTCACCTGCAGCACTGCAGCCCCCGTGTGCGCGGCCCACCGAAGGTCCCAACAGGCTAGAATTACTCACCAAATCTAGTGAAACGAAAGGATGCGATGAGTCCGGAAGCAAACTTGTTACATTTAATCATGTAAGGAATTACCTTAAAGGCTTTAAGAGGAGCCCAGTGAATTAGTGAAATCAAGCACTATTTTACACTTTACCTTTAAAGAAACATAACTCATGATATACTGATTGTATTTTTTCTAAAACTTTTGTGTGCTCTTTTTGTAGTGTCTTCATTGTGTGTGTGTGTGTGTGTGTGTGTGTGTGTGTGTTTCACAAATTCTTTACACATTGCCTCTTATGATAAGCCAGTCTGCTCTCAGCCAAGGTACCAGAGGGTGAGCACGTTTTATTTTAGGTGTGTAACTAGCTTACTCTGACTAGAGTGGTGGGTTCTTTCTGGCTTAGGTGCATAACCTAGCCTACCAGAAGTCCCCATTTCGAACAGTAAACTTACCATTATTAACTTCCTTCCTATTGGTGATCTAGCAATAATTTAAAAATAAGGTTACCCATCTTCCCTAATTTGTTTTTGTGTATTTGTAGTACACGTGGGTAAAATATAAGTATTTATGTACATACTTTTTACATTTTCAAAATAAAATGTTCAGTTTTTTATTGAAGTATATGCATAAATAAAATGAATCTCTAATTATTATTAATATATATTTAATTTAGAATTTATGTAATTATGGGGTGTTGATTTAATTATGTGTCCTTTGTGTTCTATAGGAATGTGTTGCAGTATCAGTGTTTGGCCATATTTGCTGCTTAACTTACTCCAGGGCTCGGCTAGAATACATTTAAGCTTGTTTTGCCCCATTAGCTTCGCGTACATAAATTTAGTAGTGCATTTTGTAAATTGCAGTGCTCTTACTATCATGTGGAAGTGTGTTTTTAAATAGCCTGTCCCTTCCCCAACCCTCTCTATAATTGCCCCTTAACTACACCCATGTTGGAGCAATTCTCCATTTTCTACGACTCCCCCTGGTCCCATCCACATTTACAACAAAGTCGTATACCTCAGTGTACAGATTTCTCCACCACTTGGGTGGAGATCGCCGTACAGAAAAGCTAGGAGTGATGAAGGAGGAGGAAATCTCCACCTGTAGGATTGTGAACTGCATTTCCTAGCTTGTGGAGTAGTACCACTAGATTACGTCATGTACTCCAAAATGCTTTTTGTGATTCAGAAACTACATCTATTGATGGAGGTCAAGTTTTGGGCATAGGCCCACACTAAAGCACAACGTGTGCTGACTTAATCTAAAACTGCAGAAGGACAGTCTACCCATGCTTCAAGAAATACACCTCTTGCAACAAAGCCATTTGGATTTTGCTAAAACGTTAGGCTGCCAACAGGTGCAACTCTTCATTTTATACGCACCTGTGAGGGTTAATCATGCTAATACACTGTATGGTTCCAGCTGTTGAAATCTATAAAAGGCATATGATTGGACATGGTAGTGTAGCTAACAAATGAATAACACTGGGGAACTTATGTTAGCCACCACCTGGGTTACTCATTGTTTTTCGAGTACAGTAGACACGTTTTGATTTTAGAGAGTTTGTATTCTGCAGGAGGGTGATTGTAATACTGTTGCTGACTTGGAACTAAACAGGTCAGTAGATACATGACACCAACTGTACCTTACCGCAAGATAGTACGTTTCATTCAGCTATGGAGGCTACATCCCCCTTTGTAAAAAGGGTGCTACTAACTTTTATATGCTGTGGTTTGAGCTTTTATTTTACCCCAATCTGTCTGACCACTGTTAACTCTCTCTTGAATTAAGTTAAAACAGTGTTATAATAGATAGCAGCATAGGTTGTTTAAATGCAACCCTGCTTTATGGGGTGTTTTTCAGTAAGGTGAGGAAGCAGGTATAGCCCTAGTTTCAGAAGAACTGTAATTCACTTGTTGAGCATGCTATGATATGATATAAGAAGCATTAAATATCTATCTAAGGGGAATATGCATTTCAAGGTAGCAAGGTGTTTTAGCTGCAGTTTTGAACAAGCTAAGCACACTTAAAGTAAGGCTGAAATATCTTATTAGCACACAAATTATCTAGTGACAAAACATCACTGGACTAAATGAGTTCAGGAAAACAACCACACAAGAGATCTCATTCCTAGACTGGCCAAGAGCAGAGAAGAAACAAGATCAAATGGAAAGACACAGTTATTTGCTTGTTTGATTGCTGAAAATGAGTTACAAAAAACATATATTGCTTGCTTTAGGGGCTCGGTGATGCAATTCTGATTGATTTATTAGTTAGATAGGCCTTTAGAAATATTAATTCTTACTAGGCAATATACTCTACCCAGGTGGGCCCTGGGTACTTCCCTGGCACAGGTAAAACAATTCTTAGAACGGGTTACTCTGCCATGGATTCTGGGGGAGATGTGAAGACAGTTGAATCCATCACTAACCAAAACAGAAGTACAGAGGATTATCTCAGTGTGTGTTTACTTCAAGGCTCTGAAATCTTGCAAGCAGTATAAAATATAATAGACTCATCTTTTTGAATTATCTGATGGAGCCCGTGAGAAGGCAGGTTTCCACACAAACTATGGAGGTCCACATCATATTGCCCCTTAAACCTGGTAAACGTAGATAACTTTAGATTGTATAGGCTACAGGTACTTTTAAACTTTGTCTGCAAGGTATTGGCCAAGATTCTGGTTGATAAGCTATTGCTAATGATGTTGCTTACAATTGTGTGCAGTCGGATTGGCTTGTTATAGAAAGATCAGGGTCTAGTACCTTTAAGAAGAGTGGTAGAAGGAACACTTGGTGAGGTCCTGGACCAGACTTTGGATCTTCAGAATTGGTTCTATTGCTCTAATTAAGATGCTAGTGCTCCTCAGATCTTTCTATCTTTTCCCAATGAGACTGCAGGTGCTGCTCCTTGTCTGAATGAAAGTCTGGGCGTAATGCTAACCTGGGCAAACTGGCTGACTCGTGAAGTGGAAACTGCTGACACAGCCTTATGATAAGGAAGGTCTTTTGGCATCTGGCCTAGAAATTTACTGTCTGTTTCCTGCAGCTAGTAATGTTTCTGTTTGGTTTGTGGAGGGTCTACATTCCCCATATTCACATATACACAGTCTCAGATCAAAGTGTCTTGCTTAAGGAGATTGTTTTGGCCACCAGTGCACAGGGAAGTAAAGAAATAAATTCTATGGAGCATTGTGCCATGGGCTTGAAAGAGACGTGTAGCAAAGAGCAGGCTAAATATGGGTTTCTCCCCTGTTCAGTAATGTATAAGAAGTTCCTGTAATCCCTGTCACTGCGGAGAAGAGCGATAAGGCACTAGATAAAGTGCATATTTCGATGGTGGGTTATTTTTCCAGAATTGGTATTTGAGTTTGGAGACTTTTAAAGAAGGTAGAAATTCGAACTCGTATGAGATATTTACGTTTTATAAAAAAAGTTATGCAATATCCTCTCTGAGTGTTTCCCACCCACAGCCGAAGACATTTACGCTACTACGTAAGGCCAAAATTATTCAGCTGGAAGACTAGTTACAGTGGTTTATTGGATTGCACTATAAAGTTTCACAGTAACAACAATGGTTATCAAGAACACATAGGGAGGTTTCACAGAGATTTGTAATGGCTGATGAGGCCTTGGAATCATTATTGGGCAGGCAAAACTGGCCTTGTTTCACTATTGATATAAATGATTTCAGTATAGATCTGTACATCATGTGTAGCAAACACATAAAATGCTGCAACAAATGTAAACAAACTCCATGTGGTAAGATGGTGGAATTGAATGGTAGAAGGGTGGCTTTCCACTGTTCAAATATATGGCACAAAACAGAGCTCATTGTCCAGGATCATTCCCAGTTTTTTTTGCTTTTTGGTGAATGAAATGGTAAGAAGAAACAAGTTGGGACTTGGTGGGATGGTGTTGATAGATTGACCTCTGTGAACGGAATCCATTAATAAGACCTCTCTCCAACTCCTGCTAAGACTTCTCAGGTACAATGCCTGCATCTTGAACTCTACCTGTTATAATAGAGTTTTCCAAGGATAGGTTACCCGGAGGTATTAGGAACACCTACAGCAAGTCATGGTGACACTAGTTACCCTTTATCTAAATGAAGAAAGGGTGAAGACATCTTCAACAAATGATCAGGCAAAACTGTAATGGCTAGTTTAATGGTTCAGGATGCAGCACAACCTCCTCCTGTCAAAGGAATTGGATCCCATGCCTGGGGTTGAAGAGAGGCTGTCTATTGATACCCTGGGGGCGACAAAGGATTTGGGTTATAGGCAACCTCTAGGCATGAGGAGGGCTGGGATGAAGCAAACTCTCCTCCTCAACTCGTGATGGCTATGGTGCAGCTCCTTAACCCAAAAGTTTGTTAACCGTCTCCAAGACAGCTGTTTTAGGGCAAGCTTGTGACTACTGTGCAGTCTTCACTCCTTGCAATGACCTCATTAGTCCTTCCAGCCACTTGCATCTCGTGTAGTCAGCCTTCGAATCAGGCCACTCCTCCAGGTAGGTGCAGTCAAGCTTTTTCTACAGGCAGGTAGCGCTTCATTTTTTTCCAGGGTCAGCAGCAAGGTGATTCCACAGGGTGCCAGATGTAGGCCCTATCTGGAGGAAGAAAGACAACCACACATGGGTTCTACTCCTGTTCCTGTTCTAAAGGTCTTCTTTACATGGGTGTGTAAGACTTCTAGATGTGCGGTTCACGTCTGTGAGCCCATACTGATTGATGGGGTTATTATGTACCCACTAATGACCATAATGGACCAGCAGAGCCAGCCACAGGAATGCTATCTTCAAAAGACCGAGAACTGCTCAAATCATAGGAGAGAATTCAATCTTCTTGAACTGGACACATTTTCAGATAAAATGTCAGTATCTACACTGAAACTAATTTGAGCTGCCTTGAGTTCATGCAAACTGGCTTCCTGTCCAGAGACTGTGGAGATGGCCACAGCACAGGAAATAGAAGAGGAGTGGGTTTGACTTATTCAGGTGAAAGTGGTTCTGGAACTAATGAAATTGATGGGTTTCCTTCCCCACTGAGCAGGTCCACCAGTTTGGGAGAGGGTTGCAGGACAGTGTGTAGCTGCACACTAGTATTGAGATGGATATCACCAAAAAAACCACCACCTTGTTCCAAACGCATACGGGGTCCTTGTTAGAAATTGGGTATCTAGTTGGCAGAGGTATGCGCCCTGTCCAAGTTGGGACCACAGTCCTAGTCAGGGTAAGTCACAACAAAACTTAAATTATCCTGTGCTCACCCTCGGGTAGCTTGGCAGAGTAGGCAGGCTTAGCTTAGAAGGAAATGTGTAAAGTTTTTGTGCAATAACTCATACATTAAAACTGTGGAAATACCACAGAAAGACCACACCGGGTTACCAAAAATAGATTATGATTTTATCAGCAAATTAAGACCAGAATAACAAAAATCCAAAGGGTAGAAGTGATATATTGATTTTCAAAGAATAAATGCACAATAACGCTTAGAATCCACTAGCCCATTTAGGGGTTACTTTAGGTCGTGCTGGACTGGGTCAAAGTCAGAGTTCACGGCATTACTCAGGGGCATAGGCCGGCTACAGGACCCACGCAGACCTTCAGGAACAATGTACCTTTCCTAGTCACAGCAGAGAGATGCATGGCCTTGCAAGGATGACGATGCATCGATCTGTCCCACACAATGATGGCGATGTGACGGTTCCAAAGAGGAGCACTGGAGCTGGGATGGGTTGGTTCTGAAGTGCGATGTACCAGGATTTCCCACACAGTCGAGGAGTTGATCTCTGTAGACTGCTGCAGTCGTGAAGCACGGTTTCGATGCAACGGGCGGTCAAGGCAATGTGGCAGTTCCAAGAGTGATTCACTGATTTTACTCCCACAACTGGGTTGATGAGCTGGTTCTGCTACATGTAGACAGGAGAGGCGTTGAATTCTGTTTTGCAAGTCTCTGGTTCCACTTCCAGGGAATCAGGCACAGGAGCAATGGTAGAGACCTTGATGTCTCTGAGTCTCAAGCAACAGGAGGCAAGCCAACAAGCATTTGGAGATCATTCATGGGTCAAGGCAGAGTCCAACTCTCCCTCAGCAAGGTCAGAGAGCAGCAGGGCATTACAGCATAAAAGCAGTCCTTCTAATTCAGCAGTCCAACAGAGTAGCAGTCCTTGTTGCAGCACAGCAGGTCTTCTGACAGCGTCTAGTTGTAGATCCAGAAGTGTCTGAATTGGTGAGGGTCAGAGTCTTAGTACTTATACCCAGTTTTGCCTTTGAAGTGGGTGAGACTTCCAATAAGGGTCTTTGAAGTGCACAGAGGTCTTTGTTCCTAGTCCTGGCTCCTGACTACCAGTAAGGGTTAATCATCCCTTTGTGTGATGACAGGCAATTCTTATTCAGGTTTTTGTCAGCTCCCCCCAACCCTTCCTTCCCAGGAAGGCCTTTTAAATATATTCCCCTCTGCCCTGTGGGTCACATAGGGCCTACCTTAAGAGTGTCTTATATTTAATAAAAAGGAGAGCATAAGACTTGGCAAGGGGTTTTAAATGCCAAGTCTAGGTTGCAGTAAACTGCACACAAAAGCCCTGCAATGGCAGACTTGAGACACGGTTATGGGGCTACTTATTTGGATGGCACAGTCAGTGCTGCAGGCCTATTAGTAGCATTTAATTTACAGGGCCATGGCACATGTAGTGTATCTTGCTAGGGACTTATAAGTAAACTAAATATGTCTGTTGGGTAGGAGCCGATATTACCATGTTTAGAGGGGAGAGCGCAAGCACTGGTCAGCAATGATAAGTTGCACAGAGTCCTAAAACCAGCAAAAACTAGGTCAGAAAAATGGAGGGAGGCAGGCAAAAAGTTAAGGGAAAGACCACTCTAAGGCCGTCAGGTCTAACAGTCCTTTTGATCCTAGCAGTCATTCACTGCACAGAAAAACCCATTCACACTACAAGTATTCTTCATAGGTAGCCCATACATGACAAAGGGCCAGGACACCTATATGTGGGAACTGAATAGTCTTTTTCAGAGAGGAGCCACAGAAATAAAGCATAGGCTACTGACTAACAAACACTGCCACCACAATCATTCACAGCACAGCTAGGGTGAGAAGGAAGTAGTACTGGTTATGGTTGCCCTAACCTCAGCGAGCTTGATTGCTGCTCCCAAGGAGTCTGATTCTAGCTTTGATACTGTTGGGACGGTGACGTGTGATAAGAAATCTCAGATGTCCGTCATAGATAGTCGGAATTTACTTGTGCAGAGGTCTGAGTAATAACTGCAAAGTTCTTGATTAATTGCAGCCTGGCGGTAGACTGCCTGGTCTGAGGGAGTGTGCAGTTCGACTATGACCAACCCTCTATTTGCTCGGTTTGCCAAAGACGCCAGAAGGGAACTCGCACGATCGCCCTCTGAGTGTGCGCGTGCTATATAAGTTTTATAATTCTAGCAGTGCAAACTTTAAACCTCTACCGCCACTTTCTCTTGGGCATCAGTGACCAATGCCTGAATATCTGAGTCCTCTGGGTGCCTCTGTTCTAGCACTCATAACTCTTGGTCCACTTTCTCTATGTCCTGAAGTAATGTGTGGCATACACCCTTAGCCGCTGAAAGGCATCCTCCTCTAATCAATGCTTTGAAAGTATCTTATTCCGTCAGTCTTGAGTCTGTGGATCCCTCATTTGCCTTAAAGTAGACTGCTATGTCAGCACCAAAGGTGTCCCTGAAAGCCTGATCTTGTAAAAGGGCCGGCTGGATACGCCATGTGGGCACCGGGCTTCAGATGCGGGACCATCCACGGTCCGAAATTGTTCTGGTGTAGGAAGTTTGCTCTGTATATACTATTTCAAAGTAAGAAATAGTGTGCACAGAGTCCAAGGGTTCCCGTTAGAGGTAAGATAGTGGCAAAATTAGATAATTCTAATGCTCTGTTTTGTGGTAGTGTGGTTGAGCAGTATGATTATCAGAGGGTAGTGTTAAGCATTTGTTGTGTACACACAGGCAATAAATGAGGAACACACACTCGAAGACTAACTCCAGGCCAATAGGTTTTTATATAGAAAAATATCTTTATTTATTTTTAGAACCACAAGTAAATACATAAGATGCAAGGTACTTCACACAGGTAAGTTAGGAACTTTGAATTAAAGCAATAACATATACAGTTTTTGTTAAAATGGCAATAAGCTATTTTAAAAATCAACAGTTCCTGGGGGAGGTAAGTAATGGTTAGATTGTGAGGTAAGTAAGACACTTGCAAGTCTCAGTTCCTGGGCATAGGCAGCCCACCGTCGGGGGTTCAAGGCAACCCCAAAGTTACCACACCAGCAGCTCAGGGCCGGTCAGGTGCAGAGGTCAACGAGGTGCCCAAAACACATAGGCGTCTATGGAGAACAGGAATGCTCCGGTTCCAGTCTGCCAGCAGGTAAGTACCCACATCCTCGGGGGGCAGACCAGGGAGATGTTGTAGAGCACTGGGGGGGACACAAATAGGCACACAAAACACACCCTCAGCGGCACAGTGGCAGCCGGGTGCAGTGTGCAAAGCAGGTGTTGGGTTTTGTATTGGTTTCAATGGAGGGACTCTGGGGTCACCCTAGCGGTGCATACAGGCACGGGGGGCTTCTCGGGGCAGCCACCACCTGGGCTAGGCAGAGGGTCGCCTGGGGGTCACTCTTGCACTGAGGTTCGGTTCCTTCAGGTCCTGGGGGCTGCGGGTGCAGTGCTTGGCCCAGGCGTCGGGTCCCTTGTTACAGGCAGTCGCGGTCAGGGGTGCCTCTGGATTCTCTCTGCATGCGTCGCTGTGGGGGGTCGTCTCGGGCTACTCACGGGGTCTCAGTAGCTGGGGAGTCCTCCCTGTGGTGTTGGTTCTCTGGATCTCAAGCTGGGGGCGTCGGGTGCAGAGGGTGAAGTCTCACGCTTCCGGCGGGAAGAGTGAAGTTCTTTAAAGTTGCAAGAAAGTTGCAAAGTTGGTGTTGAAATTGAGCAGAGCCGCTGCTCACAGGAGTTTCTTGGTCCTTTGGTCCAGGGCAGTCCTCTGAAGCTTCAGAGGTCGCTGGTCCCTGTCGGATGCGTTGCAGGTTTTCGAGTCAGGAAACAGGCCGGTAGGGCTGGGGCCAAAGCAGTTGTTGTCTTCCGTCTTCTCTGCAGGGCTTGTAGGTCAGCAGTCATTCTTGTTCCCTCAGGTTGCAGGAATCTGATTTCTTGGGTTCTAGGGTGCCCTTAAATACTAAATGCAGGGGTGTGTTTAGGTCTGGGAGGGCAATAGCCAGTGGCTACTGTCCTGGAGGGTGGCTACACCCTCTTTGTGCCTCCTTCGTGAGGGGAGGGGGGCACATCCCTAATCCTATTGGGGGAATCCTCCAAAACTAAGCTGGAGGATTTCTAAAGCCAGGGGTCACCTCAGCTCAGGGCACCTTAGGAGTTGTCCTGACTGGTGGGGGACTCTTCCTTGTTTTCCTAATTATCTCCTCCAGCCTTGCCGCCAAAAGTGGAGGCAGTGGCCGGAGAGGTGGGCATCTCCACTAGCTGGGATTCCCTGTGGCGCTGTAACAAAAGGGTGAGCCTTTGAGGCTCACCGCCAGGTGTTACAGTTCCTGCAGGGGGAGGTGAGAAGCACCTCCACCCAGTACAGGCTTTGTTCCTGGCCACAGAGTGACAAAGACACTCTCCCCATTTGGCCAGCAACTCATCTGGTTGTGGCAGGCTGGCAGAAACTGGTAAGCCTAACACTAGAAGTCGGATTGGTATTCAGGGGGCATCTCTAAGTTGCCCTCTGGGTGCATTTTCCAATAAATTCCACACTGGGTCAGTGTGCATTTATTGTGCTGAGAAGTTTGATACCAAACTTCCCAGATTTCAGTGTAGCCATCATGGAACTGTGGAGTTTGTGTTTGACAAACTCCCAGACCATATACTCTTATGGCTACCCTGCACTTACAATGTCTAAGGTTTTGCTTAGACACTGTAGGGGCATAGTGTTCATGCACATATGCCCTCCCCTGTGGTATAGTGCACCCTGTCATTTTCTCCCCACCAGCACACACAAGCTGTGAGGCAGTGTGCATATGCTGAGTGAGGAGTCCCCAGGGTGGCATAAAACATGCTGCAGCCCTTAGAGACCTTCCCTGGCATCAGGGCCCTTGGTACCTGGGGTACCAGTTACAAGGGACTTATCTGAGTGTCAGGGCTGTGCCAATTGTGGAAGCAAAAGTACAGTTTAGGGAAAGAACAGTGGTGCTGGGGCCTGGTTAGCAGGGTCCCAGCACACTTTCAATCAAAACTTAGCATCAGCAAAGGCAAAAAGTCAGGGGGTAACCATGCCAAGGAGGCATTTCCTTACATCTGGTCAGGTATTCGGTCAGCTGCGCCACATCATGGGTGTCAGGTTAGCACAGGAAGGTATCGAAATGCACACGTAGGTCATGTAGTGGAGAGAAAAAGGAGAAATCCCTACGCTCTGGATGATGAGCTCGCCAAGAGTCAATCAGCCCCCATTCCCTCTGCCAGATCCGGAAAGCGCTAGCAGCTCGAGCAGTCGGTGAGTTCTGCAGTGGGGAGTGTAATCTATGTAAAGTTGTGTCAGCAACACAGTTAAAATCTTCACACTGCCGAATGGGCCCCATGAAGTGCATGGGCAGGTATTTGGTAAGGGACATCAGAAATCCTGATTGGTCAGTGTTATGGTCCTAGAGGCTCCCAATTACCACCTCCCACCCATCTAACTTCCCAATGACTATGACATAGCGACCCAAGGAGTTTATGATGAAAGCTGGTATGGTACCCCTGGTTTAACCCATATGAAAGCCCCCCGTGCATAGGCTGAGTAAAAGGTACAATAGACGTGGCCTCGCCATCTTCGTTGGAGTGCCCATCCTTCTATGGCATCGAAGTGGATTTCCTGCAACTGGGCTATGTGGGTTCCTCGTCAAATGAGATATGAAAATATTTTATGTCGTTGAGTGCATTCCCCTGACATTCCAAGTCAGCACCTTAACATTGTGTGGTATCCATCGGGAGTATAATGTGGGGCGTATGGGGAGCTGCAGGGGTTCTGATCCCATCCCAGGTGGGACCCTTCTCACAGCAATTTTAATGCATAGCAGGTATAGGCAGCACAAGATAGTCCCCTCTTTAACTGAAAAATATGCTTACCAACTCCCTATCCCCAGGACAAGAGGTGTGACCCTCTTTGCCCAAACTATCAAACAAACAATAGTCAAACATATTCACACCTCCTAATGCTCAAGCCAAGGTTTACGGGGGTTATAGTTCAGGAGGTCTGCAATGCTCGGCACCCACCTGACCTCCAATAACACATATCTGCAATGTACAACCCATATGATATTTCTGTTTGTCAACTGTGATGGGCTGTGTGTAGATAGTGTTTTCTCTACTCCAATGCTTTAGGGCAGATGCCAGTTGAGGCATTAATGTGGATTGCTAAATGAGGTCATTTGACGGTCCCGGGGTGACCACCGGAAGAATCACAGTGGAGGACATCAATGCAGTAGACTCATTGTCAGAATCCGTTCTTTCTTCTTTCGCTCCTCTTGATAGGGATAAGCGGTTCTGTGATGATCTGCCCAATGATGTTACTGCAGCAACCACCCTCCAACGCTCTCTTTGCATTTCTTCTTCCGTGGAAGGGTCAGCAGGCGGCCTCCTTCAGCAGGAGTAAGGTCGACTCATCCTCTTCTGTATCTGAGGTAGGCTACTCAGGCCCGGATTAGGTTGCAGTTCCATCCAGGTCCATGCGTCTTGGGGTGCAGAGAAAAATTGAACCCCGTCGGAGTTATCACTCGGAGTCGTGCAGGAAACTGCATGGAATATTCTATCCCCAGTTCTTGAAGATTCCTCTTCACGTCTGTGAATGCCACTCTCTGACGCTGCACGTCTCTGGAGAAATCTGGGAATATTGATATTCCACCATCAGGTTCCCGCGTAATCTCGCTTGTTGTAGAATGTAATCTTGGTCCTTGAAATGAAGAAGCTGCGCTACCACCGGCGGAGCGCCAGGGGGGAAGGCAGCACTCTGTGGACCCGCTCCAGGGCAAAGAAGGAAGTCAAACCCTTGTGCCACCACGCTTCTGAGCCAGTCTTCCAGGTAACTCACCATGTCTAACCCTTCAATTTTTTCAGGGAGCCCCACCCCCCTGATATTATTACGTTGTGCTCTATTCTCCGCATCTTCCGCTGTGCCCTCCAGAGTAGATAAGCGAGTTTCATCTGAGTTCATATGGCAGTCCTCCAGTGCCAGTGCAGGGGTTGCCTCTGATAGCTCCCTTTCGGTTGCAGTGACCATGTCCGCCAATCGACGATGGTAGTCACGTAAAAGGCCCAGATCAATGCTTAGGGTGTCAATATTGACTTCAAGGGCTGTTCTGGATGTCGCTATGACCTGTAGGACATCTTGGAGTGTAAGGCTAGAAGGCGCTATCATCATTTTCGCTAGTGGTTTTTGCTTCGAGTCACCACTGGCTGCTCTCAGCCGCCAGGGGCCTCCGAGGTCCCCATCTCTATTTTTTCAGGGCCTTGCTCATGGTGTGCTTCTGCGGCATCTGCACCAACCCCTTTGTCTGTGAAGGTCTTTCTGGTGTACAGGTAGCTCAATAGGTAAATTGTTCTGCTGTGTGGAGTCTCTACAATACCCCAAGTTGGGCAAGGTCTTCTTCCTAACTCACAGTGGGGAAAGTTGCACTTCTATTGGTCTGGGGCCCCCCAGTATAGAATTATATTGTGGTCCGTTGATAGTCAGGGTCACCCTCCCCGGTGCCCATGGAGCAGAAGAACAGGTTGCAGAACCACAGTCGTCAGTGTCACCTGGTAAGGGGTTTCCGGTCTCCACCGCCCGCTCCTTGTCACTCCTACCTCTGTAGCTCTGCCTAGGGGCCAAGGAGTAAAAAGTAATTGTACCTCAGGTTGCACTTGGGCCCCATCCGGCTCTCCCCCTCCTCCCATATAGATCTGTTCAAGGAGCTGGAGAGTGATGCATGCCTCCCTACCGAGCATCTGTCACTTCTTGCATGGCCTTAGTGGTATCACGATGCACCCTGAAGCAAATTAGCGAGCTAAAATGACACTAATCCAACCGCTACAGTCGTGGCTCAACTCCACCGGGGTCTGTGGTCCAGTGTTCGTCAGCTTGTGCTTACCCCTCCACAATCTTACAGGTAGGGCTACTTTACTTTCCAAGGCTCATCATCTCTGTCATGCATTGCCACGTCCTTCCATCTCCCCAAGCAGACGCACTTCAGTCTTCAGGCTGAGGGGCCCGGTCCGGGCCACAAACAGCCACGCGGCCAGTGTGTCGCGTTCACTTGGTGGGCAGGGTCTCCATCTGCTCCTAGGGTAACCGCTGCGGCTATGATTTTGTTTGCCCTGAGGGGCTGTTGCTAGCCCCGCATCAGCATGTGGCCCCCAGCGCTAGTACAACATAGTCTATCCGGGCTCAATCCCGGCTCCTCCGCAGCCCTGGGAGTCGCTGGCTGCTATTTGAAATCGCAGCTGCGGCCTAGTTCTCAGCTACGCTCGACACTCCACGTCTCTGCAGGGGGCGGCCTCACCTTTCAAGACGCCTTCGTGGTTCCCCTGGTAACTGCACTCTGGCCGCCAAGCCGTAAGGCCTGGGTCGCCGATATGTGTGTGGCCAGTGCTACGCATCCCCGGCCCCTGGGCGATCCTCCGAGGCCGCGATCCTTTTCTTTCGGGTTGCTGTTAGCTCCATGTCAGCCCAGGGCTCCCAGCGCCAGCACCCCACAGTCCGTCAGGGAGCTCTTCCTCTCTGGAGTCGTCTGGGATCCTTCGTGGTGCAGGGAATCAGCAAGCCGCCAGCTGCCATTTTAAGCCTCCATGCAGCCGCAGTCGGGATCTCGGTCAAACATTGCCTCACAGTCCTCGATTGTTGCTGAGGGGATTCTCCTTGCAGGGTGAGGGATTGAGTTGATGGCCTCCTCCCTCCCCCATATGGCAGGATGGACAGAATGGGGTCTGGTGGGCCTGAGGGCACTGGAGCTTTGGAGACCTCCATCTTACTCCATTCACCACCTAGCCAATCCCTCAACTGATTTTTAGGGTCGAGCCTGCGTTGCATGTGCTTGCGCATGCGTTACGCTTGCGAGACACTTTAGGAGTTAGAAAAGGGCTTGGTGCCCCGTTCACGTCAAGTCAGTTGTCTTTCATTGGTTCTTAGGCTTGCCTGTTAAAATCTCCTTGTTTTCATTAGTGGAATGCACGCATACGTCATGCCTTTTCCAGTGGTTAGCCCTCCTCGGGTGCAGCGACCAAGTACTGAAAACATGCGAGGCTTGCTGTTTCCCATCAGGTTTGTGGACTACTTTTTATCATTTTGTTCGCATCGCGATCTCGCTTGGCAGAAGTCGAGAGCTTTGCATAACATTGACCCTGTTACGTGGTTAATTGCCCTTTTGCCAGTTATGTAGATAATTGCACTTTTGCCAATAGGTTTCATTACGAGTGAACTGTAGCAGCATGATCGCGCTGTTTTTTTCTTTCAATGTGGAAAGAAAAATCCGGTTGGGAGTTTACAACTGCTAATAGCAGCGCATTCACACTGTTTTTTTCTTTCAATGTGGAAAGAAAAATCCGGTTGGTAGTTTACAACTGCTAATAGCTGTAACTCTGAGAAATGGGAGACCCTAGTGCATTGCAAATGCTTGTTTTTTGTGGTTCCTGGTTTAGGTTCATGAACTGTAGTGAAAGAATACTGGATTTCAATACTCCTCACAATTTTTCTTACCAGCCTGAACTTAAAAATACAGGCCAGACCAGTAAAAAAATAAACAGACCACGTGGAAACTCAATGTCATGGCTGAATGTGGTCCTCTAGCCTGCACCCCAACTGGAAAACAACAGTGACAATATTGCCAGTACAGCTCTTATGCCGCCCACATACCAACCATGCCTGTTATCTGGGGTCATGAACACAGCAAAAGAAACATAAAATAAGCTCTAAGAGACGTGTTAATCAGTAGGTTCCACTGTTGGTCCTTAATCTAGCTTCTCAGTTGCAAACAGAAGTCTGTTGAGGGGTTAAGGATGAGACAAGGAGTCAGCTCTGCAATGTAATCAAATAGTGAAGGATGCACAAATTCCCTTCTGATACCCCTGGTATTTTGGTGAATCATTAACATGAAGTTCTAGACTTCTTGTTTCTCTTGAGGACTGCGCTTTAGCATGTAAGGCTATTTACTGCAGTGTTGTATCACTGCTACAGAGAGCAGCTGGGTTTGTTGTAAAAGTGTGTTGTCTGGAGATTAGCACCAGTGTCAGACATTGGGACAGTTTTTTTCCAAAGATTTTGTTACATTCTTAGCACTATACAGTAATGTATAATGTACATGAACATAAACTACAGAGTCAGCTAATGTCCACTTTACAACAATAAAATGTAACAAAACCCTAATAGTGTAAATAGTGGAACTGCTAGAGAAAGTGAATAGGCAAAGGAAAAAAGTTCTTATCTTCTCATGAATTTCCACCATGACTGAGAGAGTACCATTTAGCTGCTATGTTTGTTATGCAGTTGAAGAGAATGAGAGACGGTAATCAGAGAGAATTCCTAAGGAGAGAACATAGAATTGTACGATATCAGCCATATATATGTGCAAGAAAACAAGATAATAAATGGGAAGGGGAGAACAGGACAGAGGGGGAAGAGGATAAAGGAAGTACAGAAACAAGAGGAAAAAGAAGAGAAGTGCGGGAGAAGACAGGATAAGAAAGAAGGGTAAGAATAAGAGTTGTGTGACATGTCAGGAGGTTCCAGACCCAGATCAAAGCTTGTACAGCAGACACACAAAACTAGCCTTGAGGCGACTGAGGACTCAGAGTTGTCAATAAAGCTGTCCAGTGATTTCTATAAATTTGGTGAGGTGATGGGATTTTCCTCAGTTGGGCTGCATTTATGCTTCTGTGCTAGGTGACCTATGCTTGCCAAGTATGATAAGAAACTTTGTTGGGGGACTTCCAAACTAATAGGATGACCTTAAGGGCAATAGTAATGACTGAGCCAAGTAGAGCAGGGTCCAAGTCTGATAGGACAATAGGGAGCTATGAGGCTTATGGTCCCAATATAACTGTTGGAAAGGCCAGTTGGATGGGTGTGTTAAAGATTTTGCATAATTGGGAAGAAATTTGTTCACAGTAAGTAGTTATCAGTGTGTATGAGAAAAACGTGTGTTCAAGGTCACCTTGTTGTTGATTAGTTAGACCAACAATTGTCAGATTTGGTTAGTTGAAATTTAAATAGTCTACTTCGGGTCCAGTGGAGAAAATGTGATAAAAAATAGTTTGCATTAACAAGGAGACATGTTTCTATTGGCGTAAATATAAGCATATTTTAGCCCAGGGTTCCTCTGATGGATGAGAGTTGCCCCTGTCAGAAAAATAGATGGACCAACTGCTACACAAAACTATATTAGATTAGTTGGATGCACTGCCAAGTAGTTTGTAGGTCTTGGATGCTACTAGACCTCCGTGTGTGGATGGGTTTGAGATTAGAGAAGAAAGTGATTTGAACTAGAGATCCTAGTTCGGAGATCTTTGCTTTGATTTTTAGAAAATCATAGACATCCAAGGGGCAAACTTCTTTTGGAGCTCAGTAAAAGATAGGGGTTTGGATCCTGTATACAGATCTTCTACAAGTGAGATACCTTTGCTAGCCCGTGTTGGAACTTTGCAAACAAAACAGGAGATTGAAGAATCTTATTCCTCCAAAGTGAGATGTGGTATGAATTATTAATATTGGAAGTTAACGCTATCCCTAGAAGGGCTATAATTGTGTCTTTAAGAATGCTGTTGGATTGAACATGGATTGAACAAAAGTACAATGACATAGTTAAGTTTGCAACTAAAGGGAAGGGTTTGCTGATATCTCATTTAATATTGAGCCAGTCAGGCACATTGATTGGATCCGATTCCAGCCATCGTATGACCAAGCTCCTAGGAGTCTTGGTAAATTGCAGCCATAATTTCTAGTGGAGAGCCTGAGCTTTTTAAGGCTTATTCTGATTTCTTCTTACACTAGAGAAAAGCAATTTTATCTATTGCTGAGAACAAAGATTTGGAGGAGTAGATAGGGACCATGCTAACTAGAAAGGTAACTAATGGGGTTACCATCATCTTCAATATTTTTAATCTGCCCTATCATGAAGTGTATTTGGAGGACCCTGCTGTCAATAAATGTTTAATTTTCATAATTGCTTTAAGGTCATTTTGAGATATGGAAGCCACAACATTATTATAAAACTGTAATCTGATAGAGACTGCTAGTTGCAGATTCCTTACCTTAGAATTTCCCCCAGGCGTCCGACTGGATCCGGAGATTTTTCTTCGAGCAATACCCATGCGCTTCGGCAGGTGGCGTTGGTCTACTCCATGGGCGTCATTTGCGTCGTGGGCGCGATGACGTCGGGAGTAGTATATAGGCACCGCACTTGCGCAGTGATGTCAGTTCTTTTCTTTCCGCGCCACGCGCTGATCCAGAGAAGAGGTACACTGGCTATTTTTTGGGCCGAATTTGACTGTTCTGTCGAGTTTTTTTAGTGAAACTTTGGTGCGTCGAGGATGTCTCCGAAGACCGGGTCAAGCCATGCGAGGACTGTCATCGGACGATGACGGTGACGGATCCTCATTCGGTTTGTCTGTGGTGTCTCTAGCGCGACCACAACCTGAAGTCGTGCTCCCAGTGCCGGGCCATGCACCTGAATGCTTTGAGGGAGCAGTCCCTAAAGCTAATGGTGGCCCGGAACTCGACTCTGCGTAGGTCCCGGTCTTGCTCGAGATGAAGGTCTCGAGATCGGTCACGGAGTCATCACCACTCGTCTTCTTCTAAATCCTCGGGACAAGGTAAGAAGAAGAAGTCGTCGAAGAAGTCCCATCGCTCTCAGACTTCGCCCCATCGCTCGGTCGACGCAACGCGGGAAGAGCGTCCACGCACAAGGCCTCCATCCTCGGAGCCTGGGTCTGGGTCAGCTCTGCGCTTCCCCGAGTTTCCCGGAGCCGGAGCGACCCCTGCCTAGCTTAAAGAGTTTTGTGAGGCCAAGCGCCTCATATTTGGGAGGTCCGACCCTGATAAAGCGCCTTTGGGCTCAAGGGGTTCGGCTGAGGGGCCTTCGGGTTCTGCACCAGCAGCTTCGGCTCCGGCCACTGAGGTCACCTCCGGATCCATGCGCAGATCCGTACCGGCGCCGGTTGCCCCCTTGAGACCTTCCCCGGTGCTGGGTCGCTTATCGGCGCTCCTGACATCAGTGATGCCCATTATCAACGTCAACCTAATTCTCATCCCTGACGACTCTGAGTCAGAGCGGAGTCGGCTGACGCCGACTTCGATGGGGCTTATTCGCCCCAGGTCGGATTCAGACCCTTTTTCTTATGGGTACGAATATTGGAAAGAATTGGAGGGGTCCCTGGACCCTTTTGAATACCAGGATGACCCTACTATGGACTGGGCTCAAGAATTGGGCAAAGCCAGTGGTCTGGATACTTCTCCTGACGCTGGCATGATGTCTCCTCCTACCGTGGCTACGGTGGAGGGAGCAACTTATGGTATTGTGGTCAGTAGGGCAGCTGAGGTCCTTGGTCTCGAGCTTCCCACTGTTGAGGTCAGGTCTAATCTCCTGATGGAGGTGCTTCAGCCTGGGGCTTCTACTTCAGAACCCCTTTTGCCGTTTAATGAGGCCCTCACTGATGTCCTTTTGGGTACATGGTCCAAACCCAACACAGGGGCTCCTGTGAATAGGACTATCGCACGCTGCTATCAGCCCGCTCCGAACAACCCTAAATTCCTGTCCCAACACCCCACGCCTGAGAGTCTTGTTATCCAGGCTTCCTCTTCTCCAGGCGCATTCCCTCCTGCACCCCCGATAGGGAATCCAAAAGTCTGGAATAGTTTGTCAAGAAGTTGTTTTCTTCCTCCAGTCTCTTGCTGCAGTCTGTGAACACCGCATGCCTTTTGGGCCGCATACCCACTCCTTGTGGGATACGGTTGCGCAAGTCCTGCCGCAGATACAGGAGGAGGTCTGTGCTATCGTCTCCCAAGCTGTGAACGATGGGAGAGATGCGTCAAAATTCACAATCCGTTGTGGGCTGGATACGACTGACTCTCTGGGCATATCGGTTGCTACGATGGTGGCCTTACAATGCCACGCCTGGCTACGCACTTCTGGTTTTTCGGGGGATGTCCAACAGTCACTCATGGACATGCCCTTTGATGGCTCCTATCTCTTCGGAGACATCACAGTCTGCTTTTCGCCCCTTTTGTGGCGGAAGGGGCTCCCTGTCGTGTCCTCCACCCAGCCACCGTGCCTCGCACGCTGTTCAGACTATGCGTGGCCGGGGACGCGGAATCCCATGTTGCCTTGGGACAGGAAACCAGAGGTTTGCCCAGTCCACCTCTGCCCCCGCTGCAGCCTCCAAACCCTCCTAGTCCGTCCCTCAATCCTGTCCAGTTGGTGGCAGGATTCGCCATCGCCTGCCCCACTGAGAAAATATCACCACGGACAGGTGGGTTTTGCAGATTGTTCGAAAGGGCTACACCTTTCCTTTCGAATCTGCTCCACCAACCATGCAACCATCCTTCAATCACCTTCCAGAGGATCATTTGGCGCTTCTCCGCCAGGAAGTCGCAGCTCTCTTGGCCAAGGGAGCTATAGAAAGGGTCCCTGTGCCAGAAGTAGGTCGTGGTTGTCATTCCCGCTACTTTCTGATACCAAAAAAGGACAAGGGCTTACGTCCTATCCTAGACCTTCGGGACCTAAACTACTTCCTCCAGAAGTAGAAATTCAAGATGCTCACCCTGGCTCAGGTTCTGTCTGCCTTGGGCTCAGGTTCTGACTGCCTTGGAGTCAGGAGACTGGATGGTAGCGTTGGACTTGCAGTACGCTTATTTTCACATCCCCATCATGCCTGCCCACAGATGTTACCTACGATTCGTGGTAGGTCACGAGCACCTTCAGTTTACCGTGCTCCCCTTTGGCCTTACCAGCGCCCCATGGGTTTTCACGAAAGTGATAGCGCGGTTGCTGCTCATCTGCGCTGGTTAGGGGTCTCAGTCTTCCCCTACCTCGACGATTGGCTGTTGAAGGCGGACTCGCCCGAGAAAGTCGTCTCCCACCTTCAGACTATGGCAAACCTCCTGCACACGAAGGGTTTCACTATAAACATGCTGAAGTCACACCTGATCCCCTCTCAGTCGCTCCTTTTCATCAGAGCAGTTCTGGACACAGTGCAGTTTCGGGCTTATCCTCCCGCAAAAGCGAGTCCAAGATATTCAGGCTATGATTCTGATCTTTCGGCCTCAGTGTTGGGTTTCGGTCAGACTGACTCTGAGACTGCTGGGCCTCATCGCCTCCTGCATCCTGCTAGTGACACATGCCAGATGGCATATGCGGGCTCTGCAGTGGGACCGGGTGGAATCTTTCCGACCCGGTCTAGATCTCGGAGAGGACTGCAAAAGACCTGCAGTGGTGGCTTTCGAATCCGCATTGGGTCCACAACAGATCCCTCTCCCTTCCCCAACCAGATCTATCTATGGTGACAGATGCTCCACTTCTGGGTTTGGGCGGCCACATGGAAGAGGAGCAGATTAAAGCACTCTGGTCTCTGGCGGAGTCTGGGCTCCATATCAATCTGCTGGAGCGCTGGGCGATCAGGCTTGCGTTGAAAGCATTCCTTCCCTCTCTCAAAGGGAAAGTGGTCCAGGTGTTCAATACTACCGCCATGTGGTACTCCACCAAACAGGGCGGAGTAGGGTCCTGGACCCTTTGTCAGGAGGCACTATGCATCTGGACATGCCTGGAACATCAGGGTTTTAGCCTGATGGTTCAACATCTGGCGGGCTCCCTCAACGCCAGAGCGGACAAACTCAGCTGTCGATGCACAGCCGATTACGAATGGCGTCTCCATCCGAAGGTGGCGCAAGGTATCTATCAGCTGTGGGGAGAGCCTTGGTTAGATCTGTTCGCATCTGCAGAGAACGTGCAAGTTCAGCTGTTTTGCGCGTTGGAGTTTCCATGGCGGCAGTCGCTCAGAGACGCTTTTCTTCTTGAGTGGAACTCCAGGCTCCTTTCTACCTTTCCGCCTATACCTCTTCTGCCCAGATTTGTCAAGAAAATCAGGAACGACCGGGCCCAAGTCATCTTGGTGGCTCTGGACTGGGCACGGAGAGTATGGTATCCAGAGCTATTGAGCATGTCCATCGATCCTCCACTCAGACTGCCTCTTCGAGCGGATCTTCTGTCGCAGCAACAGAGGACGATTCTTCACCCGAACCTGTCCAACCTCCACCTTCATGCATGGAGGTTGAGAGGCGCCAGTTGATGGCTTTTGGCCTCCCACCTGAGGTCTGCAATGTTATCTTGGCAGCCAGGCGTCCATCAACCAAAACTGTATACACCTGTTGTTAGAATAAATTTGTGGCATGGTGTGCCAACAAATCTGTTGATCCCCTTTCCGCCCCTCTATCCGAGGTTCTTCTGTTCATTCTGTCTTTGGCCCAGCAGGGCTCTGCTTTGGGCACCCTTAAAGGGTATTTATCTGCCATTTCAGCCTTTCTTAGGCTACCTTATCAGCCTTCACTCTTTAAATCTCCTATTGTGAGTAGATTCCTAAAAGGGCTCACCCATTTATTTCCTCCCACTCCATTTATCATGCCTCAGTGGGACCTTAATCTTGTACTTACTTACTTGATGTGTACCCCCTTTGAGCCAATGCATAATTGTCCCTTGCGGCTCCTTACCTTCAAAACTGTCTTTCTGGTCACTATCACCTCTGCTCGCAGGGTGAGTGAGCTTCAGGCTCTTTCCTCAAAACCTCCATTCTTGTCTGTGCACCCTGACAAAGTTGTGTTGCGCGCTAGTGCTTCCTTCCTAAGATGGGTACACCCTTTCATGTAGGTTAGTCCATCACTCTGCCTACTTTATGCGCACCCCCACATCCTTCCCATGAGGAGGAGAGACCATCTGGACCCAAAAAGAGCGCTGACGTTCTACCTCAATCATACTAAAGATTTCCGGGTGGATGATCAACTCTTCGTTGGGTATGTGGGTGCGAGAAAAGGGAGGTTGGTGCAAATGCGTACCATCTCTCGATGGGTGCTTCTTTGCATCAAAATGTGCTACGCTTTGGCCAATAAGCAACCTCCTGAAGGCTTGCGTGCTCATTCCACCAAAGCAGCTGCTGCTTCCACAACGTTAGCACGCGGAGTTCCTGTCCTGGATATTTGCAAGGCAGCTACGTTGGCATCCCTGCACACGTTTGCTAAGCACTACTGCCTGGACAGTCAGGTCCGTCAGGGGCGGCTATTTTTGTTGTTTGGTCCTGCAGGACTTCCTAGTATGATCTTGGTTTGCAGCCCACCACCGAGGATGGCATTGCTTGGGTATCTATTCTAAGGTAAGGAACCGTCAACTAGAAGTCTCTGTCAGATGTACAAGTTACTTACCTTCGGTAATGAAATATCTGGTAGAGACATATTCTAGTTGCAGATTCCTTACCGCCCACCCATCCTCCCTGCTTGTGAATTGATTTCTAGGGACAAGGATTCCCCCTTTCAGGTCCTTAGTTCTGGCGCAGCAATCTCAGTTTTCTTAGCGGCTCTGAGCTTTGGCGTGGAAAGTCGTTAAAAAAAATTGACGACACTGCACAAGGGCGGCATCTTTATACTACTCCCGATGTCATCACGGCTACCATAACGCCCGCGAAGTCGGCTGACGCCACCTGCCGACGCGCAAGGGTATTGCTCGAAGAAAAATCTCCCGATCCAGTCTGATGCCTGGGGAAATTCTAAGTTAAGGAATCTGCAACTAGAGTATGTCTCTACCAGATATTTTGTTACCGAAGGTAAGTAATTAGTTTTTCCCAAGTATCTGATGGACTTTGATTGGCACTCAAAACTAGAGTTTCCCATCCATGAGGGGCTCCAGTGGGCATAGAGGGGCAGGACCTCAATTTTATGCCTATTCAGGGAGTAGCCAGACAATTTGTTAATGATGGTAACAATTGTGGGAAAGACGATATCTGGGGCTTCAGTGATTATTAGGATTTTGTCTGCTTAGGCCACGGTTTTGAAGACCGACTGACAAGATGTTAGGCTAGCAATTTTGTTAGTCTTGTAACATCAATAACAAGGTGTTTATGGGTAAAAGGAATAACAATGGTGAGAGGAGGCACCTTTGACAGGGGCTTTGTTGCAGTCCCAGAGGTGCTGACAACTCATCATTAATTCTGATTCACGCAGAAGGATTAGCATACAGGGACATAGCTATTTTTGTGAATAGGTCGTCAAGATTACATCTGTCCAGTGCTGCCTCCTGATATGTTCTGGATATTTTGTCAAAAGCTTCACATCTAGTGCTGAAGCTGCAGCAGCTGGTAAATGCGGGATAGACATTTTTTTCACTGATATGACCGAACATGTGAATATTATCACTTACTTGTCTGTCTTTGATAAATCCAGTCTGAAAAGCAGGAACTAACTTTGTGAACAAAGGGGGCAGGGGATTAGCAGGTAATTTAGCATAGATTTTAGTTTCCATACTGATTAAGGGAATCATTCTGAAATATTTGGGTTTGGAACGATCTTTCTCGTTTTTGGGATGATCACTATTGTGGCCTCTGCTGCAGTACCCCAGATGAGGAAAAGTGGTAAAGGACAGATTTCAATGGGTCCTTTATCATGGAGGCAAAGGTTTTATGAAAAGGCACAGGTAGACCATCCAGGCCCAGGGTTTTGCCAGAAGGAATAAGCTTAATCGAAGTCTGAATCTCGCTTCACTCTATCGGTTTGTTTAGATTCAGACTGTCCTCTGCAAAAATAGCCTTCATTGGTAAGGTTTGGAGGAATTTTTGGGATGCTTCTTTAGTGTATATATAGTGATGTATAACTCTGCTCCTCCCATGGATTTTAGTTTTTAATGTGCATCTGTGACCCTTAATGCTTGAATTTAAGAAGGAATTCCTTATGCATTTTAGGCTGTGATTGGTTTCCTAGCTTTATTTAGATAAAATCTTTTTTTACCTTTTTGAGCATGGACCCAAAGCTGGGCATGTTTTTACATTCGCATTTGAGCTTTTTAAGTGTTGTTAAGGCTGATGAATATCGAATATGCCTAAATACAGCTTCCTGAGTTTTAATGTCAGTCATCAGGTTATCTAGGGAGGATTTGAGGTCTTTATTCTTTTAGCCATGCAATTTATCACTTGGCTGCTGAAGAAACTCTACAGGGTGTCTCATAGTATGACAGGTGAAGAGACAGAAGAGCTATTCTCCTGTAAGAAAAACAATAGTTCTCTATGTAGTTCCCGAATGTTTACTTGGTTCTCCAGTACCTTAGTTTTCATACGCCATGTATGATTTGTAGTCAGGGGGATGATCTGGAGGGAAATGGGAATGACAGCTTAGTCAGAAATTGTGATTGGTTTGATAGATGCTGATAAGGTGTCTTGTAGGACAGAGGCGTCAACTATAATGTAGTCAGTTTGTGAGAAACTCTTATAAGGAGGAAAAAAGTGGGGTAATTGCTAGAGGGATTTTGAAGCCTCAATTCATTGTTTAGGCCATCAGATGTACATAAGGATCGCATTGCTTTATGTGCTTTGAGGACCATGTATTTAAAGGCACAGTTTCTCTCTAAGGTGATGTCCATTGACAAATTGAGATCTCCCCTCAAAACAATTTGGGCTTTGGACGGAGTTAATGCTAATTTAGCCGAGAGATTGTATCAAAACTCATAGTTGTCTATGTTAGGAGCAAATATGTTGACTGCATATTGTTTATTGTTACTGCATTGTAGCCAGGTAATCACCATCAACATCCTGTTCTGAGGCCATAGCTGATAGACCAGAATTCTCTGAGATTAAGGTTGAATAACATCACGTTTTTCAGTGATTGCCACATAGCAGGATTGGCCATTCACCCATCCACTATGCTTGGTATTGCCTTTTTACATCCAATCTTAGTTTCTTGAAGACAAACTAGGTTGCCCCTAAGTGAGCGGCAGTAGTCAGCGACTTTTTTTTAGTCTTTCACCAAGTGGTTAAAATCTTTGGTATTAAGAGAGATTACTGCCAAGGTGGGCATAATAGGGTCAGGCATAACTGTTTGGTGTAGGATAGAACAAAGGACTACTTAGCAGGCAGAAGTCTGGAACAGTACTGAGAGCCTCATGATGCAAAGGAAATATAGAGCAGAGAGTGTAGAAAGAAGGGGAGGATACCAACCATGAGTACACAATACCAAAGATTCCCTCTTCAAGCAGGAAAAAGAGACTCAATGAGGCAAGGTATTACAAGCCAAGCAGTGTGGATGTTGCACAAGGGGAGTGAGAGAGCCCACTGCACCATAATTGAGATAAAAAGAGTTGATAAACAGCCAGACATATATAAGTGTTTTGAGATGGCTAGCATGTGGGTTTATGTGCCAGAACAAGTTTAACAGTTAACCATGGAGATTTGGAGGGGCACGTGCACCAGTAGCTGTGATTGGAACTCCTTGGCATGTGGGAGAGATCAGAGAACTTCACCGGCAGGATATCACACCCACTCATGTTACGAATCAGCCATTAAAGCAATTAGAGTACTTAGGCATGAGTTGGACAGTCATGTCATTCATCTATCACATACGCCAACCAAATAAGAGTAACAATACATGAAATACAAACAAGCAACTTACAGAGTGCCCCCCCAACTTTTTGGGCCTGCTGAAAAAGAAAGGTGTTAGTGTCTACTATCCCATAAACGTGCATTAATAGAATTGACTTATTGTATCTTGCACGGTCAAGCACCTGTCATGGAGTCAGGAATAAGAACCAAATAGACTGACGCTCGTGAAATACAAAGGTACCATAATTACATGGATAACAACTGTAGGAACTTGCTGATATAGGGTAAAGGTTGCTGTAGTTACAACCACATGTATTCAGAGCTATGGCACTTCTGTAAGGACCTGCTGAGCAGTGGGTCGGAAAACTGTCAGCTATAGCTATGAGATCCCCACCGACATCAAGAATAAGAAGTGGAAATAAACAGGAAACCAAGCAATTATCATTGGTCGCCTCCCAATCATTTATACCTGGAAAGAAAAAATAGAACACATCATAACGCCTTCGATACAAAAGGATGATACCAGTAACACAGGTATTCAGTATCAGTCATGTTGCAAAACCATTCACACTATCCTCAAAACACTTGGTGAGGAGGGAGTAGATTGAACCATAACAGATGTGTTAGGAGAGACTGAGGATGAAAATCAAGCATTCTGTCCAGTAACCGCACATTGTGGTGGTGAATAGTCAATCAAGGCTTATCGTTGCCATCATCCATGCAGATTTCAGTTTCTAGTTCCACTGGTTCTGCAAAAACGGGGGGACTTTTATAGATGATTTTAAATTTGGACAGACCAATGCATTAGTGCTGGTTCCTTCTGTGAGCCAGGAATTTCCTGAGCACCAAGAAACTCCTTCTTCTGATGATGGTCTCTCTGGCAATGTCTTGGGAGATGGATATTCCAGATCCTTGTCAGGAGAACGACTTGACTTTTCTCGTGCGTGCTAAAATGAGTTTGATGTGTTGATTGCAAAGAGGTTAGAAGATTAGAACACATGGAGACGTGGCATTTTTAGGCTTGAAAGTCGGTATCCAGTGTGTCAGCTCCAGCTCAAAGTCTTTAATGAACATGATGCGGAGCGTTGATGGGATCTAGGATTCAAAAAAGCAGTCACTGAAGGGACATTATCTTCTGTGCCTTCAGGAAAATCTAATATTCTAAGATTATTGTGTGTGTTGTGATCTTCCAACCGGATAATCTCCTATTTGAAGGAGGCTATTGCAGGGTCGGATTTTGTTAAATGTCTGGAATGCACCATGATGTGGTCTTCAATCAAGCCACTCCTTCCCTCTGCATTAGACATTCTAAGGTTGAGCTCTTAGAGGTCTGTCCTTATCCCAGAGACTTCCACCTGTAGTGGATCTGTATTTATTTGTTGTGCTCTGAGCTATGTCATGCACATCATTTAATTTCTTGAGGATAGCTTTGAGCGTGGTGGAGTTGCTTTGTTTTTCTTATATTGTGAAGTCTGGATCAGTGGTTCTTTTTTGATCTTTTAAGGCTACCTTTCCCCTTCTTCCCGACTTTCTCCTCACGGTCTTTAGATTCCGCCATGACTAGCAGTACCATGGATAGACACCAAAATATACACATAGGAACAACAATAGCCCTTGTGGTACATATGCTGTAGGAAAATGTTCAGTGTGACTTCTCTCAATCAATAATATGGTAGCAACTATATCAAAATGATGTGTTGTGTTGTTAGGCAGGGAGGCTGTTTGGTGTAGATTAATGATTTCAGATGTTTACAAAGTCAGAGCCCTTGGGTGGCAGACATGAGAGTGTCCTTAACTGCAAGCTTAATGTGATCCACTGAAGCACACTTGTTGATAGTGCAATAAGGAACACTATCACCGACAGGACTACTCTGCAGATGTGGTGAGACACTTAAACAGGGGAAAGATAGTTGACCCCGTCAGAAGGCCCCACATAGGGTATATAGTAACCAGCACTCACTTGTGAGAAATAGATAAATGGTAGGGAAATATGATAGAAGAGAAGGGCTCTTACTGATTGTCAGTATAGTCAGATAGCAACATACAGCAGTAAAAGTGGCATGCAGGAGCAACCAGAGAACTTGACACCAAAGTGGTGCAGGGGTGTGGAATTTATTAAAATATCTACTTGTCCAGGGGACAGGTTGCTTCTCAAATCTACTTGTCCTGTAAAAAGATCTACTTGTCCCTTTGGTGCCATGTAGTGTGGCGCCAAATTATGGCAGCAATCTCATTATGTAAGAGCTCCGATAATAGCCTCTCTGATTATGCCAGGGCTACTACCATAGTAGGGCTTGAATACTTGCAGTTTCAGTCCCTACTGTAGCAATTTCCTTATTTTGCCACCTTTCTGCAGATCTGCATACTGGGGCTGGAGGAAGCAGTAAGCAATAGTTCCAGGGCTGGAATGCCTTTGAGTCTGCAAACCTACTAACCTACATGTGTTAAAGATTTTCACCAGCTTCTCTCTAATATTTTCCCATAATAAGAAAGGTTGGACATTTACTCCTGACAATGGCAGAATTAGAACTTCTTCCAGGGTTGGGAAGAAAGTGGCTGGAGGGAAAATTAACTTGCAAATGGTCAATAGATTTTCACATGAGCAAATCTACACATGAGTATTTACCCATACTAAAATACAGTTCACAAATATTTTATAGGGGTACGACATATACCACGGGTGCACTTTTGTGACTTTCTTTAAGAATTTGGGGCCACATGTAGGTAGGTTCAGATTTGCGACCCGCAAATTGCGAGTTGCAAATCCGAATGTAGGATGGTGTCCCTGACACCATCTGTGATTCGCAAGGGCTTCGCAAATGCCCACCTCATGAATAATCATGAGGTGGGTCGCAATTTGTGACCCCCTTGCGAATGGCGGTCCTCACAGGGATGGTGGCCTGCTGGAGACAGCAGACCACCATGTCTGTGACTGCTTTTCAATAAAGCGTTTTTTTTTTTTTTTTTTTGTAATGCACCCCGTTTTCCATAAAGGAAAACGAGATGCATTACAAAAATGAAAAATGAAACGTTTTCGTTTAATTTTTTCAGAGCAGGCAGTGGTCCGCAAGACCACTGCCTGCTCTGAAAAAATGTTTACAGTGACATTCACAATGTGGAAGGGGTCCCATGGGGACCCCTTCCCTTTTGCGAAAGTGTTAGCACCCATTTGAAATGGGTGCAAACTGCGATTGGTTTGCGCCCGCGTTCGCAAAACAATCCTACATTGCACTGCGAGTCGCAATTAGGAAGGGAACACCCCTTCCTAATTGCGAGTCGCAAACCCGTTTTGCGATTCGGTAACCAGGTTACCGAATCGTAAAACTGGGTTTGTGCATCGCAATGTGCTTTTTGCACGTCGCAACCAGCGAAAGTCGCTGTTTGCGACATGCAAAAAGCTACCTACATGTGGGTCTTGGTCCCTAATTAGGTCTGGTGTTAACAATGACATTTTGTTTTTATTAAACTTCTATTTCTCTCTCTTTCGGCTGGCTTTACTGTGAGTGATCGCATTCTGCTCTTCCACAAGGAGCATATTGGCACACAAAGTAGTTTTGTTCAGTGTCAGGAACTACAGTGGCAATCAGTGACGTAACGAAACTGGAGGGTGCCCCATTGCAAAGAACATGGAGGATCCCCCTCTCCAGACTCACTCAGGGCAGGTCCTGTGCTGAAGGGGCCCCATGGAGGGTGGCTGCAGGGCCTTTGTTATGCCACTGGTGGCAACGTGTGCTTTAAGAGTTCAAAAACGTTTTTGTTTTTTTTTGCCAGTGTTTGTTACAATGTTGAGGGCCTGGTAGCTCCCACAACAATAAAGTGTTACAAAAGCCATGTCAAAACAAGACACGCATTGATTAAACTAAAAGAGTTATACAAATATGTCAGCTCAGTTGGCTTTGTCAGTGTTTGTTTATTTCCTTGCTTCCCATAATCGTGTTGAAAATGGTTACACTGATTTTCCATTAGAAATATTTTTGGGAAATACTAACATGCATCAAAACATTTTACTAAATGACACTTCATTTGCATCTAATCAGAGAGCATTCTGGGAGCATTATACTTAGCCTCATAGCCTAAACTTTTCAAACATGTGTATACGCGTTTTTTTTTTTTTTTGTACTGGAACCAACGTCAGTAGTGAAGTGTGACCTTAAAACATTTATTTACAGCACTCACCCTAATAATTAAGGCTTTCAAATAATGAACCATAAATACAAGTTCGAACAGCATTATCTTTTGGAAACACATTACCTCAACTGCAGAGAGTTCCACTCTCTGTAAACAGGCAGCCAAAGGGTTTGTGCTGCAGAGGGTTGGGCCTACTTGTCCCAAGGACAAAGTAAACATAAAAACTTGTTGCCCTTGACCCCAAACAAGATGCGTCGGGCGATAGGAATTCCACATCCCTGTGGTGTCAGACCCACATAGTAGAAGCATCTTGATGAGGGTGCCTGTAGTTGCTGCACTCGAGACCCTCTGGTGGTTAGGAGTCAACACAGAGATAGCCATAGTGAAAGCAAGCATACATGGGAAGCGCTTCTTGATGGGGCCAGTAGAGAGTAGGAGGTACCTGGCTGTGATGGCTGTCCCTCATTCACTGTGATGAAACTCCCTCACATGGATTGCTGGTCATCGCTGAGAGACAGTAGGCTCTGATTTAGTGCCGCACCACCATCTTGTGGGCAGAAAGGCTCGTCCTACAATACTGCTGGGCTAGTGGAGCAAACAGCATTACCATGCTCCCATTTACCTACTATCTAGATCCCTCCAACAGTGCTGATATTGTTCCGCTGCTTAGAGCAAATACATGGCATTAAAGACTAGCGAGAGTGTGACGTAGTGCAGAGAACTCGCAGGAGCTCAAGAAGGAGACGTCATTTTGCGTGGATGCCAAGCCATGACCCAGGCATTGAGACAGTTTTAATGTCAGACATTGATACAAGGCCAGGATAGTTGTGTTGCCAGCAGTTAGTGATGGGCAGCGAGGAATGGCACTCAGTGTCTCACATTCACTATGGCGCTAATTGATCATCTCTTGATCAGAGACTGGCAATATGACAGGATGTTACTGATCAGACAGAAAACTGACACAATAATACTTGTGTGTCAGAGAGGTTAGCCTCTCATAACAGATAGTACAGAGACATAACAGCCAGTAGTCAAATCTAACACATTGCCAGGATGTCAAGTTAAAGGTATCATCCGTTCAACACACCATCCACATTGTCACACAGTCAACAAATAGCTTGAAAAAATAATAGATTTAAATAACAGGTGTGTACTTGACACATTAGACAAAACTACTTGCATGAGAGGCACATATAGGGAGGAAAAAAAGTAGCAATGCCGCCATCATCCATACCAGAGGTATTCAACGATAGTCCAGGAGGGCAGGATCCATGACAAATTATGAGGACGTCCACACAACCTACATTTCCAAACAGTGAATCTGACTAGACATTTATTTTATAGTCATTGGTTGTCCTGAAAATGTGTTCTATACATACCTTTGTGGAAATCACAACATCTGTACAAAATGGTCTGTGAATCTGACTTATTGATTTACTAATTAATATTAATTGTTACCTACAAAAAGACTATCATGGTTTATTGAAATGCAAACCAACAATGCAAGGCAACACCATTTGAGAAAACATATTCACCATTACACGTCAGTGACTGATTGCACCAGCGCTATGGCTAGAACAGAGCACTAAGGTAAGGATAGGTGCTACCATGCTATTATATCAAGGGACAAGCCATTGTCGTCAATGGTATACACATTCTCAAGATATGGATGATGATTATCTGTTTTTGACCAAGTTTTTGTCCTTGGCAAGTCTCATAACCTGTAACTCCATGCTGTCCAATCACGAGACCTCCGTACTCTATGGAGGAGACAAAACAACCCTCTGCTAGGTTTGGACCACAGTCTGTTGCATGCCCAGGATGCCGCATGTAAGCATATTTCCAGGATCGCCCTAGGCTTTCTGTTATATATCACTGCAGCCTACACACCCATATGCGCAACTCATAGCCTAATCAGAAGAATATGCCAACTATACAGAGAGCCGACCTGTCACTGTTCCACACCCACATTTATTTCAAACTTCAGTGCACCTGCCAATTTGAGCCAACGTCACCCCGACATATGGTCACAAATGTTTAACTAATCCAGGGCAGCTGTAGTGACATCTACAAAAGTATCGTATACCCAGTAGCCACTATTTTTTTATGCTTGAATGTGCTATGCCCTTGGAGAATTGAGGAAAGTCGTTTGATAAACGTATTAACAATAAGGAATTGCAGGTCTCCAGCAATTACGTTGATTTTATCAGCCACCCTAGACACCAGCGAACACTCACGTGTGAATACTGCCTCTCAGAGCACATCCACGCAGCACAAGAACTGCCAAGCAATGTTGGGGACGTCTGGTAGTTCTGACTGTGATGGTAATGGCTGCAGTTGTGAGTGAAAATGATGTCACTCAGCAGACAGACAATCCGTACAGTTGGGGTATGTTCGTCACACCTCACTTGTCTACAGTGGATAATGTGCTTAGGGTTCATGGTTTGTAGGCAGAAGCCGGGAGAAAGCAGGTCACTGGGATCTACGTGATCGATATGAGTCAGCAGGAAATTCAATGCAGAGGTAGAAGTTTATTGCATTGCATGAGGTTCAGTGTGGCAGTGAGACAAAATTAGCATGGCAAACAAAGCACTGAACCACAGTATGCATGCATCAAAGGGCAATATGTGTCTGATAGATACAGGATAGGCAGTGTGAAGTCAAACTCTGACAGCGTTTCTGGAAGTGTATGATGCATTACTATGCATGTAGTTTCTACCTTACAGTATATGGATATGAAGTCTTTCAACTACCAGTTTTTTAGGTCGCACATAAAGACAGGGTTTATTTCTTTGGTGTTGAAGTGCTATTGTGAACAATACCAGTACTTATTGTGACTTTGGGTGAGCCCGGTGCTTGCCATTGGTTGGCTTTCTCCTCAGTTTAATTGCTTGCATATTATTCAATGTCTTGCCTTCCTCTGCTTGTGTTTAACTCTCCCCTGAATCCCAGCTTTATTTGGCATATTTTTGTTTGGAACGCTTATATCCTTCATCTGCTCATTTTTTTGCTGTCAGTACTCCATCTGAGTGTGTGTTTCATGGCTCTCTCCCTGGTGTGCTGCTTCTCCACTGACAGTCCCACGCCATAATGATGTGTTGATCTCCCCTTCTTCTCCCTGACTTGTATGTTACTCCCCCGCCCCTTCCTATTTTGCTCAGGGTTCACACAATTCTATAATTTATTTTGTTAAGTTCCCACCCGCCCAACTCCCCCGTTGCCCCTCCCACAGCTCTTGCCACTTAGCTCCATCCATCCACACTGCAGCTCACATGTGCTGCCAGGTTGCTCTTTTCAAGAAAAAAATACACTTTCGTTCACGTTTTTGGCTTCCCTTATTTATCTTTACAAGATGGGCATCTGCCATCTTGGAACAATAAATAAAAGCAAAAAAATGTCAGAAGCATCATGATGCCTGATCACATATGCATTGTGACAAATGCATGGGCATACTTATGATGCTGGGGCCACCTTAGCATCTTAACTCATATGTGCAAGCATGCAAAATTGTGCTTCTTTGCTGCTGCATTTCAGGTATTTGCTGTCAAAGCCATTAGGTCTGCATTAGCAAAATAAGAGGTCTATTTACTTTGCTAATGCTTGATTAATATGTGCTCCCTCTCATACTAAGTTTACTGCTTCAGAAGTTTGTATCTTCATCCCAGGGGATGGGGTATTCAGGGCCAAAGTCGGCCCAGGGAGGTTGGCCACACAGCCCCCTCTCTCTTTCAAAAATTGGCCCGGGGATTGAGGGCCTTCTGGTCCAAATCAGGTAGAGGGAGGTCCTTTGATGGGATGGCCCCCGGCCAGGGCAAACATCGAACCCTCGCCACGCATGGCCAAAGGCTGTGCATGGCACAGGTTTGAGTGCTTATAGGGGGTAGGTTGTAGGGCCTGGCCACATGCCAGGCCTTGCAGCCAACGTCTGCTGCGCATGGCCAAAGGCCGTGTGTGTCACTGGGTTGGGTGCATATAGGGGGTTGGCAGCCCCAGACTCTATGACCAACACCTACTGTGCACGGCCAAAGGCTGTGCGCATTGGTGGTTGGATTATCGTAAAGTAATTAAATATTACTTAATGTAAAAACAACATAGAAATTCTCTGAAATAAACAAAGGTTAGAGGGACGTTGTAGTTCGGAAATAGAATTTAAAAAAACATAGAAATTAACTTGAAAAAACTAAGGTTGCAGGATCGTTATAATTAGGTTCAGATTTTACTTGCACAGAACCATAACTATTCAGCAGTTAGAGTTATGGGTATCTCAAGTAACTATCATTCGTGCCCTCGTCATGCACTGATATGTAATTCAGATATTACATCACTCATGACATCTTTTGTAACATCACTGATAATATCAGTGTAACATTTGCAATAAAATTATTGATGAGATAACTGTGCTTGGTGAGGGCATGAGTTACCTTGCTGAAGTCGGGCATCATACAGAATTCCCAAGACCCATTCGAATCCCAGAGAAGACAGCTTCACTCTTATGTGCAGGATCTGACCAACTACCATTAAACCAGTCATTTATAACCAAGGTTTGAGACAATAAGCAATAGAGATACAAATTAGTCATACCTATAATCCTCCCTCGTACGATGTTTGTTGACATTAAGCAAGGGCCACTCATGATCTATGCCAGAGAACGGATATCGCCAGGGCATCCATCTCTCTTAACTAGTGCTCAGGTATAGGTTGTGGGTCGTTCTGGAAGAGGTGGTATCATCATCTTAAAGAAAGCGATAAGCCCCATCACGTTAAGTGGGAGAGGTTGCCATCTTTTCAAACCCACCTTCACCTAATGGATAAGCAGTGTGAAGTTGAGGTTCGAAGTCAGATCAAGTTGGAGTGCCACCTGGGTACCCAAATATCGAAAGCGCAGCCTCCATATTGCTGTGGTATCTTGCCAGGTAACACAATTGTGAGTAGGATGGAGGGGAACTAAGTTCAGCTTTGCATAGTTTAAAATGTAGACCTGAAGCCTCTGCATGTAATTGAAGGAGACAAAGGCATCAGGCCCGTCTCTTCAGGTCTGGAAAGGAACAAAAGGACAAAGAGTGTGATACGATGTTCGTGGCTCGTGTCACACTCTGAGCCCCACACCTGTGCATCGCTGCATATAAGTTGTGCGAGAGGCTCCATGACCAGAGCAAAACGAAGAGGAGAAGGGGCAACCCTGTTGGTTATCACGGCAAATGGGGAATGGGTTTGAGACCACACCATTAATCTGCGATTGAACAGTTGGTTTTGTTTGACATAATTGCAGAAGTGAGGTCCCAGCCCTGCTTTTAGAAGAATCTGTGCCTCGTAAATCAGTCTAACTTATCAAAGGCCTTCTCAAAGTCTATCAATAGTAAGGTCAGGGAGGTGGATAGAAGGTGCTGGCATGCCAATTGAATATGAATGCGTCTAAGACAGTGCTTATTAATAGTATTATTAATAGTAAGATACAGATTATCACCACCATTCTGCTTGCACATCTTAGGCCAGTCTTCAGTAACCTTATACATCTGGATCAATGTGGCTTTATGCCAGATTGATCCAGATGTATAAGGTTACTGAAGACTAGCCTAAGATGTGCAAGCAGAATGGTGGTGATAATCTGTATCTTACTATTAATAAGCAAGATAGGTTGATACGCTGCACAGTGGTTAGATGGGAGGTGCTCGACTTTGGAATGACCACAATGGTGGCAGTATCCAGTTCCTGTGGAAAGTGTCTGGTCTCAGCTGCCTCAGTTTGTGGGGCTAGTTAGTATGGGGAGAAAATGTCCCTTTATGTGCAATAGAATTTGGAAGGAAATCCGTTTGGGCCAGGGGTTTTACCAGTGCCTAACGTGGAGATGGTATTAGAGATTTCCTTGATCGTGAGGGTCTATTACATGGCCTGTTTCTCACCACTAGCTACCCTAGCCATTAAAACTTGTGTCTAGCGGGGGGGAGGTCATGCTCTACCTGTGACCATGGGGTTGAAGCATATAGGCACTGGTAATACTCTGCAAACCTCTTTACTATACTCTGAATAGACTATTGAGTGGAGCAAGCAGCATCATCACTCGGGTAGTCATAGGTCGAGAGGGAAGCCAGTGCAGTAGCTTGCCGTTTTTATCCCCCACTCATGCTGCAGATTCCTGCAATAATTGATGCCCTTGTTCCAGTGATAAGCGACAAATCTCGGCATGGGTCAGCTCAAGCTGAAGGACTGTTTTCACCCAAGGGTCTTCAGGGAGGCATATCTCCAGATGGAGGGCACGAGCCTCCAACTGGGTTATCTTATGAAGCTTATCTTTTTTCTTTCTATGGAGGATACCTCTGGCGTGTCCACCAATAGTAGCTTTACAAGCCGCCCAGAGCACACCAGCAGACCAGACTGTCCTCACATTGGTTTCGAAATATGAGTTGCATTCGTCCTCCAGCGCATTGGTGTAAGTCTCATTCGAAATAGCTTTATTTCGGCTACTAGGGCCATAAAAGCATACACAAAAACATACAAACATGACAAATAATGAAAACTGCACTTTTAGCTTAAAAAGGTCGTTTCAAATACATCAAATCTTGAAGGACATGAATTTAACAATATAAATAAAAATGAGCAGCATGGCACACAGAAGATTAAGGGCCTGAGTACAACATTGGAGGAAGGTGTTAATCCGTCCCAAAAGTGACAGATATACCACCAGCCGTATTACGAGTCCATTATATCCTATGGAACTCGTAATACAGCTGGGGGTATATCCGTCACATTTGGGATGGATTAACACCTCCTCCAAAGTTGTAATCAGGCCCCAAGAGTCATTCTCTGAAGTCTCCACATAGCACCCAAACATTGGGCCACAGAAACAACATAAGTAGGACTGGAGTCAGACCTCAAAATACATAAAGCGACACAGTGCTTGCGCAGGCCCAAACGTCTACAAATAGGTACTAGCCATAGGCTATGTGGGTGGTCATAGGTCAGACAGGCAAAAAAGACATAAGCAACACTCTGCTGAACAAGTCCAAACTGAGCAAACGTCTGTGGACCCAGAGGCCCACCTTGCTGTAAAAGATCTCAATGGGAGGGTGCCCACGTGAATTTGGAAGTATAATTTCTGTTCAAGAGGAATGGTAACCAGGTCCCAAAATGGCTTGTACATGCTGACAGGCTTAAAGTAAAAAAAAAAGTCATTAGCCAGCCTGGAGGAGACAGCCTTCCTCGAGTTGTTTATCACTATAGTCTCCCAATAAAGAGACTTCAGTTTGTTCTCAGATGGAAAAGACAAAGAAATGGGGTGTTCCCAGAGGTCCAAGGCCAGTCCAAGGTCATTAAGTGATTTTTTGATGTGCGAAAGCCATGGTATTTTATGAAATTGGTCAACCTCGATAATGTTTTGTAGAGCTAGTGCATAGTGGGCAAGTTCTCAGGTGGTCCACACCTGCCTCCAGAACAGCAGAGGGTGTAACCTGGCTTTGGCCTCAAGACTTTTTAGGCCCAGATCATGACACGGTGGAAGCTATTAGGGACTGGTGGGAAGAGAAGCAAGATTTCTAATGAGTTTCTTCTCCGTGCTCCTGAGTGAATCGAGGTTGGAAAAAGCAGACAGTTCTGCCCCATAAAGGGTGGAGGCCGGGACCTTGGACTCATAAATACAAAGGGCCGGAGAGATTTTTCTAGTGTGAAAAGAACAAAATTCTTTAAAAAGGCCACCCGACATTTGCCAAAGCCTCATAACTGCTTTGTTGAGATGGGGTTTCCAGGACGTTTTTAGAGGGCGTGATGCCAAAGTAAGTAGAGGAATCAACCATCTCACGGGAGCATCATCCCATAAGAAAATGATTCTTAAAAGATCTATGCTGATTAACAGACATCAACTTAGTTTTGTTAGAGTTGATCGCCAGGCCCCAGATGAAACAAAACTCCTTAAAACAGTGGAGAAGCTTTTGCGGCCTGCTCAGGGTCTTGGAGATAAGTAAAGTGTTGTCCACAAATAATAGAATTGAGATCTTGGAACCAGCCAAGAAGGGGACATCAGCTTCAACGAAAGATAGATAAGAGACAATGTCATTAATAAACAAAGAAAAAAGTGTAGGGGCCAAAACACAACCCTGCCGTACGCCACGTAGCGCTGGACCTTCTAAAGTCAGTTAACTCTGATTGCCCCAACTAATTTGAGCAAAATTGTCCTTGTGGAGATCTCTAACCAGGGTCAGCAGATGCAATGGCATTTTCATTTTGTGCAAGACCTGCCAAAGGGTTGAGTGTGGTACCAAGTCAAAAGCAGATCTAAGAACTTCAAATGCTACGTACAGAGAACCCTTGGTGATGGTGACAGTACTGCAATATAATTTCAGAAAGCGGAACACCTGGTTGATGGTTGAGATCTTTGACCGATAGCCTGCTTGATAAAGACTAAGGAAATCCTCATCAATGATCCAATTCTGCAACTTGGCCAGGAGACATCTGGAGAAGACTTTTTGTGTCTGTAGTTACATGGAAAGGACCTATCGTCTTTTTTTTAATAAAGGGGAATAACGACTGCACCATTCCACGATTTGGGAATGTCTGTTCCAGCAGCTATGGCATTAACATGTAAGAGGAAGTAGAGAGCCCACAGTTTTATATCAGATAGGAAGACATCAGCTGGTGCACTGTCTGGCCCTGCTGCTCTACCACGAGCAACAGCAGAGAGAGAGTCAGTCACATCCGAGATGTCAAAAGGAGGCACTGAGGAGGGCAAGCAGGTTAATAATGGAATAGGGCCAATTGAGTTTTCAGTTAGAGCTTCATAATAGAGATCAAAGTAGTCAACCCAATAAGAAGGGGCAACGCTGTTTACAGGTTCAATTGGGACCCTAGTACAGTTATGAGCTAGAAGCTACCAGAACAAGTTAGGATCTCTATCCAGACAAGCATCAAATAGGGCATTCCACCTCTGGGAATCCAGTCCCTCTTAGCGTGGAGAATGGAAGCTTTGTACAAATTGCACTGGCTAGGGAACATTGAGATTTCCTGCAAAGCTTGGTGAACCAGGGGTTGTTTTTGTTAATATTGCAGGATGTCAGTTTGGCCAGGACCACAAAATACCTGCAATACATTAAAAAAGAACTTCATGTGAGCTGATCACTCTAGCGAGAGAAACAGGTCGCCACACGGAAAAACCTGCCAGAGCGTCAGTGACATTAGCAGTGAGAGTTGATAAGAAGTCCTGGTGAATGACCATCTGCCGCCATTTTAGATGGCACTTTTCAGACGTCACTATGACTTCCCTGGAAAGAAGCAATGGACCAGGTGTATGTCTCATCTTGAAGGCACCATGTCTATACGCGCCACATCGGTCGCCAGGTGGCAGGTTGGGAACCCAATCGGAAGACTATGGTGCATGATCAAAGATTTCTAAAGGAAGAATCTGCACTTCAAATAGTCTGAGACAATCCGCAGCTGGTAGGAGCACTAAATCAATTCATGGGTGGGAGAGGTAAGCGGCTCAGATGTGTGTGTATTGTCGCTTGTGAGGGTTCCATAAGTGCCATGTGTTGCATAAGCCAAGAGCATCTACTCAGTTAGTGAATTGACAGGCCTCTGCACATGGTTGAATAGATGGGCCACCAGTAGCCTCAGCAGTTGGGTCTAGTACTGCTTTGTCTACCCCCACCACAGTAAGTTCATTGGGGAGTGCCAAGACCAGATCTGTAAGTGTCCGTAAAAATGAATCTTTCATCAAGGGAGAGATATAGAAACAAAGAAGATTTATACCATGGCCCCATCCCACCTTCTCGAACAAGGAAGTGACCCTGAGTGTCAGGTAGAACATGATTAACCACCATAGGAAAGGACTGATGAAGAAGGATTGCAACACCTGGTTAACCTCTCCTATAAACAGCATGGAATACTCTATCATGTCCCTGACTGAGCAGGAATGGGCATTGGGTACCCAATAGGTCTGTTTCTTGGAGCAGCGAAATGGCAGGCAGAAAGCGGTGAGCATATTGAAGGACCACTGAGCACTTAATGCGGTCTAGCAGCCCATTAACATTCCATAGTAGTATCCAAAAGACCATACAAGGGAGTATACAGCATGGGCAAAAAGGAAAGGGAAAGGCACCCCCAGCATGCAATGGGTGTCACACCAGGTGTTACGGAGGTTCTGACAAATTGTTATGCAACAATGTGTGAGGCAGTGTAGTGGAGTGGAACAAAGGAATAAGAATAATTGCAAGCAATCAATTAAAATATATAACAAACATAAGGAAAGCTGTTCCTCCTAACAACCCCATGACTTCAAACTTAAGCATCTGTCTCCTTCGTAACTAAAATACAACCCAAAACATAATATTCTGAGCGTAAAATGGTGGACCCTTCCTGATGTAGGATCACATACTGGCCAGTTCCAGTAGAAAGAAGATGTAGTGTCTCAGTCAGATCACATGACTCAAAGGCAGTCTTTCATCCTCATCAGTGGACTGAGGAGGGGTGGAGCCCACCAGTGGCTCTACTGGCCCCAATGAATTGGACCCAGTCCGGGGCAAATGGTCCTGCACAGACAACAGCAGTCTGGATGTCTCAGATCCCAGGGAGGGTGATATGGCCCCCAATCGATTGCACCCGTTATGAAAGCGGGTCTGCATACTCCACCTCACCTTAGTAGTCACAGATTGTTTGTGCAGAGATTGTTTCTTTGTAGGGCAGGGAGAGCAGTTCAAGGGGCGTAGCCCCTTCTCAGTGAGCCACTCCCACGCTCTGCTGCCATATAGAAAAAATGTGTTTTGCCTTTGTAAATCACTGGAAAAAGAAGCATGTACAAAAGACTGAGGGCCCTCACTTTTTGCTTGACTGCTGTGTATGATAGTCTTCTGGATTGTACCTCTCTGGTATAGTCCTGAAATATCAGGCTTTTGGAGCCATTACTGTGCAGATCCGGGAGGTGCCTCCTTTCCAGCAGGATGGAATTTCTATTGTGGAACTTAAGGATGCAGGCAATCATAGGTCAATGGGGGAATCCAGGGTGGCCTGGGGGCACCAGAGCCTTGTACGCCCGCTCCACCACGAACCAAGCCGATAACTTATCTGCTGGCCTCCATGACTTGATCTAGTGTTCCAAGAACTCAGCAGGATGCAGCATTTCCATTCCTTGTGGAAATCCCAAAAATCCTTAATTATTACGGCATAATCTATTTTCAACATCTTTGGCCCGGTTGTGCAGTTCAGCAGTTTAGCTGTTTGGGACATGAGGTGAGATACTTTGATTTTGAGTTCAGTGATCTCAATCTCTGCAGTAGACTGTTGTCCTTCAGCCTCTGTAATTCTGCCAGTAACAATGCACAAATCTTGGCGCAAGACTGCTACATCTACGCATACTTCACCTATTTTGTTTTCAGCGGCCATCTGAGATGTCTAGATATCCTAAAGGATTTTGGACAAGTCACAAGCAGTCGCAGATGCCCCGCCATCAGTTGCCTCTTCCCAGGTTTGTGGCGTATTTCTCGATACAAGTTTGAGAGGAGTGCAGAGGAGCAGCTTTATCCTTCCCCATCTCCTCAAGACACCAAAGTCCCTAGAATCAACAGTTCAGGCACCCAGCCCACTTGTCCCTGCAAGGGAAACAGCAATAGCAGCCGGGGCCAGGAGTAGGAGAGGAGACGTAGGTCAATCTGATAGCAGGAGTAGCAAGGCCACAAACCAGGAGAAGTCGCGAAAGGGATCTTCCTTATCAGGCAGCACCACATAGTCTAAGCTTTTGTTAGTCCCCTGTCAGTTGGGCCTACATTATCACCAGTGCATACAGCAGTGTATATCGTCCCAATAATGGCCAAGAGCTGGGTCACACAAAATGCGTCTACAAGGAGACCCCGCGGAGAGGACACCGCTACATTAAAAGTCCCCCACAGTGCACAGTATTATATAGGACTGGGAGGGGTAATTACACATCAGGCCCCAGGCATGCTCCATCAGGGGAATTAGTTAACAGTATCCCCTGGGGGTGCAATATGTCACAAAGAGGAAGGTCCCAGGGGGTCAGTTCCCAGCAGCATCACCCATGTCTCCAGGAGCCCCGAAAGCACTGCGGATAGAAGCAGACAAGCTGGCATAGGTAGGGGATCAGTGGGAACAGGTGTGGGTCTTCTCTGTAAGGGCCCACCCCAGGCCCAGTGTACAGGTGTTTCAATAGCATGTTCTGGCCCAAGGTGCCCTCGTGTTAGAAGTCCTTCATTGCTGCCTCTGCAACTCTGCACTCACCTGGGTGTCGAGAAACTGGGCACACGCTCCTCGAGAGCACTTCCAAGCAGTCGCTGTCCATCAGCACTGCAGTCTGTGAGGTGCAGCCCAGTGCTGCAGTTTGATCACCGGGAGCCACACAGAAGCGCGACAGTGCCTCACACAGTCATTGGAAGGTTTGAGGCACGGGTGCGGCATCCTGCTACAGTCATGCTCCGCGGCCTCCAAAACCCCAGGGCCCCATGGCATGCCAGATGCCAGTTCCAGAGACAGTGGGCAACTTTCTTGCAGCCGCAAGCAGGTCCTCAGACCTAGCTATAGGAAGGCAATCCCCAAGCACGGCCCTCCGGCATGATGGGTTATCCGGTGGCTCTGCGTCAGGTGTCCTTAGAGGGCTGGGAGTCCCTCGAAGGCAGACCCCAAGTAGCACAAAGGATTAATTCAGCCAACGGACATGGCCAGGGGTTAACTTGAGGTGGGATGAGTATGCCTATGGCTGCATATGGAGGGGTCGTAAGCACTCTTAGGGTGCAACCACCATCTTGACGCCCTAGGCCATACCCTCTCGCATGTATATTTTTATTGTTGTTGGAAAAGCATTTATGCATTCTTCTTACTATATTTTGTTCGCAGAGACACTCGTTAGGATTGGCCCATCCTATGTCAATCCCTGCACAAACTCCTATTCGCACAGTGATTGGAATGACAGGTTCTGCTGTAAATATAGCATCCTGTGTATTTTAATCAGAGTAAACAGATTTTGGTGAATAAAGCACCAAACTCTAAAGGGCAGAGCTTGTAGTAGGAGTTAATAATTGGCACACTTAAATTCTGATGTGTTTAGTATAGGATTTTAAAATGTGCAATAATAATCACATCTTCTACCGGGCACTAATAATGAGCCAAAGACTGTTCGGCCTTCTGTTTTTTTTGTTGTTTTTGCAGGTTTGTGATTTACTTATTGTATTTCTGTGAAGTCCTTTGGACATCTCCCCTTGCAGCGGCCTCCAGAGGCACCTTAATCTTTCAAGTAGTATGGAAGACTGAATTTGGAGATTGAGAAGGCTGAGAAAGGACAGCCTCAATAACTAGACAGGATGTAATGTAAATCTTGCTGAGTGCTGCTGCACTGTTCGGTCTATACAGCTGGACAAGAGTTTAAACTCAGCTGGTTTGGGCTATAGGTGCTTGATTCAGGTAAGAATAACTAGTGTAGCAATGTAAAAAACAAATGGTAATCTGTGAGATTCTATTAATGTCTAAAGGGCCCAGAAACCAACTAAATGCCCGTATTTTCGTAGGAAAATGAAATAAAAATGTAAGCAATATACAACCAAAACTGTCCAGGAAAGTATTGCCTCAAAAAGGATTTTAATTAATAGCTTATTCATCAGTATCAATTCATAGACCTCCATGAGAAAATAGTGCAACAACAGAATTAATTGGTCATTTGAGATCTTACAAAAACTAGAAGAAGAAATACATCTAATCCACTGACTTTGCAAGACAGAAATATATTTTAGAAAGAGGATATTGTTGACCCAGTTGTATTTTAACACATAACCAGGCCTTCCCATGTGCTGGCTCAAATAGGTTCAGACAGAAGTATAATAGTAAACTTAGTACAATGTTCACTTCGAGTGGATGGTGAGCAGTGTGGTGTTGAGGCACTTGTTCTTTAGCAGCCAGCAGATACAGCAGCTAAAGGTTTATGGCAAACCATCAGTAATACTTTCTTTGGGTGGGTTTTGTTGGGTTGAAAAACTACCCTGAGGAATTGCTTTAGCACAAGGATTCCTCCTATCATCTTTTATGTGTTCAATGTAACTCCGTACGTGGCCAAGGGTATGCCCAATCATTGATCCCTTGCTCACTGTGCCACTAAAACCAAGCTACACCCGACTAAACAGATCCAATCAGATCAAAACTAGTCTAGGGTTGCTTGTGTTCTTGTTCAGAGAGGACAGTAGGTACTGGACTCCTCCTATTAAAGCAGTACCGAGACTTGTTTGCACACAGATAGATCTAATCTGAAGTGGCATGGTGAGCAAAAGAATGATAGGTTGAATTGCTACCCAAGTGATTGCCGTTGGTAAGACTTATTGTAATCATTTCTCCGATCACCTTTTTTGTGTTTAAGATATCACCCTAAGTGGCCCAAGGTATGCCCAGACATGGGTCCTTAGCTCACTGTGCCACTGGAACAGTTACTCCTTACCTAAAAAAAAGGCACAGTCAGGCCATCACAGGTCTTGTGTTGCTTGTATTCCAATTCAGGGAACACATGTCTTGGCAGTGGGGACTGGACTGTTCATATTGGAGCAGGACTAAGACGATTTGCATACAGCTGGATCTAATCTAGAATGTTATGGTGAGTGGGAAAATAATTACCTAATGACTCCGTAGGAGCAGTTCACCTACAAATATATTCGTACTACAAGTAATTCCTCAGAGTTTAGAATATCCTAATGTTTAATGAGATGGAACATAAGAAAGTCAGAAGTGTGAAAGTGATAAATGTGTGGAATAAAGAATAGAATTAAAATAAAAATTGTAGTGATTTTGCAGTTATTGTATCTACTAGTTTAAAAACAAGAGCAGATTTGCCAGGCATAGCAAGCTATTTTGTAAAAAAAACAGAATTCTACCTATAGTAAATATGGTAGAGTAGTTCATAAGGTTGTCATTATATTGAGGAAAAGGATGGCGATATGGCATATGATGAAGCGATAAAGAATCTTGTGTGTATTTTATGCGAAGAATTTGAAAATTGTTTTCTCCTTGAAACAGCGGGGGGAAAAAATTATATATTTATATGGAAATCATTATTTAAGGCTACTTTAACTAGATTACATTATTTCCATCTAAGCAAAAGTAACTATATTAAATTATGACTATACATGGGGGTACAGTAACATGCACAGTATTGAATCATCCTCGGTATGCTCCAAATTGGTTTTGAAATAGATTTTAAAGTCTGTCTTGTGGAAAGAGGGAAACAGAAACGGTAAAGAAGTGAGCGACATTAGGGAGAGTAGACAATTGATTTTTTAATCAAACAGATAGTTTAGGTATGACCAAAGAACAAGTAAGATGCATAATAATGAAACAACACTGGGTGATAAGCAGAGAAAAGTGGCACAATTTGCACAGAAAATAAATAGGGAAATCAAATTTAAATATTCTAAGTTTTTTTTAAAACATGTTGTTATTAGCATTTGACACAAAAGATACATAGGACAGCTCGGGCAATGCAGAACCACACCCACTGCCACCCCAGTCATCCACCAAACCACAGGTCTGCGTAGGTGGAGGGAATATTTTTTCAGGATGTATTATAGGGACCATTGGCGGGGGACAGGGGTAGCGCAGGGCAGTAGAGAAGCAATCCTGAAACAGGTGGAGGGTGTGCACAACCGAGCCCCAACCCCCCAAGGATACAGCCACAATCGTACCACTGTACTCCAAGAATGCAATTGCCTATCCGGGCCTCAACTCTGACCCAGCATGTGAACTCACCATGTAGGACATCTGTAGCTCTCAATTTCCGGAACTGCCGAAGGAAGTATGGTATCTCTGACAGGTCAGTCAGCATAACCGCCGACATTATCAGATCATGCTCAGCATGCTCATCTGTACGTATGGCTCAGCGCCGTCTCTCCTCTGCCATACCCCATTCCTGCATATCCACCAGCCATCTACCACTCATTGGGGTTGTGGGCTATGTCCAATGTATGACCACCCCCTCCTGGCCAGCACCAGGCCCAACAGTGCAAGCCTGTGGCATATGAGGGGTCCACGTTTAGGCGTTGGGAGTACTCCTAGTAAGCAGTTTTCAACAGAGGCCTCCCCTAAGGCCTGTGTGGTTCCCCATAGTGCCCTCAGGACCTTTTCACAGTACCCTTGTAGCTTGGCGCAGTCCCAGATCATATAGAGAGAAAGGACACCGGGGTCGAACCACAACGGCGACAGGCCGCTGAGTGAGCCCCATTCATCTTGTGCAACCGCGGTGGAGGCAGGTAGGCTTGCTGTAAGTAGTACAACTGCGTACTTTTAAACCTTGCTTTGCTTTCCACTTCCTTAGCTTTGTCAGACACTCCCTTCCAGGCTCCATCTGGGAGGGGTGTTGTCAATGCCCCCGTCCACCTGTCTCGAACTCTCTTCACTCCCAAAATGCCGATCCTCTTTAAGAGCCTTGAAAACATGCAAGATCAAGCCATGGGTCGACCAGTGTCCAGCAGAATCTGCAGAGTTGGAAACTCCGCTGGCTCAGTGGGGAAGGTTGGTCATATCGGACAGATCATGCAGGATACTTTGGCATCTTGGAGGAACTGGCCTTGGTGGGGGCCAAACATATCTCTAGCTTCCGCCATGGTGAGGAGCCCACCATTAGCGTATAGGTCCACACCACAGTACAGTCTCCATCAAACCATTGTGTCAGGTCCATCTCTGATCAGATTAGAGTGTAACCAGCGTAGTGGCAGAAGCCTAGCATGGAGGGGTAGCATAGCACCTGCATGTCCGCAAGCTCCCAGGCCACAGCCACCAGTCTAATGACGAAGGCGTGATCGACTGGGATTCTCCTCCCCTTCATGAGACAGTGCGTGGCCACCTGAACATCACTGAGTGGCATATTGCAGCTGGCTTGCGTAGTAGTACAATCTCAGGTCCGACAGGGCTAGCCCACCTTGGTCAGTGCCCAGCTTCAGGAGATCCATTTTGACCCTGCTGTGCTTACCTGCCCATACCAGGGACACCAGGAGATTAAGTCTGGAGAATGTGGACTGCTGAACGTCGTACATGGCATTTTGCAGGACTTAGTCACAGCGGGATAACAGAACCATGTTGCTCAGTGCAACCCTACCCATCACAGACAGCGGCAGGCGGACCCAAAAACAGATGGACTCCTCCAGGCCATTGAGGACTAAATCCAGAATAAGATGATATCTACCTATCAGGGTGTTTGCTATCTGGATCCCTATATATCGAAATGGTCATTATCCCACTGAAGCCCAGTTACTGTGAGCTCGGCCGGCCACAACCGGGCCACTGTGGCCAATGGGAACAACACTGTCTTCTGTCTGTTGACATGGAGTCCTTACACTGCACTGAATTCAGACATGATTTGCAAGAAAGTCTCCACCAACTGCTCAGGGCGGGTAACATACACTAACGCATTGTCTGCGTAGAGCGAGACAATATGGGTGACACCTCACACCTCAGCTCCCCACTCGTCCATGTCACAACAAAGGCGTATGGCCAGTGTTTCCATTGCCGACCCGAAAAGGAGTGGAGACAGGGGGCAACCCTGTCTAGTACCCCTTTCGAAAGGGAAACATTCTGATACTACAGAGCCCATCTGAACCCAGGTGACCGGGCCGGCATAGAGCAGCTTCTTCCAGGACTGAAACACTGGTTCAAACTCCATTCTCTCAAGAACCTCCCAAAGGTACTCCCAATCTAGCGTGTCAAATGCTTTTTCGACATCCAAAGCAATTAAAACTGTTTCCAACTCACTATCATTGACAGAGTGCATCACATGAGACAATCTCTGCAGATTCATCTGGGTCCCGCGTCCTCACATAAAGCCACATTGATCCTCGTGAACCAGGTTGGTGACAATGTTGCGCAGTCTAGTGGCAAGCCCCATCGCCAGAAACTTAACATTCACCCCCAGACTGGACAGGAGTGTATAAGAGCTGGGGGCCGAAGGTTCCTGCCTGACTTGGGGAGCATGACTATTTGTGGTTCGCGCATGGTCTGCCACAGAATCCTGTGCTTCGTGAAAGGTTTCTATTAAATGGGTAAGAAGTAATGCCAAAAATGTGTGGTAGTACTCCACCGACAGCTGTCTAGGAGACTCTATGGATCATGAGTCTGGGCATAACAAGTGTATTCCCTGATGTCTGGGTGTGTTGTTTGCCAGGCATCCAGGCAGCTCACCTGGTCCATTACTGCACTCAGTGGCGCAACCATGTTCAACTTGGTACCTAGCCTGGGAGGGTTGTGATACAGAACACCATTCAGCACGCAGTTAAAGTCTCCGGCCCAGGGCACAGGGTCCCAAGGTATGGGAGGAGCACCCACTCCAGGTCCAGACAATAGGCCCTGTCATCGGTGTTCAGTGCATAAACATTCAACAAGCACACCTCACCTCCATCCAACAAACCACACAACAGAAGGTCTCTACCCTCAATAGATGCTTTAAAGCTTTGCATCTGGAATGGCGCTTGGGGGGGCCACCCATATGGAGGCACTGCAAGCATAGTTGGAATATGTAAAACTGCCACCTCCATTTCCTCTGCACCTTCTGGACTTCGCTCTCCAAGAGGTGTGTCTCCCGCAGCAGAGAGGTCTGTACACCCTGTCTTCTGAGATTTGGGTGAACTCAGTATTTCTTGACACTGGAGTTAAGACCAGCACGTTCCATGTCACCACATTTATTTGTGTAGCCATAAAAACCTGCAGATCATTCTGCCCCAGCCAGCCCACCCCATCCTGCTATCCATCCGTGCGACAGTGCTGCAACACAGTGACATGTTAAACAAATAGAACCCCCCCCCCACTGTGTAAACACTCCAGAATAATTTGTGTCTCCCCAGTCATTGCCATTTCATGAAATACCCAAATCAAACTCACTCCACTATGCATACATGTTCCTCCAGTTACACACAACTTCTATCGACTCTAAAATATAATGATACAGAGGGGGTGCCGAGCCAGGGACCGCAGCTGGTGATTGGCATCAGGCCCAGCTTGACCCAAATTACACACCCACAACACACCTAGTTCACCCACTTACCACCCATGCATCCATACTCCCATTTATACCTCTCCTATATGCAATGTAAAGAAAGACTATAGCATGTGAACACAATCTCTCAAAGTAAAGAAACAGAGAGGAGAAGAAAGAGAACTGGGGGATGAGTTTGGCCCAACCCATTCAACATAATACTGTTGAATACTGTCGACTCTCCAGCCACATCCAACTTACTACATTGCAGATATAATAACTGTAGAGGCTCCTCCCTCCCTTCTCCCCAGTCACCGTTGGGCAGCCTGCCCCACCACACATCACAGACATATAATGAACTAATTTTCCTGCTGAAGAAAGGGGGAATTAACTCAGTAGAACAGTGAACGAGGCTAGTCACCACAGCCAGAACAGCCCCTGAATATCTAGATGAAATCACTCTCTGGTGGTATGTCTCCTCCACCACATCCACTGCGCTTGTGTCCGAGGCCGTCACCGCCTCCACCAGTGCCATAACCACTTCTTGCTCTGACCTCTGCTGCTCCAAATCCAGTGTACCATCCCATCTAACCACCACCCACCTGCAGAACTGGAATCCCTGCTGCCTCGTTTCCTTCGCCTCCCAGCTGTCATGAGCAGCGGGACCCCCTTCCTGTTTTCGGTTCTGCGAGGAGGTGGCGCTGGGATCCTGTCATTTCCATAGTTCTTTAGCCAGTCCTTCACCTCCTCAGGAGTAGTGAAAAAGTGTGTGCGCTCTTTGTGCTGTACCTTCAATTTTGCAGGGCACAAGAGTACATAACGGAGTCCCACGGCTCTCAGTGTCTGTTTGACCCCTTCCCCCAAAAAATGTCTGGTGCAGCTGCTGCACCTGCCTTGTATAATTGAGGAACATATAAATCACATGATTCTCGAATTTGGGGTCTCCGTTCTGACGTACCGTGCGTAAGGCTAGCACCTATGTCCCTGTAATTGAGTACCTTTGCAATGACTGTGCCTGGGGTGCCCTGGTAGGGGGCTATGGCACCAGGGCACCGTGAGCTCTCTAAACCATATAACAGGCAGAATATTGAGCTGAGAGAATCCTAGTTGCTGTCCATTGCTTGAGAAAGAGTTCCAGGGTCTGGCCCTCTCCACACCCTCCGGAAAGTCAACAAAATGGAGATTACAGCAGCGTGAGCGGCCCTCCTCATTTTAAGCTCTCACCTCCAATGTGATCGTTTTAGCCAACAGGGGCTCTCAAGCACTTCACAGTGAGGCCACCTCCCCCTTCAGCTCTGCAACGTTCCATTCAGTAGATAGGGAGCGTTCCGCCACCCCACGAAGATCTGCACGCAACAGACCCATGTCTTATGAGGCAGTTTCGATTTTTGCCTGGGCAGCTGCACTTGAGGCCTGGATTGCGGCTAGTAGTTGAGCACCACTTGGACCCTGCTGCTTCCAGACGCATTACAGGTTGTCCAGGGGTGGAGCTGTATGCACCGTACTGGTCCCGGAGCCGAGGATTAGTCTATTTCGGTCTATAGAACCCCTCTCTGTGATCTATCTTTCACCATGGTGAGCAGTAGTAGGCCGGGCGGATAGGTCGGTTGGCATCACAGGACGATGGACAGCACCATCCTGAGACAGGGCCTGCTTCTGCTCCCAGGATCCCAATGAGAGCGCAGCACAAGCAGCCCGCAGTGGCTATGGATGGTCTCCCACGGCCCAGCTGTTGGGCCCTCCTCAGCTTATTCCCTCCTCGGCAGTGGCAGCAGTAGGTCTGCACGTGGGACAGATGATACAAGGTCCAGCCAGGCAGAGAAACCAGTGCTTACCCGGTGTTATATGTGTATAGAATGCATTCATGAGCGCGTGTTGCCACGAGTTCATGGGTACATTTAAATCTTTCCATGTGTGAGATTCTGAGCAACGGTTAATGGTGAAAGTTGCACTGAGAGTCTCACATGAGGCGATGTGTCTGGTGGGCTCTTTTATTTGGAATTGAATAAATACCTCTTTCAACTTACTGACAGTAGCGGAGTCTTACATTACATATTGGCGACGAGCTCCAGTACTCGTTTAGGAGCCATCAGTGGATTTTCGACGGCCGGCATATTTCCTGTTGCTGCACTGGATCGTCAGACGTCGCAGTCTTCAAGGAGGCTGTTCCTTGGTGGAGAAGAGTTTCCTGTCGGAGGCACGAGGTCTCCAGTAAGTTCCTGATACCTTCGGACCTGTTCAGCTTTGTTTTTTGTTTTTTTTCTTGGATGCTTACTTTGCCGGATGGGTGACATCAGCATAGGTTAGGTATTATTATTGTTCAAGGCCATGTGCTTCAGCACGCTATCCACGCTGCACGCTTGTCATTTCTTTGGCGGGCATCTTTAATGTTCAATAACAAATAAACTGAATGGAAAACCTGTGTTTCCAGACCCTTTGGCGTGCGTCAGCAAGTTTAATTTGAATCGGGAGCTTCAATTAGAAACCAGAGTGTCCAGACTTGTATTAGGGTTGTGATGTTAGTCACATTGATAACCATCTTTAAATAGTGTCACATATATACTAAGCTGAACATTTGCCATACCCTAGTAAAAAACAGTCAGAGAAGCTGGTTATTTATTTATTTATTTTTTATTTACAAACACATTTTCAAAAAGTTCTGTTTTGGACACTTCTTTCAACATAGCTTCCAATCAATATTTGATTCAAATTACACCTTTTTTGCAACACCCAGGTAAACCACCAATGAAATGGAAGAATTGGTTAAGGTGTTTTAAAAACTATTTAGTCGCAGTACACACCACCAAAGAGGAAGTTGTCTTTTCTTTTCAGTCATTTGGGGTAAGAGGGGCAACAAATATTTTACAATTTACCAGAATAAAAGGCCCCTCTGGATAACTTTGGTCAATGTATACAGAAGCTTTAGGAAGTTGGCTCTGTATATACTATCTCAAATTGAGAGCTAGTGTGCACAGAGTCCAAGGGTTCCCCTTAGAGGTTGATAGTGGCAAAATTAGATAATTCTAATGCTCTATTTTGTGGTAGTGTGGTCGAGCAGTAGGCTTATCAGAGGGTAGTGTTAAGCATTTGTTGTACACACAGAGGCAATAAATGAGGAACACACACTCAAAGACTTAACTGAAGGCCAATAGTTTTTATAAATCGAAAGATATCCTTTCTTAATTTATTTTAGAACCACAAGATTTGAAGTAAGTACATAAAATGCAAGGTACTCCACATAGGTAAGTAAGGAACTTTAAATTAAAGCAGTAGTACACACGGTATAGGTTAAAATGGCAATAAGCTATTTTAAAAGTGGACACAGTCCAAAAATCAACAGTTCCTGGGGGAGGTAAGTATGGTTAAGTTTCTGAGGTAAGTAAAGCACTTACAAGTTCAGGCTCCTGGGCATAGGCAGGCCACCGTTGAAGGTTCAAGGCAACCCCAAAGGCACCACACCAGCAACACAGTGTGGTCAGGTGCAGAGGTCAAAGGAGGGCCCAAAACACATAGGCGCCTATGGAGAACAGGGGTGCACCGGTTCTGGTCTGCTGGCAGGTAAGTACCCACGTCCACGGGGAGCAGACCAGGGGGGTTTTGTAGAGCACTGGGGTACACAAACAGGCACACAAAACATACCCTCAGCAGCACAGGCTGCCAGATGCAGTGTGCAAAGTTGGCATTGGGTTTTCTATAGAAAGCAATGGAGAGACCCGGGGGTCACTTAGGCAATGCAGGCAGGGCACAGGGTAGCTTCTCGGGCCAGCGACCAACTGGGCTAGTAAGAGGGCCGTCTGCTGGTCGCTCCTGCACTGGAGGTTGGTTCCTTTCGGTCCTGGGGGCTGTGGGTGCAGTGCTTGGTCCAGGCGTCAGGTTCTTTGTTACCAGGCAGTCGCGGTCAGGGGGAGCCTCTGGATCCTCTCTGCAGACGTCACTGTGGAGGTCTGGGGGGTCGTCTCAGGTTACTCACGAGGTCGCAGTCACCTGGGAGTCCTCTCTGCAGTGTTGGTTCTCTGGAGCTCGTGCCGGGGGCGTCAGGTGCAGAGTGTGAAGTCTCACGCTCCCGGCAGGAAGAGTGAGTTCTTTAAAAGTTGCTTCTTTGTTGCAAAGATGTTGCTGTTGTTGAACAGTGCCGCTGTTCTCTGGAGTTTCTTGGTCCTTCGGGTACAGGGAAGTCCTCTGAGTCCTCAGAGGTCGCTGGTCCCTGTCGGATGCATTGCTGTGCAGGTTCTTTGAGTCTGGAGGCAGGCCGGTAGGGCTGGGGCCAAGTCAGTTGTCCTTTCTGCAGGGCTTTCAGGTCAACAGTCCTTCTTCTTTGTGTAGGTTGCAGGAGTCTGATTTCCTGGGTTCTGGGTCGCCCCTATATACTAAATTTAGGGGTGTGTTTAGGTCTGGGGGGCAGTAGCCAATGTCTACTGTCCTGGATGGTGGCTACACCCTCTTTGTGCCTCCTTCCTGAGGGGACGCGGGCACATCCCTAATCCTATTGGGGGAATCCTCCAAACTCAAGATGGAGGATTTGTAAAGGCAGGGGTCACCTCAGCTCAGGACACCTTAGAGGCTGTCCTGTCTGGTGGGTCACTCCTCCTTGTTTTTCTCATTATCCTCTCCTGCCTTGCCGCCAAAAGTGGGGGCAGTGGCCGGAGGGGCGGGCATCTCCACTAGCTGGGATGCCCTGGGGTGCTGTAACAAAAGGCATGAGCCTTTGAGGCTCACCGCCAGGTGTTACAGTTCCTGCAGGGGGAGGTGAGAAACACCTCCACCCAGTACAGGCTTTGTTCCTGGCCACAGAGTGACAAAGGCACTCTCCCCATGTGGCCAGAAACTCGTCTGGTTGTGGCAGGCTGGCAGAAACTGGTCAGCCTAGCACTAGGAGTCAGACTGGTATTCAGAGGGCATCTCTAAGATGCCCTCTGGGTGCATTTTACAATAAATCCCACACTGGCATCAGTATGCATTTATTGTGCTGAGAAGTTTGATACCAAACTTCCCAGATTTCATTGTAGCCATTATGGTGCTGTGGAGTTCGTGTTTGACAAACTCCCAGACCATATACTCTTTATGGGTATCCTGCACTTACAATGTCTAAGGTTTTGCTTAGACACTCTGGGGCATAATGCTCATGCACATATGCACTCATCTGTGGTATAGTGTACCCTGCCTAAGGGGGGCTGTAAGGCCTGCTAGAGGGATGACTTACCTATGCCACAGGCAGTGTGAGGTGGGCATGGCTCTCTGAGGGGAGTGCCATGTCGACATAGTCATCTTCTCCCCACCAGCACACACAAGCTGTGAGGCAGTGTGCATGTGCTGAGTAAAGGGTCCCCAGGGTGGCATAAAACATGCTGCAGCCCTTAGAAACCTTCTGTGGCACTAGGGCCCTAGGTACCACTGGTACCTTTTACAAGGGACTTATCTGTGTGCCAGAGGTGTGCCAATTGTGGAAACAATGGTACATTTTAAGTGAAAGAACACTGGTGCTGGGGCCTGGTTAGCAGTGTCCCAGCACACTTTCAATCATAACTGGCATCAACAAAAGGCAAAAAGTCAGGGGGTAACCATGCCAAGGATGCATTTTCTTACAGAAGGAAGCCATTAACAGATTGGCTAGGAAATGTTATGAGGAACCCAGTGTTTCATTAGAAAGATTTAACTTTTTTAAAAGGAAACAAATAGACTGTGAACTTATTGAAGAGTTTGTATCTGCACTTAGGCAATTAGCCTTTTCTTGTAATCTTGGAGAAACATTAGATATGTATATTAGATATCAGTTAATTTATGGTTGTAGTGGAAAAAATACAAGAGTGATTATTGGCTTGCAGAAACCCAACATTGGGAGAAGTTGTAGACATAGCTAAAGGTATTGAGTAATCTTTAATTTCAGGTAAACTCATTTTCCAGGAACAAATTTCATTAAAAAATTAAGACATAGCAACTGTAGGTTTGGAGCAGGTAAAAGAAAGAAAACAAAGTACTCCACAAAGAAAAATGCAATTATTTTGTTTTCGTTGTGGTTCGAAGACACATTTGGGAAACAATGATAATTGTCCTGCTTTTGGTAAGCGATGTAACAAGTGTAGGAAAATAGGACATTTTCAAGGTATATGTAAAGGAGGAAAGAAACAATTAAGAATTAATAATGTTGATGTTGAAGTGAATGATGATACTCAGAATGATTTAGATAATGATTTTTCCAAAATATTACTAAATGTAACTGTAAACGAAGGTAAAGTTAAAGGCCCGTTATGTGATGTACTTGTGGGAAATGTCCCTATGATGGCAGATTCTGGAGCTCCCCTTACCATTATATCTGATGTTTTATTTTTTGATGTGTAGGGGCATAATAAGAAATTACAACCTCCAGATGTTAATCCAAAAGCTTTTAGAGAACAAGAAATGCATATGCTTGGTTACTTTGTTGGTGACTTGATATGTTTAGGTAAAAAAACAACCACAAAGATGTATGTAGCATTGAAAGGCCGTAATCTTGTCGGATGGCAGGATTTGCCCAAACTTGGATTAATGTTAGTACCTGGAGTACACCATGTACACCAGTGAAAATAGCACCCAAGCATATTTCCTATATTGAAAATGTTTCTGAAAGTGAGGCTAGTTCAATTATTATAGACATTTCCAGAAGTATTTTCAAGTAAAGTTAGTTTGATTAAGAAATTTGAACATCATATCAGACTGAAACAGGATGCAGTTCCAGTGGTTCATAAGGTGAGACCAGTTCCTTTAAGTGCCCAAGATGGTTTAAGGAAAATGTTGAAGAATTTGTGTGATAAAGGTATTATTGTTGAAACTGATTCTTCTGAGTGGGCTAGCCAGATTGATCTTGTTAAAAAAAAAAAAAACAGGAGAGTTTCGTTTATGTGCAGTTTTACATTCATTAAACAAGAATATTAAAATTGATTGTCATCCCCTTCCAAAAATTCAGGAATTATTAGCGAATTTGGGGCAAGCTAAATATTTCAGTATTCTAGATTTGAAGTCTTCTTATCATCAGATTACCTTGGATTCAGAGTCACAAGAATTAACAACATTTATTACACCTTTTGGAGCTTATACATTTTTGAGAATGCCTTTTGGGCTAGCTTCAGCTGCCAGTGGTTTTCAGAAACTCATGGACATTGTACTTAAGGATATTAAAGGTGTCCAAGCATTTCAAGATGATGATCTAATATTTGCAGGCAGCAAACAAGAACACATTAGTATATTACATTAAGTTTTATCGGTTTTCAAAGCACATGGGACTACCTTAAAATCTGATAAGTGTAAAATTGTAACAAATGAAATTGATTATTTAGGGCATAAAATAACAGAAGGTATCAAACCTATTGGCAGTCTTATTAAGGCAATCAAAGAGGCACCCGTTCCTAAAGATAAGGATTCCTTTAGGTCCTTTTTAGGACTTAGTGAATATTATTCACGATTTGTAAAATGTTATGCTTTTGCAGTTCAACCTCTTAGAGCCGTACTTAAAAAGGTGTAAAATTAATCTGGAACTCAGAAGAGTTAGAAGCATTCAACAAGATTAAAGACATGTTAATCTCAGCACCTGCATTGAGACCTTTTAGTGCTGGAGAAAAATGTTTACTTACGGTTGATGCAAGCCAACTAGGTCTTGGTGCAGTATTATCTCAATAGAAAGGTAGTTACTGTGGCTTTTGCTTCTAGATGTTTAAAAGGATCAGAGTGCAATTACAGTACCATTGAAAGAGAAACTGTTGCTTGTGTGTGGGCTATAGTGAAATTTAAAACGTTTTTGTGGGATGATAGATTCACTTTATACACTGATCACAAACCACTAGTATATCTTCTCATTGGTACTTGGACAGGTAAAGCTTATACGCGTCTTGTGAGGTCATCATGTTTACAAGAATTTATTTAGTTTTGATGTTAAGTACATTTCTGGGGGTAGAAATGTATGTGCTGACTGTTTGTCAAGAATACTACCACTAGATAATGATGAAAAATAATACGTTGAGGAGGTTAAAAGTGTCATAGCCATGGTAGAAGATTTAGTAGAAAGTAATAGTAGTGTGTCATACCAAGATTGGGTGGAATCTCTTAAAGAAGATAAAATATTACAAGAGGTGGTACAATTCCTAAACATTGGATGGCCCACGGACAAAAACTTAAGCAAAGAAGTCAGAAAATGTTCTCAAGTAGCACTTGAGTTGTACATTATGAAAGGAACACATGCGTAATGACAAATGCATTCCTCCATTTAAAATCAGAAGCATATTAATTGAGTTAGCTCATAAAGGTCATTTAGGGGTTAATAGTACTGCTAAAAACTTGAAACAATTTTACTGGTGGCCAGGTTTAGATGCTCAAGTAGCTGAATGTATAAATACTTGTACTACATGCCTGCTTTCAGATAAGCATTGGAGAACTTCGAAAACACCTCTAAATGTTGTACCAATGCCAGAAGCTGTCTGGGACAAAGTGGCACTTGATTTTGCCAGTTTGAGTGTTTAAACTTGGATATGAGATACACGATTGTACTAGTAGATTACTTTACAAAATTGGTGTATATGGATTTTGTACCAACACCAAACACTGTAATTAGATTTTTAAAGAAGATATTTGAGTTTGAGGGTCCACCTAAATTCTTGGTCACGGATAATGGCACACATTTTACATCCGAAAGTATGAAACGTTTTGTAAAATCTCTAGACATTAAGCATCTTCAAGTGGCTTTCTATTCACCATCCTCAAATGGTTTAGTAGAAAGAGTTAATAGAGTTCTAAAAGAAGGGGTTCAAACAGCAGTGACCAACAATTTAGATGTAGAAAATTTTGTCTGGCAAAAATTATGGAACTATCTTACAACTCCACATACCACCACAGGAGTTTCACCATTTGAACTAATCAGGTGCAGAACCCCTAAGTTGCTGGTGAATCCTGATTGGGTGCAGGTGTTGAGGATGCAAAAAACTAAATCTAAAAGAAAGAATGAGTGAAATCTTGGGTAGAGTTGACAAATCTCAAAGTAAAACAAAAGTCTATTTTGATCAAAAAAATTAATGTGACGGATGTAATCTATAATACAGGTGATTGGGTTTTAATTAAAAAAACATATAGAGTTAAAAAAGGGGATTCAACATTTATGGGTCCTGCACATATTGTGAGGGTATCTAAAAGTTCATTGTTACTTTAAAAAAAAAGACTGGTGGAGTAAAAGGGATTTAATAAAATTGATGGATTTACAAGCAAAAACAAATCTTGAAGTAAAAAAGAAGGGTGATAATTATATGTGGGCTACTGATTATGCATTTCACTATGAAGTAAGGCATAGTTGTATTGCTAGTCAAACTTCTTCAGTTGTTTAATTTCTTCCAGGGCCATCTGTAAATGAGGAAGCTACAAATAAAGACTCTACTGTTTTTGACACAGACTCACATTTGAGTTTAGATGATTGTACAGGACATGTTAGTCCTAGGTTTGTCAGACCTAGTCGAAATGTGTCAGTACATTCACAATTTAAGGACTTTTATTTGTATTGATCATTTAGTTATATAAGAACCTATATATAAGAATGTTAATTGTTGTTGTCCATAAAGGTGAAGGATTGTTATATGTTGATAGAATGTATTCATGAGCGCGTGTTGCCACGAGCTCATGGGTACAATCGAATCTTTCCATGTGTGAGAGTCCGAGCAACGGTTAATGGTGACAGTTGCTCTTAGAGTCTCACTTGAGGAGGTGTGTCTGGTGGGCTCTTTTATTTGGAATTGAATAAATACCTCTTTCAACATACTGACAGTAGTGGAGTCTTACATTACACCCGGCCCAGGAGTCGGAACATCGAGGCACAGGAGACCCCTCTCAACTCGTTTGTCTGGTGTATCCAGTCATGAACTCCCCACTGGGAAGGTAAGTCCCCATAATATGGTGACAGGAGCAACTCAAAACATTAAGAATGGAAAGGTCCAGACTCTGCATCCACAAGATCAAGCACTGTTCGGGAATGGAACATGCCAGCCCGGTGCCCCCACCCCACCGCCACTGTTGTGGCTGAATACAGTGGCGTTCTGCAGGCCTCGCCCAAGCCTGGCTCCCATGCTGTGCAGTACACTCTGCTGCGTCACAGTCTCACACGTACGAGGTGCAGCCAGGCACCACCTCACTGGTGACACTCCCTCTAACAGCCAACATGCAGTCCCTTTAGCAACCAAGTGACTCTGCAGCTCGGGACCCTTTAGGGCCCAAGAGTCCTCAGCGCGCAGGGCTAGGCTGCCCCCTCGCAGCTCCTCCTTAGCAAGCTGGGTAATCCTGACGATCTGGTCACCAGTAGTCCCAGGGGTCAAAACAATATCAGGACAGACCCTACCAGGGCTGAGCACACCCTGGCGCCGGCAAACATGCACCATACTGCACCAGTGATCCGGCAAACAGCTCTAGGCCGCAGCATGCTGCTCCTAAGCGTCCACAGCCGCAGGTCCAAGCAGCACTACAGACTGGGGTCCAGGCAACGCACTAGAGCAGCAGTGGAGGGCGGTGGCCACTTCCAAATACTCAGGAGACCTCCGCAGCTCCGGAGTGGTGAGCGCACGTTCTTCATGCCGGCACAGGCCTGCGGCTAGGTAGAGCAGTTCACAGGCCTTCAGTGCCAGCTGCACCTCGCCACCACGACTTCACTATCATGGCGGCTGTGCTGCACAGGATCGGTCCAGGGGACTCGATACACTGCAAAAGTTGTCCAGGCCTCCGGTGACAAACTTTATTCGGTAGATGGGCAGAAGAAATGAAGGCCTAAAGATGGGCCGGGCTCGGAGCAAACTAACTATTTAAGCATCTGATGCGGCCCCCATGTTGGCCACGCCCCCAAAATATTATAAGTTACAGTGGGTAGTATGTATCTGCCATTAATTCACATGATAAAAATGTTCCTTAAGTAGAGCAAGTGACAACCATACACTAGAATAAAAAGCACTGATAAAAGCCACCTCTGATCTTTTGTTTGTACAGATAAAGTGCCATGTCCAAAAGTGCAAGAGTAGTTAATATATTCTCTAAAAGTAGGTGAACAGCCTAATGCCAGGAACCAAAACCACAAATAAGACAGCTGAAATGCAGTGCTAAACTTGATAATGGCAAAATTCTGTTCTGATCACTTGCAAAGCAGATATGTTAGCTAACTTAGATCTATGTACGGAAGGGCAAGAAAGTGCATGAGTATTTATTTGAGTTCTATTTCTGAACTTCAGTAAAGGCACTGTCCTAGAATTTTAATATTCCATTTTTTATGGCCAGTAGCTGTAAGTTAGTGCCCTGCAGACACACTGCTATGGCTGCCTCGGGTGTCCTTATTCCGAGCGGATTAAAACATGGGCTTAAATACTTTCTTTGAAGATGCATTAAGAATGGACATATGCAAATGATATGTGATATTGACTTGGAATGATGGCTACATCTTCTACAACACGTGCACGAGTATAAGAATCACCATAATTTGATTGATTTTAAAGGTAAAAGAAGAAACCTGAAGCAATATTTTGACAGAAAATATTTTTCATGTGCAAATAAAGATAAGGTTGCAGAAATTGTACCTGATAGGAGGGTAGAAGCAACTGTGCTCTGGCCAGTTTTTTAAAAGCTTCAATGTTTTTGTATAGGAATAAACGCTTGCTACATACTTTGTGTAATTTAAAATTACCATAATCAATCTTATTGTCCCAATGCTCTTCTAACTGCACTTGTCTTCGGAGGGTATTCAAATTTAAAATCCTGCGGTTTGTGTGGATTTTAAAATTGCTCTTGTTGCTCTTTCCAAATGCAAACTTTTAAGGACTCGACAGGAGCTCTCCTTAGAAGAATGTAATGCTTTATAAATTGAGCATCAGCGGACATAGTTAGGTTCACCATTCTAAATTGCAGCCAAAGTTGGCTCACCAGAGTGCCTCTAGGTAGGTCAAAGACCTTGCGAAATGCCACAGACTGAATTTTGGCCAGTTCAGCACGTGTCTTGCTGCCCCAAGTAGGAGACCCATAAATAATGGCTGATGCCACCTTAGGTCCGAAAATCTATAGCACTCTAGCATCATAGGTGCTATTTAGCAAATACATTATTTCCTTAATTGGTGCTGCAAGTGTTAAACACAACTTTCCATGGCTTTAAATAGATTTTTTTATTAAACGTTAGTTTAGAGTCGATCCAGATTCCGAGATATTGATAGGCTTGAGTTATCAGTATCCTTTGATTTCCTAGCCGCAAGATAAAAACACAAATTTAGCTGGCCAAATTTCATTATTATGGTCTTTGGCATATTTAACTTGAGATCATTTATTTTATTATAGCCTTTTGGAGACCGATTTCTGATGTATATAATTACCTGTGGATTCCTTACCTTATTCTCCCAATGCGCCAGCATTCAACAGAAACTTTCTTCCTAGCTCTTCACGTCGTCGAGGACGTCACAATTGCATGGCTCCTCACGTGACTCCATCTTACTTCATCGTGGCAATAGGAGGTCCTCTCCAGCGTGCTGACGTCAGATCCCTTTTTTCCGTGCCTTCGACGGTAACGTTTTTTTCCTAACTCTCGAACAGCTACTGTTTTGAGGGTGTCTTATTGTAAATTGTTACAATGTCTCCACCTAAGAAATCAGGTTTTAAGCCTTGTCGTGAGTGCGGGGGTCGTATGTCAGTCACGGACCCTCATGAAGTCTGTTTGTGGTGTCTGAGTTCGGACCACAACGTGGAAGGGTGCATGTCTTGCCAAAGGATGAATCCAAAGGCTTTAAAAGAAATAGAGGCTAAACTTTTCTTAGCAAAAGCGAAGAGAGGACACAAGTCATCGGAGGTCCAAGACAAGAGACTCTTCATCTCATAAGTCGTTCAGATCACACAAGAAGTGGCAGCGGCACGATTCTCGATGCTGTTCTTCTAGAGATCGGTCTCGATCTCGGTCTCCTTCGAGATGACGTCGTACGGCGTGGGAGGTCAGTCCCACTGTTACTCCCCAACCTCAGAGTCCTCAGGCTTCTCCGGCACCTTCACTGACCGAGGTGGTCGAGTCCCCGGCGAGTCTTCCGACTCACTTTTCACCTGTGTTGGTTCAGGAGCCGGTGGCACAGGTTTCAGATCCGACCCCAGCGCCGCAAGATGAACAGAGGCTTCCCGACTCCGGGAGCGGATCCAACGGCTTTTCTAAATGCTATGTTCAGCATTATTAGTAAAGCTATGGCCCCTGCTGGTGCACTGGCTGGTCCCACGGGTCCATTAGCGTTCTCCTTGAGCTCGCCGGCTCCATACAAGTCAGCTCCGTTTGTGCCTTTCTATCAGGCTGATGGTGCTGGTTCGGCGCCGATGACGTTGCCTCAAATATTGCCAATGGAGTTAATACCGGCGCTGGATGGGTCCCAGTCATGACGGAGTGTATCTCTATCATCTCCTATGCCACGTCCATGTGTCTTGAAGCCGGCGTCGTCGACTTCGGCTAGCTCTCTGTGGACGCTGAGATCTGAGGCCAGGCTCATATTGAGGAGGAGAGTGTTGAGGCTCTTGGAAGAGCAAGAATACCAGCGACAGAGATTTCTGAGCCTTTGGGAGAGTTTCAGGGTCTGGACTCAGCTAGTGGACTGCATACCTCCCCTGAGTGGGATCTTTAATCCCCAGGTGAATTTACAGAGGAGGCAGCTTCCTATCACCCTGTCATAAGGAAGGCTGTAGAAATTTTGGAGCTTCCATTGCCATCTTCGGAAGTGAAGACAAACATTTTGACAGAGGTATTGCATCCTTCCTCCACTTCAGCGGATCCCCTGCTCCCATTCAATGATGCATTTACTGAGCCTATTTTGGATATCTTGAGAAAGCCGGTTATGTCTTCAGCGGTGTCCAGGGCTGTAGCAAGGAGGTACAGGGTTGCTCCTGGGGATCCTGGATTTCCCAACATCCAACATCTGAGAGCTTGGTGGTCCAAGCTTCTTGTTCTGCTTGTTCTGCACCTGGTTCTATTCCTGCTACTCCATCGGACAGGGATTCCAAGAGGATGGAGCAGGTAGCCAATAAGACTTTCTACTCTTGTAATATGGCACTAAAATCAGTCAGTGCTACCCGTGTGCTGGGTAGATATGTTTGTGCCCTGATGGACACAGACAAAGCTGTGGTGCCTAACTCGCCTCAGGATATGCAAGGGCAGTTTGATGAGCTCCTTTTCGACACCCAAGTGGCGGCCAAGCAAATCATCCAGTCTGGTCTGGATACAGTGGACTCTGTGGCCAGGGCAATGGGTACTTCGGTGGCCACCAGGAGGCATAAGTGGCTAGGGTCTTATGGGTTTTCAACAGACATCCAAGCAACTTTATTGGACTGACCATTTGACGGTAAGAAGTTTTTTGGGTTCAAGGCAGACTCTGCTTTAGAACGTTTCAAAGGCAGCAGGGCCACTGCGAGATCTTTGGGGCATCTACTCCCTTCAGATCATTTCGGAGATTTAGGGGGTTTGGCTGTGGATCTGCTTACGGCCTGCCAATCCTCTCTCTAGATCTTTTAGAGGGAGGGGGAGTGTTAGGACATGAGGAGCCACCCAGTAACACCCTGCCTCATCCTCTTTCTCTGGGGGAGCACAACAAGTAAAGCAGCCCTAGTTTTCCATCCATTTTAAGTCATGCTTCTCCCGTAGGGGGCAGGATATTTAATTTTCTCCATGAGTGGGAGTTAATCACATCGGACCCTTGGGTACTAGGTATTGTGGGAAAAGCTTATGCCCTTCCTTTTTGGAGTTTCCCCCTCCCATCCCTCCTCATCATTCGTTTTGTTCAGAAGATCATCTCCTGTTGCTGCAGCAGGAGGTTCAACTCCTTTTATCAAAAGGTGCAGTGGAGTTGCTTCAAGAGCAGGAAAGGGGTCAGGGATGCTATTCAAGATATTTCCTGATTCCCAAGAAGGATGGTCGATTGAGACCTTTCTTGGACCTGAGGATTTTGAATTGGTTCCTCAAACAGGAGAAATTCAAAATGCTGACTCTAGCGCAGGTGCTTCTGGCGTTGAATAAGGTAGATTGGATGGTATCTGTCAACCTGCAGGATGCTTATTTTCATATCTCCATTCTGAAATCACACAGGAAGTATCTCTGGTTTGTGGTAGGGTCCCAACACTACCAGTTTTTAGTCCTTCCTTTTGGTCCTACTTCCGCACCTCAAGTCTTCATCAAGGTGATGGCGGTGGTTGCAGCAGACCTCAGAATGAAGGGAGTATCTGTATTCCCTTACTTGGACGATTGGCTGATAAAAGCCAAGTCCCCAGAGCTGATTCTGCATCACCTGCATATGACAACACAGTTGTTGTTCAACCTGGGCTTTGGGTAAACATGCCCAAGTCTCACCTGGAGCCCTCTCAGTGCCTTGTGTTCATAGGGGCAGTACTGGATACAACTTTGAATCAGGCCTATCCTCCGCCTCAGTGGATTTAGAACATTCTGGCGTTGATTCCAATGTATCAAAATGGAGAGGTTGTTCCAGTCCTCAAGGTCCTACATCTGCTCGGTCTGTTTGCTTCTTGCATTCTGTTGGTCACTTCTGTACGTTGGCACATGAGGGCTCTCCAGTGGTGCATCCGCAAGCAGTGTTTTCAACACAAAGGGGATCTCGAAGAGTCTATAACGATCTCCAGAGATGCTGCAACGGATCTATGATGGTGGGCTGTGGACGGCAACCTTTCCCAAGGAAGGTCGTTTTGTCTACCACCTGCAGTGGCCACTATCATAACAGATGCTTCCACTCTAGGGTGGGGAGCTCATCTGGGGGATCTGGATGTCAAAGGTTATTGGTCTCCAGTGGAGCAGGTATTTCACATCAATCTGTTAGAATTGTGGGCGATACGTCTGCCTCTCAAAGCCTTCCTCCCATCCCTTCGTGGCCAGTCAGTTCAGGTCTTGACGGACAACACTACTGCGATGTGGTACAACAACAAGCAGGGAGGAGTAGGGGCGTATCTTCTCTGCAGTGAGGCCCTGCGGCTCTGGTCCTGGGCTCTGGACCATCAGATTTGCACAGTAGCAAACCATCTGGCCGGGGTTCTCAGCGTACGTGCGGACAGTCTCAGTCGGCATTTTCCGGCCGATCACGAGTGGCGTATCCATCCAGACCTCGTTCTTCACATCTTCCAGATGTGGGGTTTTCCACAGATAGACCTGCTTGCCACTCGGGAGAACATGCACTGTTCCGCAGTCTCCAGTATCCCAGTGCAAGGAGCATTGGGGGACACGTTTCAGATGTCTTGGTGCGGTCAGTTACTTTACGTGTTTCCCCCATGCCCTTGATTCCTCATGTTCTGAGGAAGCTTTGCCAAGACTGGGCCCAAGTCATTTTAATAGCTCTGCATTGGCCGAGAAGTGAGTGGTACATAGACCTTCTCCAACTCTCACTGTGCCCCTCCGCTCAGTCTCCCTCTCAGAGCAGACCTCCTCTCGCAGTCGCAGGGGCAGGTTTTAACCCCCCACCTCCAAAGCCTGCACCTACATGCCTGGAGATTGAACAGGGCAATCTGAGTTCTTTTCCTTTCTCTCCAGAAGTGGTGGATGTTATTTTATCGGCCAGGCGACACATCACCAAAACTGTCTGTGCCAACAGATGGGCGAAATTTGTTACTTGGTGTGGAGAGAGGCAAATTGATCCCTCAAAGGCCCATTTATCTGATGTTTTGCTTTTTGCCCTTTCCTTAGCACAGAAGGGTTGTGCAGTTGCGACTGTGAAGGGTTACTTATCAGCGCTGTCAGCCTTTCTGTGCCTTCCTGATCAACCTTCCTTGTTTAAATCTCCAGTAGTTGTCAGGTTCTTGAGAAGCCTGACTAACAAGTTTCCTCCCACTTGGTTTCTCATGCCTCAGTGGGATTTGAATTTGGTTCTTACCTTTTTAATGGGTTCACCATTTGAGCCTATGCATTCTTGTTCATTGAGGCTGTTAGTCTTGAAAACAGTCTTCCTCATAGCTATCACGTCTGCTAGGCGTGTGAGTGAGCTCCAGGCTCTTAGTGTCAAACCTCCCTTTACATCCTTTCATGCCAACAAGGTGGTGTTGAGAACCAGGGCGCCTTTCCTTCCTAAGGTTGTCATTCCTTTCCATATGGGGCAGTCTATTACTCTTTCATCCTTCTACCCTTCTCCCCACCCTTCAAAGAAGGAAGGAAGAAAGACTTAATCGCCTAGACCCAAGAAGAGCTCTGAGTTTTTATATTGAAAGAACAAAATACTTTTGTGTTGATGACCAACTGTTCGTTGGATATGTGGGCAAGATGAGGGGCAAAGCTGTCCACAAGAGAACCATATCCAGGTGGGTCATTCTTTGCATAAAGATATGTTATTCACTGGCAAAGAAGGTTCCTCCTGAGGGTATTAGAGCTGATTCCACCAAGTCTATCACTTCCTCCTTGGCTAGAGGTGTACCAGTGGTGGATATTTGTAAGGCAGCAACTTGGGCTTCCCTCCACACTTTCGCGAAAAAATATTGCTTGGATTCAGAAGTTAGGAGGGACGGCCATTTTGCACGTTCTGTGTTGCAGGATTTCTTGGTGTGACAGGTCAGGCACCCACCTCCGAGTGCGGTATTGCTTTGGGACTCTATTCTTAAGGTGAGGAATCCACAGGTAGTTGTTTCCATCAGAAGAACAAGTTACTTACCTTCGGTAATGCTTTTTCTGGTGGATACAGTAGCTACCTGTGGATTCCTCTCAGTCCCACCGGCCTCCCTGTTGCCTGTCTGGTCATACCAAGACTTCTTTGGCTAGGTATGTATATTCGTTTTTGGATGTTTTTATATAAATAAATATTGTGTTTATATTGTATTGACATTGGTATATATATGTTGTTTTTGTGATGTCGGTTTTCACCTGTTCGCCTCAAAGGCATGTGAAACTGACATCAGCACGCCGGCGAGGACTTGTTATTGCCACGATGACGTCAAACGGAGTTGTGTACAGAGCCGTGCAATTCTGATGTCCTCGTCGACGTGAAGAGCTGGGAAGAAAGTTTCTGTAGAATGCTGGCGCATTGGGAGAATTCATAAGGTGAGGAATCCACAGGTAGCTACTGTATCCACAAGAAAAAGTGTTACCGAAGGTAGTAACTTGTTCTTCAGGTACATCTACAAGTACTGTGTTGTTTGCATGCTAAAGCAGTGGTAGATGTTGCTCTCCCAATTTGGGCGGAAAGGTTTTTTAATTTGACATCACTGGGAGAAGATCAGCCCATATACAAGTTAAAAATTGGAGGGTCCAGGAACAGACCTGTTTCAGGCCCCATTTGGTAAAAATTTGTTGGACAATATGGACCTGGTTTCCAGTTTTACAAAAGTCGGATGGCAATAAATAAATGGTCAGCAATATGCCACGCCTCCAACTTTCTCCAAAGGCTTCCCCGATTTACCTTGTCAAAGGTCACACTGTGGTCTAAGAAACACACGTATAAGGAGGACTTCTGGGTGATGAGTTTGTTGGCCAAAAGTATAATACAGGCAATGTCATCAAGGGTTTCACAGCCCTTCCTAAACCCTGTCTGACAGGACAGTAACATTTTTAATGAGTTCATCAAAACTTCAAAGTCAGCCAACAATAATTTAGCAAACATACTTGCTTCAGAGTTGAGCAGGGCTATAGTTGTATAGTTTTCAGGCTTATTGATCGGCCCTTTTTTATGTATTGTATGCAGAATTGATCTCCACCTGTCCTCCAGTATTATTTCAGTGCTCAGAATTTATTTGTAGAGTGTCATCAAGGCCTTAGCCCATACATTGCATCTTGCTTGAACACTGCCAGCAAGAGTCTATTCGCTCCTGGTGCCATGTCACTTTTCATGTCTGGCATGATTTTGTGTTTATCGAATTGTTCCCATACCAGGAGTGCCTGACACCTCAATAGGTCCTTATTGGTCCCAAATATGCAGTTGGCCTTCGCTACGGGAATATCCTTCAGGGCATTTCTGAACGTGCGTAGTGCAATGCCCTTGTCCACAAGCACAAAAATAGATTCCTGGACATAGTGAAGTAGAAGTAAGTATTTTTCCCAAGACTCTACATCAATAGAGTTTATTTCAGATGAAAAGATGTCTAATTGATGGGTGAGCCTCCAAAATGAAGTATTTTCCCTCGTACCGGCCCATTTACAAATGATTTACCATCTCTGAATTTCGAAGGCTAATTTTGCTTTCTAGCATTTAACTCTGTATATATTCAGTTCAGTTCTTTAGTGGTTCCTTTACAGCCCGTATGTCTTTGTTATTCCACTTTCGTGGATTTAATATTTTTTTCTTTGATGTTCATAGCTCCTTCATGTACCAAGAGATCTCCTTTCAGCAGTTAGAATGATTAGACTAAGGAAGAAAAGATGTTCGCCTTTGAGTGTTCTCCAGTTGAAAATTAACTAATGAATATTATCCCAAGGCAGTTGTGGTTGTTATGCCCCTGACTGACTCCGACATTTCTACCAATAACTCATTTACCAGGAAAAGTTTCCAATGTTCATATATTTTTGTGCAGGAAAATTTCATTTAAGTCTACACAAGTTAAACTCTTCTCCTGTTGCATTAGCCTTCAGTTGGTCATTAAATTTGACATCCAGATTAATACTAAGTGTCTGTGGATGATGACCGCTTTTGGTTGATGGTGCAATTTGGAAGAAGGCCGTCAGGTCGAGGAGACATGGGTTACCATTTGCATAGCCTAAGATCTTTGTCACACTTCCACCCATGTGTTGGCACTTGCTGGAATTTCAGGCCGCAAACAGCCACCGAGATTAACCAACCCATGATCAAACAGTTTAGACAAAATCTGTTACTGCTGCAGATTGTAGGGGAGGACATCAATGTCTGGGATCTTACAATACTGCTGCAGATCAATTAGCAACGTATCTTGCAAACACTCCAGAGAAGGAGCCACATTTAGTCACCCATTACTATAATTTAATGATCAGGAAGGAGCAGCTGTTGGTTATATATTTTCTCAACAAGATGTTCTGATTAATTTTCATTTTTAGTGAATCCAGAGGAGTATAAACATTAAATAGGAGTTTCCCTTCATGAAGTACAATGCTAGCAATCAAAATGTAGTTGGGTCTGGGCTTGATTACTCAACAGCTGTAGTTTATCTTTGCTGAGATTTAGGGGGTCATTCCGACCCCGGCGGGCGGCGGGCGCCGCCCGCCAGGCGGAAACCTCCAAAAGACCGCACCGCAGTCAAATGACCGCGGGGGTCATTACAACTTTCCTGCTGGGCCGGCGGGCGATCTCCAAAAGATCGCACGCAGGCCCAGCGGGAAAGCCCCTGCAAAGAGGAAGCCGGCTCCGAATGGAGCCGGCGGATTTGCAGGGGTGCGACGGGTGCAGTGGCACCCGTCGCGATTTTAGTGTCTACAAAGCAGACACTGAAAATCTTTGTGGGGCCCTGTTAGGGGGCCCCTGCACTGCCCATGCCAGTGGTATGGGCAGTGCAGGGGCCCCCAGGGGCCCCACGACACCCGTTCCCGCCATCCTGTTCCTGGCGGGTTTTACCGCCAGGAACAGGCTGGCGGGAAGGGGGTCGGAATCCCCATGGCGGCGCTGCAAGCAGCGCCGCCATGGAGGATTCCCTGGGCCAGTGTTCCCCTTTTCTGACCGCGGCTTTACCGCCGCGGTCAGAATGGCCCGGGAAGCACCGCCAGCCTGTTGGCGGTGCTTCCTCTGCCCTCCACCCTGGCGGTTTGAAACCGCCAGGGTCGGTATGAGGGCCTTAGTGCCTTATTATGAACTCGCGGGAAAACCCGCCGACTTCGGTGCTGGCGGTCTACAAAAGACCTCCAGCGCATTGAAGACCCCGCCGGCCACATTACTAACATTCCGCTGGGCCAGTGGGCAAAAACAGTGTTTCCGCCAGCCGGCCTAGCGGAATGCAGGGCCTGTACGTTTACGCCGGCGGCAATGTAGCAGTGCGGCAGGTGAAGCAGCATCCGTCGCGCATATCACTGCCGGTAAATCGGGCAGTGACATGCGCGATGGGGCTGTGCACGGGGCCCCTGCACTGCCCATGCCTGCGCAGTGCAGGGGCCCCGAGTGTGGCCTCGAGGCACCCATTCTGCCAGCTTTTTCCTGATGGGGTAAACCACCAGGGAAAGGCTGGTGGAATCAGGTACATTATCTGGCGCGCTGCCCTGTCTGATATGTAACTCCACCATTGCCAGGCTGCTTGGCGACGGTAGCGGAGTTACGCCAGTGGCGGTTCTGCTATGTATATTATATGGTGGTCTGGGCCGCCATGCCGGCGGTGATAATTACCGCCACCGTCGGCATGGTGGCCCAAACTGCCATGTTCATAATGAGGCCCTTAAGCTACAATACCATGTGGCAATCTGCAGTGCTCTGATAGGATAACTGCTGGCTTTATGTATGAAGTGAAACCTGTTAATCCTGCATCATCTCCAACCCACTTTTCCTGCAGACAGATGGAGTAAGATTTAGAAACCTTCCATGTACTTGGAATTGTAGCAAATTTTGGGGCTCCCATTGTCACTTTGAGTTTCTGCCTCCAGCATCTTGTTGATCTTTGGTGGGGGTCAATCATAGTTGAGATTCCACCTCTTGCTTTGGCCCAAAACTGGTGATATAAATTCCACTGCAGTAGATTACCATCTGTGGATTTGTGTCCTTTCCTGAATTATCTGAGTTATTGCCTTTCACTGACCCCTGGGTTGTCCCCAGTAGGATGTCATCCTGACTATGTTGCTGAAGACTGGTAAGTTAGTTGAGTGTTGGAGACAACCACCATAGCTGATTGGTTAGATGATATGTCATGGACCTGATATTTTGTTGAGTTTGAGGTCACTAAAAAGAGCTTGAGTAGGGTATTGTAAGTTCTGTTCGTGTCAATTTTAAAGCATTTTTGTTTTTTAGCCTTTTTTTCTCGAAGGTCTTGGTCGTTCTTTGCCAATTTTAGTCTGGTTGTTATTCAGTTTTTTAGGGAAGTTCACCTCTATATCAGTGGACTGACCCTTATTAATATTAATTCAAAAGGTTTCTTCTTGTGGTGGTCTGGATCCTGACAGTTGCACAGGGATTTTCATAAGTTTGGTCTCTTTAGTCCACAGAATGCTAGAATCATTTATTGTGCCAGCTAAAAAGCTAGTTTGATTAGTTTTTAATCCAGTGCCAAGACTTAATAGTTTTTACTGCTTTGTTTTGTACCACAAATGTTGATTCTGCAGCTCCTTGACTCCTAATGTCTCAATATTCAACCAAGCTACTTCAGTTTCCCCTTGACTGGAGCACTGCCTAAAATTAGGCAGAGATGACCCTCTGTTGTTGTTTGTGCTTGAACCTTTCCAATAGTTTTTGAGTGTCACCTTTCTGCCTACACCTTTGGCTGAGTTGTGGCAGGATTTTAGTAGTCTTGTTCTCTTGTTCTAGCTCTGGTCTGTCTCATTATTGTTAATATTAATGGTAATGATACTAGTAGGCGACCTATGTAAGTAAAACAGTTTAACCAGTTTGTATTTAAATATTTTGGTAAACACTGTACCAATGTGATCCCAATTGGTCCGCCAGCACTTTCCATCCTATTCTTCTTGACACTCCCCTCCTTCCTTGCAATGTTTTCAAATGTGCTGGATGGTTATGCCAGTTGCACAGGAGGGAGGGTCGACGGAACGTGTGGCATGGAAGGAAAATTGGTATTAGTGGGTGACTGACTGATTACGTTGAAGGCTGGTTGAGGTTGAAGGCATCTTCTGCTTTTCTTTATATTTGCTGGCACTTTAACACTAGCCACCGGTGTTGCATAAGATGGCCAGTCTGTTCTGCATAAGCTTTTGTTAACATTTTTTTGGGAGCGCCCCTCTGCGTTTAGCTCTATGTAGTCTCTTCCTCAGGAGGGGGCTGTGGAAAAGCAGTTGTCACAGAGTGCAACAGGTTTCCAGCAGGTACCTGTAAACCCAGAATAAAGGCTACACTGGAACAAATGCCATTATATTCAGTAATTTTGTGCACAAGGCTCGCTATGAGGGAGCAAAGAAAAGAGGACGAGAGACAAGGTGGAAAGTGATAGAGGATGTGAGAAGGCAGCCCAAATGAAGAAAAACAGAAGGGTGGAAGATGAAAGAGATGGCTAGAAAGAGGTTGAGATGAGGTGAGACAATTAAGGAAAGAAAGAAAGAACATGGAATAGTAGATGGGAGTGTGATATGAAGTACAGCAAATAAAGAGAAGGGACATTGTGAGAGAGTGCACAAACAAGATAGGAAAGATGAAATGCAAAGGAAATTGGGACTGTAGAGACACGGAGAAAAGATAGGAACAAGGAATGGAAAGAAAGAAAAGGTAAATTATAGGAAAAAGGAGAAAAGTGGAAAGGACAGAAATAATAGAAACAGAGAGAGGTGAGAAGGCGTTTTGGAGAAGAGAGCAAAGGAAAGGAGGGATTTGGGAGTAGAGAGAAATAGGGTGTGTATCAATAGAATGAGCTATGGAAGTGAGATAGTGAGTTAAACGTGAGATAAAAAGGAAAGACCCAAAAAGCAAGAAATAGAAAAATAAATAAAGGGGAATAAAATGTAGCAAGGAGATAAAAAGAGAAGGGATTGAAAGAAGGAAGGCAAAGAAAAGAACAAACAAAAGGGTATAGGGAGTCAAAGAGGTGGAAAACAGGGGGAGGATAAGGAGCAAAGAAAAGGCAAAAACTAAAGGAACGAAAGAGATAAAGATAAGCAAGAGAGAGGAAGTTGAAGCGAACACGGATGACAAAATGTACAAGGAGGTGCTAAGAGAAACAAGGAGACAGCAAAAGTAGAGAATTAGTAGAAGGATTAAAGCACAAGATGTATTGGCACCAGTACCCAGAGGTGCAAGGAGCGGACTGCAGCCTTGTAATGTGTGTCTTAGTATAAACCCAGATGTGAGTGGGTCAGTTTTTTTCTGGTGTCATATAGGACCACTGGCACCCTTGTTACACCACTGATTTTGATAGTTTGCACACTTGACATACTGTATTTTAAAATGTTGCATGTCTTTAGTGCATGCAGCCTTGGCTGCTGTACACATGTCACCTTTATTGCCGCACCTAGAGGAAAACATTTAGAGGGAATATTGGCTCCGTGCCACACCAAAGCTGCCAGCCAACCACACGGACACTGTGAGCAAACCCTCCAAGGGTCAGGATGCCAGTCAAGAGGCTCCTGTCTCAGGCCCACCTCCCTGCATCCTAAGGCCCCTTCACTCCATCCCTGGCACCTGTCGGGAGCACTCCTTAACTCACTTGATATCTTTACACCAGGAGAGAGCAGTGCCATGAGGTGTCCCAGGAAAGGCAGGATAAGATGAAGGGGTAACGCAGATACTGGCGCCTGGGAGGGTCCCAAGGCACAGGCAACAGGTGACAGAGAAGACGAAAGGAGAAGGGGCGGCTGTAGGAGGCTGGCCTGGCTTGTAGTGGGTACCTACACTCTGTACCAGGTCCAGTTATCCCTTATTAGTGTAGAAGAGGTGTTTCTAGCAGCTTAGGCTGATAGAAGGTAGCTATAGCAGAGCAGCTTAGGCTGAACTAGGAGACATGCAAAGCTCCTACTATACCACTGGTGTCATATGCACAATATCATAAGAAAACACAATACACAGATATACTAAAAATAAAGGTACTTTAATTTTATGACAAAATGCCAAAAGTATCTCAGTGAGTACCCTCAGTATGAGGATGCCAAATATACACAAGATTATGTACACAATACCAAAGATATGCAGTAATAGCAAAAGGAAGTAATGCAAGCAGTGTATAGTTACAATAGATTGCAATAGGAGCACATAGGTATAGGGGCAACACAAACCATATACTATAAAAGTGGAATGCGAATAACGTATGGACCCCAAACCTATGTGAGCTCGTAGAGGGTCGCTGGGACTGTAAGAAAACAGTGAGGGTTAGAAAAATAGCCCACCCCAAGACCCTGAAAAGTAGGTGTAAAGTGCACCTATATTCCCCAGAGAGCACAGAAGTCGTGATAGGGGAATTCTGCAAGGAAGACCAACACCAGCAATGCAACCAAAGTGGATTTCCGGACGAGAGTACCTGTGGAACAAGGGGACCAAGTCCAAGAGTCGTGACAAAGTTGAGATTGGGCAGATGCCCAGGAAATGCCAGCTGAGGGTGCAACGACGCTGCCACCGGATGGTAGAAGCTGTGGATTCTACAAGAACGAAGAGGGCTAGAAACTTCCCCTGTGGAGGATGGATGTCCCACGTCGTGAAGAAGCTTGCAGAGGTGTTCCCACACAGAAAGACCGCAAACAAGCCTTGCTAGCTGCAAGGATCGCGGTTAGGGTTTTTGGATACTGCTGTGGCCCAGGAGGGACCAGGATGTCGCCAATTGCGTGAGGATACAGAGGGCTCGCCCAGCAAGACAGGGAGCCCACTCAGAAGCAGGCAGCACCCGCAGGAGTGCTGGAACAGGCACTACGAAGAGGAGTGAACCGGAGCTCACCCAAAGTCACAAAACGAGATCCCACGGCGCCGGAGGACAACTCAGGAGGTTGTGCACTGCAGGTTAGAGTGTCGGGGACCCAGGCTTGGCTGTGCACAAAGGAAATCCTGGAAGAGTGCCGGAGCAGCTGCAAATCACGCAGTACCCAGCAATGCAGTCTAGCGTGGGGAGGCAAGGACTTACCTCCACCAAACTTGGACTGAAGAGCCACTGGACTGTGGGAGTCACTTGGACAGAGTTGCTGAGTTCCAGGTACCACGCTCGTCGTGCTGAGAGGGGACCCAGAGGACCGGTGATGCAGTTCTTTTGGTGCCTGCGGTTGCAGGCGGAGGATTCCGTCGTCCCACTGGAGATTTCTTCAGAGCTTCTAGTGAGAGAGGAGGCAGGCTACCCCCACAGCATGCACCACCAGGAAAACAGTCGAGAAGGCGGCAGGATCAGCGATACAAGGTTGCAGTAGTCGTCTTTGCTACTTTGTTGCGGTTTTGCAGGCGTCCTGAGCAGTCAGCAGTCGATCCTTTGGCAGAAGGTGAAGAGAGAGATGCAGAGGAACTCGGATGAGCACTTGCATTCGTTATCTCCAGAATTCCCCAAAGCAGAGACCCTAAATAGCCAGAAAAGGAGGTTTGGCTACCTAGGAAGGAGGATAGGATAGCAACACAGGTAAGAGCCTATCAGGAGGAGTCTCTAACATCACCTGCTGGCACTGGCCACTCAGAGCAGTCCAGTGTGCCAGCAGCACCTCTGTTTCCAAGATGGCAGAGGTCTGGAGCACACTGGAGGAGCTCTGGGCACCTCCCCTGGGAGGTGCAGGTCAGGGGAGTGGTCACTCCCCTTTCCTTTGTCCAGTTTCGTGCCAGAGCAGGGCTGGGGGATCCCTGAACTGGTGTAGACTGGCTTATGCAGAGATGGGCACCATCTGTGCCCATCAAAGCATTTCCAGAGGCTGGGGGAGGCTACTCCTCCCCAGCCCTGACACCTTTTTCCAAAGGGAGAGGGTGTAACACCCTCTCTCTGAGGAAGTCCTTTGTTCTGCCTTCCTGGGCCAAGCCTGGCTGGACCCCAGGAGGGCAGAAACCTGTCTGAGGGGTTGGCAGCAGCAGCAGCTGCAGTGAAACCCCGGGAAAGGTAGTTTGGCAGTACCCGGGTCTGTGCTAGAGACTCAGGGGATCATGGAATTGTTTCCAATTCTTAGACATTCTCCATGATCTTAGACATGTTACATGGCCATGTTCGGAGTTACCATTGTGACGCTGTACATAGGTAGGGACCTATGTCCAGTGCACGTGTGTAATGGTGTCCCCGCACTCACAAAGTCTGGGGAATTTGCCCTGAATGATGTGGGGGCACCTTGGCTAGTGCCAGGGTGCCCACACACTAAGTAACTTAGCACCCAACCTTTACCAGGTAAAGGTTAGACATATAGGTGACTTATAAGTTACTTAAGTGCAGTGTAAAATGGCTGTGAAATAACGTGGACGTTATTTCACTCAGGCTGCAGTGGCAGGCCTGTGTAAGAATTGTCAGAGCTCCCTATGGGTGGCAAAAGAAATGCTGCAGCCCATAGGGATCTCCTGGAACCCCAATACCCTGGGTACCTCAGTACCATATACTAGGGTATTATAAGGGTGTTCCAATATGCCAATGTGAATTGGTGAAATTGGTCACTAGCCTGTTAGTGACAATTTGGAAAGCAGAGAGAGCATAACCACTGAGGTTCTGGTTAGCAGAGCCTCAGTGAGACAGTTACTCATCACACAGGGAACACATACAGGGCACACTTATGAGCACTGGGGCCCTGGCTGGCAGGGTCCCAGTGACACATACACTAAAACAACATATATACAGTGAAATATGGGGGTAACATGCCAGGCAAGATGGTACTTTCCTACAGCGGCTACCACAGATCCTCAGCACGAGTGCCCTGGCCAGTTCAGCGGTTGACACCAGCGATCCAGTTCTACTCCTTGGAGGTGGTCCGTTAAGTGCATTGTAGCACAGAACAGGACAGGGTGTGGCTGCTGGAACCACACCAGAGCCGCTCTGCAGGCGCCCATCAGATGTACTCCACCTCACGGTTACTTGCGACTCTGACCTGGAGTCAGACTTGGTTTGACAAACCAGCTGCTCTAGAAACACCCTAGCTAGCTAAATCCACCCACAGCTTCCATTTCCATTAAACATATCTCCTATGGTCTTGATCGCCAACGTATTTAAAGAGGCTTTGCCAATGCTTATTAACAATCATTGTATTATGTGTTATCATTATCAAGTTGATGGAGCCATGTGCCAGTATCCTAAGCCTCTTTTCGTAGACATGTTCTGTCGTTTTTTTAATCATTCCTTTTGTTTCATTTCAGATAAAATAATAAACACTTCCACAGTAGAAGTGTAATTGATTCACATAATCACTAGAGAACATCATCTCACACAGCTTTCTCTGCACTTCAACCATGTGCCATTTGCAATTCAGCGACACTGATCTCTCCAAACATGCCATATGTTGCAGCACAAAAGTCCAAATCTTGGAGCCATTCTCTGATTGTAGGGGGCTCTGCACCAATCCAGTGCCTGGTAGTATCTCACTTTGCCCCCAACAAACCAACTGCAATTGCCACTAGGCACTGGGTCACAGAGGAGTCTGCACCCGCCCTTTCAGCGCCCAAAATAGCATGCTTTAGGGTTAGGTTCTAAAGCAAACCCTGTTGTGACGCTTGATGCTTTATATAAATACGACTAACCACAAATGATCCCCAGGAAAGCCCATACCATGTGAAAGAATTCCGCTCTGTCCGTGCAACAACATGGGCAGTAATGGTCCCTTCTCTCCATGTTCCAGAATTTAGTAAGAAAATTGTATGCAACATGCCAGGCTATCTTACTCTTAGTTTGTCTGAGATAGCCTGGCATGTCGCAGCCATCTTAGCCTCCCACAACTCATCATTTAAGAGGGCATACATACTCCAGCCATTTAACCCTTAAATGTGTCAGGGAGTCTGGGTAGTTCACCACTAGAGGCCTATATGTGCTGGCTATACATTTTTGTCCAGTGGTTCTATCACAATCTTGTTTTCTAGTGCATTAAACTGCGTGACCACCTTGAATAAGTGGTTGTGTTTTAAGTGTACGTGGTGGAGCTGCAGGTAGGGATAGAATTGAGATTTGTATACAGAGAATTAATTGTTTAATTGCACAAATATTTTAATGTGGTCTCCTGCCTACAAAACCCCAATTTTCGAAATGCCAATCAAATCCCAAACCCGGAATTCTGCCAAGCCCGAAACGTGAGCAAGTCAGGGGACCTTTACCCTGCCAAAGGGGGGGGCTCCTCAGTGACTGTCTTGAACCACCAAATATGTTTCAAAGCATTGTGTCACCACACAAGGGGCAATCCTAGTCGGTTCAGCCATCCCTCTAGCGAGGAAAGAGACGTTCAACACCGCCTTAAGGTTCCCTGCCTGGATGAGATTTATCTCAAATATGTGCACCGGATTCTGGCGGTCTCCAAAGATCCAATCATTAATAGCTACAAGTTGTGGGACTCAATAGTAAAGACAGATATCTGGCACCCCGACACCATCATATGGACATGTTTTCATTTAGCAAGTGAGGCCTGTAACTGAGCACCTGCTTAAAGAAACCTCCCTAGTTGGAAATGAATGTCTGCGAATAGGCTTGCAGGCAATGTGTATGGTTAATTTTGAAGCATATAAAAGACTCGCTGGAGAGCCACCATCTTGATCATGGGCTCTCTGTCATGATTGATAGGTGCAGCATACCCCAAGCAGCCAATTCCTTCCTGATTTGAGTAAGCTATGGGGCAAGGTTAAGGTTCCAGCATTGCTTTGGGTCTGTGAATTCCCAAAGTGTTCACTAGACTGACCCAGCACCGCCTGGGGAGGAAAGTCAGGCTGGCGCCAAGAGGCAGAACATATTGTGATTTAGACCTGTTAACTCGAAGACCTGATGCGAACCGTAAATGCATAGTATGGCGTTTTTATTTTAACCATAGGTTTCACGTGTCATGTCAAATTATCATATGTGAACTTGTAGGCATTTTGGATGGGTTTGTAATGTTTACTTTCCGTTTTTAAAATAAAAAATCGTTTACGCTTTTTTTTTTGTTTAATAGTCCATTAACTTCTCCTCTTAGAAGCCAACGTCAGATTCCAGCAAAGAGAGTTGGCATGTGGAAACTGTCTGGAGTAAAGAGAAAGGGGAAAGTCAGCAAAGTCTTGTTTTGGCAAACGATGATGGCTGGAGCAGCAACTGGGACGATGAAGTTATAGCCAAGCCTGTTCAAAAGGCGAATACTCACCAGATCTCGACTTCCTTAGAAGGAGCCAGACTCACCTGTGAATATGACTGGGATGGTGACGGGAGAAAAGACAAACAAGAAGACTTCTTTATTGCCGTGTCTCAAAGATCCTCATCAGCTATTCAGGTGCGTGGCAACAATCTTAATATTGCTTGCAACTCCAGAGAAGAAAACGCACACACTATTAATAAGCACAGTTTCCTTAAAATGTTCATATTAATTAACTGTTTTTATTCCTTGTAAAACTGAGCCTATGAGAAAGAATGCAGTTTTGGACAGCTAAGTACCGACTGTTAAGGTCCCCCGCAAGTCATTTAAATTGTATTCTGTGTTTATACATGTCATACTAATTAGCTCTTACGATAGGTAAAGTCAAGTGTGTGGTTTTAATTGCTGCTTTACCATAAAGGTTTCCTATTCGTATTGCTTCACCGTGGGCATCATTTGCATAGGACAAAAGTCCTACAAACAAAAGATCGAACAACTTCTACGGGAGATAGCACATATTTTAAAATGCATTGGGCACTATGAAAAACCCTCAAGGACTCAATAGGAACTTTATCACCTCTAAAGAGAGGTTGGAATAAAACATACAAGTGGCATAACAAAAACAAATTTAATCAAGCCAGTACCAAATCCCAAATGCCCATTTCTTCTATGGATCATATATTTTTGTTAATTACCAGTAGTTACATATGACACAGTCTACATCCATTGGTCGGAAGTGTTTATTAAAGATTTAAAAAAAAAAAAGAAAAAAAATTAAACTTAGTCTCAATAACATAAACCCATTCCAGCCCGCACCCCCCCCCCCACTTACTCACCATTTCAGAGCCAACCTCATCTGTCTTACAAGTTTAAACATATGCCCTTTGTTAATTAGACACCCAGACCCACCCCCAGGCCCACTTCTAGTCAATATCATCTGCGATTAGATGGGTGTGATCTTCAGGTACTTAGGGCACTGGAGCTTCCTAAACTTAACTACTGTTGCTCCAAAAAATGGCGACAAATCCGATTCAAGGGCATGCACTTCTCATTTTAAGGACATGGTGAGTTTCTCCATGGCAAAGAGATACCTTATATGAAACTGCTACTCTCTGAGACCTCAAACCCTCATTATCCCCCAAAATGATGCAATGGCTTGATTTATTGTCACAGTGCAAGAGATATGTGTATGCCTTTTAATGAGTAAAGTGGGAGTGACTGTTCTTTAAGTAAACCTAGTACAGTATAAGTTGGAAATCTCTGGAAGGAAGTCTGGAACATTTCATCGGTAGCATATAGCACTTCACACCAGAGGTTTTGAGATGTGGACAATCCCATATAAGATGCATCAAGCTGCCTTCACCAAACTTTACCAAATCTTCTCTAATTGGGGTGTATCACAAGCATGTAACTTGTCAGAGTCTAATACCAATATAATACCAGTTTAGTCATGCTTTATGTCCTTGGATAGGTTTTAGCTGAATTATTTGCTCCCATTCTTTCTCAGTGACATTCTCCCCATTTCCATCTCCCACCCTTTTTCCCCAGGTGACTTTTCTACCTTAGTTTGGTAACTTAGAAGCTTGTAAATCCCAGATTTCTTTTATCGCCAACTTTCGTAATTTCCTATCTCTCAAATTTAGTCAAGGGCCTAGTTACATGGGATTTACTCATACCCATCACCTAGTGTCATATCTTTCCAGCTTGTTTTAAATTGTGGACAAGTGTATAATGTATCATCATCATCAGCCTTAATGTATCTTTGCAGTGTCTCATGCCCATATTCCTACAAGCTATGCAAATCCACTTCTGCCGAGCAATCCCATAAGCAGGACAAATGAACACAAAGTGTACTATAGTTTCAGAGGTAGAATTACAGCTGGGGCATAGATCTGTTGTGAAAGCAAGTCACCAAGTACTTGTAAAAGACTTCAAAGGTAAGCACCCATACCTGAAGTGGACTTACAAGCTTTTGCTTAGTTAGTCAGGAATTAAATCTAGGAAAGGTTCGAAGTAAGGGTGTCACTTGAAGTAAAAAAAATTGGGATGTCAATCGACCATGTGACGTGCATAGCAAGTGATTGTTTCTGACATAATACAATTTTTAAATTGTGAGGTTGACTCCAGAAGTCCCTGAGTCCCAGATTATGGAACCATCTTGAAATATGTTTAAGCCAGGGAATTGAAAGTGCATTTGGTCTATCTAGGATGTCTTGTAAGGACTCCTTATACACGGCTAATTCTGGGGTGGTCCAAATACGTACCCAAAAAAGTAAGGGTTTTAGGGCTATTATGTCAGAAATACGGGAGAGCCCAAGATCCAAAAACACTGGAGTCAATGGGGTATTATGAGGACATGCCAAAAGAGATCTTATAAAGTTGTTTTCCCCCGCAGATAATTTGCTGATGTTTGAGAATCCCCAAACGTCTGCGCCATAGGTCGCTGCACCCTGAGCCTTCACTAAAAAATTTTTTATAGCTGGAGAGACAGCTTTCACAGTAGTAGATCTGTAAAAATGTAAGATAGCCCCGAATCTGTGTAAAATAATTGCAGTGCTCCTATCGACCTGGGCTTTCCATTTCATATTGTTGCTAATTCTTACCCCCAAATAATCAATAGAGCATACCTTACTTAGGGGAGCCTCATTAAATGAAATGGTGCATCTTTTGATGGGGCCACAGCCAAAAGTCACAAATTTAGTCTTACTAGGATTAAGTTCCCATCCATAATCTGCACAGAAAGCACTGAATCTATCCAATAGGACCTGCAGGCCCATCGGTGTTTTGGAAATTAAGAGTGAATCGTCAGCAAATAACAAGATCGGAATTTTTTGATTATTTAAGGAAGGAGCATCATTTTGACAATCCATTACAATTTTAACCACCTTGTTAATAAATAAGGAAAAAAGAATGGGAGCAAGAACACATCCCTGGCGTACCCCCGCCTAATATCAATTCGATCAGTAATTCCCCCCTGACTGCCCCATCTCAATCGTGCATATGTATTCTCGTGCAGCCTTTGAATTAAATACACTAAATTCCCCGGGACACCAACTTTTTTCAAAACTTCCCATAGCTTACCTCTGGGGACAAGGTCAAAGGCGGATCTTAAATCCACAAAGGCAACGTGCAATTTTTGTTTTGCTAAAGTGACTTATTTCCAGAATAACAGAGAGAGCCTAAAGACCTGGTCCATGGTGCTAATTTTTGGGCGAAACCTGGCCTGAAGAGGGGATAGAACCGGATTGTCCTGAACCCATTCCATGAGCCTATCTAGTACTTGCTTAGCAAAGACCTTTTGCAAATTGTCAATAAGACGAATTGGTCTATAATTAACAGGTAAGCTTGCATCACATTTTCTGTATATAGGGATTATTTCCGCCCCATACTACGTGTCCGGGATCGGGCCACCTGCTGCTATGGTGTTCGATAGTGTATTTATATACCACGCCGAGATGACGGGTTCAGATTTAAACAGGTCCCCCGGTATCCTATCAGGACCGGGAGCTTTAGCTGGTCTCAAGGAGGTAATGGCTGCTATAGTTTCAGTCATCGAAAAGACAATGTCCTCCGTAGGGCCCTCAACAAAAAATCTGCATTCGTTGCCCCCAGGGCACACAAAATCCTGTTGTACTGGTATGGCATAAATCTCAGAAAAATGGGCCACCCATCCCTCTGGCTAAATATGCATACTAATTGTGCATTGCCCCCTCTGTATCTACTAGCAACCAACCTCCAAAAGGAGCCATCGTCTTGGTTCTTAACTGCATCCAGCATCCTTTGCCAAGTCTCGTGTTCCCAATGTTTTTTTGCTAATTCCAGGGCCTTGGTATACCTGAGTCTGGCATTTCTGATCTCCCCAGGTAAGTGCATTTTAAGGGCTGATTTTAAATTGGAACTTGCATAAATACAGTCCTTGTTATACCATTCCCTAGATTGAGTATAATCAGGGGTGTGCCAGGAAGAGGTTTTCTTATAGAAAATGCCCTGTAGGATACTAGTCATTTCTGCGTAGATGCTCAGGATTGGAATATTATCAACCTCTTGCTCATCAAAACTAGAAAAGAGTTTTAAAAAAGATGAATAGATTGTCTTCATCGAATATGGATTTGATATCACTTTTGGCCAGCTGACGCAGGTTTGTCTATGATTCAGAAGAGGCATCAGGACGTCAGTGGTCTCTAAATTCCGGGCTCTTCCAAACACGTGACTGGTTAAGGTAAGGCACAGAGGATTGTGATCACTATCGTGACGGGGTTCAACCTTCATATCTAGGGTACTTGTCCAGAGCCTAATATCCACCAAGAAATAATCAATGGTGCTAGAGGAAAATCCACACTTAAAAGTAGGGGCACAATTTGGATCTGATCTGATCTGATATGGTGCGGTCATTACATTCTCTTAATCCAAATCTAAGGCAGAGGGAAGATATCTGCAAAGCAGCGCAGGAGCCAATAGAGGAGGCATCCTGTTTCGGTTGGTGGATACCCCAAAGTTCGTCTTCCTCAGTTGTCGGATTACTAATAAGATTCTTAGATTCAAAGGTACAGTTCATATCGCCCGCAACCACCAGGTAACCTGATGGACGCAGGTGCTCCATGTAGGAAAGTACCATCTTGCCTGGCATTTTACCCCCATTTTTCACTGTATATATGTTGTTTTAATTGTATGTGTCACTGGGACCCTGTCAGCCAGGGCCCCAGTGCTCATAAGTGTGCCTGAATGTGTTACCTGTGTTATGACTAACTGTCTCACTGAGGCTCTGCTAATCAGAACCTCAGTGGTTATGCTCTCTCATTTCTTTCAAATTGTCACTAACAGGCTAGTGACCAATTTTACCAATTTACATTGGCTTACTGGAACACCCTTATAATTCCCTAGTATATGGTACTGAGGTACCCAGGGTATTGGGGTTCCAGGAGATCCCTATGGACTGCAGCATTTCTTTTGCCACCCATAGGGAGCTCTGACAATTCTTACACAGGCCTGCCACTGCAGCCTGAGTGAAATAACGTCCACGTTATTTCACAGCCATTTTACACTGCACTTAAGTAACTTATAAGTCACCTATATGTCTAACCTTTACCTGGTAAAGGTTGGGTGCTAAGTTACTTAGTGTGTGGGCACCCTGGCACTAGCCAAAGTGCCCCCACATTGTTCAGGGCCAGTTCCCCGGACTTTGTGAGTGCGGGGACACCATTACACGCGTGCACTACATATAGGTCACTACCTATATGTAGCTTCACAATGGTAACTCCGAATATGGCCATGTAACATGTCTATGATCATGGAATTGCCCCCTCTATACCATCCTGGCATAGTTGGCACAATCCCATGATCCCAGTTTTCTGTAGCACAGACCCTGGTACTGCCAAACTGCCTTTCCCGGGGTTTCACTGCAGCTGCAGCTGCTGCCAACCCCTCAGACAGGCTTCTGCCCTCCTGGGGTCCAGCCAGGCCTGGCCCAGGATGGCAGAACAAAGGACTTCCTCTGAGAGAGGGTGTTACACCCTCTCCCTTTGGAAAATGGTGTGAAGGCAGGGGAGAAGTAGCCTCCCCCAGCCTCTGGAAATGCTTTCATGGGCACACATGGTGCCCATTTCTGCATAAGCCAGTCTACACCGGTTCAGGGACCCCTTAGCCCTGCTCTGGCGCGAAACTGGACAAAGGAAAGGGGAGTGACCACTCCCCTGACCTGCACCTCCCCTGGGAGGTGTCCAGAGCTCCTCCAGTGTGCTCCAGACCTCTGCCATCTTGGAAACAGAGGTGCTGCTGGCACACTGGACTGCTCTGAGTGGCCAGTGCCAGCAGGTGACGTCAGAGACTCCTTCTGATAGGCTCCTTCAGGTGTTGCTAGCCTATCCTCTCTCCTAGGTAGCCAAACCCTCTTTTCTGGCTATTTAGGGTCTCTGTCTCGTGGGATTCCTTAGATAACGAATGCAAGAGCTCATCCGAGTTCCTCTGCATCTCTCTCTTCACCTTCTGCCAAGGAATCGACTGCTGACCGCGCTGGAAGCCTGCAAAACTGCAACATAGTAGCGAAGACGACTACTGCAACTCTGTAACGCTGATCCGGCCGCCTTCTCGACTGTTTTCCTGGTGGTGCATGCTGTGGGGGTAGTCTGCCTCCTCGTTGCACTAGAAGCTCCGAAAAAATCTCCCGTGGGTCGACGGAATCGTCCCCCTGCAACCGCAGGCACCAAAGAACTGCATCACCGGTCCCCTGGGTCCCCTCTCAGCACGACGAGCGAGGTCCCTTGAATCCAGCAACTCTGTCCAAGTGACTCCCACAGTCCAGTGACTCTTCAGTCCAAGTTTGGTGGAGGTAAGTCCTTGCCTCCCCACGCCAGACTGCATTGCTGGGAACCGCGACTTTTGCAGCTACTCCGGCCTCTGTGCACTTCCGGCGGAAATCCTTTGTGCACAGTCCAGCCTGGGTCCACGGCACTCTAACCTGCAGTGCACGACCTCCTAAGTTGTCCTCCGGCAACGTGGGACTCCTTTGTGCGACTTCGGGTGAGCACTGTTTCACGCATCCTCGTAGTGCCTGTTTCTGGCACTTCTGCAGGTGCTGCCTGCTGCTGAGAGGGCTCCTTGTCTTGCTCGACACCCCCTCTGTCCCCTGACGCAATTGGCGACATCCTGGTCCCTCCTGGGCCACAGCAGCATCCATACCGCACGATTTGCAGCTAGCAAGGCTTGTTGGCGGTCTTTCGGCAGGAAAACACTTCTGCACGACTCTCCATGGCGAGAGGGATCCGTCCTCCAAAGGGGAAGTCTCTAGCCCTTGTCGTTCCTGCAGAAACCTAAGCTTCTACTGTCCAGTAGCAGCTTCTTTGCACCCCCAGCTGGCATTTCCTGGGCATCTGCCCATCTCCGACTTGCTTGTGACTTTTGGACTTGGTCCCCTTGTTCCACATGTACCCACGACTGGAAATCCATCGTTGTTGCATTGTTGGTTTGTGTCTTTCCTGCAGAATTCCCCTATCACGACTTCTTTGTCCTTTGGGGAACTTTAGTGCACTTTGCACTCACTTTTCAGGGTCTTGGGGTGGGCTATTTTTCTAACCCTTACTATTTTCTAATAGTCCCAGCGACCCTCTACAAGGTCACCTAGGTTTGGGGTCCATTCGTGGTTCGCATTCCACTTTTGGAGTATATGGTTTGTGTTGCCCCTATCCCTATGTGTCCCCATTGCATCCTATTGTAACTATACATTGTTTGCACTGTTTTCTAATACTATTACTGCATATTTTGGTGTTGTGTACATATATCTTGTGTATATTTGCTATCCTGATACTGAGGGTATACTCTGAGATACTTTGGCATATTGTCATAAAAATAAAGTACCTTTATTTTTAGTATATCTGTGTATTGTGTTTTCTTATGATATTGTGCATATGACACTAGTGGTACTGTAGGAGCTTCACTCGTCTCCTAGTTCAGCCTAAGCTGCTCTGCTAAGCTACCATTATCTATCAGCCTATGCTGCTAGACACCCTATACACTAATCAGGGATAACTGGGCCTGGTGCAAGGTGCAAGTACCCCTTGGTACTCACTACAAGCCAGTCCAGCCTCCTACACTCCATATGTTCGACTAACTGGGCAAGTACCCTAGACTGTATGCCTCGTGAAACAGATCTTGCATATACATTGACCATGGTCACAACAAAGCCAGGCTTAAATGTGAGTTGAACTCCCAGTAGGTCATGTGAATTGAGATTTATTACTGAGTGATCACATTGTAGTTTGTTATTCAGCAGAGTCATGAGGGCACCATTCGGTCTGCCAAAGCCCCCAGAAGAAGGTTGGGCCGGGGAGAAGTAAGTTATAAACCCGTCTAGATAGATCACCTCTTCAGCCCAAGTTTCCTGGAATAAGCACGTCTTGCTTGTTGATGAAACTAACCCACTCAGGATCTCGCAACTTTTTCCCTATTTCTGCAACATTCCAAGACATGATATTAAGTTCGGGGCGCACAGTTTTTATCCTAGTTCTCAAATGTAAGGCAGTCTCTAGATTACCATGCCATTCTTCTCTACTAACCCCGGTGATAGCATTGGAAATCTCTGCAGGAGGGGCAGTATCCAGTCAGTCCAAATCAGAAAGCGATGGGGAAGTATTCTCTGTCATAGTTGGTGCACGACTCTTGAGTAAAGCTTGGGCCTTGTATAATGTATAATTGTGACAAAGGCATCACAGAGAACGAGCATGATCACTGCTGCACTGTTATCATCCTAGGGCTGGAAAAATCATAAAAATGTTACTAGACATGAAGGCCAAGTAACCTAAATAATTTACTCAACCTAACTGTAATGTACTTGACCCATAAACGGGTCGGAAATTGTGTGATCCCAGGCAAATAGTTTACAGAGTCGGCTTTTTCTTAGTTCTCACATACGATTGCACCTTCAAATATGTGAGCTCAGCATTTCTGCAGTACAAGAAATACCTCTTGTTTGATTAAGTAGACTAAAATTTGCTGCATGCATCACAAGACTCAAGCCCATATACCCATGAGGTCTAGCCCACATAACCTGGGACTTCTTTTAGTTTACTAACAACATTGCCATCAGGGCAGGAGTGTTTCTCAGTTTGTTTAAACACTCAATTTTAATAAATATATTACTAAACCGTGATGTGATAACATATTGTCATCTACACACAGTAACTTTCCAAGAAATTTCCAAAAACCTCTCCGCTAGCTTTGCTGATACAACTATATAGTGTATTAACAATTTGTGAAAATTGGGTTTCAGAAAACATATCCTTTGCACATCAACATGTGTAGGATTCTGATTTGTTTTCATCCTGTTCAAATATTTTTTTCATCACACAAATATACAAAAGGCTTTCACAACTACTGGAATATATTTTGAAATGTTTGCACAGTTGACTTAGTCATTTAAATGTTGGGTGTTCTCCTTTTATTTTACATTGTAAGCAGCAGGTCACACAGTTCACCTTACAAAGTCCTGGAACTCTGCAGACAGAAAGAAAAATTAATTGTATGAAAAGCTGACTTTTGACCTCTGTCTGTGAACACAGAGCAATTGTGACATAAGAACAAGATTTAAAGCCATCTTTTATTGCCCCAGCACTTTTCAACTGAATAGAATACCTGTTCAGTGTCAACTCACCAAGTAAGTATTAAAAATAGCTGGACCTGATCAAATAAGGCTCGCCAATGCGAGTAGCCAAGTCGATTGTTTGAGCCCTGCATCCAGAACTATCTAGATTTTGCCCAAGTCCAGAACTATTGCTTTTTTCTTTTCCCTAGAAAAGGGAAACCTCCTTGCTAAGCATCAAGAGCATTGGTTTATTATGATGAGTTTCATGACCTCACATTTCTCCTGCTCCGTACTCTGGGGTGGCTTAAGTTCAAACGACTGATAGATTGTTTAATCAGATGGATCTAAATAGTTATTTTTAAGGAGGGGAGAAAGCACACCAGTCTGATTTTCCAGGCATTACCTCACCCATGGGACAAGCTGAAATTGACCTGTTTTGTGACTAGGTGGTATCCTATGGAAAATAGGCTTTGGGCAGTGGTCAAGTGGTGACGTCAATGTAGCTTTAAGAAGATTCAAAGTTTCTTCTACACAAATAGTACCAAATGCTCCTAAAGGAGGCCCTAGCGTGGTATCACCAAGTTGGCATCACAATGCTGTACTAAGGGCTGCAAGACCTGAATGTTTCCGTAAATACCCTCAGATTGCAAATATTTTGAAATGGAGGTCTAGTGCTAGAGAACCAGTTGAGCATAATGACTGCAGAAATGAAATTGTATCAGCAGTTAGCTGAACAGAGTTCTGTGCTGCTCTGATGTTACTAGCCAAAATATCAGCTTTTTACGCATATGATAACTTTTTTAATGCTAGATTTTTGAATTTAACAAAATCCAGCTTCAGAACATCACTTCTGCCACCTGTATTCTGCTTTTCAAGTCAGTAGCTTAGCATCCCGCGCAGCAGCTGAGAATCATAGATTGTGAGGTCTAGATACTCTTCTAAAAAGTTTTTAATAGGTACATGTTTTTCAAATTTCGTAGAAAGAGGATAGCTCTTCCAATAACATGTAAATAAAATGGTTGTGGTAAACTCTTAATGAAATAAAATTGCTGTCATAAAGTCTTCACCCCTGTCGCCCTATTTACAAACTAAAATGATGAGTGGGTAATGAGCAAACCAGCAGACAGCCCACTCATAAAAGACAGTAGACCTTAATGTCTCTCTTTTTTCCTTAACTGGCATGTTTTTTAGATAAGAAATATAAGAACGAGGCGAGGACCTTGTTACCAAAACCTATACATGGGAAGGTCACTGAGTAATTAAGTAGAACCAACAGGAAGTCATTATCTTAATCGTTATACATAACAATCAGTCCAACATCCAAAAACTGAGAATCACTTTTTGAAGGCCTCATCTGGCTGTAAAGCTAGACTGGTATGACCATACAAGGTGAACATCCTGGATGGCATCACTGTTGTCTCTAGAAATGTTTTTAGAGGACACACTTGGGGCAATCATGCTGAGTGTTCCCACCTATGTGCATGTTGATTTAATGTAAGCGATACAAGGCTATCAATTCAAGCTACTTTCCTAATGATTTAATTATGGCTACAGTGTGGTAGGATTTTCGTTATGTATGTGTACTTAGCTCTATAATGTATTAGTCTTCTGTTCTTTCTTTTCTAACACTAGTAGTCTGATGGCTACTTCTAAAAACAGATTCCTCAGCTTAAAATATTCCCAAGATTGGATCCAAATGTTTTTTAAAGCATTACTCCATTAAGCCGCTGGAGGGCATATAAGCACCACCCCAGTGTTGACGTCAGTTCCTTTCTTCCAGTGTCTTTCAGCGTAGATCCAGAGCTCCACTCTGACTTGATTGGTATTTAATGAAATACAACTTTTCACAGCATGCTAAAGAACAATGGTCCCACTAAAAACAAAAGGATTCAAACTGTGCGGTGACTGCAGGAACCTAATATTAGTCACGTATCTGTACAAGGTATGTTTTTCATGCCTTCACAAAGGACACAACTTTAAGGCATGTGATAAGTGTGCTCTCATGCACTCCAAGATTCAAGACCAGGTGTGTTGCAGAACACAAGCAGATGTTGTGATCTTTTACTAGGTCTTGCTCCTGCTTCAAGTTGTGGACTCTGACTCTTTCCTAGTCATGAGGCTGTTCCCATGACCTTTCCACTTCCTGCTTGGAGTCTTCTAGTAGTTCCAAGTCAAAACACAATCATAAGAAATTGAAGGATGACTCAAACCCATTCCACTGCTGTCACTCCAAGGAGAACGTGCACAGGTATCTAGATGTAACTCACACTCTATCAAGGTGCTGATCCGGTTTTGATGCTCACTGAGTTTCCTGGGTCGTCGTCGACCCTGCAGCGGATTGAGGCCTTTGGAGAGGCTATGTTGCAAATATTCAGTGCTCTACAGCTCAGCTTGGCGTGCCTTTGGGTCCCATGGACTCAGAGGAGCCTCCTATTGGCAGTAGCAAATCCCTCCTCTGAAACGTCTGTCCCTGTAGAAACCCATTATATGTTCCTTACTGACCCAGGTACACACTTTCAACCCAGCCCCACAGTCCATGCTGATTCCCACCTCTCCAAACCTAGTGCCAATGGCTGAGGATTGTCCAGTGCTGATGCCCATGTCGGACCCCAAAATGACATCTGCTTGAGCTCATTTGATGCATGCTATGAAATTACAAAAATACAACTGGTTGTCATGTAGCTTGACTCTAAACTTGTGCCTCTACCATGTTGCAGCTATCAGCAGAGGCTCAGTTATCTTTTTGGTTCCGATACTGACCCTCTGCCAGGGTGTTTGATGATAATGGTGAGGGGGGGGGGTATGATGATGCCTCCTCATTACACTAATTTTCCTTATACCATGATTTGCAAACCCTGAGACTGAACTTGACCCACCGGTGGAGGATTATGTTTCGTTTGCAGTGGTTGTTCTGAGGATAGTCGAGGTGCCAGAGTTGTAGCTGCTGTCCACTCAGATATTTTAACTGAAATTTTGCAACTTGGGCCATCAACGTCTGAGCCTTTACTTCCATTTAATGTTGCCCTCACAGATACTTTGAATGCTGTTTGGTCTACACCATATTCTTGCCCACCTGTGAACAGGCAAGTGGCCAGATGTCATATCTCGGTGCCTAGTGACCTGGATTTTCTCACCAAACACCCCGCCCCAGAAGGTTTTATTGCAACCGGCGAATCCTAATACATTTCCCTTCTCTCCAGAGGATAAAGAATCCAAAATGATTGACATCTTTGGCAAACATATGTCTTCTTCCACTAGCCTGGCACTGCAGTCTGTAAATTAGGTTTGTCTCTTTGGCCAATACACCCATGCCCTTTGGGACATGGTCAGCGAGATCTTGCCGGCAGTCATGGTGGATCTTAGAGCCTCTTGACCTAGATGATTTAGGATAGGCAGGACACAGCCAAATATGCTTTCCAAGCAGGTTTGGATGCCGCAGATTGCGTTGGTAGGGCGGTTGGTACCAGTGTGGTCTTTCATCAGTATGCCTGAATAAGGTCCACTGGGTTCTCTGGCAATGGTCAGACGACATTGGTGGACATGTTTTTTGATAGGTCCTGTCTCTGCAATGTGAAGGCGGACTCTGCTTTGGAATGCTTTAGAGACAGTAGAAGATCATCTGGAGTCAGGAGGTGTGAGAATTGTGCCAGAAGGGTGTCCTACTCCTATGAGATGGGCATTTGTGAAGGTGTTGTGCCTCTTCATAGAGGAGTATGGTCCCCTCTGCTGTTTCCCATTTGCGTACAGCTCCCTGCTATGCCGCCAGTGGTGGAGCAGTTGGTACTTTCCAGTTTAGTGTGTGCCTTTTTGGCAAGTAAAAGTGCCAGTTCTGCAAGCAAGCGTGGACTGAGATCCCATGAGCACAGGCCTCCCATGTAGATATGTTGGGGAGTTCACGGATGTTGTGAAGTGCAGTGTGTATGTCTCGCCAATTAAGGATAAAGGCGGGACAAGACCATGGCATATGACGAAGGTCTGCTTCCCTCTACTCGCAGCGGGGAGGAACGCAGGCCTGCTATGGGAAAATTACACAGTGTCCTTTGGTCCTATTTGCCCCTGCTAAATCATTTACTCAGCAGTTTCAGAAATGTAGGACATATTCCAGAGGGCTGGCATACAGAGAGAGACAGCTTACCCAACCTATGATAAACCAGACAGCTCAGTTCTTTTGGGGTCCCCTACAGAGATCTGCAGACCTTGTTCAGGCCTCTTCCCCAGCCATAGCAGCCACCAAATTGCTTTAGCTTGCCCTCAGTGATGCATGCCCATCATGTGGGAGTCTAGAACCAGCACATCCTTCCAGACTGCCGATCTTCCCTGCCCACTATTCCTCCCACCACAGAACAGATTTCAGAGGAAAAACTGCCTATCCTGCTGTTGGTCTCCAAAGGTGCCATAGAGAGGGTTCCAGACATTGAGAAAGTTTGAGGATTGTTATTCTAGCTACTTGCTTATCCTCAAAAAAGAATGACAGCCTCTGGTCTTTCTTGGACTACCACCCCCGGATTGTCTTCCCATGGAAGGACAGGTTCAGGCTGATTATGTTAACTCAGATCCGATCTACTCTGGACCCTGGGGACTGAATGATATCCTTGAACATCTAGGACACCTATTTGCATATACCCGGACTGCAGTTCGAAGGCGATACCTGCAGTTTAAGGTGGGTCAGGAGTGTTTTCAGTTTACTGTGCTCCCTTTCGGCCACACCAGCACCCCTTGGGTATTCACGAAAAAAAATGACAGTGATCTTTGCCCATCTTCAAAGGCTGGTATTTATTGTATTTCCCTATCTTGACAACTGACTGCTGCAAGGCGGACTTGCAGCAATCAGTCATTGACCACCTCCAGGATGATAGCAGTTCTTTGACATTGTTGCGTTTCACTATGAAGGAGCCAAAGTCCCACCTGATAACATCTCAGAGATTTTCATTCATCAGGGTAGTCCTGGATACAGTGGAGTTCAGGGCTTTCCCTTTGCAGCACCGAGTCCAGGACATTTGCTTTCTTTCTGCAGCAGTGAATCCAGGACATTTGCTTTCCCCTCTGCAACAACAAGTCCAAAACATATGGGCTATGATCCCGATATATGAGGCTTACTCCTTGATTCAGTTGAAGGTGCTCCTCTAATACTATCCTTATCTTGGAGGAGCAACTCGAGATATGCAGTGGTTGCTGATTAACCACATATTGTCCTGCAGCAGAACACATTCACTACCTGACCTGGAGTAGACAAATGTAACTGACACATCAATGCGGGGATGTGGGGGTGGTGGGAGGTTCATGGGAGGTGGACATCAGGGAGTTCTGGTCTGTAGTGGAGTCCGACCCCAAATGAACCTTCTGGAGCTGTGGACTGTTTGTTTTGCCCTGAAGTTCTTCTAAAAGGCAACACAACCTGCTATGTGGCACTGCAACAAGCAGGGTGGAGTAGCGTCTTGGGTCCTGTGCCAGGAGGCTTTGTATCTCTGAAAGGGTGCATGAGGGTCAATCACCTGCAGGGTCCGAGCAGACAATATGACCTCACCTTGTCTAGATCTCTTCTGGACGGTGACAAACACAGTGGTCCCACTAAAAACAAGAGGATTCAAGCTGGACTGTGGCTGCAGGAAGCTAATATTGGTCATAGAGCCTCACAAGGTATGTTTTTGATGCCTTTGCATAAAACACAACTCCAAGTCAGGTGATAAGTGTGCCCTCATGCACTCCAAGATTCAAAACCCAGTGGCTAGTCTGAATGTCACAGAACACAAGCAGAAGCTGTGACCTTTTACTAGGTCTTGCTCATGCTCCAAGTCGCAGACTTGGACTCTATCCTGGGGCTGTTCCCATGATCGTTCACTTCCTGCTAGAAGTCTTCCGATAATTCCAAGTCCAAACACAAGCATAAGAAAGTGAATGATGACTCAAACCCATCTCACCGCTCTCACTCTAAGGAAAAAATACAACGGCATTAAGATGTAACATTCACTCTGTCAAGGCCGTTGAGTATATAATGTATCAAGATCACAGTGCCAATTTTACATGTTGAAAGTTTCTACAAGAGCACTTGGGACGCATTCTAGCAGTAATGGAAAAGGGAATTGTTGTATGCCTTGCAGCCTCTTCCTTTGTTGCTCCGAGGTCTGAAGAAAATCAATATTGACTGGGTCCTAATCATCCTGGTGCCCCCGGATTGGGCCAAGAGAGTGTGATACCCAAAACTCGTGAGCATTAGAACCTATCCTCTGAGTATCTATCCTCTGATGAGCCTGCTAATTCGGGAGGACTGCTTGTCTTAACAATGGGGTAGGGTTCTTCCCCTTAATATATGCAGTCTACACTTCCATGTGTGGAGATCAAGCAACAGCAGTTGACTGTGTTCAGTTTGCTGCCTGAAGCAATGGATGACATTCTCACCGCCAAATGCCCCTTTTCAAAATCCATGTATGCTGAGCGCTGGGACAAATTTGTTACCTGGTGTGGTGCCCAGAATACTTACTCCTTATAGGCAAACAGTCAGATGTCCTTTTATCTGTTTTGTCTTTAGCATAGAAAGACCTTCCAGTGGGCACTGTAAAGTGTAATTTGTTGGTCCTTGCTGCCTTTCTGCATTTGCCAAACCAACTGTCTTTTTTCAAATCACCTGTTGTAATGAAATTACTCAAAGGTTGACACACGTTTGCTGCCTAAACACTTGTGATGCCACAGGGAATCGTGAACTTGGCCTTGATATTCCACATGTGTATGCCCTTCAAGCCCATGCATAGCTGATCGCTGTGCCTTCCTCATTGCTATTACATTAGCTCGTCACATGAGTAAATTACAGGGCTTCTAAGTGCAACTGTCGTACACCACATTTTCGCCAAACACATTGGTACTGGGGACTCTGGCGGCCTTCTTACCAATAGTAGGGCCTCCCTTACATTTTTTGCAGTCCATCACTACCAACGTTCTTTGCTCCTCTTCACCCCTTCAAAGGGGATGAGAGGCTCAATTGGTTGGACCCCAATAGAGCTTTAACCTATACATATATTGTACCAAGGATCATCAAGCTTTTTGTGTTGATCTGTGAAGCAGAGAACAGGAAGGCTGTGCAAAAAGTTTGTATGATAGAACCACACATGGCAGAACTATGCATGGCTTAACACAGTCTGAACCATGACCGCGTCTTAACCATGCATGCCTTTACCACGCATGCCTTTACAACAAAGTTCATTGTAAAAGCATGCTTAGTAAAGGTATATTCGATAATGCTATGCGTGGCTGTGTGATACAACCCTCCGTCCCTTTGCCCCCGCCCTAAAACCTATTCTGTCCTAAAAATGACCCCACCGTGTCCTCAAAACTACTCCGAACCCCCGCCCCTCCCTAAAAGCTGCCCTCTCCTAAAGAAAAACTACCCCAAAACCCTAAAAGCTACCATGCCCAGTCCCAAAACCTGCCTCGCCTTGTCCTAAAGACTACCCCGACCCCTGTCATAAACCCTACCCTGTCCTTAAAACTACCCCACCCTGTCCTAAAAACTACCCCAACCCCCGCCCTGAACCCTAAAAACTACCCCACCCTGTTCTAAAAACTACCTGACCCCTGCCCTAAAACCTAAAGCCTACCTTGCCCTGTCCTAAAACCTACCCCACCCTGTCCTAAAAACTACCATGACCCCCCCCACCCCAAACCCGAAAACCTACCCCGCCCTGTCCTTAAAACTACCCCGGCCCCACCCCCACCCGAAAACCTACCCTGTCCTAAAAACTATCCCACCCTGTCCTACAAACTACCCCTAATCCCCATCCCCGCCCTAAACCCTACCCTACCCTGCCCTGTCCCAAAACCTACCCTGAACCCCCATCCCACCCTAAACCCTACTCCACCCTGTCCTAAAAACTATCCTGTCCTGTCCTAAAAACTACCCAACCCCCTGCCCTGAACCCTAAAACCTACCCACCCTTTCCTAAAAACTACCCCAACCCTCTGCCCGGAATCCTAACAGCTACCCAGCTCTGTCCTAAAAACTACCCTGACCCACACTCACCCTGTCTTAAAAACCCTCCCTCCCTAGCCTAAAAACTACCCCAACCCCCACCCCAAACCCTAAAACCTACCCAGCCCTGTCCTTAAAACTACCCCACCCTAAAACCTATTCTGTTCTAAAACCTACTCCACCCTGTCCTAAAAACTATCCTGCCCTATCCCAAAAACTACCCCTACCCCCTGCCCTGAACCCTAAAATCTAACCCACCCTGACCTAAAAACTACCTGACTGCCCCACTCCCTCCCTGAACTGTAAAACCTACCCCACCCTGTCCTTAAATATCCCCCCACTTACCCAGCCACTGCATTCCTCTTCCGGCTGATCCTCCTGTGTGCCTGAATCACGCAACTGCATGGTGCCTTAACCACACATTTGCGTGGTCCAGGCACATGCGTAGTTCAGGGCCAGTGTGGTAACACTTGCGTGCTGATGGCCTGCGTGGCTCCGTCCGCGTTGTAAAGGCTGTTTCCTGTTCAAAAGAATACTCTATTGAGTTGAATAGTCCTCTGCATCATGATCTGCTGTATACTAGCCAAGAAGCATCCCCTAGAACGTCTGAGAGCCCATTCCACTAGGACTATGTGTGTTGCCACTGCATGGACACAAGGTGTACTTCTCCTTGATATTTCCTAGCTGAAATGAGGGTGTCAGGCAGGTCCGGCAGGAAGGGTACTTTGCCCACTTGGTTGTGCAAGACTTTTTGATCTGGTCTTAGTTCACTCCACTAACCATCCACCTTGGAGAGGAACTGCTTTGGTCTCTGTTCTAAGTTGAGGCATTTTCTACAGTGACCTATTTTGTCTATTTTTAACATCTGAAAAGGTCCCAAGTTAGTCCTCAACACACTGTAACCCACAATTATTCACACTTAGAGTCTGAGGACACATGCATGGGTAAAAGAAAAAGATAAGAAACTGACGTCATTGCACAGGGGTGGTTCTTATATTCTGTCACGTTACTTCTGAGGTGAAATGGATCCACTGCCCAGCTGCACTACTAGAGCACTGCTTCAAAAAACTTCTGGATCCACTCTGGTGCCTGGGAAATATTTTTAGGTGAGAAATCTGGGGATTAGAGTATCATAAAGAGTGTTACTGAAGGTAAATAACTTGTTCTTATGAGACACAGTGCCAGAAAAAGATATTGATGGACATTAGGAGCAACAAACTCACCAGGTATGCCAATCTCCTGTACCTTTGTAAAGTGTCCTTAGTCTCCTAAACTATATTTACATTAACCCTATATTTTGTGTGTGCCTGTGTATGAGAGAGAGAGGGAGAGAAGGGCAGAGAGCGAGTTTATGAGAGAGTCCACCAGGCTTATCCATTCTGCCTATTCTCCTGATGTCTGCAAGCTATTCAAGGATAGGCGAGGTCAAGCAGAGCCAGCTAGACTTCCAACTCCTTGTCTGGTGTAACCTCACACACCAAACATCATTTCTACCTATGACTTTGTGGCTGGTACTTTAAAGCTGTCAGTGTGTAGGGTGTGCCAAATTAGTCTTTATGCTTGTTTATTTGTGATAAATGCACCATTGCCTAGCTAAAAATCTACTAGGTAGGCAAAATAGCTATTAGGCCTAACCAGGTAGCCAGTTTTCCGCCTGCTTTAACCTTAAAGCCTCCACTTGCTGTCACCTCTGTTTTTGGTGTGACACTATAGTATGCAATATTTATAGAAAAGTGTGTGTCTATTCCCTCCCATTTTCCAAGTCCTTTTTTATGAAAGAATAGGGGAGAAGAAGCGCCTGGGTGCCAGTTCTTGTGAAAATGGAGAGCTCTTGCAGCAGAAAGTGAGACCACACTGCAGGGTCATAAGGGAAAGACCAAATCTACTGGGTACCCCTACCAGCTTGAGTAAGTGATGGGGGCCTTGTAATAGACAGTTAATTGAGTATTGCTGATCACGTTGGCAGAAATTAGAATACCCCTACCCTTGTGTGATAAAATCAAGGTGGTTGCCCTAGACTTGTTCGTTAAACTTTATTTCGGCAAATATTGCCATAAAAGTCAAGACAAGAGATGAATACAACATACATATATACATTTCACAATTAAATATAAGATACAATACATACAGTTGGCAAGAAATATATGGATGTCTCCATGATTAAGCAGTACCGCATATAAAACTATAAATAACAATTTATAAATTAATTAAAAGCCAGAACTAAAAAATGTATTAACTTGGATCGAAGAAACAGTGCATCATATACCTATACAAGGAAGGGAAAGAGCGGGCCACCTAACAAAATATTACAGTTTGTGACCAAATCGTTTTCTGATAAGGTACACATTAAATAAAAATCTACTCGTGCCAAACACCACTAATTGTGAAGTATTAGACTGAAATATGCGCTCTGCTTCTTTGTAGGATCTAACCCCCACATATTTACAAACGGGTTTGATCCAACAATCCCTTGGTTTCTTGTATACTGGGCAAAAGAAGAGTAGATGAACAACATCTTCTTTAGCCCCTAAGGTACAGAGAGTGCACAATCCACAACCTTTTACCCCTCCCCAAATGCATGTGTATGCATTAGTCTGTAAGACCCCATACCTAAACTGTAGATATAGTGTTTTTGCCAGTGGAGGACCGATCTCATCCAAAAATTGTTCGAAATTAGGTGCGTCTTTTATGTTCAGAAAATTCAGAGTCAGAATACCAATCGATGAACTATGCAATAGCTCTCCGTTGACATAAGACCAAAATGTGTCCTTTACATATTTCCTGGTACATATTGTCATATTCTGAGGAACATCCCATAGGTGTGATAAACCTAATCTCTCATACCACTTAGATACATATTTTAACCAAGGGGTATTCATATGACCATCTATCTGAGTTAATTCAGTCAATCCACTCTTGTAATCACTCAACTCCGGGGTTACCCATAACCTAACCCAATACAGCAATGGTCTTAATAATGCTTGATAATCTGCTCTTTTAAGGTTAATATCAAGGAAAACAGGGACTAGAGGAGTTCTCGTCGGTATTTTAAGTAGCCTTCGTACAAAGTGGTTTTCCGTTTTTCCAAAATTATTATTACAATAGTAACCCCAGAGTTCAGCACCATAAAGGGCGGCCCATTGGGCCTTTGCTTTATATACTTCAAGTGCTGGTGAGATTGCTTTAGAATAACTAGCTACGTGTACTTTTAAAATAGGCATTGAGTTTTGTTTAAGGGATAAGATGCTTTTATCCATTTGTCCTTTCCAGGACAGGTTACTATCCAGCATTAACCCCAAATAATTAAAACTCCCTACCTGTTCCAGTTTTTGATTCTCCAAGGACAGATTATTCCTGAGGGATTTCTTGGGGTTTATGGACATATACTTAGTTTTGGTAGGATTTATTTCTAGCCCCTTCCCCACACAATACTTCTGGAAAGAGTCCACCAAATTTTGCAAGCCTCTCGGAGTTTGAGAAATAAGGATGGTATCATCGGCAAATAATAATGCCGTAACCGGCTCACCACCTAGCTTCGGGGAGTCCTGTACACAATTCCTTAAATAGCTCGGAATATCATTAACATATAATGAGAAGAGTGTAGGTGCTAACACGCAACCTTGGCGCACACCACGATCTACAGGTATGGTCCTTGAGGTTTCACCTTCTTTTCCCCATCTAATTTTTGCATAGTTCCCTGTGTGAAGCTTGATAAGTTCTTTAAGTAGTTCCCCAGGGACCGCCATGTTCCTTAATGTAATCCACAACAAATTGCGCGGAACAAGATCAAAGGCGGCCCTTAGATCCACAAATGCCACATAGAGACTACCCTTCCTTATGTTTATATACTTCCAACAGATGCACATAAACCTAAACACCAGGTCAACCGTACTGATTTTTATTCTAAAACCAGCCTGATGTTTGGTTAATATTTTAGTCTCTTCAATCCAATCTAAAAGCCTATTTACAATGTGTCTGGCATATATCTTTTGTAAAATGTCTATTAAACTTATTGGGCGGTAATTACTTGGATCATAGCGATCACCTTTTTTAAAATTTGTTATAATTTCTGCCCCTTTCCATGAATCGGGGATCGGTGTGCCTGCCACAATGGAATTACTCAGGTAATTTATATAAGGCCCCCACACATCCACATCATATTTTAGTAGATCGCCAGGAAGTTTATCAGGGCCTGGGGCTTTGCCCATTTTCACAGCTGATAAAGCCTTATTAGTTTCTTCTAAACTAAAAAGTAATGGAGCAGTACTCATTTCTAAGTTTGTCTCATAGTCCCCGAAGGACAAACTCTCCTTTTTGTTAGCATAGAGCTTAGTGAAGTGATCACACCAAGTATTTTCATCTAGGAAAATATCCTTTGTTGATCTACCCTGCTTATTTCCCTTAGCGATTAAATTCCAGAACATGCTCTGATCCCGTAACTTAACTGCATTCAAGAGATCCTCCCAAAAACTTTCATCCCATACTTTTTTAGCTTGGGCCATAGTGTTTTTATAGGCTAATCTACCGCTTTTTATATCCAAACAGTTCCCGGATTTTACTTCCCTGAATCAGTCTTGATTTTGCTATTCGACAATCTTTATTGTACCATGGGTTCGCTGTCTCTAGATGGTTCCTTATCCTTTTACCATCTTTTTTTATAAATTTTACTCAATAGTGGAGTTAGTGCATCCACCAGCTTAAGATGTAAATCAAGCACACCTTGTGTTCCCACTAATGCTGACTGTAAGTCTCCTACCGTTTCAGTAAATACATTGTAAATATTTATTAGCGTCTTTTCTGTTCCCAAGATATATGGCCATCTTAGAGCACGCCTGTTATTGGTTACCTCTAGCTCCGTGACCGTGGTATTTAATAGGGTCTCTTCTTCGGATCTAATAATAAATAATTGAGAGTCTAGCCATAGTTGGAGGGGGAAGTGATCACTCTCCGTCCTATGGTCTATCTTGAAATCAGTTATTTGGTCCCATATATTCCGGGTAGCCATTACAAAATCTATATGTGACCTGGAGTTTCCCTTAAAATAGGTTGGAGCTGCTGGTCTGTCTGATCGGAATCGACCATTACAAGCCCTTAGATCATGTACCACAGTCAACTGTAAAATCTGTAAGGCGGCTTTTGTGCTTTTAGCTGAACTTGCAGATTCTAAGGGAAAGATATCATTAGCAGCATCATGTTCATCAAGTAATTTTTCCAATCCCAAGACAGGCTCATATTTACAGTTAAAATCCCCACCAACTAGCACCTTTACATTATCTCCTAATGAATCTAAAAAGCATTCCAAGAGTTCTACCACCTCTGATTCCTTGTTAGATGGGGACGGTCTATTATATATATTTATTAAATGTATAGTTTCTTTCCCTCTTGTATCAATTTTAAGGCCTAGTAGGTCCGGAGAGGGGATGGATAACTGGGTGACATCTATTTCTAGAGTCACTTTTACCCAGATAACCAGCCCTCCTGAGGCTCTACCTCTAGTTGATGGAATAGCATAAGAACAGTATGTTTTATACCCCAACCTATGGGGGGTTTCTACCATCCAAGTTTCCTGTAGGAATATGATATCGTAATTCTCAATATAAGAACACCATACCACATCCTCAAGGTTCCTGGCTAAGCCAGCTATATTCCAAGATATCAATCTAATATTTGTTTTCCCTTTTACACAGGGTGAATCTAATACTATTGGTAGGTTGTCGTTTTCTATAACATCCTCTAGTTCAACAAAAGGATTTAACTCTTTATCTTGATTATAATCTTTACTAACATCATTAACCTCCATAGTCACTGTGAGGCACTTATCAGGTACGCCCAAACTGATTACCTCACTCAAAATAGAATAAGGGGATTTAACGCAGTTTACCAATTTAACTGTCCATGAATTTCTGGGGCTCAAAGGTACTATAAGTTTCGGTTCTAAATATTCTATACTCTGTTTTTGTTCCCACGTCTGGGTGTATACTAACATTTCTGTGATAGATTCCCCTACTCGTGGGAGTCAATCGTTTTCATCCAAAGTACTCAGTACCGAAAATCTATTTTCAATTGGAATATAAAGATTTGCGTTTCTTCTATTAGTCAAGAGCCTGTGTGTTTTAGAAAATTCTGATGTACTGGCTAAATGTCTATAAAAATAACCCAGAGAATGCACACCCACGTCGGACTCCTCTACACCCAAAGAAGCTGCTCTAAGAAGAACAGTCGCAACATGTTGAGGGTGCCTAAAGTTAATAATTACACAATCCCCCTTACATTTTTTCTTCGCGTTTCCGATCCATGATACCCGTCTTGTGGACAGTATATGATCGGATAGATGTGGGGGGAAACCACAATTTTTGTTTAACCAAGCAACTGATTTCCGTTTGAGAGAATCATGTGATTCCTCACGGAAATTCATTGCTGTTGGGTCTAAGGGAGGAACATTCGAAAGGACTATGACATATGGTTCACAATCAGGTGGGAGATTAATATGATTTGGTCTGTTCACGGGAGTAGTGTACCTCACAATATTAGAAGCAGCTGCTTTTATATGTGAGGTACTATCCACCATACATGGTGGCTCCCTAGATTCTGGTAAACATGACCTCTGTGCTACAACCAATTGTGCAGAGTTACCGGGATGGACGGGTAACTCAGATTGTTTCATAGTCTGTTCCTTACACATCTTATCTAAAAGACCACCCAACCTAGATACCTCCGTAGATAGCAATTCAATTTTTTCCATAAGAGGTTTAGTCATATGGTCTAGTTTTTCCTCAAATAGCTTAGCGATGTGACCCAAGAGATCACAATTCACAACGTCCTTATTAATTATAATCTCATTATTAGCTACATTACTTCTATGACCATATTCTATCGTTGGTTTAAGATGTACGTTCCCCCGCTTAATTTGCGTTTTTCTGCATTTTCTAACAGCTCTCCTAGGAGGAGAGAGAGACAATGCGGACTCACTCGGGGGCTCCAATGGGTCTTGAATTGGTGGTTCTAAAACTAAGGGTAAAATGGCTGAGTTTTCCAAAGGGAAAGCTTCAATATTAAGGGGATCCACCATAATAGAACTGCTGCCATCGTCTACAGAAGAAAAAATTTCTGAGGTGGACCCCTTCCCTAAGGATTTCCTTCTATCAATGTTTATCTTGCTCACCATTTTAACCAAATAATTATCCAGGGTGGAAATATTTTTAGCCATTCTACACCACCCTCACGTATATAACAACCACTACTAGTATTGATAAAATACTCGATGGACTATCTAGTATTTATAGCCCTGCCCTACACAAAACTTTTATATCGTAACAAAGTATAGGGCGCCTACATATATCAGCAATAACACAAAACAACAAGTGTATATGACCCAGAAGGCACAATAACTAAATGGAGCCCAAGTATACAGCTTACTAAAGCATTAACAGATTAGATAGAAGCAATTAACAGCTTAGCGAATTGGCCCAACCCGACCCCTTCCGGCCCCCTAACGGCCACACAACGGCCCGCCCTTTGCCCGGGCTTAGCCCGGCGCGGCCCGCGCGCGGTCCCGCGAGGCGGGGGGCAGGATCAGTTTAATAGCGCCTTCGGGCGCGCAAAATGCGTTGGTTCCGCTTCCGGGGTGCAAGGGGACCTGGGTAATGTAGTCCCGTCCTGTCCCGTCAAACGTTCCCCCCACACAGCGGTCGCGATGTCAGGCGACGGCGGGGGGGAGACGTGGAGGCCAGCAGAAGGAACAGCAGCCCCGAGGACCACAGGGGCACACAGGTATGCAGCACGATACGGGCGTAGGTAAATTCTGCAATCAGCCCCCCTAGACTTGTGAGAGGGGGACCGACTTGAGGAGACCGGGCCTCTAAGTGAACACAGAGACTGGTAACAGGAGGACACCCTGTGATTCCCACTAGTCGAGGAGATGGTCAGTGGGGCTGTTAGCTGCAAGAGATTTGGCTACTCAGGCTGCATGGAGAAATTTGGTGCCTGGTGAGGATTCACAGTAGCATATTGAGGTGAGGGAACGCAGGGGTAATTCTGAGTATAGAAAAGATAAGCAAGAAAGTAGCACTGATGATAAGGTCGAAGGTAGTTTGATGCTTTGAAGGCACATTCTGAGGGAGGGTGGTACCATTTGAGCTGAAAACTGAAGTATGTGGAAAAGTCCTTGAGGCTAGAACCTTGGAACCTGTTGTTCAGAACCAACAGCATCTCTTCCAGGTTGGTCCCTAAATAGAGAAACGTAGTCAATGTGGGTACACGCTAAAGGTCTGTCTGACACAATCAGACTAATAAAGGTTGACTGAGACTGTAGCAAGAGTAATGCTCAGTTCTGAACAGTAGTGGCATCCAAAGCAAGAGGCACCCAGAAGGAAGATGTGAGGAGCCATTTCATTCCTCAGAAAAATTTGAAGGGCTAGTCAGCTCTTATTTGTGCAACAGGAGAGGTTAGGCGTTGCAATTGAACAATTTATTTAGGCCTCAACTTGTTAAAAAAAATAAATAAAAAAAACACTTGCTTCCACTATTAGCGTGACAGAATGATACCAGAAGAGATAAAACATCCTCCCTTCTCCCCAATGCTGAATGTCATTTTCTCATCTTTTGAAGGTACCAAGCCTTGTGATGCCATTTTAAAGGGCCACCAGCAGCAAGAGCGGAGTAGGGTCCTTGACCCTTTATCAGGAGACACTACGCTCTGGACGTGGCTGGAACATCAGGGCATTATCCTGGTGGTTCAACATCTGGCGGGTTCTCTCAACGGCAGAGCGGATGAACTCAGCCATTGATGCACAGCCGATCACGAATGGCGTCTCCATCCGGAGGTGGCGCAAGGTCTCTTTCTGCAGTGAGTAGAGCCTTGGTTAGATCTGTTCACCTCCGCAGAGAACACGCAATGTCAGCTGTTTTGCGTGTTGGAGTTTCCAAGACGGCAGTCGCTCGGAGATGCTTTTTGTCTCGAGTGGAACTCTGGCCTCCTTTACGCCTATACCACTTCTGCCCTTGGTTCTCAAAAAGATCAGGAACGACTGGACCCAAGTCATCGTGGTGGCTCTGGACTGGGCACGGAGAGTATGGTATCCAGAGCTATTGAGTATGGCCATCGATCCTTCACTCAGACTGCCTCTTCGGGCGGATCTTCTGTTGCAGCAAAAGGGGACGGTCCTTCACCCAAACCTGTCCAACCTCCGCCTTCATGCATGGAGATTGAGCGGCGCCAGTTGAGGACTTCTGATCTTCCGCCCGAAGTCTGCCTTATTATCTTGGCAGCCAGGTGTCCCTCCACCAAAACAGTATACGCCTGTTGTTGGAATAAATTTGTGGCATGGTGCACCATCAAATCTGTTGATCCCTTCTCTACCCCTCTATCCGAGGTTCTTCTGTTCATTCTTTCTTTGGCCCTACAGGGCTCTGCTTTGGGCACCCCGTCTGGCTCTATATATACTATCTCAAAGTGAGAGATAGTGTGCACAGAGTCCAAGGGTTCCCCTTAGAGGTTGATAGTGGCAAAATTAGATAATTGTAATGCTCTGTTTTGTGGTAGTTTGGTCAAGCAGTAGGCTTATCAGAGGATAGTGGTATGCATTTGATGTACACACACAGGCAATAAATGAGGAACACACACTCAAAAACTTAACTCCAGGCTAATAGTTTTTATATAGAAGAATATATTTTCTTAATTTAATTTAGAACCACAAGATTAAAGATTTGAAGTAAATACATAAAATACAAGGTACTCCACACAGGTAAGTAAGGAACTTAGAGCAGTAACATACACAGCATAGGTTAAAAAGGCAATATGCTATTTTAAAAGTGGACACAGTGCTAAAATCAACAGTTCCGGGGGAAGGAAAGTTAGGTTAAGTTTCTGAGGTAAGTAAAGCACTTACAAGTTCAGTTTCCTGGGCATAGGGAGCTCACCGTTGTGGGTTCAAGGCGACCCCAAAGTCACCGCACCAGCAACACAGGGCCGGTCAGGTGCAGAGGTCAATGGAGGGCCCAACACACATAGGCGCCTATGGAGAGCAAGGTTGCTCTGGTTCCAGTCTGCCAACAGGTAAGTACCTGTGTCTTCGGAGAGCAGACCAGGGGGGGTTTGGTAGAGCACTGTGGTGGACACAAACAGGCACACAAAACACAACCTCAGCCGCACAGGGGTGGCCAGGTGCAGTGTGCTTAGTAGGTGTCTGGTTTTCTGTAGAAATCAATGGAGGGACCCGGGGGTCACTCTAGCGGTGCGGGCAGGGCACAGAGGGGCTTCTCGGGCCAGCCACCAACTGGGCTAGGTAGAGGGTCGCGTGATGGTCACTCCTGCACTGGAGTTCAGTTTCTCTCGGTCCTGGGGGCTGCGGGTGCAGTGCTTGGTCCAGGCGTCAGGTTCTTTGTTCCAGGCACTCGTGGTCAGGGGGAGCCTCTGGATCCCCTCTGCATCCGTCGCTGTGGGGGTGCAGGGGGGTTGTCTCAGGTTACTCACGAGGTCGCAGTCTCCTGGGAGTCCTCTCTGCAGTGTTGGTTCTCTGCAGCTCAAGCCAGGGGCGTCGGGTGCAGAGTGTGAAATCTCACGCTTCCAGCGGGAAGAGTGAGTTCTTTAAAAGTTGCTTCTTTGTTGCAAAAATGTGGCTGTAGGTGAACAGTGCCGCTGTTCTCGGGAGTTTCTTGGTCCTTTGGTTCAGGGCAGTCCTCTGAAGCTTCAGAGGTCGCTGGTCCCTGTCGAAAGCGTCGCTGTGAAGGTTCTTTGAGTCTGGAGACAGGCAGGTAGGGATGGGGCCAAGTCAGTTGTCGTCTCTGTCGTCTCTGCAGGGCTTTCAGGTCAGCAGTCCTTCTTCTTTGTGTAGGTTGCAGGAACCTGATTTCCTGGGTTCTGGGTCGCCCCCTAATTACTAAAGTTAGGGATGTGTTTAGGTCAGAAGGGCAGTAGCCAATGGCTACTGTCCTGGAGGGTGGCTTCAACCTCTTTGTGCCTCCTCCCTGTGGGGAGGTGGGCACATCCCTAATCCTAATGGGGGAATCCTCCAAACTCAAGATGGAGGATTTCTAAAGGCAGGGGTCACCTCAGCTCAGGACACCTTAGGGGCTGTCCTGACTGGTGGGTGACTCCTCCTTGTTTTTCCCATTATCCTCTCCTGCCTTGCTGCCAAAAGTAGGGGCAGTGGCCAGAGGGGCGGGCATCTCCACTAGCTGGGATGCCCTGGGGTGCTGTAACAAAAGGCATGAGCCTTTGAGAATCACTGCCAGGTGTTACAGTTCCTGCAGGTGAAGGTGAGAAGCACCTCCACCCAGTACAGGCTTTGTTCCTGGCCACAGGGTGACAAGGACACTCCCCATGTGGCCAGCAACTCATCTGGTTGTGGCAGGCTGCCAGAAACTGGTCAGCCCCACACTAGAAGTCGGATTGGTATTCAGGGAAGCATCTCTAAGATGCCCTCTGGGTGCATGTTACAATAAATTCCACACTGGCATCAGTGTGCATTTATTGTGCTGAGAAGTTTGATACCAAACTTCCCAGATTTCAGTGTAGCCATTGTGGAACTGTGGAGTTTGTGTTTGACAAACACCCAGACCATATACACTTAAGGCTACCCTGCACTTACAATGTCTAAGGTTTTGCTTAGACACTGTAGGGGCATAGTGCTCATGCACATATGCCTTCACCTGTGGTATAGTGCACCTTGTCTTAAGGCTGTGAGGCCTGCTGGAGGGGTGACTTACCTATGCCACAGGCAGTGTGAGGTTGGCATGGCACTCTGAGGGGAGTGCCATGTCGACTTAGTCATTTTCTCCCCACCAGCACACACAAGCTATGAGGCAGTGTGCATGTGCTGAGTGAGCGCTCCCCAGGGTGGCATAAGACATGCTGCAGCCCTTAGAGACCTTCCCTGGCATCAAGGCACTTGGTAACAGGGGTTCCATTTACAAGGGACTTATCTGGGTGCCAGGGCTGTGCCAATTGTGGGAACAAAGGTACAGTTTAGGGAAGGAACACTGGTGCTGGGGCCTGGTTAGCAGGGTCCCAGCACAATTTCAATCATAACTGGCATCAACAAAAGGCAAAAAGTCAGGGGGTAACCATGCCAAGGAGGCATTTCCTTTCACACCCTTAAAAGTATTTATCTGCCATTTCAGCCTACCTTAGGTTACCTGATCAGCCCTCACTTTTTAAATCTCCTATTCTGAGTAGATTCCTAAAAGACCTCACTCCATTTATCATGCCTCAGTGGGACCTCAATCTTGTCCTTACTTATTTGATGTGTACTCCCTTTGAGCCAATGCACAATTGTCCCTTACGCCTCCTCACCTTCAAAACGGTCTTTCTTGTTGCCATCACCTCTGCTTGCAGGGTGAGTGAGCTTCAAGCCCTTTCATCTAAACCTCCACACTTGTCTGTGCACCCTGAAGTGGTGTTGCGCACTAAGGCTTCCATCCTTCCAAAGGTGTTTATGCCTTTTCATGTAGGCCGGTCCATCATTGTGCCTACTTTCTACGCACCCCCACATCCTTCTCATGAAGAGGAGAGACTCCACCATCTGGACCCAAAAATAGCGTTGACGTTCTATCTTAATCGTACTAAAGATTTCCGGATGAATGATCAACTCTTTGTCGGGTATGTGGGTGAGAAAAAAGGGAAGGCAGTGCAAAAGCATACCATCTCTCAATGGGTGCTTCTTTGCATCAAAATGTGCTATGCTTTGGCAAGAAGCAACCCCCTAAGGCAGTGGTTCTAAATCTGTGCGCCACGGCACCCCTGTGCGCCGTCACAACTGGCCAGGGGCGCCATGCTACAAGCACACAGATTTAAGGGAACATGTGACAACACAACTGCCTGGAAGCACTGGAATTTGCATCAATCCTTCAAGGTTGTGGCACACGAAGCAGCCTGTCTTGAGGCAGAATCCGGAGGCTCTTGCAGCCTTTTACTTTAGGCGTGTGTACCACCATAAACTCTCGAAAGACAAGCATCTGATCCCTGGGGGCGCCTCAAAAGCAAGATACTTGAGCTCTCCAAGTAATTGAAATACAGTATGAAAGGATGCAAAGGAAATGTGGTGCTGCAGATAATGCACCCTACATTAGTATTTATGGGCCGCTTAATTAAATCATTTACAAAATAAATGAATGTGACACAAAATAGACCACACAAACTTGCGTCTCCCAGTAAAGAACAGTAAAACTTTGTTATGGCCAGTGCAATTTGAAGGGAGATGAGGAGTCAGTTGTCCTCGATAAGACGCATACTTCATCTGTTTCTCTATATAAACTGCCAGGTGTCATCTGCCCTGTGGGCGATTGATGTTTCTCATACCCTCTGCTTTACATCTGCATGTTTGGTTATTTTCTTAGATTGGGTCAAATTAGAAATTAAATCATTTTACAACATTTTTTGCAATGGTACCTTCCATTTCTTCTAAAATGGTACCATACATGTACTTTTTTTTTATGAAACTCAATTCTGCTTGCATGCACATGTACTCTTTGCATTTGCACTTATGTAGCGCAGATGAGGTGACGCACCGCCTTTCACCGTAAAGAATTTCAGTGATGTAATCTGGATGAAACAGAGCTATAGCTGGGTAAGACAGATAAACAACACCTGCCCCCACCACCAGAGTGAGGGCTTGAGGGTGTTTCATTTTAGAGCGGAACGGCAACTTTCCAGTCAGTTTTTTTATTCACTATTTTGACAGTGCTCTAGCTGTTTTAAAATAGTGGTCCACAGCGTCATAGTGAGGAACATTTCATTGGTTGCATGTTTAAGTTGTACTTACTAAAAACTGTGTGTGTGAAAACAATGACTTCAGTGCTGAAATTATGTGAGCGTTTTGGTTAAAGATATTTTTGCTGCACAATAACACTTGGAAATAAAAATGAACTCAGGCACCTCATTGAATTTTCATGTCTGCTGCAACAATGTGCATACTGTTTGTGAGCAGAGCCAACTCAATTCTTCCTCACAATGAGGTTGATACAATGAGTATCAACAGGGTTGAATAATAATACACCCTCATATTAAAGCTGCAAGTGAAGGCTCACTTGGGGGGCAGAAAACAAACAAATTAGAAAAGCACACAAGGGACAAGGTGCATCAAGAGTCTGGTCTAGGAAACCCCAGAAAATTAAGATGTTAGGGAGTGAGGGGTATCTTGCTGGCGTGGTCTTAGATTTGTGGGCATAATTCCCGGGCAGTGAGCGTGTTTCTAGGCTTTCAGGACGTATATAATTAGAATACCTTCATCTTCATCCCAGTTATTTTCAGAGATTAAAATTGAAGTACTCCTGAGGCTGGGCTTACATTACCCCGCCACCCAAAAAAAAGAAACATAATGGGGAGCCACGGACAACGTATATGACAACGTATAACTATAGGTCAAGGGAGCCGCAGGTTGAAAAAGTTTAGGAACCTCTGCCCTGAGAGTTTGCGTGCTCATTCCACCAGAGCAACTGCTGCTTCCACTGCATTAGCACACGGATTTCCTGTCCTGGATCTGTCAGGCAGCTACATGGGCATCTCTGCACACGTTTGCTAAACACTAGTGCCTGAACAGTCAAGTTCGCCGGGATGGCCCTGCAGGACTTCTTAGTATGATCTTGGTTCGCAGCCCACCTCCGAGGATGGCATTGCTTGGGTATCTATTCTAAGGTAAGGAATCTGCAACTAGAATATGTCTCTACCAGATATTTCGTCACCGAAGGTAAGTAACTTGTACTTTGGGCGTTATTGGCATTCGCCATGGAGGAGTAGGAAGACGTCCATTAATTTCAGTAGCTGGGGGCAGGGCGGGCTGACTGAGACAATGTAGGATTGGGTGTGTCATGGGCCTCTGCCTCTTCCACCAAGACCCAACAACTCTTGCATATTTTCCAATTATATGTGGGCTGGAGTCTGGGGGAGGAGTCCAGCAGTTTCCACTGGGAACGTGTCTTATCCATTAGTCGTTTGCTCAACTCCTGTTCATGGGTTCAACTCCCTCTGTTTGGCTTGCATATTTCTGCTAATTTTAAACATTGTAAAAGCCCTTCCGCCTCCCTGTGCTGTGTAACAATACTAAAAAGAGAAATTGGCAAAACGTGCTGGGTTTGATCGGGCCACATGTGAGCGTCACCAGAGTGGAAGAAATAACGAAAAGTGAACATTGCCGTCTTAATGCGCCCACCTCCTTCACTGTGTCATAGGTGTGTCAGGATTGTGGGCTGCATAGAATGTTAATTATTGTATTGTGCTGTTGCAGTAGCATTTAGATTGTTATTTGGAAGCCTTCAGCAGTCAGTCTGACAGCTATTGATAGCTCCGCTTTAAAACTCGTCTTTAGCACTTGAAGTACATAGGATTGAGTCTCTCTGTGAGGCCCAGTAAAGGGGTGTCTGCAACAGGATTTACCACTGGGAGAGGCATTGTACGTATGTATTCTACTCAGTGAGTGTGAGAGCTCAAAGCATGTGTTCCACATTGTGAGGGGAATGAGCAAGTCTGCAGCACGGGGTGTGAGGTATCAAAGGATCACGAGGCCCTAGAGGGGCGGTCTAAGTGATGTTTCACCTCATTTTGGGGCTTGGGGCTTGGTGCTTGTGGCACCCTTAGAACTCAAGAAGCATGCAGAATGGAGGCTGGGGTGGCTGGGGGAGGGCGAGTGCATGGGTATCCAAGACTCGGCACTGTGAGTGAATGTGTGGTTGTTAGACTTAGCATCCTTGGCGTGGTCTCCCCTAACTTTTTGCCTCGGTTTCCCAGGGTTGTTGATGTGTGCTGGACACTGTTTTTGCTGCTTTTGATACTCTGGGCACTTTACCACTACTAAACAGTGCTAAAGTGCAAGTGATCCTATGTAAAATGTATGTGTGATTGGCTTCCATGATTGGCATATTTGATTTACTAGTATGTCCCTAATACAGTGCACTAGAGGTGCCCAGGACCTGTACATCAAATGCTACTAGGGGGCCTGCAGGACTGGTTGTGCCACCCACATTAGTAGCCCTGTAAACATGGCTCAGACCTGCCACTGCAGTGTCTGTCTGTTCAGTTTTAAACTGCCAGTTTGACTTGGCAAATATACCCACTTGCCCGATCTAAACCTTCCCTTTTCATACATGTAAGGCACCCCTAAAATAGGCTCTAGGCATCCCCATGGGCAGGGTGTAGTGTATCTTAAAGGTGGGACATGTACAGATGTGTGTTACATGTCGTAACAGTGAAATACTGCTAAATTCAGTGTACTGTTGCAAGGCCTATCCCTCTCATAGGTTAACTTGGGGGCTGCCTTTAAATATCTTTAAAGTGCATCTTCCCTTTAGAGCAGATAGAAATGTGGAGTTTGGGGTCTTTGAACTCAGAATTTAAAAATACATCTTTTAGTGAAGTTGGTTTTTGGATTGTTAGTTTGAGCATGCCACTTTTAGAAAGTAGGCATTTTCTTGCTTAAACCATTCTGTGACTCTGCATGTTTGTGGTCAGTTTGACAGTTGGGCTGTTTGTGAATCCCCTCTAGACAGTGAGTCAAAGGGAGCTGGGGTGTAGCCTGCATATCCTGATGAGCCATCTGTGCTAGAGTGGAGGGAAGAGTGGTCACTTATACCTAAATGGGCTGTGCCTGCCCTCTCAAAATGCATCTGTGACCCCCTGGTGTGTGTCTGGGGCTTAGCCTGGGCAAGGCCGGATCTTGCAAACAAGAGAAACCTCCCTTAAAAGTTGCCCAACTTCAAAGGCAGAAAGGCGATATAAGTATTCGACCCAAACCCCCTGAAAATTAGATCAGTTCTGGAACCAAGAGGAACCTCTGCCAAGGAGAAGAGCCTATGGCTGTGTTTTGTTGGGCTATCCTGAAGTTGCTTCTTCTGCCTCTGAAAAGGGACAAAGACTGGACTTTATTGTGCATTCCTGCTTGAGAAGAATCTCCAAGGGCTTGAACTGATCTTGCCTCCTGTTTTAAAGTCTCAGGGCCAAGACTTCAGCACCTGGACTCTCTGCTGAGGCTCCTGCCCTGCCAAGTTGTGCCCTACCCAGTCCTTGGGCCTTGAAAGGTGAAGTTGGCAAAACAAGAGCTGAAAATCCACGCACAGAACGCCGTGAGGGGAAATTTTTGATGCACCATCTTCAATGCGCCGGATAAACAACGTGCCACCGGCTTGATGACTAAAATCGTGCTCCACCTGCATTGGGACTGGGAGATCGACGCATTGCGGCTGGAGAAACGAAGCGCAACACCCTCTTGCGGCTGTTGATAACGACGCAAACCCCATGCAGCGTGGTTTTCTAACACCATGCAACCGGATTTTCCATGCCTCGTCCCTGGGTGTCAAAATCAGCCCAACTCTGCGCAGATCCGAGGTGCCCCGTCCGGAAATCTACGCATCGCTCGCTTGTGAGGGAGAAAAATGATGCATCACCGACCCTACCCAAGAAGAAACGATGCACGGCCTCCCTTGCGAGGAAGGGATCGACACATCGCTGACTTTTCCGACACACGCTCGTTCGTACGCTTTTTTTTAAACTTAAACCAGGTACTTTGTGCAAAATCATCGTTTCCATTGTTCTCAATAGAGTAAGACTCTTATTCTTTTGAAAATTCATATTGTAACTTGTATATGTTGGATTTTTGTCATTTTGGTCTTGTTTGAGATAAATATTGCATATTTTTCTAAACTGGTGTGGTGTCCATTTTGGAGTGTTTTCACTGTATTGCTGTGTGTGTTGGTACAAATACTTTACACATTGCTTCTTAGTTAAGCCTGTCTGCTCGTGCCAAGCTACCAAGGGGGTGGGTGGGTGTTATCCAGGTGTGTTTCTCCTTTGCCCTGACTAGAGTGAGGGTCCTTGCTTGGTCAGGGGGTAACCTGACTGCCAACCAAAGTCCCCATTTCTAACAGTGGTCCTTGACGGCTGCCGGTGAGGAAGTACACAGGGCAGTTTGGGAACCAGCAACACGGTGTGGCACCCAATGAGGGCAGATCTTTGGGTCTAGTGAGGGAATGTAAAGGTGAATGGGTGGCCAACTGAGGGAATGTGCGAATCGGCGCGTAGACCAGGGAGGGGAGCGTGCAGGATCACTGCTAACTAGGTACATGGCCCAGCGCCTAGAAGTGATGCTAGAGGTGATACATGTAGGTTATGTGTTGGCAGCTGTGCTGTTTCAAAGTGCTAACGATTGCCCTGAAGTGCCCTCGCACCTCTTGAGTCAGACACCATGGTGATTGTGTGACACCCCCTCCATCCATCCCTCCATGTTTTTACGAGAGAGTGCCAGATTGCTCCTTTCTTCTCTGTCTCATTATAGCTTTCACAGTGTATTGCAGGTTAGGGGTTGCTTTGAAGCTTTCAATAGTGGGTTGGTCCTTTGAGTGTAAACTGAAGCTCACGGGGTATGTGCATAACAGATAGAGACAGAATAAGTCTGATGGAACTCGAGGGAGTCTCGCCAGGGATAAGGTCATGGTACACCACCCTTGTGTCATGCACCCACCAAACACCCCCTGAAAGTGAGCTTGTGTGTGCATGCATGTGTTCACCAGTGCAGAGCTTCTAGAACACCCTTTTACCACTGTTTCCGGGAGAGGTTCCCCAAAATCTCACCTCCTGTGGGTAAAAACTCACTCCATGCAAGGGTGGAGGAGGGGAGATTGATAGAAGCCTGTGTGTGTGTGTGTGTGTGTGCGCGCCTGTGTGAGGGGGTGTGTTTGTGTGAGGGGGTGTCTGCGTGTATGTGAGTGCACGCAGGTGTGTGTGCATGTCTGTAAGTGTGTCTTTAGTGGTGATCAATGCTCACTACAGCCGTGGCGGGGGGGTCCCCCCGGTGTGAGAGGTAAAGCTGGGACATCCCTGCTTCCACCTGACTCGTGTATGCCATGGGAGTCAGAAACAGTTTAGGTTCTTTAAGTGTTAAGGACACTTCTAACGGTACAACCCTACATTCTCCTCTGTACGTTCTGTGAGTGTGTGCTCACATGTGGGATACAGGTGGTGTGCGCCTATGTGGTGGGAAGGCTGCTATGTCATTAAAATAAAAAACAACATTCAGCTAGTCAGTCCATATGAAGGAGTGGCACCCCCCTTATCGAAGAAACACCTGGCTATCTTTTCACCAGTCTAAAAATGTTCTAAACACCAAGGTTAATAATAAAGCGCTGTGCTCCGTGAGTGTACCTTTAGCGCTATGTGAATACACCTTTCAGAAATCGCACAGTTCTCTCCTAGGGGATCTCCATTGAAATCATAAGCATTTCAGTAGTTCCGCCCACGGGTGGGTATCCCGAAGCACTTCTTTATATGATATCTTCCTAAGTGTAAATGTTCACCTTACTTCAGGAAGGCCTGTAGAAACACTTAAGAAAAAACATAACATGAGGAGAGGCTATAAGGCTACAGTGGTGCAGTTCTTTACATTGTAATTAGAAAATGGTCAAACGCCCATATAAATGTCTAGTTTGTGTTCATTGTTTAACAAAATAGATCAAATCTCCTTCACAAACCCTTTTCTGGAAAAGTAAGATGAAGAATAAAAAGACAGTGTAGCCCTACAGGCTGCTATTATGTGACTGTAAAACAGTGACTGTGCCTTTAAGGCTACTGAGACCACCAGTAGCCCATTATGCTCAGCAGGTGGCAGTTACTCCAGTTCTCTCCTTCTGGTACCTGGTGACAGGATCCTGAGCTTAACCTTTTAGGCTTCTTTGTTCAAAATTCACTTGTGAATTTTAGTTTAAAGTACTTCACTCAATGTCTTTCATCTTTTTCTCACACTTTGAGGCTTTTTCTGACAGAAACTTGAGGCCTTTTTTTCTACTATTAAGCCTTCCTGTGGGATGAAAAAGGCTAAATCAGACCCTCAATATATGTATTCTCTGCCATCCCTCTAGTCATCTTCCAGACCAGTGTCAATATTGCAAGATGTTTTCACGCCGTACCCTAAGAGAGAGGGAGAAGATTTGCCTCCATTCAATGGAAGAATGCCGCAGACAGCAAGTCCAATCTCTGCCTCTGAGGGATGTGGAAGGTCCACAAAGAGAGTGCCAGTTTGAAAACACTTTCTTTCCTGATCAGTGTCGAGGGAGTGGACGTCGAGACCAGGTACGGCACCGACTTGCTCACCGTCAAGGATTGGATGGCTGTTGAGGAAGCAAGGCAGATTGACATCAAGGCCCCTACTTCCATTGGTGCAGGATTGCTTGAGTCTGCAATGGAGCTTTTACTCACTCCAGCAACCACCAAAGTGGCTCCTTTGAGGCTACAAAAGAAATATAGGCCTCTGGAACAAGATCCTGTATTCCCTATAGATGATCCACCCCCTGACTCTGTAGTCATTCTGGTGGCCAAGAAATATCACGCTACAGCTCCTGCTTCTTCTTTTCCTTCTGATAAGGATAGCAGGAAATTGGACTCTATAACACGGCTGTGACCACCATGAAAGCCGCAAGTGCTACCAACCTCCTAGGTAGATATCATAGAGCGCTGTGTGACTCTATCCAACAATTTGCTGCCGACCTTCCCAGGAACAGGAGAGAGGATTTCTTAGAGATAGTAAACAAATGTCTACTGGTATCAAACCAAGTAATCACCGCTGCAGTAGATTCCTTGTTGTTAGTGGCTCATGAATATGTCATAGCATAGCTTTGAGACAACATTCTTTGGTACGGCTCACGTCGTTGAAATCTGAGTCACATCAATGGATTTTTAATTTTCCATTTTCTGGATCTACCCCATTTGGCAGCCTCACGGACGACGAGATGGCTTGCATAAAGTTGGAAATGGAAACTCTAAAGCTTGTTGCCTTGAAAGACTTAAAAAACAAAGATGTCCCTTCAAGTGTCCTCAGAGTGTTTAAAGATCTCATTGATACCAGAGTAAACAGCAGCAACAACCTTACCAACAGCACCAAAAACAAAGGTAATCTAGAGGGTGAGCCTCACAGCAACCTGCCCAAGGGGGTAAACCCACAACAGGAGGCAAACAATGAATCTTCTCTTCCACCTCTTCTGTTACCCACTCCAGTGAGGGGAAGCATCACACTATCTGGCAGAGAGGCAAAAGATCACAAAAGCCTCATGGGTGCTGAATATTGTTCAAAACGGGTATTACCTCAGATTCACCAGCTCTCCTCCGACCATACCAACAGAACCATCCAGCCATCATTTGCACATGCTTTGAAAATGTCCACATCTTGCTTCAAAAGAATGCGAGGGAGGTCGTCCCTCACAGACAAAGGAAACCGGTATCTATTCCAGATACTTTCTGGTGAAGAAAAAAGACAAGAATGAGTTAAGACCCATTCTTGACTTAAAAACAGCCAGCAAATCTATTCGGAGAGAGAAATTTGGGATGCTCGCATTACATCAGATCTATCCCCAACTACGCTAGGGAGATTGGCTCTGTTCTATAGACTTCCAAGACTCGTATTTTCATACATTGCAGATAAACACTGCAAGTTTTTGAGGTTTGTAGTGGGGCAGGACCACTATCAATACCACATCCTTCCATTTTGCCTCAAGTCAGCTCCCAGAACTTTCTTAAAGTGCATGGCAGTAGTGGCTGCACATCACAGGAGGTACCGAATCTTCGTCTATCACTATCTAGATGATAGACTAATCAAAGTGTTATCTTCACAAGAAGCCCAGCAAGATTGCAACTGGACTTGTTAAGTCCTCCAATGGTTGGGTCTACACACCAACCACAGCAAGTTAATCTCCACTCCAGTTCAGACTCTGCAGTATTTAGGAGCCATTCTCAACACTATATAGGCAAGAGTATCTCCTTTTAAGGATAGATTTCATCGATACTTCGGAAATGTCACACTCTAACTAAAGCTTCTTATCCCACGGTGAGGTCAGTATCCTCTCTTCTTGGCTCCTTTGCCTCATGTATCTTCCTTACTTCGACTGCATGCCTTCGCATGCGTCCCCTTCAGGAATGTCTCGAAGATCAGTTGGATCAAGCGACAGGCAACTGGGAAGACAGGATCATCCTCTTCCCTCATGTGAACAGTCTCTGACGTGGTGGTGCTCTCCGACCAACCTTTTAAAGGTGCCTTTCCTTTGCCTTCCCACCAACAGGCTCATTCTCAAACCATAGTAATGGATGCACTGTTACTGGGGTGGGGAGCCCACATGGATATATATATATTTTTTTATTTTTTCTTACGTGGGACCCCAATGCGAGGAGGAAGAGGCTGAGCCTGTTACCGCCACTGCTGCTACCACAGCTTCCCTGCTCACCGCCCAGCCACCGGACGCCACCTGCCCCACTTGCCCCAAACACCGCTCGTGCTGATCAACCGCCTGCCCCTCGGGCCTGTTGCTGCCCGTTGCCACTCACAGCTGATGGCGCTGCTGACATCAGTGCTGGTTGCGCCAGCTGTGGCAGTAGCTGCGGCCCTCAGCTGTGGCCCTTAGCTGCGACCATCAGTGACCTGCGCTCATGAGTGTTGAAGCGCTGCAACGCTGGTGGACACCAGAGGAGGTGCTCTCGGACCAGGACTGCCCAAATGCCTTCTTTGTGGCCGGGAGGGCTTGTTCATTGGCACCTGCCATACCTTGTTTCCCCTGCCATCTTCTGCCTCCCGACCACTGCCTAATCCAACTCGGCCCAACTGCCCTGCCTAAAGACATTTTCAACTTTGCTCCACGTCCTACATGATCGTGCCCCTCCCACCCCTATTGGAAGAGGGCCAACCAGGGGGGAGAGATGGCGCAGGAGTGTCCCAGAGGTGCTCCAGAAGATCCTTAAGATCCTGAAGATTCAGTAAACCTAGAGAGCTCAGAAGAGCCCCTGGCTTAACACCTGGCACCGTACCAAATAGCACCATTAGTAACATGAAGCAACTGCTGCAGGCGAGGAGGTCCAGCAGTGCACGGAGGGCCATAGGCCCCCTATAAATAGGTTGAGCCCCATACCACATAAGCGGCCAAGCTAGGTCTTGGTGCGACTTGTGGCCGGGTGTAGCTCCTCCTTCAGACTCTCACCCCCATACGCAGGCTGTGCAGTTCCGTCACGTGATAGGCGCACGGTGCAGGTGCGCACAGCTACCCTCAAACAACTGAGGAATAGTAAGTACCCAGTTGAGTTCAAAAGAAGGAACATGCGATCTGGCAAAAATTGGCAACCGATTATAAACAAGTCACGCAAGAAGCCCATCTCGAAGCACCTACCTGCAGACAGCAGGAAAACAATTGCAAACAATATCACCCAGATTGGGTCCCCCTCACCAAGGATTGGTACCCTGCTCCCCTTTCTGAAAGATCCAGTGGCTGCAATATACGCAATCTCAGATGATACTTCGGCCCTTCCTAGTCCTATCATCCCATTTAAGAGGAGTATCATAGTGGAAACAAGTGGGACACATCAAATGTCACTGTCCGCCTCGAAACTTAGAGCTCCCTCAGCATCTAAACAAGACCTCACCTCAGATCACACAACCACGCTACCCCTGGTTCTGTAAAAACTCTAGAAACAACAGCACAAGTCCATTGCTGTCTCACAACAACACACAAAGACATTTATATTCTGTCTTCAACTCATGGTACTGCCCAGGTCCCCACAGCCGCCTGTCTGCTGCTAGCAACCCTGGTCAGGCATGCCTCGCATACCAACAAACTTTGGTCTTGCTCTCTCTCGCTCTCAAATACCGCTGACTTGATACAGGCCCTAGAGGTTAAAACTATCAATATTGAGGAAACATACCCTCTGAAGTACCTGATAAGTCCAGTACCATGCAACACAACCCAAAAACCAGTAGTAAAATCTCAATAGTGCATGTGGATTAAAGGCGGCACCATCACCACCTGAGCTTGAGAAAAGGGATAGTCTGCTGGAAATGTCCCTACCATGGGTAACGCAGGTCTCCTCTGATATTAGGACCTTTCCAACTCACCACTCATCGCAGTGTACAACTATGCAGGAATGTAAAAATGCAGGTCCAAAAAATCTCCTGCAAACCTCTTCCCCCGTGCGGAAAAACGACCAAGCTAGTCAGAAAGACCCAATCCAAGTACTCAATCGTGCACATAATCAAAAATCCAACACGCCGCAGTGGTGGCACAGCCTACTTGCAACCCTCCAATCATCCATTGAAGTTCTAAACTTCCAGTCGGATAAGATGGATAGACAGATCGACATCATGAACCTAATGGCAGAGGAAATTTCAGGAATAAATAAAGAAAATAGAGATTCTATCATCCCTAATAGTGAAACCCCAGGCAGGTCTCACAACGAACCAAGAGCAATGTTCTTGTGGCCCAATCATTGATAAACTTGCGGTACTTCCAGAAAAAAAGTCAAACATTTTAAAATTGTTACAACCCCCCAGTAAACACAAAGTAATAATGAAATAATCATCGGCAAGTTCACCTAAAAAATTTGAAGTGAATGTCACCCAACACAAGCCCATCTGCGATTCGCAAATGCCCATTACCCAGACAAATTCAGTCACTCAGCTTTGCCACAAGGAAACCCCACTGGAAGAGCCAATCCCAAACAGCAACACATCCTTCCTCCCAAAATTAACCAAAAGACAACCCAAACATCTGAGGAAAGCTAGGAAGAAACCAACTGAACACAAGGATGGAGCAGGCAAAAGAACATAACCGATATTTGTTAAACAATCTGACAACCTTGCCCCAAAGAAGGACGATAATGACTCTAGCATACAGGAATGCAGCAGCATCTTGGATTTGACAGAATCATTTCTGTCAGTCTCAACATCAGACACCATGACTCTCCCCAACGTACAACAACTCAGCAGCACTCACCGGCCTTTTCCAGCTCACCCTCAGACTCGGGTGAAACAGGTTTGCGACAGGACCAAAAATCATTGACTGCTCAGTCTCAGTCTCGAGCCATCCGGCTGGAACTACATGGAACAAACTCAAAACACAGGATCAGAGACCAAAACAATACTGACAGTCAATCCACCTTTGCTGAAAAATGGCAAAACCCCTCTCACAATGCCATCCAGGGCACATTCGACTTGCAGAATCCGACCTACTACAGACTGCAGCAGGGTCAAAAACTGTTATAGGCTCATACTTCTCCTTTGGTCCTCTGGCAGGACCCAAGCAATGCAACTACAACTAAACAACCCAGGTGCTTTCCTCTGGACAGGTATTCTGACCAACAAGCCAATACTAGATTAAAATAACAAACCCACCGGCTCCTGACCACACACCTGGCCAAAGGCCCCAACCCACCAACACGGATGTTTCAAGACCTAACACTGTGAAACAAGAAATTGCCCCCCCCCCCCTTTAAACAGCTGGCTAATAGTGAACCCAGGAACCTACGGCCGCTCGGTTGTGGCAAGGCCAGTTGTAGCGCCTACACAGGATTCAACCTCTCATACAGTCATCCCTCCCAGGTTGAAGCAAGTCCCTCAATCCAAGCCTCAGGCAAACCCAGTAGGGTGTCAAATACTGAAGCTCTCAGCCTCTGTCCCAGTCTCCATGCCTCAGAACATCAAGAAAGGCACTGGCTCAAAAAGCATAATTATGGCGACCACCAACTTGAGTTATGAGAGTGCCAACCTGAAGTTGCGGTTCCAACCACACTATACCTCACAGGGGCCCCATGACATCCTCAACAGAGGAAACATAGTGAGGCTCCTAAAAGTAATTCCAGAGCTCAATTCTTTGTCCTCAACAGAATTAATTACAATATAATTTCAATCAGCCTAGGCCAGTAATCAACCAGAAGCTACTCTAACAACCTGGGAATCAACAGAAATAGTAGATCATATTCTGTCCTTTGCGCCATGCTAAGAGACGTGGGGGATAACTATAACCAGGCCATAGTTGGACAGATACCCGTTTCTGCTTTTGAGCTCCAACACTTCTATGGTAGAGGATGTACACCCTTTAATGGTTTGAGCGGTGCTCTAGGCACCTCCCCCCACATCCAGGTAATCAAAGAACCTATCTAACTCAAACACTACTCACTGGTGCCAGATTGGAATGTCTCCCACAGGCCTTTAATGCTCCTTGTCTTGTATAAGAAACACAACCACCGGAAGCACGCTCAGCTCAGAAACACCAAAGACCACTATCCTGGAATATAGCTGGTGCCCAGTCACTGTTGGAAGCTGGCTATACACCCAAAGTATGGCACCACATGGACATATTTGCACTCCAGGAAACTTGGTTACCACAGGTCCTCCCGCTGTCAGGCTTCATGTCCTATCAGATAAATTCAGTTAAGCACAAGCAGTATGGAATGCCAAGTGGGGGGTCTAGCAGTCAACTTCTGACTTGACTTGAAAATGGTCGTAGAAGCGCTGCCACAAGAAGACTCAGACTGCCAAGTGATCAAACTATGCCACTGGATCACTAACGATAAGCCACCGATGTTGCTGGTCAACTCATATATTCACCCTGGCCTCTCTTGCAAACGGGCAGCAATATAGAGGCTAACGGCCATCATTTCGCACCATCGACAAACTCATCCAGACTGGGACATCATCCTGACTGGAGATTTTAATTCAAACTTAATTAAGGTGCAAGAGGATTATGAACTACTGGCAACTGATAACTCCTGCTGGAACATCCCGACACAGGTGTCTTCTAACTTTACACACCATGACCAGCAGGGAGCACAGTTGGTGGCGCTGCTGGAATACCTTAAACTATGGGTCCTAAATGGAAGGGTCCCAGGTGACTCCACCAAGCTACACCTTTCACGGCCCTAACTCACAATCTGTCTTAGATTACACCTTAGTCACATTGCCTCTGATCCCCCTGGAACGGCCTTTCAAAATAAAATACACCACATCTAGTGACCACTTCTACCAACTACTCACTCTAAGGACCTCCCCACCTGTGCACCCCTAGGCCGCCCCAGAGGTGGGCTCTATAGAGGCAACAAGCTTGAAGAGACTATGCTGGTCATCCCACACAATAGTAGCTTTATCTGCAAAGCTGCAGATGCTGGAGAGCCTCAAAAACCATGGTCATACATTGGACGCCTGGGAAGAATTCAGAGAGAAAATTCTGTACCAGCACTCTTCTCACAATCTCCCACGGCCAGCTCAGCGAATCAGCCAAATTACTCCTGCCCGCCTTTTGAAATAACGCTACCTCCTTAAAAAAGCTCAAAGGAAGTTTGCAAGACGCCTGAAGGCATGTCCAGGCAACCAGCACCTTTGGGAACAATTGGAGAACACAAAAAAGAATATAAAAGACAAATATGGAAAGAAAGAAACAAAGGCAGGAGAATATTCTGGTTAAAACTAATACATGCCTGTAGAATACTGGCCCTTGTTGCAGTCCCTCCCCCCCACACTTTATGCCTGATGCTGACTAGACTGAGAGTGTGTTGGCATCCTGCTAACTAGGCCCCAGCATCAGTGTTCTTTCCCTAAAAATGTACCATTGTTTCCACAGTTGGCACACCTCTGGCACACAGAAAAGTCCCTTGTAAAAGGTACCAGTGGTGCCAAGGGCCCTGTGACCAGGGAGTGTCCCTAAGGCAGCATGTGTTATGCCACACTAAGGGACCCATCACCAAACACCTATACACTGCCATTGCAGATGGTGTGTGTTAGTGGGGAGAAAAAGGCAAAGTCGACATGGCATCTCTCTCACGACACTGCCTGTGGCATAGGTAAGTCACCCCTCTAGCAGGTCTTACAGCCCTAGGGCAGGGTGCAGTGTACCCCAGGTGAGGGCATAGCTGCATGAGCAATATGGCCCTACAGTGTCCAAATCCATTCTTAGACATTGTAAGTGCAGTGTGGCCATATTAAGTATATGGTCTGGGAGTCTGTCATTACGAACTCCACAGCTCCCGTGGCTTCAGTGAATACTGGGAAGTTTACTATCAGACTTCTCAGCATACTGAACCCACACTGATGCCAGTGTTGGATTTATTCTAAAAAGCACACAGAGGGCATCTTAGAGATGCCCCCTGTATTTTACCCAATCCTCTAGTGTAGGGCTGACCGGTCTGTGCCAGCCTGCCACTAACAGACAAGTTTCTGACCCCCTGGGGTGAGGTCCTTTGTGCTTATTGAGTCCAGAAACAAAGCCTGCTCTCAGTGGCGGTGCTTCACACCTCCCCTCTGCAGGAACTGTAACACCTGGCGGTGAGCCTCAAAGGCTCAGGCCTCATGTTACAGTGCCCCAGGGCACTCCAGCTAGTGGAGATGCCGGCCCCCTGGACAAAGCCCCATTTTTGGCGGCAAGTTCGGCGGGAAACTTAGGCAAAAAAAAGGAGGAGTGACCACTTCAGCTGGGACCACCCCTAAGGTGTCCAGAGCTGAAGAGGTTTGGTTTGAAGGACAGGGCCCAATAGGCTTAGGAATGTGCACCCCTCTCCCCCATTGGCTAGTGCCCTCTGACTCCTGTAATGCACCTAAATCTTGTATTTAAGGGCTTCCATGAACCCAGGTCACCAGATTCCTGGTGACCTAACCAGAAAGAATGAGGATTGCTAGGCTGAAACCCCAACAGAGAAGAAGGAAGACAACAGCTGACTTGGCCCCAGGCCTACGGGCTTGTGTCTTGCTTCAAAGAACCCGCACGAGAACAGCGACACATCCAGAGGGACCAGCGACCTCAGCCAAGCTCCAGAGGACTGCCCTGCACCCAAAAGGACCAAGAACTCCTGTAGTCAGAGGCCCAGTCCAGGAAGGAACAGCAACCAAGGACTCCAACCTCACTCTGAATGCGTGAGTCCTGACCACTCTGCACCCGACTGTAGGAGGCTGGCCTGGCTTATAGTGGGTACCTCATGGTACTTACTCCTTGTGCCATGTCCAGTTATCCCTTACTAGTAGAATAGCAGTGTTCTAGCAGCTTAGGCTGATAGAGGTAGCTATAGCAGAGCAGCTTAGGCTGAACTAGGAGACATGCAAAGCTCATGCAATACCGCTTATAGTTACACAGTACTTATACACAAGTAAAGGTCTGAGACACGCTGGAGGAGCTCTGGGCACCACCCCTGGGGTGGTGATGGACAGGGGAGTGGTCACTCCCCTTTCCTTTGTCCAGTTTTGTGCCAGAACAGGGGCACGAAACTGGACATCCCTGAACCGGTGTAGACCATCTGTGCCCTTAAAAGCATTCCCAGAGGCCAGGAGAGGCTACTCCTCCCCAGCCCTTAACACCTATTTCCAAAGGGAGAGGGTGTAACACCCTCTCTCAGAGGAAATCCTTTGTTCTGCCTTCCTGGGACTGGTCTGCCCAGACCCCAGGATGGCAGAAACCTGTCTGAGTGTTGGCAGCAGCTGTAGCTGCAGTGAAAACCCCAGAGAGCTAGTTTGGCAGTACCCGGGGTCAATGCTGGAGCCCCGGGGATGCATGGGATTGGCATCCCAGTATCAGATTTGGCATGGGGGGACAATTCCATGATCTTAGACATGTTACATGGCCATGTTCGGAGTTACCACTGTGAAGCTACATACAGGTATTGACCTATATGTAGTGCACGCGTGTAATGGTGTACCCGCACTCACAAAGTCCGGGGAAATTGCCCTGAACAATGTGGGGGCACCTTGGCTAGTGCCAGGGTGCCCTCACACTTAGTAACTTTGCACCTAACCTTCACCAAGTGAGGGTTAGACGTATAGGTGACTTATAAGTTACTTAAGTGCAGTGTAAAATGGCTGTGAAATAACGTGGACGTTATTTCACTCAGGCTGCAGTGGCAGTCCTGTGTAAGAATTGTCTGAGCTCCCTATGGGTTGCAAAAGAAATGCTGCAGCCCATAGGGATCTCCTGGAACCCCAATACCCTTTTTACCTAGGTACCATATACTAGTGAATTTTAAGGGTGTTTCAGTGTGCCAATCAGAATTGGATAAAATGGTCACTAGCCTGCAGTGACAATTTTAAAAGCAGAGAGACCATCAACACTGAGGTTCTGGCACCACACAGGGAACACATATATGCCACAACTATGAGCCCTGGGGTACTGGCTAGCAGGATCCCAGTGACACAGGCAAAAACAAACTGACACACAAGTAAAAATGGGTGTAACATACCATGCAAGATGGCACTTTCCTACACTGACACCTACGTCCCATGTCCAGGTCCCCAACCAGCTAGGGAGAATCCCCAGGTGATTCTGAGCACCCACCCTGGGTTGACTTGTCCACCCCTCCTCGACTACGCCGGCATAGGGAATCCCGAGGATCCCCTCCGGATGAAGGTATCCGACACCTAAAACACCACCGCACCCACGGCCCTAGGCCTTGGAGAACCTGACCTCTAGTGCAGCAACGTTCATCAAGCGGCCCTCCTCCTTATCCAGCCTGTGGTTTGCCCGAGATGACCCCCTGGACCTCGCCTGCAGCCTCTGAGTGACCCCCGGACCCCCCATAGAGAATCACTGGAAATCCGACGCCTTGTTTGCACCCTGCACCCGGCTGCCCCAGTGCTGCTGAGGGTGTGTGTTTGGTGCTTTCTTGTAGCCCCATACCCCTACCCCCCCCTGCCCAAAAGTGCTCCTCTAAAACCCCCAGGTCTGCCCTGCGAAGACGCGGGTACTTACCTGCAGGTAGGTCTCATTCCAAGTGCCCCCAGCCTCCATAGGAGCCCATGTTAATTTTGCCTCAGTTTTAACCTCTGCACCTGGCCGGTCCTGTGTTGCTGGTGGTGGGTGTTTGGGGTTAACCCTGACCTGTGGACTTCCTAACCCCCAGAGACTGGAACTGTAAGTGTTGTACTTACCTGCAAATCAATCTAACTTTTCTTCCAGGAACTGTTTCTGAAAATTGCACTGTCAACTTTTAAAACAGATAATTGCCAATATTTCAAAAACTGTATAACTTATTGATTTTAAACAAAGTGCTGATATATGTGTGAAATACGAAACTATTGAAGTACTTACCTGCAACTTGAATCTTGTGGTTCTAAAATTAAATTAAGAAAATATATTTTTTGCCATATATAAACCATTGGTCTGGAGTTAAGTCATTGAGTGTGTGCTTCTTCTATTGTCTGTATGTGTACACAAAATGCTTCGCACTACCCTCTGATAAGCCTAACTGCTCAACCACACCACCACAAAAGAGAGTATTAGTATTATCTACTTTAGCCTCTGGGGAACCCCTGGACTCTGTGCACACTATATCTCATTTTGATATAGTATATACTGAGCCAGCTTCCTACAAAGCAGTGAAAGGGGAAAATCCAGGAAATTCTGGGAAATTATCAATCACTTAAATGCTAGAGGGAATCTAATGAACAACTCAAACATCCCTGAAAACGAATGGGTGAGTTACCTCAAGACAATCTTTTCAAATAAATGCCAAACCTGTGGAAATACTTCTCAACTACCATCATGGACACCTGAAAGAGGAAATATCCCCCTGCTGGAAGATGAGAGATGACTGACCTTACTTTGTCCACCAGCAGGACATACCGAGCACTCCTTAAGGCTTACTGGAAAGGACCTTCCACAAGCCATCTTCAGGGAGGAAGCAGTTTTTTGGTCTGAAGTTCTGGACCCCCTTCCCCCTGTATCAGGAAGCAAAGCTGGAAGGAGCCATCCCAGAGAGCTGGTGAGGCTATATAATTAATTCCATCTTCAGGAGGCAACAGAAACAAGCCAGGTGACTACAGGCTACTTGCCCTTATTGATGTTGAGGCAAAAAACTACGCCTCCCTGCTCTTCGCAGAACTAGTAGCAAGGTCAGAAAAGCACAATATTGTTCGACCCAACCAAACAGGCTTCAGGAAAGGGTGAGCACCACGACAGACACCCTAATAACCTCCTTTTTTGTAGAGCAGACGGCAGCACAGGAAACTGCATCTTGCCTTTATTAATTTCAAGGCCACCTTCAACCGAGTAAATAGACAACTTCTCTGGAGCAAACTAAAGCAGTTGGGGTCTCCCAGCCCCCCTCCTGAATGCTATAATCTCTTTATACTCCGACACATGGATACGAATAAAAATCTGAGATGGCATGAGGCTCTCAAGGAAAATCTTCATCACCCTCAGCCTGAAACAAGGCTGTGTGCTCGCTCCGCATCTGTTCATCTTGTTTATGGCAGACCTGACTCCAGCTCTGAATACAGGAAATGTTCACGCTCCACGGTTGGGAGGGCTTCCACTGACACATGTATTATATGCGGATGATCTGGTACTGTTCAGTTGCACCAGGGTCGGTTTACAAAGATCTTCAAATATCCTGGCCAACTACGTTTACTCCAATCAGCAGGAAATCAATGTTTCCAAATCCAAAATAATGTAGGTAGGATGCAGGCAGACCTTCAGACCAAGGATGGCCTTAAACAACGTTTTGCTGGAGGCGGTGCCGTATTACAAAAACCTAGGAGTAATTCTAGATGCTCAAGGCACCTTCAGTTAACAGAGGAACATTGTGCAAAGAGCTTAAGCATTAACCTATGGCTTCTCCCTCCTGGCCAAACAATTACGTGGTCCATCATTCCACCCACTGCTAACTGTCATCTCATATAGATTGCTCCCTACACTAACCTATGCCAGAGCAGCTATGCACAGTCTGGATAAAATCGAGCTCAAGGTATTCAGGCGAGTTTTTAAATTACCAAACTCTGCCTCAACAGCGCAGCTACGTCTGGAATTCAGACTTGTACGGCAAAATCTGGCATCAAAAGCAGAGGTGGCAAAAACTTGATTTAAAATTAGCCACTCAGGCGACAATTTGAACGACGCACTCTGGGGGACCCTAGAAAGTGACCTGCACTCAGTTTACAATAAGTATCTTCAGTCAGCTGTCAACCAACTACAGCTCCAAGGCCCTTGGAAGGCAGCACAGACATATAAATCATTCATAAGAGGTGTTAACAAGGCCAGCTAACTGCTTTAGTTCACTCAAGACAAAGTTAACTTTAGTGCCCACGCACATGCCAGGATGATCATAAGGCACTATGCCAAAGTAGAACCGGACTCTTTTTTTACTCACGTGCCACACATGAAACACCCGTTAATGACAGTGACTAGGAAGCTTGCCAACCTTGGCCAATGCTCCATCATTGAGGAACACCACCTCGCAGAATTGCAGGCATTGTCCATGCCGAAAGGAAGATCTTGCACACTTAATCTGCATTTGCCCTGTATTGCTAGACCTTCGAAGGAGGTTCCTTAAAAGAATGTTTAACAAGAGAGGCATACAGACCTGTAGAGGAGCTATAGTATCCTGTTTTAACCCATACGATCCCCAGCTAATTGTAAGTTTGTCAAGTATTTGAAACTGGCACTGCTACATACGGAATGCTGAGGATTGTAGCAGTCTGCACAACATGGTCAAAACAGCACAACTTTCCAGCACAACCCTCCCAGGTCACACTGAGATCATACCAATGGCACCCAGGGCCTATGGGATCAAGGTATTTGATAGTAACTGGATGATGTACCATACTTAAACAATTTGATTTCCGGGTCCCGACCGAATCTGCATTTTTTTTTTTAAGCTGAGACATTTTAGAAGATTTAATGGTTTTTTTGCGGCATGTTCTTAATTTTCAGATTATTGATGAATGTTGAGTCATACTCAAGTAATTCTGAGAACTTTTGACTCACTAAACCGGTACACCGTTTAACTACCAGCTGAGAAAATACTGACTGTACGGATTGGTCCTCTTTTTATTTTTACATATAATTATCCCATAACAGGAATTTTTGTAATCACACTGGAACGCTATTATCACGTAAATGGTAAAATTGTTATGGTTTTAATTAACTGAAACAATAAACTAAAATCTGAATCTGGATCATCTCCAAATACAAGGCAAATGGTCTCCGTAGGAGATGACATATCACCTTAATGTCCTCCCGCTCAGGACAGTCCACATAGCGCTTAAAGCGGTTTACCTGTCAATCAAGCCTCAATCTCTACTTGTGCAGATGGACAGCACAGCCACCATGTACTACCTCAGCAATGCAGGGTAATGAGATCCAGACCTTTGTCCCACGAAGCCCAAGCAATTTAGGGATGGCTCCTAGCCAGAAACATGTGAACCACAGCAATTCACCTCCCAGGTGTGCAACATGTGCAGGCAGATGCCCTCAGAACGGTCCTGCAAAACAACCACGAATGGGTCCTTCACAATGACGTTGTGCAAAACATCGTCAGGCTGTGGGGCTCGCCGCATATTGACTTGTTCGCCACTGCAGAAAGCAAAAAATGGCAAGACTTCTTCTCATGGTACTTCCAACCAGGGACCCTGGGGAATGACCTATGGATCGACTGGTCAGGCAAATTTCTCTACGCCTTTCCTCTAATCCCTCTAGTCCCCGCAGTCCTCCTCAAGCTGTCCCACTCAAGCTGTCCCACTCAAGAGCCAGACTCATCCTGATAGCCCCGGAGTGGCCACCTCAGTGGTGGTTCACTGACCTCTTTCACCAGTCACAGCGTCCACATCTCATGCTGCCATGCCATCCAGACCTGCTAACAAAGTTTGGAGGCCAGATGGTTCACCCCAATATCTCCTTTTTTAATTTGGCAGCATGCTCCTGAGCTAGTGCAGCATGGACAACTACACCTGTTGCAGGACTGCATGGACATTCTTAAAGAGACTAAGGCCCTCATTCTGACCCTGGCGGTCGGTGATAAAGCGGCGGCCAAGCCGCCAACAGGCCGGCGGTCTAAAATATGCAATTCTGACCCTGGCGGGAACCGCCAACACAGCCCGCCAACTTAACACTCCGACCGCCACAGCGGTACAAACAAACAGCGCGGCGGTTCCCGCCAACAGCCCGGCGGCAGACAATGTACCGCCCACCCTATTACGACCCACCAATCTGCCACCTTTTCCGGGGCGGGAGCACCGCCGATAAGAACACGGCGGAAACAGACTACGAACGGGAAAACGCTCACCTCTACGCACTCCACGCGAGATTCCGGCAGTATGGAGCCAGAGTTGCAGGTCATCCCCGCACTCCTATTCCTGCTCATATACCAGGAGCACGCCCGGCGGCGCGGAAGACATCGGTGAGTACTGCACCTATGACACAGGGGAGGGAAAAGATTACCGGCACACACCCACCCACCCACACCCACTACAACACACACATCAATGCATTCCCACAGATCACTGTCACAACCCACAGACCACCCCCCTCCGAAATAATGCAAAGACCAAAAGAAGAGATCATAAACGGGCAGATATATTGAAATATGTACACCAGTAATCCCAATAAATAAATAAACTATGTACAAAATATATACAGCTACTAAATGTAGTCCAACCACTGTCCGTGGATCACAGGGGTCCTGTGCAAAGGGGCAAGGCCCAGTCCCACGACAAGAACTCCACGGAGAGAACACTGCAGGGGCATCAGAAAGAAAATAGGACAGGCACCTCAGGGGGAAGGGAAGGGGGGGCACCTCAGCCACTTGAGTACACGACGCCAGATCCACGAGGGGACTCCATGACCACTGGCCCATCCTGGGGAGAGCAAAGCCACAGTCCAAACAGTCCATACAGTGGGTGGCCTGCCCACTGGGCCATCCTGGGGAGAGCAAAGCCACAGTCCAAACAGTCCATACAGTGGGTGGCCTGCCCACTGGGCCATCCTGGGGAGAGCAAAGCCACAGTCCAAACAGTCCATACAGTGGGTGGCCTGCCCACTGGGCCATCCTGGGGAGAGCAAAGCCACAGTCCATACAGTGGGTGGCCTGCCCAATGGGCCATCCTGGGGAGAGCAAAGCCACGGTTCATACAGTGGGTGGCCTGCCCACTGGGCCATCCTGGGGAGAGCAAAGCCACAGTCCATACATTCCATACAGTGGGTGGCCTGCCCACTGGGCCATCCTGGGGAGAGCAAAGCCACAGTCGATACAGTGGGTGGCCTGCCCACTGGGCCATCCTGGGGAGAGCAAAGCCACAGTCCATACAGTCCATAACAGACCCCACTGCCACTGGAGGAGGCAAGTTGGCCAGAGGACATCCTGCAGCCCTGCCCGAGATAGATCCTGCCCTGCCACGTCTGCCAAAGGGCCAGCGGTTCTTGCCCTGAAGGGCCCAGTTCAGCGGTTCTTGAGACGGCGGGGCCCAGTTCAGCGCTCCTTGCTTTGAAGGGCCCAGTTCAGCGCTCCTTGCCTTGTAGGGCCCAGTTCAGCGGTCCTTGCCCTGAAGGGCCCAGTTCAGCGGTTCTTGAGACGGCGGGGCCCAGTTCAGCGCTCCTTGCCTTGAAGGGCCCAGTTCAGCGGTTCTTGAGACGGCGGGGCCCAGCGGAGCGGTGCGTGAGACGGCGGGGCCCAGCGGAGCGGTGCTTGAGACGGCGGGGCCCAGTTCAGCGCTCCTTCCCTTGAAGGGCCCAGTTCAGCGGTTCTTGCCCTGAAGGGCCCAGTTCAGCGGTTCTTGAGACGGCGGGGCCCAGTTCAGCGGTTCTTGAGACGGCGGGGCCCAGTTCAGCGGTTCTTGCCCTGAAGGGCCCAGTTCAGCGGTTCTTGAGACGGCGGGGCCCAGTTCAGCGGTTCTTGCCCTGAAGGGCCCAGTTCAGCGGTTCTTGAGACGGCGGGGCCCAGTTCAGCGGTGCGTGAGACGGCGGGGCCCAGTTCAGCGGTTCTTGAGACGGCGGGGCCCAGTTCAGCGCTCCTTGCCTTGAAGGGCCCAGTTCAGCGGTTCTTGCCCTGAAGGGCCCAGTTCAGCGGTTCTTGAGACGGCGGGGCCCAGTTCAGCGCTCCTTGCCTTGAAGGGCCCAGTTCAGCGGTTCTTGCCCTGAAGGGCCCAGTTCAGCGGTTCTTGAGACGGCGGGGCCCAGTTCAGCGGTTCTTGAGACGGCGGGGCCCAGTTCAGCGGTTCTTGCCCTGAAGGGCCCAGTTCAGCGGTTCTTGAGACGGCGGGGCCCAGTTCAGCGGTTCTTGAGACGGCGGACGGTCTATGGCCAACTGCTAATTGCCTGGTGGTGCCCTCCTGGGCAGCGGGGATGGTGCTCCTTCACTGCCCACCTGGGCTGTGGGTGGTGGGGCCCTCCTGGCCAGCTGGGCTGGGTCCTCCCTGGGCAGCGGCTATGGGGGTGGTGGGCTCTCCCGGGGCAGCTGTGCCGGTTCCTCCCGGGGCAGCGGCTATGGGGGTTGTGGGCTCCTCCTGGGCAGCAGGCCTGCTGCCTGACCTCTCCGACTTGCTGCCCTTGCCCTCCTTAGTCGTGGGCCTGTGACCCTTTCCTCCCTTTGGAGCTGTGGCTGGTGACTGTCTCTGGGTGGTGTCCGGGGGGGATGTAGAAGGCGGGCTCCTGCGGCGACCCTTCTGCTCCTCTTCCCAGGGGGTGGGCTGGCTGTCCCCTTGCTGCTGGGCGAAGATCCAGACATGCGGGCTGGCGGGCTCCAATACCCCTGCACCCTTGTCAAGGGGGCTGCAGGGCTGGTGGTGGCTGAGGTGCTCTTCTTACCCCGACGAGAAGGAGGGGGGGGCTCAGGGTCAGGAAAGAAGTTAGTAGTGGCGAGGAAGAGCTTCTTGGGACAATGGAGAGTGGTAGGTACAGTGGGAATGGGAGTGGAGGGAGAGGATGTGGTTGTAGGTGAGTCACGTTTGCTGTCTTTGGGTGCAGGTGCAGGAGGGATAGGCTGTCGTGAGGTGGATGGCTGTTGGGTGGGTGGGTGGCTGCGTTTGTGTGGTGTGGAAGAGGGGGTGACAGACACAGTGGGAGAGGACACAGGGGACGTGTAAATGGCAGTGGGGGTGGTGACTGCACGTGTGCGGACTGGAGTGGAGGGTGTGCTGGTGATGGAAACACTGGCTGATGGTGAGGTGAATGGAGGTGTGAGTGTAGACGTCACAGGGAGGTAGGAGGGAGACGAGGAGGTGGGGGTCACAGAGGTGGTAGTGACTGTTGGCATGTCTGCATCGGAATGTTGCGTGTGTGAATGTCTGCGTGATCTGTGGTGCTTATGTTTGGATGAGCTTCTCTTGGGTGTTGAGGTGTGTGCAGGCTGGTCTGATGGTGTGGGTGGGACAGGCAGAGGAACAGGAGACTGGGAGGAGGGAGTTAGTAGAGGAAGGCAGGAGACAGGGACAATGGCTGCCGTCAGTGCTGAGGCCAGAGCCTGGAACGATCGCTGATGGGCAGCCTGACCCGAATGAATGCCCTCCAGGTACGCATTGCTGCGATGAACCTCCCTCTCCACCCCCTGGATGGCATTCAAAAGGGTAGTCTGCCCAACAATGAGCGTTCGGAGGAGGTCAATGACCTCCTCACTGAGGGCAGCTGGGGTAACAGGGGCAGGGCCTGAGGTGCCTGGGGCGAAGGAGATGCCCGGCTTCCTGGCAGAGCGGGCACGGGGCGAACGCTGAGGGGCTGCTGGGAGGGCGGAGATGGTGCGCTGGGTGGCGGCTGTACCTGTAATGGCGGGGGGCACGGATGGTGCCACCCCCGCAAGGGAGCCCCCTTCCGAGGACGTGTCCGTGTCGCTGCAGGGTCCAGTCGTCCCCGTCGTGGAGCTCCCCTCGCCCTCCGTCTCACTGGTCCAGTCTGACTCTGTGGCATGGCCCTCCTGGGCCATGTGAGATGCAGCTCCCTCCTGCCCCGATGCCACTTCTCCTCCGCCTGATGATGCTGATGCACACAAGCACAGAAAGACAAACAAAAAGGGGGGGGGAGAGAGAAATAAAGGGATATTGAGTACATGGATCTCCGGTACAGTTAGCGGACATGACAGACACAGATGCCCCCTGCACTAAGTTGCGCACTTGGGGTCCGCTACGCATTCCGTGGAACATGCCCTACACGCCTAGAGTTGACAACTGCACCCATGGATGACACGGCCCAGGGATGGCTGTACTGACAAACTACTGAGGGTGGTGGCTGGGGACACAGGGGCTTACGGGGGTGCCCAGCCTACAGATATCGCCCTAGCCTAGGGGGACCCCCAGCCCTCCTCCCCCACCCAGACACCTCCACTGCGCGACAACAGAGTAGATAATGCTTGTACTCACCCCCTTGTGTCTGCTGTGCTGCCCTCACGCGCCCATCCAATTCAGGGTAGGCCACCGCCAGGATCCGGAACATCAGGGGGCTCAGTTGACGGCAGGCACCCCGCCTACGTTGGGAGGCCATCCCCAGCAGAGACTCGGCGGTCTTCTTGGTCCCGCGGCGGATGTCCTCCCACCTCTTGCGGCAGTGGGTGCCCCGTCGATGGTGTACCCCCAGGGTCCGGACTTCCTTGGCGATGGCACGCCAAATCCCGATCTTCTCATGGGCGCGGACCTATGTGACACGTACAGGGAGGGAGAAATACCACGTTCAAGTTTCTCAGCATTTTCCTTTCCAGTGGCCCAACGCCCCCCATCCCCGCCAGGCCCCCCGCCATGCCCCCGCCAGGCCCAACATGCCCCCCATCCCCGCCATGCCCCCCGCCAGGCCCAACATGCCCCCCATCCCCGCCAGGCCCCCCGCCATGCCCCCCGCCAGGCCCAACATGCCCCCCATCCCCGCCAGGCCCCCCGCCATGCCCCCCGCCAGGCCCAACATGCCCCCCATCCCCGCCAGGCCCCCCGCCATGCCCCCCGCCAGGCCCAACATGCCCCCCATCCCCGCCATGCCCCCCGCCAGGCCCAACATGCCCCCCATCCCCGCCAGGCCCCCCGCCATGCCCCCCGCCAGGCCCAACATGCCCCCCATCCCCGCCAGGCCCCCCGCCATGCCCCCCGCCAGGCCCAACATGCCCCCCATCCCCGCCAGGCCCCCGCCATGCCCCCCGCCAGGCCCAACATGCCCCCCATCCCCGCCATGCCCCCCGCCAGGCCCAACATGCCCCCCATCCCCGCCAGGCCCCCCGCCATGCCCCCCGCCAGGCCCAACATGCCCCCCATCCCCGCCAGGCCCCCCGCCAGGCCCCCAAGCCAGCCAGTGGCCCCAAATCCATATTGAATTAAACTCACTTGTTGGTCTGGAGGACCGTAGAGTAGGGCATACTGGGGGAGGACCCCATCCACAAGTTTCTCCAACTCCTCTCCAGTGAAGGCAGGGGCCCTTTCCCCAGCCGCAGCAGCCATTGTCCCTTCCAGACCGAGGTCACAGCAACACTTGCAGTATAGGTCCTCTCCTGTGAAAGTTCAAGTCGCAAGTGGATAAGTAGATAGAAAATGGCGGTGACGTCCGCGGCGGTGCGTACCGCGGCGGTGCGTCCCGCCACCGCCGGCGCTCTTCGCCATTGGCTCCTGAAACCCATAGGCTTCAATGTTAACCAATGCGGCTTTGCGCCGCGGTCTTCGCCCGCGGCCCGCCGCGGTGTGCCACGCCAGCGCATTGACCTCACATCCCATTGTCACACTTCACAGGTCAGGCAGCCACCATTTCCAGGGCCCACATGGCTCAATTTCAACAGCGTCACACAGGCCTAGGCCTTGCATAGCCACTCAGACACGCCATTCACTGCATAGAGAATCGTTTACTGTGCTAGCTGTGAGTACGTACCTGTGGGTTGCTTGACTGTGTGCTCCATGTTGTCCTTCCTAGGCACCGTCCGCTGGGTTGGGCGAGGAGACGGATGAATCCTCCCGTGTACCGACCGCTGGTGGACCTGTCGACAATGGAAGAACGCCACATTATCCTGACCTACCGTCTTAACCGTGCCACTATCCATGAACTGTGTGCCCAGCTGGAGCCCGACCTGATGTCCCCCATCCGCCAACCCACAGGGATTCCCCCTCTGGTGCAGGTCATGTCAGTACTCCATTTCTTGGCAAGTGGGTCATTTCAGACAACCGTGGGAATTGCTTCTGGGATGTCTCAGCCCATGTTTTCGAAGGTGTTATCCAGAGTGTTGTCTGCCCTGATGAAATCCGTGAGGAGCTACATCATTTTCCCTGAGGTGGGCGAATTGGCTACAGTGAAGGGTGATTTCTACGCCCTTGGACATATTCCCAACGTAATTGGTGCCATTGATGGGACCCATGTGGCTTTGGTTCCCCCAAGAGACAGGGAGCAGGTGTACAGGAACAGAAAAAATTACCATTCAATGAACATCCAGGTGGTGTGTTTGGCTGACCAGTACATCTCGCATGTAAATGCCAAATTCCCAGGGTCAGTGCATGACGCCTACATCCTCAGGAATAGCAGCATCCCTTACGTGATGGAACAGCTACAGAGACACCGTGTATGGCTAGTGGGGGACTCTGGGTACCCCAACCTGTCGTGGCTACTGACCCCAGTAAGGAATCCCCGGACCAGGGCAGAGGAACGGTACAATGAGGCCCATGGGCGTACTAGGAGGGTGATCGAACGCACCTTTGGCCACCTAAAGGCCAGGTTTCGCTGCCTGCATATGACAGGTGGATCCCTAATGTACTCACCTAAGAAGGTGTGTCACATCATCGTGGCCTGCTGCATGCTTCACAACCTGGCTTTGCGCCGCCAGGTGCCTTTCCTGCAGGAGGATGGTCGAGACGGTGGTGTTGTGGCAGCGGTGGAACCTGAGGAGAGTGACGAGGAGGAAGACGACGGGGCTGAAACAGACAACAGGGACAGAATCATTGAACAGTACTTCCAATAGGACACAGGTAACATTTCAAAGATAATTTAGTAAATGTTAACTACTCTCCAGCATCTCTGCTGCCTGTCTATTTGCCCCAGTGTATGATGACTGAGTTTTGGCTTTTCCCTCCCTATTTCAGATCTGGGGTCCCCACTACGAGTCCTGTGCTTCGTTTCCCCATGGACTACAGCTTTGTGGCAGCTGTTTGTTGACTTCACCATGTACAAGGACATATTTGCACTGTCATGTCAATTACAATCTATTGAAATCACAGCCAGACTCCAGATATTTTGGTGCAAAATAGGTGTTTATTTAAGTGCTCAAAATGGGATGGGTGGTTTCAAGTGGGTGGGGGCTATGGTGAAGGAATGTCCATGGCAGAGTCCAGAGTAACAGTCACACAGGTGCATTGTCCAGAGGCCTGTGGAGAGATGGAGCATGGGCAGTTCAAGGATGGACAGGGTGACAATGTGGGACAGTGGGATGACATCAGGTGGTATCCATTGCTGGCGGGGGTCTTGACATCCTACTCTGTCTTCTTGCGAGATCTCAGGGCCCTCTTGCGGGGTGGTTCTTCTCCTGCAGGAGGTGGGGGTCTGGTGGGCTGCTGCTGTGCGGGGGCCTCCTGTCCACTAGCGCCGGCGGAGGTGGTTGGCTGTTCTTGGTCCAGGCTAGTGGCAGGGGCCCTTGGGTGTTGTTCAGTGTCCGCCCTGTTGTTGACGAGGTCCTGCAGCAGCCCTACCATGGTAACCAGGGTGGTGTTGATGGCTCTGATGTCCTCCCTGTACCCCCGATAGTGTTCCTCCTGCAGCACCTGGATCTCCTGGAACCGGGCCAGTACCGTCGCCATCGTCTCCTGGGAGTGGTTGTATGCTCCCATGATGGTGGTGAGGACCTCGTGGAGAGTGGGTTCCCTGGGCCTCTCCTCCCCCCCCTGTCGCACAGCTGCCCTCCGAGTTCCCCTGTTTCCCTGGGCCTCTGCCCCCTGGCCGGTGTGCCCACTACCACTGCCCCCAGGTCCCTGTTGTTGTTGGGGTGGTGGGTTATCCTGGGTGCCCTGTAGTGGTAGACACACCGCAGATTGACGCGCCCTGGAGACAGAGGCATGGGCCCGCTGGGTGGGAGCTGTGCTGGTGTTCCCAGAGGGGTTTGGGTCTGTAGTGGCCTGGGCCTGTGTGAGGGGAACCGACTGTCCAGAGGTCCCCGATGGTCCGGGCTGGTCATCGGTGTCCAGGTCGACAGAGCTGCTGTCATCGCTGACGGCCTCTTGGGTGGGGGGTGTGGAGAATTCTGGCCCCTCCGCCGCGGTGTGTTGACGGTCGGGTCCTGCAGGGGTATAGAGGTATGGTTATAGTTTCAATGTGTGGCATATGGGTGTATCTGTGGGTTCTCGTGTCCCCAAGTGCTGGCATTCGTGTGTGGGGGCTTTGGTGAGGGTGGCTTGTGGGGGGGATGTGTATATGCATTGGGCATGCTTTGGTGATGGGTGTCCATGCTTAGTGGACGCATGCAGGCCTAGGTTTTGGGATGTGTGGGTTGTGATGGTGAGACATTGGCGGGGAATAGGTGTGCTGGGGGTGGGGGTGAGGATGGTGGTGGGGGTGAGGGTGGGGGTGACGATGGGGGTGGGGGTGAGGGTGGGGTTCGAGGATGGGGGTGAGGTTTGGGGTCTGATTTGGCATGCAGGTGGGGGGGAAGCAGTATTGAAGCTTCAACTTACCAGTATCCATTCCTCCGCCGACTCCTGCGAGGCCGTCAGGATGCAGGATGTTCAAGACTTCCTCCTCCCATGATGTGAATTGTGGGGGTTGAGGTGGGGGTCCTCCGCCAGTCTTCTGCACGGCGATGTTGTGCCTGGATACCATGGAACGCACCTTCCCCCGTAGGTCGTTCCATCGCTTCCTGATGTCTTCCCGATTTCTGGGGTGCTGTCCCACTGCGTTCACCCTGTCGACAATCCTCTGCCATAGCTCCGTCCTCCGGGCAATGCTGGTGTATTGTATCTGTGTGCCGAACAGCTGGGGCTCTACCCGAACGATTTCCTCCACCATGACCCTGAGTTCTTCGTCTGTGAAGCGGGGTTGTCTTTGGGGTGCCATGGGGTGGTGTGTATGATGTGTGGGGTGGAGTATGTGTATTTAAGTGAGTTGAGTGTGGTGGTGTGTGTTGTTTTGTGTGTGGATAGTGTGTGGGTGATGGTGTTGAGTGGCTGTGGCTGTTATTTTTTGGATGCTGGTGTCTCGCTCTTGCCTTCTTGACGAATTTTTTAGCGTAGGGGTTTGTGGGTGATGTGGGTGTGTGTTTTATATTGTATTGTGTGTGTGGGAGTGGTGTGTGTATGTGTATCAGGTGTGTGGGATTCAAATCGTCCAATGTGGCTGAGTTTTGTTCGTTTGTGTGTATTCTGACCGCGGCGGTGTGTCCCGCCAATGGAATACCGTGTTTGAATGACCGCCGCGTGGATTCGTGGGTCGTAATGGGATGGGCGTATTTCTGTTGGCGTGACGGTGGAGGTTTGGTCACCTCCACCTTTCCGCCGACCGCTGGTCTGGCGGTCTGTTGTGGCGGTCGGATTTTCGGAGGTTTGCCTTCTGCGGGTCAGAATGACCGTGGCGGGTTTCCGCGACCGCGGCGGGATTATGGAGGATTTCTGACCGGCGGTAGGCGCCTTTTACCGCCGAGGTCAGAATGACCCCCTAAGCGACTGTCAACCTGTACAGCTTATGCCTTCAAGTGGAAGAGATTCTGCAATTGGTGTTCTTCCAAGGGCTTAGCCCCTATATCTTGTTAAGAAGAAGCCATCCTTTCCTACCTATTTGGCAAAATTTAGCTTACTATTCTCTTCCAGTAAGGTACATTTGTCGGCTCTTACTACCTACAGAAAATGTCTTTCGCAAACCTCTTTTTCAAAATCCCAGTAATTAACGATTTCCTTGATGTGTTAAAAAAAGGTATTCCTTCCCATCAGGTGTCCTTCCAACCCCCCCAGGAGCTTAACATAGTCCTTTCATGTTTAATGCAAAATCCATTTGAGCCTATTCATAAGGCATCTCTGCAGCATCTCTCTTGGAAAGCAGTTTTCCTCGTAACAGCTTGTAGAGTTAGCAAAATCCAAGCTTTATGTGCTAACAAACCTTATGCAGTTTTCCACTCTAATAAGGTAGTTCTCAGACCCTGTCTGAAATTTCTTCCCTAAGTTATTTCAGATTTTAATGTCAATCAAATTAGTTCTTTGCCAACCTTTTTTCGGAATCCTTCTACTCCAGCAGAGAGAACCCTTCATTGCCTAGATGTGAGAAGGGTCTTGGAGTTTTATCTGGACAAGATGCTTTACCTGCCAGATCAGACCAACGTTTTGTCAACTATGGGGTTGGTTTGTATAGGTTTGGCCACTTACAAACAATTCCTCTCCCGCTGGCTAGTATCCTGCATGCTTTTGTGTTACAAAAGGCCATCAACTTTGTTGGCAAGAGCTAAGGCACATTCTACAAGTGGTAAAGCAGCTACAGCCACTTTGATAAAAATTTTCCCTATTGCCGAAGCAGCTACATGGAGATCTGTTCACACATTCACCAAACACTACTGTTTGGACTCTGACACTAGAAAAGATGCTCAAGTAGAACAAGCCTCCCTCAGAAATGTAGTTGTCTAGTCTGATCTTCTCTCCTCTGTTCTTTCCACTGCAATTATTGGGGATGGGCTTGCTATTTTATTCAAATGCTTATGACTATCAATGGAGATCCCCTACGAGAGAAGGCGTAGTTTTTTACCTGTAGCTCCAGTTCTCTTGTAGGGGAATGTCCTTTGAAGTTATAAGCAACCTTCCCTCCTTGGTGAACATAAGAGGAAAGTATTAGTCTTAACTATTACTAACAATTATCATCAAAAAGAACTGAAGCAACTGCCACCTGCTGAGCATGACAGGATACTGGTGGTCCTGGTAGCTTTAAAGGCTCAGTCACTGTTTTACACTCACATAATAGCCTATAGGGCCTCACTGTCTGTTGATTCTTCATCTCTTACTTTCCAGAAAAGGGTTTGTGAAGGAGATTTGAGCAGTTCTGTAAAACAATTGCCTCAAACTAGACATTTATATGGGCATTTGACCCTTTTCTAAGTACAATATGATGAATTGCACCACTGTAGCATTTTTGCCCATGCTTCATATTATGTTCTTTCCTAAGTGTTTCTACAAGCCTTTCTGAAGTAAAGCGAACGTTTACACTTGAGAGGATATTATATAAAGAAGTGCTCCGAGATACCCCCTTGAGGGCAGAAATATTCAAAAGCTTAAAAAGCTTATGACTTCAGTGGAGATTCCTCTACGAGAGAACTGGAGTTACAGGTAAGAAACTATTCCTTCTTGCCGACTACGAGCCCTTTGTCTGTTACTTCGGGGCTTTGTACCCTAATGCACTTCCTACACTGCACTTCACCTCCAGCACTCCGAAGTGCATCTGAATTCTACAAAGCGATATAGATATAACACAGGTTCGTCGGCACCTGGTCTTGGTGCATAGTCATGCCCTGTACTGGGGCAATTTTTGACTTGTTTCTAATGTTTTCTGAACTTTTGTGCTTTCAAATGCTGTATTTGGATCCCATTTATTCAACAATTTTCTGTAAATAAGTGGCTTAAAATCCACCATTTGAATACATTTTTTCAAAAATGTCTTGCAGAGGTACAAACACCCCACACCCTCCTTTAGCACTTTGTGCTTGCTCGCTCATTTCCCTTGGGTGTAAAAATTCTGACCACCAGTTTGAAAATCCACCAGCTACACTGAAACTGGGTGTGGAGAGGCCCTGAGATACCATAACTCTGTCCCAAGCTTCTACTGTGGCCTGTATGATGGGGGAGAAGTACACCTCTGGGAGCAATGACGCATGAGGAGCCAGAGCACTTTCCATATATGTATCCCAGTGATACTCCGGTCCATAAAGCACCAGTATTTCTCTGTGAGTGGTAGGGTCCATTCCACTATGTACTGTAGCTGGGCTACTAACTAGTAATGGATGAGATGAAGGATACCCAGAACTCACCCTTATGCATTTTTATTGTCTCATACACACATAAAAACTGAAATCTGATTGAATATGCTCAGACTGATATAGACTTATACTAATTTACAAGCCCAGCACATATGACGGATACACCCAACTGCCACAAACACCGTATAGAGACCCACCAGATACAATAACACAAACTCCTGATTCCATGTCTTCCTGTAGACACTAACACTCACTGCTTACTGCATACTCCTGAATGTACAAGCTCCTGATATATATATATATATATATATATATATATATATATATATATATATATATATACACACATACCGCTACCTTTACTCACCCTTCAAGTCACACTGTGTTGACTGAAGTCACAGACACTTACAGAGCACACACACTCTTCTGATTAACAGTGGCTTCATCATAAAAAAAAAAATCCCACCTCTGTATATACTAGACTACATCATCTTTTTAATATGATATGACACCTGCTGTCAACATAAGAAAACATAAAATATTACAACACACCCACCATCACATAGCAGCTCATCAAGTACCACAAGGCTGCTTTTCACTCCACCATATGTAACCACATATTAACCATTATATGCCCACATAAACTGCAGTATACAACTGCTCACACCTGATTACACATATTCATATGCTCACAACCACCAACACACATACATGGACACACTATCAACTGCTCATACACCCAGCATTATAAACCCATACCACCACTGTCATACACCTCCATACTGACTATTATTCATCCATAGACCCACAATTTACCAATATCCTAGTGTCTATAACAAAAGACAGCCATCATATTAGTTTTTACACTTCTTATATAACCACATGCTTCTGTGTGTTCTTCAGTGTGTCTTCAGAAGCATCAGAATACAGTAGAAGACCTACAGAAAACAGCCATGCACACATCTTCATACACCCACACCTACTTACATAGGCTCATATGCACACCATCAAATGCCCACATGGCCACAGACATAAACATACTCAATAGCCCTCATACAGCAAGGCCTGAACCATAACACACCAAAACAGCCAACATTTACCAGTGTTTTACAATTTTTGTTTAACAAAGTAATGACACCATAGTACCATATTGGAACACTTTTAAACATCGCTAATGACTCTAAAACACACCCCTTTTCACATTTTCCTAAGTACTAACATGAGTGGAAGTTAAAGTTGACCTAGTACAGCAAGGTGAAGACAGCACCTTAACTCGTCAACTTCATGACTACTTGGTGTTTATGGTGAAGCCACTGTTAAACTATTAACATATTACTGAACCTTAACTTCCTTTCAACCTTAGTGTTTTCTTGGAATTGCTACATACCTCACTGGTTGTGCAGTTGGAAAACTAGGTTTGAAAGGGAAAATGTGGTGGTCAGAATAGTTGACAGACTGAGTCAATCCTAAGGCCAAAGTTAATTCTTTCCTCCTTTCTGTATGGTGCATTTACTAGGTTAAGTCTAAATTTGTACCACTTCCTTTCTCCTGGGAGGTGGGGGGTCTTATGTGAATTTAGAAGAATAACAATCTGCAAAACATTGTTACAAATATGTTACTAGTTTGTTTCGCAGCATTGACGTCACATGCTGTGCATTGATTGTATAGCACTATATTACTCCAATGGTTTAGGGTGTGAACGTTGAATATTGGCAAACAAACTTTTTGTCCCACCTAACCTTCTTCTCTTTTATTTCTTGGACATCTGCTCACATTAGTATTTGTCTTTTTTTAATTGGAAAACTTTTATCTATAAAAGTTTCTATAACACAAAAGATAAATGCAAATGTTCAAAGCATAATGTACAATAATATCATACCAAAAGACAACAAGTTAAAGGATACGTACGATGGCTGGCCAATCACAGCCCAAAAAATATATAAGCAAAGCCATAATGGCAATACTATATTAGCCTTGCAGACAAGTCAAAATAAATTCAAATACTGACAGCAGTGCATGCCATGAACTAGAAATCAAAAGTCAGAGAAAGGCTGACATCTCACTACAAACTAGTTGACCTTAGACAACAGTATGAATGAGACTTGAGAGTGAGCGTTAGCTTGCCAAGAATATACGTAAAGTATCTCATATGTCTTTAAGTCTATAAGTGAATGTTAGCAAAGTCACATAAACCTTTCAGCCTGTTTTGCATCTTGGAAACTGGCCTTCCCTAATGTGTGACAACCTGGTGCTTTGCGAGTAGGTGATCAATAGTCGTATAAATTTGTGTACCCCCACTGGAATGTCAGACACAGATCCCGCAAGTGCCAATCTTATATGCAGTGTTTCTAAAAGCATCTTGGTTAAGTCAGCAAATACAATTGCTTAATTTGCTGTAACTAAAAGGCAATCTCAGGCTAGGTGCAGAAAAGCAGCATTTGGAAAGTGGCAAATCCTACAGTTAGTGTCCCCTCCTGGACTATATTCATGAAGCTTTTTTTGTGGTATTGTAGACCTTGTAGAGATCAGTCTTTGTCTGCTATGAACAGAGATCTTGTTTTGGACTCCAGCGCATCAGTAAGGGGTTGATCTAGGTGAGGTTCCCCTTTATTCTTTACTCCCAAATTTACTTTCATTCTCCTGACATGAGCTGTGATTTAGAGATGAAAGACTAGCAGTTTTGAAATTGCATTATACAACAACTATAACAATAACGATCATGGTTCCTCTGGGAAAGGTGGCAACCTGATCTGCAGTGTGGTGTTTAATATATCGTATATATATCTAATGAAGTAGTTCCAGCAACATTTATAAAGATAGATATTGGCCATCTGGGAATTTAGCACCTAAAAAACCAGGTAGACTGAGCTTTTGTAGCTGCAAACTCGCTTTGGTCTCGTGTGTGAGTGGGATAGAAGGGTTGGATGCAAGTTGTAGACGTGAAGCATACATGAACTAATTACCAGTTAGTTTGTTTAACAAGTGCCTGGACCACTTAGTGGAAGTGTCCGGGTCTATAGAGGTCACAGGCCTATATAAACACGTACATGCAATCGATGCTAGTGGATGCGGAAAGACAGTGTCGCTCTCTACTACCAAGTGCAGCAGAATGATTGCAGGAAGAACCTACATTGGGCATAATGGCCTGAGCATTCCACTAGAAGAACCCAACATCTGGGGCAGCAGGTCCTATCTCTTTATACAGCTTTTTCAGAATTCCCCTCCTAATATGGTGGCTTTAACCCACCCAAACAGGTTTTACCATAAGGGACCTAATGGACTTGAAGGAGTTGCTATCAAGTGGAATCGAAATATTTACAAATAGATAGCAGTTTTAGCTGTATTGCCATTTTCAGAAGCCATTGACAGTGGGAGTGAAATCCAGTGATTTACTTGATCAATATTTTTGTCCATTGCTACTACATAGTTTTCTCTGATTATTTTGTTTGTTTTGTGATTTTCCTTAGATCTCTCATGCCACTCTAAGGGTAACTCCAATTCACATGGCATGAAAGTGGCAGTCCATGGGAACACTGTCGGTTTTATCTAGTTGATCATAAGACCTGAAAAGCCACTGCACTGGATAAATGATGTCATCTGCATATACAAAAACAAGGAAGCGGTGCACTCAGAAATGCATACCCCTGGCCGAATTACACTGATGGAGGAGACGTTGCTAAGAGTTGTATTGCAATGGCAAATAAAATTTTGTAAAAAATGACATATAAAATTGAGGACAGAGAGTAGCCCTGTTGTATGCCTCTACAAGTAGAGATGATCAAGAAGTGCACACCATTAAGTTTGACTCAAGCTGTCTGATGTTTATATCGCAGTTTAATACCACACAAAAAGATGCAGTCCCCACTATTCTGGGTTGCTCGAGACACTACCACAAGTAGTATCTCTTTTTTAATTGTGTTGATTTAATGTCTCATACTCCAACCCTCTACTAGGTTAATTGACTTTTGAAAATTAAGGGAAGGTAGGTCCTTTCCTTCAACTTATCACAAACTTTGCTTGTGGGATCCGTAGCAGTCCTGATGAATGCCCCAAACCTGGTTGGGCATTAAAAACGGGCAGAAAATGTTGGCATGAATGAGGCACACATGGACCATAGTACCAAACGTTGTCCTTCATTTTTAATACCTAATGGTATTTTTTACTTATACTGGGGGTACCACCAAATAAAGAGATATCTTGTGGTTTACCCTCAGGTATTTTTCATTATAGTTACATGGGTCCTGGGAATCCGTCTAGAATAGTAAATATCTAAGAATTCCCTCAGGTAAGAACCCTCCCTGAGGTGGAGACCGCCCTGGCAGTATCACCTTACCAGGTTTGGGTGAGGTGGGCAATGATGACGCATGTCACATTACGTTAATGAGTCCTCCTCGTCCAATTCTTGGAATTGTCCAAAAACTATGATAGCGGATAGGTAGGCGCATGCAATAATAAGTAAGAAAAATGTCTCTCTGGAATGGGCTTGTGATAGTGTCTTGAGCACCCACAATATGGGGGTCAGAACTTTTATTTGTAGTATTGAGTAGAGGCAGGTACGGCCTCCAGATATAGCCTCCCCTTTTCTCTCTCTTTGTGTTGGTATTGTTACTGGCACAGCAATTGCACTGTTAGAATACTTCTTTTGGGATCTAACAAGATAGGTAATAACACCAGTGCGATTTACTTGATCCCTACTATTGGGACAACTGTGGAAGGTCTAGCATTTGATGACGACGTGTTATACATATTGGCAGACCCATCTTTGATGGGAGATACAATCTTGGCACAAACACTCATACAAATTAATGATTGGGGCTAACTTACTGAGTTAAAGTGAACACAGATAAAAACATTGCTCCATGGATCATTAATGACTGAGTACCTAAGGGGGAATGCTGTCCCCATGGATCTCTTAGTTACAAATGAACCTAGGATCTTCCTAGAGGATAAAAAGTTCTGGAAGGATTGGTCCATGACTGCATGGAAATGTTGGCTAGTCTTAATAATCAAATCGCAAAATGATTATCTGACGCTCTGGTGATTAAGATTAAGACACGGGAGAATCCCTTAAAAACCCAAATGAGCATTATGGTCTACAAGAAAAAACTTGAAGAGGTCAATAAGACCATGACAGAGTATAAGGATTATATAACACAATCAAAGATCAATACATTTCATTTGAACTTAATTCTCCCATGAGAAGGTTTAGCTGTACTCAAAGCAAGATTACATGAGGGGAGAGAGCAACTCCTCAATGTCCTCATGAGGTTCTAACAGCTCATCAGGCTTGTATAAACCAGAAAAAATGAAGAAGAGAGGCCATGGACTTAGGGGTTTTAGAAAAAACAATTCTATGCTGGAGTTTTTCAATCCAGGCCGTCTTTAGGCTCCCCAGTGGGGTTGGTCACCCTATGGATCTCCTCAATACTCACCCCCAAAAAGACCTACCATGGCAGCAAATGCCACCTCCTTTTTTACGATGAGGAAAAGGGAGGGGTAAAGGGCATACGAGGGAACGGAGCGTATCTTGGACAGACCCAGAGACCGAACAAAGCATGAACCCAAAAGACCCCAAACAAAGGCCCAGCAGGACATAAGTGACAATATAATAAATTTGAGGGAGGTGGCCTTGACAATCACTCATAGAAAAGTACTAAATTTGGGTTTGTGCTTTGTCTTGACCTCATAAGATGATTTGTTTCAGACTAAAGATTGAATTGAGAGAATTTCTAAGAAGAATAAGACTACTAGTCTATTTCAATTTAAGGGATGGTAATCAAGTAGAGTAGGAGAAGGATAAAAATAATGGCTTGCACAAAAAATCTACCTTCACCTCCATGCTACAGCATTTACCTCCAGAAATGGCTGCTTTTTAACAAGCCATCAGTTTTGGACTAGATGATTTGGGAAAAGCTAGGCAGAGCATTTTCCAGAATTTCAGCAAACTTGAAAGAGAAGCTGTCTACACCCTCATGACGGACACTTCCCTTGTTATTAAACCAGTAGATAAGGGTGCTGGGGTCGTCATACTCCATAAGAAAATGTACCATGCAGAGTGCGTGAGGTTCCTAGGAATCAAACTCCACTACAAAAGGTTGAGAAAAGACCCAACACACGAAATTCAGGAAGAAATTTTGTAGGAAGTTGGCTCTGTATGTACTATTTCAAAGTAAGAAATAGCATGCACAGAGTCCAAGGGTTCCCCTTAGAGGTAAGATAGTGGCAAAAAGAGATAATTTTAATGCTCTATTTTGTGGTAGTGTGGTCGAGCAGTAGGCTTATCAGAGGGTAGTGTTAAGCATTTGTTGTACACACACAGGCAATAAATGAGGAACACACACTCAAAGACAATTCCAGGCCAATAGTTTTTTTTATAGAAAAATATATTTTCTTAGTTTATTTTAATTTACAAACAATACTTTAAATGAAAGGTACTTCACTTAGGAACTTTAGGAACTTTGAATCAGCAAAATAGCATATACAGTTTTCACACAAATGGCAATAAGCTATTTTAAAACTAGACACAGTGCAATTTTCAACAGTTCCTGGGGGAGGTAAGTGTTTGTTAGTTTTGCAGGTAAGTAAACCACCTACAGGGTTCAAAGTTGGGTCCAAGGTAGCCCACCGTTGGGGGTTCAGGGCAACCCCAAAGTTACCACACCAGCAGCTCAAGGCCGGTCAGGTGCAGAGGTCAAAGTGGTGCCCAAAACGCATAGGCTTCAATGGAGAAGGGTGTGCCCCGGTTCCAGTCTGCCAGCAGGTAAGTACCCGCGTCTTCGGAGGGCAGACCAGGGGGGTTTTGTAGGGCACCGCTGGGGACACAAGTCAGCACAAAAAGTACACCCTCAGCGGCACTGGGGCGGCCGGGTGCAGTGTGCAAACAGGCGTCGGGTTCGCAATGGAGTTCAATGGGAGACCAAGGGGTCTCTTCAGCGATGCAGGCAGGGGGGGGGGCTCCTCGGGGTAGCCACCACCTGGGCAAGGGAGAGGGTCACCTGGGGATCGCTCCTGCACTGGAGGTCGGATCCTTCAGGTCCTGGGGGCTGCGGGTGCAGAGTCCTTACCAGGCGTTGGGTCTTTGAAGCAGGCAGTTGCGGTCAGGGGGAGCCTCGGGATTCCCTCTGCAGGCGTCGCTGTGGAGGCTCAGGGGGGTCAACTCTGGCTACTCACGGGCTCACAGTCGCCGGGGAGTCCTCCCTGTAGTGTTTGTTCTCCACAAGTCGAGCCGGGGCATCTGGTGCAGAGTGCAAAGTCTCGCGCTTCTGGCGGGAAACGTGTGTTCTTTCAAAGTTGCAGACTTTGTGGAGCAGAACCACTGTCCTCTGGAGTTCTTGGTCCTTTTAGATGCAGGGTAGTCCTCTGAGGCTTCAGAGGTCGCTGGACCCTGTGGAACGCGTCGCTGGAGCAGTTCTTTAGAAGTGGGGAGACAGGCCGGTAGAGCTGGGGCCAAAGCAGTTGGTGTCTCCGTTTTCTCTGCAGGTTTTTCAGCTCAGCAGTCCTTCTTCGTCTTAGGTTGCAGGAATCTAACTTGCTGTGGTCTAGGAGCCCCTAAATACTCGATATAGGGGTGTGTTTACGTCTGGGGGGTTAGTAGCCAATGGCTACTAGCCCTGAGGGTGGCTACACCTTCTTTGTGCCTCCTCCCTGAGGGGAGGGGGGCACATCCCTATCCCTGTTGGGGATTTCTAAAAGTCAGAGTCACTTCAGCTCAGGACACCATAGGGGCTGTCCTGACTGGCCAGTGACTCCTCCTTGTTTTTCTCATTATCTCCTCTGGCCTTGCCGCCAAAAGTGGGGTCGTGGCCGGAGGGGGCGGGCAACTCCACTAGCTGGAGTGCCCTGGGGTGCTGTAACAAAGGGGGTGAGCCTTTGAGGTTCACCGCCAGGTGTTACAGTGCCTGCAGGGGGAGGTGAGAAGCACCTCCACCCAGTACAGGCTTTGTTACTAGCCACAGAGTGACAAAGGCACTCTTCCCATGTGGCTAGCAACATGTCTGGTGTGTGGCAGGCTGCCAAAACTAGTCAGCCTACACTGGTAGTCGGTTAAGGTTTCAGGGGGCATCTCTAAGATGCCCTCTGTGGTGTATGTTACAATAAAATGTACACTGGCATCAGTGTGCATTTATTGTGCTGAGAAGTTTGATACCAAACTTCACAGTTTTCAGTGTAGCCATTATGGTGCTGTGGAGTTCGTGCATGACAGACTCCCAGACCATTTACTTACAATGTCTAAGGTTTTGCTTAGACACTGTAGGGGCATAGTGCTCATGCACTTATGCCCTCACCTATGGTATAGTGCACCCTGCCTTAGGGCTGTAAGGCCTGCTAGAGGGGTGACTTATCTATACCTATAGGCAGTGTGAGGTTGGCATGGCACCCTGAGGGGAGTGCCATGTCGACTTAGTCATTTTCTCCCCACCAGCACACACAAGCTGCAAGCAGTGTGTCTGTGCTGAGTGAGGGGTCCCCAGGGTGACATAAGACATGCTGCAGCCCTTAGAGACCTTCCCTGGCATCAGGGCCCTTGGTACCAGGGGTACCAGTTACAAGGGACTTACCTGGATGCCAGGGTGTGCCAATTGTGGAAACAAAAGTACAGGTTAGGGAAAGAACACTGGTGCTGGGGCCTGGTTGCAGGCCTCAGCACACTTTCAAATCATAACTTGGCATCAGCAAAGGCAAAAAGGCAGGGGGTAACCATGCCAAGGAGGCATTTCCTTACAAATTTCCTTCATAGTTTGTAGAGCCTTAGACAATGGATGGGTAACGGAAAAAGAGGCAGACTGCCTGATAGAAAAAGAACCAAAGACATCCCACTTCAATATCCTACCCAAGGTTCATAAAAACAAGCACCCAACCCCGGGACGTCCCATAGTGTCCTGGATTGGCTCAGCACTTCAACCACTCTCGCAATTTTGCGATTACTTTTTGAAACCACTTGTGAGTAAGATGCCATAGTATTTGAAAGATACTAAAGATATTTTGAATAAACTCAAGACACTGCATTTGACCTTGAGGTCAAGTTGTTACTTACACTAGATATTGAGTTATTGTACACTAACATACTGTAGGAATCAACAGTACAGGTGATTGAAAAACTCCTAAAATTGAGACGGGGAACAAAATGACTCCAGATGATTTCATCTTGGACTGCGTGCATATGGTACCGACTAGAAATGTTTTTGAATATGAGGGAACCTTCTACCTGCAAACACATATTACATCTATGGGCAGTATAGATTTGAAACAGAGTTCATCTATAATGAACATAGCCCTCTCTATAATCAGAATTGGCTATACAAGAGAAATATAGACAATATCCTTGGAGGAAAACCAAAAAGGAGGCTGCAGATTTTAACAAATGGGTCAACTTCCAGGACTCTTTCCTCAGATTCACGATGAATACCAGCACACAGAAATGCCTTTCCTGGATTTACGTATATATCCTGAAGATGGGAACCTAAAAACAGATATTTATTATAAACCAACACACAAGAACAGCCTATTGAGATTCAAGAGTTTCCATCCCAGATCCCTTAGGGCAGGTTTGCCAATAAGGCAATTTCTCAGGTTGCGACGCAGCTGCACTGACATGTCCGCGTATAAGGAACGAGCAAAAAAATGGATTACTAGACTCAAAAGAATTACCCTGAAAAAATAATCTCAAGAACAAGAAAGAGAACCAGGAATAATGATAGGGAAGCTTCATTTGGCACTTGTAAAAAAAAAAGAAAAAAAAAAAAGAAATTGTACTCCTAGGCCCCTTTGTGTAACTGCCTTCAGTCCTAGCTCCAACCGGATAAAGAAGATCATTGAAGAACACTGAAATATTCTAAACTCAGGAAGATTAAATATCAAACGCCCTATGTTTTCATTTAGAAAAAGTCAGAACCTTTGTGATTTACTGATTCACACTTGCTTCTCAGAAACAGGTGAAAAACATACATACAACATTATGGAATACACTGGTGCCAAGAGGCCATACGCCCTGTGGGAACTGTGGTGTCTGCCAATTCATGAGGAAATGCAAAACGATTCATCTGAGACTCAATACACCATAGATAGTGAAATATCTCACTAACTGTACCTCAGAGGTTGTTACTTACATTTTGAAATGCCCGTGTAATCTGATGTATGTCAGTATGACAACAAGAAAGATACGCATAAGGATCAATCAATCAGTGTATGTGTAGAGCGCACTACCACCCGTGAGGGTCTCAAGGTGTTGGGGGGGGGGAGGGTGTTGCTACTGCTCAAATAGCCAGGTTTTAAGCCGCTTCCTGAAAGTCAGCAGGTCTTCCGTCTGTCGTAGGGGCAAGGGAAGGGTGTTCCAGGTCTTGGCAGCGAGGTGGGAGAAGAATCTACCTCCGGTAGTCGCTCTTCGGATGCGGGGGACGGAGGCGAGAGCGAGGTCGGCTGAGCGGAGTTGGTGGGACTTGGTGTAGAAGATGAGTCATCTTTTGAGGTAGACTGGACTGGTGTTGTGGAGCGCCTTGTGTGCGTGGGTGAGGAGCTTGAAGGTTATTCTTTTGTTGACGGGGAGCGAGTGTCGGTCTCCCAGAAGGGGAGTGATGTTGCGGTGGGCATTGAGGATCAGGTGTGCGGAGGCGTTTTGTATGCGTTGCAGTCGTTTTAGGAGTTTGGCCGGGGCTCCTGCGTAGAGGGTGTTTCCGTAGTCAAGTTTGCTGCTGACGAGGGCTTGGGTGACTGTTCTTCTTGTATCTGTGGGGATCCATCTGTAGATCTTGCGGCGCATGGGTAGGGTCTTGAAGCAGGATGAGCAGACGGCGCTGACTTGCTTGGTCATGGAGAGTGTTGAGTCGAGGATGATGCCCAGGTTGCCTGCATGGTTGGTGGGTGTTGGGGCTGCTCCCAGAGCAGTCGGCCACCAGGAGTCGTCCCAGGCTGAGGGGTTGGCGCCGAAGATGAGGACATCCTTCTTATCTCAGTTCAACTTCAGTTTGCTGTTCCCCGGCGATGGCTTTCATTCCTTCGTGGAGGTTGGATTTGGCGGTGAGGGGGTCCTTGGTGAGGGAGAGGATCAGTTGGGTGTCGTCGGCGTAGGAGATGATGTTGAGGTTGTGCAGCCGGCCGACGCGGGCAAGCGGGCCATGTAGATGTTGAAAAGTGTAGGGCTGAGGGACGAACCTTGGGGAATGCTGCAGATGATCTTGGAGGCTTCGGAGCAGAAACGGGGGATGCGGACGCTCTGGGTTCTGCCGGAGAGGAAGGAGGTGGTGCACTCCAGAGCTTTGTCCCAGATCCCTGCGTTATGGAGGCATGTGCATAGGATGCAGTGGCAGACTGTGTCGAAGGCGGCCTAGAGGTCCAGAAGGATGAGGGCTGCGGTTTCGCCGTTGTCAAGCAGGGCCCTGATGTCGTCAGTGGCAGTGAGGAGGGCGGTTTCAGTACTGTGGTTGCTGCAGAACCCTGACTGGGATGGGTCCAGGATGTTGTTTTCTTCAAGGTGGTGGGTCAGTTGTCTGTTGACGATCTTCACAATTACCTTGGCGGGGAATGGGAACAGGAAGATGGGGCGGAAGTTCTTGAGGTCTCTCTGGTCCGCCATGGGTTTCTTGAGTAGGGGTTTGATCTCAGCATGCTTCCAGCTCTCGGGGTAGGTCGCGGCCTCGAAGGAGATGTTAATGACTTTGCGGAGGTGGGGTCCGATGATGGCGCTTGCTTTGTTAAAGATGTGGTGCGGGCATGGGTCTGATGGAGATCCAGAGTGGATGGTGCCCATGGTTTTGTTTGTGTCGTCTTCATTCATGTTGGCCCAGACGAGGAGGGGGATGTAGTTGAAAGTGGGTGGAGAGTCTGAGGATTCGGTGATTGGCGGGGTGGTCTGGCTGTTGAAGCTGTCATGGATGTCTGTGATCTTGTGGTGGAAGAAGGCAGCAAGGGAGTTGCACAGGTCTTGTGAAGGTGGGATGTTGTTTGTGCTGGGGTTGGAGAGTTCATTCACGATGTTGAAGAGCTCCCTGCTGTTGTGTGCGTTGTTGTCTAGGCGGTCTTTGAAGGAGGTTTTTCTTGGCAGATCTGATGAAGATTGCGGATGGTGTTCTTGAAAGCGGCATGGTTGTCCGGTGTCTGTTCGAGGAGCCACTTTCTCTCCAGTTTCCGAAAGGTTTGCTTGGAGGCTTGAAGGTCTGAGGTGAGCCAGCTGGCTTTCTTGTTGGCATCTCTGTTGGAAGGTTTATTGAGCGGGCAAGAGTGTTGGCACAGTCGTCGATCCAGCACCAGAGGTTGCAGGCTGCGAGGTCGGGATTGGTGGGTTTGATGGGTGGTTTTCGGGCGAGGTTGGTGTTCAGCTGGTCTTGGCTGATTTTGCTCCAGTTGCGGCGGGGGATCTGTTGGGTGCGGTGGTGCATGGTGGGTTTCTGGAAGGTGAAGTGGATGCAGAGGTGGTCGGTCCATGGGAGTTCGGTGGTGTGGCTGAAGGTGACGTGGGGGCTAGCGGAGAAGACGGGGTCCAGCGTGTGGCCAGCGGAGTGTGTTGGGGTAGTGACAAGTTGTCTGAGTCAGAGGGTGGCGAGGTTGTCGATTAGGGTGGTGGTGTTGGGGTCGTTGTTATTCTCCAGGTGAAAGTTCAGGTCGCCGAGGAGGACGTAGTCGGCGGAGGCTAGGGCGTGCCTGCTGACAAGGTCGGCGATGGAGTCGCAGAACTGAGCCCGTGGTCCGGGGGGTCTGTAGATGAGGGTTCCTCTGAGGGTGCTGTTGGGGTTGGTGTGGATCGGGAAGTGCAGATGTTTGGCGGTGCTTAGGGTGTCGTCGGTACAGGTTCTGACCCTGAAGGCGTTCTTGTGGACGATGGCAATTCCGCCTCCGACTCCTTTGGTGCGATTCCTGCAGGTGATCTTGTAGCCATCCGGAATGGCTATGGCGATGTCTGGGGCCGACGAAGTGTTCATCCAGGTCTCCGTCAGGAAGGCGACGTCCGGGGTGGAGGTGTCGAGCAGGTCCTAGAGTTTGATGGCATGTTTGCGTGTGGAGCGGGTGTTAAGTAGGATGCATCGGAGGTAGTTGCGGTCAGGCTCGGCAGGAGGTTTGGCAATTTGGAGGCTGGTGAGGCTGCAGTTCCGGCAGGTGAATGGTCCCTGGGTGTGCTTAGGGGAAGCCAGGAAGCAGGCGTGTGCTCGTCCGGTGTTGAGTGCACGGAGGGTGCTGGTGGTGTAATGGCGTTGCTGGCCGTGCTGGTCTTGGGGACCAGGGGTCCTGGTGCTGGGCGCGGTCTGGGCACAGACGGGCTTGCCTTAGGCATCCCTTTGGCGCGCCCACTGCTCAGCGGCTGCCATAGGAGGGGAGGTGGGAGGGAGAGGCAGCAGGGAGGAGGGAGGGGACAGCGAATGGGTGAGCAGGCGGGCAGGGCCGCAGGGACGCATCGGGGGGAAGAAGGGTAATTGAGGTGAAGGGAGGGGGCGGGGCCTCAGGGACGCAGCGGCGGGAAAAGGGAAATTGAAGTGGAGGGAGGGGGGCGGGGCCGCAGGGATGCAGCGGCGGGGCCGAAAAAAGCAAAAAACAAAAGGGAACCAGGAGCAGCAGCAGCACTGGCACGCGGTGCAGGGGAGCGACCTGCCTGAAGCAGGGTCAAGGGTCGCTCCCTTCACTGCGCAGCGGCTGCCATATAAGGGGAGGTGGGAGGGAGGGGCATCAGGGAGGAGGGAGGGGACAGCGAATGGGCGAGCAGGGGTCGGGGCCTCAGGGACGCAGCGGCGGGAAGAAGGGAAATTGAAGTGGGGGAGGGGAAGGGGCTGCAGGAACGCAGTGGTGAGAAAAGGGAAATTGAAGTGGAGGGAGGGGGGCAGGGAAGCAGCGGCGGGCCGAAAAAAGCAAAAAACAAAAGGGAACCTGGAGCAGCTGCAGCACCGGCACGCGGTACAGGGGAGCGACCTGCCTGAAGCAGGGTCAAGGGTCTCTCGAACATAAGAGTACAATAAGGTGTAGAAAGGATAAAACAAAATTGACCAGACACTTTATTGAGCATAATCACACCTCTGACAGTATTGATTGGTACATAATTGAGAAACTGGAGAGCAAAAGAGGAAATATGAGTAGAGCCCTGCTGAGATGCGAACAGAGATGGGTCTTTAGGTTATACACAGATACTGAGGGTCCGAACGATGAGATTCCATGGGATCTTTTGGGACAACCCTAATCATACTCTAAATGGGATAGTAACATTTCATGGTCCCACAGTCCGTCTCATCTGAGCGTTATCTGTGACAAGTGAATGAGGATTTCCTGAATATGAGACTGATATTTATCATTGCAATCAGAGACCATCTGGTGTGTAATCCCTCTATGGCGATCCCCATTCTAATTAGAACAACATATGATAGTAGACGATCCCAAAGACACCTTAGATTTTGGAATGAACCTAACCAGAATGTGGAAGTGATAGGATGAGTATCCTAAAAACATACATTAAAGATTATGATCAGATACCAGTGTTCATTTTGGGCATAATCTTGCAGTGTTTTCTTTATGTACATGAAAAATATAGAAGGGCTGAATGTCACAGAAGAGACATTTTTTAAAACAATCTATCCAAAAATTGTGACTCTAGTGAGTAAGATTGGGAAGCTGATGAAAAAACAGGGTCAACAAAAATATGTCTTGGCCTGACATTATTCTTACTGCTGTTGCTAAAACAACTGAACGGATAGTGATGGTCATGTAGAACGAGTGGTTGATGTAGGCAGGATATAGGGGTTTCCAGCTTGGAGCCCGTGGGCATTAGTGTACTCATTTGTCACTATATGGTAGGTTTGGAGAATGCGGTCTCCTAATGAATAAGGAGGAGAGACGGGCGCACGCCACGCCTTAGAAATGCACAGGTTGGGCCTGAATGTTTGAGTCCGCCCACCAGATGATTTGCAGATGACTAAAGAGGCGTACAGGAAGCTTATCAGGTCTAAGCCAACTCGACGTCCAATTGGCATGGCGTGGCCCAGCATAGTACAGATCACGCACCTGCAGTCTAAGTGAAGGGCACAACTAAGATGAGGCTAAGCCTATACCATGCCCTTAAAGCAGGCCACGTCCTCTGTTCAGAGAGACTGTGCACGGTAATGATCAGTTATGAGGAGAGACGTGTATCCAAGCAAAGCCCGGCCCCTTTCGTTTTTAGTGCAGATGTTACTCATTTGAGAACAGCATGAAGGGGGTGTGGCAAACGTTATCCGGATATATGCCGGATTTCAGGAAGTCCTCCCTCAGTCCGTGACAGCTGTAAGAGGGGCCAGGGTTGGACTCAACAGGGCAGCGCTCCTTGATGAAGTAAGTTTTCCTTGCTGTGCTGAAATAGAGGAGCCGGGTGAAGCAACCATGGGCGCTTCTCTTTTTCTGTGTGTTTACAGCAATTGGCTTGGCTATTTGTTGTTTTCGGTTGTGTTGCATCCCCTCCCCAACAAAAGAAACAAGCCATGTAGCGCATGTGCAGTGCATTGAACAATTCGGCATTTCACCTTTAAATCCTCCTTTCTACTTCTACCTACACCTCCCCTCCTAGTGTGTGACTACAGGAGGCCCCCTACCTCTACAGACCATGAGGCACAGGGCCTAAGAAAACTAGGTAATATGATTTATGTCAATGAGCAGCATGTGTCGGTTTTCACGTGTGCTGTGGAGCACTTTTTACAGCATGGTGTGTGTGAGTGTTATCACATGTGGCACTGGTTTTCTCTCATAAAGACAGACCAAACAAGAGGTTACAAGTAGTAGAATGTTTGGCAAATATACTGCAGAACCACTTATCTCCTTTTTATTCGTTTTGATTTAATGTATCATACTCTATCCCTTTACTAGGGTAATTGACCTTTGAACATTAAGGGAAGGTAGGTCTTTTCCTTCATCTTATCACAAACTTTGCATGCAGGATCTGCCGTAGCCCTGATAAACGCCTCAGACCTGCCAAGTCTATAAAAACAGGCAGAAACATGTTGGCATGAGTGAGGCACACAAGGGCTGAAGTACCCAACGTTGTCCTCCATTTTTAATACCTAATGGTGTATTTTAATTATACTGAGGGTACCACCAAATAAATAGATTTCTGATGGATACAACTACCTGTGGATTCCTCACCTGATGAATACTCCCATGGCGCCAGCATTTGACGGAAATCTTCTTACTAGTCTCTGCACGTCGACGAGGACGTCACTCTAGCCCACGCGACGCCGTCTGACGTCATACAGGCAATAAGAAGTCCTCGCCGACGTGCCGATGACAGTTCCCTTTTTTCCGTGCATTCGAAACGGTTATCTTCGAGGGAGTTACTGTTACCTTCGTGGTTACAGTGTATTGTCTGCTGCGTAGTCTTCTCTGCGGTAACAATGTCTCAGAGGAAGTCGGGTTTCAAGCCCTGTCGAGAGTGTGGGGGCAAGATGTCAGTTACAGATCCTCACTCCGACTGTCTATGGTGTTTGAGCTCCGACCACGACGTCTCGACTTGCGATTCATGTCAACACATGAATCCGAAGGCCCTCAAAGAGCGCGAGGCCAAGTTATTCATGGCAAAGTCAAAGAAGAAGGAGAAACATCATAAGAAGTCTTCTTCGCCAAGGTCTCACCGGCGTCATCGAGACTCCCGGCGCCGTAGAGACTCACGACGTCACTCCAGCAAGGAGTCTCGTTCGAGGTCACCTTCGGCTCGGCGTCGGAGGACTTGGGAGGTCAGCCCCACGGTCACGCCGCATCCATCGACGCCGTTGCCCTCTCCGGCGTCACCGACTTCACCTGGTCAGGCGTCAGTGATTGAGGTGGTGCAGCCTCTTGTGTTTTCTCCGGCGTCGCAGACGTCGAGGCCGGCGTCGGGGTCGCCCTCGATCCAGGCACCCCAGTATCCGGCTTTTCCCACTCCTGGAGCCGATAGTACCGCGTTTCTTAATGCGATGTATACCATCTTTCAGCAGATGGCTCCAGGAGCTGCTCCGGCTGGTCCTTCGGGGCCCTTGGCCTTTTCGTTGGGTGATCCTGCGCCTCTTCGGCCGGCACCCTTTATGCCCTTTCTCCCTTTTGGGAATGTGGGCTCGGCGCCGGTGCCGGCGTCGGTGGCCGCTCCGGTGGCTTCGGATGTTTCGGCCCCGGAGGTTGCCCCTCCGTCGAAGTCAGGATTTTGCCCTGTGACTCCGGTTGGTCCATCGGCTCCAAGACCTCGTCCTCCGGCTCCTGCCTCGGCGCCGAAGCTGCCTGTGGCGCCGGACGCGGCGTCAGATGCTTCTGGAGATCGGCGCCGTTCTTCGACGTCGGCGGAGGCCATGTCGACTCCGCGTATCGAGGAGAGACTTCATTCGAGGAGGCGTGCTCTCCGTCTTTTAGAAGAGCAAGAGTACCAGCGAGTCCTAGAGGAGGAGGCGGCTTCCTTTCATGCTGTGGTGAGGAAGGCAGCGAGCTTTTTGGACCTGCCTTTGCCGGTGGCAGAGGCAAAGCAGAATTTGCTGACAGAGGTATTGCATCCGGCCTCTGCTGCAGCTGAGCCTCTCTTGCCATTTAATGAGGCTTTGCTGGATCCGGTGTTGGAGGTGTGGAAGAAGCCGGTGTCTTCCTCGGCCGTTCATAGGGCTGTGGCCAGGAGGTATCGAGCTGCACCATCTGACCCTGGCTTTCTCTCTAGACACCCTACGCCGGAGAGCTTGGTGGTGCAAGCCTCCTGTTCCTCAAAGTCAGCGCCTGGTTCCTTCCCGACGGTGCCTGGAGACAGAGACTCCAAGAAACTGGATGCGCAGTCCAAGAAAATATTTTCGTCATGCAGTTTGGCGTTGAAGGCCACCAACGCCACGTGCATTCTGGGGAGGTACATCCATGCGCTGATGGATGATATTTCGTCTTCATTCACGGAGCTTCCCCAGGGTCTTTTGGATGTGGTCTCGGACGCCCAGGCTGCCGCGACCCAGATTATCCAGTCTGGGCTGGACACGACCGACTCGGTGGCCAGGGCGATGGGCACGGCTGTGGTGGCAAGAAGACAGGCCTGGCTCCGAAACTCAGGGTTCTCTGCGGATGTGCAGTCGACCCTGCTGGACCTCCCGTTTGATGGGGACAAACTGTTTGGAGCCAAGGCAGATTCAGCCTTGGAACGATTTAAGGAGAGCAGAGCCACAGCCAAATCGTTAGGACTGCAAGCTCCTTCTTCCTCTGCCTCTTCTAGAATTTTCAGGAGGTTTCGGGGATTTGGGCGTGGCTCTTATTCCTCTTCCTTTCGGGGGAGGTTCCAGCAACCCGCCTCTTCCCTCCCCTATAGGTCATTTAGAGGGAGGGGGAGGGGTGGGGTCCGTACCAGAGGAGCCTCTCAACAGCACTCTGCCTCTTCCTCGTCCTCTGGAGGGGTGCAGCAGGGGAAGCAGCCTTAGGCTTCCACCGTTTCCCACTCACTCCTCTCCTGTAGGGGGAAGATTACAGCGTTTTCTCCACAAGTGGAAGTCTATCACAACGGACACTTGGGTTCTCGGCATTGTGGGAAAAGGCTACGCCCTTCCCTTTCGGGAGTTCCCGCCCCTCATCCCGCCCGCCCATCTTATTGTTCAGAAGAACACCTCCTGTTGCTAGAACAGGAGGTTCAAGTCCTCCTTTCAAAGGGCGCGGTAGAGTTGGTCCCAGAGCAGGAAAAGGGTCGAGGTTGTTACTCAAGATACTTCCTGATTCCCAAAAAGGATGGTCAGTTGAGACCAATCCTGGATCTGAGGATCTTGAATTGGTTCCTCAAACAGGAAAAGTTCAAGATGCTGACCCTAGCACAGGTGCTTTTGGCGTTGAACAAGGAAGATTGGATGGTGTCTGTCGACTTGCAGGATGCTTACTTTCATGTCCCGATACTCAAGTCGCACAGGAAGTATCTCCGGTTTGTGGTAGGGTCGCAGCACTATCAGTTTGCGGTCCTCCCGTTTGGTCTTACTTCAGCACCTCGAGTCTTCACAAAGGTGATGTCAGTGGTTGCGGCGGAGCTCAGAAGGAAGGGGATAGCAGTATTCCCTTACTTGGACGACTGGTTGATCAAAGCCAAGTCCCCGGAGCTTGTGTCGCATCATCTGCAGTCAACAACCCAGTTGTTGTTCGACCTGGGCTTTTCGGTGAACGTGCCCAAATCTCGCCTGGAGCCCTCTCAGCGCCTCCTGTTCATAGGGGCAGTACTGGATACAACATTGAGTCGAGCCTTTCCTCCGCCTCAGCGGATTCAAGATATTCAGGAATTGGTTCCAATGTTTCGAAATGGAGCGGTAGTTCCAGTCCTCAAGGTCCTTCGTCTGCTCGGTCTGTTCGCCTCCTGCATTCTGTTGGTCACGCATGCTCGCTGGCACATGAGGGCTCTTCAGTGGTGCCTCCGAAGGCAGTGGTCTCAACACAAGGGAGATTTAGAAGGTACTGTCAAGATCTCCAGAGATGCTGCTGTGGAATTGAAGTGGTGGATTGCGGGCAACAATCTTTCACAGGGGAAGCCGTTCGCGCAGTCGCCACCAGTGGCCACGGTAATAACGGATGCCTCCACCCTAGGATGGGGAGCTCATCTGGGGGATCTGGAGATCAAAGGGCTTTGGTCTCCAGAGGAACAGGTGTTTCATATCAATCTGTTGGAGTTACGGGCTGTACGTTTGGCTCTCAAGGCCTTCCTCCCATCCCTTCGTGGTCAGTCGGTACAGGTCCTGACGGACAATACTACCACGATGTGGTACATAAACAAACAGGGAGGAGTAGGGTCGTACCTTCTCTGCAGAGAAGCTCTTCGGCTATGGTCCTGGGCAAAGGACCATCAGATTTGCTTGGTGGCAAATCATCTGGCCGGGGTCTTGAATGTACGTGCGGACAGTCTCAGTCGCCAATTCTCGGCAGACCACGAGTGGCGTCTCCATCCAGATCAAGTCTGTTTAATCTTCCAGATGTGGGGGTTTCCTCGGATAGATCTGTTTGCCACTCGGGAGAACGCGCATTGCCCGTTATTCTGCAGCCTCCAGTATCCGATGCAGGGAGCGTTGGGGGACGCGTTTCAGATAACCTGGTGCGACCAGTTGCTTTACGCGTTTCCCCCCATACCCTTGATTCCTCGAGTGTTGAGGAAAATTTGCCAAGACCGGGCCCAAGTCATCTTAATAGCTCCGGATTGGCCAAGGAGGGTATGGTACTCCGACCTTCTCCAACTCTCACTGTGCCCTCCGCTCCGTCTCCCTCTCAGGGCAGACCTCCTCTCGCAGTCGCAGGGGCAGGTTTTACACCCCAACCTCCAGATTCTGCACCTACATGCTTGGAGATTGAACGGGGCAACCTGAGTTCCTTCTCTCTCCCGCCTGATGTAGTGGATGTTATCTTAGCGGCCAGGCGACACTCCACTAAATCTATCTACGCTAATAGGTGGTCTAAATTTGTTATGTGGTGTGGAGAGAGACAGATTGATCCCTTACATGCTCATCTGTCACATGTTTTGTCTTTTGCACTGTCTCTAGCGCAGAAAGGTTGTGCAGTAGCTACCATTAAGGGTTATTTGTCGGCCTTGTCAGCCTTCATTTGTCTTCCAGACCAACCATCGTTATTTAAATCCCCTATTGTTCTCAGATTCTTGAAAGGTCTTCTGAATCAATATCCTCCAAAACCATTCGTTATGCCTCAATGGGATTTGTCCTTGGTCCTGACTTTCCTTATGGGGTCCCCTTTTGAGCCTATGCATTCTTGCCCCTTAAGATATTTGGTTATTAAAACAGTATTCCTGGTAGCTATAACATCTGCAAGGAGAGTGAGTGAGTTGCAGGCCTTATCGGTTAAACCCCCTTATATAACGTTTTATGGGGATAAGGTGGTGTTGAGGACCAAGGCTGCTTTCCTTCCGAAGGTTGTTTCACCCTTCCATTTGGCTCAGACAATCACTTTGTCCACGTTTTATCCTCCGCCTCATCCTTCAAAGGAGGAAGAAAGACTACATCGCCTGGACCCAAAAAGGGCGTTGAGCTTCTATATCGACAGAATGAAGGATATCAGGCTGGAGGATCAGCTGTTTGTCGGATACGTGGGCAAGAGGAGAGGAAAGGCAGTCCACAAGAGAACACTCTCCAGGTGGGTTGTTCTTTGCATTAAAATCTGTTACTCTTTGGCAAAGAAGGATCCGCCTGAGGGCATTAGAGCTCACTCCACCAGAGCTAAGTCGGCCTCTTCGGCCTTGGCCAGGGGTGTTCCTGTGGTTGACATCTGCAAGGCCGCAACTTGGTCGTCCCTTCACACTTTTGTGAAACATTACTGTTTGGACTCTGAGGTCAGAAGGGACGGTCATTTTGCACGGTCAGTGCTGCAGGATTTCTTGGTTTGACCATTTAGGCACCCACCGCCGGGCGTGGTACTGCTTTGGGACTCTATTCATCAGGTGAGGAATCCACAGGTAGTTGTATCCATCAGAAGAACGAGTTACTTACCTTCGGTAGCGACTTTTCTGGTGGATACATTAGCTACCTGTGGATTCCTCACGGTCCCACCCGCCTCCCCGTTGCCTTTTTGGTCTCTCCAAGCAATCCTTGAGTGTGCTCCTTTTGGTCTTCAAAGTTGCAATACATTTTGCATGTATGATATTTGTATATATGTGTATATTTATATATAAATCTATATATATATTGGGTATATACATGATTCGTATGTATAAATATATTTATTTGTTTAAAAAAAAAAAAAAAAAAAAGTTATATTAAATCTACAGCTATTTTATTGCAATGTTGTGTGATTTACAATATTAAGAGATGTTGATTTGCTCTTTCATTGCATTGGGTTATTATTATTATTCTCATGCACGTAAAAAATGTTGGTACTGTCATCGGCACGTCGGCGAGGACTTCTTATTGCCTGTATGACGTCAGACGGCGTCGCGTGGGCTAGAGTGACGTCCTCGTCGACGTGCAGAGACTAGTAAGAAGATTTCCGTCAAATGCTGGCGCCATGGGAGTATTCATCAGGTGAGGAATCCACAGGTAGCTAATGTATCCACCAGAAAAGTCGCTACCGAAGGTAAGTAACTCGTTCATCTTGTGGTTTACCCTCAGGTATTTTTTATTATAGTTACCTGGATCCCAGGAATCTATCCAGAATAGTAAATATCTAAGAACATCCTCAAATAAGATCCCTCCTTGAGGTGGAGTCCACCCAGGCAGTATCACCTTACCAGGGTGAGGCGAGGTGAGCAATGATGAAGCATGTCACATTACGTTAGTGAGCCCTCCTAATCCAATTCTTCGAATTGTTCAAAAAATATGATAGCAGATAGGTAGGCGGATGCAGTAAAAGTAGAAAACAGTTCTCCCCAGTGGGGGCTAGTGATAGTGTCCTGAGGACCCAGAATCGTGGGGACTGCATCTTTTTTGTGTGGCATTGAGTAGAGGCTGGTGCAGTCTCCAGATAAAGCCTCCTCCCTTTCTCTTTGTGCTGGTATAGTTTATAGCAGTTTAACCCAGCTAAGGAAGTTGTACCCAACAACTATCCTGTAATACTATTAATAAACAAATTCCACTCAATGAAGTCAAAGGCCATAGCTCCTTCAAGAAACATAGCCATTTCATTCTCCGCCAGACTAAGCTGCTGCATCAAGGAAAATAGGGAGCTTTGATTATGAGAGGTATAGTGACCTTGTATGAATCTCAGTTGGTCTGGCAGAGAAGGGCCAGACAGCAGTGGCAGCTGGTGATGATCTACAATCTTAGCTAAGATCTTATTGCCTATTAAGGGAGAGCATGTGTATTACTCACATCTGCCTGGTGTAAATATGGTTACAATTGCAGCCTCTGTCAAAAAGATGCAAGCACTTCATTACGCCTGACATGAACAAAAGGTGTGGAAAAGTACATCAGTATATTTGAACAGTAGTGATGTGTAAACCTATGTTCTGATGGGTACCTCTCAACACAGATTCCTCATGTTTAGAATAACCCCTAGGTGACAGACTGGATCCAGAGAATTATTCAGCAGTGCTCCAGCGTGCAAGGAGGTGATGCCAAATGGCTTCATGATGACTGTGTACCACCCCAGAAGTTAAGGAGAAAAGCCACATGCAAGTGTCAGTTTTGGTCTTCCTGCACACTTAGAACTTATTTTGTTTCAAACTTTGTTGGTTTTCCGACAACTTCAAAACGTTTTGCAGTTTTCTAGGGAATGGTGTGCCCACTGAAAACAACGAGAATTCAACCTCTGCAGTGATAGAAAGCAGTTGATGGTCAAGTACCTGCGCAAGGTGTGTCTATGGTGCCTGGGCTTGGGCATGACTCAAAGTCATACAACTGGTGTGCCCTCATGCATTCCAAAGCGATATGGTAAAGAGAGGCACATATATGTCACCAAACACAAAAAGAGGTTGGGGGTGAAACAGAGATTCCTCTCCTATGGCAAGTTACATGGCCAATTGTGGTTGAAGGTTTGAAGTTGCTCCTGTGAAAAATTATCTTCTAGGTGAAAGTCTTCCAGTAAGTCCTAACTGAAGTCTAAACACGAGCTCAAGTTTGCCATGTGGAACTCGACCCCATCCTACCACTCGAAGTCTAGCAGGAAGGCTCAAGGGATATCATACTCTCCCGATGTCTCTGAAGTCTGAACCAACTATTCCCCAGGTTTTTTGGCCTGCAGCACACAACAGACTTCAAATAAGCCGCCATTCAGCAGCTTCTAGTGCACCCTCAGTCCACAAGGAGCCACAGAGGTCTCCAGTTGGGCTTCAGCTGGCAGGACTGCTCCCAACACTGTCTGCCACAGCAGAACCAAATTGCGGGCCTTTACTGACTCCAGCATTGACTTGTGCCCTGGTAGCAAAGTCACCGCCGGTTCCTTCTGCACATGTGCCTGCACCAACTCCAGTAGTGCCTATTGATGCTTGATTTCTAACTCCCGAACCAACAGTGGCTCAATACAGACCTATGATGCGCATCCAATTCCGTACCTCAGCCTTGGAGTTGGTGCCAGCAGAAGATTCACACTATTTTTGGTTCTTATTTAAACCCGGTGCAAGAAACACCTAATGCCCCATAGTACAGTAATGATGGAAAGAAAGGGGATTGATTTGTTCCTCATTCTGCTGCAGATTAATTGTATGTGATTTTACAGAACACCAGTGGGCTAGATACCTTTCCAGGAATGGATCTAGACTCGCCACCTGGGCCACCAATCGAACAATGCTCCTTCGTTGCATAGACCATTTGGAAGGCAGCTAAAGCACTAGAATTGCAATTCACTTTAGAAACTAAAACAAAAGTATTGACTGTGATTCATCAACAAGATACAGCTTTATTTGAGACTTTATTACCATTTGACAAAGCCCTTACTGATGCCTATCTGACTACATTGTCAAAGCAGTGCTCATGTTCACTAGTTAGTCGACCTGTGGCTAGGCTGCATTGACCAATTCAGATTTCCTAACTAAGCACCGTACCTGTGAGAGCCTGATTGTTCAAGCTTTGAAAACAAAGGTTAATCCTAAAGCCTTTCCGATCAACTCTCCAGGTGGGGGGAATCAAACTGCATTTATGTTTTTTCAAAGAAAATTGTTTCCTTGGCCAATCTATCACTCCATTCTACTAATGGTGTTTTCCTTCTGGGTAGATATACCTACACACAATAGGACATGGTAAGAGACATCTTGCCAGCCGCCCCAGAGGACCCCAGGACGTCTCTAACCCACATCTCCGACCCACTGTACGGAGTGGTCAGGATGCAGCCAAGTATGTACTCGTAGCTCATCTTGGCACTACAAACTGCTGTGGTGGAGCTATTTCTGCAAGTCTGATGCTCAAGAGGCATACCTAGATGTGATAAACCAGGTTTTTGGGAGGCGTGCAAGTGTCCTAAACGGACATACCCTTAGACAGTCCCAATCTATTTCAAGAAAAGGTTGACTCTGTGTTAAATTATTTAACTATAGTTGCACCACAGCATGATACTTGGGGCTATTGATACAAGCTAAGCCATTTCCCCATCTGTACAGTAAGGAGGCTATTCCAGGGGACTAGGTTTCAGGCAAAACCTGATGTGCAGTAAGACATTCTCGCTCCTCCTCCCAGAGTTCACAGTGATGACATATGTTTCAATACTGCATGGGGAGGGGCCTCGGCAGAGGTGGAGATCAGTGGCCTGTGGTAGTGAACTAACTTCTTATCATTCTTCTGGAGCTTCAGCCAATTTGCCCAGCTCAAAAACCTTTCTGCTGCCCTTCAAATTGAAGATGTTTCAAGTTCTCATGCCTGCCATGTGGTACTGCAACAAGCAATAAGAATTGGGTTCCTTGATCCTGTGTCAGAAGGGGATATACCTCTGATGGTAGCTGAACCAATAGAAGATCTTTGTTGTCACCTAACCACCTAGTGGGGTCTCTGAATGCCCAGAGCAGAGGACCTGAGTAGGTGTCATGTAGCAGAACTTGATTAGCATCTTCATAGAAATGTGGCGAAGGGAGCCTTCAAACAACGAGGTACACCTTAGTGCTGGACATGTTCACCATTGTAGAGAATGTACATTGTCAGCAATTCTTTGTATTTGAGTTCCTCCACAGTACTCACTAGGGAATGTATTCTGACTGGAGTGGAAAGAAGGAGTTGTGTACACATTTCTACCATTAACTCACCTATCTAGAGTTTTGAAAAAGTTCAAGACATACCAGGCCCATGACATTCTTAATGACCCTGGACTGGGCCAGGAGGGTACGGTACCCAGAGCTCCTGAGGCTGAGCATTCATCCTCCAATCAGGCTTTCCTTCAGTAGAGCCTAATGTCTCCGCAACAAGGCAGAATCCTGCATCAGTCTCCACAACCTACACCCCTAGGTGTGGCGATTGAGCAGTAACACCTCAAAATGTTTGACTTGTCGACCAAGGTATAGGATGGCATCCTTGCTGCTAGATGCCCTTCCATGAACTTGATTGTTGCTTGCACACATTTGGTTTTGATGTGTTTATAAAAGCTTTGACTCACATGATTCCCCCTGCCACCACCTGTAACCATTTCTTATGCCCTAAAGGAATTTGAACTTGGTCTTGACATTTTTTCATATGCATGCTATACAAGCCAATGCACAGCTGTTCTTTAAGGCTCTTAACACTGAAGACTGTCTTTCTCATTGCTATTATATCAGCCTGTTGTGTATGTGAACTGCAGGTGCTTTCCGTTCATCATCTCTACACCACCTACCACTATCTTCTTTCCAGACAACGGGTACTGAAGATTAATGTGGCCTTCGTACTGAAGGTCGTGATTCTCTTCCATGATGGCCGTTCAATTACTCTGCTGGTGTTTTTTGTGCCACCTCACCCCTCACAGGAGGAAGAGAGTCTTCATAGTCTTCCCCTAAGAGGGCCCTAAGTTTTTATATCAACCGCACAAAAGACTATTGTGCAGAATATCAGTTGGACCTTGTCCAGTTTTTCTCTAGGTGACAGGACAGGGAATGTACAACACAAAACAAGACGATTGAGCGTTTAGATGGACTATGGAACTCTGTTCCTTAAGAGCAAAAGTATGAGAATTTATTTTTTGAGGAAAGGATTTTCATCTGCGGACCCACAAGATACCATATCCACCATGATTGGGACATGGCTTTAAAAGAAACTACTGCCTTGATCAGCTCACCCACTGTGTTTAAAATGTACACCCATCATTTAATAAATGCCCATACACATATTGAAACATACTCACTTAAACCCCCCTTTATTTTTCGTGCGCTGTAGTGGACTCGCAGATTGTGAAGTCCAATGTACAGACTTAAGGTAAGTCAGAAAAACAAACAGGTAATATTGACAGAGATTTTCAAACCATGCAGAGGATATTTGATAGAGCTTTAAGTCATTGACAACAGCCATATCCATGTCATTCTTTAAAAGCATTCATTCACTGTGTCTGTATTTCTCTTCCACTATGAGACTTGACTTCCAAACTGAACTCAGTGGACATTTCTCCAGTTCTGGCAGGACTAAACAATACACTTGGGAAAGCAGCCATTAGCCAAGGAGCAAGACTCATTTGTTGGATACATTTATTGGAAGGACAGGGCCAACACCTTTGCACACCCTGATTGATAAGAGTTGTAGGTATGTGTCATTGTAGCGAACAAGCACCCTAGTGAAACCTCTGCTCAAGATAAAGGGATAATTACTCCTTTTCAATCCTTTTGGGTTAACTATTCCGTGTGATTGAACCAGTGTTGATGCAGAAAACGTTTCTGATTTCCTGGTGGTTTGGCACTCAAGGAGTAGTTGTTGGAGGAAACAAGAGGAGAGTTGGAGTATGACTGACCAGTAAGAGCATGTGTTCACATTCACAAGCCAGTCTGCACAGTTAACATCTCTTAGGGTGTCTGCCTTCCTATTAGTTATGATTGTACTATTTGTTATCATTTTGAACTAGTCAGCCTGTCCATGCAAGACTTTGGTGAAGAAGAGGATTTGGATGGAGATCTTGATCTGAGGCATGAACAGCACCAAGACCGATGCTCATCATGGTCCATATAAAGTATGGCCTCACGCTCTTTTATGGTCTTGTGGTGTATGAGACTGCACTTGTTGCAGGATGTCGAGTTCTGCCTCGACCATAAACAGCACAGGCACTCTTCATAGAGCTCTGAAATTAACATTTATTCATTATAGTGCTGACAGTGATTGAACCTTGTCTTTTTGAGGGAGACATATCTAGCACAGAAAAAAATTAAAACAAATCTCTGAGGGAATGCTGACAAGTGTAGGGGAGAGCTCAAATTCCGAGCCAGAGGACACAGAAAAAAAGGAACTGACGTTAGTGCACCAGGCTTGGAGCTTTAGTGCTCCTGTGACCATCACCATGGCATTCCTTCCCCGCACCCTCTACTGGCACAAGAGAGCTAGGAATATTTCCAGATCCAGTCTGACCCTATAGATATTCAACAGGTGAGAGATCTGCAGGTGGATAGAATATCCGCTAGAAAGATTGTTACCAAAGGTAAGAAACCTTTTCTTTCTTGAAGATGTGCCTTTTGTGAATCATCATTAGAGTTCTGAATGGTCTGCTGCCTCCTGGTGAGTTTTTTGTTGATCCTGGCATAGAGGGTGTTCCCGTAGTCCTGTTTGAGTGTGACAAGGGCGTGTTTTCCAGGTGCTGATTGGGAGCAATTTGAAAATATTCCTTAGCATCTTCAAGGTATTTAAGGATGAGGTGTTGACAGCATTGACTTGGTGTTTTGCCTGCTTCAGACTGAGAGAAGACAAAATTAAAGGAATGCCAAGAATTCGGCACTCTTAGCCTGAGTCATAGATTTATTATGGCATTTCCAAAAGGTTCATACAGGGAAAGAATAATGTGAATGTTTATGTCCAATGCAGCAACACAAGTGCACTCCTAAAAATAATCACAGTACTAGAATAATAATGATTATAGAAACAAAGACAATACACTACTTCAACCATGGATAGTATATCTATATATATTGATTATATATTCCTGCACAATGCAAAGATAAAAATAAGAATTAAAAATGCATCACCATGGTGCTTGACATAGACATCATCACTTTGCCAGCTTCAAGTCGTGAACCCAAACAACCGCGAAAAGAGAGAACTACTCACAATTGGATCCAAGCAAGGCGTCACCTCCTAGAAATGAGTTCTGTCTAGCCCCGGTTGTCAAGCTTTCCTCTTATATACTTTAAACAAGCTGGAGAGGAGAATTCTAGAAACTCCCTTCCCCGTACAGTAAATTGCTCATCAAATGCTGGCTGTACCAGGTCAGTGTTGAAAGAGCACCTTTAGAGATTGACCACATCCCAAGGTGGGCTCCCAACACAGAACTGTTCCCTGCCATACTAAAAACATTTGCTGCTACATCCTTATCTCCCCCCCACTCCTCCATGTTAAGTCCCTTTCTTGGTGAGAAAGAGCGAGAGGAGCGAAAAACATGTTGCATAAGTTGTGCGCAGAAAAATACCTGCACTATCAATATGAGGGTGTTTGAAGCTAAGCTAAGCACAAACTCAGTGGTCAAGATACAGAGGTAATTAGATACAAATAGCATTACACGTGGGGAGGGGTGGTATCATGCTGAGTTTGCTGTTGATGACGATCCCGAGGTTCTTGTTGTGGGGGTGGGTGTCAGGCCTACCTCTGTTGGCCATAGGTGGATTCCCACTGCAAGTGTTCTTCCAGAAGATCACTATTTTGTTCTTTTTAGAATTCGGATTTATACAGTTAGCTTTCAGTCACACAGACATTGCACTTGATCCAGGTACTGGGTGACTTGACCATGAGGGCGAGAATGTGTGTCATTGGCTTAGGAGAGCACTTTGATCCAGTGAGAGCAGATGATGAGTGGCTGGGGGATCATGCATCTGTTGAAAAGGGGCAGGCACAGGGAGGATCCTTGTGGAACTCCACAGATGAGGTTGAGGGTGTCCATGGTGTACGGTACCAGGATGACTGACTGGATCCTTCCAGTCAGGAAGGAGTAGATCCATCCAAGTGCGTGTCATTGGATTCCAATGTCATGTAGGTGTTGGATGAGGATAGTGTGGGAGACCATGTCAAAGACAGCGGAGAGGTCCAGAAGTATAAGGAACACCGTGCCTCCTCCATTCAGAGTCATGTGGACGACATCTGTGGCAGCAATCAGGGCAATTTCTGTAGTGTGGGTGGGTCTGAAACTAGCCTGAGTGTTGCCGAGGAGTTGATGGTAATTAAGATATGTATTCAAAGGCACCTGTTGATGGTTTTCTCTACGACCTTGACCAAGAATGGTAGCAGAAAGATGAGTCTTTAAACTCTTCTGCCACCCCAGGGTTGCACCCCTGTATGCTCATAAGAATGTATTTAGGAATTTCCATTTTGTAATTTTTTTTTTAAATGCCTCTTACTGTTCCAAAAGAACATGCATGATTCACTGATTTACTGTAAACCAAATACTAACAAATCAGTAATTGTTCCTTGAAGTGCCTGCTCGGGATGCTGAATTCTGTGGGAAGTAGCAGTACAGAGGTGTTCCTCTATCGGGACACAAGAGTTGGGTTCATTTGAAATCTTATCGTTTAGGCAATAATCTCCCAGAGCTTCTACCTTCAAGGGGATTTCCTCTTATCTAGTGGGATATTGTGTTTTAAGAATGGGGTGCCACGTCTGAGGGGTGATCTGGTACTTGTAATTTCCATTTCCTTAGTCCAGTAAAGTAAAATGGAGTCTCCATGAGTGTACTCATGGGGTGGCTCCTCCGCTAAGGCAGAGGAGTGTCACCTCCCTGCCAGCAGCACCAGCTGCAAAACGATTACTATAAAGCAATAATAAACTACGTTTATTATCTTTTTAAAGTAATAGGAGTGGGGCCATGGGGCTGTGACAGGGATGAGGGGGAATGCACAGCACTCCCCCTCAGTGCGCATGTATGTCTGGCTAGCTGTCTCGGTCCGGCCAAACAAACATGCGCACTGGGCTCTCTTCAACCCAGCAACACTGCATTGCTGGTTGGAGACAGCAGACACAGACTTCAACTCTGCCTTGGAACACCCTGGCTGGGCACTCTGTCCAATCCTAATGCTGCTTTCATGCTACCAGCAGCATGAAAGCAGCATTTGGATTGGACACAGGGAAGGTTGGGAGCCTGTGCCTGCAGTCCAGTCGAGGAGCGACGAGGCTCGGCGCATTGCAAAAGGTTAGGTTTTTGCTTTATTATTATTATTATTTTCGTCATGCCCACCATGTGCCACCCCTTTTCCATCCCACGAGCCACCACTGTTTGTCATTTTGGAGGCCCTCTGGTGTAGCTATTGCAAAGTTACCATTTTTTGTATAACACTCTAAGTTGCATATCTGGATCAAACTGAATATATTTTGATGTATTTATCATCAGTCAGGCTTTGTTGCTGATGAGGATTCTGTTTCTCTTCCTAGAAAGGTGATGACGCATGGGGTTCTGATGCTGCTGGTGACTGGGGCACTGAGGAGAACTGGGAGTCGCTAGATTCTGATCAGGGTAATTCAGATTTTCTTTTGCAAAGGCAGTGTTATATTATAAAGGTATCGTCTTTTGAGTGTTGTCACATTTAAACATTTTGTGCTGTAGTTTCACTGCAATCCAATCCAGTTCCTCTCCTAGCCGGGGACAAGATCACATATGATGTTTTAATGTTCTTTTTTTTTTATATTATGTTGTGAAAGTAAGTCTATCAAAATCACCAGGTATTTGAGACATGCTTTAGTATTCAGGTCAGGCTTGCATGCAGGTATCCACCGTTTAAGCCAAACTACTAAGATTTGAGAAAGTCAGAGAGTATTATGGTGTATCAGAGAGTTTGTTGAATAGACCAGGACATCACTGATAATTTGCACAATATGGTAAGTTTGTACACATGCGGAAACTATATCACTGAAAGTTTGTAGTATGTCAAAGTTTGTACTGTGTAAAGAGTAACTCTTGTTACATGCAGCGTTGTTGAGCCTATCTAGAAGTTTGTACAGTAGAGTTTGCACAGAGGGTAGAATATTTGTCAGTTCAGCTAGTGTGTTCATGTTTAAAATTCATTCATTTTTTTGTCGCATCTTTCGGTAGAATTACCCAGAGCAATACTGAATACATACCAGAATAGCGGTTAAAAATATCAGTATTTCACTTTCATAAAGTTTTTAAAAAGCAAAACAACCTGTAGAAAGTATTATTCGATTTGAGATAAAACAAGAGATTCAGAGCATTTTTGATTAAATAATATTGTCAGAACTAAACATCCACCTAAAAAATAGTTCACTATCAATAATTAAACCTTAGGCTGTCAGAATGTACGATAGAACAATAACAATACAAAACCTTTTGTGATTTGACTTGGCAGTTACAGTACACAAAATGTTGTGCTTACACGTAACACTTGCATACTATCCATCAATAATAACTCACTTTAAAAATTAATGTAAAGTCTCCTGATTTAAGATTAAATGTTGGTGCACATATAAAATTGCATTACCCTATCTAAGCAAAATGATCCAAAATATGCACTTTTAAACTTCGAACAGTGTATTTGGTCAGCTTTAACGCTTTTATGTAATATGAGCTATTTAAGCCAAGGCTTCAAAGAAATATGAGAGCTTCGGGTTTGGGATAATCTCTAGTACCTTTAATCCATACAATGAAGTATTCACCGTTTGAGATAAAGGTATAAGTAGAAGTCAGACCATTTGCTAATTCCCTGCTTATTATTGTTTTAAATATGTCTTTTGGAGCATCATTCATGCTATGTCAGAAGAGTATTTGAGGACACCACTAATAACATATACCATCCATGCTAAGTCCAGCCAGTGGCTCTCTATATCAAGGGCCTAATTTAGGGAAAGGAATGAGTCCACTATCTGCCTTAAGCCTTTGGCTGGATATTTGAGGCTGTCAAATTCAACACCAATAAATAGTACAGCAAGAACTTTGGACCTGGACACTTGCTTCTGACCTTTAACATGGTGCTTGCCAATTTATAAAAAAAATATATTCAAATCCATTTGAAAAGCTTCAACATCATGTTAACCTCATGCTGTGTGTGAAGAACATCATGTTGTGTGTCATCATTATGGGGTGGAATGTGAGGCCGGGTCAGATGTTCCTTAGGGTCCAAAAACCATTGTTTGTGATTTCTGGAGATTAAGAATTAAATTGTTCAAGGAAAACGTATTTTGAAAGTGCATCAAGTTGATGTTGTAATCCTAATGGGTGTTAAATTGAATACAATTATGACAGAATAAATTATCCACAGAATTAGTGCACCAATGAAGATGGAGAAAATTACCTTCTTAACCCTAACTAGCATGACAAAGTTGCTGTATACAGAGTAATCTACATAGGTATGAGAAAGTGCCCTTGCTTTAGACTGCTGTTCGCTAGTATTGGTTTTGTTTTGTTATTTGTACCCCCTATCAGGACCTTCATCCAGTTTTCCCTAATTCTATGTAACAAATAAATGGAAATGTCCCATACCCTCATCCTTTGCCACAACGGTGAAGTGGTACAGTCAGTCCAATGTATTGCAAAAAATAATGTAAGAAGCAGACAATCTTACTAGTAATCTGAGCGTAATCTGTTGTTAGTTGCCACAAGTGTCTAAAAACGCTACTCTCCAATAATTAGCTGCTTGTTTTTTTTTTTACAGCAGAGACATATAAAGGTCTGTGCCATGAGGCAGGTATGAATTTGGCCACTCAACAAATATTTAAGTTAGCATAAAAACAGTTTTAACCCAAACTGCTTCCAGGTCCACCATCTGGGCTCTGTGTGTGGGAGGATTTGAACATCTTATTGAACATATTATTGCTTCTTCTGTTTTGAGCATTTTCAGAAGAACAAGACAGGGAAGACTTTTTCAGCCTTACATCGAGAAACAGCCTCACTTCTTCTATTTTGAGCATCGCCAGAAGAACAACACAGGGAATACTCTTTCAAGATTACAATTAGTAACAGCATAGAGAGATGAGAAGTAATTCACTTAGACAAGCCTAATTTGTGGTACCAATTTTTAGCATTGTTTCACCTAGAACAGTTGCATCAGAGGCTAAAAATGTCCACAGATCTCCTTTAGACAAACTGGTACGGATAATAAACCACCAACGGGGTTCTACAGTCTCCTTGTAGGTATATGCTTCCATTTTGGTACATGACCTCGAATAAGAAACGTGTATATTAGTTAATAACTTTTTTTCCTAAACTTTATTCATCATTTTATCATGATATTAACAAGACAATAGCCCCAGAAATGAAGGAGCATCACATTGAGGACAACATATCCATGTACTGTAGAAGACAGAAATGACAGCAGGTGGTATAATGTTTGTAATACAGTCAGATACATAAGAAGGAGAAACAAATAGCAGGAGAAGGGGAGGGGTGAGGTAGCAAGTAATGTCCAGGACTAGAAGTTACTGAAACCAGAGATAAACTTGACCTTACACAGTCTACGCCTTTGATCAAGAATCCTGTTCTGTGGACTCCAGTGCCTGCAAGTAATCTCGGAGAGGTTGCCAAATATCCTTTGGTCTCGAGGTTGGGGGTTGGAAGGTGGCATAGAGCTCACTGGTAGTGTTACTGCTTTTCAACCAGGCTTTGGTGGTGGGCTGGTGTTTACTCCCCCAGTGCAGAGCGATCTTGCACTTGGCCAGGAGTAATGCAAGTGCAGTGAATTATGGAACTCTTTTGGGTATGTCTAGGACATATCCCGGTAAGGCTATTAGTGGGTCTGCTGGGGCGATCTCCATGTCGATCATCAGGGCCAGTCGGGAGTGGACATCACACCAGAAGGATGCAGTTTGGCTGTATGCCCCTGTGATATGTATAAAATCAGCCTCATCAGTGTGGCATTTAGGACAGCTGGATCCTGGATGCTGGGTCCAGGCATGCCGGGGTGTTAGGAGTCAAATAGGCTGCACCTAGGAATTTGTAATGAATGAGCTTGTGTATTTGGGCACAGCAAGCGTACCAGGTTTTATCAGTCAAGGGACATCCTAGCTCAGCCCCCCCATGCATCCTGAAGTTTCCTATCGCCCGGAGGTAGGAGAGCAGTTCAGGCATGGTACAGCCTGGAGAACAGCCTTCCCCCATCGCTGTTGATGACTACAAGTGTCAAGGATGTAACCTCCTTTGGGGCCAGTGGATATCATGACAATAGTGCTCAGGGGCACTATAGAGGCATCAAAAGACAAAATGGTCCATTATAGGTAGCATTGGCGAAACAAACGTCCTCAGCTTGGGAAAAGACATGACCATGTGGGAAGAGGTCACCAAAAGCACGTATAGCATGCTGCATTAGTGTACGCTGGACCACCTTTTCCTGCATTTAAAGGCATCCTTTTATTATATGCTGGTGGAAGTGCCGGGAAGTTAAGGAATCCTCCCCCTAACAGCTGGAGGAGCTTCCTTCAGCAGGTGGTGGAAAGCGTTTGTTTATCCATGGGACCAAAAAGGAGTCCAAAAGAGAGTATCAAGCATAGAGGCCTTGGTTCAGCATGACCCTTTTTCAGGTTTGGAAAAGGGGACACGCGCATCTGGGCAAATTTACATTGTGCTGCTAGATAATAGAATTGAAAATGCGATTATGAAAAGCAGTGGGGGCAGGGGACAACCCTGCTGTGTCCCCATGATAATAGCAAAAGAGGAAGTGAGCATGCCATTGGCTCAAATCTGAGCCGTAGGTTGGGAATATAAAAGCATAACTAAAGAGGTAAAACCTCACAGGATACCCAGCTTGGCTAGTGTTGCCTGCAGGAACGGCCAGTCCAAAGAATCAAAGGCCTCTTCTTCGTCCAGCAGGGCTATGACAACAGGGACATCCAGGTTGATTCTATTGAGGACTGCAAAGACTGTGTGCAGATTCAAGGATGTGGAGCGGTAAGGGACGAAGCCCAATTGAATAGGGGAAATAATTTGATCTAAAAGTAATGTGAGGCAATTTGCATTGACCTTTGCCAGTATTTTATTATCAAAAGTAAGCAGTGATAAGAGTCTATACAAACCACAGTGCCACAAGTCCTTGCCCAGTTTGAGGATTAAAGTGATTATTGCTTTCTGCAACATCGGTGGGAGTACCCCCACCTTAGGAGATTCCACGTACATGGCGAGTGTGTGAGGGGCCAAGAGGTTCTTAAAGGTTTTATAAAAAAAAACCTGGTAATTCTTCACAGATTGGGAGCTTTGGATCCTTCTAGCAAATCAATTGCTTATACTATCTCCTCACAGGAAGTCAGCTTTTTGAGGAACTGCTGCTGGCTGTTCATAAGCCAAACCATGGCTATCTCATCAAGATACGATGTTAGACTTGAAGTGTTCTCAACCAAACAGGAGTTGTAAAGATTTGTGTAATAGCTGAGCAATGCAGCTAGGACTTCGTCGTTGCTAGTTTTTTTTTTTTGGGGGGGGGGGGGGGTTAACAACTCTTTTTATTGTTTTTTTTTGTAAGTAAAACCAAAAACATACAGTGCAGAACATGTGAGATCCCCCATGCCTTTCCTTCTTGGAAGAGATACTTACACAGTCAAAAAAACATGACAACATTCATGTGTCATAAGTAGCGACGTATCACTTCCCGTCAGACAGCAATTTAATAATGTAACCCAGTGGTTCCCAACCTTTTGATTTCTGTGGACCCCCACTTTAACATTAATGGAACTCAGGGACCCCCACTGAATCATCATGGGAATCCGGTGGACCCCCGCCTGAGTCATTACTGGAAGCTGGGGACCTAATTTGTCAATATTTCATGATATTTTTTAATTTTCTAGGCTCTCGCGGACCCCCTGAGAAGGCTTTGCGGACCCCCAGGTGTCCCCGGACCACAGGTTGGGAATCACTGATGTAACCAAATTGTATACACTCTTGACATACAATAATTTTGAAATAAACACAGCAATTGCTACTCATAGAATAACCCCATCAATCAATCCCCTGTATCTGTACTTTTCTCGGAGTTCAAGGCCTCATCATTCGTAAAGCACTTTCACAATTTATCCCACGCTGTCATATCTGTTGGTGCTTCCTCATCTGTACGTGCCAACCCCATATGTTGTTCCTCTGCTACTCCCCAGTCCAGGAGGTCCTGCAACCATTGATCAAACACAGGTCTCTTGGGGCTCATCCATCCTATGGCCATCCTCCGTTTGGCCAGCATAAGTGCCAACTGTGCCAGTTCATGCAGAATCTTGCACCCTCTGGGTCTCACCACCACACCAAGTAGACAGGTCAGCAGTGTCAAGGCAGTTTTCTAGGCCAATGGCCTTTACAATCTTGGAGTCCACCCCCTCCAGAACAGTTTTACTCCCTCACAAGACCAGGCCAGGTGAAGAAAGGAGGCATCTCACTCACCACAGTGGTTGCACCCAGCGCCCCCTAGCAGGGTCAATATTGTTTAGATGATGAGGTGTTACATAAGTGCGGTGTACAAAGACGTATGATCTTCTAGCTCTCAAAATTGGGCTGAGTCCCATAGCTGCAGCTCCCTGTCAAATGGGGCGCAATGAAGTTCCCCCTTGATTACCTGTTCCCATATCATTGCAGTAGTGTAGACCAGGTATGGGACTGCTCCATCAGAGCGATCACCTCTCATCAGAATCCTAGCTAGGGTATCTGTGCCCAGCATTCTGTAAAAAAGTAGCTTCTTCCACATGTCTGTCACGACCAGCCACTTCGCACCATAATGCAGGTATGCTGCGTATTAGTATAGCCTGATATTTGGAATAGCCAACCCTTCCTCCTTCAGGTCCCTTTTGAAGAGTGAACAAGGCCACCCTGCTACGCCGCCCAGCCCAAACTAGTGAAATCAACAAACTATCCAGTGGAGTGAACAACTGAGGGGTCAATGGAAACAACAAGTTCTGCAGCAAGTAGAAACAACACAGTAGGAACACCAACCTGTGACTGCTTCTCTACCCATCACAGACAGTGGCAACCTGTTCCAGAACAAAACCAAGCGTTCCAGGCCTGACACAACCCTCTCCACGTTGAGTGTCTCATGAGCCGCTGCAGTGTGAGTGACCCAGATGCTTAAATACCAAAAGCCCTCTAACTCTCAACGAGGGCCCACCACCGGTAGGTCATCCAGGGATCTACCACAGAGTGTGCCCAGGGGGAAAAGAAGTGACTTATATGCGTTTACTCAAAGACCTGAAACAACCCTGAACTCCGGCAACATCTGGTGATCTAAGGTACACGAGTGTGTCATCAGCATAGAGAAAGATGATATGGGTAGAATGGCCCATCTGAATCCCCCAAATGGCCATCTCTTCACGTAGCAACAGGGCCAACTACTCCACTACAAATGCAAAAAGAAGTAGCAAGAAAGGACATCCCTGACTGGTTCTCTTGCTAAGCACCCAGTAATCCGAGAGCTCACCACCCACCTGAACTCGTACAATGTGTTCAGTGTAAAGTAAACAAACACAGGCATACAACCTGGGGCCAAACTCCATCCCCTGCAGCACGGCAATTAGATATCTCTATTCAACGGCATCAAAAGTCTTTTCAAGGTCTAACAATACTAGTGCCAACTCTTGTGCCATGTCCATGGTAAGGATGTGAATCGGACAACACATGTTGAAGGTTGTGCTTCGATCTGGTATAAAACCGCATTGATTTAATGGCCCAACCCCTGAACAGCCCCACGCAGTCTGGTGGCTAATACCTTGCAGAGAATTTTGACATCACTATTCAACATCGTGAGTGGTCTATAAGAAAAGGGGTCACTCGGGTCACCCCCGGGTTTAAGCATTAGGCAGACAGTACCCTGCTGCATCTATTCTGGCAAGATGCCCCTCTCACGGGCCTCCACAAACACCTCTAAGAGTTTCTCCAGAAAGAGGGCGGAGTATGCCTGGAAGAATTCAATGGGTAATCCATCCCTCTCCAGGGGATTTGGATTTTTCTAGTGCCGGTATAGCTGCACCCACCTCCCCTAAAGTTATATTGTCTTCCAGCTCCCTCTGGGTGTTGAGATCTAACTGGGGAAGCTCTAACCACTGTAAGAACCCATCATAACCTTGTTGGATGCCAGGGGGCCAGCCCAAGACACCTTTTGCAAATGTTTAACCAACACATCTAAAAAGTCCCTACGGTTGGTAACCAGTACACCCGCTGGGTTTCTATTGTGGAAAATGGGGAGGTGAATTCACCTCACATTTCAGGATCCATGCCAACAGCCTGCCTTACTTAGTCCCTTCCCTGTGCAGTCTTTGATGATAAGAACTAAGTGTTAATTTATTCAGTATCCCCCTCATCTTCTACCTACTTAGGTGAACGTTTTCTCTTTGTGCCTCTCTAGTGAAGGATTTGTAATGCTGTATGTCTGCCAGTTGCCCCTTCAACTTCTTGAGATCACGTTCCAGTTTTCTACGTACTCCACATGTGGTGCCTATACATGACCCCTGTACAACTACCTTCATTACCTCCCATTCGATTCCTGCGGTGTCCATGGTTCCCCAACTAGTTTCCCAGTAATTTGTTATTGCTTTGGCCAGTGTCTCACAATAGGCACTGTCTGTCAGGAATTCAGGCGGCGTGTTTCTGAGATTCGTTATCCATCATTTGTGTTTCCTGTAAGCAGGCTATTTGTATCTTATGCTGCCGAAGACATGAGTGTACCCTGTATCGAGTGGTATAATCTTCAAGCCCCCTGACATTTCATGTCACTATATTTACTTGCTTAATCAAGGGACCGTTGCGTACTCCTCCCCAGCTGCAAGCATCTCCCCACTTGGCTCTGAGTGGGCAGGAGAAGTCTTCACACTACCTCTCCAGAGTTTCACATAATACTTTGCACTGTAATAAAAACGAACCAAACCACCTCCTAAAACACAAACAGTTAAAATGATCTGCCAGAACCTCCAGTTGGTTGGTGGGGGGAGGACAACAACCTTGGCAGGTGTCCTCCCCCCTATAAGGGACTCAAAGAGGAGCTAAAAGATATCTTAGCTCAAATCGACCCGCAACCTACAGACTGTCAAGAATTATTAAACCTTGTCTTGAGGCTTGATCATCATTAACAGAACGAAAAGGAACGCGCAAAAAGACTGAAAAATATTTCTGGCGTGTTCATGATAACAGAGACTCAAGAACTCCAAAAGAAAGGACGCCAGAACCGATGGAAATTGGAACCATCAGGAGACCTTTGACCAAAGAGGAACAGGACCTACGCAGAAAGAATAGACAATGTCTCTATTGTGGGCGGAAGGGTCATTTTGCCAAAGATTGTCCAATCAAACCAAAGAGCAAGCGAGGTCCAGTTCAGAAGGTTGCAGCCAATGCACCAGTCGAGTCGGGAAAACTAAAGCACCCAAGATGCAGAGAAGGGTTGCTCTTGGGTGTCACCGTGGACCCTTCACAATCTAGACATCTCAAACTGGGAATAAGAGTTCAGGTTAAGAAAAAGACCTATCTCAAGAAGGCTCTAGTCGATTGTGCGGCTACTGGACACTTTGTGGACGCCCAATTGGTTTGTGCATGGGGGATCCCATGTATTGAAAAGAAGACAGCAGAAATCATCCAGGCAGTCGATGTAAAACTCTTGACTGGAGGTCCGGTAGCTCTTCATACTTTCCCCTTGTCGGTGATTTGTGAAGATAAAAATCAAAGAAAGAAACATAAAGAGAAACTGATCCTTGACGTGATTCATGCTCACCAGTATGGGATTATCCTTGGCTTGCCATGGTTAACTCATCACAATCCAGAGATTAATTGGGCAGAACGAAAGGTCGTGTTCTCATCTGCGCTATGTAAAGAACAATGTCTCCAAAAGGTTCAAGTATCAAAAGTTTGCAACATAGCTACTGCCGCGGAGAAAGAAGTTCAGTTGCCCAAACAGTATTCATCTTACGAAGATGTATTCGATGAGAAAGAAGCAGAGAACTTACCTCCTCATAGATCTTATGACTGTCAAATTGATCTAGTCCCAGGTGCGATACTTCCCAACTGTCGTGTGTGTGCCCTGTCAGAACATGAAAATCAACATTTACGAAAATACCTAGATAAATTATTGGAGAATGGTTTCATTCGCGCCTCTAAGTCTCCCGCAGCTTCTCCTTTGTTTTTTGTTCCGAAGGCGAATGGAGAGCTTCGAACTTGTATCGACTACAGGGGATTGAACAAAGTCACCATCAAGAATAAATATCCTTTGCCTCTAATTCCGGTCTTACTGGAACAAGTAAAGAAAGCGAAAATCTACACAAAGCTTGACCTTTGAGGTGCTTATCATTTGTTCAGAATGAGAGAGGGTGACAAATGGAAAACAGTGTTCAAGACAAGATATGGCCTGTTCGAATACACCATCATGCCTTTTGGTCTGTGTAATACTCCAGCAGCATTTCAATTTTTCTTGAATGACGTTCTTAGAGAGTACCTCGACATATTGGCCATAGTTTACATCAATGACATTTTGATCTACTCAGACAATGAAAATTAACATGTCCAACATGTCAAGAAAATTCTTGCAGCCCTTCGAAAGCACCATTATATTGCAAACTAACCAAGTGTGAGTTTCATGTTACCACAGTTGAGTTTTTAGGGGTTATCCTTACCCCTCAAGTTATGGTGATGGCAGAAAAAAAGTAAAAGTAAAAGCCATATCTGATTGGCCCACCCCAAAGACTGTTCTTGATGTACAATGTTTCCTGGGGTTTGCTAATTTCTACCGGAGGTTCATAAATCATTTCTCCCATACAGTGGCTCCAATCACTAAGCTATTAAGAAAGAAAGAAAAATTTGTATGGTCCCCAGAAGCTGACCAAACCTTTTCAACTTTGAAGGAAGCTTTCTCCACTGCCCCAGTCTTGACTCATCCTGATGCGGATCGACCTTTCATAGTGGAAGCTGATGCTTCAGACGTGGCAATAAGAGCAGTCTAGTCACAACAAAACAAAGACACTGGTCAACTTCATCCTGCAGCTTACATGTCTCGGAAGTTGAACGAAGCCGAACAGAACTGTCATTGCTGAAAAAGAGCTTCTGGAGATTTGTGATGCCTTTAAAGAATGGAGACATCATTTGTTGGGTGCCAAATACAGTGTCACAGTATATACTGATCATCGCAATCTTCAATTCATGAGTTCCGCCAGACTTTTGACTTCTCGGCAATTACGCTGGATGCTGTTTTTTGCCGAATTTGATTTTGTGGTAACATTCCGGCCTGGTAAAGATAATCGCAAAGCTGACGCCTTGTCCCGCCAAGAGTCTACCACGTTGCCTGCAGTTCAAACCTCCAGAGCTATCATTGCTCCTGACAAGGTCCTATGAATCATAAAAACTGAAGATTTCTTTGAAGACATCTGCAATTCTCTCACTGTTGACAAATGGCAGACATGGGCCCAAGCAGATCCCAAAAGTTCAATCAAGCAAAGGACTACCCTTTCTTGACGCTCATTGTTCGTGGCCACTACCAAACTTTGCAAGATAGTGTTTCATTGGTTGCATGTTATACCTACGGCAGATCACCCACGTACTCCTAAAACTCTTGAATTAACGCTATTTTTGGTGGCCTACCCTAACAAAAGATGTAAAAGCAATGGTAAACAACTGCGAAGTCTGTGCTCGCACTAAAACAAGTCATTCAAAACCAAAAGTGTTGTTACACCCACTCCTAACCCCAAGTCGTCTGTGGGAGCACATTTCCTTAGACTTTATTACCGGTCTGCCAGTGGTTCAACAGCATTCAGTAATTCTGGTAGTAGTAGATAGTCTCACGAAATATGGACATTTCATTGCCTGTGAGAAATTGCCCACCTCTAGTGAACTGGCAACTATTTTACTGAATAGAGTGGTTCGTTATCATGGACTGCCAAAAGTGATCCTCTCCGATCGGGGGTCGCAATTTGCCTCCAATTTCTGGAAGACATGGTGTAAAACACTCCAAATGACATCCACACTATCTACTAGCCACCATCCTCAAACAGATGGTCAAACGGACAGACTAAATCAGACTTTGAAGCAATACCTACGTGCTTACGCTGAAAAAGCACTTCATTCTTGGACATCAATGCTCTGGTTAGCTAAGTTAGCCTACAATAACTAATTCCACACTTCTACTGGCGTTACACCCTTTTTTGGTTTGTTTGGCTATCATCCTGACACCTTGCCCATCACAATCCCTCAAGAAAGTTCTCTTACTCCAGCTGTGTCAGAAACCATTCAACATTTGCATCAAACCCAGAAACTGATTCAACAGCATTTAGAAAAAGCCAAACAAAAATACAAAAAGCATTATGACAAGAAACATTGTGAGGGACCGCAGTATCAACCAGGTGACAGGGTGGCTTTTCACAAAACATATAGACTTCAAGAAGAAGCACATGTTCAACCCCAAATTCATACGTCCTTACACTGTCCTTCAGCAAATCAATCCTGTGACCTATAAACTGCAATTGCCAAGATCATTACGGATTCATCCGGTGTTCCACACTTCCCTCTTGAAAAAGGCAGTCCAAAAGGTCCGCCGTCATCCAGCTCCTGTTCTAGTACAGGGGGAAGAAGAATACGAAGTCAAGAAAGTGTTGGATTCTAAACTGAGAGGGTGTAACCTATGGTACTTAATCTCATGGAAAGGTTATGGCCCTGAAAGTAACTCATGGGTTTCCGCATCTGATATTCATGCTCCAGTACTTGTGAGATGCTTTTATCATCTCAATCCAGACAAACCAGGCCCTAGAGCGCGTCTGGGAGAGGGGAGTACTGTCAACACCAGGGCAGTGCGCGCTCTACGGGCGACTAGAATGCAAAACCCAGCACTCTCAAGACAACATAATTTATGCATTGTGCTGATATGTTGTTGTTTAACCTTTTGCATTGCAGAGTTCAATCCTGAAGGCTTATTTTTAAGGGGCCTATAAATACTGTTCATTTACAAATGTATTGCTGCAGGCTTTCAGAGTGTGTCAGGGTGTGGTCCCTTTCCAGGGCCTTCTAGAAGCTTTCCCTTCAGCATGCCTGGGTGTGGTTGTGGGCTGGGCCCAGACTCTATAAAATGGAGCCAGCCCATCTCCACGTGCTCACTATTCAGAGGTCCCGGTGCAGAGCAGCAGCAACTTCCTGAGCTCTTGTTCCGGTGGCCTACTTTGATCTTCCAGGCCTCTGCCATTCATACTACATTGGTGATCCTTAATCAGGGTGGTAAAACGGAGGTTGAGCTGGGTCCCGACCCCCTTATCGAGTACGCTCGAATTCTTGGGCCTTATTCTTACATGACAAACAATTTACTCTTGCACGTGTGAATGTGCGCTTGGACGTTTCGTGGCATTTGCATGCTGTTACTCAAATCAGCAAGACACGTGATTCGCTTTCTAGTGATTTAACCCTTGATATTCATTGTGCTCTACCATTCCTTGACAGTTACATAGTGGCGTTCGAATCGGCAAGACGCACGTTTCGCTTTCTAGTGATTTAACTCTTGATATTCATTGTACGCTACCATCCCTTGACAGTTACATGGTGGCATTCGAATCGGCAAGACGCGCAATTCTTTCCTCGTGTTTAATTCATGTTATTCATTGTGCGGTACCATTCCTTGGCAGTTACATGGTAGCATTCGAATCGGCAAGACGCGCAATTCTTTCCTCGTGCTTAATTCATGTTATTCATTGAGCGCTACCATCCCTTGGCAGTTACATGGTGGCATTCGAATCGGCAAGACGCGCAATTCGCTTTCTAGTGATTTAACTCTTGATATTCATTGTACGCTACCATCCCTTGGCAGTTACATGGTGGCATTCGAACCGGCAAGACGCGCAATTTTTTCCTCGTGTTTAATTCATGTTATTCATTGTGCGGTACCATTCCTTGGCAGTTACATGGTGGCATTCGAATCGGCAAGACGCGCAATTCTTTCCTCGTGCTTAATTCATGTTATTCATTGCGCGCTACCACTCCTTGGCAGTTACATGGTGGCATTCGAATCGGCAAGACGCGCAATTCTTTCCTCGTGCTTCATTCATGTTATTCATTGTACGCTACCATCCTAAGGCATTTACTTGGTAGTACTCGAGTTGACAAGTCACTTGATTTATTCCTTGAACCTATGTTGTGTTATTCATGGTGCACAATCCTTCTATGGTGTTTACTACCCATGTGAAAATCTGCAATGTGCTCAATTCATGTTCCAACATTTTGAGAGAACAAAAAAGGTCAGAGTTCTAGATGTAATGTTGTGTGTTCCTGATATGTATTCTTAAAAAAGATTCATATGATGGTTCAGAACTTATTCAGATTGTTTCCTGATTCTCATGCAAAAGAAAGTACTTGAATTTGAAAGTTTTATTTAACCTCTCCTGATTCCCTCACAGGTATTCAATCATCTTGAAGCCTAGTCATTTTAAGTCTATTCGTAGGTTGTTCATGTTTTTTTAGAATGATGATGCTTAGAGTCATAGCCTAGTACTGATTTCATGAGATGTAATTTTGATGTTGTGTCTTTTAACCTTTTGCTTCCTATAGGTCTCCTTCCCAGCTGTTCCCTTCCTAATCCCCTTTTCCCCACTTGGACTCTCTTAGACTCAGTGAAAAATCTAATCAGAGTATTGGAGCTGTCTTGTGGTGGAAGTGTTAGGAACGTGCACAGACCCCGAGGATCTGGTGACTCTGACAGCAGGTTACAATGCACAGGAGAGTATAACTCCAACCCCCTTTCCCATCCTGGATAGACAGTATAACAAAAAAACAAAACATACTGTAAATCCATGTGTATATACGCTGCCAGGACTAAGAGCCTAAACCCAAACCCCCTATAACTGAGCCTACCGCTATAGTGAACGCAGCATCTCCCATCCCATAGATAGTTTGTGCTGTGTCTGCGCTACGGTACAAGCCCAGAAAAGCCAGTCATTCCAAGCCCAGAGAAGCCAGGAACCACACCCTATAGGGATATACAGTGAGTTTGCAAGGGCCCAGCACTCACCAGCTATAGCTATTGTTGGCCACAAACTCTACCAAATTAGTCCCACTCCTACCCCCCTATGCAAAATGAGCATACAGTTAACACAGTTGTATACCCTATGGAAAAAGAAAGGGAGAAGACAAAGCCTTTCAAATAAAGACTAACTGGCACCCTGCCCCGGCTCCGCCTCCAAGTCCAGCGCTGCATCTGTCCATCCAAGGCCCGTTTTGGACCCAGGGGAACTGCTGCCATCGTATCGTCCTGTTGTATTTCGATTCTAGGGGTACCTCCCCCCAGTAGGACTCAGCAAAGTAGCCATCTGTTCCAATGCTGCGCTGTCTCCAGTTGGGACTACCGGGTCGGAGCAAGCGGGAGGATCCGGAAGTCCCAGGGCCCTGCTTGCCCGGTGGCACTTTTTCCCACTTCTCGAGCCATCTCCAAGCATCCATTGGACGATCAAAGAAGTGGGACCTACCCCTAGAGATGACCCACAGACGCGCTGAGTACAACAACATATATCACTCACCTACGGAACGGAGTTTGGCCTTCTCCTTCAGGAAGCTCTTTCTCGAGTTCTGTACTTTGTTGGTAAATCCAGGTATATATCTTTTGATTTTTAAAGAGCGCATTGTTGGTTTCCTAGGCTGCCTTTAGGACACAATCTTGATCTCTGTATTTGAGGATCCAAACAATGATGGCTCGAGGAGATCCCCAGGTTTAGAGAGAGCAACCAGAGCCCTGTGTGCACATTCTATTGTAAACATGGTGGATAATCCTGCGAGGTTCAGCACATCCCTGATTCACTGCTCTATGAAGACCGTAGTAGAGGCACCGTCCACATGCTCCAGGATCCCAAGGAGGCGGACATTATTCTGCTGTGACCTGCCTTTGGAATCTTCAAGCCTTGCATCCAGAGCCCCGTATTTTGAGGTGACTTGCACCAGTTGTTTGCGCCTGGTGGCAACCTCCGTCTGTAGCTCCACGATGGAGCCCTCTGCTGCTGCGACCTTATCTGAGACCTTCCTGAGGTCTGGCCAAAGAAGATTCACTTCCAGGGCCACAGTCTCTATTTTCCCCTCAAGAGCCACCCTGGAGCCTTGTATAGCTGCAAGGATTTCAGTGCGAGACTGCTCCTCCGCGGACGTAATTGCTGCCTGCTCCTGCCTCTGCCTGCTGTTTTGCGTCTGGCACTGAGGAGGAGCTGCTTGTTTATGTCGTCCCAACAGGGCACCCACCAGGAGGGAGGAACGAAGGCCGGCCGGTCGTCCATGCAGGTCCCAGCGTGTCATTCCTGAGTCCCCTCCAGCGCCACTCTGTGGCCACCACAATCCCTGTGATAAGTAGGGCATTTTCTATAATTGGTGTTGGCCTTGCAGGTTTGTTGATAGAAACATCCACTGTCTAATATCCTGAGCAGTTCAAATATTTACAGTTCCACTCAACACTAGCAGGATGAGCAAGACCAGAGTCCTCCCCGAGGGGAGCGTGCACGTCAAGGAACATTCATCACATATAGTACACCGCATGCAATGAGGGCAGAGCCAATATCTAAATCAAATTTTGGCCCCAGGCGTCCCCCAGGGGAATATGCATCAGTTCTGCAGTGGAGACCAGTCATTTGTTCCTGCCAGCAGTCCCTCAGCGACTCACCCACAAGCACAGCAGTGTGAAGTCAGGACAGTGCTGCCATTTCACATTGGGGCTGCAGTAAGGGGGACGATGTAGGAAGAAGCCACAATCTCCACTGCATGGTTTGCAGCCCTTCCTCAAGGGCATGCCTCCCTGTGGCCCAGGCGCGATTCAAGCCAAAAGCCTGTTCAGGCCGCAAGACCACCTCAGCAGCCTCAGGGCAGCACATCGCTCCACTCTGCACTTTGCAGATTCAGTCACCGTCAGCCACACTATTGACAGCTCCCACCAGCATCACACCATGTGGAGGGCCAATACCAAGATCTTTAGGCCAGCCTGCCTGCCAGCTCATTCACGGCCCCTTGCCAGCAGCTCTTACAGTCCTGCCAGTACTGGCCCAGGCCAATCCATGCTGGCAGCGCCGAGCCCCAGCACGGGTGCCGCTTCCAAGCGATCCGATCGAGGTGGAGCTGGGGCCCGGCAAACGGAAGAGGGTGGGGTTGCACCCCCTCCTCTGGGCTCCCAGGTTATCCACCAGCCAACCCCTCTGGGCCCAATTGGGGACACGCTCCTCGCTGAGCGCGAGCTGCGCACATCGCACTACTCCTCCATGACGTTGGAATAAAGGCTACCCCACTCAGGGGACAGCACGGGGCACCACCACAGGCCCTGCCGAGGGGCACCGCACAGTTGAGGGGGGACCAAGCGGGGGCCTACTGCACCCTTCACCAGGCCAGCCCTCCATCAGCCTCCATGCGGTCTCGGCTCACCATGCCGTTCAGCCGGTCCACTCGTCTCTCGGCGCTCAGTGGTCTTCCATGAGGAGGTGTCAGGAGAATCGGGTAGGCACCAGTGCTCCGTGGCCCACCCAGGGGGGTGCCACATGCAATGCAGACATGGCAGGATTTCGCAGGATAAGGCCAGGGCAGTGAGGAGCTTCCTAGAAGCGCATCCCACAGGCCATCTTGCTTGGCCACGCCCCCCTTTGTAGTTGCTAGTTACCTATGTGCTGTCTTCTAGTTGCAATTCTGAGATGGAAGAGGCACCTTGGGGAGGACAAAGCAACCTTGCTTACATGCGGCCAGGTCATTCACCCTCACTGTAGCAGTGAGTCCTGGCATACTTGCCCCAAAAATTAGCCTCACAATCCGCAAGATTGTGAAACTCTGCTAATAGAGTACAGCAACAAAATAATTATGGCTTGTGTTGCTCTGGGTGTCAGCCTTGTCCAATTCCATCAGCTCGGTTTCCAAGCCGTCTAGACTCCTACATATGCCGCGGAGTACCACAGACTGCTTAGAGGTACAGATACCCCATGTATAGGCCTTAAAGGCCTCCAACAGGGTGACCTGTGTTCTGACTGAGGCATCATTGTGTTCAAAATATTCCACAACTGCTTAACCGAGCTCAGATCTGAACACCTCAACCCCCAAATCACCACCCCCCCTTTCCAGGGAATGTGTATACTCATCTGGACTGGGGAGTAGTCAGAGTGTCCGCGCAAAGAGTGAGACAACACCTGAGCATGTGGTGAGGACTGTGAATATGAGCCAATAGTCTATGCGAGTCCACATATAGTGGGTGCAGAATAAAATGTTTATGCAGGGCCAGAAAAGTGAAGTAGGTGCCAGGGTTTGCAGAGCGTGTAAGTGGGGCAGTTGCGGAGGATGTGCAGCAAATGAGGTTTACTCTTTGTGGTGGCAACAATACTGTCTGTCTGAGGATTGAGAGCATGTCAAGGGCACCACCCAGTATGATGTGGTCAGCACCTATGCGCCCTATAAGGGACATGAGCAATTGGAAAAATTCAGGAGTGTCAATATTGGGGCGTATATGTTGGCAGGCAGTACACTCAACCCTACTAGTGTGCCAGTTACTAGGACATATTTACCGTTCACATCGAGGAAGTTGACTGCGGGGTGGAAAGAGAAGCTTCTATGTATTAGTGTACAAACTCCATGTGAGTATGTGCTATATCCTGAAACCTAGCAGTGTGGGCCCTGGGTGGAGGCAAAGGTGTAACTGGTCCTTGGGGGAAGGTGCACCTCCTCTACGAAGGCTATCTCAGTGCTGTGATGGGCCATGTACCTCTGCTGTGGACCTCCCAGTATTACTCATCACTTGATCCAGCCCCACACACCCTACCCACACCAAGCAGAAACAAGCCTGGTGAATCCCACTAAGAACACCCAATAAAAGAACATAACCCCATGTTGACAGTATACTTACTGCCACATGGAGATCGGGGGGAGAGCTTGGGTGTGCAATGCCTAGAGAACAAATGTTCCTTGGCATACTGTTTGCAGAATGCAAGAGTGTCCATCGGGTTGTCAAAAAAGCATGGTTTAACTTCCAAAAAACGATTCACTGTATTCATTGCCTGTGCACCCTTTAAAGATGGCTGCCGCGGGACCTTTCTCGCTAACTCATTGTAGCTTTGTCCAATTTCTATGGCTACTACTTTCTTCTCTAAAACCAGGTCATCCATTGAACGTCAATACTTTCGGGTGCATGGATGACAGGTAAGTCAAACAGACCACTACTCCAAGGAGCACAGTGAGTATTGCAGGGCTACCAATTATTTTAATTGGGATCCTGCTTACCAGTGCCCCTCGGGTGTTCACAAAAGTGATGGTAGTGGTTGCAGCTCATCTGTGCAGGTTAGAGGTCCCATCTTCCCCTACCTCGACGACTGGCTGTCGAAGGCGGACACGCCCCAGAAAGTTGTCTCCCACTTCCACACTACAGCGAACCTCATGCATTCGCTTGGGTTAACTATTAACATGCCGAAGTCATGCCTGACTCCCTCTCAGATGCTTCCTTTCATCTGAGCTGTTCTGGACATAGTACAGTTTTGGGCTTATCCTCCCGAAAAGCGAGTCCAGGATATTCAGGCTATGATACCGATGTTTCAGCCTCTATCCTGGATTTTGGTGACAATGACTCTGAGGCTGCTGGGCCTCATGTCCTCTTGCTGGTCCAACATGCCAGATGGCATATGCGGGCTCTGCAGTGGGACCTGAAGTTCCAGTGGGCGAAGCTTCAGGGGAATCTCTCCGACATGGTTCAGATTTCGGAGGGAACTGTGAAAAACCTTCAGTGATGGTTGTCGAACCCAGACTGGGTCAATGGCAGATCTCTCTCCCTTCCCCAACCAGATCTCACAGTTGTGACAGATGCATCACTCCTGGGATGGGGCGGCCACATGGGAGAGGCGGAGATAAGAGGCCTCTGGTCTCTGGCGTAGTCTGGGCTCAACATCAACCTTTTGGAGCTCCGGGCGATCCGACTTGCATTGAAAACATTCCTTCCCTTTCTCAAAGGGAAAGTGGTGCAGGTGATCACCAACAACACCGCCACCATGTGGTATTGCAACAGGTAGGGCGGAGTGGGACCGTGAACCCTTTGTCAAGAGGCTCTTCGCTTCTGGACATGGCTAGAACACCAAGGCATTTCCCTGGGGGTTCAACATCTGGCGGGCTTTCCGAACTCCAGAGCAGACGAACTCAGCCATTGATGTGTAGTCGATCACGAATGGCGTCTCCATCAGGAGGTGGCGTAAGGTCTTTTTCAGCAGTGGGGAGAGCCTTGGTTAGATCTGTTCACCTCCGCAGAGAACGCGCAATGTCAGCTGTTTTGCGCATTGGAGTTTCCAAGGCGGCACTTGCTCGGCGATGCTTTTCGTCACGAGTGGAACTCAGGCCTCCTGTACGCCTTCCTGCCAATACCACTTCTGCCCAGAGTTCTAAAAAAGATCAGCCAAAACCGAGTCCAGGTGATCTTGGTGGCTCCGGTCTGGGCATGAAGAGTCTGGTATCCCGAGCTCTTGAGCATGGCCATCGATCCTCCGATCTGACTGTCCCTTCGGGAGGATCTTCTGTCGCAGCAGCAGGGGACGGTCATCCAACCGAACCTGTCTAGTCTCTGCCTCCTTGCGTGGAAATGAAAGTCTTATGTCCAAAGAGTTCAGTGTGTAAGCGTTCCACAAACAGGACTAAGCAGCCTGTGTCAGTGAACGCAGTATCCAGTATGCAGAGATTGTTGCAGCATTCACAGGATAGCTTCTGTCTTAAGGCATATTTCCAGTTGTTCTAATCTCCTAGCTGTCATAGTAGCCCCATCTTCCAGGCCAGAAACGCGCTCTTTCGTAAAGTCCAGGTGGGTGATCTGTCTGTCCAAACGCTTCCCTAGATGATCCAGGCAGCCCGCTAGAGTATCAAATCTGGCATGTATGATGCAGAATACAGCCCAGAGCTCTGCCATGATGTCATCAGTGCCAGACAGTTATCCGGAGTTGGAACCTCTAGCCTCACCCGCCTCCACAGCAGCTGCAGTCTCAGGCATGTCAGTGTTTTTGGACTTCTCAAAAGGTAACATGCGCTGTTAGGGCTCACACCGCATCTTGTCTATTAGGACTCCCAGTGATACAAGCCCGCAGCTAGGAGATCAGGCAGGGCGGGCAGGAGGGGCGATGTTTGTGTACAGAGGAGCTCAAGGGAATTAGGCCAGGTGTGATGTGGTTAGCCACCACGAGCGGAGTGGAAGCTGCAGGGTGAGTGTTGGGCCTGCAAACCTGGATGTGCTCCAGTAAGGAACTCTTAAGACAATCATCTGCCTTTGCAGGGACCAATGTTTGTTGTACCCCCATAAGAATGTTTTACTGATACCAATGCTTGTTTAAAACGTTCATTGCTTGTTGGAACCTATGCTTGTTTGAGACCAGTGCTTGTTTAGGAAATGTGTTGCTCAAGCCTCTAGCATCCCTATGACTCAGCCTGGGTGTGGCTCCCTATGACTCAGTCTGGGTGTGGCTGGATGCAGCAGGTATTTAAACCACACCCGGCCTGAGTGAATAGCTTGCTATCAAGGTCACTGGCTGCAGAGAAGGAGTCTCTCCTTCTCCACGTTTGATCTTCCTGTTCAGTCCTGTATCCTGGATGCCGCTCCTGGGGAGACGAAGAGATTGAGATACTTGACTACTAAAAAGGTGGCATATATTTGTGAAAACCTGACACTTGCTGACTTGATATGCGACAGTCGGATGTTTGGGAGCAAGATGCAAAAAGCACCGAATTGTGTTCCTTGGAATTCTAAGTACAGTGCGTTTATTAACCCATGAGTGTCTGCAAACCCGAATTGCCTAAGAATTTGTTGTCATTATTTGTTATCTATTTAAATGTCTATGGAGTCGAGTGAGTCAGCACCTTAGGAAATCTCAGCAAGGTTATCAAGCAAGATATCCTCGGAACTTCAAGTACATTCAGGTAATCCACATCATTTCCCGAAAATTCCTAGGGAGAGCCATCTAAAGCAGGAAAGGGGAACCTGACAGACAACAACTTGGTCAACATTGTGTCTCCGTGGGACAAACAGCTTAGTGCTTGACAGTACAGTAAGCCCTCATTTAATTTCTCACCAAGACACAATGGAGACACAAGTTGTTTCCCTCTCAGATTTGGCACAAATTTTAGGGAGTTTACAACCCGAAACCCAGGTATTGTTGCAGCGTTTGGATGCTCTTCAGCCCAGGCTTGCAGTCCAACCACCTCCTCTGGGTAAATCTGTATTCTTTGGAACAAGCCCTCAACCATATCCAGGGGGCGCTGCTCAAGAACAATCACCATATAATACCTCAGTAATTGAAGTCACTAGACCATTTCCTTTTCCCTTGGACCACCCCCCCCCCCCCCCCCAAGAGCACTATACAGCGGATCCTGCTAAGTTAGCAAATTTTTTTAAGCAATGCCACCTTCATTTTTGATGCTGATCAAACTCTTTCCCAGATGTGCAGTCTAAGGTGGCATTTGTTCTCTCTTATTTGGCCGGCACTGCTGCCTCATGGTCTATTCCTTTAATAGAATGGGTTGATCCGTTATTATACGATTATCAGGCTTTTAAAACAGAAATGAAAAAAGTTGTTTGACAAGCATACATTTATGCAGGCAGTAGACTTGGAACTGCTTAATCTAAAGCAAGGAAATAGGGATTTGCTGACATATCTTACTGCCTTTAATAAACTGGTGACAGAGTCTGATTGGCCACTAGAAAAGAGGGGGTCTTTGTTTTACAGAAGGTTAAAAGATGAACTTACGGATCTTTTAATGCAAGAAGTTAATCTACCCGATTCTTGTGAAGAGCGGATTCATTTAGTGGTCAAACTGGATCACTGTTTATCAGAAAGACGGAGTGACAAAGGTCGCACCCACCACAAGCTGTTAATGATCAAAGATAAGAAACAAGACACAAACAAAGGTACTAATGAAGGTGAACCGTTGCAAATCTATCGGTGCTGTTAGAGTCCCACTTACCAAAGAAGAACGACAACAAAGACTTGAAAACAGTCCGTAGGGGCTGACAGCTCTGAAAGTGAGAAGTTTGAGGGAAACCAGAACACACAACTACGGTAGACACTAGTTTTTCAGGTGTGAAAAGACCAGAAGTCTCCAGTTTTTTGGCCTAAACCCGCTCCCAGAGAGAATTCCATCACTTTTATATACCTGCACAGATAGAATGGAAGTCTTCAGATCACCCAGTTCTGCTCAAGCTCCTGGTAGATTCTGGGGGCTACCGGGAATTTCATGGATATTGCCTTTGCAAAACAACTTGGGATACTGATTTTGCCTAAACTCAGTCCTGAGGTCGTTAAAACTATTGATGGTAGCCCTTTGTTCTCGGGTCCAGTCTCGAAAACTATTTGTGAGTTAAAATTGTGCTTATACTCTAATCATTGTGGAATCATACACTTCGATCTGATATGTGACCCCCCCCAATTCAAATCTGTATTAGGAATGCCACGGCTGCAAAAGCATAATCCCACTATAAACTAGGCTACACAAAGTGTTACCTTGCTATCCAAGTCCTGTAAAGATTACTGTTGGTCAGCGGCCCAACCAGTTAAAAGTATTGCTTTGAGCGTAGGAAATGCAGAAAAAGAAGAACCTGAGTTGCCTTCAGTATACAAAACTTTTACAGATGTCTTCGACAAGGAATAGGCCACCACATTACCACCACATCGCTCTTTTGTCTTATAGACTTACAACCAGGCTTGCAAATTTCTTGCAGTAAAATATACGCTCTAACAGAAAGGGAGAATTCACATTTGCGACAATACGTAGATGACATGCTGGACACAGGATTTATAGACCTACCAGGTCCCCAGCTTCTCTGCCACTATTTTTAGTTCCTAAGAAAAGAGGGGAACTTGGGGCTTGCATTGATTATAGAGCCATAAACCACACAACAATCAAAAATAGATATCTGTTACTCTTAATCTCAACCCTTAGAGAACAGAATAAAAATTCACGCGTACAAATGAAATTGGATGTGCGAGGGGCATACCATCTTGTGAGTGTCCGGGAGAGTGACAAGTGGAAAACAACCCTCTGGACCAAATTTGGTCTATATGAGTACCTCACAATGCCTTTCAGCCTCTGCAATACTCCTGCTGCCTTCCAATATTTTTTGCAATGATGCACTGTGTGATTTTATTCATCAGTGTGCTGTTGTCTATTTTGCAATATTTTGATCTATTCTAACACCTATGAAGAACATTCTGCGCATGTCAAGGCGATTCTACAAGCCTTACAAAAACATCACCTCTTTGCAAAGATAGAAAAGTGTAATTTCCTTGTTCGAGAAGTGGAGTTCCTCAGGTGTATCCTAACTTCAAATGGGGTGCAAATGGACACTAGAAAAGTTGAAGCTATTACTCAGTGGAAAACTCCTCAAAGTGTGAAAGAAGTAGAAAACTTCATAGGGGTTGCCAATTTTTATAGACTTCTTATTGATCACTTTCTCACCATTGTAGCTCTCATCACAAAGTTACTTCTTAAAGGAATGAAGTTTCTGTGAGGGGAAGAGGCAGATAAGGTCTTTCACCAATTGAAAGGCGAGTTTAGTACTGCCCCCAGCATGCGAAACCCGGATCCTACAAAACCATTTGTGGTAGGGCAGATGCCTCTCAAGTTGTGGTAGGAGGGTTCTTGTCGCAACGCGATTGTGGAACCGGTGAGCTCCATCCTGTGGCTTACTTTTCTCACAAATTGAACCCAGCAGAAACCAACTATTCAGTATCAGATCAAGAATTACTAGCAATAAAAAAGGCCTTTAAGGAATGGAGGCATTATCTCCTAGGGAGTTTACATACCGTTACCATTTTAACAGATCATAGGAACCTGCAATTCCTCAAGTCCGCATGCGCTTTTGTCTACACAACAGTTGAGGTGGTCCCAATTCTTTAATGATTATGAATTCATTGTCCAGTTCCAACCAGGTTGCAAGAATGGAAAAGCAGTCGCACTGTCTAGGTTAGCTCACACCATCACTGAACAAGAACCACCTTTTATTATTTCATCAGACAAGATATTTGGGGCCACTACCTTTGATTCAGATTTCTTGCTTGAAGTGCAACGAGAGCAGGAAAGTAAGGTAGCCATAGAAACTCTGCAACACCAGACTACTGACATTACTAGTCGTGGAGGATTGAAGTAAGTGCACAAAAGTTATACTTACCTACAAAAACAATACAAGACAAAGCCTGTGAGTGGTGCCATGTTAGTAAACTTGCTGGTCACACAGGGGAGAAAAAGACCCTAGAGATCCTTCAATTACACTTTTGGTGGCCATCCATATCCAAAGACGCGGAGGCCTTTTTAGCAAATTGGGTAACCTGCACACAAAGGAAGAGCTCGTGGCTGGGACGTGGGTCAGCGCAGAGGGAAGCCACGATCAATGGCAGCGCTTGCACCGCGTGAGCCGAGTTAATCGCGGCAAATACTTCGGAGGAACCGGCTCAAAGGAGGAGGCTGCCTAGAAATTGTCGCGGCTCCAGGCCAACATTGCGGCTTATTTTCAAGCACCGCAACATGCAGCGAATGAAGGTTGAGAGGGTGAGGGGGGTAGGGGGTAAATCAGCGGTCCACAGGAGGGACAGACCCCTCCTAGCTAGGACTCGCGGTGAGCCAGAGACACTCCCCCACCCCCCCCCACCCATCCCAAATAACTGAAAAGAATGAAATAATCAAGTGCAAGAGGAAAAGAGGGTGAAAAAAGGTAAAAGAAAGTATTTGCAAACCCAAGCAGGACATTAGCAAAAAGGCACAAGGGCGACAGGATAAGACAGAGGGTGAGGTGGAGGAGGTCTTATGAAGGAGTGCCCATAAAGGATATACAGGAACCCCCCTCCCCTCCACCATTAAACTAACTGGAAAAGAGGGAGGAAAAAATAGGGGGGTAAGAGGGGAAGGAAGGAAGCAAAGGAAAGGAAGAAGGAAAGAAGAAAGAAAAAAAAGAGAGAGAAAGACTGCTAACACAGCAAAGTACACCTCCCCTAGCAGGAAGGGACACTGGGCCTCCCTGTTAGGCTGTAGGAGCACGGTGGGGGGGGGGGGGGGGTCACGGAAGCGACTGGTGTAGGCACAGGTGCAGCTTGTGGCCCCCCCCAGGTGTCTCCAATTACTCAGAAGTGGGTTCTCAAGTGCTAGAGAGCCATCTCCTGCCGGCAATGCAGCGTTCTCCCATAGACCTTCAGAGCAAGGGCTGTTTCTCATTAAAAATTCTCAGATCAGCGTGGAGTATAACAAATAAGCGTCCATTACCTTCAGATAAGATTGCGAACGCTGAGTTAAGCACAAATATCAGTGGCCTTCAACAGACGATGATCAATGGCTCTAGATCTCGTCTGGCTCTGCTTCCTAGATCGATAAACCCAGCCCAGTCTTACCCCTGTGATAATTCTGCAATAGAAAGGGGGCCCATCGGGTGACTGGACAAAGAACAAGGGATGCAAGACAAATCCAATAATTTTTGTAACCAGCGGAAGCCAGCAACAAGCTGGGTATTCGATAATGACAAGTTTCAGGAGAGTGATGGTGCCCGTAAGCAACTTTACCTGCTACTCGGCGGCAGGGCTGGCAGGGTGTCGAAGGAGGTTTTTTTCAGGATCCCAGCCCTCCAGCCATACTTTAGTCTCCATAGAAGATACCCTTTCTCCTTCCGTCTAGCACAGTTCAGATATATGTACTGAGAGAGAGACAAGCGCCACCAGCCTCTCTATGAGCCCATCTATGAGCTCTGAACGTCGTGTGGAAACCAGGACTAGTCATCTGGGGCAGGAGAGACGGCAGGCAGATTCACAACTGCACGAGGACCAGGACGCGCGAGTTGAAGAAGGAGACTCTACTCGTTCGCAACCCCTGCTTCTCCAAATATTAAATGAGCTAAAGTCTCTAAAAATGTCACAAACGGAAGTGAATCACAAAACAGAGACACAGCTAAACTTGATAAATGCCAACATCCAGCACCTTGATTCTTGTATCAAGGAGGTAGAACAGTGAGTCTCAGATTTGGAAGATGGACAAGTCCACCGCACACCTGCAATTTCTAAATGTCCAGCGGATCTGCTGGAATTACAGATTCGGATGGACGATGTGGAGAACCATTCACGCAGATCGAACGTAAGATTCATGGGGATGCCTGAAGGCCGCAAGAATGGGCAGACTATTATTGAATTGATTACATACCTTGTTAAACAACATGTACTCTGTTGAGACGGGCCACTCACCTGAAAAGCAGGATGTCGGCAGGGGCGATGGTATGCCCCCCAACCACCTGGAACACCTCTTGGCGGACACAGAAACCCCGGCAGGTATCCCAAAAGGAAAGGGCGAGTGGAAGAGAAAGAGACAAAACACTGCCACATCTTGACAATCCTGCCAGGCACCTTGTATCTTCGGGGGCAGGTTGTTGTGGACCGAGTGATATTAGAGTTAGTAGAGTTAGTGCACTCAACTTCCTTGAAACTGAATCTCTCTTTCTGATATGGGCATGGAAGCGGAAGAAGAACACCGGGATTCTCCAGCACTTTTTTTGGATAATAATAATTGTTGGCACAATTACTAACACTGCATTACCAAAAATCCAAACTGAGTACCTGCAAGGTGGAGATTTTTTGATGAGAGCCACACCTGATTTCCTATCTGATAAGAGGGAGCAGGTCTCCTTTTTTTGTCTGCTTGTTTTATTTTTTTACTTGAGCATGGTGGAGTTTTAAATGGTGTTGTACTTGTTTTTGAATCTCCTGTAACTCTTTATGGTGTTTCTGTTCTGATGGGACTGTGGATGTTTGGGACCCAGCTATAGGTAGCTTTCTGTGGTGCAGACTAAACAAACAGTAAAATGGGGATACACCTGTAGCCACGTGGACACTGTTGTTATATTCAAATTCAACAGGAGGTAAAGCCTTATCTCACTCAGTAGACTATGTGTCAGTGTAACATCTCAGGATTTGCTCCAGCGATTGGTTGGCACGTTCCGTCTGCCCATCCGTTTGTAGATGATATGCAGAGGACAAGCTGACGTCCATACTGACAGAGGAACAGAAGCTACGCCAAAACCGTGATATAAATTGGGGGCCGCGATTGGAAACAACTGTGGTGGGCAAACCTTGAAGCCGTACAATGTGTTGGACAAACAAATCAGAGAGCTTGGAAGCCGTAGGGAGGCTTTTTAATGGAACAAAATGAGCCATTTTAGTTAGGTAATCTACAACCACCCATATGGCAGTGTGTCCATTGGAAGCTGGGAGATCAGAAATAAAATCCATACTTATGGTATGCCATGGGGCCACCGGAATTGGCATGGGATGTAACAATCCTGTGGCTGGAGAATGTGGGGTTTTAGCCCGAACACAGGTGAAACAAGTCTGGACGTAGCTTCTGTCATCCTGCACAAGTGTGGGCCACCAAAACCATAGTTGACAGAGATCTAACATCTTTTTCTCACCCAGGTGACCTGCGAGGACAGAATCATGTCCCCAGTGTAGCACTGTATCCCGTAATTCTTTGGTAGAGACGTACAACTGATCAGCATGGTACAGTAAACCCTCTTTTTCATACACATCAGTTGAACAGGGAACCTTGTGTTGGGCTACCCGTATTTTCTCAAGGAACTCTTGGGAAGTGCACAAAGCCACGATTTATTCTGGGTATATAATGCTTCTGACCTGTTTGAGTGCAACATCAGAGGAGAAACCCATCCGAGACAAAGTGTCTGCCTTTTGTTGTGTAGGACTGGGCCTATAGGTGATTACGAAGTCAAACTCGTTAAAAAATAGAAGAGAGCGTAATTGACGAGGTGTCACAGCCTTGGTCGCTTGAAAAAACTGTAAATTACAGTGATCTGTGTAAATAGTTACGGTGTGTCTAGCTCCTAGTAGGTGGTGATGCCTGTCCCAGAAGGCAAGCTTGAGGGCCAGAAGTTCCCGCTCCGCCACCATGTAATTTTGCTCTGCGGGTAGCAATTTCTTTGAGAAGTAAGCTACTGGATGGAAATGCCCAGACTCAGGATCTTGTTGGGACAAGACACCACCCACTGCCATTTGGGAAGCATCTGCTTCCACGAAAAATGGCTGAGCCGGGTCGGGATGATGGAGAATGGGTGCTTCAGTGAATGTGTTTTTAAGATGTTGGAAGGCTTTCTCAGCTTCTGCATTCCAGAGGAACTTAACCCCCTTTTGTAGGAGACGAGTTATGGGAGATACCACAGTAGAAAAGTGGTGTATAAATCCCGATAAAAAATTTGCGAAGCCCAAAAACTGTTGCACTTCCTTGATGGATCTTGGGGCTACCCAATCCAAAATGGCCTGTACCTTGGACCTATCCATGGAAATTCCATCGGGAGTGATCACATATCCCAGGAATTCTACAGTTGTAGCGTGAAAAACACATTTTTCTAGCTTTGCGAAGAGATGATGCTTACGAAGCCGTTGTAAAACCGCTCTTACATGCCCTATATGTTCCTCAGTGGAAGACGAATAGATCAAAATGTTGTCTATGTATACCACTACACAGATATCCAGAAACTCCTGCAGCAGTTCATTGATGAAAAATTGAAACGCTGCAGGAGTGTTACACAACCCGAAGGACATCACTGTGTACTCGAAGGTTCCGAATTTAGTTTGGAACACCGTCTTCCACTCATCCCTCTTCATCACTCGGATCAAGTGGTAGGCGCCCTGGAGGTCGAGTTTAGTATAAATGGTCGACTGATGTACCTGATCTAAAAGTACAGGGATCAACGGAAGTGGATACCGATTTTTTTATGGTCCCTTTGTTCACTGCGCAATAATCTATACAAGCGCGCAGCTCGCGATTCTTCTTGGGCACGAAGAACAAAGATGACGATACTGGTGACGTTGAATGATGAATGAATCCCTTAGCCAGTAGATCATCCATGTAGGCCCGCAGGTATCGATTCTCAGGCTCAGAAAGAGCATACACCCAACTACGTGGTAGTGTTGCCCTTGGAATCAAGTCTATACGACAATCGTATGACCTGTGTGACAGCAGCTGGGTGGCCTTCTGTTCACTAAAGACATCATGGAAGTCTTTATACGGTGCAGGAATGGCCAGTGTGTCGTCCGGTTTGATAGCCGTACTATGGCGGTCATTATGAACATGGTCGGAAAGACCGACGACCGCTGTGTCGGCGGTGAACGGAATCCCGCCGGTGGCAGCAAATGGAAACACGCCATATAATGATTGAAAAACCCAACCCTGCCAAAAAATCCCAGACCACCACTCCCCGCCAGGACCCTGTCGGCGGAAATCCCGGGCCACCCCACCCCGCTACCGCCAAGCACACCCACATCCCGCCCTCCAAATAATGATGCAAAATCACCTCGGCGGACAGTGGAGGCCGGACGTCCATTGTTGGCTGCGACCGCCATGGGCGGCAAGTGGACTCAACAGCAACAAGTACACATTGGCTAGGCCTATCACCCACAATCCTGACACACATCCAGAACCCCATAAAACACCCCCAGACACACCCCACAATCCCTTGCAATGAAACCAGGACCAGAAGACGGAGAGCACCAGAGCCAGACAGCGAACGCCAGCATACAGGACACACATATCGACCCACACGAGCACCCATACCCCGTCCTCAGTCCCGACACCTTCCACCACTCTCACCATGTCCCCCCTCCCCAAAAATCCACGATTCACCGAAAGGGAGCTAAGGACCATGGTGGACGAGATCCTAATGGTGGAGCCACAAATTTTCGGGTCCGAGGTGCAGCACACACCCATCGCGCGGAAATTGGAGCTGTGGCAGAACATTGTCAATAGGGTGAATGCAGTGGGACACCACCCACGCACCAGGGACGACATCCGCAAGAGATGGAACGACCTCCAGGGGAAGGTCTGTGGCATGGCATCCAGGGACCACATCGCAGTGCAGAAGACTGGGGGAGGACCGCCACAACACCACCAACTGGGAGGAGAAGGTACTCGCAGTCCTGCACCCAGAGGGACACACTAGACTCACTGGAGGAATGGGCTCGGGTAAGTCATCTACAATTACACCATATACACATCTGCAATACATGCACCACCCCACCCCACCCACACCCACCTCGACCCACACCCCACCCAGCCATTACCCACCACATCCAGCACCCTGCATTATCCACAACTCACTACCAGGCCCACATTACTCCCGCAGTGCACAGCCACCCACCCATGCACGTACCCACAATGGAATAATACCCCCCACCACAATGTAACCCCACCACTGCCACTAAATGCAATGTCCACCTCACAAAGGCGCCCTGGAAGGCCACTGAAAGTCACACCAGCACACAATTACACAGTTCTGTACACCTCAAACCCTCAGGCATATGTAACAGACATGTCTATGTTCCCCAACAGGCACCACCACCCATGCAACCCTAATGGAGGGGACAAGGAGTGCCACAGCACTCCAGGGAGACAGAGGCACATCACAAGACCTTGGCGAATGATCCCTGGACATTGATGAGCAGGCAGGCCCCTCACACAGCCTTGGATGCTTACCATGCAGCAGCCCCACCCAGGAAACCACTGTCACCCCTAACACCCAGTCAAGACAAGCAGGCCAGGGGAGGCGTACCCACACCAGTGTACCCAGGGCACAGACAGGTGGAACACAGCTACAGAGGGCACAGTCTCCCACTCCCAACAATCAGGAAGGCGAGGGCCCCAGTACAAGAGGCACATCAAGACCTGCACATGGGACACAGGCACAGGGGGCTAGGGCAAGTTCAAGTGCCCCAGTGGGTCAGGGGGTAGGGCACCAGATGGATGCAGCAGCCCATTACGTCATTGCAGAGGTATTGGGGGCCTACCAACATACCCAAGACAGGTTGGCACAGATTGTGTCCACCCTGGAGAAAAGTCAGGAGATGCAGCAGCAACAACACCAACAGGCCACGGAGCAGTGGAAAGAGCACAATGCCACAATTGCCACCATTGCTGGAGCACTGCTGCAGTTGGTCAACAAACAGTCAGACACCCACACCGTGCAAGAGCCCCCCACAACAGCCCTGGGCAACTAGCAACAGATGACCCAAGCAGCAGAAACAGCACAGGAAATATCCTCCCAGGAATCACAAGGGCCAACCATGCCACCCCAAGAAGCTCCACAGCAGGCGCCCAAACGTAGTATTAGGCCAAGATATGGCACTGGAAACCCAGCTAAGAACAAGCCCCACTCCTACAATTGACACTGCTATTACTGCAAAGCAACCATCCCACCCATTCACCAACAACACTTAGCTGAGGGCAAATTGAAGTCCACGATTCACCATACTACAAATAGGACCCACCTATGACATCCAACAGTGCTGCCCCCCAAGTCGATTTTGAGGACACCCAACCCTTACGAATTCCATCACTGTAGATAGCACAATTCACTGTATTCGACCAATAAAACACATTTCTCACCTGTAACACTGTCCCCTGTCTTCAATGTTGAACAAAGTGGAGTATGGATGCAACTGGCAGAGAACAACTTTATAGTCAATTTGTGCTTGGTGGTGGTAATGTGTGTTTCAAATTAGGCAAGGAGGGAATGCATATATTGTCTGTCAGTACCATGCAGAAGAGGTCCATGTCTCGCCTATCATGACCAATCCCCCCAATATGACATGGCACACTGACAGTATCAGTCACTAACCACAATTACAGGCTTAAGTCTCAGACAGTTATTGGAAGTAGAGATGTATAAGTTGGTTCCTGGAATTGACATCTTCCCCTTCCTCATCCTCACCATCACTCTCCTCACCTCTCTGAGGTAGTTGATCAGGACCTATAGCACCCTCCACCTCCAAAAGGGGGATAGAATGTCTTACAGCCACGTTGTGCAGCATGCAGCAGGCCACCACTATTCTACACACCTTATCACCCCCAGAGATATGTAGACACCGGAATCTAGCCTTCAGGAGACCTATAATACTCTCTATAACCCTCCTAGTACGTCCATGGGCCTCACTTTATTTCCTGTCTGCATCCGTCCTGGGATTCCTCACTGTTGTCAGGAGCCAACGCAAGTTTGGATAGCCAGAATCACCTAGAAAAATGGTCAATACAGAGTTGTCATTGTAATGTCCCTTAGTCAGACAGGCAGGTTTTCTGCAATGTGTCTGTTAGTGACAGGCAAACTTACCTATGATCCACCCTCTGTCTTCTTATAGTTGTTTCATCTTCTGTGGCACACTACTGTTCCTCAAAACAAATGAATCATGGACTGAACCAGGAAACATGGAATTCACATGGGAAATGTACTGGACTGCAGTACATACCAATTGGATGTTCATGGAGTGAAAGTTCTTCCTTTTTCTGTACACCTGTTCACTCACTCTTGGGGGGATGATAGCTATGTGGGTGCCATCGATGGCACCTATGACATGGGGAATGTTTGCAAAGGCATAGAAGTCATACTTGATGGCAGGGAGGTCAGCACTTTGGGGGAATCGCACATAGGATTGCAGATGTTGTACAAATGCATTCAGAAATCTTGTCTGTACCTGGCTGAACATTGGCTGTGAGAAACCAGCACCCATGCCCACTGTCACTTGAAATGAGCCTGTGGCCAGGAAATGGAGTGCAGAGAGCACCTGCACCTCAGTTGGAATGGCATGCTGATTACGATTTCCGGGAGTCAGTACAGGATCCAGTAATGCACATAAGTCCTGAATAGTTGCACATGTGAGTCTGTAAGTGATAATGATCTGATGCTCCACCATGGTCCCCATATCCACAAGTGGTCCGTACACCAATGGTCCCTTCCTCGCCACAAGGGTCGGTACCTATGAGGGGTTACATAAGGGAGTTATGTGCACACATACATTGGCATATTTGCTAAATACATGCAGTGCATTGTTCATAGTAGTGTCTGTAAAATAACTGCAACCTGACAGATGTACATGTACATCACCAGGAGGGAATCATGTGTGCTACTATATGCAATGGATAGAAGCCTTGGTGCTTGATGTGGCTATTAGGCCCTGCATTGTGAGTAGTATGAATTTCAAGATGCGTAGGTGATGGAAAAATGTCTGCCCACTGTAGTTCTGCCCCTTCGTTGTGGAAGTGACCGAATACCGCTAGCGGTTGACGTCACAGCGTACGGCGGTGTTGACCACTGTTTGCACTCTCATGGGGAATCCTGGCGTATTATGATCGCCGCGGGCGTTGATGGTGCATACCGCCGCAGAACGTACATGCGTTCGTCGTCGTTTGATCACTTGACTCCCTGATCTCGTGCGGACAGGTACTCCACTCTGTGTACTGCTGTCGCCTGCCTCTGGCTACGGATGTTCCACGTGGTGCAGGGGAAAGGGCCCCGGCCTTCACCCAGGAAGAACTGGAGAAGCTAGTGGAAGGGGTCCTGCCCCTGTACGACAGACTCCATGGACGGCCAGGGGTACAGGTGAGTCCGAGTTTGGGGGCACTGTGTGAGTAATGGATGGAGTGGATTGCACATATGTGTGTTCCTGTGAGCCAGGATGGGCCATGGTGCGTGGAATGCTGCGTGCCACTGTCCTGCATGTCTGAGAGTACTGTTAGTCCTGTGTTTGACAATCTGCCAGCTGTTCCCATCATGCAAGTGCCTGACCACTGTGACACCCTACTAGGTCAGCGCCCACCAGAATAGGGCACATTGGCATGCCATCGCCAAGGAGGTACGGTCCCTGGGGGTCTACAACCGGCGAAGCACCCGCTTTTGTAAGAGGTGGAAGGACCTGCGGCGCTGGGCGCAAAAGATCACTGAGGCCCAGGTGGGGAAGTCCTCCCAGCGTGGAAGGGGTGCCCATCGGGCACTGACTCCCCCTCATGCATCAGATCCTGGCGGTGGCGTACCCAGATCTGGATGGGCACTTGAAGGCTGCACAGCAGTCACAATGGGGTGAGTACTCACAGAGCATACTTCAGTCTGGAAGGATGAGTGTATGTGCGATAGGGCTCATGCTGTTTAGAGCAGGGAATTTGACTGGTGTCCATCTACTGTATGTTCCCCAAAGGGTGTAGGGGTGTCAGGTTTCACCTACCTCAGCTCCAATACTATTTCAGGGAATGGGTGTAGGTCAGTATTCTGCTCAGTAGTCAGGGGCATGGCCATGGGCATAGTGCACGGTGCTGCCTGTTGGGTGTGTCTGCTGGGTGGGTGTATGTCTGGCCATTGTGTATCAGCATTCAGCTATTTACAAGTCTCTCTCCTGTTCTGTCTCCCCATCCCTGTTCTCTTGTGTTGGTTTGGTACAGCATCAACATCAGGCGAGAGAACGGAGGCACAGGCACGTGGAGAGGCAGCAGCCCACGGATCCTCTGAGGCAGAGACAACGGACGCCCAGGGGACCAGTGGGTGGGAGGGTGAAGGGACTTCCACGGGGGAGGCTACTACCACAGGAGGTAGTGACTCCGAGACCTCCTCCGATAGGGGTCCTCCGGCGGTGGCGGACCCTAGTGGACATACCACTACCGTGAAATATTCCGCCACCCCCCATACCATCACCGCCCTCCCTTCTGCTCCCCACCTAGTTGCCCGTGCTCACCCACCCAGAAAGGTGGGAGTCTCCTTCGCCCCAGTCACCTCCTCCCCTGCCCCAGTCAGCCCGGCTGCTCTTGCAGAGGAGGCTATGGACCTCCTGAGAACCATCTCTGTAGGGCAGACAACCATCGTCAATGCCATCCAGGGTCTGGCATCAGAGGTGCAGCAGACCAATGCCTATCTGGATGGCATTCACGGTGCCATGTCTGCCCTACAGAGATCTTTTCAGGCTCTGGCCTCCTCTTGGACGGCAGTCAGTTTCCCTGGCCATTCCATCCCCCCTCCAACCTCCTTTACCCCTTCCAGCACCCATTCCCTTCACCAGTCCAGAGCACACAATCAGACCCGCTTCCAGGCACAACAACACACAAGAAGCACACTTCAAAACACAAGCACCACACCTCCCACCACAAGCATTCACACAGCCAACAGACAGCTGCACACACAACTATGTCCACTTCCCCCAGTGTGCCCACCTCTTCCGCCTCCCTGTCTGTCCCCTCTACATCCACACCCTCATGCACTGCACCTTCACTAACTGTTACTGCTCCTCTTCCTGCACTCACCACGATAGCAGACAGCCACACATGCACCCCATGCACCACACCTGCACTCACCACCTCTACTGTAGTTGACACATGCAGCACATTCACCAGACTTGCAGACACCCACCCAACATACACCCAAACTAACTGTCTGTCTTCTCCCACTGTGTCCACCCCCATCTCCCAAAACACACAAACGCACCAAGACACCCACCCGTCAGACATCCAACACACCACAGCATACTGAGCAGTCACCTGCATCCACTACATGCGCACCTACACCCCATACATCAACTCTCTCTGCCTCCACTTCCACGCCCACCCCAATTGCTCCCAAGAAACTTTTCCTCTCCCGTGCAGACCTGTTCCAACCCACTGGCCCACCCCGTCTTGTCCCCAAACATGCTCACCTCTTTGCCCTTTCCGCTCCTTCCACATCACAGCCCACCCCGGTCCAGCCTTCGCATTCCCGTGCCCCTTCCCTGGTGAAGAAGAAGGCCCGCTCAGAGCCTAGGCCATCCAGCTCCAACCAAGCCAAACAGCCCCCACCCCCTTCAAAGGAGAAGACCACCCCATCCAACCTCCTCACGCAAGTCAAAGTCCCACCCCCTTCGTAAATCGCCGCCCCCACCCTCCTTCCCCCCTTCCGTGAGGTGCCTGGTTCCCCATATGGTGCCCCGTTCAGTGGAATACCCAGCACTTGTGGGAGTCAGGTGTGGCCAAGGACAATGTGAATTTTATGGACTGGCCATTGGCCCTGTTGGCACTGTTTAGCTCACTGAGCTGCTAATTAAAGTTTCTGTGTGGCCTGTGTTTGGGCTGCACGCAGTTCCACCCTGGTGTTTGTTTTAATTTTTTATGGGTGTGGGGCTATTGTATGTCCTGTGGTCAAGTTGCAGTGGCCTTCGGTCGGGTACGTACCTCTTGGTGTGGGGTGTATGACTTGTGCTGCTGGGAAGGGTTGTGGGGGCGTTGTGCGGTGGGTGGGTATGTAACTGGTCCTTTCTTCCCTTGTGTCGTAAGTTGCGGTACTTACCGTCTTCGTCGGCAGTCTTGGTCGTGTAGGTATATGGCAGGGAGCAGAGCTGGCATGATCTGCAGCTCTCTGTCCATGGCTGCCACTGCACCATTTGTGGAACTCCGTGAGTATTTCCTTCTATTTGTTTAATTTCTGCCTGGCTTTGTGTGGCGGGGTTCCCACCACGGAACTGGCAGCGGAATGGTGGTTCATAATTTGATGGGCAGGTTGGGCCTTTCCGACGGCCTGTGGGCGGACTCTGCCGTCGTCAGTGGGACTCCTTTCCTGGCCGTGGGTGGTGCGTGGGATGCGTGTGTTTCGTTTGAATCTTTATTTGGTGGTCCGGCCCGCTCCTCTTTTGGCAGTTTCTACCACCACAATGCAAGGGTGTCACTAGTAATGGTTTGTCTTGGTAACAGGAGTGCCAGCAATGTTTAGAGTCTAATGTCACTGTCCTTGCTGCCCAGTCAATTTTGGGATTGTGTAACTGAAGCCAGGGTATCCCCAAAATGGCTCAAAATACTGGGGTATCTATGAGGTCAAACTGAATTTTTTCTGTATGGTTGTTTGCACAAAGCATGGACAAGGTTGTTGTTTAATAAACGATAAGCCCGGATGTGAGAAAACAGGGCTGATTGCAGAGGCCCCATAACTTTTTGCCCCCATTTTCCACTTTTTGCTGGTGTTTTCCTGACTTTAAAGGTGCCCTGGGTACTGCTAACCAGTCCAAGGGCCTGTGCTCTGTGTAAAATGGATATGCAAATTAGGCTAATTATAAGTGGCTAAGTTAACCTACCTATAAGTCCCTAGTATATGGTAGGGCATGTAGGTTTAGGGACCACAGCATAGGTGGTGCACACCTATGTGCATTGCTGAGGTGCCCAGTGTCATTTTAAAAGCAAGCCTGCCTTGCTGGCTGCTTTTAAATTAAAGTTATATGCAAATTCGACTTTGGAATTAAAGGTACTTCCAAAGTCTTAAACTACCTTATTTTTACATATAAGTCACCCCTAAGGTGTGCCCTATGTGCCCCTAGGGCTGGGTGCCATGTAACTATAAGCAGGGACTTTATAAAAATAGATTTATAAGCCCTGGTGAGGTAAAAACAGCCAAATTCGTTTTTCCCTCATTGAAGTAAATGGCCTTCATAGGCTAGAATGGGCAGACTTTATTTTAAATTTTAAAGTCTCCTTAAATGTTGCATACCAAGAATTTGGTATCAAATTAATTGTTGTAATAAATCCTACAACTTCCAGTTGTTGGATTTAATATAACTAGTTCAGGTAAAAAGTTTAGACTTTACCTAAAAAGTTGCCAATTTCAGCTCTGCATTGTTTTTGCTGCTGTGCTCTGATTGGCCAGCCTGCAGCAGCTTCTGCCAGGCTGCCTTGATGAGGTGTGAAGTGGCCAGGCTTCACACAAAGGAATGTGCTTGGGGGAGAGAATCTCCCCTCAGCAGATGGTGAGGCAGGAAGGGGGAGGGCTGCCAAACTGGTCTTCAAAGGCAGAGAAGGACATTTGCAGCACCCAGCAACACCCCCACATCCTGCAACCCCAGACAATTAGGTGCCCCCTTGATTAGATTAGGAGAGGGCAAGAGAGGGGTGTGTTTATGATTTTTAGCCACACCAGTGGGTGGGCTCAGCCAGATGTAACCTCCAAAAATCAGATTCATCCATGTTGGATTTTTAGAGACTGTTGCCTTCTGGGATGGATTTTTGCCACACTTCCCAGGAAGTGGTCATCACACGGGGACGACCCTGTCCCTGATTGGAGAACCAGGGCCCCCCTGCTTTTCACCCAGGAGCAAGGATAAAACTGGCAGACCTGCACCCACGCCTCAGATCCCCTCCAGAAATCAACAAGAAAGGAACTAAAGAAGAAGAAGGACTGCCCTGCTGGACCCCTGGCCTGCACCTGGACCCTGCACTCAGAAGGACTGCACCAGCTGCACACTTGGGCTTCACCACAAGAAGGACTTTGCCTAGCTTCAACTGGTTCAAGGAGGGACTCCCTGTTTGCTACAGGTGAAAAATTGCTAAACCAGAGTCCCCTGCACCAACTCCTGAAGAAAGCGACCAGCTGACCACTGTCCAGTGGCCAAAAAGGAGTTTGCGCCAGGTGCATTCTGGGAGTTGAAGTCCGCTCCCCCCAAGGACCATCACAGAACTTCTGGACCCTTGGGGTGAGCTGTGGACCCCAAAAGAACCTTAAAAGAACATCTGGGTGAAGCCCCAGAAGTTTGGAAAAGATTTGAGAATTTTTGGAAAAAAGCTCCAGAGAGGGACCGACCCGCCGCGGAAATTCTAGCCGGCTTGCCTCAACCGCGACCCGGCCTGACTTCGTGGTTCGTCCCGGTAAAGAAAAACATCCAAAAAAGAGACTAAGGGGGTCATTCTGACCTCGGCGGTAAAATGCCCTTACCGCCGGTCATAAGACCGCCATAACACCGCCGCGGCCGCGGTCAACCGCCACGGTCATTCTGACCCACAACGGCCAAACCTCCAAAAATCCGTCCTCCACTGCAGCCCGCCACATCGGCGGGCAGCGATAAACTGGAGATGACCAAACCTCCACCGTCACGCCAACAGAAATACGCCCATGCCATTACGACCCACGAATCCACACGGCGGTCATTCAAACGCGGTATTCCATTGGCGGTACACACCGCCGCGGTCAGAATACACACACATCACCAAAACACAGCCACATTGGACAATTTGAAATACACACACCTGATACACACACCACTCCCACACAATCAACCAACTATAAAACACACACCCACATCACCCACAAACCCCTGCGACCCTAATTACTGAGAGAAGGAGAGAGAGACACAGCAGACAATCCATAGCAAGACACACTGAGGCACACTACACCATCACACACACCACATAGTAGCACAAAGCACCACTCACCAACACACTCCTCATCACATACACCACCCCACACCTCACCCACACCACCCCATGGCACCCAAAAGGCACCCACGCTTTTCGGACCAAGAACTCCGGGTCATGGTGGAGGAAATCCTAAGAGTGGAACCCCAGCTCTTCGGCTCGCAGGTGCAGCACACCAGTATAGCCAGGAAGGCGGAGCTATGGCAGCGGATCGTGGACAGGGTCAACGCGGTGGGACAGCATCCCAGGAATAGGGAGGACATCCGCAAATGATGGAACGACCTACGGGGGAAGGTCCGATCGATGGTCTCCAGGCACAACATCGCGGTCCAGAAGACTGGCGGCAAACCCCCACCCACCCCTCCCGAATTTACATCGTGGGAGCAAGAGGTCTTGACCATCCTGCATCCTCAGGGCCTCGCTGGAGTAGCCGGAGGAATGGACTCTGGTAAGTCCCATCTCAACTACTATATCCCCCCCACCCCACCAGCATGCCAACCCACACCCCCACCCTCACCCCCAACCCCCCAGCACACATCCTCCCTGACAATGTCTCACCAGCACAACCCACCCATCCCAACACCAACTCCTGCATGCCAACACAAATCATGGGCACCCATCACCTAAGCATGACCACTGCACTAACCCCTCCCCCCCACTAAATACCCTCACAACACCTCCCTCCAGGGAATGCCTGCACTGGGGGACAAGGGCACCCACAACACGCATGCTATTGCACACACAGAAATAATAACCAAACTCTCTTACCCCATGCAGGACCCGAACGACAACACACCAGCCAGGAGGGTCCAGAAGTGTCCATCCCACCACCGGAACAGGCCCACACTGAGGATAGCAGCTCTGTCGACAGTGAACCTGATGACCAGCCCGGACCATCTGGGACCTCTGGGCAGTCGGTTCCCCTCAGGCAGCCACAGGCCACACCAGACCCGACCCCCTCTGCCGACACCAGCACAGCTCCCACCCAGCGGGCCCATGCCTCTGTCTCTAGGACAGCTCAATCAGCGGTGTGTCTGCCACTACAGGGCACCCAGGCTAACCCAACACCCCAACAACAACAGGGACCTGGGGGCAGTGGTAGCGGGCACACCGTCCAGGGGACAGAGGCCGGGGGAAACCGGGCAGCTCGGAGGGCTGCTGTGCGACAGGGGGGGGAGGAGAGGCCCAGGGAACCCACTCTCCAAGAGGCCCTCACCACCATCATGGGGGCATACCACCACTCCCAAGAAACGATGGCGACGGTACTGGCCAGGTTCACTGAGATCCAGGCACAGCAGGAGGAACGCTACATGGGGTTCAGGGAGGAGCTGAGAATCATCGGGAACGCAATGGGGACCATCGTCCTGGCCCTCCACAGGATAGAGGACGCGTTGCGGGACCATGGTGCACCACACAGGGCCCCTGTCACTAGCCCGGAGCAGGAACAGCCTACCACCTCCGCCGGCGCTAGTGGACAGGAGGTCCCAACACCTCGACAGCCCCCCAGAACCCCACCTCCTGCTGAAGAACAACCACCCCGTAAGAGGAGCCTGAGACCAAAGAAAAAGACAGAGTAGGATGTCAAGACCCCCGCCTGCAGGACATACCCCCTCAAGTCTTCCCACTGTCCCACATTGCCACCCTGTCCAACCATGAACTGCCTATGCTCCATCCTTCCACAGGCAAAAGGACAATGCACCTGTGAGACTGAGAACTGGACTCTGCCATGGATATTCCTCCACCCCCACCCATCACCCTTAGAATCACATGTACCGATATCTAGCACTGTAAATAAATCACATTTTGCACACAAATCTGTTTTGAGTCATGCTGTATTATTGACAAATGTATTACATATTACTGTTCGATTTCTGTTCTGTCAATTAGTCATGACAACATACCAATGTCAATACGCTGTATTTCATGGGCGAACCAAGCAGAAGTCAGGTACTGAGTCAGACAGCACTGAGAAGGGAAGGGAAAGGCAAAAATTAATGAAAAACATCTGTGGGGAACTACAGAAAGTACAGATGCAGGAGGCTATAAGCAATTGTGAAATGGCGTGGGTGATTCTTACCTGGGTGTTACTGGAAATACTGTTGTATCACTCTGTCCCTATTGTCTGTGTCGTCCTCTGAGTCTTCCTCCTCTTCACTCTCCACAGGCTCCACGGCTTCTACAACACCACCATCTGGACCATCCTCCTGCAGGAAAGGCACCTGGCGTCGCAAAGCCAGGTTGTGAAGCATACAGCACGCCACGATGATATGGCACACCTTCTTTGGTGAGTACATTAGGGATCCACCTGTCATATGCAGGCACCTAAACCTGGCCTTCAGGAGGCCAAAGGTTCGCTCAATCACCCTCCTAGTACGCCCATGGGCCTCATTGTAGCGTTCCTCTGCCCTTGTCCGGGGATTCCTTACTGGGGTCAGTAGCCACGGCAGGTTGGGGTAACCAGAGTCACCTATTAGCAACACACGTTGTCTCTGTAGCTGCTCCATCACATAGGGGATGCTGCTATTTCGCATCACATACGCGTCATGCACTGACCCTGGGAACTTGGCATTTACATGGGAGATGTACTGGTCAGCCAAACAGACCACCTGGACATTCATCGAATGATAATTTTTTCTGTTTCGGTACACCTGCTCATCGTCTTTTGGGGGTACCAAAGCCACATGGGTCCCATCAATGGCACCAATGATGTTGGGGATATGTCCAAGGGCATAGAAATCACCCTTCACTGTAGGCAAGTCACCCTCCTCGGGGAAAATGATGTAGCTCCGCATGAGTTTCATCAGGGCAGACAACACTCTGCTCAAAATCTTAGAAAACATAGGCTGAGACATTCCAGATGACATGGCCACTGTGGTCTGGAATGACCCACTGGCCAAAAAATGGAGGACTGACAAAACCTGCACCAGAGGGGGAATCCCTGTGGGTTGGCGGATGGGGGACATCAGGGCTGGCTCCAGCTGGGCACACAGTTCATGGATAGTGGCACGGTCAAGTCTGTATCGAAGTATTATATGGCGTTCTTCCATTGTCGACAGGTCCACCAGCGGTCGGTACACGCGAGGATTCCTCCTTCTCATCGCAAGTCCCAGCGGACGGTGCCTAGGAAGGACAACATGGAGCACAGAGTCAGGCAAACCACAGGTACGTACAGACAGCTTGCACAGTTAAAGAATGGCAATGGGTTGAAAGGCGTGTATGTGTGGCAATGCAAGGCCTAGGCCTGTGTGTCGCAGTCAAAATTAAGCCATGTGGGCCCTTGAAATGGCGGCTGCCTGACCTGTGAAGTGGGACAATGGGATGTGAGGTCAATGCGCTGGCGGGGCACACCGTGGCGGTAGGCGGTCGAAGACCGCGGCGCAAAGCCGCATTGGTTAACATTGAAGCCTATGGGTTTCAGGAGCCAATGACGAAGTGCGCCGGCGGTCGCGGTACGCACCGCCGCGGTACGCACCGCCGCGGGCGTGACCGCCATTTTCTATCTGCTTAATCACTCGAGACCTGATCATCCACAGGAGAGGACCTATACTGCAAGTGCTGCTGTGACCTCGGTCTGGAAGATACAATGGCTGCTGCGACTGGGGAAAGGGCCCCTGCCTTCACGTCTGAAGAGTTGGAGAAGCTCGTGGATGGGGTCCTCCCCCAGTATGCGCTACTCTCCGGTCCTCCAGACCAACAAGTGAGTACACCGGGTGCTAATGGAATGGGCTATGCCTGTGTGGATTGGGGTGGATGTAAGTTGGTGGGGTGGGGGGCGAATGAGGAGTGCAACGCCCGACAGATGAGAGCATGTGCCATATGGCAAAGTGGGTGGGTGGGGGCCAATTACATCTAACATGCAGGTCATTGATGATTTCCTCCTTTCCACCCTGTACATGTCTAATAGGTCAGCGCCCATCAGAAGATCGAGATTTGGCGTGCCATCGCCAAGGAAGTCCGGACCTTGGGGGTCCACAACAGACGGGGCACCCACTGCCGCAAGAGGTGGGAGGACATCCGCCGCGGAACAAGGAAGACCGCAGAAACACTGCTGGGGATGGCCTCCCAACCTAGGAGGGGTGCCAGTCGCACCATGACCCCCCTGATGTCCCGGATCCTGGCGGTGGCCTACCCTGAATTGGATGGGCGCTTTAAGACATCACAGCAGACACAAGGGGGTGAGTATCAGCACATTCTCCTATCTTTCTGCGCAGTGGAGGCGTCTGGGTGGGGGAGGAGGGCTGTGGGTGACATTAGGCCAGGGCGCTTTCTGTAGTGTAGTCCTCTCCCTTAGGCATGGCCCTGTGCCCCCGGCCCCCACCTCTGTAGGGTGACAAGTACAGCCATTGAAGGTCCAGCATCTCCCATGTGCGCGTTTGACGTCTCTTGGCCTGTTGTCTTAGTCAGTAGTACTGAGTAGTGTACCCCGAATGCGCGGCTTAGTGCATTAGGCACCTGTGTCTGTCCTCTCCGCCAACGGTGTTGACATTGCATGCACTCAACCTGGTCTTCTTTTTTCTCCCCCCACCCTTTCTCTTCATCTTCTTGTGCATGTGTGCATTAGCATCATCAGGCGGAGGAGATATGGCATCGGAGCACGAGGGAGCTGCAGGACACAAGGCCCCGGTGGGCCCAGGAACAGACACCGAGGGTACCAGTGATCCGGAGGGCGAGGGGAGCACCACGACGGGGACCGCTGGTGAGAGCAGCGAAAGCGACACGTCCTCGGATGGGAGCTCCCTAGGGGTGGCGGCAACATCCGTGCCCCCCGCCTCTACAGGTACAGCCGCCACCCAGCGCACCAGCCCCGCCCTCCCAGCAGCCCCTCAGTCTTCGCTCTGTGCCGGTTCGCCCAGGAAGGCGCGCGTCTCCTTCGCCCCAGGCACCTCAGCCCCTGCCCCTGTTGCCCCTGCTGCCCTCAGTGCGGAGCTCATTGACCTGGTAAGGACGCTCATTGTTGGGCAGACGACCCTTTTGAATGCCATCCAGGGTGTGCAAAGGGAGGTGCAACAGAGCAATGCGTACCTGGAGGGCATTCATTCGGGTCAGGCTGCCCATCAACGAGCGTTCACTGCTCTGGCCTCAGCACTGACGGCAGCCATTGTCCCTGTTTCCAGCCTCCCTCTTCTGACTGCCTCCAGCCTGTCTCTGTCTCCTGTTCCTCAGCCTATCCCATCCACACCATCAGACCAGCCTGCACACACCTCAACACCCAAGAGCAGCTCATCCAAACACAAGCACCACAGATCCCGCAAACACTCACCCGAGCAACACCCAGATGCAGACATGCCAACAGCCACTGCCACCCCTGTGTCCCCCTCCTCCTCGTCTCCCTCCTCCCTCCCTGTGACGTCTACACTCACACCTGCATGCACCCCAACATCAGCCAGTGCTTCCATCACCACCTCACCCTCCAGTACAGTCCACACTCGTGCAGTCACCACCCCCACTGCCATGTACACGTCCCCTGTGTCCTCTCCCACTGTGTCTGTCACCCCCTCTTCCAAGACACACAAACGCAGGCAGCCACCCACCCAACAGCCATCCACCTCACGACAGCCTACAGCACCAGCACCTTCACCCAATGACAGCACACCTGACTCTCCTACAACCACCTCCTCTACCTCCACTTCCATCTCCACTTCTCCTACCCTTTACCTTGGCCCTAAAAAACTTTTCCTGGCTAACCTTAACCTCTTTCCCCCCGATGACCTCCCCCATCCATCTTCAAAGAGTCCCAAGAGCACCGCAGCCACCACCAGCCCAGCTTCGGGTGTCACTGTTGTGCCTGGGTTCTGGAGCCCACCCTTTGCCAGCAGTGACACATCGATCAGCAGCAAGGACACGTCCAGCCCCCCCCCCCCCCCGGCTAGAGGACCCGCAAAAACAAGGACCGCCGTGCGAGGACCGACAGGGCTGCCCCCAAGGAGCAATGTGCGGCCACTTCACCACCCACACCATCTAGGGGAGGCAAGGGCCCGAGAGCCCCATCAAAGGAGCGGAAGGGCAGCAGGAGCGCGGAGAAGGTGGACCCCACATGCCACATCCCAGCTGGGAAGGAGGACACTAAGGAGGCCAGGAGTCCGTCCCCGAAGGGTCCAGAAATGTCACGGTCCGAGGGCGACTGAGCAGGGAGTCGAGGCCAGGTCTGGCTCCCTTGACCTGCTGGATGAGCACCGCTGAACAGGGCCCGCGGTGCAGAAGAGCACCGCTGAACAGGGCCCCGCCGTGGAGACGAGCACCGCTGAACAGGGCCCGCGGTGCAGAAGAGCACCGCTGAACAGGGCCCGCGGTGCAGAAGAGCACCGCTGAACAGGGCCCCGCCGTGGAGATAGGCACCGCTGAACAGGGCCCGCGGTGCAGAAGAGCACCGCTGAACAGGGCCCCGCCGTGGAGATAGGCACCGCTGACCAGGGCCCGCGGTGCAGAAGAGCACCGCTGAACAGGGCCCCGCCGTGGAGAAGATCACCGCTGAACAGGGCCCGCAGTGCAGAAGAGCACCGCTGAACAGGGCCCCGCCGTGGAGATAGGCACCGCTGAACAGGGCCCGCGGTGCAGAAGAGCACCGCTGAACAGGGCCACGCAGTGGAGAAGAGCACCGCTGAACAGGGCCCGCGGTGCAGAAGAGCACCGCTGAACAGGGCCCCGCCGTGGAGAAGAGCACCGCTGAACAGGGCCCGCGGTGCAGAAGAGCACCGCTGAACAGGGCCCCGCCGTGGAGATAGGCACCGCTGAACAGGGCCCGCGGTGCAGAAGAGCACCGCTGAACAGGGCCACGCCGTGGAGAAGAGCACCGCTGAACAGGGCCCGCAGTGCAGAAGAGCACCGCTGAACAGGGCCACGCCGTGGAGATAGGCACCGCTGAACAGGGCCCGCGGTGCAGAAGAGCACCGCTGAACAGGGCCACGCCATGGAGAAGAGCACCGCTGAACAGGGCCCCGCCGTGGAGAAGAGCACCGCTGAACAGGGCCCCGCCGTGGAGAAGAGCACCGCTGAACAGGGCCCGCGGTGCAGAAGAGCACTGCTGAACAGGGCCCCGCCGTGGAGATAGGCACCGCTGAACCGGGCCCCGCCGTGGAGAAGAGCACCGCTGAACAGGGCCCGCGGTGCAGAAGAGCACCGCTGAACAGGGCCCCGCCGTGGAGATAGGCACCGCTGAACCGGGCCCCGCCGTGGAGAAGAGCACCGCTGAACAGGGCCCCGCCGTCTCAAGCACCGCTCCGCTGGGCCCTTCTTCTGAGGCACCGCTCCGCTGGGCCCTTCCTCTCAAGCACCGCTCCGCTGGGCCCTTCCTCTCAAGCACCGCTCCGCTGGGCCCTTCCTCTCAAGCACCGCTCCGCTGGGCCCCGCCGTCTCAAGCACCGCTCCGCTGGGCACCGCCGTCTCAAGCACCGCTCCGCTGGGCCCTTCCTCTGAGGCACCGCTCCGCTGGGCCCTTCCTCTCAAGCACCGCTCCGCTGGGCCCTTCCTCTCAAGCACCGCTCCGCTGGGCCCTTCCTCTCAAGCACCGCTCCGCTGGGCCCCGCCGTCTCAAGCACCGCTCCGCTGGGCACCGCCGTCTCAAGCACCGCTCCGCTGGGCCCTTCCTCTCAAGCACCGCTCCGCTGGGCCCTTCCTCTGAGGCACCGCTCCGCTGGGCCCTTCCTCTGAGGCACCGCTCCGCTGGGCCCTTCCTCTCAAGCACCGCTCCGCTGGGCCCCGCCGTCTCAAGCACCGCTCCGCTGGGCCCTTCCTCTCAAGCACCGCTCCGCTGGGCCCTTCCTCTGAGGCACTGCTCCGCTGGGCCCTTCCTCTGAGGCACCGCTCCGCTGGGCCCTTCCTCTCAAGCACCGCTCCGCTGGGCACCGCCGTCTCAAGCACCGTTTATGGTTCACTGTGCCCACCATGCCTCCTCCTTGACCAGTGGAGACTGTCATCCACCTGATGGACTGTGGCTTTGCACTCCCCAGGATGGTCCAGTGGGCAGCCCACCCACTGTAGAGACATTGAGAGACTGTGGCTTTGCACTCCCCAGGATGGTCCAGTGGGCAATCCACCCTCTGCAGAGACTTGAGAGACTGTGGCTTTGCACTCCCCAGGATGGTCCAGTGGGCAGCCCAGCCACTGTAGAGACATTGAGAGACTTTTGCTTTGCACTCCCCAGGATGGTCCAGTGGGCAGCCCACCCACTGTAGAGACATTGAGAGACTGTGGCTTTGCACTCCCCAGGATGGTCCAGTGGGCAGCCCACCCACTGTAGAGACTTGAGAGACTGTGGCTTTGCACTCCCCAGGATGGTCCAGTGGGCAGCCCACCCACTGTAGAGACATTGAGAGACTGTGGCTTTGCACTCCCCAGGATGGTCCAGTGGGCAGCCCACCCACTGTAGAGACATTGAGAGACTGTGGCTTTGCACTCCCCAGGATGGTCCAGTGGGCATGGTGGCTCCTCGTGGATCTGGCGTCGTGGACTCATGTGGCTGTGGTGCCCCCCCCTTCCCTTCCCCCTGAGGTGCCTATAGTTTTTACATCTGATGCCCCTGCAGTGTTCTCTCCAAAGGACTCAGGTCTCCTGTGTGGGCTTTGCCCTTGTTTCTCAAGACTTTGGCCCACGGACATGCTGAATTCGTAGGATGTGCAGGACTTGTTACTTCAGTTATACACTGATGTGTATGTCATTAGTTTTGTTGTGGATATCTTTCATGGTTGTACGCTAATTTTCTGGAGCTTTTTGGTACATAAATATTTATTCCAAAAATGATTATGTCCTGGCATTTTTCAGGGGTGTTTGGGTGGTGTCACTGTGACTTGGTGCTCTGCATTGGTGAGTACATAGTTGGGGGGTGAGGGGTCGCATATGTGTGTGCCCGAAACCTTTCGTCCTCCCCCTCCCGTGTGTCGTAGGTGCAGTACTCACCGTTGTCGTCTGCGCCGGACTTCGTACTCGTGGTAGATGAGAAGGTAGACGAGAGCAGGTAGGATGTTTAATTCGGGTTCCATGCTGTCCTCCTTCCTCCTGGAGTGCGTAGTGGTGAGCGTTTTCCCGTCCGTAGTCTGTTTCCGCCGTGTTTTTATCGGCGGTGCTCCCGCCCCGGAAAAGGTGGCGTATTGGTGAGTTGTAATAGTGTGGGCGGTACATTGTCTGCCGCCTGTCTGTTGGCGGTGACCGCCGCGCTGTTTGTTTGTACCGCCGTGGCGGTCGGAGTGTTAAGGTGGCTGTCTGTGTTGGCGGTTCCCGCCAGGCTCAGAATCCCATTTTTTTTACCGCCAGCCTGTTGGCGGGTTGGCCGCCGCTTTAACACCGACCGCCAGGGTTAGAATCACCCCCTAAGTCCGAACGTAAAAAGTTGACCGGGACCTCCCAGCCATCGTATCCGAGAAGGGCTCCATGGACGTCGGATCAAGATCCAGGTTTACCCCGGTCGAAGGATTTTCATCTCGAAAAAACGACTAAGTCCGAAGGTAAAAGTCTCCACCGAGGAAACCCACATCGCGTATCCGGACAAGGGCTCCAGGAGGTCGGATTCAACTGGCAGGTTCGTCCTGGTGAAGAAAAACTTCAAAATAAAGACTAAGTCAGAAGGTAACTTTTTAACCGAGGCCTCCCGCGACCTGTAGCCGAGCAGGGCTCCATCGCGGTCGGCCTGAAAGTTTGACTTTGCCCCGGTCGAGGTGCAACCAGATGACCCGATTGGCGCTTTTGTTTCTAAGCGCTAGAAAAGTAATAATTCTTTAAAAATTCATATCTCCGGTTCCCCTGAACCGATTTTTATCGTTTTTGTGTCATTTTAAAGATAAAAATATAAGCTATTTTTATAAATTGGTTTTGGATTTTTAAACTGTTTCCTGTGTTTTATTTAATTACTGTTTTGTGATATTTGAATGCTTTACACTTTGTCTCCTAAGTTAAGCCTTGACGCTCGATGCCAAGCTACCAAGGGTAGAGCTGGGATTAATTTATTGAGACCTAACTGTACTTACGTGGAGGTTTGTGGCTTGTTGCTAGGTGTAGGTACCTACCTGCCCTACCAATAACCCATTTTCCAACACCGGAGGACAATTCTGAGCCATCCACAGCTCTAACTGGTTCAAGGACGTCTTTTCTGACGTAATATTTAGGATTTTAGCCAAACCCAAGTCTAAAAAGTTTCTGGTAGCCCCAGAGTCCAGCAATATGGGAATGACCTTATGAACCTGAGGGGACAACACTAACGTCACAATAAGAGTTAGATGTCAAGGTACTGGACTGGTGGTATTAGCCAGAAGATGTGAGACCATATTGAAAGAAGCGCTCAATAAAATGGTCTCAGAAGTTATCGAGCCAGTTAGTTTTCCACCTGGTTACTGCTCTGATGGCTTTTTTTTGGAGCAGTAGGCTTGTTTGGACATTCTTGAGCAAAATGCCCTGCCTTACCGCAGTATAAACACAGTTTCAATTTTTTCCTACGTTCTTTCTCTTCCTTAGATAGTGGGCCCCGCACACTGCCAATTTTCATGGGCTCAGGTGTATCAAGAGTGGGAATGGTGGACTCCTTTTTCTCGTTTTGAGCACCGCTAAGCGTGTGTCACCCCAGAGTGTTTCTCCCTTACGTTCACTCAAGCGGTGATCCAATCGTACCACCAGGTCATTGAATTCTGTACACTCCGTAGGAGGTTCCATAATTTGGGCTAGAACATCCTTGAGATAGTCCCGAAGGTCACAATAGAAGAGGGAGATCCTCTTCTCCTCGGGCCACTTAGTCTCTCCTGCCAACCGATTGAAAGAGGTGATATAGGACAGTAGATCCTTGTTTCCCTGACGCAAATTCAGCAACTCATTGTCACTGGCTTGCACGAAGAGATGCTTGGCAAACAGTTTCCGCAAGGCTTCCTTGATCCGGTTGAAATCATACAGTATAGGGTCATTGTGCTCCACCAGCGGAATAGACCAATTAGCTGCATTGCCTCCCAAATAAGAGATAATAAAAGCTACCTTTGCAGCATTGTTGGGGAATGCAGCTGCCCGACACAAAAACTGTAGCTGGCACTGGTTAAGAAAAATGTTGAACTTGGCACTATCTCCAAAAAACCTTTCTGGAGGAGCTAAGGGCACATGGGTTGGTGTTGTGACCATTACCTGCATGGGTTGTGTGGTGGAAGTCGTTGGGCCTGAATCAGGTCTAGGAACATGATTAGATGGGTCAAACCGAGGGGCCTGTAGTACTGGAGAACTTTGTTTTAGTTTGACTCCTCCCCAGGGGGTTTGTTGTGGTTTATACCCCTGTAGTTCAGTGTGCAACTCCAGGTTCTCTTGCTTTAAGGAAAGAACTTCCTTTTGTAATCCTGCTAGGGCCCGAGTTAAATCTAATAAAGATGGAGCATCCTGATCAGCTGGTAAAGCCTGTGCTAAACCTTTGAAAGTACCCATTGAGGAATCCATCGCCCAGGCAGCCCCATATGTTGTGGCTTTGCTTTATGTCGAGACGTGGCCACTCACCTGAAAAGCAGGATGTCTGCAGGGGCAATGGTATGCCCCTGATCTCCTAGAACACTTCTCGGCACTTCCTGGTGGACACAGAAACCCCGGCAGGTGTCCCAAAAGGAAAGGGGGAGTGGAAGAGAAAGAGACAAAGCACTGCCACGTCTTGCTCGTCCAGCCAGGCACCCTGTACCTTCGGGGGGCAAATCGTTGTTGACAGAATGATAGTAGAGTTAGTGCACTCAACTTCCTTGAAACTGAATCTCTCTTTCTGATATGGGCACGTGAGCGGTAGAAGAACACCGGAATGCTCCAGCACTTTTCTTGGATAATGATAACTGTTGTCACAATTACTAACACCTCATTACCAAAACCTCAAACTGAGTACCATAACAATAAGTACTGCAACACTAGGGCTAGCTTCACAGAGATTCACTGTTGCACACTATAGTTAGAACGGTGGTTGCACTTATCATGCACAAGAAAGACTAACAAGGGCATTAATTATATCACGTATAACTTTCCTGCATGCATAGGGTTAAATTAAAAGGAACAAAAATAATCCAAGAAATACAAATGTCCACTCTGGGTTTAAACAGTTAGGGTGGCACAGTTTGGTTTGGTTTCACTGTGTGCATAAAAAACCCTTCAAAAGCTAATTCCTCAAACCTGAAACAGGCATGAATGACACAATTTAAATCCAAGAGTTATGCTATTAGAGAAAGAAAAGTCACATAAATGCTCTTTTAAAATTGCACTGCAACTTTTTGTAGTACTTAAGCTCAAGCAGATTTCCTGAAGCACATTTAGGCAAGTAACTACAATTATAATGTAGAATGTTCAGAAATGCATTTGTCTCTTCAAGATAAGCACTCTGCCAAAATACAAGGTCTAAAATACACCAGCTGTTCTAGGAAAGCGCTGCGCTCAAAGAACAAACTCCCTGGACAATACTAGTCACTTAGCTGCAGTCTTTTCCGGAGTGCTGGAGGAATGCCTGGTGTCAGCTGGTACAGGAACGAAGAAAAGAATTGCTTTAAAAGTCCTGAATACGAGGATGACAGCAGGGGCTGGACTGCCAAATCAGGTACTGAGATCAGGAAGCAAAACAAAACCAAGCAGGGAGGAGCACTCTGCTATTTATAGCCAATCAGGAAAGCAGTTGGGTTTCCACATGTGGATGAGTTACCACACCCAATTGGAAGCACATGTCTCCACCTGCTCACGTTAGCAAACAAGCATTGGTAAAACAAGCATTGGTAAAACCAATTGTGTAACACAGCACATTATGTTTACTTAGAAACATGAAGGTTTAACCAAGAACAGAGATATGATTTAACCCTAGTCCCTGGGGATGCTGACAGATAATGCAGGAGGCACCTTAGGGATTCCTGACATACTCCCGGAATTGGCAGATAGCAATCAGGATCTCTCCATTATGCGAGCTCATCGCGTACGGGCAGTGTAACAACCCAATGCTAAAAACCATTGAACAATACTGGTGAACTTTGGTGATTTTCGTATTAAAGAACACATTTTACATCCGGCGATTAAGAGCAGAGTACATCAGATTCCTGGCAATTACACTTTCAGATTTTTTTCAGACATGTCAGTTGCCGCTGCACGTAGGAGGGGGGAAGTAAAGGAAATTATTCCAGCGTTCCAAAAAGCAGGAGCTCGGGCCGGGCTAATACAGCAATCAAAGCTAAAAGTCTTTTTTTAAGGGCCGGTCAAAAATATTGTCCGCACAGTGGATGCGGCTAAAACTTGTTGCACTCTATACGTAATGGGGAGGGAGTGGGTTGAGGAGTGCATCATTTATAGTGGGATGAGTTTCATGGTAAATGTTTGCCTTTTTTTTTTACTACACAGAGTACAGCGCACTTAGTTATTATATGTTGGTTACCCTCTGGCGCTACTGACGACCTGGTGCCATGTCAGGGCACCCAAGTGGGGGAAATAGGAGAGGGATGGTTGGGAGAGATTGGGAGGGTCATGGGAGGGGGTATTATCCCCCAGGCGGGAGGGCCTCAAGGTCATATCACTCAGGGAGGAAGGGGAGGGATGGGGGTGGCCTTAGGGTCGGAGTAAGGAAATACACATGGGGGGGATTAAAAGGCTGAGAAAATTAATTTTTTTCAAGAAGTAACATACACTGGGTATGGTTAGATAAGGTTGATTAACGAGCTAACCAACAAGTATGGCCAAGCTTAAGGTCATTTCCTGCAATACGAATGGCCTCTCAAATCGGCAGAAATATAAGGCAATGCTAAAATGGTTGCTATCGTTCAATCCTGATGTTCTTTATTTCCAAGAAACCCATCTAAAAAGTAATAGCCCCAAAATATATATTCCAAAACAGTTCTCAGCAGCTCTGTTTGCTTCATGTGGGTTGGCAGTCACAGGGGTGGCAATATATCTCAGTAACAGGTTAGACTGGATTATAAAAGAGGTCATTAGAGACCCCCAAGGGAGGTGGATCTGGCTCAAAGCCTTACAATCAAGAGCTCAAGTTTATCTGGTTAACTACTATGGGCCAGTTATGGAGGATGTAGAGCCACTCATGCAACTCTATAATATAGTAATGAGTGCCACAGGCCCTTTTATTATGGGAGGGGATTTCAATTATATTCAAGATATAATACTAGCTTCCTCTAATCAGGCGAAAAGGCAAATTAAACCTTAAAGACTTCTGAGTATAATAAAAAGTGATTTCAAGGTAATAGACCCTTGGCAAGAAGATCACCCTGTAGCCACTCAATATACTTGCTTTTCTCATTGTTACAAAACTTCCTCCCTGATAGATTTTTTTTTAAATATCTCGCAGGGGGTCACAGACATGAGTAAATTCATACAGGAGTTCTTACAGCTCCATCAGAATTCTGCATCCCTGTTTAATGTATGGGAAGCAATAAAAGCTACAGCCAGGGCTCAAATTATTTCTTTTAAAGCAGCGCAGACATGACAACGAGAGCTTCAAATAAAAAAACTTCAGATGGCAATAGATAAGGCGACAGAAGAATGTATGAAATCAGAAGGGCAGGAAGCAGCAAGGTGCAATCTCAATCAAGTGAGGGCTAAACTTAAAGATTTTTTTATTCTTGAAGAATTAACTAGCTCGAGAGCTTATCAGCAGCAGGTTTATGAAGAAAGTCAACATAAGTAAACACTTGGCTTGGACCACTCGTATAAAACATGAAAAGCAGACAATCCATCAAATTCAGGATCCCGAGACTAGCACAAACGTTAAAGAGAACAAGGATGTAGCTTGAGTGTTTGTCACATTACTCTAGAATTTCTGAGATAGACTACGCAGTTTCACTCTCACAGTTAGATCAGTATTACAAGCCTGTCACATTACCTAAAATCTCGTTAAAGGTTCAAAACGATGTAGCACAGAAGATTACATCATCAGTGATTAAGGGAGCTATCCAGAGAATACCAAGTGCAAAAGCTTGTGTGGCGATGGCTTTCTAGTAGAATTTTATAAAACTTTCTGTGAAGAGCTTGCACTGTTTTTGACAGAAATATGTAATACAATACTCGAGGGAGCAAAAATACCTTCAACGTTCAAAGACTCAACAATAGTCAGTTTTTTTAAAAAAGATAAAAATCCACTGAAACCTGATGCATATCACCCAATTAGTCTACTGAATGCAGATTATAACATTTTAACAAAGGTCTGGGCTATTACGATCACACCAGTTGCGCAGCAGTTAATACATAAAGATCAGAACTGTTTTGTAGCCAGAAGGTTGATGACATCCAATACATACGTTTTGATACAGACAATTGAATATTTCTCAGTCAGCATAATCTGTGCAGTAAGGATAATGCTGAGAAATCCTTCAACCCAGTCAAATCAAATCAAATAGTAACTTTATTTCGGCTAGAAGCCATAAAAGTAGACAATAAAACGGCATAACATAATTGTGCAACATATCAGTTATAAGAAGAGAAAATGGCAAAAATGTAACACAGTTTACTTTAAGAGCCCTGAATAAAACATAATTGTAGAAAACGGTGCAAAACAAGCATTATTCTTAAAATCTTAAAATCCCAGAATATTAAATATAAAATTATTAGGTCATTGTATCTTGACTCCGTTCAATTAAAACTTGTTAAGCGGGATAAATATAATCTAAGACCAATATGTTAAAAACACACGATTATAGCAATTCTCTAGTTCTTATAGCCCATATATTCTGCGAATATCTCACAGCTGGGGGAACTACTTTGTCATTTGTATCAGTTATTGAGTATAAGAGAGAGGAATTAGGCAAAGCATAACACAGTTTACTTTAAGAGCCCTAGATAAATTATAGAATCACAAAGTTTTAGGAAACTGAGCAAACAATCATTGTTCTTAAAATCTTAGGATCCAGAAATAAAAATATAAAATATTAGGCCATTAAATCTTAACTCCAACCAGTTAAGACTTGTTATATTAAATAAGTATGATCTAAGGCCAATGTGTTAAAAACACACTATTATAGCAATTCTCTGGTTCTTATGGCCCATGCACTTTGCAAGTATCTCACAACTGGGAAAACTATTTTGTCATTTGTGTCAGTTGTCAAAAGGCGTAATGCTGTATTCCATTCCCTTATCCCAACTGACCTACAAAACGGAGCAATCCACTTCTTCCTGGGTGCCAAATATCTAGGACAAAAAAACATAAAGTGCGCAAGTGACTCTTTTGTCTTTTTACAATAATGGCAGTATATTAAGTTACAGTCCTCCAATCTCCATTGCGCTGTAAATGTCTTGAGCGGGAGGGTCCCTAGTCTGAACTTGATAAATAGTGTTTTAGTATAGGGAGGATTTACATTATCCATATAGGCCTCAAATTTGGGCCTACATTTATGGTCTAGGAACTGTAGGGTCCGACTGCCATGATTTTTTGACCAAATTTGAGCCAAAATGTTCTCACAGTAGCACCTTTTTACGCGCTCCTTTACTTCCTTGGTCAAATTGTGGGGAGCACTCCACACCTCCTCCAGCTTGAGAAATTTACACGTATCTCTAATATGTCTGAACCAAGGGATCTTTAGTGCACTGTCACTTACGAGAAACTCATCTAATGCTACATGGAGGGTGGACAGGTACTCCGAAGTCCAAAGACGAATCCAATACATGAGTGGTCTTAATGCAATTTCGTTGTGGATCTCGTTTAGGTCTAGGTCAAATCTAAGGGGGTGAGAGGGGTGCTCATCGGCAGCCTCAAAAAAATTCGTATAAAACGGTTTTCTACCGTGGTCAGACACCTAGAGTTAGTGTGTCCCCAAAGCTCAGCGCCATAAATTGAAGCTGCTTTGTAAACAGTGATGGCAGGTGATATCTCCCCTTCCAAAGTATTGGCAATTTTCCTCCCTATCACTGTTGACCTCTGCCTAAGTGCTGTCAGACTCTTCCCGATCTGTGCCGACCAATGTTGGTCATCACTTAGCCTAATCCCCAAATAATCAAATTGGCTAACTCTCTCCACTGGTTGGCCTGCTATGGTCCTTTTCCCCCCCTAAACAATTTATGCGGGTTAAAAGTCATGAACTTCGATTTTGTTGGATTTATTTCAAGACCTCTATTAAAACAAAAGTTATTAAAGGCATCCAATTCATTTTGTAAGCCCATGGGTGTTCTTGAGATTAATAAAGTATCATCGGCGAACATTAAAATGGGGACGGGGATCCAGCTAGCCTTGGGGCATCATGGTTGCAATGTAACAGTTGGTCCGCGGCACCATTGATGTAAAGGTTAAACAGTGTTGGTGCCAAAATGCACCCCTGTCTAACCCCCCTATTGACAGGTATAGCTTCCGTTAGATCGCCACTTTCTGACCAGCGTACGTGAGCATAAGTCCCTTCATGTAGATATCTAATCAATCTTAGTAGGTCTCCATCAAGTTGATAACTCTCCATAACTTTCCATAATATATCCTGAGGTACCATATCAAAGGCAGCTTTTAAATCAATAAAAGCTACATACAAATGGCTCTTATTGAGTGACAAATATTTCCAACAGAGAAGGTTAAACCTAAATACCTGATCTATTGTGCTCATTCCTTTTCTAAAACCTGCCTGGGAGTCAGAGAGAATTTGAGAATCCTCTATCCATGTCTGTAGTCTATTCAGTACCTGCTTGCTGAGTATCTTTTGACTAACATCAATTAGACTAATAGGCCTATAGTTGGTAGGTTGTTCCCTTGGCCCTTTCTTATAAATGGTGACTATGATTGCTCCTTGCCACATGGTAGGAAGTCCTCCCCACCTCAATATCTCATTACTGAGCGCATTTAGATACAGAGACCAGGTTGTCGGTCGAGACAAATATAAATCACCTGGGATGCCATCAAGACCAGGGGCCTTCCCTTTACGCATTGATTGGAGAGCCAATGTTGTTTCTTTTAGGGAGAAAAGGTCCAGGTCAAATTTGGGTGGTATAGCTCTCCCACCCGTTAAGGTGTTGGCAAAAAGGTCATTAGGTTTTAGGGGAGGAATAGTAGTACTACTATTTTGAGGTTTTCTGTATACATTTGAAAAATGCATCACCCAAGTTTCTGGCTGAATTACAGGGTAGTTCTCCACACCTTGGGAACTGCTTTTGTCTGCCACTAATTTCCAGAATAAAATAAAATCCTTCTCGTGAAGTGCATCAACCATCCTATTCCAATATCTGGTTACCCACTCTTTTTTTGCGTTTTTAAGTACAACTTTGTATACAGCCCTGGATTTTCCTCTCTCTCGGCAGTTCCCTTCCTTAAGTGCTCCCAATAGCTGTATTTTGTCCTGACGGCAGGAGTTAGAGAACCACCTCGATGCTCTAGTCCCAATCTCTGTCCGCCTCCTTACTGTCTGGAAATGTGGTTTTAACCGGGTGATCAGGATGCTATGCAGATTGATCAAATCCACCAATATCATATTTATATGCTTCAATGGGGAAAGCGTTGTTACAACTATTCTATAAATTAATAGCTGGAAGTTTACATCATTTTCCACCCAGTCCCATTTTACATTTTTACAATCATTGGTCCTAGTCAGGACACTGTTTTGGGCCCATGTTGTCAATGTCTTACAGCTGAATAGAATAGTAGAAAAGGAGGTACTCAAAGCTTGATGGTCACTAGCAATATGAGGGAGAACAACCATGTCAATAAGAGATTTCCAGAGAGCGTCATCTACTAGAACGTAGTCCAGGTGACTAGAATATAGGCCTCTCCTATATGTAGGCGACGCCGGGGTATCTGATCTGGTGTTTCCGTTTACTATTCTTAGTCCCTTCGTTTTTATTAGATCTTCGAGTAGTTCTAATGCGCCTCCTTCTTTCTTAGATGTGGCTTGCACCGGCCCAGATCTATCCCATGAATCTGCAAACTGGATTCCTCCTCGCTGGTTGTCGTCTCTGCAATTCAATTGCATATTGAAATCTCCTGCGGCAATTAAACCCCGCCCTCCAGGAAGGCAGTTAAGAAAATCTGATAACTTACTTAGCTGAACAGTCTGAGTCCTTTGGGTGCCAGGTCTGACATATATATTTACAATTATTATACTAACAAGACCCCTATCAGTACTAATTTCTACCATGACGGCTAATAGATCCCTCGTAGGGGTTGCTATCTCCTTTACCTTTGGAAACAAATCATGTTTTAGCCAGATTATTAGACCACCTGAAGCCCTGCCTGATGGTGATGGAAGCGCAGTCTTCTGGAAGGTCCAATATAACCTTCTCTGTTTATTGCAGATGGAGCCCATGTCTCCTGTAATAAAATAATATGGTGTTGATCTATAAAACTACACCAGTCAGGGTTAGCTGTCTTCTGAATCAGCCCTGCCACATTCCAAGATAAAATCCTGATCGGTAGATCATGTCCATCCCCCTTATCTGGCGGCTTCTCTCTAGTCTCATTTAAACAAGGTATTACTCCCTGGACCTTCTCCTTTAGTAAGTCGCTACAATGAACTTTTGGCTCCGCTCCCAGGGTATATAGTATGTGGTTGCTTGGCATAAAAGGATCGAGACGGAGTATGCCATCTCTCCCAACCTTCACCGCGGGGCTCCACGTCAGTCTATGGCTGAAGTTGAACTGTGCTTTTGATCCCTTCTATAGGTACGTGTATGCTGGGCCATTGTGGTATTATTTCTCTCTTGGGAAAACAAATTTATCAGTGATTGGGACAGTTTATGGACAAGTGCCACTTGGGATAAGGCACTGGGTCTCACTCTTTCATCAAGTGCCAGAAGGCCCTTAACTAGACTCTGGCTGGTCAATTTTAGCCCTATGAGATCTGTTGTTGATCCTACTCTTGTGTGTGTCTGTGCAGTAACTACATCGTCCCTTATAATGGACCTACACTTCTTTGTCCCCCTTATCTAATGGATTACTTTATTTTTAAGAGATTCCCCTTGCTCTAGTTGACCATTACTTAGCTTGGGGACATTTATCATATATATATCGTAATCACTATGTCTAATCTGACTTTGGGGGGTATTTCTCGAGAAGCATATGGACCTTTTATCTAAGAGTCCATCCCTGTGCATCTCACAGTTAGCTCCCTTGTCCAAAATTTTATCGCATTTGTTATAAACGCCCACTACAGTAGGTACACTATCGCCCCCGTGAGTAATCTGGGTTACCATTTCAGCCCTTTGACCCCTACACCTCTTTGTCATGGATGTCTCAGCTATTAGGATTGGCTTTGCCAAGGAGTAGGGTCAGGTTTTAATGATGACTTCCTTATGTTCCCGATTACCGCAGATATACCATCCAACTTCTCTTATATCATATGGGTAAAGGATGTAAGGTGCTCTCTAAGACTCAGAATTTCAGCTCTTATCTGTACTAACTGTAAATCAGCAGGATGTTCCTTCTGAGTGGTTGAAATTGGTATTGACTCCTCAATTCCCCTTGGCATAGTTCTCTCTGGTTCAGATGGCACCAATAGGGCAAGGGGTGAGAAGCGGTTATTGCAATTTATAAGGGGGGACACACCATCTTGCCGTCTAAGCGGGCTTGGTTTGGGGCTCTCTATTAGATTTTTGAATTTTCTGTCTTATTAGATTCTAAATTAGAACCCTGAGATATAGGTATCTGTAATTCTCTATTCACAGGGGCGAAAAAGGATTTTATGTCATTCGTAGTGGCAAAAGCATCTTTCCTACAGGGTTTTGAGGGCTTAGTGGCTAACAAACTCTCCACTTCCTCTATAAGATCATCAGTTTGAGTCAGTGTGCAATTTTCGGCCGCATGTCGAGGTACTTTCTTTGCCCCTCCCTGCTCGATGGGATTGCTGGTGGCTTTCCTTTTCCCCATCCTGGTAAGTTGTCCTCAGGCAGGTTGTTGCAGAAGGAAAAAGGGGAGAATATAAGTACCTCAACAGATATGTTTCAAAATCCAACCAGCCCTAGTTGTAATAGTAAAACTGTGGTGATTTTAGTACTACTTTGTTTAGTACTAAAAGTCAGATCCAATCACAGGTGGTAAAGGAAGTTAAAAAAACGAAACACCAACACAGTACCTTCAGGCAGCCATGCACCTATGAGCTGCCTAATCCAGAAGTCTTTGGAGGGATGTCAGGGGGGTGGCCCTGCCCTGCCTCTTCCTGGCAATGACGGGCAAGGACGGGCCCGGGCGCCTCCGGCGCGCGTCCCGCGATGGCGGGAGCGCGAAATAAATTTAAAGGGCTCCTGCCCAGGCTTTCAGGCTCCCAGGACCACCAACGCGGGTCCCGCGACGGCGGGAGCGCGAAATAAATTTAAAGGGCTCCTGCCCAGGCTTTCAGGCTCCCGGCACCACCAACGTGCTTCCCGCGACGGCGGGAGCGCGAAATAAATTTAAAGGGCTCCTGCCCAGGCTTTCAGGCTCCCGGCACCACCAACGCGGGCCCCGCGACGGCGGGACGCGAAATAAATTTAAAGGGCTCCTGCCCAGGCTTTCAAGCTCCCGGCACCACCAACGCGCTTTCCCGCGATGGCGGGAGTGCGAAATAAATTTGAAGTGCTCCTGCCCAGGCTTTCAAGCTCCCGGCACCACCAACGCGCTTTCCCGCGATGGCGGGAGCGCGAAATAAATTTAAAGCGCTCCTGCCCAGGCTTTCAGGCTCCCAGCACCACCAATGCGCTTCAACCCAGTCAGTTGGGGAGTCTTGGTATACAGCCTAACCAAATTTGGTTTCCCTTCGCAAATTACTTCAATGATAAGGCGGTTGTACCAGGGTGCTCAGGCCAGAATTTTTATCAATTTGAAGGTTAGAAGCACAATTCAGATTAAAAGAGGTACCAGACAGGGACCCCGCTCCCCTATACTATTTGCCTTTTTTATCGAGCTTCTTGCTCAGATAATACGTAGTTCTAAGGAAATTATGTCACCTGTAACCGCTACGCCCAAAATTAAGCTCTTTGCTGATGACATAATTTTATACTTAAAACCAGAGATTGATAATGTCCAGTGTTTCACGTCTCCTTATTAAAACCAGTAGCAGACTTTGCACTGCCAAAAAGACCTCTTCCAATCTCAGTGGACAGTCAACCAGACTATGAGGTTAAGGTTACCTTAGACTCTAAACAAGTACATAATAAGCTTTACTACTGGTTGGTCTGCAAAGGTTATGGGCCGGAAGGTTCGTTTATGGGAACTGACAGGACGTGTGCATGCTCCTCAATTGGTTTGTCAGTTTCACCCTCGATTCCCAAACAAACTAAATCCAATTGGGAACAGCCTTTTCAAGATTGGCTTGCTGAGATCAGAGTCACTCAGCACCACCACAGTAATTCTGCCTTCACTGCAGCTGAGGACTTGCTATTCTAGAGGGGAGTGTCAGTGCTTTGCACTATTACCAAAAGGCCCATAGCAGCATGTGAGTCCCAAAGGACGAGGGCCTAATGAAAATAAAGAATAAATATGCAAGACAAGATCCACAGTCCAAATCATGATGGTTTATTTAAAATTAAGAAACTTTATAGAAAACAGAAAGGTAATTGGTTAGTAAATACAAATCTGCATCAATATAACAAAACAAAAGGCAAAAGAGTGGTAAGAGGAATGACATGAAGTCTGCCTATGGAGAGAGCAAGGATAAGTCGTGCATTCATCCCAAAAGTAGCACATTTTATAAGCTCTGAGGAATAGAGAATTGGGCTCTTTACATGGTGTGAAGTTGCACCATGGGCTGTACTGAGAAAGTTACACTGACGGAAATAAATCAACATTGCAGACATTGTGTTATGATAAATAGGCCTATTCTAGAAACCCTATCAAAATTAATAGCCAATTAGTCCATTGTACCTACATACAAGAGGAAATGGCATTACATATTTAAACAATAAACCACTTAAGCACAATTGAACCATCAAGCAGCATCAGCCCTGAACATTTGCAACATTATGAAAACGTCTTGGCAGGGTTCATTCAAGGCACTTTAGTGGATACAGTGCAAATAAACAACAGTACAGAAAAGATTAGCTTTTGCTCTATTTTATGGAAAAAGGAAAAACAGACAATAAGAGAGAAATCATGCACACAGTGCAAATTTTTAAAAGCCATTTTCTTTAGCCGTCAGTGCAAACAAGCCAGAGGCCCAGTCAATTGGTTTTACGGCCCAGATCTGCTAACCAAAATACACAAAAATGAGATTTATCCTTTATGAATAAACCTGTGGTAATATTCTCCCTGATGATTTTTGAAATCATCACAACCTCTCTGTAGTATTCTACAATAGCTCATTCATTGTTTTTGTTTCTTGTACTTATCCTCTGAGCATTTCATTTAATCAGATATTCGAATTGATGTTCTCAATTTCTTTTCCTTTTCTCTTCCTGGTGGTTGTATCAGTTCCACAAGTACAGTTCAATTTGTATTTTTAAAGCAAACAATTTCAAAATATTTTTTAAATATAAGAAATAGACCAATTATACTAAGAAGAATTATAATAATCAGTGTTAGTATCTGTTTCATCACACCTTCACTCACCACTGTTTACTATTTCCTTTCCAGTGGATCTGAACCATGGACCAGACTTTTCCCAAGAAACAGTTTCTCCCAAAGTTTTAGATTCATGCGAAACATTATTTATTTTATTAATATAATGAATAATTAGCATGTTATTATCTGGCACATACGCAAAACTGCTGCACCTTCATTATATGGCAGGCACCACTTTCTTTTGCAAGCAAAATATTCAACGCCATTCTGTCTTGAATAACCATTGCACAAATGGCTATCATCTCTTCATAAATCTTATTTAAAGCACCTGCAGTATTATTAGCCAGTCCATCTACTAAAGTAGACAACTTACTAAATTTCACATCATTCAAAGCCACACCAGTAGGATAAATCAGCACACCAAATCTATTCATAACAACCTGGCCAAAGCTATGTTTTATTCTTGTTAGACTCAGTTCGCTCTTCTGATTTATTGCAAGCATAAGGAAACATCATCTAACTCAGTTTCTATTCTAAAAGAGTTATGCAGCCACACTTATGAAACATCAGAAAGGTTAAAAAAATACTCTTAGAAGTTCAAAATGTCAGTTTCATTACTCCATCAGGTAATTATCAAGTGTACATTACCATCTTTCTCAATTCAAGACCATTCTATGAAAGTTCTTCTAATAAAAATCAATACTGTTCCAGATGCATGTCTGTTTCAATCTTTGTCAGATACGTCCAATAAAATTCAATGCACTTCCTGTTTGGCACTCTTACTTTTGTTGTTCTTAGGTGTTACTGAATCTTCTCCATTCAGATCTGTTACTGTTCACAACACTCTTCTTCCATCTCTCACACCTTCAGACAAATCAGCTTCACTCAGTTTTGTTTCATGTTCCTGTCCATCTGCCTCATGATTAGCAAAACACCATGAATTGCTATAAGAGTATGTGATAGAGACAGCTAGTTGCAGATTCCTTACCTTAGAATTTCCCCCGGCATCAGTCTAGATCCAGAGATTTTTCTAAAGCAGTACCCCTGCGCACTATTAGGTGGCGTTCATCGGCTCTGCCTCTGTTGTCGGCATCGCCCGCTCTGGCTGTGATGTTGTGGGTCTTATATAGGCACCACCCGGGCGCACTGACTTCTGTTCTTTTCTTTCCACCCCAGCCATTGCTGAGCCAGAGAAGGAGCTAACCCTCAGTCACTGTTAGACTGGTCCTTTTTTCACTTTTGTCAAATCTTTTTTGAGTGTTTCCACTCCTGGTGCGTCGGGGGATGTCTTCTTGTGAAACTGGGTTCAAACCTTGTGGATTCTGCCATCAGGCGATGTCTGTGACAGATCTGCACCTCGTGTGCTTTTGGTGCCTGGCGCGCAATCATGACCCGAAGTCGTGGTCAAAGTGCTAGGCCATGAATCCCTAAAGCTGATGGTGGCCCGACGCTTGGCTCCACATAAGTCTCTATCTCGTTCAAGGAGCCCCCTATTTCTTTGTCCCACTCCAAGTCCTCAGGACCTTCAGGTAAGTCGAGGCATAAGAAGTTGAAAAAAGTGAAACAGAGCCTGTGTCTGGGCCAACTTCTCATTAACCCAAGTTTCTGGGAGCCGGAGTGACCCCTACCCAACTAAAAGTTTTATGAGGCTATGCACCTCATTTTTAGGCAGTACGACTCCTCTTGTACGCCTTTGGGCCCTGTGTCATCAGAAAGGGCCTGTTGCACCTGCAGCTTCGGCCTCGGCTCCGAGGAGCACTCAAGGATCCATTCACGGATCCGAATCTGCACTGGTGTGCCACATCGACCTTCCCCGGTGGTGGTTCAGTCATCCACACTCCCGGTGCCGGCGATGCCCACATCCTCATTGCCGACTCCGACGCTGAGCTAGATGGGTGTCAAACGGTGCCAATACCGGCACCAGCAAGGGCCTTGCCCCATATGTCAGATCCGCACCCTTCTTGCTTTGGGCTAGGTTACTGTGAGGAAGGGGAGGGGTCGCTGGACCCTTTAGAATACCAGCTCTATGACCCCCTTCACTGGTCTATGGACCTGGGTGAAGCCAGTGACCTGGATACTTCCCCACATACTAGCATGCTCTCCTCTCCTTCTGTGGGTATGGAGGAGAGAGCATTGTATTTAATGGTGGTGTGGAGAGTTGCCGAGGTCCTGGACCTCAAGCTGCCTTCGGTGGCCGTCAGGACTAACCTCCTGATAGAGGTGCTTCAGTCTGGGGCTTCTTCCTCGGAACCCATGCTCCCCTTTTAATGAAGGCCTTACAGATATCCAACTGGGTACCTGGACCAAACCCAGCACAGGAGCTTCTGTTATCAGGACCAATACCCACCACCATCGCCCTGCACCAGGTGACCAGGTTTTCTGACGCAACACCTGCCCCCTGAGAGCTTGGTCATCCAAGCCCCGCCCTCCCTTCGGCCATTTCCTTCAGCACCCCCGGATAGGGAATCCAGGAGGCTGGACACACTTGGCAAGATGTTTTTTTCCACAAGCCTGGCACCACATGCATTTTTTACCATTATTCCCACACGCTGTGGGATATGGTTTTACAAGTGCTGCCACATGTCCCAGTGTAGGCTTGGGCTGTACTTTCCCAAGCAGTTGCTGATGGGAGAGATTCAGCAAAGTTTATGATCCAGTGCATACTGGACACGACCGACTCAGTGGGCAGAGCGGTTACTTCAACAGTGGCTTTGAGGCGCCACACTTGGCTGAGGATGTCTGGCTTCTCAAGGGATGTCCAAGTTAACCTTATGGACATGGCCTTTTAAGGCACCATCTCTTCGAAGAGGAAGCAGACACTGCCCTCGAGCGCTTCAAGGATTTTTGTGCTACGGCTAGGTCCTTGGGCCTTTTGGCGGCTCCTTGTCCCCCTCAATCTGCTTTTTGCCCCTTTATACGGAAGTGGTGCCCAGCCACGCCCGTTCCCCAACAGCCACTGTGCCGTTCATGCTGCCCGTAGAATCCATTGCCCTTGTGGATCGGGGAGAAAGCGGTCTGGCCGTTCCGCTGTCCGCCTCCCCACGCAGATACCTCCAAACCTTCCTAGTCTGATGATTCCCCACCAGGGACCAGTCAGAGGGAGGATTAACCATCACCTGCTCTGCTGCCAGTCCATCACATCAGACAGGTGGATTTTGAAGATAGTCCAAAGGAGCGGCTCCCTCCCCTTTGAGACTACCCTTCCACCCATGCCCGATTCTACGATCGGATGATGAAGGTTCACTTGCCACTTCTCTGAGAGGAAGTTATGACTCTCTTGGCCAAAGGAGCCATAGACAGGATTCCTGTGCCAGAAGTAGGTCTTGGTTGCTTTTCCTGCTACTTTCTGGTACCCAAAAAGGACAAAGGACACTCTATCCTAGACCTTCGGTCCCTCAATCTCTTCCTCAAGAAGGAGAAGTTCAGAATGCTCACTCTTGCTCAGGTTCTATCTGCCCTGGAGCCTCTTCACAATTGTCCTCTCAGACTTCTCACTTTGAAAACAGCCTTCCTTGTGGCCGTTACATCTACCTGCAGAATGAGTGAGCTGCAGGCATTGTCATCTAAACCATCCTACCTTTTCATCTATCCTGGCAAAGTGGTGCTCCGCAGTAGGGCCTCCTTTTTGGCAAAAGTGGTTACTCCCTTTCATGTAGGCCAATCCATCACCTTGCCTACTTTTCACACCCCACCGCATCTTTCTAAGGAAGAGGACTCCACCGCCTGGACCCAAAAAGAGAGTTGGCGTTTGACCTTGATCGTGTCAAAGAGTTCCGGGTGGATGCTCAACTCTTTGTTGATTATGTGAGTGTGAAGAAAGGTTGGGCAGTGCATAAGAGAACCATCTACGGATGTGTCGTACTCTGCATTAAAATGTGATACACACTGGCGAAGAAGCAACCCCATGAGGGTTTGGATGTTCATTCTATCAGAGCTAAAGCTGCGACGGAGTTCCAGTCCTTGACATCTGTCAGGTGGCAACATAGGCATCAAAGACTACTCAGTGAAGAGGTCCAACCGCTCCTTCTCTAAGGTCCCAGAGAACCCATCCTCCACCATCAGCAAGGCATATGCGTATACTCTTTGTACTTTATCATTCCCAAAAAAGACAGTTCTCTTTGGCTCATTCTGGACTTCAGGACCCTAAATAAATAAATATTTCAGAGCGCTTCCACATGGTTAATCTTCAGGATGGCATCCCGCTGCTACAAAAAGTTAGCTTCATGGCTGCTCTCGACCAGAAGGACGCCTGTTTCCATATACCAATCCACCTGGCGCATCGCCAGTATCTCAGGTTTGTAATCAGCAGAAAGCATTGCCAGTTTAAGGTGCTCCCCTTCGCGGTCACCACTGAACCCAGGTTGTTCACCAAGTGCCTTGGGGTGGTGGCTGCTCTTCTGTGCAGACATGACATTCATAGATTCCCTTATCTAGACCGCTAACTCATCAAGAGTGCCACCCATCAAAACTGTCGCACACACACTCAGCTCACAATAAACCTCCCTCACCAACTAAGGTTTACCATCAGTGCTACAAAAGCCTCCCTCCAGCCTCTCCAGATACCGCCCTATCTGGGGGCAATCCTCAACTCAAAAGTTGGTATGGTTTATCCAAATACTGTTAGGATACAGTCCTTCCAGGCACTAATCCCTTTCTTTCAACCAGGCCACCAAATCACGGTCAGGACAGTCATGTGCCTCCTCGACATGATAGCCGCTGTATTGGCATAGTGCCCCATGCCAGGTTATACAAGCGTCCTTTGCAGGAGTGCTTAGTGCACCAGTGGTCCCAAGCGGAGGTTCATTGTGACGATCTAATGTTGATCAGCTGCCGTACTTGGCGCTTTCTGCAGTGGTGGAACACCAACAACCTGTAGCAGAGGCAACCTTTTTTAAACCCATTTCTGTGGAGAACCATTACAATGCATGTCTCCCTTACAAGAAGGGGTGCACACTTACATGATCTGACTGTCCAAGTTCAGTGGGAACCCAGACACCAGGCTCTCCACATCAATTACCTGGAAGTACTAGTTGTTCACTTTGCGTTGAAAGCTTCTCTTCCCCCACTTGATTGAAAAAGTAGTCCTCATCAAAACCAACAACAAAACAGCCATGTATAATCTTTAAAAGCAAGGGGGCACCGGATCTCCTCGGCTCTCTCACCGAGCATAGAGCATTTGGCAGTGGGTTCTCCAATGCAAGATAAATCTTTTGGCAGGAACCCTCCAGGGGTGGAAAACAACATTGATAATCTCCTCAGCAGGACGCGGCAATAAGTGTGCAAGTGAAAACTCCATCTGCAAGTCTTCCTCCAGTACTTCTGGTGTTGGGAACTCCTGGAGATGGACCTCTTTACCAAGGCAGAAAACACCAATTTCCCAAGCTTTGCCTCCAGGTTCCCATACTCCCAGCCCAGTGGCAATGCATTATGGATGAGTTGATGAGTGATATTTGCCTATGCTTTTCCTCCTCTCCCACTACTTCAGTTTGTGGTTCAGAGGCTTCAGCATATTTCTCTCATCCTGGTGGCTCCCACCTGGGTATGCCAACCATGGCTCACCACTCTCCTTGAACTTTTAGTGGTTCCGCCTGAGAAGCTCTCGAACAGGCCAAACCTCACTCAAAACCATTGATAAATCAGGCACCCAGGTCTCTCAATCTTGTGATATGGCTCCTGAAGTCCTAAAGCGTGGGTACCTTAATCTTCAACCCAAATGCAGGAGCATTCTTAAAGAAGCATGCCTGCCTACTACTCATATAACAGAGGGCTCTTGAAGGAGTCAATTACATATTCCAAATTGAGTTGGTAGAAAATCCAACTTATTTTGAATTAAACATAAGATATATTAGTAATAAGTTGTACCAAAAATTAATTCTGGCAAATTTTTTTTTTAAAATATAAATTTAGCAACAAATATAAAAACATTATACATGATCAAAACACCAATGTTCAGTCAGGGTCTATGATAAAACATTGTAAAAAGTTCAGCCGACCCACATTAATCACAAAAATCTGATTAACATATATATTTTTTTGTAATAAACAATGGTGATCCGTACATCCACCTCACATAACCAAAACTTTTTGATCAAAGTCCATTTACAGTTGAAAATATGGTTGTAATTGATCGAAGTTGACTGTTAGAAATTAGAGAGGCCGACTACTTGTGCTTTGTGGAAAAGGTGTATCTACTATTGTCATTAAAAACACATTGACCCTTTAAATATTGTCTGCTGCTCACTTCACTTGCAACCTTACGGTTTAACTTTCATATCCGTATGACTGCAGCTATCTGCTATAACCGCCTTCCTTCAAAACAGGCAAAACATTTCCCTCTTTCAATTTCCAGTCATTAAAGCTTTTATGGAGGGTCTTGAGAGTCATTCCTCCTTAGGTCCCACCATCCCAGAGATGGAACCTCCACATAGTTTTGACAATACTCATAGGCTTTCCATTTGAACCTCTTCACACCTGTCCCATCCAGTTTCTCTCTTGGAAGGTAGCATTTCTGGTTGTCGTCAGTTTACTTACACATGTCAGTGAGCGTCAGGCATTAGAAGGAGCTTTCTTCATATACACAGCGATAGGAACCCCAGACTGCTCCATAAGGTGGTCTTACAGTTCCACTTCAATCAATCCATTGAACTTTTTGTTTTTACCCTCAACCTGAGTCAGTTGCGGAACTGACTCTCCACACTTAAAATGAGCCCTCATGTACTATATTGACTGAATTAAACCCTTTGGAAAGATACAACAGATCTTTATTACTTTCTCTAAACCCCACAACGAGAAGGCCCTATCCAAACATTGCGAGATGGATTGTAAAATGCGTCCAGACATGCTATGCTAAAACTAAAAGGAGCTTGTCCGTTCCTCCGAGAGCCCATTCCACTTGAAAAAAATGAACATCCCTATAGCTGACGTCTGTAAAGCAGCTACCTGGTCTACACCACATACCTTTGCAAAACATTATTGTTTAGATGGGCTAGCCAGCCAACAACCTAGTGTTGGACAGGGAGTTCCCTGTTCACGTTTTCAGTCTACTGTAACTTCCACAAGCTAGCCACCACTTTCTGGGAGGACTGCTTTATAGTCTATGCACAGCATGTGTATCTGTAGCCACAAATTCCTCAAACTGAAAATGTTACTTACTCAGTAAGCATTCCTTTCATGGCATGTAGTGCTGTAGATTCACACATGTCCACCCTCTGAGGAAGCCTTTGGCTGTTGCAGTCATCTTTCTTTCTCACTTTCCTCTATCTTTGCATGGACATCTATCTATGCATTGCTTTCCTTCACATTCCATCCTCACCTGCCGTCCAGGAAAGCAATCTAACAATGGAGTCGATGACCATGCCCATTATCAGCAAGAGAAGGAGTCACAGTACCTCGTGACTCGGAAGACTTCTTCGAAGGAAAACAACATTTACAACCGACTTACACTTGTTTCATAAATTTCTTGGGTAATAATTTCAAATAACGTATTTAATTCAGTTGAAAGCACATTTGAAATATTTACAGTCCTCTCCACCTCTGTAAACAGCTTCTCTGTTTTTTCTCAAAGCTTGTAAAAATTTGTTGTGAATGTATAGAGATAACTTCTCATGCATGGCACATGCACATATGCTCCTCCATGCATTTTTCCCAATAGGAACCCTTTTGTGACAATCTCTTCACTCTCAGGATCAATCACTCACAGATATTTTTCTTCAGTGTACTCTTTTTCAGTACTTTAGGCTTATCAGGTAGTTCCATCCGTTCCTGTCCTGTCAACCGTTCCTGTCATTATTTTGTTATATCCTCCAATTTAATATTAATTTCTAATAATTCTATGAGAGTCTCTTTCAGTGTTCTTGGATTCCTAGTAATTAATTCACTTAGTCATTCCTGTATTATGTGACTTATAAATCCTCTTTTGTTTTAAATCCTCTCACATTTCTTTAGCCAATTCCTGATTTTTTTCAAATACCTGATGACAGTGTTTTCCTGCTTCTGCTCTCAAATAAACAAAGTAATCTGTTTTGTATTTTGAAACTTTGTTCAGGTCGAGCGCGCAAGCGCTTTTACCTGTTGTACTTCTTGTAGGCTTTTAATCATGCCCACCACACGCCCATCACTTTTACTTGGGCTTGCCTTTCAAAAATTCTTTGTTATCATTGGTAAATGCTTTATGTATGTCCCTCCTTGGGGAGGTTTTGTTACCGCCTTGCAGATTGATCTAGTTACATGGATAATTGCATGATTGCTGATACATTTGACTGCAAGAGAACTTATTTTTTCTTTTTATGTCTCTCCTTCACTCTCATGTTCATTGCGGTCATGTCGCATTGAATTGGCAATTTATGTGGCAAGAAAAGTCCAGTTACGAATTCAAAACTCTAATAGCTCCAACTCAAGCAAATGCAAGACCCAATGCATTGCAAATGCTTGTTGACAATTCCCATTTCTGCCATTATTTCCAAATCTTCTTTAACTTTGAAAGTATTGATATTTACCACTTGGTTCTCACTACAGGAAGATAAAATTGGCCCGCCTCATCTTTCCTGATAACCCTCCTCTCCTGCTCCTATCTCTTCCACCTGTGCTTGTACATGAGCCTCATTATGGGGAGTTGGCCTCGCTTCACTCAACAATCTGTCCTCTAACTGATCCTCTCCTTTAGAATCGTTCTCTTTCTGATCCAACTCCTTCATATCTTTATTTTGTCATCTTTAGTTTTCTTTGTCAAATTTTTCAGTAATTACCAAAGAGGCACTTAAAGTTTCTGGCACTCCCTGGCTCTGTGCTTTCTTCCGTAAACATAATCTAACATCCATCCAATGGTTGACAGCCTTATCAGTCTGCCATTTTAGCATTTGCATATGTGCCCACTCATTGGTCACATAGCCCTCCCCATTCAAGGCTCCAAACTGCACAGATCGAGGGGCTGCATCGTTGTCTCAAACATGGCAAGACAAATTCTCAATCTTCTTCACTTCAAATGAACCATTTATAGGAAACCACAGCTTTTTATTGTTGGCATTAATTGTTTTCATTTCTGTAGGCCACAGACACATATATAATCCATGATACATCAACAACTCCTGGGCAGGGGTACAAAATAGAGGTTGACCATCTCCTCCATTAGCTGAAATTGCTGGCTTATTCAAGTGTGCACTTGTTTGTAATCTCAACCTAGCTCATAACACAAAAGTAAAGGAACCAATCGTAATACAACTTAAAAACGAGACTTCAAACGCAAAATGTACATACCTTGTCTGCCTACTGGAATACACAATGGAAAATCAAACTTGCCACAGAAAGGAAAAACGAACAATCAGCACATAGATTTTTTCAGTTTCACCAAGATAGGTTCTCGACCTTCAGCAACCCACCTTTGAATCAGTGCATCTATTTCCCATTCTCTATTAAATAAATAACGCTGATTAGTTTATACACAGCTAGATTTTAAAAGCAGTTAATTAGGATAGAAGTGACACGCACTTCGCCTGTATTGGCACCACTGAGGTGCACTGATTTTTCTTTCCATGTCAGATTTGGAGAGAGCTTCCTCAATCGATTCTTTTTTTTTTTTTAAGACTACTTTTTCAACGCTTTGCCAAACTTTTTTGAGCTTGTCTCCCAGTGTGCTTAGAAACATCCCCAAAAAACCTGTGGGGTTTAAACCATGTGGTTTCTGTCACAGACAGATCTCTGTGACAAACCCCACTTGGTTTGATTCTGTTGCCTGGAGCCAGGCCTCGCCTCAAGGCCTGCAAAACATGTTGCAGCATAAATCCCAAGGCGCTCCAGTAGAGGTCTCTGAGGCTCCAGGTTGCCAAACGACTTCTCAACACTCTAGGTCCTGGTTGCCGAGAAGGTCCCTGTTCTGTCGTGGCACTGGTCATTGCACTCAAAGTCGTCGCCTGGTAAGTCCCACAAAAGAATCTAATAAGTCATGGCGCTATTAAACTTGGCTGCGTCAGTCCAGTTCTTCAGGCGAGGTGCTGGAATGATGCCCCAAGTCTAGTCAGTGCTCTGACATGTCAGCTTGGGAGCCTGAATCTGGGTCAGCTCCACACCTCCCAGAATTTTCCAGAGCGACCCTGCACAACTGAAGGAGTTTTAGGGGGGTGCTGCTACTGCTCGAACAGCCAGGCAGTTAAGCCATGCACCTCATATTTGGACAAGCCAACCCCTCTGGAGTGCCTTTGGGCCCCAGGGGTTTGGCAGACACAGCTACTAGTTTCCCTCCAGTGGGTCTGCCCACAGTACTAGTCGGGCCCCTTGGAGCTGGTTCTGCTCCGGTCACACTACTGTGACCTTCCCCAGAGCCCGTTCCAGTGATGTTGTTTCTGGAGCTTCCCCATCACCATATCCAAATCCAATATGGAGCCGGACCAGTGTCGTCCGATGTCAACTTCAGCACCGGCTGGAGCTCGACCTTCTGAGTCTGACCAAGGGCCCACTTTTTTTGATTGGCCCCTTGATGAGTCGAATGGGGAGAATCTGAGATTCCTTTTGGCCGACAGAACCCCTTAAAAGAGCCTAAAGATAACTGGTACAAGAAACTGGCAGATGCCAGTGGTTTGAATACCTCCACATACACTGGCTTGGTCTCTTCTCCCATAGTGGCCATGGAGGAAGTGGCTTCCATTGCCATGGTGGTGAGGATGGCGGCTGTGGTCCTGGTCCTTATGCTTTCCTCCCTGACAGTCAAGACAAACGTCTTGACAGAGGTGCTTCAAACGGGAGTCACTCTCATAGAACCTCCTCTCCCTTTCAACGAAGCTCTTATGAATGTTCTGCTCAGGGCATGGGCCAAACCCTGCACACTGGCTCCTGTGCAGAGGAAGATGCCCTCTGCCACTGCCCCACTCCTGGGAACCCAGGTTTCCTCACCGAGCACCCCAACCCAGAGAGCCAGGCCTCCAAGTGTAAAGTCAACCCTGGTGTGTTCACTACCACACCAGTGGTTAAGGAATCCAGGAGGCTGGCTACCTTTGGCAAAAGGATGTTCTCTTCTGCCAGCTTTGCAGTGCAGTTGGTGAGCACTGTGTGCCTCTTTGGTCGATACACCCATTCAGTATGGCATTCAGTTGCGCATGTGATGCCCATGTTCTCGGGCGAGACCTGAGCCATCCAGACACAGGCTTTTTCTGATGGCAGGGACGCAGCAAAGTTTACCATATGCTACGGACTCAGTTTGACTGACTTGCAGGGCAGAGCAATTGCGTCATCAGTGACACTCATGCTCCATGTCTGGCTGAGATCTACTGGCTTTTCGGGGGATGTTTAGGCATCCTTTATTGGCATCCCATTTGTTGGCACCTCCCTCTTTGGCGATAAGGCAGATTCAGCGCTCAAGCGCTTTAAGGACAGCAGGGTCACTGCCTGGTCATTAGGAGTCTTGATGGCCCCACAACAGCCCCATTCTGGCTTTTGCCCCTTCTATAGCTATGGTAGGGCTACCAGCCAACAAGGCCAACAAGCTTCCCAGTCCTTTCATGATTAAGGACGTGACTCCATGAAGCCTTGTGGGACCCAAGGCCAGAGATCTGCCCCGTCCACCAACCTGGACAGCCGCAGCCTCCAAACCCCTTTAGTTTGCCCTCTCACTATCACTGGCAACCGGTCGGCGGCAGGATCCAGCACTACCTGCCCCACTCGTAGTCCATAATATCAGACAAATGGATGCCTCAAATTGTTCAGAGGGGTTCCATCCTCACCATTCATAGAAACCCAGCCACCCACACCACAATCCCTAGACCAGCTGACAGAGGACCACCTCTCCCTGCCCCATCGGGGAGTGGCGATTCTTTTGGCCAAAGGACTTAGAGAGGATGCCATATCAGAGGTAGGTTGTGGTTGCTATACCTGATACTTTCCGGTGCCCTGGAAGGATGGAGGGCTCCGCCCTGTCTCCTTCTTCCTGAAGAAGGAGAAATTCAAGATGCTCAAGCTGGCTTGAGTCTTGTCTTCCCTGGAGATTAAATGGGAGCGTTGGACTTGCAGGATGCGTATTTTCACGCACCAGTCCTGCCTGCCCACAGGCATTTACTGTGGTTCACTGTGGCCCAAGAGCCATTTCAGTTTGCTGTGCTCCCCTTTGGCCATATATGCTCCCCTTAGGTGTTCACCAAGGTGATGACTATGGTTGTAGCCCGTCTGTAGAGATCAGGGGTTCCAGTCTTTCCCGACCTCTGTGACTGGCTGTTGAAGTACTTGCCCCAGGTAGTCATCTCCCACCTGCAGACTATGGCTGGCCTCCTGCATTTGCTGGGGTTCACTATCAATGTATCAAGGTCACACCTGTGTCCCTCTCAGATGTTTCCTTTCATCTGAGCCATTCTGGACATAGTGTAGTTGCGGGCCTATCCTCCAGAACAGCAAGTCCAAGATATTCAGGCTTTGATTCGGTTGCTTCATCCTCTATCCTGAATTTCGGTCAGACTGACTGAGGCTGCTGAGCCTCATGGCCTCCTGTCCTCCTGCATCTGGCTGGTAACATATACCTGCTGACATATGCAGACTCTAGCAGGACTGAAATCCCAGTAGGCGGAGTATAATGGGAATCTCAGCATCCTGGTCCAGATATTGCAGGGAACTGTAAAAGATCTGCAGTGGTGGCTGAGCAGCAGACTCATGTCCCTTCCCCAGGTGTGTCACTCCAGGGTTAGGGCTGCCTTCTTGGAGAGGTGGAGATCAAATGACCCCCGGTGGAGTCTCGGCTCCACATAATGTCGATGTTTAGAGCGATTCGCCTGGCATTTAAAGTCTTTCGTTCAAAGGCTATTTCAGGTGTTCACGGACAATACCACCACCATGTGGCACTGTATCAAGAAAGGTGGGATGGGGTTGTGGACCCTGTGTCAAGAGGCCCTGCGTCTCCGTACATGTCTGGAACATCAGGACATTTTCCTGGTCGTACAACACCTGACTGGATCTCTGAATGCCAGGATAGACTAACTCAGCCATCAGTGTCTCGCAGAACACGAATGGCGTCTCCACCCGGAGGTGGTGCTAGGTCTCCTCTGCTGCTGCTGAGAACCTTGGCTAGATCTTTTTACCACAGCTTAGAGCACACAGTGTCAGCTCTTTTGCATGCTGGAGTTTCCAGAGCAGCTCTTACTCGGAGATGCATTTTGTCTCGAATGGAATTCAGACCTCCAGTCCACATCCCTACCGATACCACTCCTGCCAGAGTTCTCAAGAAAATGAAGAATGACTGGGTCCAAGTCATTCTTGTGGTTCCGGATTGGTCACCGAGATAAGGTATCCCGAACTCCTTAGCAAGAGCATCGGTCCTCCGATCATGCTGACCTTTTGGGAGGATTTCCTGTCACAGCAACAGGGAAGGGTCCTGCACCTGAACCTGTGCATGCTCTGCCTACATACATGGTGATTGAGCCACAGGAACTGACAGTCTTTGACCACCCTGCATAAGTCTACAGTGCCACTCTTGCAGCCAAGCATCCCTCAACCAAGACAGTTATACGTCTGCCGTTGGGGCACATATGTGGCTTAGTGTGCTACCAAAAATGTTTATTCTCAATTGGCACCCTGGTCCAAGGTCTTGTTATTTGTTTTATTGTTAGCCCAGCAAGACTTTCCCCTGGGTACTATTAAAGCGTATCTTTCTGCCGTATCAGCTTTCCTGTGGTTGCCAGATCAACCCGCCCTGCTCAAGTCACCTTTTGTGATTTGTTTTCTCAAACAACTCCAATACATATTTCCTCCAAAACCCGACGTCATGTGCTCGCACATCAAGCCTATTCACAAATGACCTCTATTTCTTCTGACCTTCAAAACAGCCTTTCTAGTGGTCTTTACATCTGCCAGTAGTGTAAGAGAGCTGCAGGCACTCTCCGTGCACCCTCCATATGCCACATCTTTTAGAGACAACTGATTCTGAGAGCGCGTGCCTCTTTCCTGACAAAAGTGATTGCACCCTTCCATGTCAGCCAGACCACCCCACTGAGCCTTTGTTCCTCCTCAGCCTTCCAAGAAGGAGGAGAGACTCCTTCACCAGGACTCATCAAGAGTGTTAGTGTTCTATATTGATTGTACTAAGGAATACCAGGTGGACAACCAACTCTACCTAGGGTTCACTGGACCAAAGTTTAGAAGGCTGTGCAGAAATGGACCATCTCCAGATGGATTGTACTTTGCATTAAGATCTGCTAAGAACTGGCCAGGAATCAACTCCCTGAGGGCTTGCGGGTTGATTCTATCAGAGCCTTAGCTGCTACCACTGCATTAACTTGTGGAGTCCCCATCCTGGACATCTGTCAAGCTATGATGTTGATTTCTCTACATACGTTCACCAAGCACTACTGCCAGTCAGGTCTGCCATGATTGGCATTTTGCCCATTTGGTTCTTTGACTTTCTGGTCTGAGTTTGTTCAGAGACCCACCACTGGCTAGTTATTGCTTGGTTATGCATTCTACGATAAGGATTCTGGACCGAGAAATCTTTATCAGATGAACAAGTTACCTACCTTCAGTAACACCTTATCTGGTAGAGACTCTTTTTAGCTGCAGATTCTTTACCGACCCTCTCATCCTTCCTGCGTCTGTGAACAGATTTTCTCTAACTAGGGTATGGTTTCTGTAGGTCCTTAGTGTCTACACTGTGGTCCATGAACATTCTGTCATGGCTCCATGCTTCAGACTTGGAGATGTCACAAGAAGAAACTGATGTCAGCATGCTGGGGTGGTTCCTATATAGACACCATGCACATCACTTCCAGGGTGGAGGATGCAAATGCGAAGCTTATTAACACCACCTACCGGCGTGCAGAGGTACTGCTCGAAAGTTTCAGGTTCCAGTCTGATGGCTAGGGAATATTCTACGGTAAGTAATTTGCGGCTATATATAGAGTCTCTACCAGATAAGGCATTACCCAAGGTAAGTAATTTGTTCGATTTGCACACACTACAGAACTATTAACTCACTCCAAATCACACACCGCAAGACAACAGAAGTGCACCATCAAAATCTGCATAACAATCCACATAACACATGAAAAACAACTCACTTCACAAAGTCCTATTGATACTCATGTAATGCAACTGTCAGACGTTGCATCATGACAGGTGCATCTACTGTACTACTACTGGTGCACCTGTATTAATCCATACGATTCCACGACCTCATCAATTTTCGGAGGAGCAAGTTTAAATTAATTTTTGCACCAAATTAGCATTCATTTGCTCTTATTTGCATTAACCATCCTATTTGCCAGTAACCATCCGCCGGTAGAATCATCTTCTGCAACCAAAATCTGGTGGTACTTTGCGCTATTACAAAAGGGTTGATTAGATGGGTCAGGCCATGTGAGTCTCAAGGATGAGGGCACAAGGCAAATAAGGAAAACCTACACAAGACAGCTACAAATTCCAAACCATGAAGGTTTATTTAAACTTTAGAGTAATTACAAAAAGGTTATTGGTTAGTTAATTCAAATCAGCATCAATATCCTAAATTTGAAAAGGAAAAAAAACAGACGAAGTCAGAGGCACACAAGAACCAGGTACATCGGAATCAGACTACGCAAAGATTGAAGGAACTTCATAACCGACTCGCGCATAGAGTTGTGGTGCGAGAAGATGGTACACTGCCCATAGAGCCCATAGAGCACGAGTAGAGCAAGCAGTCAATAGATGAAGACCACACACCAGGAAATCAGCATTTATCAGAAGAGGCTGAGCAACAAAACAAGTGACATGAATACCTGAACAATGGGAACTTTGTATGGCATTAGGAATACTGTATGTAGTTAGCTTGGTGAGTGGATGGGGAGGGAGGGTGGGAGCAAAGAACATGGCTGGAGTGGAGAACTGAAAAGTAATAGAATCAACGTGCAGCGGGACCCGGTTACATATGCAGCCTTGGGACTTATCGGGTACATGAGTTAGGGCTTCATAGGTTAACTGGAAAGAAGCCTCAGGTAATGCTCTGCAGCCACGAGACTGGAGATGACTTGGGACTGTAGAAGGCTGGCTCAGTATATGGTGTACACCTATAGATGAAGAACACTGTTCTGAGCCCTGGCAACCCTTAGTGACAGTGTAGGCGGCTCTAGATAACCAGAGCCCTCTTAGGGGTAGCTGTGGAGAGCATCTAAGGCTTATCCAGGAAGATGTAAAGCGGTTGCAAATACCGCAGATGTCAGTCAGTGAAGGACACACAAGAAATAACCACACAGGTGTTCGAAAAATATGTAATATTTATTATAAAACACACTCTAGAACTAACTTAGGTATATCTCCTATCTGGAGATATGGTCATGCTAAAATATACTTAGTAACAGGTAAGTAAAGGCATAAAATAAAATGGACCCTTATTGGGGGGCCAAATCATATCCAAAAAAATGAAATGCTAAAACCACACCCATCCCATACTAATACCCAAGGACTGTTAGAACTGGGGAAGTACTAACACCACAAAGGTAAGTAGGTAGGATTCCCCAAACGCCCGTGTGCAGAGTACAAATATTGGGTTAGTGTCCACAGGATAACATGGGAAAGTTGTGGTTGGAGTTTTCATGTTTTAGGACCCTTCCCAGGGACCCCAGAGGAAACCGCTGGGACAAGGGAGGCTGGATAGTATTCCTGTCCGTGGATAGCCAGAACAGTGGGGTACCTACACCAAGGAGCCCAGATGCATATGGGTAAAGTCATGTCGGAATTTCCTGCTGAAGTCATTGGGGATCTTGGTTGTCCAGCTGCTGTCGTTACCTATGGACCAGGTCAGTGGAACCCAGGCGTGGATTTTGGAGGAAGAGGACCCAAGGAGAAAGGAGACAGAGTCCAGACTGCTCAGTGGTCCCCAGGCAGTGGTGGAGGGCAAAGCCAACCTTTCTCGGTGATGCTTCCTGGAGGCTGTAGAGTCCAGGCGATGCTGAAAGATACCCAGGAGTCATCCACAAATTGTTTCACGCTTGTCGTCGGATTGCAGAGAAGGGGTCAGTGTTCAGCAGGACCACTAACATGCCTTGGTAAAGGAAAGAAGTGTTGTGCTGAGTTTGCAGGGGTTTAGGGGACAAGCAGGGTCCAGGTGACCCAACCTTGGCAGGTAGGTCAGGGCCAGCCCTCAGCAGACAGGAGAGCCAGCAGCAATGGTTGGTGATCCCCCCCCCCAGGCAGCAAGACCTCAGCAGCACAGCAAGTCACAGGAGTTGCAGGGTGGATGTCATTCTTGGAGATGGAGAGTGCTGGAGGCCGGGGCTCCTTGGAGCTAGGTGGTCTTTGGACTAAAGAGCCAACAAGCCTTGGCAACGACAAGCAGACACGGTGCACAGGTGTTCCAGCCAAGCAACTCCAGCGAGGAATCACAAACTTCCCAGTTGCAAGGAAGATAGGTCAGACCTCTGGAGAGCCAGAGAACCACCAACTGTGTTGCAAATTCTTGGAGAGTCCGCAGGACAGCAGGATCCACAAGCCGGTCATCGTTGTTGAGGTGCCTGCGGATGCAGGGGAGTGACTCCTTCACTCCAAGGAAGATTCCTTCTTGCCTTCCTAAGGGGAGGCAGGATCCCAGTGACTCTAGAGGATGCACAGCCACAGGGTTGCAGAAGTCTTTGCAGAAAGAAGAAACAAAGTTGCAGCAGGAGCCCTCTTACTGGTTACAAGTTTGGTTTTGGTTCCTGAAATACAGCAGTGGTTCCGGTGTCCAGGTTGCAGAAGTGTCTTGCAGAGGAGACTTGCAGATGGTTCCTGAAGTCTTGCAGACAGGTCTGGGGATCTACAATGGCATAATCAAGTGGCCACCTGGTAGAGCTCTGGGCATCTCCCTAGGGGAGGAGCTGGACAGGGGAGGAGCTGGACAGGGGGTGGTCAATCCCCTGTCCTTTGTATGTTTTACGCCATAGCGGGAACTGGGGGTTCCTGCAAAGGTGCAAACCTATTTATGCAAGGAGGGCACCAAATGTGTCCTTAAAAGTAGTCTGGTAGCACTCAAAGGCTCCCCCATCCAGGCCACAGACACCTATTTCTAAATAAGAGGTAGTCGCACGTCTGTCCTACAGGAAATTATTTATTCTGCCTTCCCCTGCCCGAGTTAGGCTCAGCAGCAGAAGGGTAGAACAGTGGCTGGGGTCTGCAGCAGCACGGGCTGGCATGCAGACGCCACAAGGCTGTACAGGCAGACATGGGGGATCCCCTAGGGAACCCCCAGAGTACATGGTATTATGCAACCAACACTGGAAACGGTATAGTTGCATAATTCCAACATGTTTCATACCAAACATGCCTAGGTTCGGTGAAGCCATTATGTAGTTACATTACTCGTGTTGAACAGTGTCCACTACATACTTTAGGATGGCTTCTCTGCACTTACAGAACCCAATGTGGGTTTTATAGGAGCACCTTTGCTCATGCAGTGCTGCCATCACACTTAGAATCATGCACCCTGCCTTTGGATTAAAGGGCCTACCTTAGGGGTGGCTTAAGAGTCATGAGTGGAGTGATTATGATATAAGGCAACCCTTATATCTGAAGTGGAAGTTGCATGCACCATTTCACGCAGGCTGCAATGGCAAGCCTGCAGTCACAGTTTCTATGGGCCCCAAGAGTGGCACAATACATGCTGCAGCCCATGTGGGACCCGTGGTATACCAATGCCCTGGGTACCAAAGTACCATATAGTAGGGACTTACATGGGTGCGCCAGTATGCCGATTGTGGGGTGTAAAGCTTAACTACAACTAAATTTAGGGGAGACAGCACTGACACTGAGGTCCTGGTTAGTAGGATCCCAGTGTACTACAGCCTAAATCCACCATTGGGCAAAAATTGGGGGTAACTATGCCAGAAAGATGCTACCCAACCAAACAAAAGAGGATAAGTCTAGCATTACTCAGGTGACTCATCATTTTCTAAGTGGAAATATCTGGAAAGTCCATCTGTGTTGGCATGGTTACTCCTAGTTCTGTGTTCCACTGAAAAGTCCATCCCTTGTAGGGAAATAGACCACCTCAAAGATATGCATTTTCACCCTTCATCTGTTTAAGCCACAAGAGGGGCTTGTGGTCTGTCTGAACAAAGAAGTGAGCGCCAAACACGTATGGCCTAAACTTCTTCAGGGTCCAGACTACAGCAAAGGCCTCCCTCTCTATAGCTGACCAGCGTTTCTCTCTGGGGGTGAACTTTCTGCTGATAAAAGCTACTGGTTGATCCTGGCCCTCTTCATTAAGTTGAGATAGTATTGCTCCTATTCCTATTTCTGAAGCATCTCTCTGAACAATGAATTGTTTGGAGTAGTCAGGGCTTGTAAGAATTGGAGCTGAACACTTGGCCTTTTTCAGGGGATCAAAGGCCTGTTGACAGCTGGACTGTCCATTGTACCTTTTAAGTCATCGTCTTGGAGGAGAGATCATTCAAGGATGTCACAATGGAGCCATACCCTTTTAAAAGTCTCCTGTAATACCCAGTCAGGCCCAGAAAGGCTCCGGCCTGGGTGTGGGTAATTGGAGCAACCCAATCCACATTGGTTTGGGTTTTGCTCTGTAAAGGTTGAACTTGGCCTCCACCTACCAGTTGGCCCAAGTAAACAACTTTGCTCTGACGTATCTGGCATTTGGTAGCCTTGAAAGAGAGGCCTGCCTTTTTCAAAGCCTCAAGTACACTCCTGAGGGGGACAAGGTGATCCTGACAGATGGAGCAAAAGACAGCAATATAATCTAGATGTGCTGCACTAACGTCTTCCAGGCCTACCATACTTGATTCCCCATCCTCTGGAATGTGGCAGGTATATTTTTCAAACCAAAGGGCATCACAGTGAAGTGATAATGCCCACCAGGAGTGGAAAACACTGTTTTAGGTTTAGCAGCATCAGATAATTTGATCTGCCAATAGCCTGCAGTTAAATTAAAAGTGCTGAGATACTTGGCTGCAGCCAGAGTATCAATCTACTCATCTGCCCTGGGGTTAGGATGGGTGTCAGACCTGGCATCTTTTGGCATGTTTCCCCTTTCTTTTTGCCTTCTGACCTTCTGTTTTTATGGTATGCTGGACTCTGTTTTTGTTGGTTAATTGTCTCTACGCACTTTACCACTGCTGATCAGTGCTAAAGTGCAAGTGCTTCCTATGCAAATTGTACTGGTGATTGGTTTATCCATAATTGGCATATTTGATTTACTGGTAAGTCCCTAGTAAAGTGCACTATGTGTGCACAGGGCCTGTAAATCAAATGCTACTAGTGGGCCTACAGCACTGATTGTGCCACCCACATGAGTAGCACTGTAACCATGTTCCAGGCCTGCTCTGCAGTGCCTGTGTGTGCAGTCTTGCACTGCCAATTCGATGTGGCAAGTGTACCCACTTGCAAGGCCAAACCTTCCCTTTTGGTACATGTAAGGCACCCTAAGGTAGGCTCTAGGTAGCCCCATGGGCAGGGTGCAGTGTATTTAAAAGGTAGGACATGTACTGGTGTGTTTTACATGTCCTGATAGTGAAATACTACCAAATTCGTTTTTCACCATTGCAAGGCCTATCTCTCCCTGGGGTTAACATGGGGATTGCATTTAAATTCCACTTGAGTGTAAGTTCCCATTGGGAGCATATACAGATTAGGAGTTTGGGGTCTCTGAACCCACAATTTAAAAATACATCTTTGACAATGCTACTTTTAGATAGTGGGCATTTTCTTGCTTAAACATTCTGTGCCTCTGCCTACCTGTGGAATCCACGTCTGGGACACACTGACAGTTTGGCTGTTTGTGAATTTCCTCTAGACACACAGTGCCACAAAGAGCTGGGGTGTAGCCTGCATATCCTGAGGAGTTGTCTGGGCTAGAGTGGGGCAGGAGGAGCTGACACATGCACCTGAAAGGGCTGTGCCTGTTCTCACAGAATGGAGTCTCAGGCCCCGTGGGGTGTGTCTGGAGCCATGCCTGGGCAAGACAGGATCTGGTGGACAACAGAGACTCTCCTTTGAAGTTTGCCTACTTCAAAGGCCGGAACTGGTAGACTTTTAGAACACTTTTGGATCTAGAGGAAACTCTGCCAAGTAGAAGAGCTGGAGGAGGAGTACTGCCCCTTTGCTGTGGGTGCTTTGCTGGGTTGGCTTGTAGTTGCTGCTTCTGCCTTAAAGAGGCCAAAGACTGGAATTTGCTGTGTATCCTGCTTGTGAAGTTTCTCCAAGGGCTTGAAGTAGAGCGTGCCTACTGTTGGAAGTCTCAGGGATATCAAAGACTTCAGGTTAATCTGCTTACAGCACTTGGAACTGTTTTTTGTGCTGCAATAGAATTAAAACCACCACCACGCTGTCAACGATGCTGCTGCCTGCACCGTGACCTGAAGCTGCCATACGGGCCCATGCCCCGCTTTGCACTGCAACTCTGGTCTTACCGACGCCGCCACCTGATGCAGCCATCAAGCTGTTGCTTGCACTGTGACCCGTGGGCCCAGCACTCCGCATCACCTGGCTCACACCACAGCCTTGGCATCCCTGACTACGATGCTCCACACTGACACTGGCGCCGCTGCCTGCAACGTGCCCTGAGAACACCGTTTGTGAGGTACATGACACACCGTCTCTTCCCGCACTGCAGCCCTGGTCCACCGACACCAGCACCATAAACTCCAGCACCACCAACCGATGCCTCTGTCTGCACCGCGACCCACGGGCGCCACACAGAGCCCGCCCCGCTGCCTTGGGCCTACCAACGACAGCGCTTCAGGAGTGAGGACGACGCTGCCTGCACCATGACCTGGAGATACCGCATGTCACACCGCCCCACTTTATACCGCAGCCCTGGTCTCACTGACGACACAGGACGCCTGCATCGTGACCTGTGGGCACCACATGTTGCATCGTCCTGCTTCGCACCGCAGTCCCGATGCCATCAACGCCAGCCCTCCTGAATTCGTCATCAGCCCAGAGTTCGATCTGCAGTGCATGTGACCTCAAGGGCCCGACAACCTGTGCACCTACCTCTGGAACCGACACCAGCAACGCCGCACTCCGAATCTCATCGTGAGGATCATGACACCCTGCATTTCCTAGGTACTGTTTGCGGGTCTCCCTGACACTGTAGCTGGCCCGTGACGCTGTGGCCGGCCTGAACTGTTGAATTTGTTGTACACGACTCCGTGATGGCCCCAGAGGGGAACTATCGACTTAAAGGAACCGTATTTTTACTTAATTCTTGCAAAATAATATCGTTATTATTGTATGTGAGATTTCTCTCGTTTTGGTCATGTTTCACACTGATAAATATTGGCTATTTTTCTAAAACGAGTATGGTGTCCTTTTGTAGTGTTTTCACTGTATTACTGTGCGTTATGTGCAAATGCTTTGCACATTGCTTCTGAGATAAGCCTGACTGCTCATGCCAAGCTACCAAGGGGGTAGGCAGGTGTTATCTGAGCTGGGTATGTCCCTTATCCTGATTAGAGTGAGGGTCCCTACTTCAACAGGGTGTAAACTGACTGACAACTAGAAACCCCATTTCTAACAATGGGCATCAATCTTAGTGACTGAATTGAGGCCTCTGTAGTCTACACAAAACCTCATCTTTGTCTTTCCACCCTGAATATAAGGCTTAGGCACAGGTAATACAAGACTAGACCAAGAGCTCTCTGAAGGCTCAATAACCCCCAACTCACGCATCTTTTGGACTTGTGCCCTGATGTAATCTCTGACATAGTTAGGCTGCCTGTAGATTTTACTGTTAACAGGCAGACTATCACCTGTGTCTACCTCATGGACACACCAGTTTGTCTGACTGGGTGTCAGGGCAAAGAGTTCTGAAAACTGACTGAGAACTTGTCTGCAGTCAGCTTGTTGCTGTTCAGTGATGTAGTCAGCAAAGACTATCCCATCCACTGAACCATCAACACGGTTGTGGGAGAGAAGGTTAGGGAGAGGGTCACTCTCTTCCTGCCCTTCATCAGTGGCCATGAGCAAGCTCATGGCAGCCCTCTCAAACTAAGGTTTCAGAGGGTTTACATTAAGTACCCTGTGGGAGCTTCTTGGAGTGCCCAGGTCAACCAAATAGGTGACCTCACTTTTCTTCTCCACAGTTGTTTGTGGGCCACTCCACTTGTCCTAGAGTGCCCTTGGGGCCATGGGCACCAAAACCCACACTTTCTATCCTGGCTGGTAAACAGTCAGCACAGCCTTTTGGTCATGCCATTGCTTTTGCAGCTCTTGGCAAGCCTCAATGTTTTTAGTGGCCTTCTTCATATACTCAGCCATATGTGACCGTAGGCCTTGTACATAGTCCACAATGTCCTGTTTGGGGGGTTTGAGAGGTTGCTCCCATCCCTCCTTCACAAGACAAAGAGGACCCCTAACTGGATGCTTAAACAGATGCTCAAATGGATTGTAACCCACTCCCTTCTGTGGAACCCCTCTGTAGGCAAAAAGAAGGCAAGGTAGTAGGACATCCCATCTCCTCCTGAGTTTTTCAGAGGTTCCCATGATGATACCTTTATGGGTTTTGTTTAATCTTTCAACCAAACCATTTCTTTGTGGAAGATAAGTAGTGGTAAATTTGTAGGTGACATCACACTCCTTCCACATTGCTTTGGGGTATCCAGACATGAAGTTTGCACCTTTGTCAGATACTACCTCCTTAGGGAAGCTCATCCTGGAGAAGAATCTCTGGAGGGCCTTGGGCACTGCAGGAGCTGTATTTGTCCTAAGAGGAATAGCTTGTGGGTACCTGGTGGCGTGGTCCACCATCATCAGAATAAATCTGCAGAAGGCTGTAGAAGGCTCAAGGGGACCAACAATGTCAATCCTACTGTTTCAAAGGGAACCCTACCTACTGGCAGTGAGATTAAGGGGGCCTTTCTAGTGCCACTTGACTTGCCACTGGCTTGGCAGGTGACACTGGAGCGACATAACTCCTGGGTGTCTTCAGACATGTGAGGCCATTGTAAGTGTGGGACACGTTTGTCCCAAGTCTTGCTTTGCCCAAGATGTCCAGCAAGGGAATGTCATGTGCCTGAGTCAATAAGAACTCCTTAACTTCTGGGGTATGACCACCTCCTGGTAGCAACAGGCTGGGTGTCTCCAGCCTCAGAATAAAGGAGACTATTTTTCCAGTAGATCCTGTGGGATCCACTGACATCCCCTGCCTCTTCTGCAGTAACTTCCTGTCTGAGGCCTTCAAGCGAAGGGCAGGGTTTCTGCTCAAAACTCTTCTCTGTGGATGGTCCCCCTGCACCCAAGAGCTCTGCCGTGTCTGGCTCAGGTTCCTCAAAAAGGCAAGATCATCTCACTGAGGAGACTGATCCTCACATGAGGTCTAGGTAGAGGTTATCTTTTTACCCTTCCTACCTATCTTCTTGGGAGTTGCCTGGACCTTTGTTCCAGGCTCCATTGCTCCTTATTCTCCCTGTTTCTTGTCAAGGATGTCCAGCATTGATGCATGGGTATGTAACGCCACCTCAGCCAATGCTGAAGACTTCAAATAATTGCCCATTAGACTCTCTACAGGAATGAATGAGGACAGTACAACTGTCTTAGGACCAGTAATATCCCCAACCAGCTATAATTAACAACTGCCATGGGGTGACACTTAGTAATGTTATCAGGGTTGGTTACTTGGTAATTGTGCTCAAGTACAATTTGCTCAGGTTACACCATTTTTTCAGTCACCATGGTAACACTTGCACCTGTGTCCCTGTAAGCCTCTGCTTCAATACCATTGATGAGGGGATGCTGCCTGTAGTTCCTCATATTAAGAGGCCAGGCAGCCAGAGTGGCAAGGGCAGTGCCACCCTCTGATATCAGGACAGCTTCAGTGGTTTATCTGACTAGGCCAGAGTCCACAGTAGTACCCAAGGTAAACCAGCTATAACCTTGGTTGTGGTACTACTACTACCAGTGCTACTGTTAGGGGCACTAGGGGGAGTAGTAGTAGTAGTAATCTTGGTGATTTTCTTAGGACAGCTGGTATCTCCTGTCCTATGGCCTTTTTCTTCACACAGAAAGCACCAGAGTTTCTTATTAGAAGAAGAGGAGGATTTGGACCCACCCCCAGAAGTCGTTTCTGGACCTGTAGATCAAAAGATCGGGATGTGTCACCAGTGACGTGGACCCCAAAGTGTTTGAAGCCTAGAGGAAGAATTGATATCCCTGCTGCCCACGGCATATCCGCCGAGCAAGGCGCAATGGGGCATACTGCACATTTTTGTGGGTTTACCCAGAGGCCCGAGTACGATCCAAAGATTCCCAGAATCAGAAGCACTTAGGGTCTGACGCTTCAGGGTTGTCCAGAAATAAGAGATCGTTGTCGGCCTACAATGATATTCTGCCATCCCCCCTCCCACCATCGAAAGCCCCTGAAGAATGCATCAACCTGCACTCAGGCTGCCAAAGACTTGATCAGCAGTGCAAAAAGCAGGCGTGACAGGGGACACCCCTGTTGGGTGCCCTGCTCCATTGGAAACCACTCTGGTGTAATACCTTTAACCCACACTTGTGCCTCTAAGTTTGTATAAAGAAGGCACACATAGCTCAGAAATTTGGGGCCAAATCCCACCCAAGTAAGAGGGGTGAATAAAAACATTGAGTCCACTGAGACAAAGGCCTTCTGAAAATCAGTGGATAAGAGGGCTCTATGGTTATTCCGGGTAGCCTGACGGGGCATAAACCCAGACTGCTCGGAGTGGACAAGATGGGTGATTACTGTAGCCAGACGGGCGGCCAGAATTTGGTCCCAGATTTTCATTTCTGAGTTTAAAAGTGAGATCACTCTGAAGTTCCCGCAAAGCGTTCCATCGGTGCCTGATTTTGGGATTACCATAATCCCAGCTGTCTGGAGATCAGGGGGGTTACTCCCCTCTCTCCAAGGCCTTTCGGAAGGTCTCCAGTAGTAACTAGCTAGTCTGTGGCCAAATCAGACACCAGAACTCGGTGGGGAAACCGTTGGAACATGGGGCTTTAACTGCTTGAATGTGAGCCAAGACTGCTCTCTATTTATCGCATTTTGGCCCAGATTTTCACTTCTGAGTTTAAAAGCGATATCAGTCTGAAGTTCCCGCAAAGCTTTCCATTAGTGCCTGATTTCGAGAGTACCATAATCCCAGCTGTCTGGAGATCAGGGGGGTTACTCCCTCCTCTCCAATGCATTTCAGAAGGTCTCCAGTAGTAACTGGCTAGTCTGTGGCCAAACCAGACACCAGAACTCGGTGGGTAAACCGTTGGGACATGGGGCTTTAACTGCTTGAATGTGAGCCAAGACTGCTCTCAACTCATCGCATGAAACATCAGCCTCCAGCGCTTCGCGGTCCTCGGGTGTTAGACAGGACATTGGCAAGTCTGCCCCATACAGTTGTGGATAATAGATAGCGAAGGTATTCTCGATAGGCCGGTCATCTGTCTCCAAGAAAGATACCGGGGCTCTCCCTTCTCTGGAGTTACACATCCACTGTAGCGCCTTGCTGGTCTTATCGACCCTTTGATGGAGTCTGCTGCAGGTGCCCAACCACATCGCTTTCACCTCTTGTGTCAGTTCCTGTCAGAGCAAAGCCAGAGTGTGTAATGAATCCCGTAAAAGATATTCCTGTTGTGACATCGTGTACTATTTCTCTAGATCAAGCATACGCATATCCAGGGCCCTGATTTTCTGGTGGTCTTTATCTCTTTGGCCCTTGGCTAATAATGCGACCCCTCACCGTGGCCTTCTGAGTTTCCCAGAGTATAAATTGTGACTGTACAGAGCCCGTATTGTTGGCAAGGAATTGCTGGCGGGTGTTTTTGCATCGCTCTCTGAAATAATCTTTTTGAAGATACCATCTGTCCAAACTCCATCACATCCCTGTGACTCACAGGCCCGAGTCAGCTCCACCACCACCGCAGAGTGGTCAGACAGCCCCCGAGCCAACATTTGTACATCAATGACCCTGTGCCCTTAACAGTCTTGTATAAAAAAGTAGTCTAGGCAGGAGAAGGAGCAGTGTGCCCCTGAGTAAAAAGTGAAGGGTCTCTCCCCTGAATGGTGTACTCTCCACACATCTATCAGGTTGCAATTCTGCATGAAGGTTGCGGGGGAGTGAGACTACGACCCCATGGTCACCAAAGAGCAGTCAAGGTTTGTGTTGCACACCCCATTAAAAAAGTCTCCCCTTATTAACCATGGGGTATCAGGCAGTTCCCGTTTGAGATCACCGAGCTTAGCAAAGAAATCCTGGGATATCTATGGTCGAGCATAAATGCTGATCAGAGATTTGATGCTTCTGCAGAGGGTACCAGTTACAGCGACATAGCTTCCCAATCTATGATGCCATATCTTGGAGACCAACAAGGGTGTGTGCCTCCTCACCAAAATGGCCATGCCTAGACCACTCCGGTGGAACCCAGAATGATACACTTGCGCATAGCCCCTGCGGGCCAAGAAGGGGCACATGTTGCCCAGGAGGTGGGTTTCTTGGAGCATCACTATGTCTGCATTGGACCTCAATGCAGCCTGGAGCACTGACCCCCATTTAATTTTATCCAATATCCCATTTACGTTCCAGGATAGAATCGACAATGTACCTGGGGCCCGCATCCCTGCGTAGGGCTCTTCTGACAGTCTTGGATAGCCATGGCTCAAGCATGTCTTTATGTCTTGCCTAAGGATCGTGTGTGTCCTGCCTATAATTGCGCTCCTGGAAATAAACACACAAACCACCACAACGCACCCCCTACCCCACACCTCCCACTCTCCGCCCCATACTTTGTAAACAAGAAGTACCTGTTGTGGTGCAGCCAGGAACTGAAGCCAACAGAGCTATTGTGTAATAAATACCATCCCTGATGCCCAATTCCCTCCCTTGTCAACAAACAAAACTAACATCGATGTTGAGGGTCCTGGGCAATAAGATAAAGCCCAAGAACAGCAAAATAGAGTATGAAGAACATGTGTGCATCACTCCCAAGCAATACCCCCCAAGAATTGTAACAAGTGTCTCCAGCGAGGGAACCTCAGTGTTGGAAAGCAGCGAGTGATTGTCTCCCCGATTGGTCAGGTTTACATCAGCAACCATGCGTACAGTTCCCAGCAATCTGGTTTTCCACCGCCTTTCTTTGAGCGTTTGCGCAAGGCTGTTTGCCATTCTCGTACTGGACCTCACTTCCTCTCTCTGGAGAAGTTGCAGATGAATGCCTCCAGAGTCTCCTCTATCCACTCCCACACCGCCTCTGCAGAGCCAAAGAAAAGGCTCTTATATTGGTAGAGTACTTTCAGGTGGGCCAGGAACAAGAGCATATATTGGAGTCCCATTGCTTTCAGTTTTTGTTTGGCCTCTTGGAAAGACCAGCACTGGTCCTGCACATTCAAGGTTTAGTCTGGTAAGACCATCACAGAGTGGGTTAGAAGGTCACCTTGCCAGCTCTGCCCTGTCCGCATTAGTTAAGGACTCGTACAATAAACAGTCTGTGTGGGGCACCAATCGGCAGCCTGGCTACCAAGCCCTGTGTGCCTGCTCTACAATGAAGCATCCAAAAAGTTAGTCTTTGGGAACCCAGCTGTTTATCTAGTCCCATATGAATTTCATTGGTGTAGAGCCCAAAGCATCCTCCGGTATGACCACCACGCGGTGGTTGTTCCTACCGGATCTCCCTTTGACATCCTCCATATGGGTCTCCAGCTGGTTCACCAATTGTTGCAGGGTGGCTAGTCATTCCCTGTGTGATTTGATTGTGTCTTCAGCCTCCATCTTAGACACTCTGTGCATTTTGTTGCATAAGTCCTGTCTCAACAGGGCAAGATCCGCCTTGAGTTCCCCGTTCTTGCTTTCCATGGTGACCTTGAGGTCCTGAATGACATTGAAGATAGGCAAAGTCTGTGGGTCTCCATCTGTCTCAGGAGCTGTCCCCTCCCGCTGTTGCCAACTCCCCAGCGGGGTTCTGTTGTTTTGCATAATTGTCCATCGTTTGTTGGGGAATCCCAGTAGCCTGCTTGTTTAACGCCATTTCGGTGCGGTAAGGAGAGAGGCCCGCTAGACCCCAGCCGTCAAGACCGAACCTCCAGCCAGCCACAAGGACCGCACCGACCCGGCGGCAGTGTCTGGGCCAACTATCAGAGGTCAGTCGCCGCAACCCTCGGCAGTGCTCCATGGCCCATGTAGGAAAGTGCCCCTTTTGAAATGGTTAAATGGTTCCCCCCCCCCCTACTTTTTTTGCCCAGTTTCCGGTGTAATTTCGAATGAAAGTGCCCTGGGTCCCTGCTAAACAGGTCACCAGTGCCAGATCTCATTCTCTAAAATGGCACAGTCATTTTTCCCAATTGGCAAACCTTTAGTTGCCAATGAAAGCCCCTAGTAAATGGTGGACATGGAGTATGAAGGTAAGGCCCTGAGGACTGCAGAACAGATAGTGCCACCCTCTCACCTGAGTACACAAAGTACTGCCTTTGCAGGCTGCGTGTCTTGGTGCATACCCAAAAGGAAAACATGACATGGCACACAGGCTGTGTGCCCTGTTCCCTAACACTGCATGCAATATAAGTAAGTCACCCCTCTGGCAGGCCTTCCAGCCCTAAAAGCAGGGGGCATTATATTACATATGAGGGCATGCCTGCATGAGCAGATATGCCCCTGCTATGTCTGTGTTGATTCACAGCCTTAGTAAGTGAACAGTGAAGCAATTTTAAGTACATCTGCTGGACACTGGTCATTACAAGTTCCCCAGCTACATGATGGCTTCACTGAAGATAGGGAAGATATTAATAAACCTTCACTGAATCCAGTGATGGATTTAGTAATACATGCACTCAGAGGGCACCTTAGAGGTGCCCCCTGCAAAGCCTACCAACTCCGAGGGTGGGCACTGACTGGTCAAAACCAGTACAGCCACCTTATACAAAGTTCTGGACCCCTGAGGTGAGAGCCAGTGCTCTCGAGGACACAGAACGAAGGCCTGCTCTGGGAAAGGTGTGACCTCTCTCGGGCAGAATGGACATTCCAGGGTGGGGAGCTTCAAAGGCCTTGCTGCCTTTGAAATGCGACCCAGGCCTTTCCAAATGGTGGATGAGGTCAACCCCCAGTTCCAGACCCCACTTTTGGCAGCAAGACTGGCAGGAAAGTTAAATAAATTAGTAGGACTGCCCACTTCATTCCAGTCCACCCTTAAGGTGGACGAGCTGAAGTGGACACTACTTTTTATTTTCTCCTTCTTGCATAGAAGGAATTAGGCCAATAAGGTAAAGGATATGCCACTTTCCAATGCAAGTGGTTAAAGAAAGGGTATAGTCACCCTAAAGGTGAGTAGCCCCTTGGCTACCACCTGGCACTCCCGGTAACGCCCCTAAATTATTTATTTAGGTGGCACCCCTGAGTCCTAGAATCAGATTCCTGCACCCTAAGAAGAACCAGACCCGTCACCAGCAGAGAAGACTGAAGACACCCACTGACTTGACCCCAGCCCTACCAACTTGTCTGCAGCCTTCAAAGAAACCTGCACTCGGAAGATGACAGTCCTGTAGCCCAGCGACCTAAAATACTTGGGCGGACTGCCTGTCTTCGAAAAAGACCAAGAACTGCCATGGACAGCAGACCTGTCCAGAAGAAATCATCTTTAATGAATAGGAAGTCTGCCTAAGGAACTGCAAAACCAAACACCAGAAGTGACTATTGCATTGGTGGCCCAGTGAAGGTTCCCTGGCACTTCCGACCAAGAGTCCACCGTGAGCTGATCCCTGATGGACTCCCCAGCAACGCCTGCAGCCTAAATCGGAGGGACCTGCCTGGTGAGCTGATTTGGATGTCTAAAGACACCCCTGCACCTGGAGCCCCTGGGCCTTGGGGAGCTGAACCGACTGTGTCCCTACGTCCCCTGTTATCTCAACTTACCTGGGCAGCTGTGGGTTGACCTCTCCTGGCCAGGGGCCGCAGCCCGTTTCTGGAATCTATCTCCTCCTTTGAAATACATTGGGCGCCTAAATCTGTTTTGGCACTCTGCACCCGGCCGTCCCTGAGCCACTGAGGGCGTAAGTCTAGTGCTGCCTTGTGGACCCATTTTACTTACCTATAGTCCAGCAGATTGACCTCTGACCCTGCTTTACATACCTGTGAGCAGCGCTGCAGGAGACACCACGTCTCCATTGGATAGCAATGGCCACCCAACACCATGTTGGCACTCTTCACCTGGCCGCCCCTGTGCCGCTGAGGGTGTAAGTTTGGTGCTGACCTATGGCCCCCCGGTGCCCACCTCAACCCCTGGAGAACAACCTCAACCACTGCTGGTACTTACCTGTGCGCATCACATCATCTCCCCCTCCTTCCCCACGACAGCCTAACATTGGGCACGGACCTCAACTTTAACCTCTGCACCCGTGCTGCTGTAGGTGCACCTTGGGTACCTATCTGAAGCTTGCCTGGTGCTACCCTAAAGCCCTGAAAACTGGGACTGTAAGTCATGCACTTACCTGTGAAACTACATTTTTGTTTCCCTCCATAGGTTTATATTAAAGACTCTGACAAGTGCAAAATTGTCGATTTTTGGAAACGGGAAAGTATTTTTAATTTGAAAACTGCTTACCTTAAACGGAGTTCTTTGGTTCAAAGCATATATAAAAGCAACTGTTATTTTTCTAAATTGGTCTCGAATATATTTTTTGTGTGTGTCCCATTTATTGCCTCTGTGAGGACAACAAATGCTTAACACGACTCCTTGATATGCCTTGCTGCTCGCCCACACTACCACAAATAGAGCTCTAGATCTATCTATTTCTGCCTCTGCACTTCTTTGGGGATCCACTGGAATCTGCTCAGTGTACTTTATTTCAGTATACTATATAGAGACCCAGCGCCCTACATCCCGGCAAATTAAAATTATCCTCTTAGGGTGAGTTGTTGAGCATGCAGGAAGAAGAAAGCTCTGGCTGTCCTTGCGGCTGCTCCACGTGACTGGCCACAGTCAAGTCTGTATGGAACCTCGTCCCAGCCTCAGGCTGTGTCCCCCAAGGGAAGGGTGTCCCCAGTTAGCTGCGACTTTACCCCGACCTGGGAGGAACCCCTGGGGACAGGAGACCTCAGTGTCCACGGAGCCTGACCAAACACCCGAAAGGAGCCGCACACTCCTCCACTCCCACACAAGTGGTCCCTGTTTCTGTGCCAAGGGGGCCAGGTCGAGAGCCGATCTCTGCTAGAGCAGGTCCTGAGTCCTAAACCCCGGCACGCCAGTCTAGGCTGTCATAGCCTATGTGGTATCAGTCCCCACTCCCCTTTTCGACTGGGGCCTCGCTGCTTGCCTCCTCTGTGTGCCTGTAGTCCATAAGGGGGGCCTTGTCTCTCGTCAGTCAACCAGGGGTGCCTCCAGGCACAGTAGTCTCTGCCTATTTGAGGGGAGGTGCTGTCTCCTTCCTCATTCCCCTCTGTGTCTCATCATAGGGTGGCCCCCCAACACTATCACATGCTTACCACTGCAGGGGACCCCCTGACACTCCCCAAATGTCACTGGCTGTCATGCGACATGCTTCAACTTACCACCTCTCCTTTGGTGCCTCGTTCACCTTGGGTCGCTCCGATGCTCAGTAGGCTCTGCCTCACAGTGCCAACATCAGAAAGGGCCCACCGCTCTCTTCCCCTGCTTTCGCGGCTCAGGGAGCAGGCCGACACCATCCTGCGGATGGCCAGGTCCCCCCTCATGCTTCCGGATCCTCCATTGGTCCACCTCGGGTTCCCTTCACAAATGTAAGCAGGTGGCCTCCTCCAATCCTAGACCTTGCGCGGAGTGGTGACCGCAGCTGGGCAACTAGGGGAGTTTACTGGGGGGGGGGGGGGGGGGGGGGGGGAGTCTGCTGGATGCGTTTTTTTGTGATAGCACTGTGGATTTCTCCTGTCTTCCTCAACCCAGGTTAGATATCCAAGGGGCACGGCGGTGGAATGCCAGATTGAAGCTCAGTGACCTGAGCTCTTCACAGAGCGACCACCATGCTTTCTAGCCAAGCCACGCCCCGCCCCGAGTTCAGTCATTATTGGTGGACACAACTAGTGTAATCACAGTAGTGTCCATGTGCACACACACACAGGGATAGTCATTGGTGAAAAATGCCAAAATCATGCTGTCACAGCACTAAAACAGGTGATAAAGTAAGCACAGTGCAGTGATCTTACCCCCCAAAGTCAAGAATGGGCCTCATGGGAAATCGCAAGCCTTTGAGCTGCTGCAAAACTTGAATAAACATCTTCATAGTGTGAATTTGTAAAACGTTTACCATGAAAAGTATAATGGTATGTTTCAACACAAAAGGTGTCTAACTAATGTCCAAATCACCTCTGTCAACTTAAGCAAAACATATGATAGTGCCAGTTTGTATAAGGAATCATATGTTAAAATAGGCGTGGGATCTACAAGGTTGGTTCAGTCGGCAAACGCTTATGAGCGCCATATGTGACAGCTCCTACCTGCATTAACCTATAATCATATATATCACAGAATACCTGAATGAGGGATACGCATATGGAGACAGCGATGCCTTACTGAAGCAGTGGAGCACCATGAATTATCCATTGGTATTTAAAAAGGCAATGATGACTCCCAATATTATGAGCCCCATGTGTGACAGCCCCTGTTTGAATCAAAATTTACCACTGGTCTGTCTAAACAAGCCCTTGATAAGAAGTGTGCAAGTAGAGACGAGGGTGCTAAGCTGAAGGGGTTTCACATGCTGGCTAGAGCGTTGGTATTCCAAGATAGAATCTCCAATGTCCACCAAGTCTCTCTTTTGTTAGAAAAACAAAACGTTGTGCTTAAAAAATGCTGTATGGTCCAATGGTTGTTGGATGCATAGTTGTAACAAAATATCATGAATGAGAGGTAGGACCTTATGGTATAAAATCCCTCAAGGTGAATTAGTATGCCCTTTGGTGTCATTGAAAAAGTGATTAAATGTGTGACTCAAAAGAATCGTGGACCAATTGTCATGTCACTGTACGGGGCAATAGTACCGAAGTATTCAATATTGTCCAAATGATCTACTACACTCCCACCCCCCCCCCCCCCCCCCACACACACACACACACACACACACACACCGCCTGGAGGGTAGCATCTCAAGCGCATCGCCATGCAGGGAAAATTTAAAAATTACGGCATAACACAGAGCGTACTGACTTTTTACCTTGTCAACTCGAACTGACAACCTACTTGTTGCTCGCGAACCCAGAAGTGGATGGGAACGCAGTACATGCCTTAAAAAAGGGCGTTGCCAGAGGAGGGGATTCATTTGAGTGGCTTCCTCAATTATGCTGTTTGTTGCCATCTCCATGATTGCCAATACAACCCACATGTAAATGCTGCCTTTCCAGCTGTGAAGTCATTCACAGCATTCCCTGTAAATCAGCAAGGAGTTCAAACTAACTCGCTAAGAGAGCGCTACTTGTCCCTTGCATAAAGTGAAAAAATAGAAAAAGAAAAATGTTTGCGAAGAAAGTAAAAAGCACACATATAGTTGCTATTATCTAGTCAGCTGAATGGATAATCAGATACCCCAGTTGTTGTTTTATTTCAAATTGCACAATTAATTAAAATCATAACAAACATTATAATAAAATGAGCACCGGAATTTAAACAATAAACATATCATGCAGATTAAAAAAGATACCTTTAACAAGTAAAAAGCATGCACTATCGCCTGATTATTAATATAAAAAAATAGTAGGAAAAAACCTGTTCCTAATAGCAGCAGAAGGTCATGTATCATCCAGTTTATAAAAGATACCACTAACAGGACAAAATGCATACTGTCACCTTACAAATACTTACTAGAAGGCCATTGGGACCAGGAGCACCAGCAGAACTTATAGATACTAGAGCTTTCCAAACCATTCAGTTTGTTATTTCGATTGCATGACCGCCAACAGGATTGAGCAGTCCAACCGAGTGTGATGGTGAAATGGCCTCCTGCTGAGTGGTTGACTTATAACAGGAATATTTATGCTGTCCAGTTAGCCATAGGAATGTTGAACATTTCCTCTTGATTTTGATTCCCACTCGCCTTACAGACCGTAGGACAATTGTTTTTAGAATCACTTGCCTTTATCGCTGAAAAGACTGCTAGTCATTATGAATCTTTATAACGCTGTAATTATAAGTAAAGGCATTGCCTGTAGTTCTTGCACGCTGACTTGATCTTTTCTCTTTGCTCCACATTTCTAAATCCTTATGCACAGCCCTTATACACCTATTATGCTTTATTTTAAGTAACATTGGTTCATTACTATTTGTCAGGCCAGACGTGTTTTACGTGGTGGACCTTCGCAGAGCTACAGATTTATTAGAGCATTTAGTAGTTCATTTGTAAAGACTGGTCCGGTTTCAATTAGAATGGAGGAATTTTTTTAAGTATTCAAAAGGAAAGTTATCAAGGAATGTCGTAGTTGGAAATTCCAAGTTTACATGCCATCTTATATGTTTAATAGGTTCTAATCCTGCTTGCTCTCCCCACCAAGTTTCCTTGTGTAAGGTGGCAGTCATCAAATGCAGAGAACAGGACAGTATTGCACAGTCACTTAATAGGTTATGGTCACTTTTAAAGTTTGAGATCCAATGGAAGTCTTGGTAGTGACCCATGGGTAGTCCAGTGTTGCCAGTCTTTTGCAAGAGGTGTGTGTATAGGCAGCAACTCAAATCTGAACTGCCCCTACCATTCAGGGTGCACAGGCCATGGTGTGTAGACAAAAGGACAACTCAATGTCCAGTTTTGAACTTCTTGAAGGAGAAAAGGGACTTAAAGATGGAATCTTCCAAAATTTGTCCTCAACATCTACCACTTGCGGTCATTCATCAGTTTTAATAGATCGGCATTGAAATCACCAGCTAAACGTCTGATACACTTAGGATGGTCCTGTCATAAGTCTTGCAATGTTTCAATGAGATAATGGATTGTGGACCTTTTTTTCCTCATTATTTGGGTTAATGTAAATATTTGTCAGTATTAAAAAGTTTGCGTGATTCCCTTGTGTTAGGGGAGATGCGAGTTTGAGGATGATGACTGCTCCGTTTAATTCAGCCATGTAAATTGAAACACCCCCAGAGGAACTTTCAGGAAATCATGATTATGCACGAACCTGTGGGCGCATTGTATATAAATAAGGAAATATGCTGTCATTTTAGCGAGAGAAAGGAGTTTGGATCTGTGCCTACCGCTAAGGAAGATCCTTTCAGACTAAACTGTGAACTGTTCCAATTTTTTAGAAAAATCATACTGCATGCCTACTTTCAGGATAAACCTATGAACCCAAAAGGGGAAACAGGGCTCAATTATTCATCCACTTTTACCCCCTCTTCCAGTATGTTACCCTGCTAGATACTGACCTTTAAAAGAAAATCAGTCTTAAATGATGTAGGGAGGTTCTGTCCCAAACGTCCTTACATCAACCTCTGCAGGATGGAAAGGTAGGCTTTAGACACCTTGGCCCAAGACAATGTCATTACCATAAAGACAACTGACAAGGGAGGTTCCTTGGTTATCCTTAATACAGAGACATACAGACAAGAATGCCTGTGTCTACTAAGTAATACATCTCATTATGAACCGATACAATGGGACCCCACTGTGCATTTGCAACCACAAATACTCTTTGATTGAGGAAGCTGAATCATCTGACTGGATCACTGGCAAGGAAGCTGACTTTCTGATGGATACAACTACCTGTGGATTCCTCACCTGATGAATACTCCCATGGCGCCAGCATTCGACGGAAATCTTCTTACTAGTCTCTGCACGTCGACGAGGACGTCACTCTAGCCCACGCGACGCCGTCTGACGTCATACAGGCAATAAGAGGTCCTCGCCGACGTGCCGATGACAGTTCCCTTTTTTCCGTGCATTCGAAACGGTTATCTTCGAGGGAGCTACTGTTACCTTCGTGGTTACAGTGTATTGTCTGCTGCGTAGTCTTCTCTGCGGTAACAATGTCTCAGAGGAAGTCGAGTTTCAAGCCCTGTCGAGAGTGTGGGGGCAAGATGTCAGTTACAGATCCTCACTCCGACTGTCTATGGTGTTTGAGCTCCGACCACGACGTCTCGACTTGCGATTCATGTCAACACATAAATCCGAAGGCCCTCAAAGAGCGTGAGGCCAAGTTATTCATGGCAAAGTCAAAGAAGAAGGAGAAACATCATAAGAAGTCTTCTTCGCCAAGGTCTCACCGGCGTCGTCGAGACTCCCGGCGCCGTAGAGACTCACGACGTCACTCCAGCAAGGAGTCTCGTTCGAGGTCACCTTCGGCTCGGCGTCGGAGGACTTGGGAGGTCAGCCCCACGGTCACGCCGCATCCATCGACGCCGTTGCCCTCTCCGGCGTCACCGACTTCGCCTGGTCAGGCGTCAGTGATTGAGGTGGTGCAGCCTCTTGTGTTTTCTCCGGCGTCGCAGACGTCGAGGCCGGCGTCGGGGTCGCCCTCGATCCAGGCACCCCAGTATCCGGCTTTTCCCACTCCTGGAGCCGATAGTACCGCGTTTCTTAATGCGATGTATACCATCTTTCAGCAGATGGCTCCAGGAGCTGCTCCGGCTGGTCCTTCGGGGCCCTTGGCCTTTTCGTTGGGTGATCCTGCGCCTCTTCGGCCGGCACCCTTTATGCCCTTTCTCCCTTTTGGGAATGTGGGCTCGGCGCCGGTGCCGGCGTCGGTGGCCGCTCCGGTGGCTTCGGATGTTTCGGCCCCGGAGGTTGCCCCTCCGTCGAAGTCAGGATTTTGCCCGGTGACTCCGGTTGGTCCATCGGCTCCAAGACCTCGTCCTCCGGCTCCTGCCTCGGCGCCGAAGCAGCCTGTGGCGCCGGACGCAGCGTCAGATGCTTCTGGAGATCGGCGCCGTTCTTCGACGTCGGCGGAGGCCATGTCGACTCCGCGTATCGAGGAGAGACTTCATTCGAGGAGGCGTGCTCTCCGTCTTTTAGAAGAGCAAGAGTACCAGCGAGTCCTAGAGGAGGGAGAGATTGAGGACTCTGGAGACGGACTGCATGGTCTGGATACAGCCAGTGGGCTGGACACTTCCCCTGAGTGGGACCTTTCATCTCCAGGGGAATATACGGAGGAGGCTGCTTCCTTTCATGCTGTGGTGAGGAAGGCAGCGAGCTTTTTGGACCTGCCTTTGCCGGTGGCAGAGGCGAAGCAGAATTTGCTGACAGAGGTATTGCATCCGGCCTCTGCTGCAGCTGAGCCTCTCTTGCCATTTAATGAGGCTTTGCTGGATCCGGTGTTGGAGGTGTGGAAGAAGCCGGTGTCTTCCTCGGCCGTTCATAGGGCTGTGGCCAGGAGGTATCGAGCTGCACCATCTGACCCTGGCTTTCTCTCTAGACACCCTACGCCGGAGAGCTTGGTGGTGCAAGCCTCCTGTTCCTCAAAGTCAGCGCCTGGTTCCTTCCCGACGGTGCCTGGAGACAGAGACTCCAAGAAACTGGATGCGCAGTCCAAGAAAATATTTTCGTCATGCAGTTTGGCGTTGAAGGCCACCAACGCAACGTGCATTCTGGGGAGGTACATCCATGCTCTGATGGATGATATTTCGTCTTCATTTACGGAGCTTCCCCAGGGTCTCTTGGATGTGGTCTCGGACGCCCAGGCTGCCGCGACCCAGATTATCCAGTCTGGGCTGGACACGACCGACTCGGTGGCCAGGGCGATGGGCACGGCTGTGGTGGCAAAAAGACAGGCCTGGCTCCGAAACTCAGGGTTCTCTGCGGATGTGCAGTCGACCCTGCTGGACCTCCCGTTTGATGGGGACAGACTGTTTGGGGCCAAGGCAGATTCGGCCTTGGAACGATTTAAGGAGAGCAGAGCCACAGCCAAATCGTTAGGACTGCAAGCTCCTTCTTCCTCTGCCTCTTCTAGAATTTTCAGGAGGTTTCGGGGATTTGGGCGTGGCTCTTATTCCTCTTCCTTTCGGGGGAGGTTCCAGCAACCCGCCTCTTCCCTCCCCTATAGGTCATTTAGAGGGAGGGGGAGGGGTGGGGTCCGTACCAGAGGAGCCTCTCAGCAGCACTCTGCCTCTTCCTCGTCCTCTGGAGGGGTGCAGCAGGGGAAGCAGCCTTAGGCTTCCACCGTTTCCCACTCACTCCTCTCCTGTAGGGGGAAGATTACAGCATTTTCTCCACAAGTGGAAGTCTATCACAACGGACACTTGGGTTCTCGGCATTGTGGGAAAAGGCTACGCCCTTCCCTTTCGGGAGTTCCCGCCCCTCATCCCGCCCCGCCCATCTTATTGTTCAGAAGAACACCTCCTGTTGCTAGAACAGGAGGTTCAAGTCCTCCTTTCAAAGGGCGCGGTAGAGTTGGTCCCAGAGCAGGAAAAGGGTCGAGGTTGTTACTCAAGATACTTCCTGATTCCCAAAAAGGATGGTCAGTTGAGACCAATCCTGGATCTGAGGATCTTGAATTGGTTCCTCAAACAGGAAAAGTTCAAGATGCTGACCCTAGAACAGGTGTTTTGGCGTTGAACAAGGAAGATTGGATGGTGTCTGTCGACTTGCAGGATGCTTACTTTCATATCCCGATACTCAAGTCGCACAGGAAGTATCTCCGGTTTGTGGTAGGGTCGCAGCACTATCAGTTTGCGGTCCTCCCGTTTGGTCTTACTTCAGCACCCCGAGTCTTCACAAAGGTGATGTCAGTGGTTGCGGCGGAGCTCAGAAGGAAGGGGATAGCAGTATTCCCTTACTTGGACGACTGGTTGATCAAAGCCAAGTCCCCGGAGCTTGTGTCGCATCATCTGCAGTCAACAACCTAGTTGTTGTTCGACCTGGGCTTTTCGGTGAACGTGCCCAAATCTCACCTGGAGCCCTCTCAGCGCCTCCTGTTCATAGGGGCAGTACTGGATTCAACATTGAGTCGAGCCTTTCCTCCGCCTCAGCGGATTCAAGATATTCAGGAATTGGTTCCAATGTTTCGAAATGGAGCGGTAGTTCCAGTCCTCAAGGTCCTTCGTCTGCTCGGTCTGTTCCCCTCCTGCATTCTGTTGGTCACGCATGCTCGCTGGCACATGAGGGCTCTTCAGTGGTGCCCCCGAAGGCAGTGGTCTCAACACAAGGGAGATTTAGAAGGTACTGTCAAGATCTCCAGAGATGCTGCTGTGGAATTGAAGTGGTGGATTGCGGGCAACAATCTTTCACAGGGAAAGCCGTTCGCGCAGTCGCCACCAGTGGCCACGGTCATAACAGATGCTTCCACCCTAGGATGGGGAGCTCATCTGGGGGATCTGGAGATCAAAGGGCTTTGGTCTCCAGAGGAACAGGTGTTTCATATCAATCTGTTGGAGTTACGGGCTGTACGTCTGGCTCTCAAGGCCTTCCTCCCATCCCTTCGTGGTCAGTCGGTACAGGTCCTGACGGACAATACTACCACGATGTGGTACATAAACAAACAGGGAGGAGTAGGGTCGTACCTTCTCTGCAGAGAAGCTCTTCGGCTATGGTCCTGGGCAAAGGACCATCAGATTTGCTTGGTGGCAAATCATCTGGCCGGGGTCTTGAATGTACGTGCGGACAGTCTCATTCGCCAATTCTCGGCAGACCACGAGTGGCGTCTCCATCCAGATCAAGTCTGTTTAATCTTCCAGATGTGGGGGTTTCCTCGGATAGATCTGTTTGCCACTCGGGAGAACGCGCATTGCCCGTTATTCTGCAGCCTCCAGTATCCGATGCAGGGAGCGTTGGGGGACGCGTTTCAGATAACCTGGTGCGACCAGTTGCTTTACGCGTTTCCCCCCATACCCTTGATTCCTCGAGTGTTGAGGAAAATTCGCCAAGACCGGGCCCAAGTCATCTTAATAGCTCCGGATTGGCCAAGGAGGGTATGGTACTCCGACCTTCTCCAACTCTCACTGTGCCCTCCGCTCCGTCTCCCTCTCAGGGCAGACCTCCTCTCGCAGTCGCAGGGGCAGGTTTTACACCCCAACCTCCAGAGTCTGCACCTACATGCTTGGAGATTGAACGGGGCAACCTGAGTTCCTTCTCTCTCCCGCCTGATGTAGTGGATGTTATCTTAGCGGCCAGGCGACACTCCACTAAATCTATCTACGCTAATAGGTGGTCTAAATTTGTTATGTGGTGTGGAGAGAGACAGATTGATCCCTTACATGCTCATCTGTCACATGTTTTGTCTTTTGCACTGTCTCTAGCGCAGAAAGGTTGTGCAGTGGCTACCATTAAGGGTTATTTGTCGGCCTTGTCAGCCTTCATTTGTCTTCCAGACCAACCATCGTTATTTAAATCCCCTATTGTTCTCAGATTCTTGAAAGGTCTTCTGAATCAATATCCTCCAAAACCATTCGTTATGCCTCAATGGGATTTGTCCTTGGTCCTGACTTTCCTTATGGGGTCCCCTTTTGAGCCTATGCATTCTTGCCCCTTAAGGTATTTGGTTATTAAAACAGTATTCCTGGTAGCTATAACATCTGCAAGGAGAGTGAGTGAGTTGCAGGCCTTATCGGTTAAACCCCCTTATATAACGTTTTATGGGGATAAGGTGGTGTTGAGGACCAAGGCTGCTTTCCTTCCGAAGGTTGTTTCACCCTTCCATTTGGCTCAGACAATCACTTTGTCCACGTTTTATCCTCCGCCTCATCCTTCAAAGGAGGAAGAAAGGCTACATCGCCTGGACCCAAAAAGGGCGTTGAGCTTCTATATCGACAGAATGAAGGATATCAGGCTGGAGGATCAGCTGTTTGTCGGATACGTGGGCAAGAGGAGAGGAAAGGCAGTCCACAAGAGAACACTCTCCAGGTGGGTTGTTCTTTGCATTAAAATCTGTTACTCTTTGGCAAAGAAGGATCCGCCTGAGGGCATTAGAGCTCACTCCACCAGAGCTAAGTCGGCCTCTTCGGCCTTGGCCAGGGGTGTTCCTGTGGTCGACATCTGCAAGGCCGCAACTTGGTCGTCCCTTCACACTTTTGTGAAACATTACTGTTTGGACTCTGAGGTCAGAAGGGACGGTCATTTTGCACAGTCAGTGCTGCAGGATTTCTTGGTTTGACCATTTAGGCACCCACCGCCGGGCGTGGTACTGCTTTGGGACTCTATTCATCAGGTGAGGAATCCACAGGTAGTTGTATCCATCAGAAGAACGAGTTACTTACCTTCGGTAACGACTTTTCTGGTGGATACATTAGCTACCTGTGGATTCCTCACGGTCCCACCCGCCTCCCCGTTGCCTTTTTGGTCTCTCCAAGCAATCCTTGAGTGTGCTCCTTTTGGTCTTCAAAGTTGCAATACATTTTGCATGTATGATATTTGTATATATGTGTATATTTATATATAAATCTATATATATATTGGGTATATACATGATTCGTATGTATAAATATATTTATTTGTTTTAAAAAAAAAAAAAAAGGAGGTTATATTAAATCTACAGCTATTTTATTGCAATGTTGTGTGATTTACAATATTAAGAGATGTTGCTTTGCTCTTTCATTGCATTGGGTTATTATTATTCTCATGCACGTAAAAAATGTTGGTACTGTCATCGGCACGTCGGCGAGGACCTCTTATTGCCTGTATGACGTCAGACGGCGTCGCGTGGGCTAGAGTGACGTCCTCGTCGACGTGCAGAGACTAGTAAGAAGATTTCCGTTGAATGCTGGCGCCATGGGAGTATTCATCAGGTGAGGAATCCACAGGTAGCTAATGTATCCACCAGAAAAGTCGTTACCGAAGGTAAGTAACTCGTTCTTCTGGATACATGCCATCCACAAACTCTCTACTTTTACTGTCTTCTGAAGATTCATAAAGGGGTTCTTCCACCAGCGGAACAACCAGTTGTATGCAGCATATGGTCCTTTTTGGAACCACTTGTGAAGTTCTTTGACAACTGTTTGCAACCAATTGTACAGCGCACTTCCACCTTGCTTAGAGACATCAAGGACATCTTGAACTTAGTTGACTAAATTAACACAGTTGCATTGGTGGATGTGTTGATCAGTCTCTATGTGGAGGCACTGTATACCAACATACTTAAAGATGCAACACTTGCAGTTGTAGAGGAAATGCTGAGGGCTGAGGATTGTAATTCACCGACACCAATCCATTTCATTATGGAATGCACCAGGCTTGCCCTCAAAGAAAACCTCTTTTGATTTGAGGGTCAGCTGTACCGCCAGATTAGCAGTACTTCTAAGGGTAGCACCTTTGCTCTGAGCTTGGCCTGCCTTTACATGTTCAAGTTTGAGAAGCAAATTTATTCTGAACCAGAACAACTTCTACTTGCACAATAGCAGATTGTGGCGCTGTTACATCAAAAACATTCTGATTTTATGGAAAGGTAATATCGTGGAGGTCCCACAATTCATGTCCAAGGTCAATGGACTAGACCAATATCTGAAGTTTACTGCTTCAACTTCAGAGAAAGAAATTGCGTTACTGGACCTTCTGATCGCAATAAATCATGGAAAGTTGGAGACTAGGACCTATCATAAGATGACTGATTGCAATAATCTACTACTGTTTGAGAGCCATCATCCTCATGCTTTGAGGACCAGTAAGATTGAGATGCAACTGTAGTGATTTGCAGACATTTGAGAACCAAGCAACTGACTTGACACAGAAGTTAGTGAATCGTCACTATCCTCAACATATTGTGAACTCACCAAAGAAAAGAGCAGCAATAACATAGAGACACTCCCTTGGCAACATTTGAAAAACCAAGACTTACTTGCGTCACCGCTTTTACATCACTTTCGATTGATGTTAAGAAAGTTATCAACAAACGTTGGTCTTTCTTAAGGAATGGTGGCGATAACATTAATAAAACCCTGTTTGCTTTCAAAAGGACTCAGAACATCAAAGACACTGTGTGCCATACAAGACCACAATGGCGTTCATCTAGGCCTCCTAGATGCCCCAATGTTTGGCAACTTCCAACAGTCCAAGGCCACCATCCAGTGGCCAATGTAACATCTGTTCCCTAACCAAGACAATGTCGGCTGTGGACTTGGGATGGGCAGCGACCTGTTACCTGCAGAAACATACCAACTGTAATACCAGGAGCTGCATTTTTCAGATCACATGCCCTTGCGGTCTCAGTCACATCGGTATGACCATTAGGCCTGTTAAGACATCACATCAGGTTCTGAGGAAGGACCAAGTAATTCTTGTTGCCCTGGACTGGGCAAGGAGAGAGTTTATTACAAGTGTCCCTGAGCATTTGCCCTCCAACGAGGCTTCCGCCTCTGTAGGGCATTCGGTCTCAGCAACAGGGCAGGGTCCTTCGTCTGAGACTCCATGTGTGAAGATTGAATGGTGGCAATTATATGCTTTTGACTTACCAACCAAAGTGGTTGATGTCATCCTTGTGGCCAGACACCCTTCCATCACGTCTTTATGCTCGCAGCACTGGGACAGATTTGTTGCCTGTGCGCGGACCAAGATATTGACCCCTTACAAAGCAGATGTTCATGTTCTCTTTTGTTTATTCCTTTGTTATTCCACCAAGTACATGCAATAGGCATATTGAAAGGGTATTTGTCAATCATTTTGGTCCTTGGTGTTTGTCTATCAATATTTAAGTCTAAGTTTGTCATAGATTTCATAAAAGGTTTGACACACATTTCCCACCAAGGCATTTGTTATGCCACAATGAGGCCTGAACTTCATCTTAACATTCCTCATGTGCGTACCCTTCCAACCAACAGACAGCTGATCTCAGTTACTCTTAACTCTAAATACTATTTCTCCGCCAGCTGTTTACCATTTTGTTTTGGCCTCATTTCACCAGGATAGCCCACTAATGTTGATAAGCACCCGAAATGAGGTTTCCCAGGTCGGTCAAGTCAAAATGCCTTAGTAGGTTCTACTCTCTCCTATACCTCCAAACCTTGCAGCTGGCCCCCAAAGGATGAAATATGGGAGCAGAGTCAGATTAAGTGAGCTAAAACATTCACTGTCATGGTATAGTTTCAACCAATCCGGTGTCAGGATTATAACTGGAAGAACACCTTGCACATTTGGCAAGCCTTTCAGTGGTTAGCACGTATTTGGAAAGACAGTGAAAAAAATGTTAAAAAGGATTAACAAAGGTAATAACTCTGCTAATACTATGATAGTCTTTCCACCCAGGGCAACCTTCAGCATGGAGACAGCCAGCTGGAGAAAAGCTTTGGACACGCAGTCATTATGCTATTTGGACTGATGGGAGTCCAGCAACACCTCACTCGCTGGCAGCAGATACACCAACAAAAACATTTTTTAAGTCAGAGGTAATGAAAGAGGACAGAAAAAACTAAGTTCAGGCAGGAACATAAACAGCCTCCATCAGTCAGCCCCAGATCAATCAATCTTTCAGTTTTTGTTAAGCGTGCTACTCACCCGGTAGGGTCTCAAGGCGCTGGGGGGGAGGGGGGGGTGCTACTGCTCGAAAAGCTAGATCTTCCACACTTCCTGAAGGTCAGAAGGTCCTGGGTCAGACGTAGGTTGACGGGGAGAGAGTTCCAGGTCTTGGCGGCGAGGCTGTGGTACGGTGGACGCAGGGGACAGTGGCGAGGGTGAGGTTGGCTGAGCGGAGCTGGTGTGTTGAGACGTGGAAGTTGAGACGCTCGTTGAGGTAGGCACGGACGGCGTTGTGGAGAGCCTTGTGAATGTGGATCAGGAGTTTGAAGATGATCCTTTTCTTGACGGGGAGCCAGATCACCTAACCTCTGTGAGGGAGACAAACTAATGTTTTTCTTAGCAATGTGGGCACAGATAAACTCCAGTAACTAAATGCTATCAAAATATCATGCAAGTGAAATCTGACATCAAGGCAATCATTCTCACAGCTTGTTACAAAAGGAGGCAGCAGAGCATCTTTTACACAAGGAGGAGGATTAGGGGGAGTACCAGGTATACTCTTGATCCCAAAGCTGGATTTAATCTTCAAACCAATGTGTAAAGACTCACAAATTCAAAATAACCATACAAGCAAGATTTCTTGAACATTATGTACCTAAAAGACTTATAACCAAGTTAGTCATCTTCGGTAACACTCTTTCTGTTGGATACTCTATAAAACTGCAGATTTCTCATGTTAAGAATATCACCATACAATGGACTGGATCCAGAGATTTTTGTAGAAGCGCTCCTGTGCAACACTAGGTGGCATTGTGCAACTCCACATTCGCTCTGTACAGCCCCGGATGTGATGGAGTGAAGCTGCATATAAATGCCAAACCTGCGCACTGATGTCAGTTATCAACTTTCTGTTTCATCAGCTTTCTCTTTCTGTGCCCTCAAATGAGCGGCATCAAAGTTGTAAGATGTCCAGTTTGGTTTGTAGGCTGTTGCCCTTGTGAGAGCTGTAATAGTTGACCCTCATTTGCCAGAAGGTAGCTAATGTGGAGCTAGGGCCACCGCACTTGCAAGGGTGAAGATCAGTGGCACCCATGTGCCAAGAGGTGCCACTGTGAAGCTAGGACCGTCAACTGTGTGCCAAAACAAGTGACATCTCATATTGGTGTGCCAGGAATGGGCCACTGGGAAGGTAGGGCTGTGGCTCATGTGCACTCTGAAGTCGGCGACTTCTGTGTGCCACACAGGGTGCCTCCTTGAAGTTAAGGATGTGGCCCAGGTGCATGGTAGAGTCGACAACCTAAGTGTTTCAGGAATGGTGGGTTACCATAAAGATAAGCTGTCGCCCCTGTGTGAACCAAAGTGGGTGACTCCCATGTGCCAGGAGGTTGCGACAGTGAGGTCAGGGCCATTTTCCTGGATCATCGTGCCAGTGATGCTGTTAAGAACATTTATCGATTGCTGCAGGAGCTGAGAGAGGAAGTCCGACACTGACATGAGCTGTCTGAAGCCTGAGAAGGCCCAAAGCATCATCAGGGAAAGACTGCAAGAGCCCACAGGCCTCACCATCAGGAGAGCAGAGATCGCAAAGAAGCACCCTGGGCCTCCCTTGTTTGCCAGCTGCCATCGGGTCAAGTAAGAGTGTTCTAGGCCTTTGAGTCTGCTGGAGACTTGTACAAAATTAGCACCTAGCGGGGCTAACATTGGCTCTTGAGGCTAAACTTAGACTTTGCTGCATGTGGACTAGTGTGGCCCAGATCTGAATGTCGCCTCCAATATTGAATGAGGAATAACCAATTCCACTAGAAGGGAAAGAGGGACTTGAGAATTCCACCCAGGATGACATTAGCATGTTGAATTTAAGAGATTGTGGGGATTATTCATAGTGTTGTTTCTATGTTTGTGTGTTTAGATTAAAATGCTTCTTTTTTCATAAAAGCAAGTATTTAACTGGACAATCAGGTTATTGTTGTTATTGTTTGAATTTTGTGTCTTGCGTTTGTAAATTCCTTAATACTACCTCCCCAACCACTCCCCCACCTTTTTCTTGACTTGAAGGGTGCACATCAGGCTGAACAAAAGTCAACCTGACAGACACTCTTCTGGTTCAGGTCAGGCAGCCAGGAGCTGTACATGCGGTAAATTAAGAAGTCAAAGCTCTTGTGAGCATGACCTCTTCAGCCTGCCAAAGGTGTCTTGAGGCCCTCCCTCTCATGACGACGAGGAGTGTCACTGATTGCTTCGGACCAGACGCTTCAGTTTTAATTCTTGAAGTGACCTGGGCTGAATATCAATCAGACACGCCTTGTCACAGATTGGGCGGGGTCAGCAATCTCACTGACGCCATCCCACTTTGTGATGAGATTAGGACTTCTGCCTTCCCTTATTGGCTGACTTTAGGTCAGCCAATGAGGGAAGGCAGCAGTACCAACCCCCCTAGGACCTCTGAGGCTTCTCTGTGGGAGCTGCTGCTCTGGAGGTAAGTTTTTTTTTTTTGTTAATGTTTGGTGCATGCATGTATTGTATTTGTATTTGTTAGTGAGTGTTGTGAATGGGTGTGTGAGTGCGTGTGAACGAATGCGTGTGGGTGAGGTGCATTTTTAACCCCCTCTCCCTCCTGCCCCCTCCCTCGTAAAATTACCGGTCACCACTGTACCTCCCCGCAGATAGCCTTCGACTGCTTGATCGACGCTACCACAGAGAGTCAAGTGCTAAAGGGTAGTTCTTGGTCCTGTTACTCAGGACGCATAGTAGGTTCGACCATGGAGAGCAGGAGTTAATGACCCCCCTCCTAAACTGGGCCCAGTAAACTCTGCTTGCCCTGTTGCCCTCTGAAAGGGGTTATTGAAGATTTTTTAGGGGGGCAGAGAGTATTGAAATATTTGTTTACTGCTACTCAGCCTTCATATCCTCCACCAAATGGGGGAATATAATAATAATAATAATAATATTTGCCTGGCATCTAAATCTAGAATATGTTCATGGCACAAATGAACGAAGTTACTTGACACATAGCAATATTTTTTCAGCTTGAAGCTCTCCTAGATTCACTTGACTTTCTCAGCTTCTCACAAAGTCGGCTGAATGAACATAACACATGTATTTGATAACCATAAAATCCACAGTGAAGCAGACTGTTACCACATCAGGAAAAGTTGATAATTCATCCTTGACAATAATCTTGCTCTCCAATCCCACATAAATGCCTAGCTCAATTCCAAATTAGACTCTTATGTAACATCAAATTCCAACTTTCCGTTGAAGACCTTAAACAAGTGATCCAATCCCAAATCCTCCCCCGACAAGACTATGGCAACTACTTGCTGACTGGCAAACCAAAGCCATCTTCTCTTCCTCAAAGCAGTACTCCATGCAGCCGAAGACTGGTCTCTGAAGCAAGGAAATTTGACCCTTACTTGCCAATTATGGTCCCCTTGAACTAGCTGCTTCCAGACAGAGCAAGGATCATCCTAAATTCACCAGCGTCATTCACAGAACCTTACGCTTTACCACCCCTAAGTACCATACCTAGAAACAAGCCAATATAATTTACAAAGCACAGCAACTTTTCATCTGGGGCTACTTATCTTTAATTGAAAAAGGACCCTCAAACAGTCCTTCCCAACGAGTGTGCCCAGTCTTTGGAAATCTACCCCACGTGCTATGAGAACCATCCATGCTATGATATCTTCACAACAGAGACTACTCTTCGAGCAACACTTCTCAATCGGATATCAATCTTATATGTAATAATATTGTCCCAGACGCACCCTTCTGCAGATGTCGACATTCTCTTGGGTACACTGTCTCCGTCCAGGAGTGCGTGGTATGTGTGTCGTTCATACCACATCATTACTTCTGTACGTTGTTATACAATCCCTCCTAATATCAGTTGTTCATTCAGATTTAAACTGTGCATTTCCTGTAACTTATGCAAAATGAGTGGATACCCACAAGTTATGTGTATGCTGTACAAAACAACAAGGACTTTTGCAGGTGTGGCTGCACGGAACATACACATGAACAATTTATGGATCTATACGGTGGTGTATGAATTCGACGAGGAGCACTACATTTGCCAAAGGCTGGAAAAATATTACATGAACTTTTCTTCTAGACACTCTCCTCATAAATGACAGGCATACAGATTGCCTGTAGGAAAAGGATTTTTTTTTTTTTTTTTTTTTTTTTTTTTTTAAGATTTGATTCTTTAAATACAGTCCCTTTATTAAAAGTTACATATAATCTTATGGATGGTGACAACAGCTTATTGCTGTCAGGGAGAGCAGTAGTAACATGTTTAAATATTAAGTAAAACTAACAAGTACTTTCAGCATATTTTTGTAAACTCTGATTTACTGTTCCGAGATGGCTGACGCCCATTTTGTAAGAGTAAATTCAAAACAAAAACATTTGCACATGATGCTGTGAGCAGCAGCCTAGTAGCTGCAGGGCCTTCCGTAAAGTTTTTTTTTTAAGTAGCTAAAAAGTACATGCGATGTATGGAAAGGGGAGAAGAGGGGAAACATGGAGAGGAGAGAAGCCTGTAGTGTGTATGCTGGAATCAAGGGTGTATCTCTGTCAATATTGGTCGGGGGAGGTGAGTATGAGATTTACCAAAAACAAATGTAGAGGTAGAGATCATTTTCTGGGATATAGGCAATAGTTCTACAGTATTTGGAAAAAGACATTCTGAGCAGCATTAACATATACTTAGAGGCATGAGACACAACACAAGTTAACACTGCAGCCACCTAAATTGGAGTCATGTTGGATTCATGATTGTGCCTACAGGGAAGTGTAAAGTGTACTGTTGATGTAAGGCAATATGTGAGTTTAGCTTGATCTAGATACATTTCTGAGGTGGGAAACAGTTAGCTTGCTGAATGGTTTGGAGCGGCTTTGTGAGCTTGATGGTGCCAGGAATTATGGTGAAAGCTTAATTTTAGTGCAGTGTAGCTGTTATGCCTATGAATATGACATTGATTAAATAAATAGCATGAAATTGGTTAACCTACTTTTGATTGTTGTTCAAGAAAAGGAAACCCAACATTTAGCACCAACTTACAAGGGAAGCGTGCCCAAAACTGTTGCTCGCTGTTAGCATAGCTGCTCCGTAACACCTCATCCCTCCCTTGTCCCGACCAGTGCTGCTAATGTTCCAGGGAGGCAATGAGGTACCAAAAAGTTGCCTGTACAGAGTGTAGAGATTTAGGCTCAACAGTGCCAGAGAGAAACTGTGAGAATATCCCGCCAAATTGATTGTAGCTCCCTCTCTTGTTGATAGCCTACAAAACCTCGAAATGATTGTGGGAGCTCATTACTTCTAACAGGCATTCATCATCAAGCTGCCACCTAAGACTGCTAATCTGTCATCTACCATGTTCAATACTCAATGCACCAAGAGAAGCGGTCTAGACGTTGGCATCAAATTATGGGGAATGCTGAAATCCAGCAGTTGGTCTCTGTGTAATAGTTCATATATGGCCTCAGTACGAGACCGCCAGGGTCGGGGTGGCAGTCAGACAGCCATATTACGACCACGGTGGTCAGACAGCCAGCACTGCCAGATTTTGTCTACACGGCAGTCTGGCGGTGCTGGCGGTCCTAATCCTTTTCTTCGCCAGTGATTTCATGGTGGTAACCCTGCCATGAAAAGACTGGCGGAGATGGGGTGCAGGGTGCCCTTGGCATGGGCAGTGCAGAGGCCCCTCTGGCCAGCCCCATCGCAATGTTCACTGTCTGCTATGCAAACAGTGAACATTGAGACGGGTGCTGGTGCACCCTACGCACTACAGCATTGTCGCTGGCTCTATTATGAGCCCGGGACAATGCTGTAGGCCATTTCCCACTGGGCCACCGGGCGGAGTGGGAAACTTGTAATGGGCCCAGCGGGGAGGCTGCCACACTGGCAGCATTCTACCCATCGGGGCTTCGGCGGATGGGCTTTTCTGTCCGCTGAAGTTAAAATAAGCCCCATAGTGGCCCAGCTTTGATGAATGACTATTGTATAAAGTAGTCGTTTACATGATTGTTTCTAGCTAAACAGGTATCTTTATCTGAGAGGAATCATAATCATGTATACTGTGTTGAGATTATTACTGATTTGGCACCACTACACAGGCCCATGGCAACACAATACAGAGATAGAGGGTGACCTGCTGCGAGAAAGCCTTTCGTCAGTTTGGCTGTGCAGTGCGCTAAGGATTCAGAACCTAATTTAGACTACCATCCAAACATGACCCCTGCCTACATGTCACACACACTTGGGAAACATCAGCCCTCAGTCTCAGCAGTAATGTAACATGGTGGTGATGCCCTCCCCAACTGTCACTGAGTTTGCAAGAAGTTACCTGACGTGAAGAAATTATTGAGTGGGTGTTTCACCCCATACAACCACCTTGAAGCTACATCTCTTGTGGCAGGGGATGTGAGGGGAAACAAACAGTTGGAGAGAACAAGGAAAGACATTCACTATTCTGAAGTGCTTAAACACAAACATAGGTCCCGGATAACAACAGTGGAAGGATACAACTCATCCACTCTGAAACATGGCAAAAAAGAAATGTTCCAGTGACGACATCAGGGCACAGACCATGAAGGTAGTTGGCATTAACAATTTATCTTATTTAGTTACTGCCATCAGCACAATTGCCTTACAATATAAAATATAATTACAAAGCCAACTCTTAGTTAATTATATAATAGATAATGTAACACATTCCATAAAAAATCCTCCAAACACAATGTACTCATAACTAGTATATGTTTCATACCTAAAATGCACCCAGGCCTCCAATATTCACTAATTATTTATACAAAGTGCTTAAGTACTAAAACATAATCTCTTCTTTCATCAAGATTAACATTTTTATGTGCTATTCTTTATGGTGCACAGCCATAATAGGCCATAACAATTATAAACCATAACATTTAAAATGCACAGTATGCTTTAGAGCAGTGGTTCCAAACCATTTGACTTCTGTGGACCCCCACTTTATCATTACTTGAACCCATGGACCCCCAGTGATTTATTATTGGAATCCAATAATCTCTTGACCACAATCCCCGCCCCCTGCTGAGTCATTACAGGAAGCCAGGGACCCAGGTCTAAACATTGTTGATGATTTGAACTGCAAAACAATGCAAACAAAAAATACAGAAATAAGTATTCCATCAAACACATACACAATTGATAACACAACACATTTTATGTCATTTGCAAACTTGTATAATAAAATAAAAACGTTTTAATATTAATAGGAACGTTGGAGCTTTTCTTAATTCAATTGACCGTACACATTGTCCTTAGTATAATCTGTTTGTTGCAACTGCACTGCTCCCACAAATCAATCTGAGGATACTACTTAAATTTTTAGCCTCCAATGAAAAGTTTCTTAGCTATCGTAATGGAAAGTTTCAATTCTGTTAAGGACATGGAGGCAAGGATTATGCCATCTTTATTCACCACTTTTATTAACAGCAGCCAGTGCAAAACTACATTTCCCATGAACAGTGGGAAGCCAGAAATTGACAAAGAAATAACAAAGATCCAATCAGCAGTCTGTGAGGCACATATAGTCCATCATCACTGTTGCCACATCCTCTTTCTTTGTGCGACCGAAAGCCACCTGTCACTTCCCTCAATCTTGCTTGGAACCATCAGATCCTGAAGAAGATGAAAAGACAACCCATATCTGGTCCCGTCCTAGATGAGAATACAGCATAAACAAGGCATTCCTACCACAGTCTGCAAATTATTTTTTTTATATATACACATACTCAACAGTAAAACTTCCAGCAATAAACCACCGATCTGTGATCCCAACATTACACAGTAGTCATTTTTACCCATACGCAGACTAATTCCGGGGAGGGATGAGGCTCGTAAGAGTGGGAGGGTTAATCCTCGCCTCCATGTCCTTAATAGAATTGAAACTTTCTGTTACGATAGCTAGGAAGATTTTTCTTCTATCTCAGCACTGGAGGTGAGGATTATGCTATTTTAAAGCTAACCCACTACAAGAGAAGCCATATTGAGGATCGGCTTAAAATAACATCTCTTAAAAGTGGAGCCTGTGGACCAGTCTGCTGCATTGAGGATGTCCTCCAATCGAGCTCCAAGGGAGAATGCCTTGGAAGCCTTGGCTCCTCTGACTGAATGAGCACTGAAGATTTTTTATATCAATACCAGCCTCCCGCAATGCCCAACGGACACATCTGGTGAAAGGTTGGGGAAGATCCAACCCTAAAGGGTTTCCTGAGGGCAAGCAACAACTGTCTCTCTCCATGAGGACAGAGCTCTGCCGTGATGGCCTCATTACATTTAATGCATCTGACCACACATAACTTAAGCGAATCTGGAACTAAAGGATAGGATACCACCTGTGAATTGCACTCTGTCCTTGTAATGTGGAATGTGACCCTGTCTGGGGTAAACACTCTACCAGCGATATTGAGAGCCCTAACATCCAACACCCGTCTGCAGGCAATGAGACAATAACGTAACTAGTTTGGCTGAAAGTTCCTTGCATGAAAGATATTCATTTGCTGGCCAAGAAAGGATAATATTAAGGATCTAATTGAAGTCCCACAATTAAGGATACAGAGGTTCTGGTAGCAGAGATAAACTTATACCTCTCATCAGTTTTCTCACCAATAGGTGTTCCCCCACCGGGTGATCGCCCACCGGGGAATGCCCTGCGGAGATCGCAGACCTGAATGTGTTGATTGATCTATAAGCTAGGCTCCCTGCAGCCAGAGAGGCTAAGAAGTTCAAGATGTGCACAACCTGGGCCCCCACCTGATCTAGGTGTCGTCGATGACACCAACCCAGCCATCAAGACCAAGCCGACCTATATCACTTAATGGTGCTGTCTGCCCATGCTTTGGAAAGGAGCTTGTCCCAAAATTCCCGGGACTTTCCAGCGTTTGTCTATAATCCTCCAAGCCATAAACGACAGAGACCACTCCACTCCGTTGGGAGTCATGAGAAAATCCTGAAGGTGGGGCAGAAGGATTGGAGAATCCTAAGAAAGTTCCAGAAGAACTGGAAACCACACTTGAAATCTCCAAGCTGGAATTATTAATACCAACTCTGCTTGTTGTTGCTGCACCTGGGCCGATAGGCAAGTGTGGGAAATGCATACCCCTTCTCTGAGTTCCAGTTCTGAAGGAACGCGTCTGTGGCCATCTCCCCCAGTTCTGGTCTCCAACTGAATTACCTGGGGAGATGGTGATCCAGACGCAGCACAAATAGGTTGATCAAAATCGGGCCCCAGCGTGACTGAAGGGCCTGGAAGATGAGGGATTTCAGTTGCCAGAGATTGGTATTGTTCAAGTGCCAGGAATACCAGGCCGCTACTTGATTGGCTACCCCTGGAAGATGCTTCGCTGTCACCGAGATTTGATGGGACAGACAGTAATCCCAGAAAGGCCTGGCTAGATCTGAAAGGGTCTTGCCACATTGTCCATCTTGAGAAAAACAGAGTATTTCGCTTGATGTTTGGTCCAACTTTTGACTGCAAAAGATCCCGCCAGCAGCTTGAGGCAGTTGATGTGTAGAGATTTTTCTTGAGCAGACCACTGCCTCTGGAGAACGCACCACACCGTGCGCCCCATCCCGAGCCACTGGTGTCGGACTCTATAACTAGGACGGGAAGGGAACCAAAGAACGCTTAGCCGTTCCATGCGTCTATGTGGTCCAGCCACCACTGAATTTCTTCCCGACAGCAGGACTGCTTGAGAGTACGTGAAGCCTCTTTGGAGATGAACGGCTTTGAGACGTTGCAGGGCAAGATAATGAAGGTGGGCCAGGGAATATGGCCTGGATGGAGGAAGATAAAAGGCCTACGACTCACGCAATCTGACGGAGAGAAGCTGACAACTTGGGTAGCAGCTGATGCAGCTTGTGTCTAATCTTGTTCATCTTCCTGGGAGGAAGGCTCAGGGTGGCCTGTACTGAATCCACCACAAAGCCTAGAAATGCCAGATTCTGGGTGGGGTCGAGGACAGACTTTGGCCCATGGTAATAAATCTGAGGGATTCTAGTAGGGAACCCGCCATCTGAAGGTGCAAGAGTAGGGTCTGAGGAGATTGATCCATCAGAAGGAGATCATCTAAGTAAACTGTCAAGCAGACTCCCCCTGTTGTGAGGAATTCCACTACTGGGTGCATGACCTTGGTAAAGCACCATGGGGTGGATGAGAATAAGAACGGGAGAGCTGTGAACTTGAACATTTGCCCCTACCACTGAAACTGGAGGAATCGGAGATGGGGTAGAAATATCGTAACCATCGAATATGCATCCATGAGGTCGATACGCGCCATCCAGTCGTTGGGTTGTAGAATGTCCTGTAGTAGATAGATGCCCTCCATCTTGAAGTGGCAGTAGACCAGCCACTCGTTGAACATTGCCCATCATCTCTTTTTTCCACCAGGAACAGGTTGCTGAGTAAACCCGCTGAGTGGGGGAATGTTCTTGTGATTGCCCCTTTCTGGAGCAATTTGGATATCTCTGAGGCCACAAGTTGTTTGTCTGAGGTGGAAAATACCATGGGTCTGGGAGGTTGCAGTTGAACAGGGGACCCTAAAAATTCTATATGGAACCCTTGGATGGTTTGGAGCACCCAAGGGTCGGAAGTGAGGGCTGCCCAGTTGGAGAGGAAATGTCATAGCCTGCCCCCCAGAGAGTGTAGAGAGAAAGAATGGACACCTACCTTGGGAGGAGCCATAAGAGCCTCCACCTCTAGGGGTACCTCTCGCCCCGCTGAACTTGAGATGGGGTCTGGTGGGGTAGAAGGTTCCAAACCTGGAGGCGTCTTGGTATTGCCCCCGGTGGTGGCCTTGGTCTCTGCCAGAGGCTGGGTGTTGTGAGCCGCTGGTTAAGCGCCCCCTGCCATGACAAGCCCCGGTAAAAACCCAGGGAGTGAAAATTCTTTTGATTGAAGTCTGTGTCTTGTCTAGTGAGTTAAAGTTCTAGACGAACTTGCCCAACTCCCAAACAAAAGGGTCCCCAAACAATCCCCCTTGAGCCACTGGTCCCGCCTCTGAAGTGGTGAGATCCCCAAATTTGGGTGGCTATTTTGATGAAGAGCAAACAACGCTTCTCTGTCAAAATGGCTCAGTTCGCATTCCCCCAAAAAATTATCACGCTTTCTGCCCAACCAGAGAGCACATCTGGTGAAATCAGGGTGCCTGAAGCTTTTGCGTCCTCAGCCATGTCTAAAATGCGAGTTAGGGGACCAGAAGTGTCCAGTAACTTGTCCTGGCAGGTACGCCAGGACCTGTCTATCCCTTTTTTGGGATTGCACATAGTTTTCCCAAAAAACGTAATCTATTTCAGGGGTCAGTGCTATCTTGCCACCTAAGGCTGTGCCTTGTCCAGTGAGCTGAAGATCTGGATGAACTTGCCCAACTCCCGGACAAAGGGGTCCCCAGACAATCCCCCTTGAGCCACTGGGCCCGCCTCTGAAGTGGCGAGATCCCCAAGTTCTGGGTCTATTTTGATAAGAAGCGAACAATGCCTCTTTGTTGAAATGGCGCTGTTCGTATTCCTCCCCCAAAAAAATCACTCTTTGGGCCCAACCAGAGAGCACATCTGGTGAAATTAGGGTGCCTGAAGCTTTTCAATCCTCAGCCATGTATAAAATGTGTGTTAGGGGACCAGAAATGTCCAGTAACTTGTCCTGGCAGGCACACCAGGACCTGTCTATCCCTTTTTTGGGATTGTGCATAAATTTCCCTAAAAATGTCACCATGCGCTTCTCCTTTTCAGGAGGTCAGTACTAGCCTGTCACCTAAGGATGGGCGAGGGCATTCAGCACACAGGCAATTCCCACCATCCTTGTCCAGTGGCTTATGAAGCCAGCCCACTATGTACGCTGTCACTTTATCGGCAAGGATCCACTCTGCCGATCTGGGGGGGTATCAGCAGCTTGTGTTGAGCAGATCGGATGCTCCTTGAGGGGTGTTGTGTTGGGGTGTCTCTTGCGTTCGGGAAGAGGGGCGCCATAAGCGGGGTCCGTAGTCTTGGTCTAAGCTCAACTAGGAATCTATATCAGGAGGGGGTGGGGGGCTGGATGGGGGTGGCATACTGGGGTTAACCCTGAGGCCCCTGGGATTTGGTGGGTTATGCTCCTGTGGATGATCCCGAGCCATGAAGCCTCCTTTAGTCTGTCAAAGACTTCCAAGTCGATGCCAGGTTGTGGTCCCTCTTACGTTCAGGGAGCGGTGTAGAACGGGCTGACTGACCTGGAGCTAGGCAGGACATCAGCCCCTGAATGTCCTCTCACCCTGAGAGGGGTTTGTCACAAAATTCTGCGTAATGCATTAATTTCTGCTGCAGGGGGCCACAGCATGTTGAACTGCGTTCCAGATGGAAGCGTCCATAATCTCACAGAAGTGTTCATCCATTGGCAGGTAAGTAACCTGTTCCTCCTCTGCATAGGACTCCTCAATATCAATCATGGAGGGATCCTGTTTTCTGGAGTCCCCACTGATAGATGTATACCGAGGGGTGCCAGAGGGTGTAGGTGGACCCTGGGGTTACCAGGGCCAGATAAAGAGGGAAATGGTAAAAAGGGGGAGGGGGGCCCAAGCTAATGTCTATGGCGGGAATGCCAAAATAGCAATAAGGCCTTTAAGGAGGGAGCCCAGGGTGGATTAATTGAAGGCCTGGAGGCACCAGTTGCCCCTGGGGTCACTCGGGCCTGTACCACCTGGGCCAGTGCCTACCAAGTGAAGTGAGCAATGTAAGGAGCAACCTTTGCGCTCAATTTCAATACCGACCTCGGTGCAGGGAGTCAAGCTCCAGGCAGCTTTGGGAAAACAAGGCACAGATTCAGGTGCATGGCTGGTCGCGCTGCCCATCTGACAGTGTCAGTTTCAGACAGCACTCCAGTCAGAAGCGGAAAAGCCTTGCTTGTGTGTCACGCCATTACAGCAGTGCCCTCTAGTGGTTGGAGGACCACACCGTGCTAGCCCCCAGACACCATAGCTACGGCCATGGAGAAGCGACAAGCATTCCCGCTGCTGTACCTGAAAAAGGAAGTGGTTAATAAAGGACAAGTAAAGAGCAAGTACCAACAAATAAAAATTGTCTATAACATATGCAAGTATAGAAAAGACGGCCTAGGGCCAGAGCACTTATCTCGGCAGCTGGAACAGCGCAGAAAGAGGACGTGGCAACAGTGATGATGGACTATATGTGCCTCATGGACTGCTGATTAGTTGTTGAGTTTTTATTATTTTTTGGTCAATTTCTGTCTTCCCTCTGTTCATGGGAAATGTAGTTTTACACTGGTTGCTATTAATAAACGTGGTGACGGAAGAAGGCATGATCATTGCCTTTGGTCCTTACATAGAATTTGAAATTCCTTGATATTTAGAGTACATTTTTAAATATTCATTTGTACATTTATCCACTTTATTTATATACAGTTAATCTGTTAATATTAGTTAATTTTCTAAGAAGTCACTAAGGGCCATATGTACGAACACATTTTCCCATAGACACAGAATAGGTAAAACCCTTTGCTACATCTGGCCCTAAACCCCTGATATGGGTTTGTGGACCCCCAGGGGTCCCAAGACCACAGTTTGGGAACCACTGCTTTAGAGTTACAGATAAAAATATGAATAGTCATTAAAAATCTTAAATTTGATGAATTACGAAACGGAATCCAGAGGTCATCTCTAAAATTGCATGGGGATCTCGAGCAAGTTAAAAGGGAAATTGATTGAGTCCAGACGTTTTAGTGTCCCGGAAGTGTAATTAATACATTGTAAGGAAATGGCAGCCAGGATGCAAAGTTTTTAAGAGCAGAAGAATTAATAACATGTTGGAACTCGACATTACCACCTCCAAACAGTTAGGATGTTGCTATGCAAAGTTAACATCAGGGAGAAAAAGCTTTCACCATTGCAGTATTTCTTTAAAACCACATAATATAAACTGTTACAGCATAGGTATAAAGGCGTTTATATGTCACACATATTGTAAAAGCTTAGGCAGTCTCTGGTTTTAGTCAAATAAGATCTTCAGAAATAAGTGGACCACATTTATACAGCTATGCCTTCACATTCACAAAATTATTTTTAAAAAATAGGCGATATTGTCCAGGCTCATGTCCTACTCTTACAGGTTGCATAAATATAGGCTGATACAGCTGAAAAAATGTTCTTGTCTTTTTATCATGGAAAAGGCTAAAGCTTCATTGCACAATCTGATTTTATTTTTAAGGAAGAGCGGACGTAGATAACATTTCTGGATGCCTGACGTGCCCTGGCATAACAACAATAAATGGATAATTGTTTCTTGATCTCCCAAAAAACGTTGCCACAGATCTGCTCCTTCGACAGGCTTTGATGACTATCTTTTGGCTGTTGATGCGAGTGCCCAGTCGAAATTTCAAATAAAGTGATCTGTTTTCCACTGGGAAGATTTCATCCAACAATGGTTCAAAGCCTTGGTGTTGTTTATATTCCATGAAACATTTTATCACAGGACCTAGGCGGCTTGCTTTTGATTGATCTGCATAAAACAAGTATTTTTTTATTACTAGATCCAGACTAGCCTTGGTAATGTTTTCCGGTTTAAGCCAGAGATCTTCTTGTCCAGTGTTATGGAGGATGTTTGATTTATTTGCACACCAGGGTAGAAAATGATAATTTTGTGTTTTTATAATATCAAGTAGAGTATGTTTAAAAGAGCTGAGCTTCTCTTTAGACCAAACTCGATCCAATATTTTATGGGTGCTAATGCAATGCAGTCCTCGATTTTGTTTCAATCCCCAAATCTGCTTGCAACGCATCTATTAGTGATTTGAATTGATGGAATTTTTCTGTGCCCCCGTATCTCAGAACTGTATGTGCAGGCATCCTTAGCTTTCATTTTGTATGCTAGGGTAGCAGAGCTTGTCGAGCGGTTTCCACGTGATTTTTTGATTTGTTGACCTCGAAACCTGGCAGAAGATGATTCATTGATAATTAACAATTGAATCATCTTGCAATTTTTCTACATTTGACAGAGAACATGCAGCTCGTCTTTAATAAATTAGTGATGGAAAAAAGGACACAATTATTGCTTCCTTGTAAGTCAACTTACCTAGGCTCATCTATCGTAATGTTCTCTGGAGCTTATCTGTGGCCATACTGCCAATAAGTAAGAGGCCACGGAGCTAAAAATAATTTGTTTGTTGGTCCTAAGGCAGAAAACAATGAAACCACCATAAACACTTTCTAATGTATTTATGTAACGTTTAAGATTATTAACGCTTCTTTACAGACAAAGCCAACATATGTCCAGTTAGCTGCCATTCTATGATGTAATCAGTTTCTATTAGGCATCTGCATTACCCGCTCACTGGCCACACAGGATGTACTTAATGATTATACCTATATCCTCGACGATATATCTCCCCCAGACTTAACACAACAAGCAGTTAAACAACAGCAATAATAATAAACTATGAGAATGAAAGGAAAGAAATATTTAACTGATGATATTTAGAGCTAACATCTACGGGTAGAAAGATGAGCTTTCTATATTAGCTGTTTCACAATCGCATCAGTTCATTGAATCGATGTGGGCAACGAGTGCTCCTTGGTAGTCGATACCTGGGTGTTTTGAGGTCGGTAAACTGATTACAAGTGTCTTGAGACAAATCATTGTCTTCCTTTTAAGATGTTATATATTCTTCCAGAGGACGTTGTCACTTGTTCAGGTGCAGATATACATAGTTGTGGCTTCAGGACACGACTTCCAATATGTTTTGTAACAGTTCTTTGCGGAGAAGCAGCAGCAATCAGGGTTCTTTTAACCCCTTCGCTGCCAGGCCTTTTCCCCCTCCTGTGCCAAGCCTTTTTTTGGCTATTTGGGGCAGTTCGCGCATAGGCCCTCATAACTTTTTGTTCACATAAGCTACCCACGCCAAATTTGCGTACTTTTTTTCCACCACCCTAGGGATTCTAGAGGTACCCAGACTTTGTGGGTTCCCCAGAAGGAGGCCAAGAAATTAGCCAAAATACAGTGAAAATTTCGTTTTTTCAAAAAAATGGGAAAAAGGGGCTGCAGAAGAAGGCTTGTTTTTTTTTTTTCCTGAAAATGGCATCAACAAGGGGTTTGCGGTGCTAAAATCACCAGCTTCCCAGCTTTCAGGAACAGGCAGACGTGCATCAGAAAACCCAATTTTTCAACACAATTTTGGCATTTTACTGGGACATACCCCATTTTAAAAAAAAATTGTGCTTTCAGCCTCCTTCCAGTCAGTGACAGAAATGGGCATGAAACCAATGCTGGATCCCAGAAACCGCAACATTTCTGAAACGTAGACAAGATTCTGAATTTAGCAAGGGGTAATTTGTGTAGATCCTACAAGGGTTTCCTACAGAAAATAACAACTGAAAAAAAAAATGGAAATTGAGGTGAAAAAATCTGCAATTTTTCTCTACGTTTTACTCTGTAACTTTTTCCTGCAATGTCAGATTTTTGAAAGCAATATGCCGTTACGTCTGCTGGACTCTTCTGGTTGCGGTGATATATAGGGCTTGTGGGTTCATCAAGAACTCTAGGTACTCAGAGCCAATAAATGACCTGCCTCCTGCAGTGGGTTTTCATTCTATACCGGGTATACAGCAATTAATTTGCTGAAATATAAAGAGTAAAAAATAGCTATCAAGAAAACCTTTGTATTTCCAAAATGGGCACAAGATAAGGTGTTGAGGAGCAGTGGTTATTTGCACATCTCTGAATTCTGGGGTGCCCATAATAGCGTGTGAATTACAGGGCATTTCTCAAATAGACGTCTTTTTTACACACTTTCTTATATTTGGAAGGAAAAAATGTAGAGAAAGACAAGGGGCAATAACACTTGTTTTGCTATTCTATATTGCCCCAAGTCTCCCGATAAAAATGATACCTTGTGTGGGTAGGCCTAGCGCCCGCGACAGGAAATGCCCCAAAACGCAACGTGGACACATCACATTTTTTGAAAGAAAACAGAGGTGTTTTTTGCAAAGTGCCTACCTGTAGATTTTGGCATCTAGCTCAGCCGGCACCTAGGGAAACCTACTGAACCTGTGCATTTTTGAAAACTAGAGACCTAGGGGAATCCAAGATGGGGTGACTTGTGGGGCTCTGACCAGGTTCTGTTACCCAGAATCCTTTGCAAACCTCAAGATTTGGCTAAAAAATCACATTTTCCTCACATTTCGGTAACAGAAAGTTCCGGAATCTGAGAGGAGCCACAAATTTCCTTCCACCCAGGGTTCCCCCAAGTCTCCCGATAAAAATGGTACCTCACTTGTGCGGGTAGGCCTAGCGATCACGAAAGGAAATGGCCCAAAACACAACATGGCCTAGAGCTGAACCATAAAAAAAACAAGTTAATGGCGTTCCGCTCAGGAGCGCGGAAGAAATGTACTATCCATTTAGAAGGGAACCTCCTGGATAAGGTTTCCTCCATTGATTATTTGGGTGTAAGGCTTTCTGATAATCTGAACTGGGCAGAACAGATCAATAAAAGTGAGGGTCGCCTGCAGCATGGTGCAGCATCAATCCTGCGTTTCTATAGAGGTACGACAGCAAAAACTGTCTCTCCGGCAATCAAGATCTATATTGCCAGAGCACAGGGAGCTGCCGCATACGGAGCAGATGTCTGGGGTTTTTCTGACTGTAACATGCTCACTATCAGTGAGAACGGTTTTGCGAGGTCCTTGTGTGCCTGCCCTCCTAGTACTCCATTGATACCATTGTATTTAGATCTGGGCCTGAGACGCATAGCCGATCTAATTATTTTAAGACCATTATTATATTGGATACAACTATGGACTAACCCCGAATTAGACGTTTATAAGACCTCACTCCACGACCTGCTAATGTGCCCCAACTCAACCTCTATTCCTTGGGTTAAACATGTATCCAGTTGGTTCAACAAACTTGGCCTTAGCCACTTTTGGGAGGAACCCCTTAAACTAGAAAAGGCTCACTCCATTGTGCTGAAACGTACATATTGGTCTTATGTATACAACGATTATATTACCTATAGAACTTATGGCACCTTAACAAATCGCTTCATAGACTTTAAGTGGTACTCTCAATTCGAACCATACTTAGACAATATTCCTAACATCCTCGGTAAAAGCTTATATGCCAGATTCCGTTTTGGGTCATTGCCGTTGAAGTCATTGACGTGCAGATGGGGAACAAAAACAGATACAAGTACATGCCCAGTTTGCGGTGCAAAATCGGAAACGATTGAACACTTTATGTTTTTTTGCCCTGCCTACTCCCTTCCCAGGTCTAAATGGATTCGCCACATTTGCCGGGAAATGGGGATAAGAGACTGTGCCTCTGCTTTGAGGATTTTAAAAAGCCACTATTCTATGGTTTTAATAATTGCTGTTAGTAAATATTCATTAGTAGCATGGCGAATACGTAATTCCATTGTAAGGACTGTGTTTTAATTTAGAGCTCCGCTTTTTACTCCCTTTTCTCTTATAGAACCGCAGGAGGGGGTTTGTAATCGTATGTGTATTATGTGTATTGAGAAATTTAATTGGACTATGCTCTTAGGAATCAATGTTTTAAAAAAATCTTTATCTATGTGTTATTATATTTATTATTATTATTGGTTTTATCCCTATTGTTACTATGATTGTATATTCGCTTTGATGATCGATTGATCGAATAAAGCATGTGTAAACACAACATGGACACATCACATTTTTTCACAGAAAACAGTGCCTACCTGTGGATTTTGGCCTCTAGCTCAGCCGGCACCTGGGGAAACCTAGCAAACCAGCACATTTCTGAAAACTAGACACCTAGGGGAATCCAAGATGGGGTGACTTGTGGGGCTCTGACCAGGTTCTGTTACCCAGAATCCTTTGCATACCTCAAAATTTGGCCAAAAAAACACTTTTTCCTCTAATTTCGGTGACAGAAAGTTCTGGAATCCGAGAGGAGCCACAAATGTCCTTCCACCCAGCGTTCCCCCCAAGTCTCCCAATACAAATGGTACCTCACTTGTGTGGGTGGGCCGAGTGCCCACAAAAGGAAAGGGCCCAAAACACAACATGGACACATCACATTTTTTCACAAAAAACAGAGGTGTTTTTGCAAAGTGCCTACCTGTGGATTTTGGCCTCTAGCTCAGCCGGCCCCAGGGGGGACAGAAATTGCCTAAAATAAATTTGCCCCCACCTCCCCCCGGGGAGCGACCCTTGCCTACGGGGTCGCTCCCCTTGCGTGATGACGCAAAACAAAAAAGATCCCCAGTGCCTAGTGGTTTCTGCCCCCCTTGGGGCAGATTCATCTAAAATCGGCAGAGTTGCCCCCAAGGGGGGCAGAAATGGTCTAAATACAATTTGCCCCTCCAGGGGAGCGACCCCTGCCTAAGGGGTCGCTCCCCATCTCTAAAAAAAAACCTTGCCCTGGTGCCTAGAGGTTTCTGCCCCCCTGGGGGCAGATCGCCTAATAACAAGAGGCCGATCTGCCCCCGGGGGGGCAGAAATGGCCTAAAATAAATTTCCCCTTGCGTGACAGCGCCAAAAAAAGATCCCTGGGGCCTAGTGGTTTCTGCCCCCCTAGGGGGGCAGATTGACCTAAAATCATCCGATCTGCCCCCAAAGCAGCCAGAAATGGCCTAAATACAATTTGCCCCTCCAGGGGAGCAACCCTTACCTAAGGGGACGCTCCCCATCTGTAAAACAACAACAAAAATCCCCGGTGCCTAGTGGTGTCTGGCAGATCGGCCTAATTAAAATAGGCCAATCTGCCCCCAAGGGGGGCAGAAACGGCCTAAATATATTTTGCCCCCTAGGGGAGCGACCCTTGCCTAAGGGGTCGCTCCCCACCTCAAAAACCAAAAACTAAACAAAAAAATTATCCCTGGTGCCTAGAGGTTTCTGCCCCCCAGGGGGGGCAGAAAAGGCCTTAAAAAAAATGCCCCCCCTGGGAGCGACCCTTGCCCAAGGGGTCGCTCCCTTATGCCAGTTTCATTTTTCAAAAATATATCCCTGGTGTCTAATGGGCGTTTTGATAGCCGGATTGCTTTATAATCCGGCTGCCAAAACGCAGAGAGAGACTTCAAAGGGAAGGAAATACATTTCCTTCCCTTTGATGCCTCTCTGCCTCCTCCACGTGATCGGAAGAGAAATGCTTTGCATTTCTCTTCCGATCATCGCGCTGGAAGCTCAGGAGGCATTGTGACAATCAGGGTGTGGGGGGGTGGAAGGGGAAGGGCTTCCCCTTCCAACCCTGACTTGAGGGGGGGTGGGGGGGAACCCCACAGAGGGAGCACTAGCGCTCCCTCTGGGCTGGGTGCCCAGGACGTAATGGTTACGTCCTGGGCACAGCAGCACTGTGCTGCAGGACGTAACCATTACGTCCTCGGCACAAAACCGGTTAACGTGGTTAAGATTTAAAGGTGCACCCTGAAACAGAGTATCGATTTCCTTCTGAGGCTGTTGTACCAGTACCCAGTGTCCAGGTTCAGGGCCTAGTGATTTGGGATGCCTTCCGATATCAGTATACTCCTTGTTATGATCTTCACACCATAATCCGCTTTGGATACCGTTTTTTTTTTTTACCTGGGAAAGCATAGCTTGGAGAGCATGGTCAAGCATCAACTCAAAGCGTAGCTGTGTGGAGTTACACAATAATATCACAGAAGCTGACAAAGCACTTGATGCATGGAGATTTGCCCTATTTTGCCATTCTGCACTATTTTTGTAATGGTTGCCTATATCTTCCAGCCATTGCTTTAGCTCGGGCCACAATGGCCTGATATTTTTATGTTTTAATTCTAAATACTGCATGGCTCGTCAAAGCTCTCCACCACTGAATTTAAGGCCCATTTGTCAAACTTTGGTGTAGAAGATATTAATTATTTTCCAAATAGTTCAACAGAAATAGGATGTACTGCCATGGTTGACATAGACGATGTTTGTCACACAATTGATAAAAAGAGTAGTCAATGAAAATAAGCTAATATTGACCATTTTCCAAAGGTCCATATAAACGTATTGCTGCAGTTAACAAGATAGCATCTGAATTATCAGACATGACTAATTTCTCGGGCAGCATATTTCCTGTGCATTGACAAAGATTCACAGGACTGATTTAAATTCCAAAACAACAAATCAAGGCCATAAAAGATTTTCTTTGTCAAACCAATGCCAATACTATTCTCATGTGCAATGTCATCTTTTCTTAGTAATGGATGATGGTTTATAATTTGAATTCCTTTTAAGAATAGGCCCTCCACTGAGTGCACCTTAAACTTGAAGCTTGCCTACCATTCGGTCAGGCGAAAATCTTTGTATTTCGATTTTGCATAAATCCACAAAGAAACAGGTAAATAAGTACAATAAAATTAATAAAAACATTTAAATCATCCCAGATCACACCATAGTAATACACCTGAAATACTATATAAATGAGCAAAATTAAATAGACGAACTGAATAAGAAAAAAACTGTCAAGCCACAGACAGTTGTAGCTTAACAGCCCCTGTAAAAAACAAGCAACAGAAAAACATATATTCTCTGAGGGTAACATCTGCAAAAAAAAGTAAAGCTGGCCTAACTTTCTGACTCCCTAAGCAGTGATTTATAACCTTAATCCTCAGCTACTCATAAAACTCACAGAAAAAGATAAAATGTAGGTTATCCTGAGTTTAAAAAGAATCGCTCCCACAAGGGTCAAGGTTTTTAGCCAGATGCCAACCTCTAGGTACAGTAAGTAAATAATGAGCCCATGTTTAACCTATACCTAGTTAAGAAATCGTTGACTAAGACTATTCACGGCAGTCAAATATGGCTCTATTAATAAAGTATTTTTTAACTGGGCATGGGCCTTGAAAGGCGGTTTCCTGAGCTCCTCCTCTTCTCTATCAATCATCTTTATTGGAAGTAAATTAGCTTTGTTTGCTTCAAATTAGATTTTGTGATACCCTCAGGATTGTCAAAGAGGTCCAGGCATCCAAGAGCATATCCTAGGTACCCTTTCTAATTTCAGGCAGTTCTTCAGAATGGCTTTGTTGAGTATTGTATTATTACTGTCCCAAGCAGAAAGCCATCTAAGATGGGGACAAAGAGCAAAGGTATCAAAATATAACCCACTCTGTGTTTCTCATGAACTATGTGCGCCGTGGTGTTCTGGGGAATGGATAAAAGCTGCCTCAGGAAGCTATTCTCTACAGTGTGTCGTATAGAGACATCGATATAGCCCCATACATTGGACCTCTAAGAGGCAGCAGCTAAGCATTTTTCTTGATAAATCTTCGCTATAATTTTAAGTGGCATAGTACCCAATCTAGAAGCAAAATGAAACTTCACTGCAATGGATCTAGTCATTAGAAGGTTTCTGGAGGTTAAGAGTGTGGCCCAAGAGCTTTTCTGATCAAATTGGAATCAGGAAAAAGCTGGGACAATAGCAATATCGACTGCTTGTGATATATGTCTTCTGATTTTAGTGGACTCTGGACCTGCAATCATTATGTGTGATTTCTTAAAATTCTCGGAATTATCCAAGACTAAATAAAGAAAACAAATCGATCAAGTAAATATTTAAGACCATAATCTATTTACAATGTAGGCCTTTAACTGTAGGAGGTCACTTCTATCCCTCTTTTTGAAGACGGGGATAATAATAGACTGAGATTGGGATATACCGGCTTTGACCGCAGCATTGATAACCTGTGTAAGCAGAGGCCCCTAAAGAGCTTTATCCATTGTATAAACATCCTTAGATATTCCATCAAGGCCATCTGATTTATTCTTAGCTAACCAGGTAAGTGCTTGGAGGTATTTGTCTAAAGTAAAAGGAATGTTTTAGGTTCCTTCAGAAGGAGCAGCATCTGACACCACAGGAGTGGGGATAACTGAGCTGTTTAACTCTTAAAAATGTGTAACCCAGCTTGCAGGGGAGATATGAGAACAAACAACTTTTCTCTCTTCCAGAGAAAAAATTTGATCATTCACAGTTTTCCATAAAAAGGAGCACTGAGCAAGAGTGAATGCCTGCGAAAGTTGGCAGCATGCTTCCTCCCTTAAAAAGGTGTTCCTCTCCTTCAGGGTTGACTTGTATTTCTGTCCGCAGGCTTCCACCGGACTTCCATCCCTGGAAAACATTTTCAACACTTTGAAAAGCTCCCTATATGACCTCGAACATTTAGTGTCAAACCATCTGCAAAGGAGAAGGAACGACTGGGAGACACTGCATGTTAAATCAGTGTGAATCTTAGCAACTATATTCCTAAGCTTCTACTTGAGGACAGGACACAAGTCGCTGACAATCGCACTGTGCTTACGGAGCTCTCAAGATACGATGCTAGTTTATATACCTCTCACTATTCTGGAGAGGTTAGAGATGTGGTAAATTGTCTACGGAGATAGCTATGGTCTGGCTTTTCATGCCGCAGCAACAGTTCCTTAGCAAACCAATTTCTGAAAAGGAGGTGATTTACGCATTAGATTCCCTGGACTGGATCGCCGTTCTGGCATTTTTTACTGAGCCTACGCATATCTCCTCGCACCGCGTCTGGCCATGTACCGGTAGTCACTTGATGTTGGTGTCTTAGCCCCCACTCTTCGCGAGGCGGTGATCACACACATAGTGAAAGTTTAAGGACCCACTTCACTGTGAATCCTATAAGCCACTTTCATTGTTACATTTTGATTTTGGCCAAAATAATTGCGACCCGGCTTTCCCTCTTGCTGGAAACCATTACCTCACCTTTGCAGTCAGGATTTGTTCCTCACTGTTCTACATTTCTGAATCTGTGTACTTTTTTTTCGGTCCTTAGAATTTCTTCCTACGGTAGTGGCACTTCTTGATGCAGGGAAGGCTTTTGATCAGCTGGAATGGCCTAGTTACACTCCAGAAATTGAGCCTGCTCCAAAAGTTCGCCTCCCTTATAATGGTTCTTTATTAAGAACCAATGGTTTGAATTCGAGGCAATGGTTCACTCACAGCTCCATTCACAACAGCTAGTGGAACGAGACAGCAATGTCTGGTCTCCCTATTATTGTTTATTATGGCCATGGATCCACCGGTTCGGCGTTTACAAGTAAAATACCTCTCTCGAGACTTACAGTTCATGACCGGCCCTATGATTCTCTCTTTACATGCAGACAACATTTTGTTGTTTGCATGATAGTCTGTGGTTAACCTAGCCCCCATCGATCGAGAGGTCTTAAGGTTTGGTCAATTTTCTAGTCTTCAAATAAATTGGGAAAAATCTGAATTGTTCCCGTTGACTGACTCTACAACACCATCAGAGTGTGAATACCCTTTAAAGTTGTGCGACAACATGGTCAAATGCTTGGGCATTCACATACACTGTGATAAAGAGCAGGTCATTCCCCTAAACTATCGACTGCCGATCGACCGATTGACGACACAGATTGAGGAATGGATTCACCTGCTGCTCTCCATGGCTGGCCACATAGCCATTATTAAAATGGTGGTCCTCCCTCGTTTTTTATATCTCTTCCACAACATCCCAATCCCACTTACGATTGCTTTTTTCGCCACGCTTCTGAGCCTATTCCTTAGGTTGGTCTGGGCAGGCCGTAGACCACAAGTGGGATGGGACATTTTAGTGCTTCCCCCTGAGCGCGGTGGGTTTGAGGTACTACATCTTTGACTTTATTATTTAGTTGCACAATGTCAGTATACTCACCAATGGTATCACAGGGGCGCACGTCTTCCATACGAAAAATCTGAATGCAACCATGTGGGTGGGGTCCCCCTGCACACACTCCTTCCCAAGGGATTCCATTGGACCCTACAGACATTCAAACTCTCAATACCACCTGCTGGACCTGGCAGCAACTTCTTCAACTACTGGGCGGAAATCTTTTATATTCTCCATCAATACTTCTTGCCGATAACCAATGGCTACCCCCTCCATGGGGATACACTTGTTAAGAATACGCTGAGGAGGCATACATTAAACATTTTCAGTTACCTTTTTCCTGATGGTCTAATTCTTTCACATACTTAAGCCACGCGCTTTGCTGCAGCGACCCCTATGAATCATTTTGTAATGCAACATGGTCATAGTGCGCTTTGGCTTTGCAGCTGGTCAATGATGGTTGTTTCTGGAGTTTATGGGAGTCTGAATTACAATGCCCTTTAACTGACAAAATTTTGAATTATTGCTGTCAACAAACCAAGCTAATCTCCCCCTGTCACAGACACAAGCTGATACACTTTAAATTCCTTAGATGTACATACACTACTCCCAGTTCAATAGCCAAAATTGACCGCATAAGGTCCTCTGCATTCCCTAAATTTAATGCTATTGATGCCCATTTTGCACATCTTACATGGATGTGCACCCATATTGGGGATTTTTGGATGGCTGTTTTCTCCCAGCTCTTTTCCATGGTAGGAATTACTCTTACTCCTGACCCCCTCCTCACTCTGTTAGGCTATGTGCATAACGTCCCAAAGGGGATCTGCAGATTCACTGCACTTGCGCCACTACTTGGAGAGCGTGAAATAGCTCTGCAATTGGGAAGCAGGCGCTGACAGACTGCGGCTTGATGGCTTAAGAGTTTCACTTTCTGTGATAATACTAGTGAAATCTATTGCTGCCCTCGTCCCGCCCCAAAAATATTTTGCAACCATTTCGTACCTACTTGAAACAACGTGAACAACAAGATCCTGACCGAACAGATATGTAATCACATAGCCCTGGTGTCATGGACCTTACCCGCAGCCTCTCACCCCACGACACATTGAGTGCTCTAGGAATGTGTATGTATTTTGCCTACCTGCTGTTTTTATATGGATTAGACAGTTTATTGGCATGCTTCTCTTAATGCAATTATGGTGTCATTGTGTGTGTATAGTCCTTTCACTATAATATTCTGACTACTGCGCTTATTTCATTCTCCCACGATGTGGGCTGTTGTGTGTGTGTATATATATATATATATATATATATATATATATGTTCAATGGCATGTGTAGCTGCAGATACACATGCTGTGCACATCCCGCCATCTGGTGTTGGGCTCGGAGTGTTACAAGTTGTTTTTCTTTGAAGAAGTCTTTTCAAGTCACGAGACCGAGGGACTCCTCCCATTTCGACTCCATTGCGCATGGGCGTCGACTGCATCTTAGATTGTTTTTTTTCCGCCATCGGGTTCGGACGTGTTCCTTTTCGCTCCGTGTTTCGGGTCGGAAAGTTAGTTAGAATCTCGGAAAAATCGTCGGTATTGTTTGCGTTCGGTATCGGGTTAGTTACTACAGATCGACACCGACTTTTGAAGAGCTCCGGTGGCCCTTTGGTTTTTTTTCCGATCCCCGTCGGGGCCTGGTCGGCCCGGCCACATGTCTCTTCAAGACTGATGGAACGGACCCCATTCCGCTTCTGTCCAAAATGCCATAACAAGTATCCATATACAGATCAACACCTGGTCTGTAACTTGTGTTTGCCACCAGAACACATGGAGGATATTTGTGAGGCCTGTCGAGCGTTTCGGTCCAGGAAGACACTCAGGGACCGACGAGCAAGAAGAATGCAAATGGCGTCGGCGCCGACAGGACAAGGGCGTTTCGAGGCGGAGGAAGAAACATTCTCCACCCAGGATTCGGACTCAGAGGAGATCGATCTCGAAAAAACGCAGAAAACCGTGAGTAAGACGTCAAAACAAAGAACTCACGAGAAGACCGCTAAAGCCCAGGGGACGCCACCGCCAACAGGCCATGGCTTAACCCGAAAAATAGGTGACCGTCCATTGGCACCGAAAAAGGGCGAGCTGGTGTCGAAGTCATCCGACTCCGGTCGAGATACCGGCACACAGCATTCTCGGGCCCGAGAGAGTGGCTCCGAGAAGATTCAGCATCGAGACAGCGGCACCGAAATGGGTCGGCACCGAGAGGGCACTACGCCAAAAGTAAAAAATGTTTCGTCAGAGCCGAAAAAGACAGCCGAAAAGGTTTCGGTACCGAAACATCCGGCATCGGAACCGAAAATAAGTTCCTTCTTCAGAGGAACAAGGACTGTCCTCACAAATGAAGACACACAGATTTGGACAAGAATTAGAGACAATAGAGCCAGATCACACACAAAGACGGCTCTTTATTCAAAAAGATACGGGGAAGATCAGCACTCTTCCTCCAATCAAAATGAAACGTAAACTTGCCTTCCAAGACAAGGACAAACAGCCACACGCAAAGGTGGCTAAACAAGTAACACCACCACCATCCCCACATCACTCTCCGCAACCATCACCGGTAGCCACTCCACCAATGATGCAATCCCCAACTCATACAGGAATGAGTCAAGATGACCCTACCGCATGGGACCTTTATGACGCAGTGTCAGATAATAGTCCTGAATGCTATCCAGCGAGACCATCGCCACCAGAGGATAGTACAGGCTACGCTCAGGTGGTGTCGAGAGCAGCGGCATTTCACAATGTCAGCCTTCATTCAGAACCCATTGAAGACGACTTTCTTTTTAATATACTGTCGTCCACACAGTGTCAATATCAGAGTCTTCCGATGTTACCCGAAATGCTAGAACACTCCAAACAAGTGTTTGAGGAGCCTGTCAAAGGGAGAGCCATTACTCCAAGAGTAGATAAAAAATATAAACCGCCACCAACAGATCCAGTGTACATCACACAACAGCTGACACCAGACTCTGTTGTAGTGGGAGCAGCGCGCAAAAGAGCCAACTCTCATACTTCAGGAGATGCACCACCTCCAGATAAAGAAAGTAGAAAATTCGATGCTGCAGGCAAAAGGGTGGCGGCACAGGCAGCAAACCAATGGCGTATTGCAAATTCGCAAGCTTTGTTAGCCAGATATGATAGGGCCCATTGGGATGAGATGCAACACTTTATTGAACATTTACCAAAAGAGTTCCAAAAAAGAGCGCAGCAAGTGGTAGAAGAGGGACAGAGTATCTCCAATAATCAGATACGGTCAGCAATGGATGCGGCAGACACAGCTGCTAGAACTGTCAACACAGCAGTAACAATAAGGAGACATGCATGGCTGCGTACATCAGGATTTAAACCAGAGATACAGCAAGCTGTGCTGAATATGCCATTCAACGGACAGCAGTTGTTTGGGCCGGAGGTGGACACTGCAATAGAAAAACTTAAGAAAGACACTGACACGGCCAAAGCCATGGGTGCACTCTACTCCCCGCAGAGCAGAGGCACATTTCGAAAGACACAATTTCGAGGGGGGTTTCAAGGGCAGACCACAGAAGCCACAACCTCACAAACAAAGCCCACTTACCAGAGCCAGTATCAGCGGGGAGGTTTTCGGGGACAATATAGAGGAGGACAATTTCAAAGAAATAGAGGAAAGTTCCAAAGTCCCAAAACTCCTACAAACAAACAGTGACTTCAAGGTCACAAATCCCCAACACATAACACCTGTGGGGGGGAGACTAACCAAGTTTTACACACATTGGGAGGAAATAACAACAGACACTTGAGTCTTAGCAATTATCCAGCATGGTTATTGCATAGAATTTCTCAAATTCCCTCCAAACGTCCCACCGAAAACACACAGTATGTCAAAACAACATATAGATCTTCTAGGACTAGAAGTTCAGGCATTGCTACAGAAAGAAGCAATACAATTAGTACCAAAACAACAAATAAACACAGGAGTTTACTCACTGTACTTTCTAATACCCAAAAAGGACAAGAGTCTGAGACCTATACTAGATCTCAGAACATCAAATACCTACATCAAATCAGACCACTTTCACATGGTTACATTACAAGACGTAATCCCACTGCTCAAACAACAAGACTACATGACAACACTAGACCTAAAGGATGCATATTTCCATATACCAATACATCCTTCACACAGAAAGTACCTAAGGTTTGTATTCCAAGGGATACATTACCAATTCAAAGTGTTGCCATTCAGAATAACAACTGCGCCAAGAGTTTTTACAAAATGCCTTGCAGTAGTGGCTGCACATATCAGAAGGCAGCACATACGTGTGTTCCCGTACCTGGACGATTGGTTAATCAAAACCAACACGCTAAGACGGTGTTCACAACACAAGATATGTCATAGAAATCCTACACAAACTAGGTTTCTAAATCAACTACGCAAAGTCACACCTTTTGTCAAACACAGCAATACTTAAGGGCGACAATCAACACGGCAAAAGGGATTGCCACTCCAAGTCCACAAAGAGTTCAAACATTTCACAATGTAATACAGGCCATGTATCCAAAACAAAAGATACAAGTCAAAATAGTAATGAAACTACTAGGCATGATGTCTTCATGCATAGCCATTGTCCCAAATGCAAGGTTGCACATGCGGCCCTTACAACAGTGCCTAGCATCACAATGGTCACAAGCACAGGGTCAGATTCTAGATCTGGTGTTGATAGACCGCCAAACATACATCTCGCTTCAATGGTGGAACAGTATAAATTTAAACCAAGGGCGGCCTTTCCAAGACCTAGTGCCACAATACGTGATAACGACAGATGCTTCCATGACAGGGTGGGGAGCACACCTCAATCAACACAGCATCCAAGGACAATGGGACATACAGCAAAGACAGTTTCACATAAATCACTTAGAACTGTTAGCGGTATTTCTAGCGCTGAAAGCATTTCAACCCATAATAACCCACAAATACATTCTTGTCAAAACAGACAACATGACAACAATGTATTACCTAAACAAACAGGGAGGGACACACTCGACACAGTTGTGTCTCCTCACACAGAAAATATGGCATTGGGCGATTCACAACCACATTCGCCTAATAGCGCAATTTATTCCAGGAATTCAGAACCAGTTAGCAGACAATCTCTCTCGGGATCACCAACAGATCCACGAATGGGAGATTCACCCCCAAATACTAAACACTTACTTCCAAAGATGGGGAACACCACAAATAGATCTATTTGCAACAAAGGAAAACTCAAAATGCCCAAACTTCGCATCCAGGTACCCACAACATCAGTCTCAGGGCAATGCGTTATGGATGAACTGGTCAGGGATATTTGCGTACGCTTTTCCCCCTCTCCCACTCCTTCCATATCTAGTAAACAAGTTGAGTCAAAACAAACTCAAACTCATACTAATAGCACCAACATGGGCAAGACAACCTTGGTACACAACACTACTAGACCTTTCAGTAGTACCTCATGTCAAACTACCAAACAGACCAGATCATTTAACACAACACAAACAACAGATCAGACATCCAAATCCAGCATCGCTGAATCTAGCAATTTGGCTCCTGAAATCCTAGAATTCGGACACTTAGACCTCACACAAGAATGTATGGAGGTCATAAGACAAGCTAGGAAACCTACCACTAGACACTGCTATGCAAATAAGTGGAAAAGATTTGTTTATTACTGCCATAATAATCAAATCCAACCCTTACACGCATCTGCAAAAGATATAGTAGGATACTTACTACATTTGCAAAAGTCAAAACTAGCTTTCTCTTCCATAAAGATACATCTTAGCGCAATTTCAGCTTACCTGCAAATTACGCACTCAACTTCATTATTTAGGATACCAGTCATAAAAGCGTTTATGGAAGGCCTAAAGAGAATTATACCACCAAGAACACCACCAGTTCCTTCATGGAACCTCAACATTGTCTTAACACGACTCATGGGTCCGCCTTTTGAGCCCATGCACTCTTGTGAAATGCAATACTTAACGTGGAAAGTTGCATTTTTGATTGCCATCACATCTCTAAGAAGAGTGAGTGAAATTCAAGCATTTACCATACAAGAACCATTTATTCAAATACACAAGAATAAAGTAGTTCTACGGACAAATCCAACATTTTTACCAAAAATTATCTCACCGTTTCACTTGAATCAAACGGTAGAATTACCAGTGTTCTTCCCACAGCCAGATTCTGTAGCTGAAAGAGCACTACATACATTAGACATCAAAAGAGCGCTAATGTACTACATTGACAGAACAAAACTAATTCGAAAAACAAAACAATTATTTATTGCCTTTCAAAAACCTCATACAGGAAATCCAATTTCAAAACAAGGCATTGCTAGATGGATAGTTAAGTGTATTCAAACCTGCTATCTTAAAGCAAAGAGAGAGCTGCCTATTACACCAAAGGCACACTCAACCAGAAAGAAAGGTGCTACCATGGCCTTTCTAGGAAATATTCCAATGAACGAAATATGTAAGGCAGCAACATGGTCTACGCCTCATACATTTACCAAACACTACTGTGTAGATGTGTTAACTTCACAACAAGCCACAGTAGGTCAAGCTGTACTACGAACATTGTTTCAAACAACTTCAACTCCTACAGGCTGAACCACCGCTTTTGGGGAGATAACTGCTTACTAGTCTATGCACAGCATGTGTATCTTCAGCTACACATGCCATCGAACGGAAAATGTCACTTACCCAGTGTACATCTGTTTGTGGCATTAGTCGCTGCAGATTCACATGCGCCCACCCGCCTCCCCGGGAGCCTGTAGCCGTTTAGAAGTTGATCTTGAACATTTGTAAATTTGTAAATAGAGTACTTTAAACTTCATTATGTACATACGTATTCACTCCATTGCATGGGCACTATTACTACCATACACAACTCCTACCTCACCCTCTGCGGGGAAAACAATCTAAGATGGAGTCGACGCCCATGCGCAATGGAGTCGAAATGGGAGGAGTCCCTCGGTCTTGTGACTCGAAAAGACTTCTTCGAAGAAAAACAACTTGTAACACTCCGAGCCCAACACCAGATGGCGGGGATGTGCACAGCATGTGAATCTGCAGCGACTAATGCCACGAACAGATGTACACTGGGTAAGTAACATTTTCCATATATTTGTTTTTTAATTTATTTATTTTTACCTTTTTTTGTTTTCCTTCTTGTTCGTCATGCAAAATGATATTAAAAAAATCAGTGTGAATCTTGTTGCAGATAGCTCAAACGGCATCTAAGATAGCAAAGTATAAAGGTTCTTCTGAAAGGCAACAGCAAACTCATGGACACATCAAAAATCTAATTATTACTGCACATCTCAGGGATAGTTTTAAACCACTTTATCGTATGGATTTGGTCCTTGGGAGAAAGAATATTGTTACAGCTGCCGAGGACATGGATTTCTAACATCATGGCGTGTCCAAAACAATGAGAGAGTTAGAGGATTACCATCACTAAAAAACTGTCCAATTATTTTAAATAGTTGTATTGACAGAACCAAAGTGGAGGAGTCAAGAATGTAATCAATATCCATAGATGAACGTCTCTCAATAAGGAGGGGTAATGAAGGGGTGGGTAAGCTGAGCTCAAGTTGTTTCCAGTATACTCCAGGGTAAATTAATTGAGAATTGCATCCAACAGATCTCCTTGAGTGGAATGTTCCAAATGGAAAGTATCCCCCCGTCATGTTGATTAATTGTTGTGTGCTTTCAAAAGTACCATCCCTCAGTGAGGGCACATTTACTAAAATAATGGTGTGGCTTCGGGAAGGTCAAAGATAGTCTACGTGTGTACGTTTGTACCCTGGAACTGGCACCACAGGTCCCAGTCATCCTCCCTGGAACTAACCTCTCACCATTAGAGGGGTGATCAAAATCAGATGTGGGGACAAACTGAGGTGCTAGAGGGGTGAGAAAATTAGGGCCTGTAGAGGCTGTAAATTCCTCACAACTCACTATAGGATTAGACTTATTCCTGATCCCACCCATACCCCTTGCACTCCTCGATCAGCAACCACTAACTTAAAAGTTTGTGAAACCCCAGAGGCTGGTGGGACGTCATTCATTACTACAGATCCATGAAATCAGACTTTTAATCCCAGATATCTTCTTAGGTTTCAAAAAGTCCTAACACAAATGGGGTATAGGTGGCCTTTATTAGTTGTTCAATCTTCAAATAAAAGTTTGTCAACATTGAGTGAGCCAAATACATTTCGAAACAGCAAGGGTCTCCACAATGGCCAAGTTCTTTACTAATAGACCTAGTAGGCCCTTTATCACCACTTTTTCTGTTCCTCAATGCAGATTGAGCTCTAGTTGTATTAGCAGGAAGGTCTTTCTTTGTCCTCTTTTGCATTGGTTGGACCAATTCTTGCATAATACCCTCCAGGGTATGGTGAATACCCGCAACAACCTTTATTCTGTTGTAGGCCCCTGCTGTATAGAGTGATGGGAATTATGAGCTAAAGAAGCCGTATCCGAAGTCACTGCATCAAAATCTGGTTGACACCTGACTGGACAACTTTCTCCCAATCCAAGCTCTTGCTCAACAGATGTAATTTCATCAGACAGGGTACCCACAGCAGAGGTTAAGAACGTCATAATATAAGACTTTTTGCATTTACTTACAGTCGTAGTGTGTGTCATTTATTAAAGTTTTTTTTGCTTGCCTATATTTTCCAGAGGTAAGAGACTTGGCTCGGCCGAGCCTTAGGTGGCAACGGGCAGGCGCAAACGGGCCCCATCTTCGCACAGGCACGCATCCCGGTGCGCCCCATGTGCATCCTGCACAGTGGTCACAAGTCGCACTTTACGTATTTCAGCCCAGCCTCCTGGGCCAGATGGATTATGGGCCTTGTGGTCCTGGTCCCGCAAAAAACAGCCTCAGCAGCTCACAAACAGCATAAAGGTGCACTTCCCGAGCAGCGATCACAAGTCGTAATTTTAAGTATTTCAGCCCCCGCCTCCTCGGCTAGTGAGACTATTGGCCTTGTGTGTCTTTCCCCCACAAAAGACAGCCTCAGCAGCCCACGATCAGTGTGAAGGTGCGCTTCCACTCTTTTGGCAAACTTGCTGACAGATTTAACGTTTCCATATATTTACCTTTACTTGAATGACCTCTTGGACTGTGACATCGCCACTTGATTCCTAGATCAGTTCCGTTACAATAATTACTTCTAAAGTAGATTGTCGAATAATGACATTTGTATATGCTGATGTTAAATCGTTTCTTAGTTGTTGGAAGTGGGTGATGTAAAATATGATCGGCTGTTTTGTACTCCTTTATAGAATTGTTTAGGTCTTGCTGTCATATTTCGAAATCCATCTATTGGCTGCATTTTGGCTTTAGGATTGCCAAATATTGTCAATAGTGCTTGGTGATCAGTAACTGTTAGAAATATTTTTCCATGATCTTGAGACTTTAGACAGTATTCCATGAAAAACAACCACCCTCTCTGGACTAACATAGCATTGTTTCTTAATTAATAATTGGGCAGATGAGTTGTATTCGTGATATATTCACATTTATTTGGGCAGGTGAGTTGTGTTATTGATGTTTTCACATTTATCAAAAGTATGTTGCTAATTTTTTTTTTTTGTTTGGCGCTGTCCTGCTATATTTCAACTGTCTCTCCCTACACTTCATCAAGTTTGTGATGGATTACGTCACTTTCTACAATGCTTGCAAACAGCTATAGATGGCAACCTTGTGAATTGTATTTCTTATGTTCATGTGTCTTCATTCACAGGAACATGCAAAGCGGAGCAAGTGCGCAAAAACCGCGAAGACAGGAAAAAAGAGATGCAGGCTAAAAGGGCTGAGAAGAAGGCGACCCGCGGCCCCATGAAGCTCGGTACTCGAAAGATAGATTGATCGTGATGCAGCTGATTCCACAGGGCAAGAGCATCTTCTGAAATGGAAATATTTCTAGGGAATCGTGGACATAAATGGAAGAGAGCAATCCGTTGAAAATATTTTTTAGCTTCTCTATGGTGAGAACCAATTCTCTTCCAACGTGCACAGAATTTCCTTCACTAGGTTGATCATTGAAAATGTTATGATAAAAATATGTGTATACTTATTTGTATATTGTATGTACGCAAACTCAGATTAAAAAAAATATTCCCCATCAGTCTGCAGAGTCAGATTGCAACTGCACCAACAAGTTTCTTCAGGGACAATGCTTGAGACGAATGCAGTCAGCCCAGTTGGTTATGGAAAAAGCGGTGACCTTTGCCTTTTTGCCCAGTGCCGGCCTGACCTGCAGCATTCACTTTGCAACCTTATGTTTGGTCAGACCAGATTACACTTGTGTCTTGCACCAGCACCTTCATTTCTTTTCCTGTGGTTTTGGTCATGGTTTTGGAGAGGTCTGCTAGAATGGTTGTAGCATGGATGGTGGAAAATATTGAGGGCATTACCTTAATCACCGAGGCGTAGATTGATTTTGGGAGGAGAAAGGTATGCTAGAAAGTTTTAAAGAAAAAGTGTTCTGTAAAATTGCTACTATCTGTCTGCTTAAACTGATTAAAACTCTTACAATAACTATGCAGCTTTCAGTTTATTTTTTGTATACTGTCTTCTGAAAACTTTAACCAGGAGGAATATTGCATTGTACAAGTTCAATTTTATAATTGTATTTTCAGAGTTTAATAAGCATTCGCTTTAATTAGCTTCATTGCTCTTCTCTCCTGTTTAGTGTAACATCTAAATGCTGAGTTGCTTGTTAAATTGTAGAAGTGTTGTTGAATTTGTTATGCATGAATAACTCGGTTCTAAATCCGGTAATCCACTGATATGATGTAGTCGGGGTAACAAAACTTATTACCCATTTTGCTGCATTATTAAGAAATTCCAGACTACTCTTGCTGAGTTCCCTGAGAACCTGTCAGGCAGCTGAAGTTTCACTCTTGTTTTCTATTTGACGTCACTCAGAACCCCTTTATGACAAATATCCCTGTGATTCACTGTCACCCATTTAGTATTCTCTCTTTCTTACATACATACTCACTAAAAAAAGGCTAAACTGATGTTATATATAGATGTCACAATACAACAGGAACTAATATTTAAACAATGGAAAAACACTGAAATTCACTAGTTATAATTCATTCAACTAACTATAACCTGCGTTCCCATCATGCACTGCTTATGATGCCCCATATTACATCACTCCTAATATGTTAAATCACATTGCTAACAAGTCCCTTTATGACTAATTTATACACTCGGGGACTCGTTTTTAGGCCAATGAATCTTTCGACCCTGATTGAAGACACCTTAGGACGAGATAGCTAATCAACATGTCAATCAATATGTCAATAACGTCATCAATATTTATTATAACAAGGCAATTCACTTTAGTCACAGGCATTTAATAAGACTCAGGACACCACCATGACCTCTCAGTCATGAATAACCACACCAGTTTAGTACGTTTTGTGATATTTATTCTCTATTGATTACAATTCTACAAGCAAGTTTACTAATCTCAAAACCAAGAAGCACATAATCATAGTCACAATATGGCAACTCTGATAAGACTTCATCAAAGCAAGAATCATGAATATTAGAACATAACACAGCGTCAACATAGATCAATCTCAGCAGAGTAACGTTAGCGTCTTTCAACAAAGCATAGATTCAGTCATTTGTCTATTTGCGTCTGATTTAGTGAACCCGTAAACTAACCTTGAATTAGCATTGGCATGTTGGGCTTCATGCAAAACAATTTTAGTAACATTAATTTGGAAAAACCTCTAACTAAGGTCTCTGTCAAAAGAAGCAATTGGTACCTAGAAAGGAAAAGCAAACAGACAATCACAATTTCATTGTCATATAGTTACCCTCCGTATTGGGTCAGCCTACAGATTCTGTCTTCGTCCTCAGGATATCAGTTGATTCGCCATCAGTCAGGAACTCAGTTCTGGCAGAAAGGGTAAAAGGGTACTTCCCTCATAAGGAGGTAAAGTATAAACTGGCAATATAAGGGCAAGGTTGGTTTTAAGAACCAAACAGCAAAGTCTCTATGCACAGTGACAAAGTGTCTGGGTCACAGCAATTCGCAATAGCATCTCCCTAACTAACTCCTAGTCTCCACGTTCTCCTGTCTAAACTACTTCCTTGTGTCAAGGGTTTTTATCCCCTTTTCGTTGTACAGTCCCCTAATTCTTGATTGGTTTGGGTTTGGCACCCCATTATCTTCAACCAATAGGCTACCAATTAGCTTATCAAATTTGTCACCCCATAACAGTTCTCACGTAGTTTATTGGTTCTTATGATTTACGTCTTCAGCGGGTAGAATGTCTGGTATGATTTCAGTGGTCCTTTGCACATCTTTAGTCAGTAGTTCCATTGTCTGTACCGGTTCAGGCGACCTTGTACCTGGGATTAGTCTACACTGTTGCATTCAGCTAAAATGTTTCTTCAAGCAAGTCGAATTTCATGAGAACGGATCTACTACAGTTACATTCATCTTCTAGCTTTGGAAAAACAAGAGTTCATGTCCTTCAGCAAGTCAGCACACTGCACGTTAGAAAAACACATTTAATATGAAAGCCAGGCAGCTAGGCCTCGACTGATGCTAACTAAGGCCTAATGGCTTTAGAACAATCAGTATACCCCCTATTATTTTTGCAAGTACCCCATTCCAAATACTACTAAACCAGTTACCTACTTTGGTAATTCCTTTCCCAACCTTTTCCCACACTCCAGGTTCCTTCAGCTCTTTCAAGTCTGCACTATCTCTGGTTAGGTTAGTAAGCATACCTCTAATTTTATTACTATTATCAGGAATGAACACATAACAATGGCGCTCATTAAGCATCTTACAGACTCCGCCACTCTTTGCTAAAAGAATGTCTAAAGCAAGCCGGTTTTGAAGAGTCATAGCCCTCTCCGCAGCAAGTTCAGTATCCATCAGGAGTATAGCCCCTGTGAAGTTTGTCAGCATGTTATCCACAATAATAAACAACTTTCGAATCTTTATAGAGTTTAAGATAACCCCTACTGAAGGAATTATGGCTCCAAATATGTCACCGCTGTCTCTCTTTTCTGTCTAGCATGATGTAATTCAGACATTTTAGGAATTTGCCTTAAGTCATCAATCTGGTAAATCTTTGGGAAAACTATTCCCAAATAACATGTCCCATACCATCCTTTAGGAAGACGGTAATAAGCATTAAGTCCACATATATAATAGATCCCAGGGATCGCTGGATCCTGTCCATTTAACATGAACGTCCACTTACTCTGTGTTAGAAATGGGGTCTCTGGTTGACAGTCAGGTTACCCCCTGTTCAAGCAAGGACCCTCACTCTAGTTAGGATAAAAGAGAATCACCCTCAGCTAACCCCTGCTTACCCCCTTGGTAGCTTGGCAGAGCAGTAGGCTTAACCTCAGAGTGCTGGGCGTAAAGTATTTGTACCAACACACACAGTAACTTAATGAAAACACTACAAAATGACACAACACCAGTTTAGAAAAATAGGAAATATTTATCTAGACAAAACAAGACCAAAACGACAAAAATCCAACATACACAAGTCAAGTTATGATTTTTTAAAGGTTTAAAATAAAAAGAGTCTTTAGGTAGTTGTAACACCACACTAGCGCTGCTAGCGTGAAAATGTACCTGGTTTGCGTCAAAAATAACCCCGCACAGGCGGTGTGCGTCGAAAGTAACCCTGCACGGCTGTGTGCGTCGAAAACAACTCGGCACGGCGGTGCGCGTTGAAAAAGCCAGCCACACGACGATCCGACAGTCCCGCGGCGCAGGGTGCGATCTCTCAGCCTCCGTCAGCGGTGCTGCGCGTCGTTTCTCCTGCTCCGGGCGTCGGTTTTTCGGTCGCGTTTCCTGCGGCGTCGTTTCTCAGCTGCGGAACCGGCGTCGCGTCGTTTTCTCAGCCGCGATCGGATTCGCGTCGATCTTTTCTCCGCACGGTGCTCGGTGCGTGTATTTTTGTCCTTAGGCTGCCAGCCTCTCCTTTCAGGGTCCCAGGAACTGGAAGGGCACCACAGAGCAGAGTAGGGGTCTCTCCAGAGACTCCAGGTGCTGGCAGGAAGAAGTCTTTGCTATCCCTGAGACTTCAACAACAGGAGGCAAGCTCTACATCAAGCCCTTGGAGATTTCTTCTTCAAGATGGAAGGCACACAAAGTCCAGTCTTTGCCCTCTTACTCAGGCAGAAGCAGCACTGCAGGAAAGCTCCACAAAGCACAGTCACAGGCAGGGCAGCACTTGTTCCTCAGCGATCAGCTCTTCTCCAGGCAGAGGTTCCTCTTGATTCCAGAAGTGTTTCTAAAGTTTGTAAGTTTGGGTGCCCTTCTTATACCCATTTTAGTCTTTGAAGTCACCTTCCTTCAAAGGGGACTCACACCTTCTTGTGAAATCCTGCCTTGCCCAGGCAAGGCCTCAGACACACACCAGGGGGCTGGAGACAGCATTGTCAGAGGCAGGCACAGTCCTTTCAGATGAGAGTGACCACTCCACCCCTCCCTCCTAGCAGAGATGGCTAATCAGGAAATGCAGATCACACCCCAGCTCCCTTTGTGTCACTGTCTGGTGTGAGGTGAAAAACAACCCAACTGTCAAACTGACCCAGACAGGGAATCCACAAACAAGGCAGAGTCACAGAATGGTTTAAGCAAGAAAATGCTCACTTTCTAAAAGTGGCATTTCCAAACTCACAATCTTAAAATCAACTTTACTAAAAGATGTATTTCTAAATTGTGAGTTCAGGGGTCCCAAACTCCACCTGTCCATCTACTCTCTAGGGGAATCTACACTTTAATCATATTTAAAGGTAGCCCCCATATTATCCTATGAGAGAGAGACAGACCTTGCCACAGTGAAAACGAAATTGGCAGTATTTCACTGTCAGGACATATAAACCACATTACTATATGTCCTACCTTATCCATACACTGCACCCTGCCCTTGGGGCTACCTAGGGCCTACCTTAGGGGTGCCTTACATGTAAGAAAAGGGAAGGTTTAGGCCTGGCAAGTGGGTACACTTGCCAAGTCGAATTTACAGTGTAAGAATACACATACAGATACTGCAGTGGCAGGTCTGAGACATGATTACAGAGCTACTTATGTGGGTGGCACAACCAGTGCTGCAGGCCCACTAGTAGCATTTGATTTACAGGCCCTGGCACCTCTAGTGCACCTTACTAGGGACTTACTAGTAAATCAAATATGCCAATCATGGATAAACCACTTACATACAATTTAAACAGGAGAGCATATGCACTTTAGCACTGATTAGCAGTGGTAAAGTGCTCAGAGTTGAAAAGCCAACAGCAACATGTCAGAAAAAAATAGGAGGCAGGAGGCAAAAAAGACTGGGGATGACCCTGCATAAGCAAAAGTCTAACACGACCCCCTACCAGCCTAAAGCCAGGGGAGAACAATCAATACCTTGATGTACTTCCCTGATTGGGGCGATAGAACAGGGACCCAGGCCCACAACAGCAGGGGCATGTTCCAGTTCTACGCCTTCCTGACTCCAGTTGGATCCCTCTGTCCATACTCTCAGGGCCCACTAAGCTAACCCATGGGGAACCCTTCTCCACATCTACAGACACCATCTGTGCAGCACCTAACTTTACTTTGCTCACAGATGAATTGCAATGGGCAGATAGTACCACCAGGGCCAACACAGTGGTGTTGCCCACTCCACCCCCGGGGTGTGACTCTCGTCCTCCCCCCCCCAGGGGCAACTCTGTCCACCAGGACAGCAAGCCACAGTGGCCCCAGACAACTGTCAGGGATGAGAGCCCGACCTCAGGCCTCTCTAACCACTGTGACTGTGGAGAGTGGGGGGTGGTAGCCCCAGGTGCCTGGCACCCTTTGACCACTCTCTCTTCCACCAGGTCAGGGATGACAACCTGACCCTGGTCCTCCCCTCTGGGGCTCTGTACCCTCCCTGCAGAAGCGGCACCCCCAGAGTCCAAAACTGTCAGGGTGCTTGTAGAAGCAGTCCTGCACAATTCTTCCATCAGTGCAGGGATGTTAACCTGCAACTGATCCTCCAACCTGGGGTCTGTACCTTCAGGTTGGACCAGGGCCAGGGGTGAGGCTTCCCTCCCCCTGCCCTCTCTTCTGGGGTCCTGAACCACCCAACTAGGAGCGGCCCCCCCAGAAGACAACATGGTAGGGGTACTGTTAGCAGTAGCCCCTTCCTCCAGGTCAGGGGGGACACCCTTAACCTGGCCTCCCAATCCAGGGCCTGTACCCACAGACTGGATCACTGCCTGGCAAACCAGGACTTCTTGGGGGGCATACCTACCCCCTACCAGGTCAGAGTTTACCCTCTGAACCTGGTCATCCAACCCAGGGTCACCACCCTGCGGTTGAACCACTGCCTGGCACACCAGGACTTCCTTGGGAGCACATTTACCCCCCATCAGGTCAGAGTTTACCCCCTGAACCTGATCATTCAACCCAGAGTCACCACCCTGCGGTTGAACCATTGCCTGGCACACCAGGACTTCCTTGGGAGCACACTTACCCCCCATCAGGTCAGAGTTTACCCCCTGAACCTGATCATTCAACCCAGAGTCACCACCCTGCGGTTGAACCATTGCCTGGCACACCAGGACTTCCAGGGGGGCACACTTACCCCCCTCAAGGGACACACTGTCCCGAAGGGCCACACAAGAGTCTGGCTGGCGCAGGTCTCCTGACCTCTGCCCCTCTGACAGAGTCTGGATTCCCCCCAACCCAGAAATGGTCTCACCAAGGTCATTCATGGGGGGCTCTGCTCTCAGCTGACCCCTGACCCTCCAGGTTCTCCACTGGGGTCCGCAACCCCCTCTCAACCCTCTGTCTGGACTTCTGCAACCCCTCACTAGGAGTGGTACTGCCAGACACCAGAACTGGTGGGACGCTGGCTACAGCCGCCCCCCCAAGTTCTCCTGACACTGTGGGGTCTCCCTCAACAGATGGCCCTATGGTACAGGCTAGGCTCCCTTCCTGGTGTTCCCGCAGGGAACCCTCCAGGACCTGGGACCGGATCTCGGGCACCTTGGGCCTCAACCCATCCCCATTCCCTCTCCTCTGAGACTGGACATGGGGTCCCTCACCCATCCCACTACACTGGGACCTACCTGGGACACTACAATCCTTCCCTACCTCACCTGGTTGGGAACTACCTAGACCACTCCTCTCAGGAGCACCCCCAAATGCCTCTTCAGACTCTCTGGTACTCACCCAGAAGTCTGCCTCCATTGTAAGCTCCCTGGGGTCAGAGAACTCACACTCCACCTGGTGTTGGCATAGCTCTGGAAAATAAGGACTAGACATATGCTCTCCAGCAATTACATCACTCAGCCCCTCACATGAATTAACCAAAGTACCCTTCACCCAACCATCCAGTGACTCTGCTTTGAAAAAGCACCCCACATCACCCTCCTGAGACTGGTGAGACAGTACCTGACTGTCCCTGACACTCAACCCACACTCTTCTGGGATGTTTTCACACTCCATAACCAGGACTTCTACCTGGGGGGAACCCCTCTCCCTGTCACTCTCACTTAGAGTCAGTAGAGTGTCCCTCCCACCAGTAGGAATATGACTCCCCATGCCAGTTCCCCAATCCACCTCAGGGACCCTGCGCATCACTGGAGCTACCTCATACCCCTGAACCTCCTGGCGTGTGTTAACTCCCTCCTTCAAGTAGGGCACCACCTCTCTGGGCATGTGCACTTCTGCAGCATCACTGGATATGCAATTGTTGCTGCCACCATTCCAGCTGGACTCAGCCCTCATGACTTCCAGCTCTTTCAATTTAAGCTCGTAAGCATAAATCATTTTTTTAATCTCTAAATTCCTCCTCCTTTCTTCCAGGACTAAGGCTCTCTTCTCCTCAGCCCTCTTAAGCTCTGCATCTAGCTCTTCCAGACTCCGGATTCGAGCTAGGAGCCAATCATCTCTTTCTGTTCCCTCCTCAGGGCCACTGCCCTCCTCTTTGGAGTAGTCCTCCTCCTCAGAGTAGTTATCCTCCTCAGACTCATTTGGTGGTGTTGCCTGACAACGTTTCAATTCATACTGAAACAGGGCTGACTCAAGATCCTCCCTTCTGGATTTCTTGTTCACAGCCAGTCCCCTTTCCATGCAGAATGCTTTAAGCTGCCACTTTTTATACATAAATAGGTGCCAGAAATTGACTTCCATTCTGCAAAGGCTTCACAACCAAAAAACAAAGTCCAAAAATATTAGCAATACTTCCAGGAGGACATCAGAGAACAAAAAGCAGAATCACAAGACAAGTAGTATGTGGTCACGTAGTGGTCTGAGCTCAAAACAGTAGTGTACACTTAATTACTGTATGTCAAGTACAAATACAAGTCCAATCCCGACCGCTGGTCACCAATGTTAGAAATGGGGTCTCTGGTTGACAGTCAGGTTACCCCCTGTTCAAGCAAGGACCCTCACTCTAGTTAGGATAAAAGAGAATCACCCTCAGCTAACCCCTGCTTACCCCCTTGGTAGCTTGGCAGAGCAGTAGGCTTAACCTCAGAGTGCTGGGCGTAAAGTATTTGTACCAACACACACAGTAACTTAATGAAAACACTACAAAATGACACAACACCAGTTTAGAAAAATAGGAAATATTTATCTAGACAAAACAAGACCAAAACGACAAAAATCCAACATACACAAGTCAAGTTATGATTTTTTAAAGGTTTAAAATAAAAAGAGTCTTTAGGTAGTTGTAACACCACACTAGCGCTGCTAGCGTGAAAATGTACCTGGTTTGCGTCAAAAATAACCCCGCACGGGCGGTGTGCGTCGAAAGTAACCCTGCACGGCTGTGTGCGTCGAAAACAACTCGGCACGGCGGTGCGCGTTGAAAAAGCCAGCCACACGACGATCCGACAGTCCCGCGGCGCAGGGTGCGATCTCTCAGCCTCCGTCAGCGGTGCTGCGCGTCGTTTCTCCTGCTCCGGGCGTCGGTTTTTCGGTCGCGTTTCCTGCGGCGTCGTTTCTCAGCTGCGGAACCGGCGTCGCGTCGTTTTCTCAGCCGCGATCGGATTCGCGTCGATCTTTTCTCCGCACGGTGCTCGGTGCGTGTATTTTTGTCCTTAGGCTGCCAGCCTCTCCTTTCAGGGTCCCAGGAACTGGAAGGGCACCACAGAGCAGAGTAGGGGTCTCTCCAGAGACTCCAGGTGCTGGCAGGAAGAAGTCTTTGCTATCCCTGAGACTTCAACAACAGGAGGCAAGCTCTACATCAAGCCCTTGGAGATTTCTTCTTCAAGATGGAAGGCACACAAAGTCCAGTCTTTGCCCTCTTACTCAGGCAGAAGCAGCACTGCAGGAAAGCTCCACAAAGCACAGTCACAGGCAGGGCAGCACTTGTTCCTCAGCGATCAGCTCTTCTCCAGGCAGAGGTTCCTCTTGATTCCAGAAGTGTTTCTAAAGTTTGTAAGTTTGGGTGCCCTTCTTATACCCATTTTAGTCTTTGAAGTCACCTTCCTTCAAAGGGGACTCACACCTTCTTGTGAAATCCTGCCTTGCCCAGGCAAGGCCTCAGACACACACCAGGGGGCTGGAGACAGCATTGTCAGAGGCAGGCACAGTCCTTTCAGATGAGAGTGACCACTCCACCCCTCCCTCCTAGCAGAGATGGCTAATCAGGAAATGCAGATCACACCCCAGCTCCCTTTGTGTCACTGTCTGGTGTGAGGTGAAAAACAACCCAACTGTCAAACTGACCCAGACAGGGAATCCACAAACAAGGCAGAGTCACAGAATGGTTTAAGCAAGAAAATGCTCACTTTCTAAAAGTGGCATTTCCAAACTCACAATCTTAAAATCAACTTTACTAAGAGATGTATTTCTAAATTGTGAGTTCAGGGGTCCCAAACTCCACCTGTCCATCTACTCTCTAGGGGAATCTACACTTTAATCATATTTAAAGGTAGCCCCCATATTATCCTATGAGAGAGAGACAGACCTTGCCACAGTGAAAACGAAATTGGCAGTATTTCACTGTCAGGACATATAAACCACATTACTATATGTCCTACCTTATCCATACACTGCACCCTGCCCTTGGGGCTACCTAGGGCCTACCTTAGGGGTGCCTTACATGTAAGAAAAGGGAAGGTTTAGGCCTGGCAAGTGGGTACACTTGCCAAGTCGAATTTACAGTGTAAGAATACACATACAGATACTGCAGTGGCAGGTCTGAGACATGATTACAGAGCTACTTATGTGGGTGGCACAACCAGTGCTGCAGGCCCACTAGTAGCATTTGATTTACAGGCCCTGGCACCTCTAGTGCACCTTACTAGGGACTTACTAGTAAATCAAATATGCCAATCATGGATAAACCACTTACATACAATTTAAACAGGAGAGCATATGCACTTTAGCACTGATTAGCAGTGGTAAAGTGCTCAGAGTTGAAAAGCCAACAGCAACATGTCAGAAAAAAATAGGAGGCAGGAGGCAAAAAAGACTGGGGATGACCCTGCATAAGCAAAAGTCTAACACTCTGGAACAAAAATACATGCCTAGACTTACTCGTTCCCACAAACTAAGTATCAAGCTCAGATTTTGGCCTATATATACAAAGCCTACCTCCATGCGGTGCGTCTATAGCTAATTTACCCTGTGTCTTTATTGCGGTGTAAGCATAATCATTTGCAAACGTGCGTTTTTCTAATCCCTTTTCTAGCCTTTCCTTTAGTGTTTTTCTTCTATCATCAGTGTGATCTAAGAAGCTTTTCTCTACAGGTGTTAATAAGCATGTTAGATTATTGCGGTGCGCATAAGCTGTTCCAAATATCAGTGTCGGCTCAAAGAATCCTCTAACTAATTTTATGCTGTGTTCTTTAGCTAACTTGTTTAGAAATTCAATTACGGGCACAAAGGAAAACACTACATCTAGATTAGAATAGAAGTATTGCACATGTTCTTGATTATAGAATCTTGTTAATAGCAAACTACAGCTTATTCCGTAAGTGAGCGGCAGACTATGATAAGTAACCCCTTCTTGTACTGACGAAGGAATCTTTGTGCACACATAGCAATTTCTCGCATCCATTGTGTCAACATACTCATTCAGCCAGCGATAGAAGACATTAGTAGATAGTTCCCCCTTTGAATTAGTTCCCTCATGCAAGTATTTAGTATCCCACTCAAACTTCTCCCACGGTGTTAGGGTAGCAGTTTCAGGAGTTGAAGCATTGTTAGTCGCTTTCTTATCCACCAATGGCATTCCCACAATCACACTTATAATTATTATTGTGCACATCATTCCCACACCAACAGCCAAACATGCACGAGTCCTACCCTTACTACTATTATCCCTAGTGTAACTCATGATCTGTAAAGAATCAGAAGGCAAAATAATACAAAGCAAACAATCAACTTGAGGACGATATAAACGCTCTCTTTTTTTTCTTTTTTTTTCTTCTATAGAAAGTCTCTCTTTCTCAGCAAGTATTTACAGCGTTTCACTCACTCTTGGACCCTTTTGTCAAATCAGGTTTAGTAGCTTGTCATAATCGTTTTTTGAGAGTCAATTCAGGTTATCAGTGTCACATCCGGTAATTTATCAGTCTCTTTTCTCAGCTTTTCAGCTTTATTCAATTTCAAGTTTAACACAGTCTCTTTCTAATGTTGAATTCAGGTGCCGTAGTATTGACCTAGAGCCTCTCTATCAAAACAAAATGCCAAGAATTCTTGTTGCCATTCAGCTGATGTTGCATACGCCCATTCAGGACCTGCTTACCTTCTGTTTGCGACTCTTTTTCTTTTCAGTTTGCGGTCACCCTATAGCTCTCCTTCACTAAGATCTTCTTTCCTGGTTGTATCAACTTCTTCCTCTATTGTGTCATTAGGGATCACTTTCTCCCCTGCCGCTTGCGTCTCTGGCCAGTTATCTCCTTTAAGTGTTTTCTTTCTCCTTGGTCTTTCAGGACGTTGAACAGCTCCCTCCTCTTGTGCAATTGTGTTTTCTCTTGGTGGACCTGCAAGCGGCTCAGGAGCAGTCAGAACACCTTGACCTCCTTCTGCTTCACTTCCATCACCTTCACGGTCTGTTATGGGCTCAACTTCAAACCTGTATCTGTCTGCTTCTGGGAGAACCTCTCTCTGTGTCGGCTCCCCTGCTGCCTCGACTGAGATAGGCTCACTTTCACCTCTCTGGCACTCGTTTACTGTTTGAGTGACTAAGCCGTCCTCAGCAGGCTCTCCTTCAGTCTCAGTTCCCCTTTGATTTCTCTCCGGCCCTGAGACTTCCTTTTCTGCAGCTGTTTTTTTGGACAACTCAAGTTCCCCATCAGTTGGACACGTCACCTTCTTTGTGTGACTGGCATGTATCCAATTTGGAAGACCTGCACATTTCACAGCTGTGGTAGTTGTCAGTATTACTTGATATGGCCCCTTCCAACGTGGCTCCAGACACAACTTCCTCACGTGTTTCTTGACAACAACCCAGTAACCGGCTTTCAGGGTGTGAGCTGGATCATTTATCGGTGGCAATGTGGTAGCCATCACCTGGTGAGAGAAAGAGCGGACCACGTCAGCCAGACCCTTGCAGTAGTCCAACACCATATCATCCATGATATTTACAAGAGCATTTGCAGGCACTGCGGGCAATCTCATAGCTCGACCCATAAGAATTTTGTGAGGAGACAGTCCTGTTTTCTTGTCGGGTGTGCTTCTTATTGACATCAGCACTAAGGGCAATGCATCTGGCCATTTCAAATTGCTAGCTGCGCACATCTTTGCCATTCTCGACTTAAAGGTGCCATTCATTTGTTCCACTAGTCCTGATGCTTCAGGGCAATAGCTACAGTGCAACTTCTGTTCAATGTTCAATGCGGCACACAAGAGCTTAATCACCTCATTGTCGAAGTGTCTGCCCCTATCTGATTCTAAAGAGATCAGAAACCCGAAACGTGGTATTAGTTCCCTAAGCAACAGTTTTGCTACTGTGAGGCTGTCATTTCTACGTGTAGGATAGGCTTCAATCCAATGACTGAAAACGCACACAATCACCAACACATACCTCAAGCCTCCGCACACAGGCATCTCAATAAAATCCATCTGCATCCTGCTAAATGGACCTCCAGCTCTCCCAATGTGGCTCAAATTCACCACTGTCCCTTTCCCCGCATTCATCTGCTGACAGATGATGCACCTGTGACAGATAACTTCTGCAGCTTGTCTGAATTTCGGATTGAACCAATCAATTTTGTAATAACCTGATCATTGCGTCTCTCCCAACATGTGCTTGACCATGGTAAAACCTTGCAAACTGTGACAAAAGACTGTTTGGCAAAACCATTTTCCCCTCCTCTGAGACCCACAAGTCATCAGACCTCTGTACACATTGCATTCTCTGCCAGGAGCGTTTCTCCTCTTTGCTGGCACGTCCCACAAGGATTTTAACTCATCTAACGTGTCAACTACTCTTAATGCATATGCTGCGCATGTTTCATTTTCAGTTTCAGGTAACAATTCCCACTGATCTCGAAACGATATACAGTTCAGTGCACAAAACCTTGCGACTTGATCTGCATATCCATTTCCCATTGACACAAAGTCTTGTGACTTAACATGGGCATTGCATTTCACCACAGCAATTTCAAGAGGTAACTGAATCGCGTGCAACAAATCCTTAATTTTCTCACAATTTTTCACTGGTGAATCGGAAGAGGTCATGAAACCCCTCTGTGACAATAGTTGGCCAAAATCATGTACAATTCCAAATCCATATCTGCTGTCAGTATAGATAGTGACTTTCAGGTTTTCAGCTGCGTGGCATGCCCTAGTAAGAGCAATCAATTCAGCCAGTTGAGCAGAGTATACTCTTTCAAGTCAGGAAGCTTCTAAGATACCGGTGATTGTACATATGGCATATCTAGCTCTCAGGACTCCTACCGTGTCTCTCAGGCATGAACCATCAACAAACATAATGTAATCATTTTCCTCTAATTAGTATCTTTAATGTCGGGTCTTGGTTTGGTGCACAGATCTGTTACCTCAAAACAATCACGTTCGACTTCCTCAGCATCATCAATGTTCACATTTTTAATAGGAAGCAAAGTTGCCGGGTTTAGTACAGTACATCTTTTAAGTGAAACATTAGGTGACCCAAGTATAATTGTTTCATATTTTGTAAGCCTCGCATTTGTCATATGCTGCGGCTTGGTTCCGGTCAACAGGATTTCAACTGAATGTGGGACCATTACTGTTAGGGGATGTCCCATCACTATACCTGCACACTGAGTGAGACTTTGACCAACTGCTGCAACTGCACGCAAACAACCTGGTAAGGCTGCTGCGATGGGGTCCAAAGTAGCTGAAAAATATGCTACTGGGCGGTTTGCACCTCCATGGACCTGTGTCAGGACAGACAAAGAACAAGCATCACGTTCATGACAAAACAGTACAAATGGCTTTTTGTAATCAGGCATATCTAAAGCTGGTGCCCTGCACATACTTTCCCTCAGTTCCATGAATGCCTTCATTTCTTTCTCGGACATGATTATAGCACCCAGGCCATCCTGAATCTCTTTAACAGTCAACCTCACCAAGGGTTTAGAGATAATCGAGAAGTTGGGGATCCACTGACGACAGTAGCCTACCATTCCCAGGAACATCCTGACATCTCTCTTTGTTGTCGGGGGATTCATCTGCAGTATGGCTGTCACTCTTTGGAGATTCTTCTAGACCCCTTTTCAATCAGGAGACCCAAATACTTCACCTCTTTCTGACAGTATTGCAGTTTCTTTGCGGACACTTTATGTCCATTCTTTCCCAAATGATTTAACAAGGCAATTGTGTCATACCTGCAGTCATCTTTTGTTCTGGACGCAATTAACAAATCATCAATGTACTGCACTAGAGTCGAACTGAAAGGCAATTCTAGTGACTCCAAAACCTTCTTCAATATCTGATTGAAGATGGAAGGTAACTCAGAAAACCCTTGAGGAATTCTGCACCAACTGTAAACCTTGTCCAGAAATTTTAAACTGAAGAGAAATTGGCTGTCCTCATGAAGAGGCCCCCGAAAAGAATTCTTGTGACAGATGCACAACTGTGAACCACTCTGCATCACACGGAACCTGAAACATAATCACTGCTGGATTTGGCACTATAGGGCAACATTTTACCACAACCTCATTTATTTTCCTCCGTTCTTAAACAATTCGAACTTTCCCACAAGGCTTTTTCAGACCCATTATTGGTGAATTACACATGCTGCTCAGTACTTCTTTCAGAACCCCTTGCTTCACAAGGTCCGCAGTTATCTGTCACTTGTATAAGAACATCTTGTGCCATGTGGTACTGTGGTACCTGGGGAAACACTGCATTTGGCTTTACCTTTACTTTGACCAATTCTACTCCTTTTATTAGCCCCACTTCTTTTCCTGTCAGGTCCCACACCTTTTCTGTCACTGTTCCCTGCAAATCAGCTGGCAAGTCGTTCACTGTGAGCATTGGGAATAAGGTTATCAAAGGGTATTCCTCATTTACCATTTCCGTCTCTAGCTCATAGATCTGAGCATCGTCCCCTTCATCATCACTGTTTGTCTGCACCTCAATCCCTTCATTGGAATAGGTAATTGAGCACCTTGTTTTGCACAGTAAGTCTCTTCCCAGTAGGGATACGGGACTCGAATCACAGACTACAAATTTATGTAATCCCTGGAAATTACCAATCTCAACTTGAACTGGATCTGAAATTGGGTTTGTCAGGAACTGATTTGCTACTCCTACCACCCATATAGTACGCCCCGAAAGTGGCAATTTCGGAACCTCTGCACTTCTGACTGTAGAGCGTGTAGCTCCTGTATCAACCAGGAATAAAACCTTATGTCCCATCACCTTTCCCTCTACATAGGGACCCCTCTGATCTACCTCTAGGGACGCTGCAAGCCTGCACTCCTCACTATCTGCACAGTCATCCGACCATTCATCATTTATTCCATCCTCACCACACTTTGGGAACTGTTGTACTGTGTTACTTTGACTCATTGTTTGACCTGTTACCTGTTGAGAAAGCATCACCTGTTGCTGTCCCATTGGAGCTAATGGTATCTGCATTTGCTGTCTAGGTACCATAGGAATCTGCTGTTGTACTTCTTGCACTTGTGCTGGTTGAACATGCGGCATTTGTATCTGCTGCATGGGCTGTAACCCCTGCATCTGAACCATGTTATTCTGGAAGTTCTGATTTTGTCCTCTCACTTTTGGACCCCTCACATTTTTAAATGTACAGACATCATTGCTTTGTTGAACAACACCATCCTGCACCACCATTGGACATTCCCGCTTCCAGTGCCCCATGCCCCCGAACGCGTAACATGGCAACACCTTTTTCATCCCCTGCACATCATTCTGAACCACGACAGTATTAATATCCGGCCCCATGTTTTCAAAACCTCCAAGACCTTGTCCTCTTGGCAGTGCCTGAAACATTCCATTTCCCTGCGGTTGCTGCTGTACCACCTGCTGGATTCCATTTCCCTGCATCCCTGCCTGCGCTGCCTTAATCTGCATCACCATCATTTTCTCCTTCAACTTTCCCTGTTTCAGCTCAATCTCGTCACTATAGTACTTTGCATACTGCAGCATCTCATCAATCGGCTTTGCTTGCCAACAGATCAAATGATTCTTAATCATTTGACTAATCTCTGGTCTCAGCCCTTCAACAAATCTTAACACAAGGTGATTCATGTCTTTTGGTTCTATGACCTCAGTGCCACTATAATGTTTGAATGCCTTTAACAACCTCTCATAGTAAACATGGATCGACTCCTTGGCCTCCTGTGAGATTCGATCAATTTTCTGCCAATCTGTAACTTTCGGCGACACCTTCTGCTTCAGAAACTCAATCACTTTATTATACCTCCTCACCTCTTCCGATGGTGCTCCAGTAATCTTATCCCTTGCCGGCTCCTCTGTCGGCCAATCCACACCTCTCTTGCACTCAAGCCATAAATCAGGTGGAACTATCATCTCAAACAGGGTATTCAAGTCTTCCCAGAGACATTTCGCAAGTTTCACAAAACTATCTGTCTGCTGATACCATTCTATCGGCTTCTCCCTCAACCTGGGAAAATCATTCGTGAATGAGAGGATGTCACCTCAAGACCACGGTACATGAACTAAAACCCCTCCAGCTGTTTCTCTCATTGGTAACATCTTTATTGTCCCCGTGTCCGGTGTGGTTTTAGCCTGCTTTGGTTCCGGACCATCACCTTTCTCTTTATCTCTCTTCTTTGCCCATCTGCCTTCCCACTTTTCTAATGCTCCCCAAATCTGAGCACTCTGCAGTATCTCTTTAAGATGTGCCTTCATTCCGGTAGATCTCATGTGTTCAAAGTCTTTAGGCTCAAAGTCCAACCTATAGCTCCTCTTCAAATGTTTAGTACTTTCTATGTCTATGCCGTATTTATCTGCCAGGTTTGCCAACCTCTGATGCACCTTGCTCACTTCTCTGGTTATCTTGGGGCACAGGTACCTCAACTCTGCTTCTGTGTATGACTCTAATCTGTTCACTCCCATTGTCCCTTCTACTAGTTCTGTGACTTCTACACCCAGTCTCACAAAATTCAGGTATTCGTCTCTCTCTGGTTTTTCCGCGGTTACTGTAGTAGTCTGCAGAGTGTTAAGCTTGCCTAACCACTCGTTCAGTTGTTGCGCTGTCAAGCCTTGCAACGAGATATTTCCAGACTGCACCATGGGTGTCTGTGTCGTATTTGTACCCATTATCTGTGGGGTTAGCATACCCAACCCTACTTGCCTCATAGTCTCCAAAGGAACCCCAATCCGACTAAAGTCTAATAAAGATCTTGACCTTTCAGCTGACTGACCTCCCTGTGTCATTCCCTGCAAGTTTCCGGTAGACCCTCCTCTTATTGCCTCTTGGGTCATTACTCCCTGATCACATACGCCAGGCTTACCTTGCGCATACAGCGGTACTGGTGGACCAACAGTAATTGGCAATGATATAGCAGCTGGTGACTGCCCAATTCCAAACCCTGCCGAGCGTTAACTCCCATAGCTTGATTCATCATGGGTGCTGTAGCTACTGACTGCGAACCTGCAACACAAGTGTATCTCGGAACCATCTGTTGCTGCGGGTAACTCAAAACCATCTGTTGCTGCGGCAGCAATTGTGGATTTGTCTCAATCTGCACTAACTTTGATCTAGTGTATACTGGCGCAAATTCTACACCACACATGTTAGAAAGCTGAGAACATACCCAACTCACTTAAGCAGGCTCCGAGATTCTGGGAAAGTCATGGGGAATTTAGAAACACATCATACCTCCAATTTGCATTATCTTGAAAAACAAGTCTAAACAATGATCCTTCGTCCTAAGGCCCCCAAAGGGCCAAACCATCGCTCTGCTACCAGAACTGCTAACACGTCCCTTTATGACTACATTATACACTTGGGGCCTCTTTTTTAGGCTAATGAATCTTTCGACCCTGATTGAAGACACCTTAGGACGAGATAGCTAATCAACATGTCAATCAACATGTCAATCAATATGTCAATAACGTCATCAATATTTATTATAACAAGGCAATTCACTTTAGTCAAAGACATTTAATAAGACTCAGGACACCACCATGACCTCTCAGTCATGAATAATCACACCAGTTTAGTAAGTTTTTTTATATTTATTCCCTATTGATTACAATTCTACTAGCAAGTTTATTAATCTCAAAACCAAGAAGCACATTAGCATAGTCACAATATGACAACTCTGATAAGACTTCATCAAAGCAAGAATCACGAATATTAGAACATAACACAGCGTCAACATAGATCAATCTCAGCAGAGTAACGTTAGCGTCTTTCAACAACGCATTGATTCAGTCATTTGTCTATTTGCGTCTGATTTAGTGAACCCCTTAACTAACCTCGAATTAGCATTGGCATATTGGGCTTCATGCAAAACAATTTTAGTAACATTCATTTGGAAAAACCTCTAACTAGGGTCTCTATCAAAAGAAGCAATTGGTACCTAGAAAGGAAAAGCAAAGAGATAATCACAATTTCATTGTTACCCTCCGTATTGGGTCAGCCTACAGATTCTGTCTTCGTCCTCAGGACATCAGTTGATTCGCCATCAGTCAGGAACTCAGTTCAGGCAGAAAGGGTAAAAGGGTACTTCCCTCATCAGGAGGTAAAGTATGAACGGGAAATATAAGGGCAAGGTTGGTTTTAAGAACCAAACAGCAAAGTCTCTATGCAGAGTGACAAAGTGTCTGGGTCACAGCAATTCGCAATAGCATCTCCCTAACTAACTCCTAGTCTCCGTGTTCTCCTGTCTAAACTACTTCCTTGTGTCAAGGGTTTTTATCCCTTTTTCGTTGTACAGTCCCTTAATTCTTGATTGGTTTGGGGTTGGCACCCCATTATCTTCAACCAATAGGTTACCAATTAGCTCATCAAATTTGTCACCCCATAACAGTTCTGGCGTAGTTTATTGGTTCTTATGATTTATGTCTTCAGCGGGTAGAATGTCCGGTATGATTTCATCCTCTCGTGGTCCTTTGCACATCTTTAGTCAGTAGTTCCATTGTCTGTACCGGTTCAGGCGACCTTGTACCTGGGATTAGTCTACACTGTTGCATTCAGCTAAAATGTTTCTTCAAGAAAGTCAAATTTCATGAGAACGGATCTACTACAGTTACATTCATCTTCTAGCTTTGGAAAAACAAGAGTCCATGTCCTTCAGCAAGTCAGCACACTGCATGTTAGAAAAACAGAATTTAATATGAAAGCCAGGCAGCTAGGCCTCGACTCATGCTAACTAAGGCCTAATGGTTTATTCGCAGAACTTTAGCATTTAAACTTTAATAATTAGTGTAAAACTATACTTTAACATAACATTTAATCATTTTTAGTCATTTTCATTAGTCCCTGTATTTTTTGGCGGCCACTCCCCCTGGGCACATTTCAACCACGCGTTTTAGCAAAGTACATCAACACATTTTCTATGCAGCATTATTACTCTCTAGTTCATAAACATTTCATGTTAATATTGAGTATATAAGCTACACTCTCTCAACATCATTAATGGCATCACTACAGACAGCTCAAATGATTCCATGAAGCATAGTCTCAAGTTGGTGTTCCTGGATGGAATGTGAGCTTGGTGGGTCCACATTTTGTCAGCTTATCTGCCAGTACATACAGTCCATGAAGCTGGCTCAGCTGTTAGTGTTCAATGGTGGTGGTGTGAGCTCAACAGTTCTACTTTTTGGCAACTTTACAGTTCAGCCCTTGCGTCTGTAAAGCTTGCCCCTGCATTATCTTCTGGCATTGGGGGTAGGGGAAGTTGGAGATTCTTCTTTTTGGCATCATCCCAGGCTGGTTCTTCATTCCAAGAAGCTTGCTTTGGGCTTGTTGTTTTCAAGGCTGGGCAGTTGAGAACGTGAAGCTTGTCCTTGCATTTGTATTTATGTGTGACAAAAAAGTAGAGTTTGGTAGTTATTCCCTCTTGCGGCTTCACAGCTGCGGCTGTCAGACAGTCAAAATAACTTGAATTGGCTTAAAGTAACAGCCATAAAAGTATATTCATGTATTCCCCACAACAGTAGGTAAAGCAGATAGAGTACAGGTTAAGAAGAAACAGCCAATAGATCCAAGATTAACAACCCAATAAAAAATATAAAACTTTGTCTCAAAAAGAAGCATTCAAAACATACTATTTCATGCATACAGGGTGATCCTATCATACTAAGAAAACATAATGTTTCCATATCTTTATAGCACTTAAAATAAAATTCATAATATTTACACTGATCTTATCAGAAGACTGTTGTTGCAAGGCTCGTAATGCTTCTTTATCCCTCCTTACCATAAAATCGCATAATAAAGGCAAAAATAATGTTTCCTACGTTCAGACTACATATTGCAAAATATGATAAAGTGCGCAAGGTGCTTTGTGCAGAATAATTGTCACAAGGACATAAAATTAGATCATCTGCCTAAGTTCTGCAGTTCGGAAACACCACCAAAATTGTACCATGTTTAGCCTAAATCCCATTAGGTAAAATCTATGATAAGGGTTCATAACCATGGATGTCATTTAGGGGTCGCCAGGGACTGCAGTTGTTACCCCTGGCTTGTGCCTTGTGACCCCTGCCACTGTCTCTGCAACCCCCTGGGTTCTGCCCAGACTGGCCATGGCTTGCCTTCAGCATTCCCGTGGGCGCATCTTAAACATGTACAGAAAAGCAAGACCTGCACTTGAAGGGGTTCATTCATTTCAGAATGAATGTGAAGTGCAGTGCGAGTGGAAGGAAGCAAAGAACGGGGTCATGAAGGCTTCATGCAACTTATCCTCGCTTGAGTCAAAATGCTAGCCGCTCCAATTGCAAGACGCTTGGCTGTCTCCTGCCTCTACGTATTCAGGTAAACCTTTAGCATGCATTGTCTGTTTATTATTTATGTATATTTATCATATCATGATGCTTAACAGCTGATTCCGCACACCACTTAGCCGTGCCAGGCAAATAACCTGTCCTGTCTAAAGAACCCGGGTTTCCCTCGTAGAACACAGTGTTGCCTTTCATATGAGACCCTGCCTGGTGTTTTTCGCGAGAGGCCTGCTCTGAGTTAGCTCCTGCTCCCTCAGTCGTCTAAACTAGGACTCTGCTTTGCTTTCCATTCAGTCCTATGTCACCTTTGTCCGTTTTTAAACTCCTTTCAGAGCCCCAATAGAACGCAGCCAAAACTGCTCCTCAAGTCAAGAGGTGCACTTATTACCCTGGCAGACCTGAACACAAGGACAGCTCAGGTAAAGTGGAGCTCGGGCATCTGGGTGACCTTTACTGACATGGAAATAAAGGGGACATTATATTTGTACAACTGTGAATCTTCAGCTACTTAGAAAGCTGCTAGAAGAGTTTCTCTCACTTTCTTAGGCGTGCTCATTTGGGCAGTGCTTCTGCTGAAGAGAACTGCTGTTTTACAAACTGTTAAAATATAAACATTAGTGATTTATCTATATCTGATAGAGACTTCTAGCTGCAGATTCCTTACTTTTGTATTTCCAAAGTGTCAGATCGGATCTGGAAATTTTTGCTTGAGCAGTACCCCTGCATGTGCTGTTGGGTGGCTTCATTCAGTTCCGTATGGTGTCGTAGGCATCTCGCGCACCAGATGTGATGTCGTGTCACCTACAGAACAGTTGATGAACGGAATGCAGAACAAATCAAACATCCCCTCGACACAGATCTGGGTTCAATCCGTCAGTTGTTTTGCTCACCATGCCATTCCAGTTTGGCCCCAGCCATATGCAAATCAGTCTTGACCCTGTTCCCCATGGGAACAGTCCAGCCGGAACTGCCAGATGACACCAGAAACAAGCATCCTGGGACCAGTTTCGGGGTATCACCCCTCTTCGGCCAGGCTGGCCTGAATCTAGTGGCATAGTGAGCACGGGACCCATGTCTAGGCATACTCTTCCCATTTAGGGCAACAAATGCCACCAACAAATGGCACCTATATAGGCGCCACCCAGGCACACGGACGACAGTTCTTTTCTTTCTGTGCCAATTTTCGCTGATCTGAAAAGAGCTACCTTGCTGCCATTTTTTCACAGACCTTTTTCGGCATTTTTGTTGAATATTTTTCAAGGTGTGCAGAGGATGTCATTCAGAAAGGTAGGATTCAAACCGTGTGGCGCCATTCACTGCGCCACGTCGGTTACGGACCCTCACCTTGTTTGTCTTTGGTGTCTCAAGCATGACCACAATTCAAAGTCGTGCTCAGACTGCCTGGCCATGGTGCCGAAGGATTTGAGGGAGCGTTCCCTAAAGCTTCTTTCAGCCCTACAGTTGACACCGGCAAGTACAACTCCGCGGAGGTCACAGTCCCAGTTTAGGAGAAGGTTGGGGGACTACTCCGGAAGTCCCAAGTCCTCTTCATGCCACTCCAGGTCATCGGGACAAGAGGCACAAAAAGAAGAAAAAGTCCAAGCGGACTTTGACTTTACCTCATCCATGGGAAGGTGGGACAAGTGGGGAATGTCTGCATTCCAGCACAGTTCTGCAAAGTGGTTGCCAGGTCTGACTGCATTTCCCTCCATTTCCGGGAGCTAGAGTGACCACCGCTCATGTCTAAGACTTTTACAACACCATGTGCCACATTTTTTAGCAGGTCAACCCCTCCGATGTGCCTTCGAGCCCCGCAGGGTCGAAGGCACCATTATGTTCCGCGTCGATGGCTCCTGCATCTGCTCTCATGGGGTCTCTTGGATCTGATTCCGGAACGGTGCCAGTTGTACTAATGTGAACTTCTCCAGTGCCGGTCCCGGCACCAGCGCCACCGGCTGTGCCAGCTCCATTCTGATCCCAGACGATCCGGACCCAGAACAGCATTGCACGATGCCGATGGCACCCATGGGTGCCAGATCGTTGCCTGAGCATTACTGTCAACAGCCAGGCACAGGGGAAAACGTGGAGGGGTCATAAGACCCTTTAGAACATAAATTGGAGCCTACTTCATTGGACTGGTATGAGGAACTAGGAGATGCCAGTGGACTGGACACATCTCCAGATTTTGGCTTGCTCTCTCCCCCTACTTTGGCTACAGAGAAGGGAGCTTCTTATGTAATGGTGGTGCGGAGAGAAGCAGAGGTCCTTGGCCTCGAGCTGCCCTCAGTGGATGTCAAGACTAACCTCTTGACAGAAGTGCCTCAGCCTGGGGTTTCCTCTTCTGAACCCCTTTTGCCCTTTAATGAGGCACTTACTGATGTCCTGCTGGCAACCTGGTCCAAGTACAGGGGCTCCTGTGAACATAACAATTGTCCGCCCCCCATTGCCCTGCATTGGGTGACCCTAGTTTCCTCAGCCAACACCCCACCCCTGAGAGCTTGGTAGTCCAAGCCTCAACTTCCCAAGGGGCGTTCCCTTCTGCTCCTGGGCCAATTTGGGAAAAAGATGTTTTCTTTCACCAGCCTAGCTTTCAGGTTGGTGAACACCTCATGCTTATTGGACCATTTCTCACACACCTTATGGGATATGATTGCGCAAGTGCTGTCCTCGGTCCCGGAGGAGGCCTGACCATCCTCTCCCAAGCAGTGAAAGATGGAGGAATGCAGCAAAGTTTACCATTAGGTGTTGTCTGGACACAACTGAGTAGCTAGAGAGAACAGTTTCGTCAATGGTCGCCTCACGCCTTACTGAGAGCATCTGGCTTTTCAGGCGATGTTCAGGTGAACCTTATGGACATGCCCTTTGACGGAACTCGCTTGTTTGGCGAGAAGGCAGACTTGGTGCTGGAGTGCTTTAAGGACTCCCAGGCTATGGCCTAGTCCTTGAACCTCTCGGCGACCCCCCTGTCCATCATCTACCTTTCGCCCCCTTTCATGGCTACTGAATGGGTGTGCCAGTGTGCCAGCCCTATGCTTGCCACCGTTCTGTGGAAGCCCCCTTAAGCTATATGAGGACATGGGAGCAGTGCATTCAGACCTAGAGGCTCTGGAAGCCAGAAGTCACCAGCCACCCAGCCCCCGGCAGATGCAGCCTCCAAGCCCTCCTAGTTTGATTCTGCAGGACCATGGTTTTCCAATTGGAGGGAGAATTCAACATCACCTCCTCCATTGGCAGTCTATTACATCAGGCGCATGGGTCTTTCAAAACATTCAGAAGGGCTACTCTCTCCCTTTCAAATCCTTTCCTCTCCCAATACCACCAACACACAAACAGCTGGTGGAGGATCATATGACTTTGCTCCGAGCGGAAGTTACGGCTCTCTTAGCCAAGGGAGCAATAGAAAGGGTTCCGTTGTCAGAAGTAGGCAGTGTTTATTATTCCCATTACTTTCTGATACCCAAAAAGAACAAAGGCCTTTGCCCTATTCTAGACCTATGGACTGTCAATCTCTTCCTCAAGAAGGAGAAATTCAAGATGCTCACTTTGGCTCAGGTCTTGTTTGCGTATTTTCATATCCCCATCTTGCCTTCCCACAGGCGTTACATGCGGTGCAAGGTAGGCATGAGCACTTTCAGTTCACCGTTCTCCCCTTTGGCCTTGCCAACGCCCCTCGGGTGTTCACCAAGGTGATGGCGGTGGTCACAGCTCATTTGCACAGGTTAGGGATTTTAGTCTTCCCCTAACTCGACGACTGATTGTTACAGGCAAGCTCTCCCCAGGCTGTTGTCTCCCAACTCCAAACTATGGAAAACCTTCTGCATTCGCTGCGGTTCCATATAAATGTGCCGAAGTCACATCTGACTCCTCCTTAGATGCTCCCTTTCATCGGAGTAGTTATGGACGCAGTGCAGTTTTGGGCTTCTCCTCCTGAGCAGCGAGTCCAGGATATTCAGGTTATGATACTGATGTTTTGGCCTCTAACCTAGGTTTCGGTGAGACTCACTGTGAGGCTGCTGGGCCTCATTGCCTCCTGCATCCTGGTGGTGAATCATACCAGATGGCATATGAGGGCTCTGCAGTGGGACCTGAAGGTTCAGTAGGTGCAGGATTAGGGGAATCTCTCCGACATGGTGCATTTTTCAGAGGGAACTACAGAAGACCTGCAGTGGTGGCTTAAGAACCGCGATTAAGTCAAAGGCAGACTCCAGTCCCTTCCATAACCAGATTTCACAATAGAGACAGATGAGTCACTTTCGGGATGGGGCTGCCATCTGGGAGAGTTAGGGATCAGGGGACTCTGTTCTCTGGCAGATTCGGGGCTCCACATCAACTTGCTGAAGCTCTGTTCGACCCAGCTCGCACTTAAAGCATTTCTTCGCTCTGTCAAGGGGAAGTTAGTGCAGGTGTTAACAAACAACTCCATTGCCATGTGTTACTTCAACAAGCAGGGCAGGGTAGGGTCATGGACCCTTTGTCAAGAAGCCCTGTGCCTCTGGTCATGGCTGGAACAGCAGGGTATAACCCTGGTGGATCAACATCTGGCAGGTTCTCTGAACCCCAGGGCAGACAAACTCAGCTGTGGATGCCTGGTGGATCACAAGTGGAGTCTCCATTCGGAGGTGGTGGAAAGGCTCTTTCAGTAGCTTGGAGAGCCTTGGTTATATCTGTTCACCTCCAAAGAGAACGTACAATGTCAGCAGCTTTTCGCATTGGAGTTTCAAAAGCAGGAATCAATCTGCAACGCTTTTCATCTCGAGTGGAACTCAGGCCTCGTGTATACCTTTCCGCCCATACCACTTCTACCCAGAGTTCTCAAGAAGATCAAGAATGACTGGTCCCAAGTAATCCTTGTGGCTCTGAACTGGACATGAAGAGTCTTATCCCAAGCTTTTGAAAATGAGCATTGATCCTTCTATCACTCTGCTCCTTCTGGAGGATCTTCTGTCGCAGCAGCAGGGGAGGGTCCTCCAGCTGAACCTGTCAACTCTGCTCCTTCATGCATAGCAATTGAACAGCGACAGTTGACAGTCTTAGACCTTCCTTCCAAAGTCTGTAATGTTATTCTGGCAGCCAGGTGTTCCTTCACCAAAACTGTATACACCTGCCATTGGCAAACAATTGTAAAATATTGTACAGAGAAGTCTCTAGATCCTATTTCTCCTTCTCTATCTGATATTCTTCTTTTCATTCAGTATGTTGCCTAACAGGGCTCTGCTCTGGGCACACTTAAGGGGTACCTGCCTGCTCTTTCCACTTTTCTGTGGCTGTCTGACCAACCCTCTTTATTTAAGTCCAGATTGTAAATAGATTTCTTAAAGGGCTTGTACATATGTTTCTCTATCGCCCTTTATCATGCCTCAGTGTGACCTGAACCTGGATCTTACATTCTTAATACGTGCTCCTTTTGAGCCACTACATAATTGTTCCCTTAGGCTGCTTACTACCAAAACAGCCTTTCTCATGGCTATAACATATGCCTGGATGGTGAGTGAGCTCCAGGCTTTGTCATCCAAGCCTCCATATCTGACAGTGTGTCCTGATAAAGTGGTGTTTTCCACCGGTGCCACTCTCCTCCCAAAGATTGTGACCCCATTTCTTTTGGGACAGACTGTCACCCTACCTACCTTCTTTACTCCCCCGCAGCTCTCTAAGGAAGAGTAGCAACTCCACCAGCTAAACCCAAAAAGAGCATTGTCGTTCTACCTTGACCACACAAAAGATTTCAGGGTGGACCACCAACTCTTTGTGGGATATGTGGGAGCAAAGAAAGGTTGGTCAGTACAGAAATGAACCATTTCGCGATGGGTCATTCTCTGTATGAAAATCTGCTATGCACGGGACAAAAAGCAGCCCCCTGAGGGCCCATTCCACCGGGGTAAACCTGAAACCACGGCATTGGCACGTGGTGTTCCAATCCTGGAAATTTGTCAGGCAGCAACGTGGACATCACTGCACACATTTGCAAAACATTACTGCCTAGACGGTCTGGTCAGCAGAGATGGGTATTTTGCCCGTTTGGTCCTGCAGGACTTCCTAGTGTAGGAAGATTTGTCTGCAGCCCACCTCCAGTATGGTATGGCTTGGGTTTCTATTCAAAGATAAGGAATCTGCAGCTAGAAGTCTGTCAGATGTACAGGTGACTTACCTTTAGTAGCGCATTTTCTGGTAAAGACTATGGGCCAGATTTAGATCTTGGCAGATGGATTACTCCATCACAAATGTGACGTATATCCCACCCGCGTATTATGATTTCTATAGGATATTATGGTATTGTAATACCGTGAACAGGATATCCGTCATGTTTGTGACGAAGTATTCCTTCTGTCAAGATTTAAATCAGGCCCTATATCTAGCTTCAGATTCCTTACACCCACCCATGCCTCCCCTCTCTGCGGACTCATTTGCTAGGGTTAAGGTGATCCCTTTCCGGGCCCTGGTTTGGACACATAAACCTCAGTTCATTTCATGGCTGTGTGCTCCTTGCGTGGAATGTCGTGAAAAAAGTAACTGATATCCGCGCGCCTGGGTGGCACCTACATAGATGACCGCAATGTCACATCTGCCACGAACAGTACTGACGATGCCACGCAGAACCGAACGAAGCCACCCGACTCCCAATCAGGGGTACTGCTGAAGCAAACGTTTCCTGATCAAGTCTGATGCCTGGTATCTGCAGCTAGATATAAGGCGGTTCATTATGAGTTCGGCATTGCCGCCACTTCACCACCAGTGCGGTGTAGCCCCCGCCGGCCCTATTATGATTTTCCCACATGCTGGCCCAGCAGGGAGCAGGCCCTTTACATTGACGCCGGTTCCTAATGGAGTTGGCGCCAATGTGGCAGCACCCGTCACGCATTTCACTTCCTGTAATTCAGGCAGTGAAATGCACGACGGGACTGTGCATGTGGGGGCCCTGAGTCACCCATTCCACCAGCCCTTCCCTGGCAGTGTAAACCACCTAGAAAAGGCTGGCGGAATGGGACTCAATCCACAGGGCAGCGCTTCTTGCAGCGCTGCCCCATCGGATTTGAAATGCCGAGACCGCCAGGCTGTCTGGTGGCGGCAGCCTGACGGTGGCGGCGTTTCCAACGTGGCGTCTCCGCCGCGGTCACAATATGGCGGGCAGACCGCCAGACTCATAATGAGACCCATAGGGCCATATTTATACTCCGTTTGCGCCGAAATTGCGTCGTTTTTTTTGACGCAATTTCGACGCAAAACTAACGCCAACTAACGCCATATTTATACTATGGCGTTAGAGGCGAATAGCGCCAAAGTTCCCGGAATGTGCGTCATTTTTTAGCGTGAACCCCTTCCTTGCGTTAATGATATGCAAGGGAGGCGTTCCCGTCTAAAAAATGACTCCCAGGCCTTTACGTGGTATTTATACTCCCGGGCAAAAGAGACGCCCGGGAGTTGGCGTGGCTAAAAACGGCGCATTTGCGCCACTTTTTAACGCCTGCTCAGGGCAGGCGTTAAGGGGCCTGTGGGCTCAAAATGAGCCCACAGGTGCCCTCCCATGCCCCCAGGGACCCCCCCTGCCACCCTTGCCCACCCCAGGAGGACCCCCAAGGATGGAGGGACCCACCCCAGGGACATTCAGGTAAGTTCAGGTAAGTTTTATTTTTTATTTTTTATATTTTATTTTGGTGGCATAGGGGGGCCTTATTTGTGCCCCCCTACATGCCACTATGCCCAATGACCATGCCCAGGGGACAGAAGTCCCCTGGGCATGGCCATTGGGCAAGGGGGCATGACTCCTATCTTTCCAATGATAGGAGTCATGTTGATGGGGGATGGGCGTCGTTAAAAAATGGCGCAAGTCGGGTTAAGACGATTTTTTCGACGTAACCTGACTTGCCCCATTTTAAGACGCCCATGCGCCATTTTCCCCCTACGCCGGCGCTGTCTGGTCTACGTGGTTTCTTCCCACGCAAACCAGGCAGCGCCGGTCTGATTGCGCCGTCTAACGCCATTCCATAAATACGGCGCCCGCATGGCGCTTCAGAATGGCGTTAGACGGCGCAAAAAATTTTGACGCTAAACTGCGTTAGCGCAGTTTAGCGTCAAAAAGTATAAATATGGGCCATAGTCTCTATCAGGTAATGAGTTACTGAAGGCAAATAACTTGTTCTTTATTTATTCGTCATTAGCAGACATTGACACAGTATTATAGTACACCAAGAAACACTTCTGGCACTGACAAATAAGGATTATAATTCTTGCCATATTGTGAAAATCCATGTCAGGGAAAAATGTTTCCCACATCTGGTTTATTAAAACGGGCCTGGGTGGTGTAGTGGCCTGCTTGATGCATTCTGGGGTTTCTACCAGCCACTCCTTGAGGGCTGGCATACCCACTCACCACAAACCCATCCATTCCAGGCATCACTGGTCATGTGACTGAGCGAATAAAAAGTGTCCGAGCGCACGTGCTCACGGCCAGTTACCAGTACCCTAACTATATGTCCGTGTGCCTTATTTATATAGCTTGTGGGCCCAGGGCCCACGACGATGGCAATGAGTGGCTCTGACACCCCCTGTTTGCTCCCTATAGCTGTGCAGATCCTCTTGGGGAGAAGAGTAGCAAGAGCATGACGAAACTTCACACCTGCTGCCAGTGCGACAGCAACCGAGGCAGGACAGGGCAAGGAGGGACACTCAGTGTGTACACCGCCATCCACCAGTAATGCACTTGCAGCCGCCTGTATGCTCATGCCCCTGCAACTGACCACCATTACGACTGGCCCTGCCATGAAAGAGAAAGCCAAGAAAAGGGGATGAAGTGCTGCAGACAGCATTAGGCACCCTCACTGTGGAGTTTGAGCTCGCATTGCATCTTGCTGCCACATGGTGGTTGTTTGTTGCTCGGACCTGCCTTCACCTTGAGGGAGAAGAATACCCTGGCGGACTCAGGAAGAAACCAGTATAGGCGCAGTGAGCACAGCGCACCATGTTGTATACTTGCCTGGTGCTGCAAAGAAGAGACGAGATCCACTCCGGCTGCCCTGCAGGACTAAAACTAGAATCCATCTGTAGGAGTGGGTGGGGGGTGGTGCAGACTGCTCCTGCAGTGTGCAGAGCCCCACACTAGCATCGCAAGTCCCCACACGGCCCACTGGCTCGGGAAGCTGCAACGACCTATAAGTATTAACTGCAGTGCCACCTAGCGGCCACAGACATGGCAACTTCAACGTGAGAAGATTACCGTGGCCCCCGCATTCACAGTGACAGCACCACCTACCCGAGTGATTAGTGCGCAGCTGAGGCCAGCACCAATATTGAGAGATGAGTTGCCCTGCTGCACCTATATTGCTTGGCCCCCTCCCGCATTGACATCTCTAGTGCCCCTAAAGGCCTGCAGCATCCAGGTAACTGCCACAGTCGGAGGAGAGACTTCCCGGCCTGTGATGAGTGACAGCAGTGCCACCTAGTGGTGTGGTGTTTTGCTGCACCATGTCCAGCCCAGGGGACAGCAAAGTATTCAAGAAGCGACCCCAGTGGGGGCTCAAGTTTTAAAAAAAAGACTAGCCGCTCCTGCATTGTGGAGATACCTGCAAGGCCTGCAGAAGGGGAGAACCTGATAGGACAACAAAATAGTGGCTGAAACCTGTGACCAACAGACCTCGCAGCACCCGCACCCTCCACCTCACCTTGCATGAAAAGATGTGCTGCGACCGGGGAGAAGCATCCTGCCATGTATCCCTTATTGATGGTGGGAGACTGCTAGCAGGGGAGAGGACAAGGCGCAGGCCAGGGGAAATGGAAGAAGGCCAAAAAGCTGAAGAAATTGTTTTGAAGAGTTGGCTGCTGAGGATAAGCAAGTCATTGTGGCGGATACAGCTGCAAAAGAGAGAGAGCATCTGTAGCAGACGAAGCCCGATAAGTGGAAAGGCAAGGAAAAAGAGGAAGATGATCCTTATGCCAACCTGAGCAAGAAGGAAAAAAAAAGAAAATGAAAAAGCAGATTGATTATGAGAAGCAAGTGGCAATGATAAAGGAAGCGACTGCAGAGGAGAATGACTTCTCAGTGTCTCAAGCAGAACTGTCCAACCAACAGGCCACTACTGCTTTGCCACCACAATGAGAGACTGGCTAAGTAAGTGCCAGCCAAGAAATCTGCCAAGATTCCATCATAAGCCAAGGCAGTGAAACCAAAGGCAACAAGCCCTGCTAGCCAGCCAGCAAGCCCACTGAATGCACAAAGAGGACTGTGTGCTGCCCTCACGGCCTCCATCCCTAGCAGTTGTCTGCTGCCACTGCAATCAGGAAGACAGTGCTTCACACCTCTAGTGGTGAGTGGTCACCACCGCAAGCTAGAAGAGCAGACACGTAAAGGTGGCAGCTGAGGGTATGCATGAAGAGACTGCATAATAGCCCAACAAATGCCTGAAAGGGCACAGGCTCAAGGGCACAGAAACAATGCATGATTGGAAGGGTGAGACAGCGCTAGCCAGCCAGCACCCCAATACCGAATGGCCACCGGTGGCTCGTCCAGGAGATTGTCACACAGAGTGACCAAGCCTGCACGAAATTAGGCAGGATGAGGTGCCACCACGGTGCAGCCCCAAGGTGCAAGCACTACACCCTTGAGCGAAGACTGGTGGAAGGTGATCCAGCGAGCGGAGCACCAAGATGATCCCTGAGGAGGGGAGGGGAGGGGACCTGAGAAAGGTCCATGATGAGAAAGAGTGAGAAGAGAGAAAAGTTTGACGAGATACCATATCATGAAGAAGAGAAGAGGGCAGAAAGGTGTGTGACAGACCTTTCATACAGAAGATCCCGAACGAACTTAGGAATGCAGGAGTAGTGAAGAAATGTGTTAAAGGCCGAGGACTCCGTACCACCACTGGAGAGTGCGTCCATCAACACAAGCCAGCCACCTAGGTGCAGCGACGTCACTGGAGACAGCCCAGCAGGAGTACCGAATGTAAGCCACCTACATGCGCAAACTGTGCACCTGCACCACGCTTCACAGTATGACCATCCAGTCACTTGTCACTGGCTGTTTGAGGCAGATGGCATTCCAAAGAAGAAGAAGAACCGCATGTGCCTACGAAGTCCCTCCAGTCATTCTCACTTCGAGCAAGACATTGCCACCTGTCGTACAGGTTGTCAATTGGTAAGAAAGTCATCATTACCACATGCATCCCCAGAACCACCTAAGGAGCATCTCACCACCAGAGTGGAGCCCTACGCCTGTGAAACATCAACACCGGGAGAACAAAGAGGCATTCCTGGTGTTTTGGGAGATCAATTGTAGTGTAGCCATTTTAGCTATAGCGCTGTGCACGTTATTTTAACACACTATGCCAAGCCGCTGTGCACTCTAACCTAGATATATTTTATTTGGCTTTATTTTATTGTTACACTAGCCACTTTTACGGTCTTGTTTTATTTTCTGTTTATCTACTTGTTTTCTTAAGCCAGCACAATGTTCTCATACAAGACATTCTTGCTCACTCTGTGCTTCTTCCAAGGCTACAGCACGGTACTTTGTCGGTGAACGTGGTATAAGTTTAGTTATGTAGGGACATTTTCTCAGAACATCAGCTGTTTTATTATAAAAACACTTTGGCCCTCATTACAACATTGGCGGTAAAAGCTGCTTACCGCTGTGCAGAAGACCGCCAACACACCGCCGCGGAATTCCGCCACAGCTATTATGACCCACAGTTCGGAATCCGCCAAAATTCAGACACCCACACAAGTCTGCCACACCAAAGGTCAATGATAAACTGGCGATAACAAAACCTCCACCGCCATGGCAACAGAAATACGCCCACACTATCACGACCCACGAATCCACGCGGCGGTCTTTCAACTGCGGTATTCCATTGGCGGTACACACCGCCGCGCTCATAATACACACACATTTACAAAACACAGCCACATTGGACAATTCAAAATACACACACCTGATACACATACACACACCACTCCCACACACCCAATACAATATGAAACACAAACCCACATCATCCATAAACCCCTATTACCAAAAATTCCGAAAGAAGGCCAGAGAGAGACAGCACCAGCAAGAACAACAACATCCACAGGCACACAACACCATCACCCACAGAACTTCCACGCACCTCACACAACACACCACTACATATCAGCACACTTATCACCACACACTCCACCCCACACATCACCTACACCACCCCATGGCACGGCAAAGACACCCCAGGTTCTCGGAGGAGGAGCTCAGGGTCATGGTGGAGGAAATCGTCTGGGTAGAGCCACAGCTATTCGGATCACAGGTGCAGCAGACCTCCATTGCAAGGAAGATGGAGCTATGGCGAAGAATCGTAGACAGGGTAAACGCAGTGGGACAGCACCCAAGAAATTGGGAGGACATCAGGAAGAGGTGGAACGACCTACGGGGGAAGGTGCGTTCCGTGGTCTCAAGACACCACCTGGCGGTTCAGCAGACTGGCGGCAGACCCCCACCTCCTCCCCCACAACTAACAACATGGGAGGAGCAGGTCTTGGCGATTCTGCATCCTGAGGGCCTTGCAGGAGTAGGTGGAGGAATGGACTCTGGTAAGTCAAATCTTAACTATTACATTCGCCACCCTACCTGCATGCCAGCAGATACCCCCACCCTCCCCCTCACCCCATCACTCTAACTCCTCACAGATGTACCTACATCACAAACCACACATCCTAACACCAAGCCCTGCATGCAACAACAAAGCATGGACACCCATCACCAAAGCATGCCCACTGCTCATACCCATACAACCCCCTAAACTATCATCACACAAGGTCCCACACAGGAATGCAAACACTGGGGTACACGGTCACCTACCCATTGCACACCATGGCACACACAGGTGTAATAACCATCCTTTTATACCCCTGCAGGACCCCTACCCAACGTCACCGGACAGGAAGGACCACACATGTCCACACCACCAACAGAAGAGGCCCACAGTGATGACAGCACCTCTGTCCAACTGGATCTAGATGACCAGCCCGGCCCATCGGGGACCTCTGGACAGTCAGTTCCCCTCACACAGTCACAGGTCACTACAGACCTTCCCCCCCTCTGGAAACACCAGCACAGCACCCACCCAGCGGGCCCATACCTCTGTCCCCAGGACGCGTCAATCAGCAGTGTGTCCACCACTACAGGGAACCCAGACTAACCCACCACCCCAACAACAACAGGGACCTGGGGGCAGTGGCAGTGGGCACATGGTCCAGGGGATGGAGGCCCGGGAACACAGGGGAACTGGGAGGGCTGCTGTGCGACAGGGGGCGGACAGGCCAAGGGAACCCACTCTCCACGAGTCCCTCTCCTCCATCATGGGAGCCTATCACCACTCCCCGGAGATGATGGCAACGGTACTGGCCAAGTTTCAGGAGACCCAGCGCCTGCAGGAGGAACAGTACATGAGCTTCAGGGAGGAACTCAGAACCATCAGCTCCACCCTGGGAACCATCGTAGGGGTGCTGAAGGAACTCGTGAACACCAGGAGGGACACTGTGGCACTACAAGGGGCCCCTGACACTAGCATGGACGATGAACTGCCCACCACCTCCGCCAGCGCTAGTGGACAGGACGCCCCGCCACAGGATCACCACAGCAGCACCCCACCCCCTGCAGAGGGAGAACCACTCCGCAAACAGTCCCTGAGATCCAGGACAAAGACAGAGCACGATGCCAAGACCCCCGCCAAGAAATGAGACCACCCTGATTGTCATCCTACTGTCCCACTTTGTCACCCTGTCCATACTTAAACTGCCCCAGCTCCACTTCCTGTGCCCATATGGGCAATGCACCTGTGAGACTAATAGACTGGACCCTGCCATGGACAATCCTCCGCCATCACCCCTCACCATTTTACTATCCCTTCCAATATTGGGCACTTAAATAAACACACTTAAAGCACAAAACAATCTGGAGTCTGTCTGTGATTTCGAAATAGTGTATTAGCATTTACAGTGACAAAATGCTCTTACAATTGTAATGTCAACATACCTATGTCACACAGCTCTAGTCCATGAGGAATCTAAGCAGATGTCACACAGTGGGACCCACATCTGTGAAATCATAAGGGAAAGTGACAACTCAGTGCCAACACACTGGGTGAAAAGGACAGAGAGTAGAGAGGTAGTAGTGTTAAAGCACATGTAGTAGGCAGGTCTGTACTCTTACCTGTGTCTCACTGGAAATATTGCTGGATCACTGAGTCCCTGTTGTTCATGTCTTCTTCCTCTGCTTCCTCGTCTTCACTGTCCACAGGCTCCACAGCTGCCACAACACCGCCATCTGGACCATCCTCCTGCAGAAAAGGCACCTGTCATCGCAAAGCCAATTTGTGAAGCATACAGCAGGCCACGATGATCTGGCACACCTTCTTTGGTGAGTAGAATAGGGATCCACCTGTCATATGGAGACACCGGAACCTGGCCTTCAGGAGGCCGAAGGTCCGCTCGATCACCCTCCTAGTTCGCCCATGGGCCTCATTGTAGCGTTCCTCTGCCCTTGTCCTGGGATTCCTCACTGGGGTCAGTAGCCATGACAGGTTGGGGTAACCAGAGTCACCTGCAAATGGCGAGGGACAACTGTTAGACACGCACTAACCTGTAGGGATATCCCCAACCCAGACAACCATTCCCACTGTCTTGCTCCCAGGTGCTCACCTAATAGCCACGCACGGTGCCTCTGGAGTTGCCCCATCACATAAGGGATGCTGCTATTCCACAGGATGTAGGCGTCATGCACTGAGCCAGGGAACATGGCATTCACATGGGAGATGTACTGGTCGGCCAAACATACCATCTGTACATTCATTGAATTATAACTCTTCCTGTTTCTGTACACCTGTTCACTCCTGTGGGGGGGGACCAAAGCCACATGGGTCCCATCAATGGCACCTATGATGTTGGGGATATGTCCCACGGCATAGAAATCACCTTTCACTGTATGCAAATCCTCCACCTGAGGGAAAACGATGTAGCTCCGCATGTGTTTCAGAAGGGCAGACAACACTCTGGACAACACGTTGGAAAACATAGGCTGGGACATCCCTGATGCTATGGCCACTGTTGTTTGAAATGACCCCCTGCAAGGAAATGGAGCACTGACAGCACCTGCACTTGAGGGGGGATTCCCGTGGGATGGCAGATTGCTGACATCAGGTCTGGCTCCAACTGGGTACACAGTTCCTGGATTGTGGCACGGTCAAGCCTGTATGTGATAATCACGTCGCTCCTCCATTGTCGACAGGTCCACCAACGGTCGGTACCCCGGAGGATGCCGCCATCTTCTCACATGTCCCAGCAGACGGTGCCTATGAAGGACAACAGCGAGCACAGAGTCAAACAACTCAGAGGTACGTACCAACAGTTTACACAGAACACCATTCATACACAAAAGGTGGCCTGTATGTGTGTTGAGTCTAGGTATGTGTGACGCAGTTGAAAATTAATCCATGTGGGCCCCTGAAATGGCGGCTGTCTGACCTCTAAAGTGGGACAATGGGATGTGAGGTAACTGTGCTGGCGTTGTACACCGTCGCGGTAGGCGGTCGAAGACCGTGGCGCAATGCTGCATTGGTTAACATTGGACTCTATCGGTCCCAGGGGCCAATGACGATGTACGCCGGCGGTGACGGTACGCACCGCCGCGGACGCGTCTGACATTTTCTGTCTGTTCAATCACTCGATACCTGATCTTCGACAGGAGAGGACCTACACTGCAAGTGTCTGCTGCTGCTGCTGTGACCTCGGTCTGGAAGAGACAATGGCTCGAGTGTCTGGGGATAGGGCCCCTGCCTTCACATCGGAGGAGTTGGAGAAACTCGTGGATGGGGTCCACCCCCAGTACACGCTACTCTACGGTCCTCCAGACAAACAGGTAAGTACACTGGGAGCATGCTGTATGGGCTATGCCTGTGTGGAGAGGGCTGGATGTAAGAAGGAAGGGGGGAGAGTGCGGCATGCATGAAACAACGGTGAATGCATGTGCCACATGGCAAGGGTAGGGATGGGGGCCAATCACTTTGACGGTGCAGTCGGTAATAACTTACTCTTCCCCCTGTACATTTCATGTAGGTCAGCGCCCACCAGAAAAAACATATTTGGCGTGCCATCGCCAAGGACATCCGGACCCTGGGGGTCTACCACAGACGGAGCACCCACTGCCGGAAAAGATGGGAGGACATTCACCGCTGGAGCAAGAAGACGGCGGAGGCTCAGCTGGGGATGGCCTCCCAATGTGGGAGGGGTGTCCGTTGCACCATGACCCCCCTGATGTTCTGGATCCTGGCGGTTGCCTACCTGGAATTGGATGGGCGCTTGAGGGCATCACAGCAGACACAAGGGGGTGAGTACACTCTCATTCTGCTGACTTTGCGCGCAGTGGAGGGGTCTGGGTGGGGGAGGTGGGCTGTGGGTTTTCCTAGGCCAGGGCGAGTTCCGTAGGCAAGGTCCCTCCGTAAGGCAGGCCATGTGGCACCCCACTCCACCTCTGTAGAGTGCCAAGTACACCTAGTCATGCCCCTGTGTCATTTATGTGTGCAGATGTCATCCATAGCCTTGTAGGGCATTTCCCAAGAATCTGTCTTGTCCGCCAACGGTAGCGGTAATGCATGCACTCAACATGTCTTTCTTCTGTCGTCCCCCCCCCTTTTTGTGCTCTCCCTGTTCTTGTGTGCATTAGCATCATCAGGCGGAGGAGCAGTGGCACTGGAGCGGACTCAGACTTCACCAGTGGGACGGAGGGCGAGGGGAGCTCCACGGTGGGGACAGGAGCTGAGACCAGTGGCACGGACTCGTCCTCTGATGGGAGCTCCCTTGTGGTGGCAGCAACATCTGTGCCCCCACCCATCTACAGGTACAGCCGCCACCCCCCCTTCCAGCACCGCCCTCCCAGCAGCCTCTCAGCCTTCGCCCCGTGCCCGCTCACCCGGGAGGGTGGGCATCACCTTCGCCCCAGGCACCTCAGGCCCTGCCCCAGTCACCCTGCTGCCCTCAGTGAGGAGGCCATTGACCTCCTCAGGTCCCTCACTGTTGGGAAGTCTACCATTTTGAATGCCATTCAGGGTGTAGAAAGGCAGTTGCAACAAACAAATGCATTCCTGGAGGGCATTCATTCTGGTCAGGCGGCCCTTCAGTGAGCTTTTCAGACTCTGGCCTCAGCACTGATGGCAGCCATTGTCCCTTTGTCTAGCCTCCCCCCTCCAACTTCCTCCACCCGGACCCAATCCCCTGTACTTCAGCCTATCCCAAGCACACCTACAGACCAGCATGCACACACCTCAACACACAAGGGAAGCTCAGGCAAACATACGCACCACACATCCCACAGGCACTCACGCAAGCATCACACACATGCAGACACACCAACATCCACTGCCTCCACTGTGTCCCCCTCCTCCTCGTCTCCCTCTTCCCTCCCAGTCTCGTCTACACTCACACCTGCAGGCACTACCTCTACAGCCACTATGTCCCTCTCCAGCACACCCACCAACACACCCCGTTCACGTGCAGTCACCACCCCCACTACCATTCACACGTCCCCTGTGTCCTCTCCCAGTGTGTCTGTGACGCCCCCTCCCAAGATACACAAATGCAGGCACACACCCACCCAACAGCCATGCACCTTCACCCAAAGTCAGCAAACGAACACCTCCTACAACCACCACCTCTTCCTCCACTCCCAAACCCCCTCCAGCTACCCGTCCCAGTTGTCAAAAAAACCTTTCCTGTCCAACCTTGACCTCTTTCCCACACCTCCCCCACCCCGTCCGTCTCCTAGGTCCCGAACTAGCACCTCAGCCACATCATCTCCGGGACCAGTGGTGCCTGTAGTCACCGGAATCTGGAGTGCACCGGCCACCAGGGCAGCCAGTGTGGCACGGAGCAACAGCACAGACAGTCCCCCACCTGTGAAGCATCAGAAGTTGGCCAGTGCCTGACGGGAGAGGGGGAAGACTCCAGCCACCAAAGCTGCTCCCAGGGGTCCCGGTCGGAGTGTGGACTCAGCTGTGACACCCTCCAAGGTGGGGTATGGCCACAAGAAACCAGGAAAGTCTGGGAAGAGCAGCACGGCGGAGAAGACCGCCATCATCCCCGCAGCCCAGGAGGCCACCTCCAGCACCAGCCCAGCTGCCCAGGACAGGACCGCCAGCACAAGCCCAGCTGCCCAGGACAGGACCGCCAGCACAAGCCCACCTGCCCAGGAGGCCACCGCCAGCAAAAGCCCCGCTGGGCCATGAAGGACCGCCAGCAGCTGAGTCCCTGCAATGGAGACCGCCGCCTCAAGCACCGCTGCACAGGACACCGCCATCTCAAGCACCGCTGAACAGGGCACCTGCCATCTCAGGCACCGCTGAACAGGGCAACGCCGTCTCAAACACCGCTGAACAGGGCACCGCCATCTCAAGCACCGCTGAACAGGGCACCGCCATCTAAAGCACCGCTGGCCCATGAGCGGCAAGGGCACTGACACAACTGAGTCCGTCACGGGGTGAATGATGCACTCTGGGCACCATGCCCCCTCCAGAACAAGTGGAGACTGTCATCCACTACCTCTGTCCTTAGCAGGATGAAGCACTCTGGGCACAAGGCCCCCTCCAGAACCAGTGGAGACTGTCATCCACTTGAGAGACTGTGGCTTTGCACTCCCTAGCATTGAACAGTGGGCAAACCACCCACTGTAGAGACTTGTGAGACTGTGGCTTTGCACTCCCCAGGATTGAACAGTGGGCAACCCACCCACTGTAGAGACTTGTGAGACTGTGGCTTTGCACTCCCCAGGATTGAACAGTGGGCAAACCACCCACTGGAGTGACTTGTGAGACTGTGGCTTTGCACTCCTCAGGATTGAACAGTGGGCAAATCACCCATTGTAGAGACTTGAGAGACTGTGGCTTTGCACTCCCCAGGATTGAACAGTGGGCAAACCACCCACTAGAGAGACTTGTGAGACTGTGGCTTTGCACTCCCCAGGATTGAACAGTGGGCATGTGGCCCCCTCGTGGATTTGGCGTCGTGCACTCAAGCGGCTGAGGTGCCTCCCCTTTCCCTCCCCCTGAGGTGCCTGTTTAGTTGCTCTCTGATGCCCCTACAGTGTTCTCTCCGTCATGGTCGGGGATCTTGTGTGGGCCTCGCCCATACCGTGTGGTCCCAGTGTTCCACAGACTTTATTAGAGCACTACCTGGACTACTATGCTTGGTATATATTTTGTACATGGTGTATATATATGTTTCTGCCTACTTGCTTTTAATATATTACAATGGTTACACCCATTTTCTATTGTCTTTGCACTCTTCCAGGGAATTTGGGGGGTGTAACTGTGATGTATTGATATGCATTAGTGTGTGTGTTGTGGTGGGTGAGGGTGTTGCGTGTCCCTGTTTTATCCCTCCCCCCTCCCCTGTGTCGTATGTGCAGTACTCACCGTGGTCTTCGCCGCCGGCGTTCGTGCTCCTGGTAGAGGATCATGAAGACTATTGCAGGTAGAATTTGGAGTTCAGGATCCATGGCGTCCTTGTTCCTCGTGGGGTGTGTAGAGGTGAGCGTTTTTCCTTCGGAATTCCTGTTTCCGCCGTGTTTTTATCCGCGGTGAATCCGCCCCGGAAAAGGTGGCGGATTGGCCTGTCATAATAGTGTGGGTGGTACATTGTCTCCCGCCTGTCTGTTGGCGGTGACCGCTGCGCTGTTTGTACCGCCGTGGCAGTCGGAGTGTTAAAGTGGCTGTCTTTGTTGGCAGTTTCCGCCACGGTCGTAAATGCAATTTTTTTACCGCCGGCCTGTTGGTACCGCCGCTTTAACACCGACCGCCAGGGTTGTAATGACCACCTTTGTCCCTTAACAAGTTAGAGGGAGATTCCAGCCAGAGAAGCACAACTGTATGCTGATTGCCAAATGCTTTGCTACAGAGGCTAACGCAGACTGCAGGCCTTTGCTCAGGTATGGGGGATGATGTCTTCCCAGGGGGACCTGAAGAGCAGAATTAGAGCTGATAATGCTGTGCTCTATTATAGCTTAGGTAGGAATTAGTCTATCAACTATAGCGACAATATGATAGTATTATTTCTATGCTTCACTCTCCTCGTTACCATTTTAATATTGTCATGCTGTGTCGTCCTGGGTATTGCAGCTCATGCTTTGCTATCTAAGATGCAGTTGTTTTATTAAAATCATTATTAAAACATATATTGCCTCTGTTTGTCATTTATATATGAGACTAAGGTAACTGAGAGAAACGGATGAGTCCTGAGTGACCACGGCTTCCCTGAGAAACCAATTATGTAATGTGCTCGGCTGCCCAGTCATCCGTGTCTTTGGGTGGAGATGAGGCACTGTTAATTGGCCGGAGCAAACCCTGGTTTGGAATGACAGGTGTCACCTGCAGTGGGTTAGACTCAGTCTCCCACATAGCCGGCGATTCTGCCGCTCAAAATCCAGTAGACTCAGAATAATGAGAGCCTACATAACATGGCGCCGCCAACGTTTGGTCAGGCTCTAATTTTCGGGTCCTCCTGAGTATCTCGGTCTTATTATATATAATGACACCTCTATACCGTATACGGAGACGTCCGTGGTACTGAGGATTTCCGCCCCAGCTACGTGGGTTATCCTATCTGGTGCTGGAGGTTGTTCAAGCTTGAACTTTAAAAGGAAAAACTCTATGTGGTGTGCCCACTCTGAACATTTCTTCGATCTAGTATGGCGAATCCACAGCAGACATCAATAGCAGTCAATATGAGACAACCTCTAACTGCACATTTACTAGCAAATGGCCTAACGGCCCAGTCACATTTGTGGTGGACGCCCATCCAGCTTATAGAACGGAACTTTTTTATTCTTGGGTCACATTTCCAGCAGTAGATGGGAACACAAATACATTTGATCACTATACACATGCAAACGTACCTGGACAATACAGGGCATATGCACATTTAGAAATACCATTATCTTATCAAGAACATATTAATTGGCTTGATGGCGCCCTACCCCACACAATATTACCGGTAAGGTCAGGTCCTCCAAGTAATGATGGTCTTACCTGGCCTTTATTGGCCACCTGTACCCCACACCCTGCAGTAGCGACTTTAGCGGTAGCTTAGGTTCGTCGCTTATATACTGAATTAACAGCGACATATAGACAGTTAGCACAGTTTGTGATGCAAACATTAAATACAAACCCAGCATGTGCTGCACCAGCACAACCATACGCAATAACGCGAGGTATATACCCTGCAACTGTACATTCAATAATGGGTAAAGTACCCGCCAAATGAGAGGAAACTCCGTTTTGGTTAGCACCAAAAATAAATGCGCTGGAAGCATTATTTCCCCATACGGGATCTCAGGATAAACATAGAATTCTAACAATGTGCTTGCCATTTGGGATGGTTCCTAAGGTAGATAACTGCAGTACCTGGGGCACGGTATTTGCTGCGCTCTATACAACCGCACATGGTACACCGACACTTGCCAACTTACCGGAAGTGTTGAAGCAAATTCAAGATGAATACGGGGCTGCCCCCGCCCTGGACTTCGGGGGTGCAATTGATGGGTAATTTTGCCATGGTATCTTCAATTATTTGAAGTAATCTTAAAGGGGAAGCAGTCGCACTAGCAGTGCGCATGCGGCTCCATGACGTTCCAGGGTCAGGAACGTGAGCTGCCTAAGATTATCGCAGCGAATCTCAGAAATAGAGATAATATAAAAACGCCTGATAGATATCAATATACTGATACACGCCAATCTCATTTCTTTCAGGACTCAACGGAAAAACAAAATGGGAGAGGTGGGCAATTAGAGCGAAGAACAGAGTACGTGAAAGCGAGACAGGAATCACAACGCTCATCGGAAGTTTCTGTTAAAAAGGAAGTGAAACCTGCACCACAAAAACCCCAATTTAAAAAGAAAAAAGGGACAGCAGTCACAATTCAACATGTCACTCAGGAAGAGGGTCCTCTTGAAGAAAAGGAATCGGGCACTAGCGCTGCAAGACAGCGCGGCAGAGGTAACAATAGTTTGCCGTAGTCTTCTACAGCATCTGGAGGTGAAAGCAACTGATGACTTTCCATAAATAGAAACTGCGGACATGCGTGTCTTCACTCCTGATAGGGTGTATAAAGTAACGCTACAGTTAGGAGGAGACATTGAGCACAAAATAGATGCAATCTTTTGGGATCGCGTAGTAAACATACATGATGTTTTGTTGGCCGAACAAGATTGGCAACCTGAATTTGTCCGTACCTGCCCATATGGAGAAGATGTTATTAAACCTTCTTTCTCGCCTCTTGTTCCGGAAGAACTTGCTGAATCCTATGCCATTGATTGGGCTTTGGCACAGGCACTTGCGTTATATCGCAATCAAGTAGGATGGGATAAAGAATCCCCCTACCATGTAATTCCTATTAAAAACAACCCCAACCACAACCTCAGTATCCAATAAAACATGATGCTAAAGCACCTGTGAGGGAAATACTCACACAGCTAGAGTACCAGGGCGTAATGGAACCCTCTGTCTCTCCAATGAACAATCCTTTATTCCCAGTGGCTAAACCAGACCATTTATACAGAATAGTCTTAGACTACAGACATTTAAACAGTCATACGCGCACATATGCTATACAAAACTCACATAGCACAGCACTGATGAACAATATAGTGCGTAAAAAATATAAAACAACACTGGACATTTCCAATGGTTTTTTTCTGCCAGAATATAGCGCCTGAGAGTAGAGATTTAACAAGTTTTAGCGCACTAGGCTCCCAGAAAAAAATTCTGTTGTTTACCTCAGGGGTATAAGAACAGTCCAGGACTGTTCGCAGCTCGTGTCTCTGCAATTTTGCACGAGATTGACCCTGAAGCATTGTCCTATGTAGATGATATTTATCTGATGGATGATGAATTACTACAACATTTAAGACAGGTAGCCCGCATTGTTGTCGGATTTGCTAAATTTGGCTATAAATTCAACTTCAAAAAACCAAAATTGCCTTCCTCAGCATCCTGTTTCTGGGATATGGGCTGTCAAGTGAAGGAAAGAGCCTAGCGTCACAATTCTTAGAAAAATGCACACAACTATAACCTCCAAACACGATCAAAAAACTCCAATCTCTATTTGGTTTCCTAAATTTTGGCAGAATTTACATTCCAGATTATGCTACACGCATAAAACCTTTGTATGATTTGATACGTCCTGATTTCTTAAGTAAATTTTGCACAATTGAACATGCACGCATTCTCAGAGATCTGCAGACAGAGATGCTTGCAGCACAACATCTACACACAAGGGACAACAAGACACACTTGGTTATCACAGTAATTGCTAGTGCCATCAGTTTCACATATGTGACATTTAATGAAGGTGAAAAAGTCCCGATTGCATATAAATCTCACTTATACTCAGCAGCAGAACAACGTTTTGCTCCCACAGAGAAAATTCTCACTGCTGTGCAGATGGCTGTCATTAAAGAAAGACCTCTAGCTCAGGGCAAACGCATAATTGTTGTTTCCCCAATCCCAGCCCTAGAGGCTGTCACAAAAGCCAGTGTTCCAAACGCAAAAGCATTACATCCACGTTGGATACAATGGGCCACGTCTTTGACAGCCACTGATGTAGACTACATTTTACACCCAAAATTACAAACTCAAGAATTTTTGGAGAACGAACTAGAGTACCCAGTTCCATCACACACACTGCCTATTGAACAATACCATAGAGTCATATACACTGATGGCTCTTCACAACCTGCAATTGGCACAAAACACCAATATTCTGCTGCTTGCGCAGTCGTAAGCGGCTATATGGAGGACAATACGTTTTGGCCCCTACACACATTCACGCAAACCCTTGGGGATTGCACAGCACAATTGGCAGAGCTAAAAGCTCTGTTGATGGCACTGAAACATACAGATCCTGCACAGCCAACGCTAATTGTTTGTGATTTGTACTATTGCATCCAGTCCTTCAATGAATACCTGCATTACTGGCGCCAGAATGGGTTCAGGGATTCTAAAGGCAACACCATAAAACACAGATTACTGTGGGGGAAAGTAGCAGATCTAAAAAAAAACGCTACAAATGTCCGTGTTGTACATACACATGGAAACCAGCTCATTGGAATACACGTGGCTGGAAACACACTGGCTGATGAAGCCGCAAAGTCAGCAGTAGCTACGGCTGCTGTAGCTGCAGCAACACGTTTAAGTACAAAACCGGACGCAGACATATGGGCTGTCGTGAAAGCTACGGCTGATGGTACGCCCTATCCTAAAAAAAAATCAGCTAAATATTCCTACCGAATGGGTGATCGCCTGGATGCTGAGGTTAGGATACCAGGTGTAGGCGTGAGAGATATTCCCAATAAAGATATAAGACCAGAGTTTATTAAAGCAGCGCATGCAGGGGTGGCATCTGCTCATGCTGGTTTGGCAGCTACTATATCAATCTTACAAGCTTGCTATTGGTGGCCAGGCCTCTACAAGGAGACCAAACAGTATGACATCTGTCAACAAATTAAAGTTTAAACTGCCAAACGCCTGCTGCAGACACTCCTCCTAATTTCAAACAAACCTTTACAATGTGTGTACTTGGACCATTGCGGTCCCCTAACACCGGATAGTGCATACAAGTATATATTAGTCGCTGTTGATTCTTGCTCCAGATTTTTATGGGTGTGTCCACAACGCTTGGCTGACGTTAGCACTGTTATTAAAGATTTGAGAGTCTTTATCGGTACATATGCAGTTGCGGCTTTCCACTTGGACCGGGGCCCTGCTTTCGCCTCAAGGGCATTCAGGGACGCCATGGCTTCGTTGGGGGTCCAACTCCAGTACTCGTCTCCATTTCATCCCGAGGGAAATAGTGTTGTGTAGCGATTAAACTGTGATTTAAAACAATCCATAACAGCCAGAGTTTTAGGTACGGGTCTTAGTTGGCTTAATCACCTGTATGGAGTTCAGAGAGCACTTAACAATCTGCCTAGAAGGTTCCGGGGTGGTTGTACTTCATATGAGTGCCTGTTCGGAACTCAAATGTATGTTCCAGATCTTGATGGTCCTGGCGTGGAGGCGGCAGAAACACCATTTGACATAAATGATCGTGTCACTGTCTTACAGGAATTACAACAGTTCTGTGATGACAATTCTTCTGCCAGTACTGCCTCCGTAGGAATTAAGGATGTACCAGTAACATCTACCGGCTGGATTCCTAGAGTTGAGGATCTAGTACGTGAAAAGGTTAGTGTGAAAAAGGAATTTGGTCCTTCCTATCGAGCACTGGTCCCAGTCTTGGGGATACACAGTACCAGAACGGTCATTCTACTGCCGTTAGCAGGTGCCAAGGAAAATCATTTTGTCTCCATCGACAATGTCAAACTACACCATGTGGCCGATCCTGCACAGCAGACCAAGAGGAACAACCGGTTGTTCCCGAATCCCTCTCACTACTGGTCAAGAAGCTCCTCTACAAGTTGTAAGCAGCAACACTGACACCTCCCCGACCTTGGGGAGGGTGGAAAATTATTTTGCATTGGTTCCACTAACATCAAATAATACAGAGACAGTTGATCGATTTGATACAGCATCAACACAAACAGATGGTGCTATTTATTCTGTGGCACCACGAGAAACACCAACTCCACCAGTAAAAACAGGTCCACTTTTTGCACGAACTACTTCTGGATATTTTGCCGACATCAATGACGACGTCTCAGACTCATTTGGCTCTTCGACACCTGAACTGTCAAACGCACGTAAGCTATTGAACTGGCTTAAAATAACACACTTTGTTCTTCCATGAAACTATCTATGGTTTTCTTTGGCTATAATAGCTTTCCTACTTTGGATTGGTTTTGTCATAACTTTCTTTTTGTTAATACACAGACATTTTCTTCCTGAAAAATCGACAGTTGAATTGATGGATGAGGTCCTAAAACCACATTTTTCATCACACAATGTCCGAAGTGACTTGACTTTTGTGAATATTTCTGCAATACCAATTCCTGATGGGATTGTTTGTGACAAAGTAAGATTTGATATATAAGGTCCCACGCAGGTTATTCAGATACCATGTGTGTTCATACTTTCTATGAACGATATAATAATACCAGGCATTGTTTTTGATGATTGGGATGTGAAAACAGTTGAAACAATGATGACTGAATTGCAGTATTATACTGTATTTGAAAACAAAGATGTTTATCAATCTAAAGCAAATTACAGTGATATGTTTTGGTATAATTATTATGGGCACCATTTTATACACAGAGCAAGTAGCCCAAAAACTGTTTTTAATTATGCACAATGGGAACATTGTCCGACTCCGCCACAAGGGAGTTCTAAAACTTATTCTGAAAAGTTTACGTATTTTTCTGGGCATGATGTTAGAAAGTCGTATTATTTTAAATTGCCACCTACTAAGGACAAAGACATATTATTGACAAATACGAAATTTATATATTCGGAATCCTTTGTTTCCCGGTTGATTATAGAAGGCTATGAATATTGGCTAAAGTCGATTGACTTAAAAAGTGTGTGCTGAACTAGATATTGGCAAATAAAGGGGAAGGAAGCTTTAATCAGAGCATGCCTGATACCTGTACAAATGATATTCTTAAATGGAACTGTACAACAAACAAGTTGTCTAGGCTTAGCAAAGATCAAAGAATTAAACACACCCAGTATACCTGCCCCGGCACAATTTTATAAATAGCAAAAATATACAAATGCAACTAAAGATCAGCTTGACAAATGGGTCCAGAATGGTACATTTAATGTTTCACTGACACGTCCTGGCGGGTGGTTATTGTGGCCAGTAGATACCAATGGGTGTCAACAATGTTTTATCAACTCCTTAGGTGGTTTTAGAACTAATAGGCCGGACCCTCGCTATATATCATCCGAACATGCGGGTATAGTTACAACATATAGTGTGGGGGAAACTATGCCAGCAATGGTTAAAAACGTCCTCACTAGATGCAGTAAGAGAACACCTCAGTCTCCTGTCTAATAAAACTGATTTACAGGATTTCCTGTTAGGACCCAGAAAACACAGCAGAAAGCGTTTCTTATATGAAGTATATAATGAAATTTGGAAGCTTTCCCAACAAGCAGCAGCTGCCCAGTTAAGGCAAATAGACCAGGAAAATCTAAAAAAGGCATTAGCTATTGTGGATAATGGGATTAATACCCTGTCCGACCGGATATACACCTTAAATAACATTGTTTCTTCTGCTATAGACATTATACAAACAGATATGTCTTCTTTACACCATGGACAGAGTCAGCTAAGGTCCATTATGCAGTTGGGTTGGACACTTTAAACACTGAAGGCGGGTCGCGTTCCCTGGCAGCATGTCAGCGCGAAGGACATTTTTTCTTCCTTTAATTTAACGCAACAACAACTACTAATGGCTAAGAAAGAAGCAACTTATGTCATGCTAAACATCGAGAAATTAGAAAAGTTGCCTTTTACTGTGACTGAAATATCATCTGCTGAGTGGCTAATACACGGGGTCATTAATCTGCCTATTTCTACACTTCAATTCATCTCCTGTTTAAGACACATTTCGGTAGGCAGATATGAAAGGCTGGGAGGTAGTTACACCCATGAAGGATGGGAGCTTCCCTTCTCATGCAAATGTCTCAGTGGCATGAAAGAAGTTTTTCTTAGCGGTAGTGAATGCGAGACTTCAGTCAGCCATTCAATGGTTTGTAAACAGCTGTCCTTGCATGGGGCGTGTAACGCATCTGTGGCAAATTTAGCTTGTTATCTGAAGGGAGTTCCAGTCCCCTTGATTAGACCTACGTTCCAGGTGCTTTCAAATGGCAGCTATGTTCTCCTCAACAGTGAAGACTGTTGTGGGATACGAGCCAGAATAGTTTATGTTGTTTCGGTCTCTAAGATCGTTACATGCTGCGGGAACATACTTTTTCCCCCTACTAAGATTAAAGAGGTAGCTGATATTTGGCCTCACATTGCTACTTCAAATGTGAATTTTGACAAGTTGAGCAGACTCAAGTCTTTATTATTTCAAAAGCATGTGGCCCTTACATCTACACGCAAGACCTATGCACTTCAGGTGGCAAGGTCGTCAGCAGAGATACAGTCCCTTTTAAGTACAAACTTTCCGAGACACTTTGGTGAACTCGTGGGGCGGATATTTAATGCGTCCAGTACTTCTGGAATTGCAAACCTTTTTAAGGCTTTTGGTTCTGGTTTCATTCACACCTTCTCCTCCATTTTCGGTCTAATACCATCAGCCATCCACTCAACGTTCTCTAGTATTTTCGGGGGATTTCCAATAACTTTGGCTTTTTTAGCTGACGTTTTGCTATTGGTATTTTTCATGCGCAATGGCTGTCCCGCCACGACAAGAAGGAATGAAAGCGCTCCCATCAGCGCAGCTGTGTCGTGAACGCATGATGCAGTATTTTGGAGGAACACTCCTGGAGCAATTGGGGTGTGACTGGTCTCTGTCATTTAGACCGGTTCTACAGTGTGTGCAGCCCGTGTTTCGGTGCCTCTGGTGCTCTTTCAAACATGCACTGGAAGTTTGTCTTTCTACGTAGCGCTTGCTTTCATTGGACGGCAATCTGTTGATGTTCTCGCTGAGGGCTCATTACCAGACGTGCGTATTGAGGTTGCGTTTGCTACGGGAAGCTACTTATGAGTTGCTGTTATCTATGATCCTTGAATCGATTGGAACTTTTCAAAAATAACTTGGACTCTGAAAATTTGGTCCTTCATGCCACATGTTCCTGTTTTAAATTGTCCTTTTATATGCCCATGTGTCCTTTTGACTTGTCATAACTGACGTTAATTTTTACATATATATTTTAGGTTAAGCTTCTAGTAGTCATTTTATATGTCATTAGGCTTTGAACCACCTTCAACCGACAAGGGGAGGGTGTAGTGTAGCCATTTTAGCTATAGCTCCGTGCACATTATTTTAACACACTAGGCCAAGCCGCTGCGCACTCTAACCTAGATATATTTTATTTGCCTTTATTTTATGGTTATTCTAGCCACTTTTACGGTCTTGTTTTATTTTCTGTTTATCTACTTGTTTTCTTAAGCCAGCACAATGTTCTCATACAAGACATTCTTGCTCACTCTGTGCTTCTTCCAAGGCTACAGCACGGTACATTGTCTGTGAACGTGGTATAAGTTTAGTCTCCAACATTTGTAGAAAATACACATCCTTACGTAGGGACATTTTCTCAGAATATCAGCTGTTTTATTATAAAAACACTTCTTTGTCCCTTAACACGTTAGAGGGAGATTCCAGCCAGAGAACCACGACTGTATGCTGATTGCCGAATGCTTCGCTACAGATGCTAACGCAGACTGCAGGCCTTTGCTCAGGTATGGGGTATGATGTCTTCCCAGGGGATCCTGAGGGGCAGAATTAGAGCTTAATATGCTGTGCTGTATTATAGCTTAGGTAGGAATTAGTCTATCAACTGTGGCGACAATATGATAGCATTATTTCTATGCTTCACTCTCCTCGTTACCATTTTAATATTGTCATGCTGTGTTATTGCAGCTCATGCTTTGCTATCTAAGATGCAGTCGTTTTATTAAAATCATTATTAAAACATATACTGCCTCGGTTTGTCATTTATGTATGAGACTAAGGTAACTGAGAGAAACTGATCAGACCTGAGTGACTACGGCTTCCCTGAGAAACCAGTTATGTCATGCGCTCGGCTGCCCAGTCATCCCTGCCCTTTGGTGGAGATGAGGCACTGCTAGTTGGCTGGAGCAAACCCTGGGTTGGAACCACAGGTGTCACCTGCAGTGGGTTAGACTCAGTCTCCCACACCGCGGGCGATTCTGCCGCTCAGAATCCAGTAGAGTAATTCGAATAATGAGAGCCTACGCAACACAATCTTCTAGAGCCCCACGTGCACCTGAGCCCTGCTAAGAAGAGCACACAGACCCTGAGACAGCCACCCTTTGTGGTTGCACAACCAATTTGGCCATGGCCCTGTTGGCAGTTCCACAGCGAACCCTTCATGTGCACAGCCCACGCAGTCCCACAAAAACCCAGTGAAAAGGGCCTCAAGGGAATTCTTTTGTGAAGAAATTGTGGCACAAGAGATGAGTCTGAGGCTGCTCCATCGACAGGTACTAGGAGACACTGCGGCCTCAGAGAAAGACATCCAAACATCGCACTGTTGTCCCAGTGTTTGCGGGTTTGCCTTTCACGGAGCCAGGGCACCTCCAAAGGAACCTCTGCAGCAGACTCCGACGTTCCTGATGCATCCCATTTTACACTGTTAACAACAACTCCAACAGCATGAGAGCAGGCAGGACTGACCAACTGTACGCGTGTGAACGGTAACCCATCTGACATGCTATTGAAGGATCTGGACCGTGTTCGCATCCAGAGTCATTTGGGTAAATTACAGATGTGTACCATGATGCCATGATCCACCAGCCACTCTTTGAGAGCTGGCTTGCACACTCACCCCACACCCATCGATCACAGGCATCAGTGGTCAGGTGACCTTGCGAATAAAAAGGGTCCAAGCACACATGCTCAGGGCCAGTTACCAGTACCCTAACTATATGTGTGTGCCTTATTTATATAGCGTATGAGTCTAGGGCCCACAACAATTATCATAGTAGCAATGGTTGTGAAATATGGAATATGATACCCTTTATTTGTCAACAGAGAATGTTGGCAAGTGTGCCCCTTGTTGATGTGGTGTCGTGTAGGCTCTCATTATCCTAATGGGACTACTGGATTTTTGGACGCCAAGATCGTTCACAGTGTGGGGCACTAAGTCTAACCCATGGTGAAGGACCCTTGTCACCCCATTGCCTCATCTCTCCCAAAGGGAAGAGACAATTGGGCAGCCAAGCGCATGACATCTTATTGCTTCCCAGGGAAGTCGTGGTCACTCAGATCCCAACCAGTTCTCTCATACACAGGGTGGTCTCATATATAAATGACAAAGGCAGTTTGAGTTTTAAAGATTGTTTTAATAAAACGACTGCATTTTAGATGACAAGGCGTGAGCCGCAATAACCAGAACCATACAACACAGTAGGATTGAAATAGTAACAAGGAGAGTGAAACATAAGAATAACGCTATCATGATGCAACTAGATTACGTTCTCTCTTCTAAGTTATATTATGAGCACAGCATGTTAACCTCTAAGCCTGCCTTTCAGGTTCCCCCAGGAGGACATCGACCCTCATACCTGAGCAAAGGCCTGTGATCGGGATCAGCATCTGCAACAGGGCAGTCAGCGTCTAGTTGTGGGCTCCTGGTCGGAATCTCCCTCTCACGTGTACCAGGACTAGGAAGTGTTTTTATAACTAACACGCCGGTGTTCTAAGAAACGTCCCTACGTAAGAACGTGTACTTTCTGCGAACCCTAAAGACTATACTTCTACCACGTCAATCGGCAATGTACCAGACTGTATCCTTGACTGAAGCACAGAGCGAGCAAGAATGTATTGTTTGAGAACTCCAGTGCTGAAGTAAGCTAAACAGTGTGATAGAAGAAAATAAAACAAGACCGTGAAACTGATTATTGTAAAATAACAGTGCAAGGCTGAATAAAATGCATCTAGGGCAAAGTGCACATATGCCTAATTCTTTAAGCAAACGCGCAGAAAGCTACATTAAAAATGGCTACACTACAGATGGATGTGGGCTTCACATGTGACTCTGTTGGTTTGTCTGTCCACTCTTTGGTGTGTTCTGAATTTTGGAATGTGCAATTGTGTATGCTGCCAAAAACCCTAGCTTACAGGTGTAGTTAATTTCCTATTATATGATACGTACTGATATCAAAGCATTGCTGACAATGCATACACTAGCCAATTCAAATTTTAACGATTCTGTTAAGATTTTCATACACTTTGCAGTGTTAATAAAGTACAAAGGTGAAGGCACAGTCCTATTGTAATATAGCATGATTACTAACAAGTGCAGACACGTTCCTACTGAATACATTGCTAACAGGTACTCTTGCTGTCCCTTTATATAATAACAACAATGACAATTGTAGATAGTGACCAATTAGCGTTGATGAACTGTGTAAGACAAGCCTGAGATATGTCTGTTGAAAATGTAGCATCACTGCAGGCAAATGCACATACTGTCCCATTAGATATCAGCATTGTTGACAGGTGCAGACATAGCCTATTACTGAGAAGTTTGGATAACACCTGTTTATTGAAAGCACAGGAAGCATACATAATTGTAAGCCATCAAAAGAGTATAGCACAAAGAGACAAAAGGATAATGTCTACCAAATCTATATAAACAGCAGTAGCATTCCCAGTCCAACATTCACTGCAAAGAACAGTGTAGAACTTATTATCATCAGTCACTTACATGAGTCCTTTATGACCCATTATGTCATTCCTACTCGTCGCCCCTCCTACACTAAGACAGGGCTTCATGGGATCACGCGGACCATTGACCTGGTCCACATGGCTTTGAGTGGAACCGGTAGACGGCACTTCCACCTACCCCTGGGTCGCGCTCCCGGAATGACTGATGATAATAATACTCCCTTCCTTTTGATTGTCAGTTGATAGAGGCAAGAGCCAGTATAGTTTATTTTTGGAGAAGCGCGTTTTTTTGTTACTAGGTCCTGAAGAAGCGTTGCTGGATCCGTTGGGACCTCATAGACGCAAAACATGTCGACCCATTGTTGAGGTGGGTCTGGTAGTTCCTTGACCTCCTTGTTATGTGCAATACAGTTTGAGAGTGGTCGAACATTACTTCGACTCTACCCTCCTCCTGATTACAGTTTTAATCTTGGCCAAGACCCCATATTAATAAAGATAGTTCTTAGTAAGGGTCATTGAGCCAGTTTTATCCTTCTATTTCATTTTGTTCTCTCCTTTCTCCCTCTCCCCCTCACTTACCTGTGGGAAAGGGTGGCATCATCAAAAAAGATCTCCGGCAAAGAGCCCCCCGAAAGGGTGGTGCCCACCAGACATTGCAGCGCCAGTCTGGCGAGGAGCTGGTCCAATGATGAAGCATGACACCCAGCTGGGTGTGTGAGGACTCTTGCTCCTACTAAATAGGATCCCCTATTACTCTCCCTGTCTTCTTCTTGCTCTTTAGGAACAGTGTATCACATTATTGGTTACTGGGTGAGTGCAGCCACAAATGAGAATGAGTGAATCGGTGCAAGAGAATATGAGAGTGAGTTAGAATGAGTGATTGAGAGTAAAAGAGAGTTTTAGTGTGAGTATAAATGAATCAGAATACAAATGGGTGCCAGTGAGTGCAAATGAATGGTATTAAGAGTGCAGGAAAGTGAGAATGAATGAGTGCAAATTAGAGAGAGCAAGTGTCAATGAGTGAAAATGTGAGTGAGTGTAAATGGGAGAGACTGGGAATGTAGTGTTATGCTTGTGAGATTTAGATTTGCCCAGGCATGCTCAAGAAGTCCTTAGCCTAGAAAGGCACCAGTGGCAAAGTACTTGTGCCGGTGTACTGAAAGCAATTCTGATCACTACAGAGACCTGTGATAAACAGCTTGCACTGGCAAACTAGACTTTATTTTGGTATAATTTGTCCATGGTGAAATACTTGTGCAGGCATACCAGAAGTAATTATTGACATATGGGGCACCCTTGGAAAAATCCTTGTGCTGGCATGCTTGAGGAAAGTATTGGCATAAGGGAAAGCCATGGCAAATTGGAGATGCTAGCACATTGGAGGTAATACCTGGCATAATGGAGGTCAGAAGTGGGATATGGGAGGGGGGCAACCATGCTAAAATGCTGGTGGTCCGATGCTAGAGATATTTTCTAACATATAGGGGTCCTAGAGCCCATTTTGAAACAATGGGGTTGATTGGCTTGGCAAACATGAAAACACATGGATATTTAATGAGGGCTGTTTCAGAGCCTATGACATTTTAGCTAACATATGTGAGCAATGTGATTTACAATGCACTATTTGACCCCATGTTCAAAAACATTTTCTCAGTTTCTGAACCTCTCTGCATATTCCGTAGAGGAGGTCGGACTCATTGGTACAATTCAGAGCGAGTATTTTCCACCATTTTCAAAGATCATGTCAACACCATAATATAGGTGGTATTTTAAAACAGACATTTGTGTAGTATTTTTATATCATTGACGCAGTTATTATGGAATGTCAGTGATGCCAATTATTGTGACGACCTCAGGATTAAGTTCACATGACATCACCACCTGGAAAGATTCAGGCCCGTATTTATACATTTTTAGCGCCGCATTTGCGTCGTTTTTTGATGCAAAAACGGTGCAAACTTGCAAAATACCATTTGCGTCAAAAAGCGGCGCAAATGCGGCGCTAAAAAAAGTATAAATACGGGCCTCAGAATCAAAGGTCATCTGTTTTAACTTCATGTGATGTCATTAAGGTTGGTGGGTGTGTGATGTCACTTCTGCTACCCCGGGGATTTTGGTGAATTGAAGTCTATGTTCATAACCCTCCACAGATAAGGCTTCACCCCTCCTCCAGTGAGCAAATTAAGATGGTAGAGAACTGTGGTTTTATTAACTGCCTGAGATAACCCAACCTGCTGTAAGTTTGCCCCGTACCATTCTTTTACCATATTTACCAAGCCTCTATCCATCCCAAGTCAAAGAATACCTTTTTTCAAATGCTACCCATGGGATATGGTGAGCCTTATCCACATTTAGGCAGTCCTTTATGATCTGTTGTGTGACAATAGGCTCCTGTTTCTGCTGTATGGAAATCCACAATAAGAGTAGGATATTCTTCACTTGATCCTCCCAACATGACAAACCTAGCTTTTCGTGACATATATAAGTAGAACAGCCTTGCAGAGCCGCCAGAAATCTTTTAACAAATCTATTTTCTGCAGCTGATCAGAATTCTGGTATCCCTGTAAACCGGCACCATATGTAGCAAGGGACAGGCATTTACTTCTATATAAGATAAGCATTTCTCTCACAGGTTTTTATCCACGTTTCTGTGGAAACTTTTTAAATAGCCTCATTGATCTCTCTAACTTTTGAGATTTAACATTAACTAGATGGGACCAGGTGAGTGATGAACTAAAAGGAGTGCCTAAATAAGTGACATTTTTTACCTGTCCTATGCTGAACCCTCTATTATGTTCTGGTACGTTTTTAATATTCGTTGGACCACAGAACACAGTAAAGGTCTTCGTGAGATTAACTTTAAGATCCAAATTGTTAATAAAAAAGGTGTAAGGATTCAAAAGATCCAGAAGACCATTCACAGTTCTGGCGAGCAGAACTGCATTGCCTGCGTACTGCAGCGTCAGAATTGGCATCAGTCTGCAAGTGAAAGATCCTTTCCCTATTTACCTACACAATCAGCCAACCCATTAATATAAACAATAAATTCAAAGGTGCTCACATGTGATCTTGACAAACCCCTTAAAACAAAATGCATAGTCTCTGTACGTTCCCCGTTTCACCCAAAGTGAACCCTCGCTGTGGTATTCCTTTGCATGTCCTTCAATAATCCAATGAATGGGTTCTCCACACCCTTCTCCAACATTATGGACCTGAGCTTAGAGTGATTAACAGTGTCAGAAGCGCTAGTCAGGTCCATAAATCCCAGATGGATGGCCGTGTTCTTACCTTTAGTATATTTAGCAATTAAAGATACACATTTTGGGACTGTTGTACCGTCCCTAAACCTGTGCAGAAACCATATTGCACGTCATTCAGGATAGCATTCTGTACAGCTCAGGATTCAAGCCTAGTCAAAAGGACCCTACCTAAGATCTTAATAGTGGAGTCCAGCACACATATTGGGGGTAATAGGTGAAATTATTTCTATCTCCCTTCTTAAATATGGGCACAATAATAGGTACCAGCTATTCGGGTGGAAATGGCCATTTGGTAACAGCCCTTAATACATTTGTTATTAGGGAGCCCTGTAAATCTAGGTTGTCCTTAAAAACATCAACCTGTATTCTGTCTGGTCGCGGGGCCTTACCACTGGGGGCTCCTTATTGTCTAGAACTACCTCTGCTACTTCAAAGGCCGGAAGGAAAGGTCTACAGTCACTTACATGGCCCTCATTATCCTACACAGATCCTTAAAAACCACCCTGTGTGGGAGAGTACAATTGGCTGATGTGAATTACCCAATCTTCAGCGGGGATCAGGATTTTCTACCTTTGGAGCCACAGTCCAAGAGAAACAGTGCTGATTGATAACCCACCAGAATGCTCCACTATTTTTTAATTCACTTTCTCTAATGAGACCTTGCCATGCTTGGTTTCTGATGTCACACTTTCTACAAGCTATTGCCTCCTTATAGAGCCTCCTGCATTCCAGAAGCCTCCTTTCGAATCTGAGGTTTCTTCAAAAGCGCTTCTAATAGAATTCTATGTGCCACTGAGCAGACTCTATTAAACCATCTTTAAGGCTTTGTTGCACAAAGCAGAGTATAGGCGTTAAATATCTCACTGGAGTCTGCTTTAAAATCTAGACATATAACACATGACACCCCCTCCCCTCACTATTCTGCATCAAATCTCAAAGTAAACGATTAGAATCTAAATTAATCCATTTCATCAAAACACCCCTATTAATAGACTAGTATAGGTTTGCCTGAACAGTGTCAGCCATGGTATAATCAATAGATGTTTTCAACTTAATAGAGAGTAGGTTGTGGTCACTGGAACAATTTACAACATATAAAAACCATACATCCAAACTGACAGCTCCTGGGAAAATAACATATAATCAATAGCAGTGCCAAAATCCCCACCAGTGAATGTTGGTATACTTTGGTCCAGTACTGGACATACATCAGCAGCAAAAACAAGATTAATTTTCATCAGAAATTAATTAAGAGCTGCGTCATAACAATGATTTTTAAAATGCCTGCTAACTTAACCTTCAGTATCAGCCAAACAGTGGCTTTCATTTGTGTACACATTTATACATTAGAATTTCCTACCCAAATTATATTACCTGCAACATTACTATTTGAAATGAACTAATTCAAATTCCAATTAATTTATTTTTGTAGGATTGCTTCTTGGATTACAATTATAAAAAAAATTAATCAATACAATGCTTTTCAAATCGGCAACTTGAATGTACAGCAGTTGAAATTGAGGAGAAGAAGCAATAATTTTCATTATGCAAATTTTGAAGGTGATAGAGATGAGAATGCAAATCTCTACCTTAGCTCTTCCAAGGTATGGTCTTGCAGTGGGAATACAAAATGAAAAAAACACGTCTAAATGGAAAGGTTCAAGTATCCAAGTTTCTTGACAACAGACTATATTGTTAACACATAACACATTTAATCCAATAAGGGTCCTTTAGTTTGGAGATAATCCGTGCAACATTCTGGGAGACAAAACGCATGTAGAGCCTTTTGAGGTAAACATATTCCTGCCTCTGGGATAGTTTGGTTAGACATCAAAAGTATATCTGAGCCTACAGAAATATGTCCCCTTTCTGCCACAGGAAGACCCAACAGTTCCACACATGGCAGTTGTAAAGAAATGCCTCCTTGGCATGGTTACCCCCTAACTTTTTGCCTTTGCTGATGCTAAGTTATGATTTGAAAGTGTGCTGGGACCCTGCTAACCAGGCCCCAGCACCAGTGTTCTTTCCCTAAACTGTACCTTTGTCTCCACAATTGGCACAACCCTGGCACTCCAGTAAGTCCCTTGTAACTGGTACCCCTGGTACCAAGGGCCCTGATGCCAGGGAAGGTCTCTAAGGGCTGCAGCATGTCTTATGCCACCCTGGGGACCCCTCACTCAGCACATGCACACTGCCTCACAGCTTGTGTGTGCTGGTGGGAAGAAAATGACTGAGTCGACATGGCACTCCTCTCAGAATGCCATACCAACCTCACACTGCCTGTGGCATAGGTAAGTTACCCCTCTAGCAGGCCTTACAGCCCTAAGGCAGGATGCACTATACCAAAGGTGAGGGCATATGTGCGTGAGCACTATGCCCCTACAGTGTCTAAGCAAAACCTTAGACATTGTAAGTGCAGGGTAGCCATAAGAGTATATGGTCTGGGAGTTTGTCAAACACGAACTCCACAGTTCCATAATGGCTACACTGAAAACTGGGAACTTTGGTATCAAACTTCTCAACAAAATAAATGCACACTGATGCCAGTGTGCAAATTATTGTAACATACACCCAGAGGGCATCTTGGAGATGCCCCATGAATACCTACTTGACGTCTAGTGTAGGCTGACCAGTTTCTGCCAGCCTGCCACACACCAGACATGTTGCTGGCCACATGGGGTGAGTGCCTTTGTCACTCTTTGGCCAGGAACAAAGCCTGTACTGGGTGGAGGTGCTTCTCACCTCCCCCTGCAGGAACTGTAACACCTGGCGGTGAGCCTCAAAGGCTCACCCCTTTTGTTACAGCACCCCAGGGCATCCCAGCTAGTGGAGATGCCCGCCCCTCTGGCCACTGCCCCCACTTTTGGCGGCAAGGCTGGAGGAGATAATGAGAAAAACAAGGAGTGACCCACCAGTCAGGACAGCCCCTAAGGTGTCCTGAGCTGAGGTGACCACTGCCTTGAGAAATCCTCCATCTTGAGTTTGGAGGATTCCCCCAATAGGATTAGGGATGTGCCCCCCTCCCCACAGGGAGGAGGCACAAAGAGGGTGTAGCCACCCTCAAGGACAGTAGCCATTGGCTATAGCCCTCCCAGACTTAAACACACCCCTAAATTCAGTATTTAGGGGCTCCCCAGATCCCACGTAATCAGATTCCTGCAACCTGAAGAAACAAGGACTGCTGACCTACAAGCCTGCAGAGAAGGAGAAAGACGACAACTGCTTTGGCCCCAGCCCTACCAGCCCTGTCTCCAACTTCGAAAACCTTCTCCAGCGACGCATCCGACAGGGACCAGCGACCTCTGAAGCCTCAGAGGACTGCCCTGGACTAAAGGACCAAGAAACTCCAGGGAACAGCGGCCCTGTTCAAAACCAGCTACTTTGCAACAAAGAAGCAACTTCCAAAGACTTTGTTTCCCGCCGGAAGCGTGAGACTTCCCACTCTGCATCCGACGCCCCCGTCTCGAGATCCAGAGAACCAACACCTCAGGGAGGACTCCCCGGCGACTGCAAGCCCGTGAGTAACCAGAGATGACCCCCCTGATCCCCATAGCGACACCTGCAGAGAGAATCCAGAGGCTCCCCCTGACCACGACTGCCTGTAACAAGGAACCCAACGCCTGGAACCTACACTGCACCCGCAGCCCCAAGACCTGAAGGAACCGAAATTCAATGCAGGAGTGACCCCCAGGCGAACCTCTGCCTAGCCCAGGTGGTGGCTGTCCCAAGAAGCCCCCCTGTACCAGCCTGCACCGCTAGAGTGACCTCCGGGTCCTTCCATTGCTTCCTACCTGAAACCAGACGCCTGCTTTGCACACTGCACCTGTCCGCCCCTGTGCCGCTGAAGGTGTGTTTTGTGTGCCTACTTGTGTCCCCCCAAGTGATCTACAAACCCCCCCTGGTCTGCACCCCGAGGACGCAGGTACTTACCTGCTGGCAGACTGGAACAGGAGCACCCCTGTTCTCCATAGGCACCTATGTGTTTTGGGCACCTCTTTGACCTCTGCACCTGACGGCCCTAAACTGCTGGTGTGGTAACTTTGGGGTTTCCTTGAACCCCCAACGGTGGGCTGCCTATGCCCCAGAACTGAGACTTGTAAGTGTTTTACTTACCTCCTAATCTAACCTTTACTTACCTCCCCCAGGAACTGGTGATTATTGCACTGTGTCCACTTTGAAAATAGCTCATTGCCATTTTTACAAAGACTGTACATGATATTGTTTTCATTCAAAGTTCCTAAAGTATCTAAGTGAAGTACCTTACATTTAAAGTGTTTGATGTAAATCTTGAACCTGTGGTTCTTAAAATAGACTAAGAAAATATATTTTTCAAAATAAAAACCTATTGGCCTGGAGTAAGTCTTTGAGTGTGTGTTCCTCATTTATTGCCTGTGTGTGTACAACAAATGCTTAACACTATCCTCTGATAAGCCTACTGCTCAACCACACTACCACAAAATAGAGCATTAGAATTATCTACTTTTGCCACTATCTTACCTCTAAGGGGAACCCTTGGTCTCTGTGCACACTATTTCTTACTTTGAAATAGTATATACAGAGCCAACTTCCTACAGCAGTCAATCAATCTCATCCACATTCAAGTAGGGAAAAGGCATTCACAATTTCAATATTGTATGCCACAGTAATCAGATTTTTAGCTTCAAATTGTAGAATCTATTTGTCTGTGCTAAACAATTGTGAGGCGGGTGGAAGAAACCAAGGGGAACAGCCGTAATATTATCAGCTGAGGCAGGAGCCTGACTAAATCCATGTAAAAGGTGTCTAACAACAATGCTATTCTTAAAATTCACCACAGGGCAATCCGTATTATTGCTTTGGGTCTTAAACCCACCCAACCCACTCTACTGACCATGTTGATCTCCTTAAAAAGGTAAAGTTTTTTTGCTGGAACGTTGCTTGAGCCAGTACACTACTTTATTGACTAACGCTCTCCAGCTTTCGGTTTTTTGTTAGACTTGAAGAAGGAACAATCTCAAGAACAATCAGATAGGGAGTAGTTGCAGGAGAAATGTGTAAAATGTCCCCGCAAAGTGCTGATTCATTAATGGGTTTATGGGATTGGTTTAAAATGGATAACTCAGGGACACTGGCCTGACTTTGTGTTGAGCAAGGGATGGTCTCCTTTATTTTCAGTGTCTCTCTAGAAACTGAAGTATTAATCATCTTCTCCAAAAGAGAGTTCAGTTTCCCATTGTAGGAAAGTACCATCTTGCCTGGCATGTTACCCCCATTTTCACTGTATGTATGTTTGTTTTTGCCTATGTGTCACTGGGATCCTGCTAGCCAAGACCCCAGTGCTCGTAAAGTATGCCCTGTATATGTTCTCTGTGTGGTGCCTAACTGTATCACTAACCAGAACCTCAGTGTTTATGCTCTCTCTGCTTTTAAAATTGTCACTGCAGGCTAGTGACTAATTTTACCAATTCTCATTGGCACACTGGAACACCCTTATAATTCCCTTGTATATGGTACCTAGGTACCCAGGGTATTGGGGTTCCAGGAGGTCCCTATGGGCTGCAGCATTTCTTTTGCCACCCATAGGGAGCTCAGACAATTCTTACACAGGACTGCCACTGCAGCCTGAGTGAAATAACGTCCACGTTATTTCACAGTCATTTTACACTGCACTATATGTCTAACCCTCACTTGGTGAAGGTTAGGTGCAAAGTTACTTAGTGTGTGGGCACCCTCGCACTAGCCAAGGTGCCCCCACATTGTTCAGAGCAAATTCCCCTGACTTTGTGAGTGCGGGGACACCATTACACGCGCGCACTACATATAGGTCAATACCTATATGTAGCGTCACAATGCTAACTCTGAACATGACCATGTAACATGTCTAGGATCATGGAATTCTCACCTCAATACCATTCTGGAATTGGGGGGACAATTCCATGCACCCCTGGGTCTCCAGCATAGAGCCCTGGTACTGCCAAACTAACTTTCCGGGGTCTCCTCTGCAGCTACCGCTGCTGCCCACCCCTCAGACAGGTTTCTGCCCCTCTGGGGCCGGGGCAGCCCAGTCCCAGGAAGGCAGAACAAAGGATTTCCTCTGAGAGAGGGTGTTAAGCCTTCTCCCTTTGGAAGTAGGTGTGAAGGGCCTGGGAGGAGTAGCCTCTCCTGGCCGCTGGAAATGCTTTGAAGGGCACCGAGGGTGCCCTCCTTGCATAAGGCAGTCTACACCGGTCCAGGGATTCCCCCAGCCCTGCTCTGGTGCGAAACTGGACAAAGGAAAGGGGAGTGACCACTCCCCTGACCAGCACCTGCCAGGGGAGCTGCCCAGAGCTCCTCCAGTGTATCCCAGACCTCTGCCATCTTGGATGCAGAGGTGTGAGGGCACAATGGACAGCTGTGAGTGGCCAGTGCCAGCATGTGACGTCAGAGACCCCTCCTGATAGGTGCTTACCTTTCTCAGTAGCCAATCCTCCTCTGTGGGCTATTTAGGGTCTCTCCTGTGGGTATCTCACCAGATAACGAATGCAAGAGCTCACCAGAATTCCTCTGCACTTCCCTCTTTGACTTCTGCCAAGGATCGACCGCTGACTGCTCCAGGACGCCTGCATAACCGCAACAAAGTAGCAAGAAGACTACCTGCGCCATTGTAGCGCCTCATCCTGCCGGCTTTCTCAACTGTTTCCTGGTGGTGCATGCTTTGAGGGCTGTCTGCCTTCACCCTTCACTGGAAGCCAAGAAGAAATCTTCCATGGGTCAACTGAATCTTCCCCCTGCTAAGGCAGGCACCAAATTCCTGCATCACAGATCCTCTGGCTCCCCTCTTATCCTGACGAGCGTGGCCCCTGGAACACAGAAGCTGGGTCCAAGAATCTTCGACAGTTCAGTGGCCCTTCTGTCCAAATTTGGTGGAGGTAAGTCCTTGCCTCCCCTGGCCAGACAGTAATCCTGTGTACTTCGTGAACTGCAGCTGCTCGGGCTTCTGTGCACTTTTGCAAGACTTCCTTCATGCACAGCCTAGCCCAGGTCCCCAGCACTCCGTCCTGCATTGCCCAACTCGCTGAGTTGGACTCTGACATCGTGGGACCCTCTTTTGTTGCTCTGAGTCGGCCGTTGTCCTCAGAACTTCTAAGTGCCTGTTCAGGTGCTTCTGCAGGTACTGCCTGCTTCTGTGTGGGCTCTCTGTGTTGCTGAGCGCCCCCTCTGTCTCCTCCTCCAAGGGGTGACCTCCTGGTCCTTCATGGGCTCTAGCAGCACCCAAAATCCTCAACCGCGACTCTTGCAGCTAGCAAGGGTTGTTTGCTGTCTTTCTGCATGGAAACAACTCTGCATCCTCCAGCGCACCGTGGGACATCTTCTGACTAAAGGAGAAGTTCCTGGCACCTTCCGTTGTTGCAGAATCTTTGGCTTCTTCCACCCAGAGGCAGCCCTTTTGCACCTTCATCCGGGGTTTAGTGGACTCATGACCCCCATGGACACATTCGTGACTCTTGGACTTGGTGCCCTTCCTTTACAGGTCCTCAGGTCCAGAAAACCATCTTCAGTGTTTTGCAGTTAGTTGTTGTCCTTGCAGAATCCACTATCTTGACTTTACTGTCTTTCTGGGGTAGTACAGTAACTTTACTCCTACTTTTCAGGGTCTTGGGGTGGGGTATCTTGGACACCCTTAGTGTTTTCTTACACTCCCAGTGACCCACTACACACTACACTAGGCCTGGGGTCCATTTGTGTTCTACATTGTTTGCACTACTTTTCTAACTGTTACTTACCTGATTTTGGTTTGTGTATATTTTGTGTATATTACTTACCTCCTAAGGGAGTATATCCTCTGAGATACTTTTGGCATATTGTCACTAAAATAAAGTAGCTTTATTTTTAGTAACTCTGAGTATTGTGTTTTCTTGTGATATAGTGCTAAATGATATAAGTGGTATAGTAGGAGCTTTGCATGTTTCCTAGTTCAGCCTAAGCTGCTCTGCTATAGCTACCTCTATCAGCCTAAGCTGCTAGAACACTTCTAATCTACTAATAAGGGATAACTGGACCTGGCACAAGATTTAAGTACCACAAGGTACCCACTATAAGCCAGGCCAGCCTCCTACACCCATCCTTTACTTGAGGGATCCACTGCCTAACTGGTCTTGGGCTTGAAAGACTGGACTGTCCTTTCACTGTGGGAAGAATTCCAGCATCCGTACCACTACCTGGCATACTTACTAGGTGCCCATTCTCTAAATTATCTGTTATTTCCAGAAATTCATTACAGATACATTTAATAATATATTCAAATGATGATAGACTTCTATTAAGGTAATCACATGAGGCTTGGTACAGGCAATTAAAGCCTTGAATTTTAGGAGCTTTGGAAACCAACAGCTCCTCTCTTCCCGCAGTAATCTCCAGTGGGTAGCCAACTTCATAGCCCCAGGGCCTTTAGTGACATTCAACAGGACGCAAGTATGAACCTTTTTCTTTTCCTTCAACAGAGAGTAGTTATTGTCGTAAGGATTCTTGTATCTTTACAGGACTTCTGGATGAGGGGCGGCAGCACCTCTGCTTGTAGGCCACTGAGTCACTCCTACACTAGTTGGCTGCTGTCGGCACAATCCTTCTGACTCTTTACCAGACCCTCCCCAAAACAGTAAAGATGATTTCTGGCAGCCTAGCTCATGGACTCTGAAATCCTCTCCAGGAAATTGCGGTGCAACAAGTCTTACCCTTTTCTCTTGCTAGAAATGAGTCTCTTACACATACACAGCAAGAAAGAAGATGCAGGATAGTTTTCAATACATTTATTGAAAAGACTGCAATCTACGATAAAATGCATGAGCTGCAGTGATTAGAATAATGACAAGTCAAAATCAGGATTGTGAGAATAAGCGATGTGAATATGAACAATCTCAACATTTTGCAATAAACATGATTATGCAAATTCCTCCCTAAAGCACAATTTCTACCCTGAAGAGAGCAAGACATGATAAACCTAATCTGCCCAAGCCATGTCCATGAAAATCGCCCCAACCCCCGCTACCTTAGAACAAGTTCGGCCTCCAGTCTCCAAATCAGGCTTCGTAGAGACACAAAGGTTGAGGTCTGCCGCAATGTGATGTACAGTATGGATGGAATATCCTGGGTGGTACCCCTTCTAATGGTCTTGGTCTCACAAAGTGTTTTTATAAGGCCCATGCTATTGTCTGTGCAGACATCCGGACGTGGGTATGTACCTTAGCGTTAAATTGTGTGCGCAAAATTGTATCCTCAGTCCCATAACAAAAAGGCCTGACATGTTCAAATTCTGTTCCTGTCTAATGTGAATCGCAAGGACATGATGACAATCCAATATATACATCTGATAGAGACTTCTAGTTGCAGATTCCTTACCTTAGAATTTTCCTGCAGGCGCTAGACTGGATCTGGAGGTTTTTTCTTCGAGCAATACCCTTGCGTCGGTAGGTGGCATTTGTCGACTCTGCAGGCGTCGTAGTCGCCATGATGATGTTTGGAGTAGTACATAGACACTGCCTCAGCGCAGTGACATCAGTTCTCGTCTTTCCGTGCCATGCGCTGGTTCGAGAGAGCTACCCTGGTCTCTTTTTGACAGATTTTGACCCTTTTGTCGAGTTTTTTGGTGCATCAAGATGTCCCCGAAGACCGGTTTCAAGCCATGCGTGGACTGTCACCGCATGATGTCCGTAACGGATCCGCATCGGGTCTGTTTGTGGTGCTTGGAGCGTGACCATGACCGAAGTCATGCTCCAAGTGCCAGGGACGCAGAATCCCATGTGGCTTGGGACAGGGAACCAGAGATCTGCCCATTCCACCCTTGCCCTCTTGCAGCCTCTAAACCCTCCTCATCCATACCCTCCTCCGATCCAGTTGGCGGCAGGATTCGCCATCACCTGCTCCACTGGAAATGTATCACTACGGAAAGGTGGGTTTTGCAGATAGTTCAAAAGGGCTACTCCCTCCCTTTCAAATCTGCCCCACCAGCCATGCCTCCATCAGTCAACATTCCGGAGGATCATTTGGCACTTCTCCGCCAGGAAGTTGCAGTTCTCTTGGCCAAGGGAGCCATAGAAAAGGTTCCTGTGCCAGAAGTAAGTCGTGGTTGTTATTCTCGCTAATTTCTGTTGCTGGAAAAGGACAAGGGCTTATGTCCTATCCTAGACTTTCGGGACCTCATACTTCCTCAAGAAGGAGAAATTCAAAATGATCACCCTGGCTCAGGTCTGTCTGCCTTAGACCCAGGAGACTGGATTATAGTATTGAACTTGCAGGATGCTTATTTCCACATTCCCATCCTGCCTGCCCACAGATGTTACCTGCGATTCGTGGTAGGTCACGAGCACTATTAGTTTACCGTGCTCCCCTTCGGCCTTACCAGCGCCCTTGGGTGTTCACGAAAGTGATGGCGGTGGTTGCAGCTCATCCGCTCAGGTTGGAGGTTTCAGTCTTCCCCTACCTCGACGACTGGCTGTTAAAGGCAGACACGCCCCAGAAAGTAATCTCCCACCTTCAGACTACGGCAAGCCTCCTGCACACAGTGGGGTTCACTAGCAATGTGCCAAAGTCACACATGACTTCCTCTCAGACGCTCCCTTTCATTGGAGCTGTTCTGGACACAGTGCTGTTTCGGGCTTATCCTCCCAAAAAGCGGGTCCAAGATATTCAGGCTATGATTCCGATTTTTCAGCCTCCATCTTGGGTTTTCGTGAGACTGACTCTGAGGCTGCTGGGCCTCATGGCCTCCTGCATCCTGCTAGTAACACATGCCAGATGGCATATGCCGGCTCTGCAGTGGGACTTGACGTTATAGTGGGCGCAGCATCAGGGGAATCTCTCCGATATGGTCCAGATCTCAGAAGGGACTGCGAAAGACCTGCAGTGGTGGCTTTCAAATCTGCATTGGGTCCACAGCAGATCCCTCTCCGTTCTCCAGCCAGATCTATCTATAGTGACAAAAGCGTCACTTCTAGGTTGAGGCGGGCAAATGGCAGAGGCGGACATCAGAGGCATCTGGTCTCCGGTGGAGTCTGGGCTCCATATCAGTCTTCTGGAGCTCCGGGCGATCAGGCTTGCATTGAAAGCATTTCTCCCCTCTCTCAAAGAGAAAGTAGTGCAAGTGTTCACTAACAACACTACCGCCATGTGGTACTGCAACAAATAGGGCGAAGTAGGGTCCTGGACCCTTTGTCAGGAGGCACTGCGCCTCTGGACATGGCTGGAACATCAGGACATTACTCTGGTGGTTCAACATCTGGCGGGCTCTCTGAACGCCAGAGCAGACAAACTCAGCTGTTGATGCATACCTGATCACGAATGGCGTCTCCATCCGGAGGTGGTACAAGGTCTCTTTCAGCAGTGGGGTGAGCCTTGGTTAGATCTGTTCGCCTCCGCAGAGAACAAGCAATGTCAGCTGATTTGCGCATAGGAGTTTCCAAGGCGGCAAATGCTTGGAGATGCTTTTTGTCTCGAGTGGAACTCTGGATTCCTTTCCACCTATACCACTTCTGCTTAGGGTTCTCAAGAAGATCAGGAACGACAAGGCCCAAGTTATCTTGGTGGCTCCGGACTGGCCACGACAGTATGGTATCCAGAGCTATTGAGCATGTCCACCAATCCTCCACTCAGACTGCTTCTTTGGGAGGATCTTCTGTCGCGGCAGCAGGGGACAGTTCTCCACCCGAACCTGTCCAGTCTCTGCCTTCATACGTGGAGATTAAGCAGTGGCAGTTGATGGCTTTCGACCTTCCACCCAAAGTGTGTGATGTTATTTTGGCAGCCAGGCATCCCTCCTTCCAAAACGGTATATGTCTGTCGTTGGCATAAATTTGTGGCATGGTGTATCAACAAATCTATTGATCCCCTCTCTGCTCCTCTTTGAGGTTCTTTTGTTCATTCTTTCTTTAGCCCAGCAGGGCTCTGATTTGGGCACCCTTGAAAGGTATTTATTGGCTATTTCGTCCTTTCTTAGGTTACCTGATTAGCCCTCACTCTTTAAGTCTCCTATTGTCAATCGATTCCTAAAAGGTCTCACCCATTTATTTCCTCCCACTCCATTTATCATGCCTCAGTTGGACCTCAATCTTGTCCTTACTTACTAAATGTGTACTCCCTTTGTGCTAATGCACAATTGCCCTCTGCGGCTCCTCACTTTCAACACGGTCTTTCTTGTTGCCATCACTTCTGCTCGCAGAGTAAATGAGCTTCAAGCTCTTTCTTCAAAACCCCAATACTTGTATGTGCACCCTGACAAAGTGGTGTTGTGCACTATGGCTTCCTTCCTTTCCAAAGTTGTTATGCCTTTTTTTGGCCAGTCCATCACCTTGCCTACTTTTTATGCACCCCCCATCCTTCTCATGAGGAGGAGAGACTCCACCATCTGGACCCAAAAAGAGCGTTGGCTTTCTATCTCAATCATTCTAAAGATTTCCAGGTGGATGATCAACTCTTTGTTGGATATGTCTGTGCGAAAAAAGGGAAGGCGGTGCAAAAACGTACCATCTCTCAATGGGTACTTCTTTGCTTCAATAGGTGCTATGCTTTGGCCAAGAAGCAACCCCCTGAGGGCTTGCGTGCTCATTCCGCCAGAGCAACTGCAGCTTCCACTGCGTTAGCACGCAGATTTCCTGTCCTGGATATCTGCCAGGCATCTATGTAGGCATCTCTGCACATGTTTGCTAAACATTACTGCCTGGACAGTCAGGTCTGTCGGGACGGCTACTTTGGTCATTCGGTCCTGCAGGACTTTCTAGTATGAACTTGGTTCGCAGCCCACCTCCGAGGATAGCATTGCATGAGTATCTGTTCTAATGTATGGAATCTGCAACTAGAAGTCTCTTTCAGGTGTACAAGTTACTTGTCTTCGGTAACAAAATATCTGGTAGAGACATATTCTATTTGCAGATTCCTAACCTGCCCACCCATCCTCCTGGCTTGCAAACTAATTTGTAGGGATAGGGATTCCCCATTCAGGTCCTTAGCTCTGGCGCACCAATCTCAGTGTTCTTAGTGGCTCTGCGCTTTGGCGTGGAGAGTCATTAAAAGAAACTTACAACACTGCGCTGAAGCAGCGTTTATGTACTACTACGCCATCAGAGTGACTACGACGCCCGCGGAGTTGACCGACGCCACCTACTACTGCGCAAGGGTATTGCTTGAAGAAAGAATCACAGGACCCACTCTGATGCCTGGGGGACAATTCTAAGGTAAGGAATCTGCAACTAGAATATATCTCTACCAGATATTTCATTACCGAAGGTAAATAACTTGTACATTATTGATAATGAAGCTTTCACGGAATGGCAACTGATAATAAAATAAAAACCTTTCTTCTAAAATGAAAGGACTGCAAACAATGCTAAAATGAATAAAAATGAATAACACAATAGAGGATATTTATCTAGGTAAAAGGGCACAGGCCTGCAAGTCGAAGCTAAGCTAAAATCCTATACGCAAGCAAACTAAAATGGATCTCCAACACTCTCCCCTATTGCCGAAACAAGGGTGTCAAATCCAACGTCTAAAAATTGTGTTACTTAAAAATCTAAAAGCAAATTTAAAATCATACATAACAGACATAGGTGGTCATTATGACATTGGCGGTGACTGTTAAAGTGGCGGTAATACCGCCAACAGGCTGGCGGTAATTACCACTAAATTATGACCATGGCAGTGATACCTCCCATTGACAGCCAGTGTACCACACCAACTTCCAGGGCGTGAACACCATGGCCATGGCAGTAGCTACCAACAGCCAGGTGAAAACCAAGGTACCACCCACCATATTATGACATAGCAAACCGCCAGGCTTTCCGGGGCGGTACCAACACCATCAAAAGCCCGGCAGAAACACTGCAAAGACAACAAAAGACTCACCCACAGGGACACAGAGGATTCCGCCACCGCCATGGAACGGGAACTTCAAGTCTTCCCAATGCTCTACCATGCCATGGTCGTCCTGGAACGCCGACGAAGACGCCAACGGTGAGTTCAGCCGCCTAGCACACAAGGGAGGAAAAGGAGCGTGACTCATACGCACAACACACACCATTCACACACACACACCATACATAGAACCAGCTGCAGAGTAAAACGAATGTCACAGGACCCAATTTAAATTAAAGTAAAACAAGGAAACAATTACAGTGAACAAACACTTTAATTTGCTGCCAACAGCCACCATGATGTTAGGTGAAAGGCAAATGCAGGCATCAATGTCCAGATTGGGCCAATGGCCAGTCCAAAGTACAAAAGGGCCACATGGCCACAGGGCACAGTCCAAGGCCCAACTTGACTCCTGCCATACTCCGGACTCCACTGTTCAGGGGCATCAAGTTGGAAATGGGCAGGCACCTCAGGGGGAAGAAGAGGGTGGGTGGGGGGGGCACCTCAGCTGAAGTAGGTAACATGCCCACTGGTTCTGAAGGGGGCTCATTGGCCAACAGTCACTGGAAGGGAGTGAAAGGCCACATCCTGTGAAGTGGGTAACTTGCCCACTGGTTCTGGAGGGGACTCCTTGCCCAACAGTCTCTGGAGGTGAAGGAGGCTGTCCCGGTTTGTATTGGGTACCTAAGGTACTTATACCTTATACCAGGTCCAGTTATCCCTTATTATTGAAATGTAGGCAGTGTCTAGCAGCTTAAGCTGTCTAGAGGTAGATGTAGCAGAGCAGCCAAAGCTGAGCTAGGAAACATGCAAATCTCTTGCAATACCACTATAGTCACATAGGCCCATATTTATACTTTTTTAGCGCCGCATTTGCCTCGTTTTTTGACGCAAAATCGGCGCAAACTTACAAAATACAATTGTATTTTGTAAGTTTGCGCTGCTTTTACGTCAGAAAATGATGCAAATGCGGCGCTAAAAAAGTATAAATAAGGGCCACAGTACTTATACACAATAAAAGACACAAGGCCAAAAATATATTTCAGGCAATACTCCTTCTGGAGGTAAGTATTATACACAATATATACACTAGTAACCAAAGTCAGGTAAGAACAGAGTAAGAAAATAGTGCAAAACAGTGGAAAACACAATAAGTTGCAATAGGCCTAGGAGCAACACAAACCATATACTAAGATAGTGGAATGCAAATGACTAATTCCCCCCTGGCAAGTGTAGTGTGTAGGGGGGCGCTGGGCGTGTAAGAAAACAGCAAAAGGTAAGTAAAATACCCCACCACAGAGCCCAGGAAAACAGGAGTAAAGTACAGCAAGTTTCCTCAGGACACACTACAAGTCGTGATGAAGAATTATGCAAAAACCTAGCAAGACTGCAAGCAACCAACGATGGATTACTGGACCTGATGACCTGTGGAGAGAGGAGACCAAGTCCAGAAGTCGATGAAGAGTCAAGGAAGAACAGGAGCCCCTGCCAACCTGGAAGAAGGTGCAAAAGTGGATTCTCCGGTTGGAAGAAAAGTACAGAAATGCATCAAAGAAGATAGATGCGGGTTCCTGCTTGGTGCAGAAGATGTCCCACGTCGAGTCATTGGATGCAGGCTGTTGCGTTGCTGGATTCCGCAAACAAGCCTTGGTTCACACAGGAACGCGTTTTGCGTTAAAGAGGAGCTGCCCAGACCCGGAAGGGATATGGGGGTCTCACCTCGGACAGAGGAGACAGAGGGGGCTCTCAGCACTTCAGAGAGCCCTCAGAGAACTAGGCAGCACCCAGGGTAGTACCAGGATATGGAGACAAAGGATTTGCAAAGTGCGGTCATCGCAGCACTACACAAAAGGATCCCACGCCACCGTAGAACAACTCAGGGAGCTGAGTGTCGCAGGATAGAAGGCTGTGGACGGGGCTATGCTGTGCACAAAGGACTTTTGGAAGAAGTGCACAGAAGCCCAAGGAGCTGCAGAGGACGCTTTGTTCTGCCTTCCTGGGATTGAACTGCTCAATCCCCATGAGGCAAGAAACCTGTCTGTGAGCTGGCAACAACTGGGGCTGCAGTGGAAACCTCAGAGAGCTGGTTTAGCAGTACTGGGGGTCCACAGTGGAGCCCCCAGGGTGCATGGAATTGGCCCCCCAATACCATATTTGGATTGGGGGTTCAATTTCAAAATCTTAGGCACCTCACATGACCATATTCGGAGTTACCATTGTCGAGCTACATATTTGTATTGACATATATGTAGTGCACGCTTATAATGGTGTCCCCGCATTCACAAAGTCCGGGACATTGGTCCTGGACAACGTGGGGGCACCTTTGCTAGTGCAAGGGTGCCCTCACACACAGTAACTTCATACCTAGTCTTCAGGAACTGAAGGTTAGACATATAGGTGACTTATAAGTTTACCTAGTGCAGAGGAAATGGCTGTGAAATAGTCTGTGCAGTGTTTAACTCAGGCTGCAGTGGCAGTTCTGAAGAAAGGTTTGTATGAGCTCCTTATGGGTGGCAAAAGAAATGCTGCAGCCCATAGGGATCTCCTGGAACCCCAATGCCATGGGTACCTAGGCACTACATACTAGGGACATATAAGGGGGGTCGGGTGTGCCAATCAGAATTGGAATATGGAGTCACTAAACTATAGTGACACATTTGGTACAGAGAGAGAGTATAAGCACTGGAGTTCTGGTTAGTAGAACTCCAGTGACACAGTCAAGTATATTGACAACACATATAGGCCACAAACTATGAGCTAGTGGGATCCCAGTGAGACAGCAAAAACATACTGACAAACAGGCAGAAATTGGGAGTAACATGCCAAAGAGATGGTACTTTCCTACAAAAAACGAGGGACAATAAGGCTAACCTTGCCCAGATGAGTCTTCATTGTCTAAGTGGAAATATCTGGGGAGTCCATCTGCACTGGAGTGGTTACTCCCTGGTCTATGTTCCTCTGTAAAGTCCATTCTCTGTAGGGAAATGGGCCACCTCAACAATTTAGGGGTTTCCCCTTTCATCTGTTTTAACCATAAGAGATGTTTGTGGTCTTTCTGAACTAGTCCCAAATAAGTATGGCCTCAGCTTTTTCAGGGCCCAGACCACAGAAAAGGCCTCCCTCTCTATGGCTGACCAATGCTTTTCTCTAGGGGTCAGCCTCCTACTGATAAAAGCAACAGGTTGATCCTGGCCCTCTGAGTTCAGTTGTGAAAGCACTGCCCCAACCCCAGTTCAGAAGCATCTGTCTGGACAATGAATTTGTTAGAGTAATTTGGGCTTTTTAGGACAGGTGCAGCAAACATAGGTGGTCATTACAACCCTGGCGGTCGGTGTTAAAGCGGCAGTAAGACCGCCAACAGGCTGGCGGTAAACAAATTGGAATTACGACCGTGGCGGAAACCGCCAACAAAGACAGCCACTTTAACACTCAGACCGCCACGGCGGTACAGACAAACAGCTTGCCGGTCACCGCCAACACACAGGCGGAAGACAAAGTACCGCCCACAGTATCACAATAGGCTAATCCGCCACCTTTTCTGGGGCAGATTCACCACGGATAAAAACACGGCGGAAACAGGAATTTCGAAGGGAAAACGCTCACCTCTACACACTCCACAACGAACAACGACACCATGGACCCGTAACTCCACATCCTACCTGCGATAGTCTTCCTGCTCCTGTACCAGGAGCACCAACGCCGGTGGCGAAGACCACGGTGAGTACTGCACCTATGACACAGGGGAGGGGGGAGGGAAAAAACAGGGACACACACACGCAACACCCCCACCCTCACCCACTACAACACACACACTAATACATATCTATACATTATAGTAACACCCCCCCAAACCCCCTGGAAGAATTCAAAGACAAAAGGAAATGAGTGTAACCATTGTAATATATTAAAATGCAGTACACAAAAATATACATATATACACTATTAACAAAATATACACCAAGAATAGTAGTCCAGGTATTGCACCATTTATAGTCCGTGGACCCCTGGGCCCAAAATGCATGGGCGAGGCCCACACACAATACCAGATCAAAACAGAAAGAACACTGCAGGGGCATCAGATAGAAATACAACAGGCACCTCAGGGGGAATGGAAGGGGGGGGGCACCTCAGCCGGATGAGTGCACAACGCCAGATCCACGAGGGGGCTCCATGCCCAATGATGTATCCTGGGGAGTGCAAAGCCACAGTCTCTCAAGTCCATACAGTGGGTAGTTTGCCCACTGTTCAATCCTGGGGAGTGCAAAGCCACAGTCTCTCAAGTCTATACAGTGGGTGGTTTGCCCACTGTTCAATCCTGGGGGAGTGCAAAGCCACAGTCTCTCAAGTCTATACAGTGGGTGGTTTGCCCACAGTTTAATCCTGGGGAGTGCAAAACCACAGTCTCTCAAGTCTCTACAGTGGGTGGGTTGCCCACTGTTCAATCCTGGGGGAGTGCAAAGCCACAGTCTCTCAAGTCTATACAGTGGGTGGTTTGCCCACTGTTCCATCCTGGGGAGTGCAAAGCCACAGTCTCTCAAGTGGATAACAGTCTCCACTGGTTCTGGAGGGGGACTGGTGCCCAGAGTGCTTCATCCTGTGAAGGACAGACGGAGTGGATGCATGTCTCCACTGGTTCTGGAGGGGGACTGGTGCCCAGAGTGCTTCATCCTGTGAAGGACAGAGGTAGTGGATGCATGTCTCCACTGGTTCTGGAGGGGGACTGGTGCCCAGAGTGCATCACGCACTCCGTGACGGTCCCAGTTGCGTCGGTGCCCCTGCCGCTCATGGGCTAGCGGTGCTTGAGTTGGCGGTGCCCTGTTCAGCGGTGCTTGAGTTGGCGGTGCCCTGTTCAGCGGTGCTTAAGTTGGCGGTGCCCTGTTCAGCGGTGCTTAAGTTGGCGGTGCCCTGTTCAGCGGTGCTTAAGTTGCCGGTGCCCTGTTCAGCGGTGCATGAGTTTGCGGTCCTTCATTGCCCGGCTGGGGCTGGGGCTGGGGCTGGCGGTCCTTCATTGGGCAGCTGGGCTGTGGCTGGCGGGCCCTCCTGGGCAGCTGGGTTGTGGCTGGCGGGGCCCTCCTGGGCAGCTGGGCTGTGGCTGGTGGGGCCCTCCTGGGCAGCGAGGATGGGGCTGGCGGTGGCCTCCTGGGCAACGAGGATGGGGCTGGCGGTGGCCTCCTGGGCAGCGAGGATGGGGCTGGCGGTGGCCTCCTGGGCAGCGAGGATGGGGCTGGCGGTGGCCTCCTGGGCAGCGAGGATGGGGCTGGCGGTGGCCTTCTGTGTAGCGAGGATAGGGCTGGCGGTGGCCTCCTGGGCAGCGAGGATGGGGCTGGCGGGGCCCTCCTGGGCAGCGAGGATGATGGCGGTCTTCTCCACCGTGCTGCTCCTCCCAGACTTGCCGGGTTTCTTGTGGCCCTTCCCCACCTTGGGAGGAGTCACAGCTAAGTCCACACTCCCACCGGGACCCCTGGGAGCGGCTTGGGTGGCTGGAGTCTTCCCCCTCTCCCGCCGGGCACTGGCCAACTTCTGGTGCTTCACAGGGGGGGACTGGCTGTGCTGTGGCTCCGTGCCACACTGGCTGTCCTGGTGGCCGGTGCACTCCACATACCTGTCACTACAGGCACCACTGGTCCCGGAGATGTTGTGGCTGAGGTGCAAGTTCGGGACCTATGAGTTGGACGGGGGGAATAGGTCAAGGCTGGACAGGAAAAGTTGTTTGGACACACTGGGACGGGTAGCTGGAGGGGGTTTGGGAGTGGAGGAAGAGGTGGTGGTTGTAGGAGGTGTACGTTTGGTGGCTTTGGGTGCAGGTGCATGCGCTGGAGGCTGTCGTGGGGTGGATGGCTGTTGGGTGGGTGTGTGCCTGCGATTGTGTATCTTCGGAGGGGGTGTCACAGACACACTGGGAGAGGACACAGGGGACGTGTGTATGGTAGTGGGGGTGGTGACTGCACATGAGCGGGGTGTGCTGGTGCGGGACGTAGTGGCTGTAGAGGTAGTGCATGCAGGTGTGAGTGTGGACGAGACTGGGAGGGAAGAGGGAGACGAGGAGGAGGGGGACACAGTGGAGGCAGTGGATGTTGGTGTGTCTGTATGTGTGTGATGCTTGTGTAAGTGCCTGTGGGATGTGTGGTGCTTATGTTTGCCTGAGCTTCCCTTGTGTGGTGAGGTGTGTGCAGGCTGGTCTGATGGTGTGCTTGGGATAGGCAGAGGTACAGGGGATTGGGTCTGGGTGGAGGAAGTTGGAGGGGGGAGGCTAGACACAGGTACAATAGCTGCCATCAGTGCTGAGGCCAGAGTTTGGAAGGCTTGTTGAAGGGCCGCCTGACCAGAATTAATGCCCTCCAGGAATACATTAGTTTGTTGCAACTGCCTTTCTACACCCTGGATGGCATTCAAAATGGTAGACTGCCCAACAGTGAGTGACCTGAGGAGGTCAATGGCCTCCTCACTGAGGGCAGCAGGGGTGACTGGGGCAGGGGCTGAGGTGCCTGGGGCAAAGGTGATGCCCACCCTCCTGGGTGAGCAGGCACGGGGCGAATGCTGAGGGGCTTCTGGGAGGGCTTTGCTGGTAGGGGGGGTGGCGGCTGTATCTGTAGATGCGGGGGCACAGATGTTGCCACCATCACAAGGGAGCTCCCATCGGAGGACGAGTCCATGTTGCTGGTTTCAGCTCCTGTCCCCGCCGTGGTGCTCCCCTCGCCCTCCGTCCCACTGGTGTATTCTGAGTCCATAGTGTGGCCCTCCATGGCCATGTGGGATGCAGCTCCCTCGTGCTCCGGTGCTACAGCTCCTCCGCCTGATGATGCTAATGCACACAAGAACAGGGAGACCACAAAAAAGGGGGGGGGGGGACAGAAGAAAGACATGTTGAGTGCATGGATTACCGCTACCGTTGGCGGACAAGACAGACACAGAAGCCCCCTGCACTACGTCGCGCTCTTGGGCTCTACAGTGCAATTCATGGGAAATGGCCTACAAGGCTATGGACGACATCTGCACACATAGATGACACAGGTGCATGAATAGCTGTACTTGTCACTCTACAGAGGTGGGGTGGGGGGCCGCAGGGCCATGCCTTATGGAGGGGCCTAGCCTACGGAACTCGCCCTGGCCTAGGGAAACCCACAGCCCTCCTCCTCCACCCAGACACCTCCACTGCACGCAAAGTCAGCTGAAAGAGAGTGTACTCACCCCCTTGTGTCTGCTGTGATGCCCTCAAGCGCCCATCCAACTCCGGGTAGGCCACCGCCAGGATCCTGAACATCAGGGGGGTCATGGTTCGACGGGCACCCCTCCCACGTTGGGAGGCCATCCTCAGCTGAGCCTCCGCCATCTTCTTGCTCCAGCGGCGAATGTCCTCCCATCTTTTCCGGCAGTGGGTGCTCCGTCTGTGGTGGACCCCCAGGGTCCGGACGTCCTTGGCGATGGCATGCCAAATATCCTTCTTCTGGTGGGCGCTGACCTACATGAAATGTACAGGGGAAGAAGAGAAGTCATTACCAACTGCGCCCTCAAAGTGAGTGGCCCCCATCCCTACCCTTGCCATGTGGCACATGCACCCACCGTCTTTCATGCACGCAGAACTCTGCCCCCTTCCTTCTTACAACCAGCCCTCTCCAAACAGGCATAGCCCATACAACATGTTCCCTGTGTACTTACCTGTTGGTCTGGAGGACCGTAGAGTAGCGTGTACTGGGGGAGGACCCCATCGACGAGCTTTTCCAACTCCTCCGATGTGAAGGCAGGGGCCCTTTCCCCAGACTCACGAGCCATTGTCTCTTCCAGACCGAGGTCACAGCAGCACTTGCAGTGTAGGTCCTCTCCTGTCGAAGATCAGGTATTGAGTGATTATGCAGATAGAAAATGGCGGGCACGTCAGTGGCGGTGCATACCATCACCGCCGGCGTACATCGTCTTTGGCTCCTGGGACCCATAGGGTCCAATGTTAACCAATGCAGCATTGCGCCGCGGTCTTCGACCGCCTACCGTGACGGTGTACAACGCCAGCCCAGTTACCTCACATCCCATTGTCCCACTTTAGAGGTCAGGCAGCCGCCATTTCAGGGGCCCACATGGCCTAATTTCCAACTGTGTCACACATACCTAGGCCTAGTCTCAACACACATACAGGCCACATTTTGTGTATGATTGGTGTTCTGTGTAGACTGTGGGTACATATCTCTGAGTTGTTTGACTCTTTGCTCACTGTTGTCCTTCATAGGCACCGTCCATTGGGACATGTGAGGAGATGGCGGAATCCTCTGGTGTAGCGACCGCTGGTGGACCTGTCGACAATGGAGGAAAGAAATGTGATTATCACCTACAGGTTTGACCGTGCCACAAAACAGGAACTGTGTACACAGTTGGAGCCTGACCTGATGTCAGTAATCCGCCATCCCACAGGAATCCCCCCTCAAGTGCAGGTGCTGTCAGTGCTCCATTTCCTTGCAAGTGGGTCTTTTCAAACAACTGTGGCCATGGCATCAGGGATGTCCCAGCCTATGTTTTCAAATGTATTGTCCAGAGTGTTATCTGCCCTGCTGAAACACATGCAGAGCTACATCGTTTTCCCTCAGGTGGAGGATTTGCCTACAGTGAAAGGTGACTTCTATGCCCTTGGACATATCCCCAACATCATAGGTGCCATTGATGGGACCCATGTGGCTTTGTTCCCCCCCACAGGAGTGAACAGGAACCAGGAGAGTTATCATTCCATGAATGTACAGATGGTATGTTTGGCAGACCAGTACATCTCCCATGTGAATGCCATGTTCCCTGGCTCAGTCCATGATGCCTACATCATGCGGAATAGCAGCATCCCTTATGTGATGGGCCAACTCCAGAGGCACTGTGTGTGGCTATTAGGTGACTCTGGTTACCCCAACCTGTTATGGCTACTGACCCCAGTGAGGAATCCCAGGACAAGGGCAGAGGAACGCTACAATGAGGCCCATGGGCGAATTAGTAGGGTGATCGAGCGGACCTTCGGCCTCCTGAAGCCCAGGTTCAGGTGTCTGCATATGACAGGTGGATCCCTATTCTACTCACCAAAGAAGGTGTGCCAGATCATCGTGGCCTGCTGTATACTTCACAACTTGGCTTTGCGACAACAGGTGCCTTTTCTGCAGGAGGATGGTCCAGATGGCGGTGTTGTGGCAGCTGTGGAGCCTGTGGACAGTGATGAGGAGGAAGAAGAGATGCAGAACAGGGACTCAGTGATCCAGCAATATTTCCAGTGCAACACAGGTGAGAATACATTCCTGCCTACTACATGTACTTTTACAGTTCTACCTCTATCCTGTCTGTCGTTTTCACCCAGTGTATGGTCACTGAGTTGTCACTTTCCCTTACGGTTTCACAGGTGTGGGTCCCAACGTGTCTCATCTGCTTAGATTCCTCATGGACTAGAGCTGTGTGACATAGGTATGTTGACATTACTATTTCAATAATATTTTGTCACTGTAATTGCAAATACACTATTTCGAAATCACAGACAGACTCCAGATCTTTTGGTGCTTTAGGTGTGTTTATTTAAATTCAAAATATTGGAGGGGGAAGTTAAATGGTGAGGAGTGATGGCGGAGGAGTGTCCATGGCAGAGTCCAGTCTATTAGTCTCACAGGTGTATTGCCCATATGAGCATAGGAAGTGGAGCTGGGGCAGTTTAATTATGGACAGGGTGACAAAGTGGGACAGTGGGATGACAATCAGGGTGGTCTCATTTCTTGGCGGGGGTCTTGGCATTGTGCTCTGTCTTGTTCCTGGATCTCGGGGACCGTTTGCGGGGTGGTTCTCCGTCTGCAGGGGGTGGGGTGCTGGTGTGGTGGCCCTGTGGCAGTGCCTTCTGTCAACTAGCGCCGGCGGAGGTGGTGGGCAGTTCATCGTCCATGCTAGTGTCAGGGGCCCCTTGTAGTGCCACAGTGTCCTTCCTGGTGTTGAGTACTTCCTTCAGCACCCCTACGATGGTGCCTAGGGTGGAGCTGATGGTTCGGAGTTCCTCCCTGAACCCCAAATACTGTTCCTCCTGCATGCGCTGGGTCTCCTGAAACTTGGCCAGTACCGTTGCCATCGTCTCCTGGGAGTGGTGGTAGGTTTCCATGATGGAGGAGAGGGCCTCGTGGAGAGTGGGTTCCCTTGGCCTGTCCGCCCCTGTCACACTGCTGCCCTCCCAGTTCCCCTGTGTTCCTGGACCTCCGTCCCCTGGACCGTGTGCCCACTGCCACTGCCCCCAGGTCCCTGTTGTTGTTGGGGTGGTGGGTTATCCTGGGTTCCCTGTAGTGGTGGACACACAGCTGATTGACATGTCCTGGGGACGGAGGTATGGGCCCGCTGGGTGGGTGCTGTGCTGGTGTTTCCTGAGGGGGGAAGGTCTGTGGTGGTCTGTGGTGGCCTGTGCGAGGGGAACCGACTGTCCCGAGGCCTGATGGTCCGGGCTGGTCATCTAGATCCAGTTGGACAGAGGTGCTGTCATCACTGTGGGCCTCTTCTGTGGGTGGAGTGGACATGTCTGGACCCTCCTGTCTGTTGACGTTGGGTAGTGGTCCTGCAGGGGTGGAAAGGCATGATTATTGCATCTGTGTGTGTCATGGTGTGCAATGGGTGGGTGACCGTGTACCCCAGTGCTGGCATTCCTGTGTGTGAGCTTGTGTGATGATGGTTTAGGGTGGTGTATGGGTATGTGCAGTGGGCATGCTTTAGTGATGGGTGTCCATGCGTTGTTGTTGCATGCAGGGCTTAGTGTTGGGATGTGTGGTTTGTGATATTGGTACATTTTTGAGGAGTTGGGGTGATAGGGGCGAGGGTGGGGGTATGTGATGGCATGCAGGTAGGGTGGGGGATGCAATAGTTAAGATTTGACTTACCAGAGTCCATTCCTCCACCGACTCCTGCGAGGCCCTCAAGATGCAGAATCACCAAGACCTGCTCCTCCCATGTTGTTAGTTGTGGGTGGGGAGGTGGGGGTCTGCCGCCAGTCCGCTGAACCGCCTGGTGGTGTCTTGAGACCACGGAACGCACCTTCCCCGTATGTCGTTCCACCTCTTCCTGATGTCCTCCCCATTTCTTGGGTGATGTCCCACTGTGTTGACCCTGTCGACTATTCTTCACCATAGCTCCATCTTCCTTGCAATTGAAGTGTGCTGCACCGGGGATCCAAATAGCTGTGGCTCTACCCAGACGATTTCTTCCACCATGACACTGAGCTCCTCCTCCGAGAACCTGGAGTGTCTTTGCCGTGTCATGGGGTGGTGTAGGTGATGTGTGGGGTGGTGTGTGTGGTGATATGTAGTGGTGTGTTGTGTGAGGTGCGTGGAAGTTGTGTGGGTGATGGTGTTGTGTGCCTGTGGATGCTAGTTTGTTGATGGTGGTGTCTCTTTCTGGCCTTCGGTCGTGAATTGTGGTCGTAGGGGTTTGTGGGTGATGTGGGTGTGTGTTTTATATTGTATAGGGTGTGTGGGAGTGGTGTGTGTATGTGTATCAGGTGTGTGTATTTCGAATTATCCAATGTGGTGGTGTTTTGGAGATGTGTGTGTATTTAGAGCGCAGCGGTGTGTACCACCAATGGAATACTGCGGTTGAAAGACTGCCACGTGGATTCGTGTGTCGTGATAGTGTGGGCGTATTTCTGTTGGCGTGACGGTGGAGGGTTTGTTTTCGCCAGTTTATCACTGTCCTTTGGTGTGGAGGACTTGTGTGGGTGTCTGAATTTTGTCGGATTCCGAGATGTGGGTCATAATAGCTGTGGCGGAATTCCGTGGTGGTGTGTTGGCAGTCTTCTGCACAGTGGTAAGCGACTTTTACCACCAATGTTGTAATGACCCCCATAGTCTGCTTAAGCTCCTCAAAAGCTTTTTGACAGCTGGCTGTCCATAATACCTTTTTAGGCATCTTTTTAGAGGTGAGGTCAATAAGAAGGGCAACAATGGAGCCATAGGGCCTCATTGGGACCCTGGCGGGGTGTAATAAAGTGGTGGTAATACCACCAACAGGCTGTCGGTAAGTACCGTCAAATTATGACCATGACAGTGATAACTCCCATAGGCAGCCAATGTACCACACCAACCACCAGGGGGGAAACAACACTCACCATGGCAGCAACCGTCAACAGCCAGACGGAAGACAAAGTACCGCCCACCATATAAACACACTACAATCCGCCATGTTTTCCAGAGCGGTACCAACACCATCAAAAGCCCGGCGGAAGCGCATCACAGAAGGGAAAAGACTCACCATCGGAGACACAGGGAAGAACAACGGCGCCATGGAACCCGAACTGCAAGTTTTTCCGATGATCTTCTACATTATGCTTCACCTGGAACACCAATGCCGACGAAGACGACGACGGTGAGCACAACTGCCTAGCACACAAGGGAGGGAGGGAGGAAAACAAGAGTGACACACACACACACAACACCACCCGACCCACATACACCATACACACAACCAGCTGCACACAAAAAACAATTTGCACCCAATACAATGCAGAAAGATGCAAGGACAACAGGAATTCATTAAGGTGAATATATTGATATCAACAGCTAATAAATAATCGAATTGTCCGTGAAACAGATATGTACAAATGTACACAGAGGGACACTGCCCAGTCCAATGTTCAAAAGGCCCACATGGCCACAGGGCACAGTCCAAGGCCCAACTCAAATCCTGACTTCATCTGGATAGAATTCTGCAAGGGCATCAGTTAGCAAGTGGGCAGGCAACTCAGGAGGATAGTGGGTGTTGGGGCACCTCAGCCGAAGTCGGGAACAAGCCAACTGGTTCTGGAGGGAGCTCCATGCCCATTTCTCTCTGTCTTGGGGAGTGCAGGGCCACAGTCTCTCAGGTAGGTGACTTTCCCACTGGTTCTGGAGGGGGTGATGGCTGTACGTTGGTGGCAGATGGAAGTGCCTCCTGGGCAGCCTCTGCAGATGGTGATGGCTGCACTTTGTTGACAGATGGAGGTGCCTCCTGGGCAGCCTCTGCAGGTGGTGATGGCTGCACTTCCTGAGCTGACGGTGGGGGCCCTCATGACAACTGGTGGTGGTGGAGGTGTCACCCTGAGGCTTCTTCCTCTCCATGACATGGGGTGTGGAATCCTTACCCTTCCTGGCAGGGGTTGATGGCTTCTTCCCCCTCATGGCAGGTTGTAAGTGTTCCTTAGCCTATCAGGCAGGAGTCGGGGGCTTCTTTCCCTTCAAAGCGCGAGGTGCAGGCTCCTTCCCCCTTCATGTTAGGAAGTGTAGGATCCTTCCCCTTCTTGGCTGGTGGAGTGGGATCCTTCACTGACTTTCCACCATGACTAGGTGGTGCCACCACTGTCTGCGTGGACTAGTTGGCTGAGGTGCTGGGCTGGGTCGTTGGCACCCTGCCCTTACGGGCAGGACAGAGGGGAGGGGGAGGGAAGAGGTCAAGTTGGGCAAGAAAAAGCTTCTTAGGGATGGTGTGGCGGGAGGAGGGATGGGAGTGGAGGTTGAGGGAGTGGTTGTAGGAGGTGTATGTCTGCTGAACTTGGGTGCATGTGCATGGGCAGTATGCCGATATGATGTGGATGGCTGTTGGGTTTGTGAGTGCTTGCGTTTCTTTTGGGGGGACAGACAGGGTGGGAGGGGACATGGGACGTGCGTGGATGTTGTGGAGGTGTCTGCTAGTGAGGTGTGTGTGCTGCTCGGTGTGGTGATGCTGGTGGTGGATGTTGGTGCAGTGCATGCAGGTGCGAGTGTGGATGTGAAAGGAGGGAGGTGGAGGAGGGGGAGACAGTGGAGGCAGTGGAAGTGGTTGTGTTTGCAACTGTCTGGTGTTTGCGTGAGTGCTTGTAGGATGAAGCGTGGTGTCTGTGTTTGCCTGTGTCACTCTTGGGTATTGTCTTGTATGCATTTTCGTCAGTATGTGTGAATGGGATGGGTTGGGGTTGAGGAGACTGGGACTGGTAAGTGGTAGTTGGAAGAGGGACGGTAGAAACAGGGACAATGGCTGCCATCATAGAGGAGGCCAGAGCCTGAATCGATCTCTGTTGGGCCGCCAATCCACAGCAGATGCATCTGGGATGCTAGCTCCTGGATGGCATTCACAGTGGTTGACTGCCCTACAGAGATGGATCTCAGGAGGTCAATAGCCTTCTCACTCAGGGCAGCAGGGCTCACTGGGGAAGGGCCTGAGGTGCCTGGGGTGAAGGAGATGCCCACCCTCCTCGGTGATCAGGCACGGGCAACTCGCTGAGGGGCTACTGGGAGGGCGGTGCGTGTACGGGGCTGGCAGCTGTACCTGCAGCTGGGGTGGTCACAGAGGTGTCCGCCATCACCAGGGAGCTCCCATCGGAGGAGGTATCTTAGTCTGTGTTTTCACCTCCTGTCTCCGCTGTGGTGCTCCCCTTGCCCTCCATCCCTCTGGTTCCCTCTGCGTCTGAGGACTTTGGCTCCTGTGGGATGCAGCTTCCTCTGACGCCGGTGCCCCTGCCCTTCTGCCAGATGATGCTAATGTACACATGGACAGGATGACAGAACAAAAAAGGGGGAGAGAGAGAAAAAGGAAACACTGGGTCAATTACTGTACCTACACCACTGTTGGCATACACAGCACCGTCACACACAGGGATCAGGCTTATGCACTTTGCATTGCACTGCCAGTGATTTGGCTAGTTGCTAAGGCAAGATGAGGGCCACACACTGCCAACTGCACCCCTCCTGGTACCCACAAAGCCCTGCCTGAAATGGAATGCTAACAAGCTAGGTTACCTGCATTTGCCATACACCCATTACCCTTGAGCTGAATTATGCTGCAATATCTGGCCTGGCCTTAGGGGCACCCACTAACTCACATCCACCACCCGGATCCCATGCCACCTGCCAATTATTGTAATAATGCCCACTGTACTCAACCCCTTGTGGCTTTTGTGATTCCCTCAAGTGCCCATCCAGCTCTGGGTAGGCCACCGCCAGTATGCTGACCATCGGGGGGTCAGGTTCTGCCGAGTGCCCCTTCCTCATTGGGAGGCCATCCCCAGCTGGGCCTCCGCGGTCTTCTGTGCCCAGCGTCTCAGGTCCTCCCACCGTTTCCGAGAGTGGGTGCCCCGCCTGCCGTAGACCCCCAGGGTCTGCACGTCCTTGGAGATGGCACGCCATAATCCCTTCTTTTGATGGGAGCAGACCTGCAGAGGCAATACAGACAGGAGAACACCATTAAACAAACAGTCCAGCCTGTCACACATATGGCCCAACAATCCCATTTTCGTCACTATTGGTACACACATCGCCCAGTGCACACCATGTACACCACCACAAGACATTCCTCCCCGCCCTCTCCGATGACACAATGCGTGCACACACATCTCCATGCATCCTTCCCATATGCATCTTGCCCAATGTGTACTCACCTGTTGGTCTGGAGGCCCATACAGCAGTTCGTACTGGGATAGGACTCCATCCACCAGTCGCTCCAACTCCTCCGAAGTGAAAGCAGGAGCCATCCACCCCCGTCACACGGACCATGGTGGGTTCCAGACACAGGTCACAGCAGCACACGCAGTGTAGGTGTTCTCCTGTTGAAGGTCAGGAAACAAGTGAGGAATCAGATAGAAAATGGCAGTCACGTCCGTGGCGGTGTACACCGTCACCGTCGGCGCAGATCCTCATTGGCCACTGTACTCCATAGAGACCCATATTATCCAATGAGCAATTGCACTGCGGTGCAAGATCGCCCTCCTCCATGACACCCAACTTCGGAAGAATTACCTCACTTCCACCAGTCCCTACATACAGGACAGGCGGTTGCCATTTCAAGGGGGGGGGGGACAAGGTCACATCGACATTAACTGTGTCACAGACTAGATTAGCACAAACCTCGCCATTCCCACTGTCTCATAACAGAAATGCACCATGTATACTGAAGTTGTAGTTCCATTGTTCAAATTGTGACAGCCTGCTCACTTTTGTGTGACTGAGATACCTACCGCTGCGGATGAATAGGAGGTGGAGACATTTCCCTGTGTACAGTTCCCTTGTGGACTTGGCTACACTGAAGGACAGGCACATTATACTTAACTATAGACTGAACAGGGTCACAATCACAGAGCTGTGTGCCCAATTAGAGCCTGACCTGATATCTGATATCTGTCATCCGACTGGGATCCCCCTTCTTGTGCAAGTGCTATCAGTGCTCCATTTCTTGGCAACTGGTTCTTTCCAAGTGACAGTGGACTTGGCATCAGGAATGTCACAGCCAGTGTTCTCAATCGTGCTGGCAAGAGTCTCGTCTGCCCTGGTAAAACACATCTGCAGCTACATTTCTTTCCCCCAGGTGGAAGACTTGGCCACTGTGAAGGCCGGATTCTATGCAATCGGACATATCCCCAATATTATTGGGGCGATTGACTGGACACATATTGCGTTTGTCCCCCCCCCGCCAGAATGAACAGGTGTTCAGGAATTGGAAGAGTTTCCACTCACTGAATGTGCAAATGGTGTTCCTGGCAGACCAGTACATCTCCCACGTCAGTGGTAAGTATCCTGGGTCAGTGCATGATGCCTTTGTTCTGAAGAATAGCAGCATCCCATATGTGATGGCCCAACTACCCAACTACAGAGGCACAGGGTGTGGCTAACAGGTGAGCCTTGGTCCCCACCCACTGTATGTTAGTGTATGCCTTCAGGTGTCATCCCCAAATCATTGTGTGAGGCTAAATGTAGTTCCTCAATACTTGCAGGTGACTCTGGCTACCCAAACCTATCGTGGCTGCTGACCCCTGTGAGGAATGCCAGGACAGGGGAAGAGGAACATTATAATAAGGCACATGGGCGAACCAGATGGATCATCAAGAGGACCTTCGGGCTCCTGAAGGCCAGGTTTAGGTGCCTCCATCTGACAGGTGGATCCCTGTGCTACTCACCCAAGAAGGTCTGCTAGATAGTAGTGGCATGCTGCATGTTGCACAACCTGGCCTTAGACAGCATGTACCCTTTCTGCAGGAGGAGGAGACTGCAGATGCCCCTGTGGCAGCAGTAGACCCTGAGGACAGTGAGGATGACGAGGCTGAGGATGAGGAAGAGGACAGCAGAACTTCAGTTATCTGTCAATACTTCCAATGACACACAGGTGGGACAGAGCAACTGACCATTCCTATGACTATTGGTGTATTCTGTGTGGCTTTAGCATGACAGCATTAACTTCCTTTGAATCTCAACTTACTGTCACCTATGGCTTGTCATTTTACAGATGTCGGTGATATAACAACTGTGTACTGATGTGCTGACTACAGACAGCTACAGGTCCTTATTTCTATGCTCTCACAGTGTTCAGATCATTTGCACTAGATGAGACTGTTTCTATAAATGCACATTTTCAAAACATTGAACACTAGTAGTCAAGTTGTGTTCCAGGGTGTTTATTGTAGTGCTAAGAAATTGAGGGGAAAGTGCAAGAGAATGGGGTGATGATGGAGGAAAGTCCAGGGTATTATTCCAGTCTGTTTGTAGCACAGATCCAGTGTCCAAGTGGCCATAGGAAGGGGAGCAAAGGCTGTTCAAAGTAGACAAGGTGACAGGGTGGGATACAAGGGGCACAATCAGGAGAGTCATTTCCTGGCGGTAGTCTTGGCAAGTGTCTCTGGCTTCTGTCTGGTTCACAGGTAACGTTTGCAGGGTGGTTCACGTTCTGTAGGGGGAGGGGTGGGGGAGGGGTGCTGGTGGCCTGTGGGTCCTATGGCGGGGCCTCCTGCCCTCTAGTTGCAGCGAAAGAGGACAGCAGTCCTCCCAGTGTCCCTTATGGCCTGTGCCTCTGTCACCTGAACAGTGTGCCCACTGCCACTGACCCCAGGTCCCTGATTTTCTTGGGTATAAGGTGTGGACTGGGGTCCCTGTACAGGTCGGCACACTGCTGATTGACGTGTCCTGGGGACAGATGTGTGTGTACGCTGGATGGGTGCTGTGGTGTTGGCTACTGATGGGGGAGGCTCTGTGGTGGACTGTGAGTGGGCTGGGGTGACCGGCTGTTCAGTGGTCACTGATGGGCCAGGTTGTTGATCCAGATCTAGAAGTCCAGAGTTACTGTCATCACTGGGGGCATCTTCTGTTCAGGTCTGCTGTGCCACACTCAGTTCCTTCCTGGCAGGCCCCTCTGCACCCAAGAGCTCAGCTGTGTCAGCCTGAAGCTCTTCTGGTGTAGGTTCTGCACAAGGAGTTGACTCCTCCTCATCAAAAGGGAAATCTTCTTGAGAGGGAGGGATAGTGGACAAGGGTTTGCCCTTTCTACCCTTAGTTTTTTGGAGCACATGGTCCATTGTTCCAGGATCCAAGTTTCCCGGTCCTCTTTGCTTCTTGGCCTGAGCCCTGGTAAGAGAAAAGATGTGCCCTGGAATGCCCACCATTGCTGCATGGGCTTCCAACTCCACCTCAGCCCAAGCTGAAGTTTCCAAATCATTGCCCAATAGACACTCTACAGGTAAGTCAGTAGATACCACAACCTTTTTAGGACCAGTAAACCCCCCCTGCAGTTGAGATTCACAACAGCCATGGGGTGGCTGGCAGTGCTGTTCTCGGCGTCAGTAACTTGGTACTCCATCACCATAGTGAGACTGGCACCTGTGTCCCTGTAGGCCTCAACCTGAACACCATTTTTTAGGGGTAGTTGCTAAGTACTTATCCATATTAAGGGGACAAGCAACTAAGGTGGCAAGGTCAATGCCACCATCAGAGACTAAAACAGCCTTAGTGGTCTCCCTAACTAGACCAACCCCACTACATTACCAAAAGTGAGACCAGCTACACCATTTGATTCGATATTTGTAGAGCTTTTTGGTGTTACTTTTGGGACAGGCGGGGTCACTTGTCCAATGGCCTTTGTGCTTGTAGAGGTAACACCATGGCTTTCTCTGATGCTTAGAAGAGGATTTGGGCCAACCACCCCCAGAGGATTTTTGTGGGCCTGATGAAGACTCTGACTTTTTATCTTTGTCCCCACCCTTGTCATGTGACTTGCCATCCTTCTTGCTGTCCTTGTCACCCCCATATGAGCTTTTCTGCTCACCCTTGTTCTAACCCATTTGTCTATGTTCTTTCCCAATTCTTTGGGAGAGGTCAGATCTGAGTCCACAAGATACTGGTGTAACAAATCAGATACACAATTGTTAAGAATATGCTCTCTCAAGATTAGATTATATAAACTTTGATAATCAGACACCTTGCTGCCATGCAACCAACCCTCTAAGGCCTTCACTGAACAGTCCAATCTTGTGAAAACTCTCTTCTGGTTTCTCTGAACTTAATTCTATATTGTTCAGTGGTTAAGCCAAATCCATCCAAGAGTGCAGTCTTCGGAACATTGTTATTATCGAAGTCATTTTCTCTGACAATAAGGAGTCTGTCTCTCCCCTTGCCAGAGAAGGACAACCACAGAATAGCAGCCCACTGTACTTGAGGGACCCTCTGAACTTTACAGGCCCTTTCAAGTACAGCAAACCACTTGTAAATGTCATCCCCCTCCTTGTAAGGGGGGACAATCTTATGCAGGTTTCTAGAGTCAAATGTGTGTTCTTTAACATTAAGACTTCTAAAACTGCTGTTGCTGCTGCCACCATGGGGAACTAACCCCAACCCCTGCCTTTCCCTTTCCACAGCTAGGGATTCCCTATCTAAGGCCACCTGTTGCTGCTAGAGCCTCAGTCTGGCCTCCTCCAACCTCAGCTTTCTGGGTTCCCTATCTAGGGACTGATCCTCAGGGTTGGATGTGTGGGACACTACTGACACAGAAGTGTTATGGGAATGAGCTGAGGTTGACCTTTCCCTAACATGTGTTACTCTAGTGACCTGGCCTCTAGGTGTGCAGGGTGCCCTACCTGTGTGTGACTCCTTCCCACTACCAGCTACACAGAGGTTTGTTAAAGGAAAGATCTGTGGAAGGACCCTCCTCTGGATCTTCAGAATCCTCTCCTAAATCTACCTGGTCAGAATCTCCCTCTACTTCCCCTTCTGTTTGTACATGACCATCAGGATGCTCCTTGTATCTTGTAAGAGGAGATTCAAGAGGAAATCCTTATTAGGGTTCTTCCCAATCCCTAAGCTTCTTTCTAAACAAAGACCCCGCAGACTTTTGAAATTAAGATTTTCGTAAGTGGTCTTGATAACCTTGGGGATAGCCTCTATAGAAAACATAGCAACAGAAAACGTTAGAGAGAAGAGTAAGAAGTTAGCAAACTATTTCACCTAACTTTTTAGAAGAAAAGAAAACTTTTCAGAGCTTTGTAAAACTTTTAAAAAGCTTGGAAAAACATTTTGGAAGTGAAAAAGTGATTGTTAGGTATAATTGCATATAGCTCTAAGTATTGGAGTACACTTTTCTTGTGAAAGGCACCAGTAACAAAGTGGTAAAGCAATTACAACTACTTATCCCACCACTGCACTACCAAGGTTGGAGGCTGGCCAGGTTTACAGTGGGTACCTAAGGTGCTTACACCTCATACCAGGTACATTTATCCCTTATTAGTGAAATGTAGGCAGTGTCTAGCAGCCTAGGCTGTCTAGAGGTAGCTGTAGCAGAGCAGCCAAGGCTGAACTAGGAGACATGCAAAGCTCTTCAAATGCCACTATAGTCACACAGTACTTATACACAATAAAAGGCAATACTCATTGTTACAAAAAATAAAGATACTTTATTTTAGTGACACAAGGCCAAAAATATCTTTCAGGCAATACTCCTTCTGGAGGTAAGTATTATACACAATATATACACTAGTAACCAAAATCAGGTAAGAACAGAGTAAGAAAATAGTGCAAAACAGTGAAAAACACAATAAGTTGCAATAGGCCTAGGAGCAACACAAACCATATACTAAGATAGTGGAATGCAAATGAAGAATTCCCCCCTAGGCAAGTGTAGTGTGTAGGGGGCACTGGGAGTGTAAGGAAACACCAAAGGTAAGTAAAATACCCCACCACAGAGCCCAGGAAAACAGGAGTAAAGTACAGCAAGTTTCCTCAGGACACACTACAAGTTGTGATGAAGAATTATGCAAGAACCAAACAAGACTGCAAGCAACCAACAATGGATTCCTTGACCTGAAGACCTGTGGAGAGAGGAGACCAAGTCTAGAAGTTGACGAAGAGTGCATGAAGAACAGGAGCCCCTGCCAACCTGGAAAGAGGTGCAAAAGTTGATTCTCCAGTTGGAAGAAAAGTAGAAATGCACCACAGAAGACAGCTCCCGGTTCCTGCTTGGTGCTGGAGAGGTCCCATGTCGAGTCGTTGGAGACAGGCTGTTTGCGTCACTGGATTCCGCCAACAAGCCTTGGTTCCAGCAGGAACGTGTTTTGTGTCAAAGAGTAGCTGGCCAGATCCAGGAGGGACCTGGGGGTCTCAACTCAGACTAAGGAGACAGAGGGGAGCTCTCAGCAATTCAGAAAACCCTCAGAGGACCAGGCAGCACCCACGGGAGTCCCAGGACGTGGTGACAAAGGAGTTGCAAAGTGCGGTTGTCGCAGCACCACACAAAAGGATCCCATGCCACTGGAGAACAACTCAGGGAGCTGAGCGATGCAGGATAGTGTGCTGGGGACCTGGGCTACGCTGGGCACAAAGGACTTTTGGAAGAAGTGCACAGAAGCCCAAGGAGCTGCAGAGGATGTGATGCACAGGGGTACTGTCTGGCACGGGTAGGCAAGCCCTTCGCTCCACCAAATTTGGACAGCTGGACCATTGGACAGTCAGGATCACTTCGGGCCACTACCTGTGTTCCAGGGATCAGGCTTGTTGACAGGAGAGGAGTCCCAGAGTACCCGTCATCATTGCAGAGAGCTGCCTGCTGAAGTAGGGAAGTGACTCCGTCACTCCACGGGAAATTCCTTCAGTTCTTCTGGTGCAGGGTAAAGACAGGCAGTCCTTAGAGCGTGCACACCTTAGAAATTGCTGAAGTTGCAGGTCACAGTAGCCTTCCTGGATACTTTGTTGTAGTTACAGGGGTTCCTGGAGCAGTCTGTGGTTGATCTGACGGTCAGAAGCTGAAGCAGAGGATGCAAAGGAATCCTGGAGGAGCAAACTGAATCTGAGGAAACACCCAGAGGAGAGACCCCAAATTGCCCTGAGAGGGGAGTTGGCTACCTACCCAGGTATGCAACTATCATGAGGGGTCAGAGACGTCACCTGCTGGCACTGGCCACTCAGATGCTCCCAGAGGGTCCCCACTCCTTGGAATCCAAGATGGCAAATGCCAGGGACACTCTGGAGGAGTACTGGGCACCACCCCTGGGGTGGTGATGGACAGGGGAGTGGTCACTCCCGTTTCCTTTGTCCAGTTTCGCGCCAGAACATGGACTGGAGGTCCCTGAACTGGTGTAGACTGGATTATGCAAGGAGGGAACTGTTTGTGCCCTTCAAAGCATTTCCAGAGGCTCTGGGAGGCTACCCCTCCCATGCCTGTAACACCTATTTCCAATCGGAGAGGGTGTAACACCTCTCCTAAAGGAAATGCATTGTTTTGCCTTCCTGGAATTGAGCTGCTCAATCCCCAGGAGGGCAGAAACCTGTCTGTGAGGTGGCAGCAGCTGGGGCTGCAGTGGAAGCCTCAGATAGCTGGTTTGGAAGTACTGGGGGTACATGGTGGAGCCCGCAGGGTGCATGGAATTGTCCCCCCAATACCAGGTTTGTTTTGGGGGTTCAATTTCACAATCTTAGACACCTCACATGGCCATATTCGGAGTTACCATTGTGAAGCTACATATTTGTATTGACATATATGTAGTGCACGCTTATAATGGTGTACCCACACTCACACTGACAAACAGGCAGAAATTGGGTAACATGCCAAGAAAGATTGTACTTTCTTACAGGAGGGGAGTGAACGGCCACAGTCTCTGAAGTGGGTAACATGCCCACTGGTTCTGGAGGGGGCTCCTTGCCCAACAGTCTCTGGAGGGGAGTGAAAGGCCACAGTCTCTGAAGTGGGTAACATGCCTACTGGTTCTGGAGGGGGCTCCTTACCCAATAGTCTCTGGAGGGGAGTGAAAGGCCACAGTCTCTGAAGTGGATAACATGCCCACTGGCTCTAGAGGGGGCTCCTTGCCTAACAGTCTCTGGAGAGGAGTGAAAGGTCACAGTCTCTGAAGTGGGTCACATGCCCATTGGTTCTGGAGGGGGCTGCTTGCACAACAGTCCCTGGAGGGTGGCCTACATGCCCTCTGCTTGAGGTGAGGGCTGCTTTGCCTCTGCTGGTGGAGGTGTCTCCTTGGCAGCCTCTGCCGGAGGTGAGGGGTGCTTTGCCTCTGCTGGTGGAGGTGTCTCCTTGGCAGCCTCTGCTGGAGATGAGGGCTGCTTTGCCTCTGCTGGTGGAGGTGCCTCCTTGGCAGCCTCTGCTGGAGGTGACGGTGGGTTTGCTTCTGCTGGGGGAGGTGTCTTCTTGCCTTTCTTTGGTGGTGGAGGTGTCTCCTTGCCTTTCTTTGGTGGTGGAGTGGGAACCTTGCCTTTCTTTGGTGGTATTGGGATATCCTTTGCTCTCTCTGGTGGTGGAGGGGGATCCATATGTCTCCTCTTGTGACAGGCCACCTTGCCCTTTGACATGTCACTTGTGTCCTTGCCTCCAGGATTAGGAGGTGCCGCCACTGTCGCCATCCTCTGTCCTTTGGTTTTTGCCTCGCTAGTCCTCCCTTTCTGAGGTGGAGCCGTGCTCTCACTAGGAGTGGCTGCCGTCACACTCAGGGGCCCCTTTGTGCCAGCAGCTGTTTCTTTGGTGGGAGCAGTGGCAGACGTTTTGGTTGAGGTGCTGGGCAGGGTTGTTTGGACCCTGTTCTTACGGGCAGGATGGGGGTGGAGGGGGAGGTAAGAGGTCAAGTTGGGCAAGGAAAAGCTTCTTAGGGACGTTGGGGTGGGAGGAGGGATGGGAGTGGAGGTAGAGGGAGTGGCTGTAGAAGGTGTACGTCTGCTGGAGATGGCTGCAGGTGGATGGACAGTGTGGTTTGAGAGGTGGATGGCTGTTGGGTGTCTGAGTGTGAGCATTTGTGTCTCTTAGGAGGGGGGCAGACAGGGTGGGAGAGGACAAAGAGGACGCCTGGATGGATGTTGTGTAGGTGCCTGCAATTGAGGTGTGTGTGCTGCATGATGTGGTGATGGTGGTGGTAGCTGTTGATGCAGTGCATGCAGGTGTGAGTGCGGGTGTGACTGTGAGGGAGGAGGAGGAGACAGTGGAGGCAGTGGATGTTGTGTGTGCAACTGCCTGATGTTTGTGTGAGTGCTTGTAGCTTAAAGTGTGCTGCCTGTGTTTGTCTGTGCCACTCTTATGTGATGTTTTGTGTGCAGGATTGTCTGTATGTGTGCATGGGATGGGTTGGGGTTGAAGAGACTGGAACTGGGAAGTGGTAGTTGGAGGGGGGACGGTAGGAACAGGGACTCTGGCTGCCATCAGAAAAGAGGCCATAGCCTGAAACGATCTATGTAGGGCTGCCAACTCACAATGGATGTCCTCCAGGTAGGCATTGCATTGCTGCATCTGGGATGCCAGCTCCTGGATGCATTCACAATGGTTGACTGCCCTAGAAAGATGGATCTCAGGAGGTCAATAGCCTCCTCACTGAGGGCAGCAGGGCTCACTGGGGCAGGGCCTGAGATGCCTGGGGCAAAGGAGATGCCCACCCTCCTGGGTGAGCAGGCACAGGCAACTCGGTGGGGGCTACTGAGAGGGCAGTGCTGGTATGGGGTGGGGGCTGTACCTGTAGCTGGGGAGGTTCCAGAGGTATCTGCCACCACCAGGGAGCTTCCATCAGAGGAGGAATCAGAGTCAGTGTTGTCACCACCTGTCTCCGTTGCGGTGCTCCCCTCGCCCTCCATCCCACTGGTTCCCTTGGCGTCAGTGGCTTCTGCCTTCTGGGTCCTGAGGGATGCAGCTCCCTCAGTCGCCAGAGCCCCTGCTCCTTCGCCAGATGATGCTAATGCACACATGGACAGGATGACAGAAGAAAATAGGGGAGAGAGAGAAAGGGAGCACTGGGTCAATTACAGCACCAACACCACAGATGGCATACACATTACCATCACACACAGGAACAAGATTGAGCACTATGCACCTCACTGACATTCCATTGGCTAGGTACCACAGCAAGGTGAGAGTCAACCACCGCCATCTGCACCCCTCATGGGACCCACTAAGCTCTGTCAGACATGAAATGCCACCTAGGTAGTTGACACAATTTTGCAATACACCGATTGACCTTGAGCTAGACTACGCAGCAGTGTCTGAGCTGGCATTAAGGGGCACCCACTAACTGAAACTCACCACCAGGATTCCATGCCATGCAGCAAAGATGGTTGTTTCACACACTGTACTCACCCCCTTGTGGCTGCTGTGCTGCTCTCAAGTGCCCATCCAGCTCTGGGTAGGCCACACCAGTATGCCAGCCATCAGGAGGGTAAGGTTCTGATGGGCACCCCTCCCTCGCTGGGAGGCCATCCCCAGCTGAGCCTCCGCGATCTTCCGAGCCCAGCATCTCAGGTCCTCCCACCTTTTCCTGCACTGGGTGCTAGGCTTGCTATGGACCCCAGGGTCCGCACGTCCTTGGCGATTGCACACCACAAACCCTTCCTTTGATGGGCGCTGACCTGCAGAGTAAACACAGACAGAAGGACACCATGAATTATACAATCTAGTCTGTCGCACAAATGGCTCACATACTGCACTTGCCCCTCAACCAGCACACACATGACCCCTACCTCTGCATAAACTTTGCATGCAGCCAAACCCCCCAAATGACACACTGCCAGCTTACACATACATCTACATTTGCTATGTTGCATCCAACGTACCCATGATGTACTCACCTGTTGGTCTGGAGGCCCGTACAACTGCCCATGCAGGGGTAGGACTCCATCCACAAGCTTCTCCAACTCCTCTGGTGTGAAGGCTGGGGCCCTTTCCCCTGTAGCACAGTCCATTGCAGGTTCCAGATACAGGTCACCACAGCACACAAAGTGGAGATGTAGCACCGTGGAAAGTCAGGAATCAAGTGACGTGTAAGAAAGAAAATGGCGGTCATGTCCGCGGAGGTGAACACTGTCACCGCCAACCTTGATCATCATTGGTTCCTGTACTCCATAGAGCCCCACGTTAGCCAATAAGGTTTTGCACGGCTGTGCAGACCGCCTTCCGCCATGACACCTAATGTCGGCGCAGTGAAGTCACTTCCACCTGTCCCTGCATACAGGATAGGTGGTTGCCATTTCCTACTGTCAGTACTCATGTTGGGAAGATATATGTGTGTCATTGGTATCAACTGTTCACACCTAGACAATTCCAGTCTCCTACATACATACATGCTCTGTGTAGTATGAGCCATAGGTCCTGTAGTCACACCCATTTTACTTTTGGCTCACTTAGATAACAACCATTGCAGAGGATGAGGAGGCAAGCACTTGTGTACAGACCCCTTGTGGACTTAGCTACACTGGACGACCGGCACATCATACTAACCTATGGTCTGGACAGGGCCACCATTGCTGAGCTGTATGCACAATTGGAGCCTGATATAATGCCTGCTATCCGTAGCACTACAGCTATTCTCCCTGTATTACAGGTACTCTCAGGTCTCCACTTCCTGGCAAGTGGTTCTTTCCAGGTGGCTGTGAGCTTGGCTGCAGGAATGTCACAGCCAATGTTTTCTATTGTGCTTGGTAGGGTTTTGGCTGCCTTACTCAAACACATGAGCAACTAAATCACATTCCCCCAGAGTGAAGATTTGACCACTTTGAAGGCTGGATTCTATGCTATGGGACACATACCACATGTGATCGGGGCCCTCCCAGGGCAAATGAGCAGGTATACAGGAATAGGAAGAGTTTCCACTCAATTAATGTCCAGATGGTGTGCCTTGCAGATCAGTACATCTCCCACGTCACTGCCAAGTATCCTGGACCTGGGCACAATGCCTATGTCTTGAGGAACAGCAGAGTCCCACAGGTGATGGCACAACTACGGAGGCACAGAGTGTGGCTTATAGGTGAGCATGAGTCTTCACACAATGTATGTCAGTGTATGGCAACTGGAGATGTACTACATGCCAATGTAAATGGGTAGTGTGTCCCTCACTACTTCCAGGTGACTCCGACTACCCAAACCTGTCCTGGATGTTGACCGCCGTTGAATGTCCGCTATGGTGATTCGTTGGTCATAATTTGGAGGGCGGTGTTCTGCTGCTGTAGCGGTGTGGGTGGTGGGTCTGACAGTTTTTTGCCTTCGTTGGGTCTGGCAGACTTGTGGTTGTGACAGATTTCTGTTGATTTTAAGTTTGTGTGTCATAATCTGACAGGCGTATTACTGCCTCCGTGGCGCTCTGTTGGCAGCCATTACCACGGCGGTCTTCGGTATAGACCGCCAAAGTCATAATGACCACCAATATTATTTAAAGTTTAAATTCTGTTGCACAAAGTGTTTATGCCATTATCAGCAACAGCTAAAGCCTTTTCCATATGTATCTGCCTTAAACGTGCAGCAGCTTCCATTTTAGAAAGCTTCCAGATCTCATTATATATGGCATACAGGAAATATTTTCAGCATGGCTTCCTGGGTCCCAGCAAGAAATCTTGTAAGTCTGTAAGTCTTTTCCCTCAGAAAGGAGACTAAGATGTTGTTTCACAGCTGCTAAGGTGGAAGAAAGTAACCATTGTTGGCACACTTTACCCACACTGTACGAATACCCGAGTACTCGCCTGAGACATAGCGAGGGTCTTGCCGGCTGGCTTTGAAACCCCCCAAGGAATTAACAAAACATGCCTGGCAACCTTTTGTGTCTCTTGGCCACAATAACTACCCGCCAAGAGTTAAAAATTAGGAATTAAAGGTACCATTCTGAACCCAAGCCGTTAGTTGATCTTCAGTGACATTTAGAAACATTTGCCAATTATGAAATTTAGCTAGTGTGGGGAGGCTGGGTGTGTTTGTTTCTTTTATTTTTGCTAACCCCCAAGCATGATGTTTGCTGGACATTTTCATTTAAAAATATAATTTGCAAAGCAATAAGGCAGGCTCTAAACAAAGCTTCTGTAACAATATTTTTCTTTTTTTCGAAGGTTGTAATTTGAAATTATATGACCCCGCATTTCTAGTGTCATGCCCTGTGAAATATGCAAATAAATCTATATATGTTTTAGAGCGCCCCACAGGTGGAGTCTTGACAATGTTCCCATGGTGTGTGGTTGAAAACTGATCTGGGTTTGCTAGCTCAGTGCAGAAAGTAACGTCCCCATTGGTTGGAACAAAGCATTTCCCCATCATTCGCTTTGTCATGTACACATCTTCTGTTTCAAAGACAGTGTATTAGTCTAGCTCAGCAAGCATAGAATCAACTGTTTTAACATCCCAGTCATCGGAAACAACACCAGGTGTAATAACATCAGTCATTGATATTTAAGACACATATGGAATTTGAATGACTTCAGTGGGACCATATATATCAAAGGGCACTTTATCCGAAACAATTCCAGCTGGAATCGGAACTGCTGAAATGTTCACAAGGGACAAGTCTCTTTGAACTGTATGGGAAGATAAATAAGGTGTTAAAACCTCATCCATGGCTCAACGGCATTGTTCAGGAAGAAAATTACCATTTATCAAGCAAAAGAAAACAATGACAAAATCATTCCAAAGCAGCAATGTCAACGTTATCCACAGGTGATACCACTGATAAACCAAATAATTATTTTTAAGCCATATGTACAGCTTACATGTGCTTGATACAGTTTCTGTTGCAGAAGCAGATGAGTCAGAAAAAAAGTCATCAATATCAGTGAAGTAACCAGAAGCAGTCAATACAAACACAGGAGCCACTGCAGGGCTTGTGGATGGAACCACTTGTTGTGGAGATTCATAGTAGACAATGCTGTCTGTCTGTGTTGAATTGGAGTAGTATAGTTCCACATCTTGGACGTGTCTTGTCAGTGAAGTGATGGCTGGAATCAGCAGAAGCTCATTCATCACCCTCCCCATGCTCGAGGATATGTTTGTATATTTTGTTGAACACATTGGTACTTGCAGAAACGTTGTTTGCTGCTTGTAGAGGTATGTCCTGTTGGGTAGTTATAGGGGAGCGGGTACTACCAAAGGGACCTCGTGGTCTACCGTGCAGGATTGACCACATGGTGCAATTTGATGTTGTCAATAGAGACAAAACTATTCCCTTTGGAACCAGGCAGCAGTGGTAGGATGACAGTTCTTGTACTGTGTATTCCCAGTACTGGAACCAGTACTCTGTAGGATGGGCCAAACTCCTCCTTCACAGCAATCTTGTCATAAATCAGATCCCCATCTTTAGGAATCCAACCAGTAGATGTTGTTGGCAAATCCCTTATTCCCAAGGTGGCAGTACAGGTGGCTGAATTGTCATCTTGAAATTACTGTGGCTCCTTTAAAACAGCAACACATTCACTCATGTCAAACGGTGTGTCTGCTGCCACCACTCCAGGGCCATCAAGATCTAGCATCCCGAATAACGCCTCATAAGTGGTGCAACCTCCCATGGACCTTTGGGGCAGATTGTTTAATGCTCTCTGGACCCCATATGGGGGATGAAGCCAACTACAACCTGAACCTTATACTCTTGCTGTTAAGGATTGCCCTAAGTCTCAATTCCTCCTCTCCACAACCAATTTACCCTTGGGGATGGTATGGTGAGGAGTAATGGAGCTCAACACCCATCATCCTCATGGTGTCCCTGAATGCCCTAGAGGCAAAAGCAGGGCCCTGGTCCGAATGGAATGCTGCAACCTCATATGTACGGATAAAGACCTGCAAATCTACTGTTTGAGCGTCAGTCGACCATTGTGGCCATACCCACAGGAATCTAGAACAGGAATGAAAAGTGACTAAGATGTATTTGTATGCACAATCAGGTTGTAAGGGACCACAGTGGTCCAGGTACACACATTGTAGTGGTCTGTTTGACTTTAAGAGGGATGTCTGCGGTGGGCGTTTAATGGTGGATCTTTTTATTTGTTGGCAAAGGTTACAACAAAGGTCATATTGCTTGGTCTGCTTGTATAGACCTGGACACCAAAGCGTTTTTGTAAAGAGAAATTGTGGCCGCCACACCTGCATGAGCATAAGCGACACCCTCATGTGCTGCTTTGATGAGATCTGGTCTTTGATCTTGGTTGAGGATCACACAATCTCCCACCCATGGAATGGTTGCAAATGCAATGTTCTGAGGATTAACATGGTATGTATACCTTGCAGGGTAAACTTTTGGTAAAGGCTGGCCGTAGGTCAAAGCTTTTACAACAGCCAGTGTCTCATTATCCGTGTTATTGCAGCAACAGAAGCCGTAGCTACTGCAGATTTGGCAGCTTCATAAGCCAATGTATTGCCTACAGTTTGTACTCCTACACGTTGGTTGCCCAATGTATGCACTACATCAGCATCTGCCAGTCTGTCCTTAAAATGAGCTAACCCCCGACAATGTTCTGTGTTTAATGGTGTTCCCCTTGAAATATCTGAACCTTTTCAAATGCCAGTGATTTAGATAACCATTGTAGGGCTGTTCACAGTAATACAAATCATACATAATTAGTGTGGGCTCTTCTGAATCCGGATGTCCCAAAGCCATAAGCTCTGCCAGCTGTGCACTGCAGTCCACTAAGGTCTGCGTATAGGTATTTTGAGAGTGGAAAGCACCATCCCTCACTACCCCGCTTACAGTTGTGCAAGTGGCTGACTATTGATGTTTAGTGCCTATGGCTGGTTCTGCTGAACCATCAGTGTAAATGATAGTTTGGTATTGATCAAGTGGTAGTATGTTGGCAAGTGCGGGGTACTCCTGCTCATATTGGAGAAATTCTTGTGTTTGTAATTTTGGGTAAAAAATGTAATGAACTTCAGTGGCTGTCGGGGAGGTTGCCCATTGAATCCAGCGTGGATATAATGCCTTTGCGTTAGGAATGCTTGCTTTGGTAACAGCCTCTGAGTCACTCCTACACTAGTTGGCAGCTGCCGGCCCAATCCTTCCAGCTGTCTAGCAGCATCTCACCAAAACCAAAATAGTAAAGGTGATTTCTAGCAGCCCAGAGCATGGACTCTGAAATCCTCTCAGGGAAATCGTGGTGCAACTAGTCTTACCCTTTTCTCTCATTAGAAATGAGTCTCTTACACAAAAACTGGCATGAAAGAAGATGCAGGATACTTTTCAATATATGTATACAAAATCAGGATTGTGAGAATAAGCGATGTGAATATGAACAATCCCAACATTTTGCAATAAACATGAATATGCTAATTCCTCCCAAAAGCGTATCTTCTACGCTAAAGAGAGCAAGGCATGATAAACATAATCTGCCTAAGCCATGACCATGAAAAGCACCTCAACCTCCATTACTTTAGAACAAGGTCTGCTTCCAGTCTCCAAATCAGGCTTCGTAGAGTTACAGAGCCTGAGGTCTGCCTCAAAGTGACGTGTAGTTTGGATGAAATGGCCTTGATCTCACAAAGCGTTTTTATAAGGCCCATGTTATTGTCCGTGCAGACATCCTAACATGGGTATGTACCTAAGCATTAAATTGTGTGTGCAAACTTGTATTGGCAATACCATAACAAAAATGCCTGACATGTTCACATTCTGTTCTTGTCTAACGTGAAGCAAAAGGACATGATGGCAATCCAATACGTACATTGCTGATAATGACACTTTCACAGAATGGCAACTGATTATATATACAAATATTTCTTCTAAAATGTAAAAACATTGAATTAAAATTAATAAGACAGAGCATGTTTATTTAGGCAAAAGGGCACAGGCCTGCCAGCTGAAGTTAAGCTAAACTCCTATATCCAAGCAAACTAAAATTGATCCTCAACAGTATCAGTTTGTTGACAATCTGATGTAGTTAGTGGAGAGTCATTAAATATACAAGGAGTATTTGCAAGTCTTAGAGCCTTATCAGTCCTAGAAAAGGAACTCGATTTTCCTAAAGAAGTACCAGAAGGATTAGTGAGAGCCAGAAGTTCAATCACCGCCAAACAGTGGATAAGATGATGTTGAGGTTCTAGCATATGCTGTACCAAGTCAGTCTCTAAATTTATCACACTCATTGTGCTAGTAAGACCATTAGTGACTGAAGAAACAGATTTAAGACTCTGAGCTTTAGTTAATAGATTTCCTCTTATCCATGTTAACAGCAATTCAGTTTTCTTCTTATACATTTGCAGGGAAGCAGCAAACTTAGGTTTTCCATGTCACCTCAAAGAGGGGTGGCCAAGCCCAGCCTCCTGCATGCTCTGAGGGGCCCTCTTCTGCTTAAGAATAATTGGCCAATGAGCCCTGCCTCCTAGGCTCCGTGATGTCACCTTGCTATGGCTTGTTGAGGATAAAGTTCCCAAACAGCTTTCAAGTCCCAAAAATATACTGCTTAGTTGCTTATTTGCTTGCCCAGTTACCATGCGGTGAGCTTTTTATGAAAATAATAAGTAGTAAGCCAGGAGAAGTGACGAAACACAGCCCACAAGAGAGATATTTAAAAGGTACTTTGAGTTCAGATCAGTTTCAGAACAAACGTACTTCAGTAAAGTCTGTTATACGACAGAGAACAGACAGCTGGCCCATCTCCTGACCACTCTCCGCGCCCCACAGAGCGATCAGCCACATGGGTGCAATGCAACCAAACTCTAGTGGGTGTATCGACTAGGTGGTCTTCTCCACCAGCATTTCCACCATGCTCCTGAGAACTGCCAATCGACATTGCCTGCAGAACTCTCCAGACAGCTGTCAGTCTCTCAGCAGGTGGGCTTCCCGCACTGGACCTTTCTGCTCCTCACAGATCAACTGCACTTCCTTCTGGCACAGTCTGCCACCTTAGAACCCCAGAGCCATTGCGCCTCAGTGAAGGCTGGTCTCCACTGGTATCTTCAAGAAGTCAAATGAGGATCCTGAGTATCTCAGAAGCTAATGCTCAATTTCAGAACTTACATATCATTCTTTTGTGCTCTCAAAAATAGATATCCCATTGGGTCTAGTTGAATAGCTAGGCGTATCACTCTGGGATTATTGCTCCTGCATTGGTATTCCATGGTTGGGTGCAGTTTGGGGGTACCACATTTTGATTATTTCACTGATACCATCTTCAGTTTGTGAAGTTTGCTCAGATGTTGGTCTGGGTGTCCCATTTCACACAGGCTGCAATGGCAATCCTGTAGAAGACTTTGCATGGGCTCCCTCTGGGTGGCAAAAGTAATGCTGCAGCCCATAGGGATCCCCTGGAACCCCAACGCCCTGGATACCTAGGTACCATATACTAGGGACTTATAAGTCAATTTGGGGTGAAATACTGGGTTAACACACACACACACACACACACACCAAGGCACACACATTCCCCTGGCCCAAAAAATAACCTTTGACACCAATATAAATGAACCACAAGAACATACATACAAAAAAAAACACAGGGGAAAAAAAGGACAAACAGGAAGCAGTATTAGAAGTATGGACCATCTTTGATGAAGCCCAGGTCGATAATATTGATCTGCCATCAGCAAGCAAGGCGTGTGCACCTCTGTTGCCACATGTCGGTATGGAGGTTCTCTCCATGATACCTGCTATCCCTGCATTAGGATACACTAATTTGCCAGCTGAGGTAGCCCAAGGGGTCCCCCACAGAACACCAGGCTGTTAGGTCTATGTATGGTGGACTAACAAACCAGCAGGCTAACACTCCATGCACCACCCCAGTCCAGCACTAGAGAATACCAAAGCTCAACCACCCCCCAGCACCCCGTCCATCATGGTTGATGCCCGAACCTCAGCGGCATGGAGGATACATGCCCCTGCTGGTTCCGGCGAACAAACCTAACAGGGAGATTCCTAGCAGTTATAACTAGTAATGGTGAACGCACAGGACTGGCAAATCAACACCAAAGGAAAGACTAGCTCAGGAGGAAGGCAAAATCTTCTCACAAACCTTTTGCCACCTGCTAGCCTACTGGAATGAGAGAAGTGATCAATATGATAGACCCTGGCCGGAGGAAGGATCCTTTGAACCAAAGGACATAGTGATTGCAAAAGACTGTATCTGGCATGGAGGGGCAGACCCCAAGTGAAACTTCCCCTACATGCAGGAGTGTCTGAGGAGATGGGAAGGCTATGTCAACGAGCTGCCCAAAATGAGAATATGTCAGTTAGTACAGAAGGGCACATCAGGGGTCATCTATGTGGAATGGACTCGGATGGACAAAGAAGGACTAAGGGCCAAACTGCTGCCATTGTTGGATGGGGCTGGGAAATGGATCTCATGCTTTGAATAAACACCGCAGGAATAACCCTAGCAATAGGCGATGTTAAGAGCCTGCTAAGTAGCGTTATAGGCGAGCTGACTAACACGGTTTTGGCCAGTGCTCCCATCCCAGCGATTATGCTGATCAACACAGAGCACGACGAGCCGCAATCATTTCATATAGGCACAAAATATGGACTGCCCTGAGGAAAATATCCCCTGGCTGCCCAGATGAAGGAGGGTTGATGGCTGAAACAATTTAACCTGGGGAGATCATCATCAATGTTCTAGACAGGATGAGAGAACGGTGGGGACAGGAGAGAGGACAACCATGGACTGATACAGGCCCTCAGGTCATCTTCTTCTACAATATCCTAAAGAAGGGGCTGCCCACCGAAATATAAAATGGCTTGGACAGCGTAGTAGGGTTAGACAATAAACCCTGGCAAGAGATACAAGCACACATATTGTACTTCCACAAAAGGATCCTGGAAAAGGATAAGGCAAAACAGAAACAAGCACAGAGGGATAAAGCTAAGTTGGTCCAAATAAACTAAGAAAGACCACCCTTGAGGGGGCCGCATTGGCCGCAACCATACAAATTGCCCCTGTTCTGAAGGGAGCTCCACCACAAAACGTCAGTGAGTTCCAGTATGGCCATAATGACAGAAAGCAGGGAGGTTGGCAGCAGTCCCACCTCATATAGGGCTACTATTGCCACAGAATGGGCCACTAGCAAACAGATGCTGACTAAGGGCACACCACAATCAGAAGTCAAAGAGTCGAGGCCAGGTCTGCAAAACTTTCACCCGCAAGATCAAGCCCAGGGAAACCTGACCACACTTTATATTTAGCCACGGTGAAGTCAGTCCACTGTCGCACCACCGCAACTGGTGTTAGGTATTTGGACCAACACATGGCATCAACAACCACAGACAGGGAACCTAGGCCAACAAGGATAGGGGCCACAGCCACAGCATAGAGGGAGTAATGCCTTCATGCAGACAGAGCGCAAATGTGCAGTAAACGTTAATATCCCCCAAAGCAAAGCATCCATTTCGCACACACCATAAAATTCAATACAAGTAAATACCAGCAGAATGTCAAACACGGTAACATCAAATATTTAAAATTTTACCTGCATCCGGGGAAACTCATGGTTGCTGTGTGACTTTTGACTAGGTATCCTCACTAGGATCCACCTTTTTGAGATGCTGTGAAGCTGCTGATCGGGTAATCCTTACTAGAGTTGACAATTTAGGGGTGCTCTCAGGAGCCTACGCTCCATTCTGCTGCTGGTCCCTCAGGACAGGGGTAGTCAGCCACAACCTAGGGGGAGGGCAGACTGATGAAGAGGGCAAGGGCGGCTCCCCCCACCACTACTTAAAAGGCAGACTCCCCAGGGCCTTGCACCCACAAACAAATGAGGCGAGCTCCAATCACCAAGTCAATGGGTTCCCATTCTTGGGCCCCCAGCCGGGACCGAAGTGTCTTTTAGTCCCAACAGCAATAGTGCCTCCACCAGTCCCCAGCCACATGGTAGCTCCCCCTTTTTGGTTCCAAAACAAAGCTGTCCTTCAAGTGTCGGGCCTAGGCTTCCTATGTGCCTCGGTTAACAAAGACCACATAACATTCACAGCGCATGCATGAGTCTTAGCAGAGCACTGCATGAAGTCGAGCCAGTAGAAGGGGTACACTAGGAGATACAGCTATCCCAGTCTGTTCCCATAATCTAAGCAACCTCCTGATGAGTTTCTGGCCTTGCTCCAGACTCTCCATGCTGCGATGTCTTTGCCCCTTTCCCTCTGAGCTACTCAATAGCTGCCAGGAACCATAGGTCCAGAAAAGGATATGGTCCGAGGGAGAGGGGGTTGCCCAGGAAGGGAGTCCAAAACACCCATTGCAGCTGCGAACAGAGTAGATTGCTGCAGCAGGCCTAGTAATCGGGCAGTACACAAGGCCCTACACACCGTTTGAAGGGTTCAACAATCGCAACCTCAAGCTCCACAAATCAGAGGCACGGGGCCCACAGAACGACTCTCCATCCCCCATTGATACACAACAGTAAAGATCAGAGGTCTAGAGCAGTGGATCCCAACCTGTGGTCCGGGGACGTCTGGGGTCCGTGAAGCCTTCTCAGGGGGTCAGTGGCTACCTAAAGAATTTAATAATATTAATAGATTAGGTCCCCAGCTTTCAGTAATGGTTCAGTGGGGGTCCCTGGATTCCAATAAAGAGTCAGTGGGGGTCCCCAGTCTCCAGTAATGATTAAGTGGGGTGTAGGAGGCTGGCCTGGCTTATAATGGGTACAAATGGTACTTACACCTTGTGCCAGGTCCAGGTATCCCTTATTAGTAGATTAGTAGTGCTCTAGCAGCTTAGGCTGATAGAGGTAGCTATAGCAGAGCAGTTTAGGCTGAACTAGGAGACATGCAAAGCTCCTACTATACCACTTATATCATATAGGTACTATATCATAAGAAAGACAATACTCAGAGTTACTAAAAATAAAGGTACATTATTTTAGTGACAATGTGCCAAAAATATCTCAGAGGATATACTCCCTAAAAAGGTAAGTAAAATACACAAAATATACACACCAACCAAAATCAGGTAAGCAACACAATCAGAAAGTAGTGCAAACACTGTAGAATACAATAGGATGCAATAGGGCTAGGGGCAACACAAACCATATACTAAGAAAGTGGAATGCAAACCACAAATGGACCCCTAGACTAGTGTAGTGTGTAGAGGGTCACAGAGTGTAAGAAAACACTAAGGGCGTCCAAGATACCCAACCCAAGACCCTGGAAAGTAGGAGTAAAGTACTACTATTTCCCCAGAAACACACTAAAGTCGTGATAAAGGATTTTGCAAAGACCACAACAGACTGCAATGCACTGAAGACGGAAGAGTCGCGAAAGTGTCCGGGGGAGGGGGGCAGGATCCCACTAAATCCTGAATGGACGTGCAAAATGGCTTCCACCGGATGGAAGAAGCAGAAGATTCTGCAACAACAAAAGGTGCTAGGAACTTCTCCTTCGTGCAGAAGATGTCTCACGGAGTGCTGGAGGATGAACAGTTGTTTCCTTGGCAAAATACTGCATACAAGCCTTGCTAGCTACAGGAGTTGCAGTGGAAGAAAAAGGGTGCTGCCCGGGCCCAGGAAGGACCAGGATGTTGCCACTTGGGAGAGGAGACAGAGGGGGCCCTCAGCAACATAGAAAGCCCATGCACAAGCAGGAAGCACTCACAGAAGTCCTTGAACACGGGTTCAAGAGGTTTTAACACAGCGGTCATCTCAACACTGCAAAAGAGGGTCCCACGACACTGGAGATCAACTCAGGGAGCTGAGCATCTCAGGACAGAGTGCTGGGGACCTAGGCTTGGCTGTGCATGCAGGATTTCATGGAAATGTGCACAGAAGCCCTTGTAGCTGCAGTTCATGCGGTACACAGGATTACTGTCTGGAGAGGGGAGGTAAGGACTTACCTCCTCCAAATTTGGACAGTTGGACCACTGGACAGTCTGGGTCACTTGGGTCCACCACCTGTGTTCCAGGGGCCACGCTCGTCAGGATGAGAGGGGTCCCAGAGTACCGGTGACGCTGAAGTTTGGTGCCTGCTGAAGCAGGGGGAAGATTCAGTCGACCCACTGGAGATTTCTTCGTGGCTTCCAGTGCAGGATGAAGGCAGGCAGCCCCCAAAGCATGCACCACCAGGAAACAGTTGAGAAAGCAGACAGGATTAGGCGCTAAAATGTTGCTGGTAGTCTTCTTGCTACTTTGTTGCAGTTTTGCAGGCGTCCTGGAGCAGTCAGTGGTCGATCCTTGGCAGAAGTCAAAGAGAGGTGCAGAGGAACTCTGGTGAATTCTTGCAAGTCATTATCTGAGGAAAAGCCCACTGGAGAGACACTAAATAGCCCTCAGAGGAGGATTGGCCCCCCAGTCAGGTAAGCACCTATCAGGAGGGGTCTCTGACATCACCTGCTGGCACTGGCCACTCAGAGGACTCCAGAGTGCCCTCACACCTCTGGAACCAAGATGGCAGAGGTCTGGGACACACTGGAGGAGCTCTGGGCACCACCCCTGGGGTGGTGATGGACAGGGGAGTGGTCACTCCCCTTTCCTTTGTTCAGTTTTGCACCAGAGCAGAGACTGGGGGTTCCCTAAACTGGTGTAGACTGGCTTATGCAAGGAGGTCACTATCTGTGCCCTTCAAAGCATTTCCAGAGGCTGGGAGAGGCTATCCCTCCCCAGCCTTTAACACCTATTTCCAAAGGGAGAGGGTGTAACACCCTCTCTCAGAGGAAATTCTTTGTTCTGCCTTCCTGGGACTGGGCTGCCCAGACCCCAGGAGGGCAGAACCCTGTCTGTGGGGTGGCAGCAGCGGTAGCTGCAGAGAAAACCCCAGAGAGCCGGCTTGGCAGTACCCGGGGTCCATAGTGGAGCCCCGGGGATGAATGGAATTGTGTCCCCAATACCAGATTTGGAATGGGGGGACAATTCCATGATCCTAGCCATGTTACACGGCCATGTTTGGAGTTACCATTGTGAAGCTAGACATAGGTATTGACCTATATGTAGTGCACGCGTGTAATGGTGTCTCCGCACTCACAAAGTCCGGGGAAATGGCCCTGAACTATGTGGGGGCACCTTTGCTAGTGCAAGGGTGCCCTCACACTTCGTAACTCTGCACCTAACCTTCAGCAAGTGAAGGTTAGACATATAGGTGACTTTTCAGTTACTTAAGTGCAGTGAAAATGGCTGTGAAATAATGTGTGTGTTATTTCACTCAGGCTGCAGTAGCAGTCATGAGTAAAAGTTTGTCTGAGCTCCCTATGAGTGGCAAAAGAAATGCTGCAGCCCATAGGGCTCTCTGGGAACCCCAATACCCTGGGTACCATATACTAGGGAATTATAAAGGTGTTCCAGTATGCCAATTGAAATTGGTAAAAGTGGTCACTAGCCTGTAGTGACCAATTTAAAGGCAGAGAGAGCATGAGCACTGAGGTTCTGATTAGCAGAGCCTCAGTGACACAGTTAGGCACTACACAGGCATACACATTTAGGCCACAAACTATAAGCACTGGGGTCCTGGCTAGCAGGATCCCAGTGAAACACGAAACACACACTGACAAATAGGGTTTTCACTATGAGCATTGGGGTCCTGGCTAGCAGGATCCCAGTGAGACAGTAAAAACACCCTGACATATACTCATAAGCAGGCCAAAAGTGGGGGTAACAATGCTAGAAAGAGGCTACCTTCTCACATGGGGGTCCACAGAAGTCAACAGGTCTAGAGAAACACCAAAAAAACTAAGCCCAGAGGAAGCCTTGAGAAAAGTGCATAGTTAGGACACCTGGCACCACTTGGGAGGGTCATATTGCATGCCACATGCCGGGACCAGAGAGGTACACATATGACCTCAGGACATGTTGTGATGCCCAACCAACGCTCAGTGTGACACGCCCCCTCTTTTACATCCCCTGCACACGTGCAGGATAGAAACACCGCTCACACCGATGGCACCCCCATGGGCACACTAGAGCACTAGATGACGACACCAGCAGGGCACCAACTTAAATTTAAATTACCCTCATGTACAAGAGCCACCCCTTAGAACATACTACTCAGTCATGCACTTGGTCAAAGCACGGACAGGTGGGAAGACCCAACTACACATAGAAATAAAAACAATAACCAGTTTTTTCAGACCAGGTATTCCGAGCGGGGCCACCTTCAGGTGCCTTACAAAAATCATGGAAATGCAGGAATTTTTAGAAATGGTGACAGGCATTGTTGTAATGTTCTTTCTTTCATAAGAACCAAATGTAGCTCTTGCCCAACAGGTCTGCAGCCGAAGCTGCTAAGTCCACCACCTTTACAGCTGACAATTGCCAGATGTAGGTAGCGTCTTGCATGGCGCAAACTGTGAATATCGCAGTTTACACCATGCAAAACGCGCATTGCGATGCTCATTCCCATTTTGCGATTCGGTACCGACTAGCAAAATGGGAATGCGACTCGCAAATAGGAAGGGGTGTTCCCTCCCTATTTGCGACTCGCACTGCAATGCTAAATTGCTTTGTGACCGCGAACGCGGTCGCAAAGCAATTCGCAGTTGCCACCAGTGTCACACTGGTGGTAACCCATTTGCAAAACGGAAGGGGTCCCCATGGGACCCCTTCCCCTTTGTGAATGTTGCCATAAATGTTTTTTCAGAGCATGCAGTGGTCCAATGGACCACTGCCTACTCTGAAAAAACTAAACCAAATGGTTTTGTTATTTTTTTTTTTATTGCAACTCGTTTTCCTTTAAGGAAAACGGGCTGCAATACAAAAAAAAAAACTGCTTTCTTTAAAGAGCAGTCACAGACATGGAGGTCTGCTGTCTCCAGCAGGCCACCATCCCTGTGAGTGCAGGGAATCGCAATGGGGTCGCAAAATACGACCCACCTCATTAATATTATCTGAGACACCGTTCTGCATCCAATTTTGCGACTCGGAAATTGCGAGTCGCACCGACTTGCAATTTCCGATTTGCAAAATCGGAAATTGATACATCTAGCCCAAAGAGCCACAAATGCTCAAAGGAATGTTCCATCCAACAGGATCAGGAGCCATAAACCACCACAATGACTTTCCATATCCACAGTCCCAATGGGATCCCAAACCACATTGCCCCACAATTTTTTATGAACAGTTTTTTTCAAATCAGAAACTCCCATCACCAAGAGAACCCCGGGCATCTTTCCTGGAATCATCTCATCGAACCTAGCGATATCCAAACTGAACTAGACAGGATGCACAGGAATGGAGCTACAGGGAAGACCCTGTTTGTCCTTGAGCTTTTTTACAAGAATAGATTCCTGGTGGGTAGCTAAACCACCTACCCATTACACAAACATTTGCTTCCATCTGTGGCCCTCGGGTGACCCTTTGCATGTCTGGGGCTGTCTTTGTTAATGACAATGGAGTTTCAGTTTATGACCATCCCCCTCAATGAAATGAAGGGAAATGTTTTTCACAGGGGAGGGTTGAGTAACAGTGTAGATTCCCGATGTCAGGAGATCTGGGACACTGAGAAAGACAGGTACAGGTGGATAAAAAGGGAAGGGGCAACCCTTATTGTACGGAAACTCACATTGTATTCCTTAGGTTTCAGAGGCAAATTAACCATTCTGCTTGACAGAAATGCGAATTGTGGCACAATACTGCACATTTCAGACACGCAGTGGGGCACCTCCATGCTGATGGACACCTATTGGCAATGTGGGGAGTTTGCCTGCACCCAGCTCATCCTTGGATGGCGTCTGCTCCCTCATTACCATACACACCCCAACCCTGGTCATCCCCGGAGATGGTCTGTCTGAACTGTATCAACACTTGCTAAGGAAGAAAACAACGCTGTTCCATCAGGCTTGAATGTAAAGGTCTGCTGATTATTTTGGCTGGGCTCAATATAAGGACATTCCTGAGCATTTTGGGGCCAGATGTATCATTTATCTGAATAGCGATTACCTAATTGCAATTTTCTGTGAAGAGCAATTAGGTAATCGCTATTTGAATGTATGAAATTCCAGGAGCTCAGTAGACCATTATGTCTGTGATTGTTTTTAAATAAAGCAACCTTTTAAAAAAAAAAAAAAAAATGTAGCCCCTGTTTCTTTAAGGAAAATGAGATGCGTTTAAAAAAAGAAAAATTAAGTTTTCCTTTCATTTTTTTAAGAGAAGGCAGTGGTCCGTGGGACCACTGCCTGCTCTTAAAGATGTTTTTGCATGCATTCACAAAGGGGTAGGAGTTCCTTGGGGACCGCTTCCTATTTGTGAATGGGTTACCACCTACTTGAAGTAGGGGGTAAAATGCAAATGTTTTGCAACCGCATTTTGGTCACAAAACGTTCCTACATACCTCTGCGATTCGGTATTAGGAAGGGACACCCTTGACATTCCCCTTCCTAATACTGATGTATGTAGTTGCAATTCCAAATTGCGATTCGGTAGCAAGTTACTAAATTGTAAATTGGAATTCATACATACCAAAATGCATTTTTGCAGTCGCAAACAACCTGATTGGGCTATTTGCGACTGCAAAAATGCATGATACATCTGGCCCATAAACTGTTCATCAATGCCCAAGTATCAGTGGGAGGGTCCATACCTGTAACCGTGTGGGTGTGGAGGAACCACTCCAGACTGCGTTATTGAATTAAAAACAAAGGAATTTTATTGAAGATATTGAGGATGGCATGATACAGGTACGTTTGTTTCAGTCTTGTGATGCTGGGTTTAGGTGGTGGGCTGTTCTTGAGGTTTGGTCTTTACTCGTCTTTTTCTGTCTCTCTTGTTCACAGGTCGTTCCCCGGGAAGCGCATGTGGAGAGAAGAGATAAAGATCTGTAAGTGATCATTATAATGGTATCTCTTTTCCTTTATAATGTCTTTTCTGGTCCCTGTCTTTCTGTTCTTGGTAAGGTTATATTACTCTCATTAGCTCCGTTTAGCACGTATTTTCCTTCTGTTTCTTAAGAGTCTTATTCCTAATCTTTCTATCTTTATATAGTTTCTTTTAGCGCCCAACTGTTCCTGTGCTCGGGTTTTGGCTGGCCCCTTAAAGGTGACGGTGCCTGACGGTAAGGTTTTTATATTTCTCCCTGATCCTTGTTCACTTCCCTCTTTCTCCTTCCCTTTTCCCCAGTGCTTGTGCCTTTCTATTTCCTCAGTGTTTGTCTGTCCCCCTTCCTACTCCCCGTGTTGCCCTGTTAGTTTTCCTTCCCCCTCCCTTCTCACTCCACTCCTTTATCTCTCTTGTATTTCCACTCACTCAGGGACGTAGTCCCACACACCTGAATGGCCACGCTTCTCCTGGAGCGTGGCGGGATGCTGCGTTTCGTCCTCCCGGTCGCCTGGAACAGGGTCGTCTGGCAATCGTCTTCCGGTTTCTCCTCTGATACCCGGACGGTATCGCTGGTGCTGGCTCACAGGTGGGCACCGCTCCTCGTCTTCCTCCTTCTGACCTCCACACGCCGAAAGTGCTGACAGCGGCACATTTGACCTTCTGGTGTCCCGACCAATCATGGAGAGATGGACCAGGAAGCTTCGGAGTAACAGGGGCAGAGTCAGCACAAGTGAGAGCCATGTGCGGGCGAACGGGTCCCAGCCCGTCACATACACTCCCCCTAGAGAGCGGCCTGTCGAGGTGCTCCAAAGCTGGATAACGGGAAAGGAAATCTGCGGCCACCATGTGTCTCCCCGGCAGATGCTGGATCCGAAAGGAGAATGGCTGTAAGGAAAGGAACCAGCAGAGAACACGGGCGTTAGTGTCCTTATGATGGGCAAGCCAGGTCAGAGGAGCGTGATCAGTAATCAGGGTAAAAGTCCTGCCCCACAGGTAATATCTGAGAGATTCAATCGCCTATTTAATCACCAAGCACTCCTTCTCTATAGCTGGATAATGACATTCCCGTGGTAGAAGCTTCCTGCTGATGTACAACACTGGGTGGAGGGAATCATCATCCTGCTGTTGGGATAACACTGCCCCAAGCCCCACGTCGGAGGCATCAGTCAATAACACAAAAGGTCTAACAAAATCAGGACAACACAGCACAGGTTCAGACGTGAGAGCGGTCTTTAGCTGATTAAAACTACGTACTGCAGACACAGAGGGGGGGTCCAAGGGTATTGGGACAGGAATTTTTCAGCATATTAGTAAGAGGTTCCGCAATTGTGGAGAAATGAGGAATAAAGCACCGATAATAGCCAATCAAACCTAGGAAAGCCCTAAGGTCCTTTTTTTTCTTGGGGAATTCCATTTTAGAGATTGCCTCTACTTTTTCTACTTGTGGGCTAATCCTACCATTCCCCACAATATAGCCCAGGTACTTGATTCTAGTTTGTCTGAGTTTACATTTGTCTGGATTGGCGGTTAAGTGGGCCTTTCGTAGAGCATGCAATACGGTACCTAGATGGGTCATGTTCTCCTCCCAGGTCTTGCTATATATAACAATGTCATCGAGATAGGCCGCAGCATATTGCTGAAAAGGTCGTAGGATTTCATCCGTGAGCCTTTGGAAGGTGGCAGGGGCCCCATGGAGCCCAAAGGGGAGGACAGTAAAGTGATATAACCCCGAAGGGGTAGCAAATGCTGTTTTTTCTTTGTCTTCCTTTCTTAAGGGTATCTGCCAATAACCCTTCGGTGAGATCTAGGGTGGATAGGTATTTGGCTTGGCCTAATCTCTCAATCAGTTCGTCGATTCTAGGCATGGGATAAGCATCAAAATAGGTTAAGTTGTTGACACCCCTATAATCTACACAAAACCGTGTGCTGCCATCTGGCTTGGGTACCAATACGACTGGCGAGCACCAAGGGCTGGTTGACAGCTCTATGATACCCGCTGCCAACATGGTGTGGACTTCTTCAATTATCTTTTGCTTTGCTTCAGGGATGCGGTATGGTCGCTGTCGTGAGACAGTATTTGTTTTCAAACGGATGGGATGTTGGACTAAGGTGGTTCTACCCGGATATTTAGAAAATACATCTGGATTGTGCTGTACCAAACAGGTTAGTTGGTTGTGATACTCTTTAGTAAGATCAGGATTGATCCATGGGTGTACCTGGTTGGACCGATGCTGAGGAGTTATCTTGGGATATGGGATGTCGTCAGTAATCTCGGAGTTGATAAAGTGAACAGAGTTGTCTCCTGTGGGTTCTAGCCATTTCTTCAGTAGATTGATGTGATATATCTGCTCCCTACCGCTCCCTTGTGGAATGGCCAACTTATAGGTGGTGGGGTTGATCTGTGCTATCACTTCGAATGGTCCCTGCCATTTGGCCAACAACTTATTGTCAGTGCTAGGGAGTAAGATTAGAGCTTTGTCTCCTACTGATAAGGTGCGAACAGTACTTCGAGTATCATACCTTTGTTTCTGCTTATTCTGTGCTTCCTGTAAGGCCGTATGGGCTTCTTCCCATACTGTATGGAGATTGTCTCTTAAATCCCTGGTGTAGATTAAGAGGTCTTTTACTTCCTCTTCTGTATCCTCCCACTGTTCTGCTAACATATCTAACAGTGTGCGTGGCTGTCGGTCAAACATTTCAAAAGGACTATGGCCTAGGGACGCTTGTACATGTGTACGGATAGCATATAAAACCAATTGTAGTTTCTTTTCCCAGTCTTTCCCAGCTTCAGATATACTTTTTCTGAGTAGGGATTTAATGGTTTTGTTGTATCTTTCTACTAGCCCATCTGTTTGCGGATGATAAACTGAGGTACGGATCTGTTTCCCTCCCAATAGTCGACATACTTCTGCCATTAATCTGGACATAAAAGGAGTCCCTTGGTCCGTCAATATGTCTTTCGGGAAACCCACCCTGGAAAAGAACTCTATCATAGCCTGAGATATAGCTTTAGTGTGTATACTGGGAAGGGGTATGGCCTCAGGATATCGTGTAGCATAGTCCACCAAGACTAACACATACTGTCTACCCCGAGTGGAAGGGGTAAGAGGACCGATAAGGTCCATTCCAACCCGAGTAAAAGGAATATCAATAATGGGAAGAGGCTGAAGGGGAACGGGTTTTTGTGGAGAGGGGTTGTACAAACGGCATTTGGGACACTCTGAACAATGCTTACGTATCTCGCCATAAACCCCTGGCCAATAAAATCGTCTAAGGACCGCCTCTTCCATTTTCTCCCTTCCCAAGTGCCCTTCCCCATTATCCCCATGTGCTAGTTGTAACACTTGTTGACAGTGACTTCTAGGTACTACTATTTGTAGGTCATTTCCTCTTGTGGGCGTGGGATTCCTATATAAGATTATTACGAATCAAGAATCGGGGACCTACCCCTTGTGCTGTCCTGGACTCGGCCTGCTGCCATGCATATTTTAAGGTAGGATCCTCATTTTGATTCTGTCGGAAATCTCCGGTAATTGTGCAAACTTTCCCACTGCCAATGGAACCGTTTTGGGACGGGCAGTTCTGCATATAGGAGCGTCGCTGCTCTCTTTTGTCTCCTGCTGAGGGCAATGCGTACCTGTTTGGGTTCTTCTGAGACCATTTCACTAGGTGCTTCCATCCACCAATTTCTCAGAAGGTGCTCTTGTCCGGCTTTCTCTAATAAGGAGGGAAAATCCTCATAATCTGTCCCGAGGATTATATCCTCATTGAGGCTGGGAAGCACTCCTACACGGAGGGTCTCACTCTGATCTCTCCATTTCAAGTGTATTGTCGCAAGGGGGTAAAACCGTTGATCCCCATGTACACAAGTAATGAGGACCTGAGTCTGTCTCTACCTGCCCTGGAAATACTAAATCGTCCCTGATCACGCTCTGGCTACATCCAGAATCGATGAGAGCCATCCTTTCTACTTCATTGATGAGGGGAGGGAGGGTGTATTTGGGTTTCTCCCCTCCGGCCCAGAATACTCTTCCCTTGGTCAGGCCTATCTCCATGGGCTCCTCTATCTTTTTTTTTTAGGGCAATGCCGGGCAATATGGCCCCACTCTGAACAGTGATAACACTGGGGACCATGGCTTGTGTATCCAGAGGGACCAGGACCAGCTGGTTGTGATCGGTCAGTTCCAGGATTCCCTACAGGCCACGGCATATGCATACTAGGTATGGCTGAACGGGTCGGTGGTGGGCCCCGACTAACGGTAGCCCGGAAGTCCGAGCCTCTATGATAAGCACAGGCAAGCTCTATGGCTGTTTCATTTGTGAGCCCAGGATGTTGTCGTATCCAGTTACGGGTGGTAGAGCATCTAAGTATTGTTCCAAGACTATGATGTCGAACATGTCTTGTCTTGTGTTCTCGGTGGGATGTAACCACCTCCCGGCCGCATGTTGATCTCAGTAATATAAGGTACGGGGGTTCTCTTGCTGCTGCCATTTCATTTGTCTTAACCTGGTGGGATAACTCATTATCCAAACCTACTCTTTCTAAAATGGTTTTCTTAAGGTCTTTATATGGAAGAGTACCACTCGGGTTAATAGCTTGATATGTTGCTTGTAAATGGCCGGTGAGTAGGGGGGCGATATACTGACCCCATTTATCCTCGGGCCATTTAGCAGTGCTGGCCACCCTTTCAAAGTTTGTGAAGAAAGAGTCAGGGTCTTCCTGTTCCTGATATCGTTGCAACACACTACTCAGTACTGTGGGGTGTACTTTTGTATGAGCAATGGTATCGGTAAGTTTACCCAAGGCGGTCTCATGTACGAGTTGATTATTGGCCATAATCGTTGTCCGACTCTTAAGGGCTGTTTGCAGTGCCTCTCTTTCCTCTCTGGCTTCTTTCTTTTGTTGTTCCCACATTAACTGGAGATGCCTTTGCCCTTCTGCCAACTGAGCGATTACATCTGCCATTGTTGCCTTTTCTTCCATGGTGGCGGTGTCTCCACAAATCCCACTTCTGGCACCACTTGTAACCGTGTGGGTGTGGAGGAACCACTCCAGACTGCGTTATTGAATTAAAAACGAAGGAATTTTATTGAAGATATTGAGGATGGCATGATACAGGTACGTTTGTTTCAGTCTTGTGATGCTGGGTTTAGGTGGTGGGCTGTTCTTGAGGTTTGGTCTTTACTCGTCTTTTTCTGTCTCTCTTGTTCACAGGTCGTTCCCCGGGAAGCGCATGTGGAGAGAAGAGATAAAGATCTGTAAGTGATCATTATAATGGTATCTCTTTTCCTTTATAATGTCTTTTCTGGTCCCTGTCTCTGTTCTTGGTAAGGTTATATTACTCTCATTAGCTCCATTTAGCACATATTTTCCTTCTGTTTCTTAAGAGTCTTATTCCTAATCTTTCTATCTTTATATAGTTTCTTTTAGCGCCCAACTGTTCCTGTGCTCGGGTTTTGGCTGGCCCCTTAAAGGTGACGGTGCCTGACGGTAAGGTTTTTATATTTCTACCTGATCCTTGTTCACTTCCCTCTTTCTCCTTTCCTTTTCCCCAGTGCTCGTGCCTTTCTATTTCCTCAGTGTTTGTTTGTCCCCCTTCCTACTCCCTGTGTTGCCCTATTAGTTTTCCTTCCCCCTCCCATCTCACTCCACTCCTTTATCTCTCTCGTATTTCCACTCACTCAGGGACGTAGTCCCACACACCTGAATGGCCACGCTTCTCCTGGAGCGTGGCGGGATGCTGCGTTTCGTCCTCCCAGTCGCCTGGAACAGGGTCAACTGGCAATCGTCTTCCGGTTTCTCCTCTGATACCCGGACGGTATCGCTGGTGCTGGCTCACAGGTGGGGCTCCGCTCCTCATCTTCCTCCTTCCGACCTCGCACGCCGAAAGTGCTGACAGTGGCACATTTGACCTTCTGGTGTCCCGCTGCTGCAGAACTATCGACCAATCACGGACAGATGGACCAGGAAGCTTCGGAGTAACAGAGGCAGAGTTAGCACAAGTGAGAGCCATGTGCAGGCGAACGGGTCCCAGCCCGTCACAATACCCTTCTTCACCTCGCAGAAAAAAGCTAATGCCCGCAGGTTGCAAATAACCCAGTGGGAAATACTCAAAATGATGAACAGTACTGAGCCCAGCCTTAATGTGATCAAGAATGGACTGAGAGCCATCCGCTTCATGGTGCTGCAACATCAGTTTGTCTTGGACTTGATGACCGCAATGGAGGCGGGAAGGTGTGCAAATATCAGGGCAACTTGCTGCGCTTTCAAACCTGGCAATGACTTGGACTATGGAACTCTGACTCTTGCTATTCAAGCAGTGCACCGACTGCAGAAAGACATGCATGAAGATGGTTGTGCCCCTGAGCATGAGTGGTTCACAAACTGGTTCTCCTGGATCCTCCGATGGCTGACTGGTCTGTGCACAGCAATATTCCCATTTTCGTTGTGTTACTATTTTTGTGTGGTTTCCTCTAAGTGTGGGGGGGGTCCTGCTGTAAAAATGCAGTCCCTAAATAGGATAGAGTACAAGTTACGAGATAGGTGAGACAACAGGGTGCCAACAATGTGAATGACATGACATGTTGACTTGATCATGTAGTTGAGAGGGACTGTTAATTGATTTTGAGGTGTACAGCAATACATTTTTATACATGAACAAGGTTGCATCATGGTTAGGCAGGCTGAGACGCAGATCTAAATGTTAATGAGTGACAGGTCACAGGTGTCGTAACAATTAGCCAGCATTCAAATGCACAAACAGGAAAACTTAGATTAAATCCCTCAGCATCAACACTAAAATTGTCCCCAAAGAATAGCTCCAATAAAATACACATGGCCACAGTGATGCATGCATTCCCAAAAATACCATAAAGTTAGAAGCCACACTTAGTTAGGTACACCAACCCAATCAGGAGATAGCACATGCAGTGATGACGTGTCCCTCAGGCCGGACATCTGGACACATGCTCGCTGGCCCACATTATGTCCACACCAGGTCAAGGCCCACCTGTGTCCACTAGCTGGAAGTGCAATTACAACAACTCCTTGACAACTGTTCGTATTTTTACCAAGTATAGAATGTCTTTTATGGCTTTATTGCACTGAAAGAAATGTATAAAAACTTGCTTCAATGTGATGTACAACGAGAGACAGTCCTCATACCCCGGTTCTGTAACTGCTGTCCTGGCTGTAATGTTTGATTGGACAACCTGTTTCTGTTTTGCCAGACGCTTTTAGTTTTTTGCTTTTTAAGGTAAATTCTCATTTGAGCAACACATTAATTGCAGTTCCCTCATTTTCTAACACATTTAGCACTACCATTAAAAACTCTTGTGCATCTAGTTGCATGGTCAAAGTGAACTGTGTGCCACCATTACAGGGGTCAACCATAGCATGTATAAATGCAGTAGAGTTAAACATGTGTTTTTAGTATGTTCAAAATTGAAAAGAGTTGTCAAAGCTTGACGTAAAGGTTTCTACTTGTGTTGAACACTGTTTTCACCACCGGCTGTAGGTGGAGTAGAATATTAACTACCACATTACAGTATTGTGAAACTCCACAAGTGTTAGAAAATGGAAAACCTATTGCATTGCTGACTTCATTAGTTTTTAGCTTTTTTGAAATCTTTGTAAGTTCTTCACTTTGTTTTGAAACTTTTGAAACATCTGTAATTTCACAACTTTTTTGCTTTCTGTAAGTCGGATGCTTGTCAACAATGGGGCATAAGCTCAGATGAGGAGCATAGATCACTCAAAAGCGATTGTACTCTATCACACATGATGAGACAGCATTTACTCTGCTCTCATCAAAATCAAGAAGGTACAAGCCTGGTAATGTCCTCACCCACGATAAAGCAGCACAAGACATTCCTCCTTTAAAATCTAGGTGACCTATATTTATCATACCTGCATCCAAACTTAATCCTTGAGATTTGTGATAGCATAGGCCAAAAATGGAGGAAACTGTTGTCCTTTCACATACATGTTGTGCCAGGAGAAATCTAGCCATGCACCTTTCTATTTTTTCCCTTTCTTAGTATGATCAAATTTAATTAGGATATATTCATGCACTGTTCTGTTGGGATATGTCATTAATCAGGGATGTGGAATTCCTATTGTCCAAGGCCTGGGACATTGTTTGGGGTCAAAGGCAACAAATTGAAATGTTCATTTTGTCCTTGGGACAGGTAGGCCCAACCCCCAGCAGCACAGGCCCTTTGGCTGCCAGTTTACAGATGAGGGAACTGTCTGCAGTTTAGGTAATATGTGTGCCCATTTGTTAATGCTGTTCAAACTTATTTATGGTTCATTAATGAGAAGCCTTCATTATTAGTGTGAGCAGTGAAAGTAATTGTTTCAAGGTCACACTGCACTACTGACAGTGGTTCCAGTAAAAAAAAAAAAGTGTACACACGTTTTAAAATGAAAACGTTAATGATATGAGGCTAAGTATAGTGCTCCCAGAATGCTCTCTGGTTAGATGCTAATGTTTGCAGAAGCTTGTAAGCAAGAGTGATGATTCTTTGCTTTCAAAGTAAAATGTTCAGAAAAGAATGCAAGTAGGGAAAAAAATTTCACTACCATGAAATTTTAGGTGCTATTTCTTTGAACCGTCATTTAGTAAAATGTGTTGATGCATGCTAGTACTTCCAAAAAATATTCGATAGTGGAAAATCAGTGTAACCATTTTCAACACGATTATGGGAAGCATGAAAATAAACGAGCACTGGCAAAGCCAACTGATCTGACATTTTTTGTCTCTCTTGATTTCGTCAATGCATGTCTTTTTTTTTACATGGCTTTTGGAACACTTTATTGTTGTTGGAGCTTCCAAGTCCTCACCATTGTAACAAACACTAGCAAAAAAAATGTTTTTGGTCTCAAAAAGTACACATTGCTACCAGTGATGTAACAAAGGCCTGCATGCCCCTTCGCACAGCACCTGCCCTGAGTGAGTCTGGAGGGGGTTGGGGGGGCTGTAGGAAGGTAGCCTCTTTCTAGCCTTGTTACACCCCCCCCCCTTATGGCCTGTTTGTGAGTATATGTCAGGGTGTTTTTACTGTCTCACTGGGATCCTGCTAGCCAGGGGCCAGTGCTGATAGTGAAAACCCTATGTTGTCAGTATGTTTGATATGTGTCACTGGGATCCTGCTAGCCAGGACCCCTGTGATCATAAGTTTGTGGCCTATATGTGTTCCCTGTGTGGTGCCTAACTGCATCACTGAGGCTCTGCTAACCAGAACCTCCGTGTTTATGCTCTCTCTGCTTTTAAAATTGTCACTGCAGGCTAGTGACTAATTTTACCAATTCTCATTGGCACACTGGAACACCCTTATAATTCCCTTGTATATGGTACCTAGGTACCCAGGGTATTGGGGTTCCAGGAGATCCCTATGGGCTGCAGCATTTCTTTTGCCACCCATAGGGAGTTCAGACAATTCTTACACAGGACTGCCACTGCAGCCTGAGTGAACTAATTCCCACGTTATTTCACAGCCATTTTTCACTGCACATAAGTAACTTATAAGTCACCTATATGTCTAACCCTCACTTGTTGAAGGTTAGGTGCCAGGTTACTTAGTGTGTGGGCACCCTGGCACTAGCCAAGGTGCCCCCACATTGTTCAGGGCAAATTCCCCAGACATTGTGAGTGCAGGGACACCATTACACGCGTGCACTACATATAGGTCAGTACCTATATGTAGCGTCACAATGGTAACTCTGAACATGGCCATGTAACATGTCTAGGATCATGGAATTGTCACCCCAATACCATTCTGGTATTGGGGGGACAATTCCATGCATCCCCGGGTCTCTAGCACAGAACCTGGGTACTGCCAAACTTGCTTTCTGGGGTCTCCACTGCAGCTACTGTTGCTGCCAACCCCTCAGACAGGTTTCTGCCCCCCTGGGGCCTGGGCAGCCTGGTCCCAGGAAGGCAGAACAAAGGATTTCTTCTGAGAGAGGGTGTTACACCCTCTCCCCTTGGAAATAGGTGTGAAGGGCTGGGGAGGAGTAGCCTCCCCAGCCTCTGGAAATGATCTGATGGGCACAGATGGTGCCCTCGCCGCATAAGCCAGTCTACACTGGTTTAGGGATCCCTCAGCCCTGCTCTGGCGCGAAACTGGACAAAGGAAAGGGGAGTGACCACTCCCCTGACCAGCACCTCCCAGGGGAGGTGCCCAGAGCTCCTCTAGTGTGTCCCAGACCTCTGCCATCTTGGATGCAGAGGTGTTGGGGCACAATGGACTGCTCTGAGTGGTCAGTGCCAATAGGTGACTGACCAAGGCCCCCTCTGATAGGTTCTTACCTTTCTCAATAGCCAATCCTCCTTTTTGGGCTATTTAGGGTCTCTCCTCTGGGCTATTCCTCAGATAACGAATGCAAGAGCTCACCAGAGTTCCTCTGCACTTCCTTCTTCGACTTCTGCCAAGGATCGACCGCTGACTGCTCCAGGACGCCTGCAATACCGCAACAAAGTAGCAAGGCAACTACCAGCAACATAGTAGCGACTCACCCTGCCGGCTTTCTCAACTGTTTCCTGGTGGTACATGCTCTGAGGGCTGTCTGCCTTCACCCTGCACTGGAAGCCAAGAAGAAATCTCCTCTGGGTCGACGGAATCTTCCCCCTGCCAACGCAGGCACCAAACTTCTGCATCACCGGTCCTCTGGGTCCCCTCTCATCCTGACGAGCGTGGTCCCTGGAACACAGGAGCTGTCTTCAAGTGTCCCCCACAGTCCAGTGGCCCTTCTGTCCAAATTTGGTGCTGCTAAGTCCTTGCCTCCCCACTCCAGACAGTAATCCTGTGTACTGCGTTATCTGCAGCTGCTCCGGCTTCTGTGCACTTTTCCAAGGATTCCTTTGTGCACAGCCTAGCCTGGGTCCCTAGCACTCCGTCCTGCATTGCCCAACTCGCTGAGTTGGACTCCGACGTCGTGGGGCCCTCCTTTGTGACTGAGTCAACCGATGTCACTCAGATCTTCTAAGTGCCTGTTCCAGTACTTCTGCAGGTGCTGCCTGCTTCTGTGGGGGCTCTTTGAGTTGCTGAGCACCCCCTCTGTCACTTCCTCCAAGGGACAAAATCCTGGTCCTTCCTGGTCCCCAGCAGCACCCAAAATCCTCAACCGCGACTCTTGCAGCTAGCAATGCTTGTTTGCGGTATTTCTGCTTGGGAACACTTCTGCATCCTCCAGCACGCTGTGGGACATCTTCTGACCAAAAGAGAAGTTCCTGGCACCTTGCGTTGTTGCAGAATCTTCGGCTTCTTCCATCCAGAGGCAACCCTTTTGCACCTTCATCAGAGATTTAGTGGCCTCCTGCCCCCCCTCCTTCCTTTACAGGTCCTCAGGTCCAGGAATCCGTCTTCAGTGTTTGTTGGTGGTTGTGGTTCTTGCAGAATCCCCTATCTCGACTACACTGTCTTTCTGGGGTAGTAGGGTAACTTTACTCCTACTTTTCCAGGTGTTGGGGTGGGGTATCTTGGACACCCTTACTGTTTTCTCACAGTCCCAGCAACCCTCTACAACCTCCCATAGGCCTGGGGTCCATTTGTGATTCGCATTACACTTTTGGAGTATATGGTTTGTGTTGCCCCTAGGCCTATGTCTACCTATTGCATCCTATTGTGATTCTACATTGTTTGCACTACTTTTCTTACTGTTACTTACCTGTTTTGGGTTTGTGTACATATAATTTGTGTATATTACTTACCTCCTAAGTGTGGGTATCCTCTGAGATACATTTGGCATATTGTCACTAAAATAAAGTACCCTTATTTTTAGCAACTCTGAGTATTGTGTTTTCTTGTGATATTGTGCTATATGATATAAGTGGTATAGTAGGAGCTTTGCATGTCTCCGAGTTCAACCTAAGCTGCTTTGCCATAGCTACCTCTATCAGCCTAAGCTGCTAGAAACACCTCTATTCTACTAATAAGGGATAACTAGACCTGGCACAAGGTGTAAGTACCAACAAGGTACCCACTATAAGCCAGGCCAGCCTCCTACAGGGGCCTCCATGTACTTTGCAGGGGGCCCCCTCCAGTTTTGTTACACCACTGATTGCCACAATAGTTCCTGGCACTGAACAAAACTACTTTGTGTGCCAATATGCTCCTTGTAGAAGAGTAGAATGAGATCACTCACAGTAAAGCCAGCTAATAGAGAGAGAAATAGAAGTTTAATAAAAACAAAATATCTTTGTTAATGCCAGACCTAATTAGGGACCCAATTCTTAAAGAAAGACACAAAAGTGCACCCATGGTATATGTCTTTGAAATAGTGGCTTTCATGAATTCACAGGAACTTAAAGAAGTAGATCAGGAAATCGTACTCCTAGAAAATATTTGTGAACTGTATTTTAGCACGAGCAAATATGCATGTGCAGATTTGCTCATGTAAAAATCTGTTGAGCGTTTACAAGTTCACTTTCCCTCCAACCAATTTTTTCCCAACACTGGAAGAACTTCTACTTCTGCCACAGTCAGGAGTAAATCTCCAACCTTTCTCATTATGGGAACAGATTAGAGGAGAGCTGGTGAAAATCCTTAAAACATGCAAGTTAATAGGTTTGCAGACTCAAAGCCATTCCAGCCCTGGAACTATTGCTTACTGCTTCCTCTAGCCCCAGTATGCAGATCTACGAAATGGTGGTAAAATAAGGAAATTGCTATTGTAGGGATTGAAATTGCATTTGTTCAAGTATACTATAGTAGTGGCATAATCAGAGAGGCTATTATCAGAGCTTTCACGTAATGAGATTGCTGCTATAATTTGTCACCACGCTACATGGTACCAAAGGGACAAGTAGATTTTTTTTACAGGACAAGTAGATTTAAAAAGCAACCTGTCCCATGGACAAGTAGATATTTTAATAAATTACCCTGTGAATGTATCTCATTCCCCACTGCACCATTCACTAGGCCCTTGGATTTTGTTGCAAAATTATTCTGCAATTTTTACAGAGGTTTAGAGTTTTCTCTATATCAGCGGTATGTGAAACTGCTTTCCCTAATGATTCCAGCTTCTTTACCACTGAATGACATAGTGGTAAGTTTAAATGTTGATGTTCCATTTTGTCTTTACTAGTAAGAGTCACTATCACCTGTTTCTCAAAATGAAGCATATCTAAGCTAAATTGTACGCAGTTGTCCAATGTTGGCATTAGGCATACAATGTTTCTAAGTTTTCATAATGTGCGCATTATAGAAGCTGATGACTTACTGTGTGGGTATAAAGATTCAACCAGTTGTCTTGTGAGCTGTCCTTTGCAACTTCTATAGCAATTATTTAATAAATTTCCTCCTGTTGGATTTTATTATTCTAACATACAAAAAAGGTGTACACTGTTCCAAATGGAAAAATATAATCACTAGGGGAACATTAAAGTTCAGGAGCAAGAGCCCTCACACATCCGAGAGGATGTCATGCTTCATCATCGGGTAGCTCCTCGTCAGACTGGTGCTGCAATGTCTGATGGGCTCGCCGTAAGGGGGCTCTTTGCCGGAGATCTTTTAGGTAGCAGCCGTGGTAGCGGACACTACAAGACCTGGTGTTGCGGTCAGGCGCTAATCCTGGCAGGAGAGTGAAAGCTAAAATTGGTTCCCAGTCTTAATAGGAGCGAGTCAATTTAATTAATCAATGGAATAAGACCGGGACCAAGATTAAAAACAGAAGGAAAGTGTAAAATGAGGAATAATGCTCAACCACTTTCTGCATGGTGCTGGAGCTTAAGGAGATTATCGTCGGGCTCCTAGGACATGGTCAACATGTTTCACGTACAGTGGTCTAACAAGATCCTATGACGCTTCTTCAGGACCAATACATAATAAGACTTCTCCTGTCTATATTACCGAAAGTTTGCAAAAATGTCAAACAAATCATATAGTCACTTACATTGAAGTTCACTAATTGTCAAAAACCTCTAATGGTCGCCCTAGAAAAATACAAACAAATCAATTTGATCAAAACACACGGAAAAATAAGGAAGGACACCCATGAAACAACAGTGTGAAGTAACCAGTTGTGTAAAAACATAATAAGACAATATGCTTACCATCCCTTGGTACATGGTGGGCCCCTTGGGAAGTAGCATGCCGAAAGCGGTCACTACTAATAAAGTGGTAAAGCAGACACCATGAATGCAGTGTAATCAATCAGAACCAAAACAGTCACATTCTCTACTAGAGGTCGGTTGGTTAAATTGATTATGAACATCAAGCACATTATTAGTCCATGTCACTTGGAAATTCATACACAGACTCGTCACTAGCATTTATGACATTTGTTGAAGGAAAATTGGGAGGGATAAAACAGTTTTACAACAGAAAATATTTCTGAAAAGGCTTGGTGAGTACTGTAGCGTTTGTGTGTTTATCGCTTTTTTCGGTTACTTATTTACTCTGGGGACGTATATTGAGCTCAACTAATGACATCTCTCAAAGTATTAACAGACTTAGGTCGGGGTAATCCCTTAATATTCTATTGATAACCACGCTTTGCCAGTGTGTTTTTGCCTTTGTAAATCACCACGCAGACTATTGCACTCTGCTACAGTACTCACCAAGCCTTTTTAGAAATATTTTCTGTTGTAAAACTGTTTTATCCCTCCCAGTTTTCCTTCAACAAATGTCATAAATGCTAGTGACGAGTCTGTGTAATAATTTCCAAGTGACATGGACTAATAATGTCCAACCGACCTCTAGTAGAGAATGTGACTGTTTTGGTTCTGATTGATTACACTGCATTCATTGTGTCTGCTTTACCACTTTATTAGTAGTGACCGCTTTCGGCATGCTACTTCCCAAGGGGCCCCCCATGTACCAAGGGATGGTAAGCATATTGTCTTATTATGTTTTTACACAACTGGTTACTTCACACTGTTGTGTCACGGGTGTCCTTCCTTATTTTTCTGTGTGTTTTGATCGAATTGATTTGTTTGTATTTTTCTAGGGCGACCATTAGAGGTTTCTGACAATTAGTGAACTTCAATGTAAGTGACTATATGATTTGTTTGACATTTTTGCAAACTTTCGGTAATATACACAGGAGAAGTCTTATTATGTATTGGTCCTGAAGAAGCGTCATAGGATCTTGTTAGACCACTGTACGCGAAACATGTTGACCATGTCCTAGGAGCCCGACGATAATCTCCTTAAACTCCAGCACCATGCAGAAAGTGGTTAAGCATTATTCCTCATTTTACACTTTCCTTCTGTTTTTAATCTTGGTCCCGGTCTTATTCCATTGATTAATTAAATTGACTAGCTCCTATTAAGACTGGGAACCAATTTTAGCTTTCACTCTCCTGCCAGGATTAGCGCCTGACCGCAACACCAGGTCTTGTAGTGTCCGCTACCACGGCTGCTACCTAAAAGATCTCTGGGAAAGAGCCCCCTTACGGGGAGCCCGTCAGACATTGCAGCGCCGGTCTGACGAGGAGCTACCCGATGATGAAGCATGACATCCTCTCGGATGTGTGAGGGCTCTTGCTCCTGAACTTTAATGTTCGCCGAGTGATTATATTTTTCCATTTGGAACAGTGTACACCTTTTTTGTATGTTCAGTTAATTGGGAGACCGTACACTGGACCAACTAATCTCCCAGTCCCTCCCTTTGTTGATACTTGGGATTTTATTATTCAACATTTTCTGATATGTGGGAAACGCTTAACATTGGATTCTATCTTTGATTGCATTGAAAGCATACTTGTAGCAGTCAGTAACCTAGCAGTTCAGTTTCTGAACACCCAGCATTATAAAGTTGCAGCAGTGCCAGGTAAAATAATTTTCTTTTCTCACCTGTTTGACAGCTCAATGTACAATGATTAAGGAAATTGGGTTTTACATGTCTCACTAAACATCTGTTACAGCCAGTCACCCCAACCTTTCCATGCTCAATGTTCTCATGTACACCATTTCTGTTTGTATAGTATTGTAGTACTTCATACAAACACATTTTCTCGACTGACACTTCGATTAGGGTAATACGTGCCCATATTTGGTTTAATGAGTTCACTACTTTCCGGATCAAACTGAGCAAGATACTCAGAGGCTCATTTAAGAGTCCCTAGCACCTCCTTGCCCACATTAGCATCATTTTTTTAACACTATGGTGTCCCAACGAGGCCAAAATCGCTGCACAGGATTTACAAAGCGGCGCAATGCATGCATTGTGCCACTTGGAAACCCTTTGTGCTACATTGTGTTTGCGCTAGGCATAATGTATGCAAAGGGGTGTTCCCTTGTTAGGGGGGAGGGGTGTAAAAATGGTGCAAAGACATCTAAGAGATTTTTTTGCATCATTTTGTTCGGCACTTTTAACGCCTGCTCAGAGCAGGCATTGAAATGAGACACACCATTGCTTGCAATGGGCCTCAATGGGCTTTGCAGGATTAACATCAACACTTTTGACGCTAGTCCTGCAAAGCTCCGAACTAGCCTAAAAAAATGTTGACGCTAGTTTCCCTACCTGTTATATAGAAAAAGTGCACTGTTCGAAAAAGATAAAAAACCTATTGATTATATAGGAAGATAGGGGCGAAGATATGATTGATTTCAGGAAAGCCCTCAAGCACCCAATAGGGTGACAGGTTTCATCATTGGGCTATCTCCTCATCAGACCGGTGCTGCAATGTCTGGCGGACCACCTGGAAGTAGGGGTGGTGCTTAACCGTAGGCCGATCGCCAAATGGAGGTCTGAAACGAGAACTGACTGAAAAAAGAGAAAAGGGTGAGTGAGTGAAGGAGAGTGAGAGTAAAATAAAATTAGCTCTAAACCTAAAACATCACTTTAATGAATCAGAAACAAGGTTCAGGCCAAGATAAAAAATGTATATAGGGAGTTTTAGTGGGAATAATGTCCCGCTATTCTCTATGAAGAAGGAAGGGTAGTATGCCTAATCCTGTCTTATGGTTAACATGTTTCGAGTCTTTACTTGGTCAATAAATGATCCCGTGACGCTTCTTCAGGACCCAGAAAACTACTTCTCCTATTCACAAACATATTGTTAAGTGCTGGAATGTCACTTACAAATTGAAGACAAAATTTGTCAGAGTCAGTTGGTCAATCAGTCGCCCTGCATAAAATTGAAAGACAGGTAACGATTAGTGCCAGCGTGTAAACAGGCATAAAACAAGATGCAATCACAGTGAAAAACACCCCCAACGTGTCACATGTAAAAATATAGAGGCTTACCATCCCATGTTCGAGACTGAGCTTCCTAGGACCGCACTAGCCTCAACCAAGAAGGTATTACTAAGCATGAAAACAATATAACAAACAGTTGCACGTCAAAAATGTACAAAATAGCAGGTCATAGGGGAGGTGCCTAAAACATCAAGTAGAGATGGTCACATAATTCAAAAATGTGGATGAATAATGTATGATAGTCAGTCTTAACCATAATGAACTATATCTGGAGAAAAGTCTAATTCCTAAATAAATACGGTCCCAACATAAAATACAGGTATTGAGTGCCAGGGAAATGCTCAGATCTCTGTGTCTGGAAGGGTATTCACTTCAGATAGAAGAGATGGATGGTAATGGTAAAAAATATATACATACAGTAAACAAATAAATTACCAAAAGCATGTATGTCCCTGGCCAGTGGTCGAAGCTTAGGGAAGAATACTGCTGTGTAATTATTAAGAAAAAAAGAGAAAAGGGGGAGCGGAAACGAAGCTCCTGCAACCCCAAGCTTACTTGTATGCTCCTCGGTTCAGCGGGAACACCTACCCCGCGCCGCGTGCCTTAGACATTCAGGCGGTGTCCACAGGCGGTATAAATAAGTTTTGAGAGACGCTTCAACTCGCGTCTTAATCCGGAAGCAACTGTCCGATTGCTCCGGATCACAAAAATAGAGAAAGGACCACGCTTTAGGTCCGTCGGCCATCTTTGAATAGGCAGATTCGTCCATATCTGTCTTTTCAAGAGGCACTTGAGCCAGGTCATGGAAATGAAGAAGGGGCCCCGATACAAGCTTAGCGGCCATCTTGGACTTCGTAGATACGTCCACAACTATGTACTGAAACCATTACAACATGCCTTGAGCCAATGAGAACATAATCGATCAGAAAAACAATTGTAGTATATACTATTTGACTTATCATGACCAAATAGAGAGTTGGTTTAAATGTAGTGAAAACTGATGAAAGGGGCACAGGGGTAGAGAATGGGCACCAATAATGCTGTAGTGGTGGCCATCTTGCTAGTAGTGGTTGTATCCAGAATCAAAAATGTCTGCAATACTAGGTTCAATATAGCAAGTCAAGAGTCAGCCATCCAAAAATAATCACTCAACCTACAAAAATATAACTCATTACTATAATCAAAAATGAAGGGATGCAGATGGTGAGCTCACTGCCATGAAAGGTGGGAGTACGCTAAAACCAATGGGAACAGGTAATCCCACCTGGTGAGAATGTAATGGTTATAGTGGTCAAGAGTCATAACGCGATACCCTCTACATCGGGGGGCATGGAGAGACTAAAAAACAACTATTGTTCATAAACGAAAAGGAATTTAAATGATACTGGATAGTAAGCACGGAATATATACATGTAAATATACATATCTAGTCTTACTAATGGAACTATAGTCACATACTAAGGTGTTAGAGAATTCCAAGGAATTTCATCATTTAGACCTTCCTTGTGGGTCTTGAGTCTGAAAACCCATCTTTGTTCAATTTCAATAAATAAAAAATTTGAATTGTTACTGTCGTGTCTCGGTACCTGTAATACAATCCACCACATGTCATCAGGACCATGTTTAGCTTCTAGAAAATGTGAGCTAAGTTTCGTTGTCATGCGGGAGCATCTAATATTGCTCCGGTGTTCATTGATACGTTGTTTTACCGGGCGAGTTGTCATCCCAACATATTTCAAATTACACGGACAGGAGATCAAGTAAATACATTGACGTGTATTACAATTAGTATGCTTATTCAAATACCACGTCCCAAAATGATCAAGGTCTATACTGTCTATGCGCTTAGTGAGAGGACGGACATTAGTTCCACAGGGTGGTTTGTTTACTTGAGTCACAAAATGGGCGGGGGCGGGTATGAACAATTAAATCTCGTATATTGGCAGATCTTTTGAAAGCGAACAAAGGTCTTGGAATCCGAATACCGCCACTCTGTAGGATATTCCACCGTTTGTTAATGAGTTTCTTAATAGAGTTGGACAGTGGAGTATACGTGGAAACACATGTCAGTCGATTTTCAGATTCTCTAAGCGCAGGTGCCAGAAGAGCATCTCTATGATTATTCCGAGCTCTTTTGTAAGCAGGGTTAATGATCTTTTTGGGATAACGTCGATCAATGAGTTTCTGTTTAAGATCAAGAGACTGTGGGGGTCATTCTGACCTCGGCGGTAAAAGGCGCTTACCGCCGGTCAGAAGACCGCCATAACACCGCCGCGGTAAACCACCACAGTCATTCTGACCCGCAACTGGCAAACCGCCAAAATCCCGACATCCACAAAAGTCCGCCACACCAAAGGTCAGCGAAAAACTGGCGATGACCAAACCTCCACCGTCACGCCAACAGAAATACGCCCATGCCATTACGACCCACGAATCCACGCGGTGGTCTTTCAACCGCGGTATTCCATTGGCGGTACACACCGCCGCGCTCAAAATACACACACCCTTACAAAACACAACCACATTGGACAATTCCAAACACACCCACCTGATACACATACACACACCACTCCCACACACCCAATACAATATAAAACACACACCCACATCACCCACAAACCCTTACGACCACAATAGCGACTGAAGGACAGAGAGAGACAGCACTGCTTAAAGTAGACCAACACACAGAGGCAAATCAAAACATCACTCACACAATTACCATGCACAAAACACCATACACCACCACACACACCACACTCTATAACACATACAACATCCCTCACCTCATCCACACCACCCCATGGCACCCCAAAGACACCCCAGGTTCTCTGACGCAGAACTCAGGGTCATGGTGGAGGAAATAGTTTGTGTAGAGCCCCAGCTCTTCGGTGCACAGGTGCAGCACACCACAATTGCTAGGAAGATGGAGTTATGGCAAAGGATAGTCGACAGGGTCAACGCTGTGGGACAGCATCCACGCAATCGGGATGACATAAGGAAGCGCTGGAACGACCTACGGGGGAAGGTGCGTTCCATGGTATCAAGGCACAACATAGCGGTGCAGAAGACTGGCGGCGGACCCCCACCTACTCCCCCAGAATTTACAGCATGGGAGGAGGAAGTCTTGCACATCCTGCATCCTGAGGGCCTCGCAGGAGTATCTGGAGGAATGGACTCTGGTAAGTCTAATCTTAACTACTTCTTCCCACCCCCTCCCCACCTGCATCCCAAATCATACACCCACCCTCACCCCCACCCCCATCACACCAACTCCTTGCAAATGGCTCACCATCATATCCCACCCATCCCAATACCTAGCCCTGCATGCCTCCCCAAAGCATGGACACCCATCCCCAAAGCATGCCCACTACACACACCCATCACCCCCACAAGCCACCGTCACAACAGCCACCACAAGGGAATGCCAGCACTGGGGTACACATGGCACCCACCCATTGCACGCTATGGCACACACAGAAGCAATAACCATACTCTTATAACCCTGCAGGACCCGAACGCCACCACACCGCCACGGAGGGTCCAGAGATGTCCATCCCACCCCCAGAAGAGGCCCCCAGTGATGACAGCAGCTCTGTCTCCCTGGACCCAGATGACCAGCCCGGCCCATCGGGGACCTCGGGACAGTCGGTTCCCCCCCAGACAGCCACAGGCTACACCAGACCTAACCCCCTCTGGGAACACCAGCACAGCTCCCACCCAGCGGGCCCATGCCTCTGTCTCCAGGACACGACAATCAGCGGTGTGTCCACCACTACAGGACACCCAGGTTGACCCACCACCCCAACAACAACAGGGACCTAGGGGCAGTGGTAGTGGGCACACCGTCCAGGGGACAGAGGCCCAGGGAAACAGGGGAACTGGGAGGGCTGCTGTGCGACAGGCCCAGGGAACCGACTCTCCAAGAGGCCCTCTCCTCCATCATGGGAGCATACCACCACTCCCAGGAGACTATGGCTACGGTACTGGCCAGGTTCCAGGAGATCCAGGTCATGCAGGAGCAACAGTACATGGGGTTCAGAGAGGAACTGAGGAGCATTAGTTCCGCAATGGGGACCATCGTCGTGGCCCTAAACCAGATAGTCACCACATTGCGGGACCATGTGGCACCACAAAGGGCCCCTGTCACTAGCCTGGACCAGGAACAGCCTACCACCTCCGCCGGCGCTAGTGGACAGGAGGCCCCCACACAACGACAGGCCACCAGAACCCCACCTCCTGCAGAAGAACAACCACCCCGCAAGCGGAACCTGAGATCTCACAAGAAGACAGAGTAGGATGTCAAGACCCCCGCCAGCATAAGATACCCCCTGATGTCATCCCACTGTCCCACATTGTCACCCTGTCCAACCTCAAACTGCCCCTGCTCCATCCTTCCACAGGCATATGGACAATGCACCTGTGACACTGAGAACTGGACTCTGCCATGGACATTACTCCACCCCCACCCATCACCGTTCTACAATCATGTACCTAAATGTAGCACTTTAATTAAATCACTTATTTCACTCAAAGAATCTGGAGTCTGCTTGTATTCTTAACAAATGTATTACACATAACGGTGCAAAAATGTTCAGTTACATTGTGATGACAACATACCACTGTCACACAGCTGTAGTCCATGGGCAAACAAAGCAGAAGTCACGCAGTGGCGCATACAGCTCTGAAAAGGGAAGGTAAAGTCACAAATCAGTGAACAGGAACTGGGTGGAAACACCGACAGTAGAGAGGCAGGAGGCTGTAGGTAAATGTAAAATGGGGTGGTTGATTCTTACCTGTGTGCTAATGAAAATACTGTTCTATCACTGTGTCCCTGTTGTCTGTGTCGTCCCCGTCGTCTTCCTCCTCTTCACTCTCCACAGGCTCCACAGCTGCTACAACACCACCATCTGGACCATCCTCCTGCAGAAAAGGCACCTGGCATCGCAAAGCCAGATTGTGAAGCATACAGCAGGCCACGATGATCTGGCACACCTTCTTTGGTGAATACATTAGGGATCCACCTGTCATATGCAGGCACCTGAACCTGGCCTTCAGGAGGCCGAAGGTTCTTTCTATGATCCTCCTAGTACGCCCATGGGCCTCATTGTACCGTTCCTCTGCCCTGGTTCGGGGATTCCTCACTGGGGTCAATAGCCAGGAGAGGTTGGGGTAACCAGAGTCCCCCAATAGCCACACACGATGTCTCTGTAGCTGTTCCATCACATACGGGATGCTGCTATTTCGCATGATATACTCGTCATGCACTGACCCAGGGAACTTGGCATTTACATGGGAGATGTACTGGTCTGCCAAACAGACCACCTGGACATTCATCTAATGATAACTTTTTCTGTTCCTGTACACCTGTTCACTTTCTCTGGGGGGAACCAAAGCCACATGGGTCCCATCAATGGCACCTATGACGTTGGGGATATGTCCAAGGGCATAGAAATCACCCTTCACTGTAACCAAATCCCTCACCTCAGGGAACGCAATGTAGCTCCGCATGTATTTCATCAGGGCAGACAACACTCTGGACAAAACCTTAGAAAACATAGGCTGAGACATCCCTGATGATATGGCCACTGTTGTTTGGAATGATCCACTTGCCAAAAAATGCAGTACTGACAGAACCTGCACCAGAGGGGGAATCCCTGTGGGTTGGCGGATGGGGGACATCAGGTATGGCTCCAGCTGGGCACACAGTTCACGTATAGTGGCTCTGTCAAGCCTGTATGTCAGTATGATATGTCGTTCTTCCATTGTCGACAGGTCCACCAGCGGTCTGTACACGGGAGGATTTGTCCTTCTCCTCGCAAGTCCCAGCGGACGGTGCCTAGGAAGGACAACATGGAGCATAGAGTCAAGCAACCCACAGGTACGTTCCCACAGCTTGCACAGTACACGATTCGCTATGCATTGAATGGCTTGTATGAGTGGCAATGCAAGGCCTAGGCCTGTGTGACGCAGTAGAAATTAAGCCATGTGGGCCCTTGAAATGGCGGCTGCCTGACCTGTGAAGTGTGACAATGGGATGTGAGGTCAATGCGCTGGCGTGGCACACTGTGGCGGTAGGCGGTCGAAGACCGCGGTGCAAAGCCGCATTGGTTAACATTGAACCCTATGGGTTTCAGGAGCCAATGACGATGTGCGCCGGCGGTCGCGGTACGCACCGCCACGGGCGTGACCGCCATTTTCTAACTGCTTAATCACTCGAGACCTGATCATCCACAGGAGAGGACCTATACTGCAAGTGCTGCTGTGACCTCGGTCTGGGAGAGACAATGGCTGCTGCAACTGGGGAAAGGGCCCCTGCCTTCACATCTGAGGAATTGGAGAAACTTGTTGATGGGGTCCTCCCCCAGTATGCGCTACTCTACGGTCCACCAGACCAACAGGTAAGTACACAGGGAGCACGTAGTATGGGCTATGCCGGTGTTGAGTGGGGTGGATGTAAGATGGTGGATAGGGGAGCGAATGAGGAGTGCAACGCACAACAGATGAGAGCATGTGCCACATGGCAAGGTTGGGGAGGGGGGGCCACTCACATCGACCATGCAGAAAAGTGATGATATTTCCTTTCCCACCCTGTACATGTCACATAGGTCAGCGCCCATCAGAAGATCGACATTTGGCGTGCCATCGCCAAGGACGTCCGGGCCCTGGGGGTCCACAACAGACGGGGCACCCACTGCCGAAAGAGGTGGGAGGACATCCGCCGCGGGAGCAGAAAGACCGCTGAGGCTCTGCTGGGGATGGCCTCCCAACGTAGGAGGGGTGCCAGCCGCCAATTGACCCCCCTGATGTCCCGGATCCTGGCGGTGGCCTACCCCGATTTGGATGGGCGCGTGAGGACATCACAGCAGACACAAGGGGGTGAGTATCAGCACATTCTGCTATCTTTGCGTGCAGTGGAGGTGTCTGGGTGGGGGAGGAGGGCTGTGGCTATCTCTAGGCCAGGGCGCTTTCTGTAGGCTAGGCCCCTCCGTTAGGCATGGCCCTGTGCCCCTGCCCCCCACCTCTGTAGGGTGCTATGTACAGCTATCCATGGTCCGGCCTCACCTATGTGTGCATTTGTCGTCCATAGACTTGTAGGCCAAGTCACAATAATTGAGTAGTGTACCCCGAGTTCGCGGCGTAGTGCAGGGGGCTTCTGTGTCTGTCCTCTCCGCCAACGGTGCCACCAATGCATGCACTCAACATGTCTTTCTTTCTTCTCCCACCCCTTTTTCTTGATTTTCCTGTTCATGTGTGCATTAGCATCATCAGGCGGAGGAGAAGTGGCATCGGCGCACGAGGGAGCTGCATCTCACATGGGCCCGGAGGGCCATACAACCGACTCCGAGTACACCAGTGAGACGGAGGGCGAGGGGGGCTCCACAACGGGGACCCGTGGAGACGTCAGCGAAACCGACACGTCCTCGGGAGGGAGCTCCCTTGCGGTGGCGGCAACATCCGTGCCCACCGCTACAACAGGTACAGCCGCCACCCAGCGCACCAGCCCCGCCCTCCCAGCAGCCCCTCAGCGTTCGCCCCGTGCCCGCTCGGCCAGGAAGCCGGCCATCTCCTTGCCCCAGGCACCTCAGGCCCTGCCCCTGTCACCCCTGCTGCCCTCAGTGAGGAGGTCATTGACCTCCTGAGGACCATCATTGTTGGGCAGTCTATCCTTTTGAATGCCATCCAGGGTGTAGAAAGGGAGGTGCATCGGAGCAATGCATACCTGGAGGGCATTCATTCGGGTCAGGCTGCCCATCAGCGATCGTTCAACGCTCTGGCCTCAGCACTGGCGGCAGCCATTGTCCCTGTCTCCAGCCTCCCTCTTCAAACTCCCTCCACCCAGTCCCAGTCCCCTGTTCCTCTGCCTATCCCATCCACACCATCAGACCAGCCTGCACACACCTCAACACCCAAGGGCAGCTCATCCAGACATAAGCACCACAGATCACACAAGCATTCACCCAAGCAACATCCAGATGCAGACATGCCAACAATCACTACCTCCTCTGTGTCCCCCACCTCCTCGTCTACCTCCTCCCTCCATGTGACGTCTCCACTCACACCTGCATGCACACCCCCATCAGCCAGTACGTCCATCACCAGCACACCCTCCACACCAGTCCGCACACGTGCAGTCACCACCCCCACTGCCATTTACACATCCCCTGTGTCCTCTCCCAGTGTGTCTGTCACCCCCTCTTCCAAAACACACAAACGCAGGCAGCCACCCACCCAACAGCCATCCACCTCACAACAGCCTCCGTCACAAGCACCTGCACCCAAAGACAGCACACTTGACTCTCCTACAACCACATCCTCTTCCTCCACTCCCATACCCACTGCACCTACCCTTCCCTTTGCTCCTAAAAAGTTGTTCCTCTCCAAAATTAACCTCTTTGCATCACCTGACCCACCCCCTCCATCTCGTAAGAGTCCAAACAGCACCTCAGCCACCACAAGCCCTGCACCTACTAGGACCATAGTTCAGGGCTATTGGAGTCCACCAGCTCCTAGGGCAGGAACATCGGGCAGCAGCAAGGGTACAGCCAGCCCACCCCCTGGGAAGAGGACCAAAAAAGCAAAGGGCCGGCGCGACAAGCCAGAGACGGCTGCCACCAAGGACAGTAGCCTTACCCCGTCACCTGGCACATCAACAAAGGGAGGCAAGGGCCCCAGAGATTCAGCGAAGGAGGGCAAGGGCAGCGGGGCGGACAAGTCAAGCAGCAGGCGAGCTGGCCAGGAGGGCCCCACCAGCCCCATTCCGGGTGTGACGGAGGACACCCACGGGCCCAGGACTCCATCACAGGAGGGCCCTGCAACCGAAAGGTCGGATGGCGACTGAGCGGGAAGTATTGGCCAGGTCTGGTTCCCTCGAAACACAAGACAAGCACCGCTGAACAGGGCCCCACCAAGACAAGCACCGCTGAACAGGGGCCGCCAAGACAAGCACCGCTGAACAGGGCCCCACCAAGACAAGCACCGCTGAACAGGGCCCTGCCAAGACAAGCACCGCTGAACAGGGGCCGCCGTGAGAAGCACCGCTGAACAGGGACCCGCCAAGACAAGCACCGCTGAACAGGGACCCGCCAAGACAAGCACCGCTGAACAGGGCCCCGCCAAGACAAGCACCGCTGAACAGGGGCCGCCGTGAGAAGCACCGCTGAACAGGGCCCTTCCTGTCAAGCCCCGCTCCGCTGGGCCCTTCATCTCAAGCACCGCTCCGCTGGGCCCTTCATCTCAAGCACCGCTCCGCTGGGCCCTTCATCTCAAGCACCGCTCCGCTGGGCCCTTCCTGTCAAGCACCGCTCCGCTGGGCCCTTCCTGTCGAGCACCGCTCCGCTGGGCCCTTCATCTCAAGCACCGCTCCACTGGGCCCTTCCTGTCAAGCACCGCTCCGCTGGGCCCTTCATCTCAAGCACCGCTCCGCTGGGCCCTTCATCTCAAGCACCGCTCCGCAGGGCCCTTCATCTCAAGCACCGCTCCGCTGGGCCCTTCATCTCAAGCACCGCTCCGCTGGGCCCTTCATCTCAAGCACCGCTCCGCTGGGCCCTTCATCTCAAGCACCGCTCCGCTGGGCCCTTCATCTCAAGCACCGCTCCGCTGGGCCCTTCATCTCAAGCACCGCTCCGCTGGGCCCTTCCTGTCAAGCACCGCTCCGCTGGGCCCTTCATCTCAAGCACCGCTCCGCTGGGCCCTTCATCTCAAGCACCGCTCCGCTGGGCCCTTCATCTCAAGCACCGCTCCGCTGGGCCCTTCATCTCAAGCACCGCTCCGCTGGGCCCTTCCTGTCAAGCACCGCTCCGCTGGGCCCTTCATCTTAAGCACCGCTCCGCTGGGCCCTTCATCTCAAGCACTGCTCCGCTGGGCCCTTCATCTCAAGCACCGCTGGCCCATTGGCAGTGCCGGTTCTGTGTCGAGCAGGGCTTCACGAAGCACTCGGGCCACCATGCCTCCTCCATGACCAGTGGAGTCTGTAATCCACCTGATGGACTGTGGCTTTGCACTTCCCAAGATACAGCAGTGGGCAGCCACCCACTGTAATGACTTGAGAGACTGTGGCTTTGCACTCCCCAGGATTGAACAGTGGGCAACCCACCCACTTGTGAGACTTGAGAGACTGTGGCTTTGCACTCCCCAGGATTGAACAGTGGGCGACCCACCCACTGTAGAGACTTGAGAGACTGTGGCTTTGCACTCCCCAGGATTGAACAGTGGGCAACCCACCCACTGTAGAGACTTGAGAGACTGTGGCTTTTCACTCCCCAGGATGGTACTGTGGGCATGGAGGCCCCTCGTGGATCTGGCGTCCTGGACTCCTGTGGCTGAGGTGCCCCCCTTCCCTTCCCCCTGAGGTGCCTGTAGTTTTATCATCTGATGCCCCAGCAGTGTTCTCTCCAATGGTATCTGGTCTCGTGTGTGGGCTTTGCCCATGTGTTTGTGCACATTGGCCCACGAAAGATGGAACTTTGGCAAAATGTGCAGGACTTATAGCCTATGTATATATTTTTGACCTTGTTCTTTATTTAATATGTATATTTCATCTTTCATGATTCACATTACTTCATTTGAGCTATAATATACTTCTATTTGACTGATCATTTTATTTTGTCTTTGCATTATTCCGGGGGGTTTGGGGTTGTCACTCTGACTTGTTGCTCTGCATTGGTGTGTAGGTATTTGGGGTGGGGTGGGTGTATCGCATATGTGTGTGCCCGTGACCTTTTCTCCTCCCCCCTCCCCTGTGTCGTAGGTGCAGTACTCACTGTTGTCGTCTGCGCCGGCGTTCGTGCTCCTGGTAGAAGAGCAGGTAGACAATAGCTGGTAGGATGTTTAATTCGGGTTCCATGCTGTCCAGATTCCTCGTGGAGTGTATAGAGGTGAGTGTTTTCCCGTTCGTAGTCTGTTTCCGCCGTGTTTTTATCGGCGGGGCTCCCGCCCCGGAAAAGGTGGCGGATTGGTGAGTTGTGATAGGGTGGGCGGTACATTGTCTGCCGCCTGCCTGTTGGCGGTGACCGCCGCGCTGTTTGTTTGTCCCGCCGTGGCGGTCGGAGTGTTAAAGTGGCGGGCTGTGTTGGCGGTTCCCGCCAGGGTCAGAATTCCATTTTTTGCACCGCCTGCCTGTTGGCGGGTTGGCCGCCGCTTTAACACCGACCGCCAGGGTTGGAATGACCCCCTGAGTGTCAAAAGTTTGGATTGAACTACAGTTATGACGTAACCTTAGAAATTGACCAAAGGGTAAATTTTCCCGCAAGGCTTTAGGATGATGGCTGTCACACAGAAGCAAACTATAACGATCTGTACTTTTGTGAAAAGTGTTAGTGGTGAGTTTGCCATTGTCTATCTTAATCACAAGGTCCAGAAAAGAGACTTGTGTCGAGGAAGAGTGGGCAGTGAATCTCAAAAATGGGTCCAAGGTGTTGACCCAGTGAGTAAAATTGTCTATTTCCTCGTATGGACCGTTACAAATAATGAGGATATCGTCAATGTATCTCCTCCACAGAGTAATGTTGTTGTGAAAAGGATTGGATGTTTGTAGTATAAATAGTCTCTCAAAGTTATACATATACAAACAGGCCAAACTAGGTGCAAACGTGCTACCCATTGACGTCCCTTGTATCTGATGGAACAAGGAATCTTCAAATTGGAAGAAGTTCCTTTTCATAGCTAATGTTGCACATTGCATCACAAAGTGAATAGGAGTGGGAGATGACCATGAACTTGCAAGGAGGGCAGATTCCACCACTTGTAAAGTGGCCTCCTGTGGAATGTTGGTATACAAGGCCTCCACATCAATAGTGATGAGGGCTTGTACTTCAGTGTTGGAATTAATATTCTCAATCAGATTCAAGACGTGTGTTGTGTCTTTGAGGAATGTACTCGATTCTTTTACCAGAGGTTGGAGAAAGAAATCACAAAAAACAGAGAGACGTTCTAACACTGAGCCAATGCCTGACACAATGGGACGCCCGGGAGGCAGGAAAATACCTTTGTGTATCTTGGGCAGGCAGTAGAAAAATGGAGTACGAGGCTGTGTCGTGTTGAGGAACTCAGCTTCCTTAGGGGAGATCCACAAATTACTCTAGGCTTCTTCAATCATGCTTCTGATTTTTGTTTGCAGATCATTAGTAGGATCACGAGCAAGAGGGGCATAGTGAATCGTGTCACTCAGAAGGTGTAAGCACTCCTGCCTATAGTCTGAGGTATTCATAATTACAATTGCGCCTCCCTTATCTGCTGGCTTAATTACTATGGATTGATCCAAAGATAGATCTTTCAGGGCCTTCCTCTCTGTGGAGGGTAAATTCATAAATGGTCTCTTGGGGCGGATTGAGTTAAGGTCCGCCATCACAGCTTTCTCGAAAGTCAGAACCTCAATTGGAAGAGAGTGTGAGGGAGGGACAAAAGTGGAAGGTTTTCTTAGACCAGTGTTGTCACTTCCAGATGTCACAGGACGATCCAAAAAGAAAAAGTGAAGACGTATTTTCCTAAAGAACTGGGCGAGTTCACAGTTTAGATGGAAAGGATCCTCAGACGGTGTCGGGACAAAACCCAGGCCTTTGTTCAAGGCTGTTGATTCATATGTTGAGAGTCGTCTATCGGAAAGATTGACCACTAGGTCCTCGGTGGGTGGTTCTTGCCCTGACTCCGAGTGACCATCTGTGGTTCTTCTCTGTTCCAATGGAGCCGTCTGCCTCTGCCTCTCCTTCTGCCTCTTCCTCTGCCCTGGCCGCGGCCTAAAAAAGGCACATAGGGTAGCATAGGGCGAGGTTGAAAGAAGGGGTAAGGTGGTTGCCAAAAGAAAGGTTGATTAGGAGGATATTGTGGTTGGTTATACAGGGGTGGTTGCATACTGTCATCAGTGCTCCATCCGTCAGATGAAGAATTGATGCTGTAATTGCGAGTTTTTTTGTTAGACACAGTGGAATCATCGGATGAACGAGATTGAGCATCAGCATCATAATCTTCCTTAATATAGGGATAGATTTTCTCTCGATCAAACCTCCTGATGTCTTTTTGCAGTTTTGAGATTTTCTGCTGGGTCAGAAACTCTTTCGTCTCATTAAGTTCTGAATTGATTTCAAGGAGACGGCTCTTAAAGGATGACAACGTGATTGTCGTTTTTATGGTGCTCTCAATGCAGTTAATTTGTACCATAATGGATTCGGCTAAATGTTTTGAAGAGTTAATGATCAGAACTAGCCAATCTCTGGTACATTTCCAGGCGATCTGCGCCCAGTCTTTCCTGAACGCCAGATCGTGTAGGAAAATCTTGGGCATGTTAGAAACCAGGAGGCCATTTGGAGCGATGTTAGCTCTCAAGTATTCCGTCATTATGGTGCCGTGCATTACGATCTTAATTAAATCACGTTTTAGAGAGGAACATTTATCCCAGTCCTCTTTGAGACTTCCTGTGGGGTTAGAGCAATCGTTGTTAAGGATCGAGGGTGCTTGTAAGATCGCGGATACTGTCTCGTCATCAAAACTGAGACCTTGTAAGTTCTCCATGGTCAGTAAATTGAGAGGGGGAGAAGGAAACGAGAGGGGGTCTTAATTGTGACCCGTATATGTCCCACAGCAAACCTGCTGTTCTGAACTACTATATACAAACGAGGGACAGGGAGATTACTGGTCCAGTGCACAGTCTCCCAAATTTACCTGTTATATAGAAAAAGTGCACTGTTCCAAAAAGACAAAAAACCTATTGATTTTATAGGAAGATAGGGGCGAAGATATGATTGATTTCAGGAGAGCCCTCAAGCACCCAATAGAGTGACAAGTTTCATCATTGGGCTATCTCCTCGTCAGACCGGTGCTGCAATGTCTGGCGGACCACCTGGAAGTAGGGGTGGTGCTTAACCGTAGGCCGATCGCCAAATGGAGGTCTGAAACGAGAACTGACTGAAAAAAGAGAAAAGGGTGAGTGAGTGAAGGAGAGTGAGAGTAAAATAAAATTAGCTCTAAACCTAAAACATCACTTTAATGAATCAGAAACAAGGTTCAGGCCAAGATAAAAAATGTATATAGGGAGTTTTAGTGGGAATAATGTCCCGCTATTCTCTATGAAGAAGGAAGGGTAGTATGCCTAATCCTGTCTTATGGTTAACATGTTTCGAGTCTTTACTTGGTCAATAAATGATCCCGTGACGCTTCTTCAGGACCCAGAAAACTACTTCTCCTATTCACAAACATATTATTAAGTGCTGGAATGTCACTTAGAAATTGAAGACAAAATTTGTCAGAGTCAGTTGGTCAATCAGTCGCCCTGCATAAAATTGAAAGACAGGTAACGATTAGTGCCAGCGTGTAAACAGGCATAAAACAAGATGCAATCACAGTGAAAAACACCCCCAACGTGTCACATGTAAAAATATAGAGGCTTACCATCCCATATTCGAGACTGAGCTTCCTAGGACCGCGCTAGCCTCAACCAAGAAGGTATTACTAAGCATGAAAACAATATAACAAACAGTTGCACGTCAAAAATTTACAAAATAGCAGGTCATAGGGGAGGTGCCTAAAACATCAAGTAGAGATGGTCACATAATTCAAAAATTTGGATGAATAATGTATGTTAGTCAGTCTTAACCATAATGAACTATATCTGGAGAAAAGTCTAATTCCTAAATAAATACGGTCCCAACATAAAATACAGGTATTGAGTGCCAGGGAAATGCTCAGATATCTGTGTCTGGAAGGGTATTCACTTCAGGTAGAAGAGATGGATGGTAATGGTAAAAAATATATACATACAGTAAACAAATAAATTACCAAAAGCATGTATGTCCCTGGCCAGTGGTCGAAGCTTAGGTAAGAATACTGCTGTGTAATTATTGAGAAAAAAAGAGAAAAGGGTGGAGCGGAAACGAAGCTCCTGCAACCCCGAGCTTACTTGTATGCTCCTCGGTTCAGTGGGAACACCTACTTCGCGCCGCGCGCCTGTAGACTTTCAGGCGGTGTCCACATAGTTTCCCTACCACCATGGTGTGCCGTATCTTAGATACAGCACGCACATGGTGGCATTAGAGGGGCTCTAAAGGGTGCAAGGAAAGTGGTGCTGCACTGGGTGCAGCTCCACTTTCCTTAAATCAGGCCCTCAGTTTCAGAAAACAGTCTCAGCACACTTTTTTGTGTTGATGCCATGCCTAAACTAGCCCAAATTATTGCTTTTGATTTCCCAAATAAGCTTGAACAGCTAAATTTGTCAAAGCTTCATAGGATCCAATTTCCCTGTGTGAGTGCGTCTTTAAACTGAAACTGTAAAGCTTTTTACTTAAAACCATCTCTGCTGCCATCTCTTCCTATACATCCTTCATCTGTCTTTTCTGACTTTATTATATATGAGGTGGCGTATTGAGCTACAGCAATAGAATTGTCTGCTACAAACTGAAAATCAATGTTGCCATTCCACATGGACAGGATTACTGGAGTGTAATCACTGACAATTTTGTAGCCTTGCTTCATTTCGGATTACATGTATTTTTTGGTAACAGTGTGTCTCACTGCAGACATAAAATTGTTCACTCTTCCCATAGAGGTTACAGATCTGGGGATCCAAAACAACACTTAGGGCCTGATTTAGGTCTTGGCAGGACTACCGCCGTACCGCCGCTGCTGCGGGCCCAAGCACTCCGTCAAGTTTAGGGAATTCCAACAGTCGTATTTAGATCTATGGTATTCAACCTCCGTCGATGGAGTGTACTCTGTCACATAAGCGGTATCCTGCAGCTGATGTGGATCATTCCACTGCTGGCATATAGAACTCCATCCCTGTCGGGATGGTGCCGACCATATATAGATAAGTTGTGCTTGCAGTGTACCAGCGGCAGTCCCCTGGCGGCGGGAGTCTGTCGCAGGACCTGTTGGCCTATGGCTGTGGCTATTGGGCTGATGCTAGCAGCACACACATGTATATTGGCAAATTGTGAACACCTGCAAACCAGACTATAAAATTCACTCAACAATGTTTGGGGCACTACATAATTATTTTAGTTACTCACTATGATAGGGAGGAGAAATCCATGGTTTGCAGAGGGAGAATTGTCAGTCATGGCGGATGAAATTATTAGAGTAGAGCCACAATTGTTTGGAAACCAAGTACAAAATACCACCATATCTCAGAAAAAGGCAAATGTGACAAGAATAGTTGACAGAGTGAATGCTATAGCAAACACTCCACACACACAGGAAGAAATTAGGAAAAGGTGGAACAGCCTGTGGGGGATAATGCACTCACTGACCTCTGTATCACATGGAGGCCCCGAGGACTGGTGCTGGTTCTCTAAGCCCCCATTACAACTCTTTCCCTGGGAGGAGAAGGTCTTGCAGATTCTACCTTCTGAAGGCTTGACAGGAATCCCTGGTGGAGGGGACACTGGTAAGTTGAACGTAGCAATGTTTCTCTAATCACAAATGGAGTTGTTGTACTTAAGTTAGCTGGTCAGAATGTTTCAAGATGCATATCAAAACATATATACACAAGGGGGGAGGAAGCCTCTTGTTCCAGCACAGTCCACCCATTGCATACTGGTAAATGCAGTACTCTCACATCAAAGTTGCTGTAGTTTTTCACCAAAGTAGATGCAGGTAGTGCTGTTATCTATAGACACGTTTTTCTGGGTTTAACCCTTCATCAGTAGAGAGCAGTCTTCACAGGTCACAATACTACTTAGCAGGCACACAGGTGAATCCCAGGTGACCTTGTTGTCTCATTGGCTCAAGGGAGCCTTTTAAACACAAGGGGGAGGGAGAACACTTCATCTCATGCCAGCACAGTCCACCACATTGATCCTGGTAAATGCAGTATTCTTACATCAAAGTGTCTGTGGATCTTCACCAAACATGGTGAAACCCAGGTGAGTGTGTTAACTCATTGGGTCAAGAGAGCCTTTTCAAGACAAGGGGGGAGGGAGCACACTGCCTCTCATCCCAGCACAGTCCACCCCATTGCATTGCGGTAAATACAGTACTTCTTCATTAACGTTGCTGTGTTTTTTCACCACAGTTGGTGCAGGTAGTGCTGTTATCTCTAGACACGAGTTTCTGGGTTTAGCCCTCCATCAGTAGAGAGTGGAAGTAGCAGAGAACAACGGGGAGGAAACCACACTGCCTCTCATCCCAGAACAGTCCACCACATTGCATCCTGGTAAATGCAGTACTTTTACATCAAAGATGCTGTGGTTTTTCACCAAGGTTGGCGCAAGTAGTACTGTTATCTCTAGACACGTGTTTCTGGGTTTAGCCCTTCATCAGTAGAGCAGATGTAGCACAGAATGGAAAAAAGTCATTTGGAATTGCTGTCATGCTGCCCAAGTCTTCACAGCTCACAGTGCCACTCCTCAGGCACACAGGTGCATCCCACTTGAGCTTGTTAGCTTATTGGCTCAAGGGAGCCTTTTAAACACAAGTGGGAAGTAAGGACACTGCCTCTCATTCCAGCCCAGTCCTCCCCATTGCATCCTGGTAAATGCAGCACTCTCACATCAACGTTGCTGTGGGTTTTCACCAAAGCTGGTACAGGTGATGCTGTTATCTCTAGACACCTGCTTCTGGGTTTAGCCCTTCATCAGTAGAGAGCAGAAGTAGCAGATAACAGGGAAAAGTCTTCACAGGTCACAGTACCACGCCTCAGGACACAGGTGCATTCCAGTTGAGCTTAGGAGCTCATTGGTTCAAGGGAGCCTTTTCAACAGATAGAGAGGGAGTACACTTCCTATTGTCCCAGCACAGTCCACTGCATTGCATTCTCGTAAATGCAATATTCTTAAATCAAAGTTGCTTTGCTTTTTCCCCAAAGTTGGTACAAGTAGTGCTGCTCTCTCTAGACACATGAGCCTAGGTTTTGTTACGACTCTGTCCTCCCATCTCTAGGGGGCGCTGTAAGAGGACTGTCGGAAACACTTATCTAGAGTGTCTTGCTGATCCCTGTTTGTTTCTCTTTTCGCCATGGTATACTTTTGTCGTATTACATTTGCTTCCTGGAACTGCAAATCCCATAATGCACAACTTGGTAGTCAGGAAAGCCTGGATTCTGTTTCCCATTGTTTTCTATGGGAGAAGTCCAGTTGCTCCTTTTCATCGGATCCTCTCCTCCAGGACTTGCAAGTGTGTGAAACTACACACACCTGAGACCTCTCCTGTGCAGCCCAGCTTGGAACTGCTTATAAGCAGCCATTTCCTCAAGATCCCCGTTGTGCATTGGAGTTTGATTCCTTTGTGTTACAGACCCCTTATCGGATGGTGTTCCAGTTTTGTTCCTGTTCTGTTCCAGCTTGATCCTGTTTCCTGTTTCTCTGCCCTGCTCCTGATTGTTCCAGCCAGAGTCAGCTCCCTATCTCTTGGCTGTGTACCTGTTTGTTTCTTCCAGAGCCTGCTCCCTGTTTCGCTGCCCTGCTCCTGCCTTGTTTCAGCCTGAACCTGCTCTGTTTCCCAGTCCTTTTTACTGCTCATTCCTACTCCCTGTATTACAGCCCTGTCCTTGCCTGTTCCAGCCAGAGCCTGCTCTCAGTTTCCCAATCCTATCTCTGTTTGTTCCAGCCAGACGTTTGTGCCCTGTTTTCAAGTCCTAGCCCTGCCTTTGCTTCAGCCTGAGCCTATTCCCAGTTCTTGCCTCTGCCTCTTAGTTTGTTCCCTTCTGTTTCTGTTGTTCTATCAGTCTTCACCAGTGTAGAAGTGTCCTCCTTTGTACTAGGGTTGGCTCTTGGTTTCCAGGAGGCAATTCCAGCACCCATCCTTGTCTAGTGTTATACGTTGTCTTTCGTACCTAACAGTGACAGTGTGCTATTGCTGTTTTCTCAGGAATCGCCACTGTGTTTCCAGCTGGACCCACAAGAGCGTGTCTTGTATTTGTAAGTACTATCCTTGTTTGTGCTCTAGGGTCCAGAGATAGAATCACTTCTGATGCCTCCTTTCTATGGGGCTGGCAGGGTGACTATCTGTAAGAGCAAACTGCACAGAGGCATTGACATTCCCTGTCACTGTGGGATGTTCTGCGCCTTACTCTGTGTACAACCCCAGCGTGTTTGTCCATTAGTAATCTGTTTCCTGTTTGTTCACACAAGGGTTGCTCTGCTTTTACTTTCCTGTGCCTGTCCATTGCTGTCCATTCCGTGTATGCCTTTAGCTGCTCTTCTGCCCCAGTATATTACCTCTTTAGGATATTCAGTGACCTCAAGGGGTGTCCTAACCAAAGTCCTGATCAGACCCACCCGAAAATGTGACAGGTTTATCCCTTCATCAGTAGAGAGTTGAAGTAGAAGAGAATAGAGAGAAGTTATCTGGGGTTACTGGTATGATGTCCAAGTCTTCACAGGTCACAGTACCACTCCTCAGGCACACAGGTGCATCTCAGGTGGGTTTGTCAGCTCATTGGCTCAAGGGAGCCTTTTAAACACAAGAGGGAGGTAAGCACACTGTTTCTCATCCCAGCACAGTCCACCCTATTGCATCCTGGTAACTGCAGTACTCTAACATTAAAGTTGCTTTGGTTTTTCACCAAAGGTGGGGTAGGTAGTGCAGTTATCTCTAGACACATGTGTCTGGGGTTAGCCGATCATCAGTAGAGCAGATGTAGCAGAAAACGGAGATAAGTCATCTGGAGTTGCTGGCATGCTGCTAAAGTCTTCACAGGTCCCGTACCACTCCTCAGTCACACAGGTACATCCCAGGTGAGCTTGTTAGCCTATTGAGTCAAGGGAGCCTTTTACAAACTAGGGGGAGAGGGGACACTTTGTCTCATCTCAGCACAGTCCACCACATTGCATCCTGGTAAATACAATATTCATAAGTCGACATTGCTGTGGTTTTTCACCAAAGTTGGTGCAGGTGGTGGTATCATCTCCAGACACATGTTTCGGGGTTTAGCCCATCATCAGTAGAGAGCAGTAGAAGCAGAAGCAGGGAAAAGTCATCTGGGGTTGCTGGTTTACTGTCCAGGTCTTTACAGGTTACAGTACCTCGCCTCAGGCATGCAGGTGCATCCAAGTTGAGCTTGTCACCTCATTAGCTCAAGGGAGCCCTTTAAACAGAAGGTGGAAGTATGCAAACTGCCTGTCATTCCAGCACAGTCCACCACATTCAGTACTCTTACATCAAAGTTGCTGTGGTTTTTCATAAACGTTGGTGCAGGTAGTGCTGTTATCTCTAGACACGTGTTTTGGGGTTTAGCCCTTCATCAGTAGAGCAGAGAACAGAGAAAAGTCATCTGGGGTTGCTGGCATGCTGCCTAAGTCTTCACATGTCACACTACCACTCCTCAGGCACACAGGCGCATCCCAGGTAAGCTCCTCAGCTCATTGGCTCAAGAGAGCCTTTTAAACACAAGTGGAAGAGAGCACACTGCCTTTCACCCCAGCACAGTCCACCCCATTGCATTCTGGTAAATACAGCACTGCTACATTAAAGTTGCTGTGTTTTTTCACCAGAGTTGGTGCAGCTAGCGCTGTTATCTCTAGACACGAGTTTCTGAGTTTAGCCCTTCATCACTCGAGAGAAGAACCAGCTAAGAACAGAGGAAAGTCATCTGAGGTTGCTGGTATGCTGCCCAAGTCTTCACAGGTCAGAGTACAACTCCTGTCACACAGGTGCATCCCAGGTGAACTTGTAAGCTCATTGGCTCAAGGGAGCCTTTTAAACACAAGATGGAGGAAAGCACATTGCCTCTCACTCCAGCACAGACCACCCCATTGCATCCTGGTAAATGCAGTACTCTTACATTAACCTTGCTGTGGGTTTCACCACAGGTTGTGCAGGTAGTGCTGTTATCTCTTGACATGTGTTTCTGGGTTTAGCCATTCATCAATAGAGCAGATGTAGTAGAGAATGGAGAAAGGCCATCTGGAGTTGCTGACATGCTGCCCAAGTCTTCACAGGTCACAGTACCACTCCTCAGGCACACATGTGCATTCCAGGTGAGCTCGTCAGCTCAGTGGCTCAAGGGAGCCTTTTAAACACAAGTGGGAGGGAGCACACTGCCTCTCATCCCAGCACAGTCCACCACATTGTATTCTGGTAAATGTAGTACTCTTACATCAAAGTTGCTGTGGTTTTTCACCAAAGTTGGTGCAGGTAGCGCTGTTATCTCTAGACATGTGTTTTTACGGGTTTAGCATTTCATCAGTATAGAGCAGAAGTTAGAACAGAGAAAAGTCATCTGGGGCTGCTGGTATGCTGCCCAAGTCGTCACAGGTCACAGTACAACTTCTCAGGCTCAACGGTGCATCCTAGGTGAACTTGTAAGCTCATTGGCTCAAGGGAGCCTTTTAAACACAAGAGGCAGATAAGCACACTGTTTCTCATCCCAGCACAGTCCACCCCATTGCATTCTTGTAAATGCAGTACTGTAACATTAAAGTTGCTGTTGTTCTTCACCAAAAGTGGTGCCGGTAGTGCTGTTATCTCTAGACACATGTGTCTGGGGTTAGCCGATCATCAGTAGAGCAGATGTAGCAGAAAACTGAGATAAGTCATCTGGAGTTGCTGGCATGCTGCTAAAGTCTTCACAGGTCCCGTACCACTCCTCAGGCACACAGGTGCATCTCAGGTGGGTTTGTCAGCTCATTGGCTCAAGGGAGCCTTTTAAACACAAGAGGGAGGTAAGCACACTGTTTCTCATCCCAGCACAGTCCACCCTATTGCATCCTGGTAACTGCAGTACTCTAACATTAAAGTTGCTTTGGTTTTTCACCAAAGGTGGGGTAGGTAGTGCTGTTATCTCTAGACACATGTGTCTGGGGTTAGCCGATCATCAGTAGAGCAGATGTAGCAGAAAACTGAGATAAGTCATCTGGAGTTGCTGGCATGCTGCTAAAGTCTTCACAGGTCCCGTACCACTCCTCAGTCACACAAGTACATCCCAGGTGAGCTTGTTAGCCTATTGAGTCAAGGGAGCCTTTTACAAACTAGGGGGAGAGGGGACACTTTGTCTCATCTCAGCACAGTCCACCACATTGCATCCTGGTAAATACAATATTCATAAGTCGACATTGCTGTGGTTTTTCACCAAAGTTGGTGCAGGTGGTGGTATCATCTCCAGACACATGTTTCGGGGTTTAGCCCATCATCAGTAGAGAGCAGTAGAAGCAGAAGCAGGGAAAAGTCATCTGGGGTTGCTGGTTTACTGTCCAGGTCTTTACAGGTTACAGTACCTCGCCTCAGGCATACAGGTGCATCCAAGTTGAGCTTGTCACCTCATTAGCTCAAGGGAGCCCTTTAAACAGAAGGTAGAAGTATGCAAACTGCCTGTCATTCCAGCACAGTCCACCACATTCAGTACTCTTACATCAAAGTTGCTGTGGTTTTTCATAAACGTTGGTGCAGGTAGTGCTGTTATCTCTAGACACGTGTTTTGGGGTTTAGCCCTTCATCAGTAGAGCAGAGAACAGAGAAAAGTCATCTGGGGTTGCTGGCATGCTGCCTAAGTCTTCACATGTCACACTACCACTCCTCAGGCACACAGGCGCATCCCAGGTAAGCTCCTCAGCTCATTGGCTCAAGAGAGCCTTTTAAACACAAGTGGAAGAGAGCACACTGCCTTTCACCCCAGCACAGTCCACCCCATTGCATTCTGGTAAATACAGCACTGCTACATTAAAGTTGCTGTGTTTTTTCACCAGAGTTGGTGCAGCTAGCGCTGTTATCTCTAGACACGAGTTTCTGAGTTTAGCCCTTCATCACTCGAGAGAAGAACCAGCTAAGAACAGAGGAAAGTATCTGAGGTTGCTGGTATGCTGCCCAAGTCTTCACAGGTCAGAGTACAACTCCTGTCACACAGGTGCATCCCAGGTGAACTTGTAAGCACATTGGCTCAAGGGAGCCTTTTAAACACAAGATGGAGGAAAGCACATTGCCTCTCACTCCAGCACAGACCACCCCATTGCATCCTGGTAAATGCAGTACTCTTACATTAACCTTGCTGTGGGTTTCACCACAGGTTGTGCAGGTAGTGCTGTTATCTCTTGACATGTGTTTCTGGGTTTAGCCATTCATCAATAGAGCAGATGTAGTAGAGAATGGAGAAAGGCCATCTGGAGTTGCTGACATGCTGCCCAAGTCTTCACAGGTCACAGTACCACTCCTCAGGCACACATGTGCATTCCAGGTGAGCTTGTCAGCTCAGTGGCTCAAGGGAGCCTTTTAAACACAAGTGGGAGGGAGAACACTGCCTCTCATCCCAGCACAGTCCACCACATTGTATTCTGGTAAATGTAGTACTCTTACATCAAAGTTGCTGTGGTTTTTCACCAAAGTTGGTGCAGGTAGCGCTGTTATCTCTAGACATGTGTTTTTACGGGTTTAGCATTTCATCAGTATAGAGCAGAAGTTAGAACAGAGAAAAGTCATCTGGGGCTGCTGGTATGCTGCCCAAGTCGTCACAGGTCACAGTACAACTTCTCAGGCTCAACGGTGCATCCTAGGTGAACTTGTAAGCTCATTGGCTCAAGGGAGCATTTTAAACATAAGAGGCAGATAAGCACACTGTTTCTCATCCCAGCACAGTCCACCCCATTGCATTCTTGTAAATGCAGTACTGTAACATTAAAGTTGCTGTTGTTCTTCACCAAAAGTGGTGCTGGTAGTGCTATTGTCTCTAGACACATGTTTTGGGGTTTAGCCGTTCACCAGCAGAGCAGATGTGGCAGAGAACTGAGAAAAGTAATCTGCAGTTGCTGGCATGCTGCACAAGTCTTCACAGGTCACAGTACTACTCCTCAGGCACACAGGTGCATGCCAGTAGAGCTCGTCAGCTCATTGGCTCAAGGGAGCCTTTAGAACACAAGCAAGAAGTAAGCACACAGCCATTATTTCAGCATAGTCCACCCCATTGCATCCTAGTAAATGCAGTACTCTTATATAAACGTTGCTGTGGTTTTCCACAAAAGTTGGTGGAGGTACTGCTGTTATCTCTAGACATATGTTTTCAGGTTAAGCCCTTCATCAGTAGAGCACATGTAGCAGAGAACGGAGAAACGTAATCTGGGGTTGCTGGTATGCTGCCCAAGTCTTCACAGGTCAAAGTACCACTCCTCAGGCACATAGGTGCATCCCAGGAGAGCTTGTGAGCTCATTGGCTCAAAGGAGTCTTTAAACACAAGGGGGAGGGAGAACACTGCCTCTCACCCTAGCACAGTCCACCCCATTGCATAGTGGTAAATACAGTACTCCTACATTAAAGGTGCTGTGTTTTTTCACCATAGTTGGTGCAGCTAGTGCTGTTATCACTAGACACGAGTTTCTGGGTTTAGCTCTTCAACAGTAGCAAGTGGAAGTAGCAGAGAACACAGAAAAGTCATCTGGGGTTGCTGGTATGATGTACAGGTCTTCACAGGTCACAGTACCTCTACTCAGGCACACATGTGCATCGCAGGTGAGCGCATCAGCTCATTGGCTCAAGGGAGCCTTTAAAACACAAGAGGGAGTTAAGCACACTGTTAGAAAGTAGCCTCTTTCTAGCATGGTTACCCCCACTTTTGGCCTGTCTGTGAGTGTGTGTCAGTGTGTTTTTACTCCCTCACAGGGACCCCAGTGCTCATAGTTAAAACCCTGTTTGTCAGTGTGTTTTGCCTGTCTCACTGGGATCCTACTAGTCAGGACCCCAGTGCTCATAGTTTGTGGCCTACATGTCAGAAGCAGAGAAGTGACTCTGTCACTCCACTGGAGATTCCTTCGGTCCTTCTGGGCAGAATGAAGATAGGCAGTCCTCAGAGCGTGCGCAACCTGGACACGTTTGCAGTTACTAGAGGTAGCTGGAGTTACAGAGTTGCAGTAGACTTCTTGGATACTTTGTTGCAGTTGTAGAGTTCCTGGAGCAATTCTGTGGTTGATCCTTCGGTAGAAGGTGAAGCAGAGGTTGTTGAGGAGTCCTGCTGCAGTCATGAAAAATTTAATCTGAGGAAGAACCCAGGGGAGAGACCCTAAATAGCCTTGAGAGGCTGCCAAACAGGACGAAGTTGCGGGGTAACATGCCAAAAAAGGTGGTACTTTCCTACAAAAATCCCCCCAAACGAGGGACAATAAGGCTAATCTTGCCCAGGTGAATCATCATTGTCTAAGTTGAAATATCTGGAGAGTCCATCTGCATTTGAGTGGTTACTTCCAGGTCTATGTTCCACTGTAAAGTCCGTACCCTGTAGGGAAAGGGACCACCTCAACAATTTAGGGTTTTCTCCTTTCATCTGTTTTAACCATAAGAGAGGTTTGTGGTCTGTCTGAACTATGCAGTGAGTCCCAAATAAATATGGTTTCAGCTTCTTCAGGACCCAGACCACAGCAAAGGCCTTCCTCTCTATGGCTGACCAACGCTTTTCTCTGGGGGTCAACCTCCTATTGATAAAAGCAACAGGTTGATCCTGGCCCTCTGAGTTTAGTTGTGAAAGCACTGCCCCAACCAAAGTTCGGAAGCATCTGTCTGGACAATGAATTTTTTAGAGTAATTTGGGCTTTTTAGGACAGGTGCATTACACATAGCATACTTAAGCTCCTCAAAAGCCTTCTGACAGCTGGCTGTCCATAATACCTTCTTGGTCATTTATTTTAGGGGTGAGGTCATTAAGAGGGGCAACAATGGAGCCATAGTTCATAATGAACCTCCTGTAATACCCAGTGAGGCCAAGAAAGGCTCTGACCTGGGTCTGAGTGGTAGGGGGAGCCCAGTCTAAAATAGTCTGACTCTTCCCCTGTAGTGGCAATCTGTTCCCCGCCAACTAGGTGTCCCAGATAAACCACCTTTTCCTGCCCTATCTGGCATTTTGAAGCCTTGATAGTGAGGCCTGCCTTTTGCAGGGCCTCCACAGCTTCCCAAAGGTGGACCATATGGTCATCTCAGGTTGCGCTAAATACAGCAATATCATCTAGATATGCTGCACTAACTGCTTCCAGACCCTGGAGGACTGTATTTACCAGCCTTTGGAAAGTGGCAGGTGCATTTTTCAGACCAAAGGGCATAACTGTAAATTGATAATGCCCTCCAGTGGTTGAAAATGCAATTTTTGGTTTACATCCTCTGATAATTTGATCTGCCAATACCCTGCAGTCAAATCAAAGGTGCTTATATACTTGGCAGATGCCAGTGTATCTATTAGCTAACTGCCCTGGGTATAGGGTGAGCATCTGTTTTTGTAACTGTATTGAGCCCTCTGTAGTCTACACAAAACCTAATTTCCCTTTTTCCATTTTGACCATGGATTTTGGGGACAAGCACCACTGTGCTGGCCCAAGGGCTTTCTGAGTGCTCAATAACTCCTAGATCAAACATCCTCAGAACCTGAGATTTTATACAATCTCTGACAAGGTCAGGCTGCCTATAAATCTTACTTTTGACAGGCAAACTGTCTCCAGTTTCAATGGTATGCTCACACCAAGTAGTCTGTTCAGGTGTAATTGAAAAGAGTTCAGAGAATTGGCCTAGGATGTTCTTGCAGTCTTCCTTTTGATCGGCTGTGAGGCAGTCTGCTAGGACAACCCCCTCCACTGAGCCATCAGCTGCAGTGTTGGAGAAGGTCGGGGAAAGTGTCACTCTCTTCTTCCTGCCCCTCATCTGTGGCTATGAGCAGGGTCAAACTGCCCTATTGTGGTAGGATTTAAGGTGGTTGGCATGAAGTACCCTGAGAGGGCTTCTGAGAGTTCCAAGGTCTACCAAATAGGTGACTTCACCCTTCTTTTCCACAATAAGATGTGGTCCACGCCATTTGTCTTGGAGTGCTCTTGGTGCCACAGGCTCCAATACCCACACCTTCTGTCCCGGGTGATACTCAGTCAGGACAGCCTTGTGGTCATGCCATTGCTTTTGAAGTTCTTGGCTGGCCTGAAGGTTTTTAGTGGCCTTTTTCATGTACTCACCCATTCTTGATCTTAGGCCAAGCACATAATCCAAAATGTCTTGTTTAGGGGGCTTCAAGGGTTGCTGCCGTCCCTATTTGACAAGAGCAATTGGACCCCAAACAGGGTGACCAAAAAGGAGTTCCAAAGGGCTGTAGCCCACTCGCTTCTAGGGTACCTCCTGTAGGCAAAAATGAGGCATGGCAGGGGGACATCCCATCTCCTTCTGAGTTTTTCAGAGAGTCCCATGATCATGCCTTTGACAGTTTTGTTAAATCTCTCAACCAGTCCATTTGTTTGTGTATGATAGGGTGTGGTGAATTTATAGGTCACACCACACTCCTTCGACATTGCTTTGAAGTATGTAGACATACAGTTACTACCCCTGTCTGATACTACCTCTTTAGGAAGTCCACCCTGGAAAATATTCCAGGAGGGCCTTTGCCACTGCAGGAGCTTTAGTGGTTCTTAAGGGGATGGCTTCTGGATATCATGTGGCATGGTCCACTACCACCAAGATGAACCTATTTCCAGAAGCAGTTGGAGGGTCAAGAGACCAACAATATCAACCCCTACCCTTTCAAGGGGCACCCCAGCCACTGGCAGTGGAATTAAGGGGGCCTTTTGGGTGCCACCAGTTTTGTCACTGGCCTGGCAAGTGACACAAGAGCGACAGAACTCTTTCATGTCCTCTGACATGTGAGGCCTGTGAAAGTGAGGGACAAGTCTGTCCCAAGTCTTACTTTACCCCAGCTGCCCAGCCAGGGGAATATCATATGCAAGAGTTTGGAGGAATTCCCTATACTGCAAGTGAATGACCAGTCTCCAGGTTTTGGGTCTCTTACTTCAGTATAAAGGATATTGTTCTCCCAATAAACTCTGCGTGAGTCACTGATATCCCCATTTTGCTGCTTGGCAGCTTGATGTCTTAGATCCTCTAGTGTGGGACAAGTCTGCTGTGCCACACTCTGTTCCTCCCTGGCAGGCCCCCCTGCACCCAAGAGTTCATCTGTGTCAGCCTGAAGCTCGTCTGGTGTAGGTTCTGCACAAGAAGTTGACTCCTCCTCATCAAAAGGGGAATCTTCGGGATAGGAAGGGATAGTGGACAAGGGTTTGCCCTTTCTACCCCTAGTCTTTGGGAGCATTTGGTCCATTATTCCAGGATCCAAGTTAACCCTGTCTTCTTTGCTTCTTGTCCTGAGACCTGGTAAGAGCAAAGATGTGCCCTGGAATGCCCAGCATTGCTGCATTGGATTCCAACTCCACTTCAGCCCAAGCTGAAGTTTCCAAATCATTGCTCAATAGACACTCTACAGGTAAGACAGTGGATGTAGGAAAGTACCATCTTGCCTGGCATGTTACCCCCATTTTTCACTGTATATATGTTGTTTTAGTTGTATGTGTCACTGGGACCCTGGTAACCCAGGGCCCCAGTGCTCATAAGTGTGCCTGTATGTGTTACCTGTGTAGTGACTAACTGTCTCACTGAGGCTCTGCTAATCAGAACCTCAGTGGTTATGCTCTCTCATTGCTTTCCAAATTGTCACTGACAGGCTAGTGACCATTTTTACCAATTTACATTGGCTTACTGGAACACCCTTATAATCCCCTAGTATATGGTACTGAGGTACCCAGGGTATTGGGGTTCCAGGAGATCCCTATGGGCTGCAGCATTTCTTTTGCCACCCATAGGGAGCTCTGACAATTCTTACACAGGCCTGCCACTGCAGCCTGAGTGAAATAACGTCCACGTTATTTCACAGCCATTTTACACTGCACTTAAGTAACTTATAAGTCACCTATATGTCTAACCTTTACCTGGTAAAGGTTAGGTGCAAAGTTACTTAGTGTGAGGGCACCCTGGCACTAGCCAAGGTGCCCCCACATTGTTCAGAGCCAATTCACTGAACTTTGTGAGTGCGGGGACACCATTACACGCGTGCACTACATATAGGTCACTACCTATATGTAGCTTCACCATGGTAACTCCGAATATGGCCATGTAACATGTCTATGATCATGGAATTGCCCCCTCTATGCCATCCTGGCATTGTTGGTACAATTCCATGATCCCAGTGGTCTGTAGCACAGACCCTGGTACTGCCAGACTGCCCTTCCTGGGGTTTCTCTGCAGCTGCTGCTGCTGCCAACCCCTCAGACAGGCATCTGCCCTCCTGGGGTCCAGCCAGGCCTGGCCCAGGATGGCAGAACAAAGAACTTCCTCTGAGAGAGGGTGTGACACCCTCTCCCTTTGGAAAATGGTGTGAAGGCAGGGGAGGAGTAGCCTCCCCCAGCCTCTGGAAATGCTTTGTTGGGCACAGAGGTGCCCAATTCTGCATAAGCCAGTCTACACCGGTTCAGGGACCCCTTAGCCCCTGCTCTGGCGCGAAACTGGACAAAGGAAAGGGGAGTGACCACTCCCCTGACCTGCACCTCCCCTGGGAGGTGTCCAGAGCTCCTCCAGTGTGCTCCAGACCTCTGCCATCTTGGAAACAGAGGTGCTGCTGGCACACTGGACTGCTCTGAGTGGCCAGTGCCACCAGGTGACGTCAGAGACTCCTTGTGATAGGCTCCTTCAGGTGTTAGTAGCCTTTCCTCTCTCCTAGGTAGCCAAACCCTCTTTTCTGGCTATTTAGGGTCTCTGTCTCTGGGGAAACTTTAGATAACGAATGCATGAGCTCAGCCGAGTTCCTCTGCATCTCCCTCTTCACCTTCTGATAAGGAATCGACCGCTGACCGCGCTGGAAGCCTGCAAACCTGCAACATAGTAGCAAAGACGACTACTGCAACTCTGTAACGCTGATCCTGCCGCCTTCTCGACTGTTTTCCTGCTTGTGCATGCTGTGGGGGTAGTCGGCCTCCTCTCTGCACCAGAAGCTCCGAAGAAATCTCCCGTGGGTCGACGGAATCTTCCCCCTGCAACCGCAGGCACCAAAAAGCTGCATCTCCGGTCCCTTGGGTCTCCTCTCAGCACGACGAGCGAGGTCCCTCGAATCCAGCGACACCGTCCAAGTGACCCCCACAGTCCAGTGACTCTTCAGCCCAAGTTTGGTGGAGGTAAGTCCTTGCCTCACCTCGCTGGGCTGCATTGCTGGGAACCGCGACTTTGCAAGCTTCTCCGGCCCCTGTGCACTTCCGGCGGAAATCCTGTGTGCACAGCCAAGCCTGGGTCCACGGCACTCTAACCTGCATTGCACGACTTTCTAAGTTGGTCTCCGGCGACGTGGGACTCCTTTGTGCAACTTCGGCGAGCACCGTTTCACGCATCCTCGTAGTGCCTGTTTCTGGCACTTCTCCGGGTGCTACCTGCTTCAGTGAGGGCTCTTTGTCTTGCTCGACGTCCCCTCTCTCTGCAGGTCCAATTTGCGACCTTCTGGTCCCTCCTGGGCCCCAGCAGCGTCCAAAAACGCCAAACGCACGATTTGCGTGTAGCAAGGCTTGTTGGCGTCCATCCGGCGGGAAAACACTTCTGCACGACTCTCCAAGGCGTGGGGGATCCATCCTCCAAAGGGGAAGTCTCTAGCCCTTGTCGTTCCTGCAGTATTCACAGTTCTTCAGCCTAGTAAGAGCTTCTTTGCACCAACCGCTGGCATTTCTTGGGCATCTGCCCATCTCCGAGCTGCTTGTGACTTTTGGACTTGGTCCCCTTGTTCCACAGGTACCTTCAGACAGGAATCCATCGTTGTTGCATTGCTGATTTGTGTTTTCCTTGCATTCTCCCTCTAACACGACTATTTTGTCCTTAGGGGAACTTTGGTGCACTTTGCACTCACTTTTCAGGGTCTTGGGGAGGGTTATTTTTCTAACTCTCACTATTTTCTAATAGTCCCAGCGACCCTCTACAAGGTCACATAGGTTTGGGGTCCATTCGTGGTTCACATTCCACTTTTGGAGTATATGGTTTGTGTAGCCCCTATCCCTATGTTTCCCCATTGCATCCTATTGTAATTATACATTGTTTGCACTGTTTTCTAAGACTATACTGCATATTTTTGCTATTGTGTATATATATCTTGTGTATATTTCCTATCCTTTTACTGAGGGTACACTCTAAGATACTTTGGCATATTGTCATAAAAATAAAGTACCTTTATTTTTAGTATAACTGTGTATTGTGTTTTCTTATGATATTGTGCATATGACACTAAGTGGTACTGTAGTAGCTTCACACGTCTCCTAGTTCAGCCTGAGCTGCTTTGCTAAGCTACCATTATCTATCAGCCTAAGCTGCTAGACACCCTATACACTAATAAGGGATAACTGGGCCTGGTGCAAGGTGCAAGTACCCCTTGGTACTCACTACAAGCCAGTCCAGCCTCCTACATTGGTTGTGCAGTGGTGGGATAAGTGCTTGAGACTACTTACCACTCTTGTCATTGTACTTTTCATAAGAGAAAAATATACAAAACAAGGTCAGTGTATATACACATAGCCAAAAAGTTTTGCATTTCCTCTTTTCACTCTTTTCTAAGTGCTGAAAAGTACTTCTAAACTTTCAAAAAGTTCTTAAAAGTTTAAAAAAAATTTTTCTGTCTTTCCAAAAAGTTCTGAAAACTTTTTTCTCTTTGTCTATCACTTTAACTCTCTCTAAAAAATGTCTGGCACAGGCCAAAAAGTTGAACTGTCCAAACTTGCATATGATCACCTTAGCTGGAAAGGAGCAAGGAGTCTCTGCATAGAGAGAGGTTTGAGTGTAGGGAAGAATCCTTCCTTAGAACTGTTAATTAATATGCTTAGAGTACAGGATAAGGCCATAAGTGCCCAATCTGTGGAAAAAGTAGCTAATGGTTCTCAATCTGATCCAGGGACTCCCCCAGGAAAAGGTTCAGGAAAGAAACTTCTTAGCCTGCCCATTACTAGACAGTCTAGCATAGTTGGTACAGAGGTTGAATCACATCATACTGATGATGTGCTCTCACATTATACTGGTAGCCAAGCTGTTAGGGTGCCCTCTGTAAGGGACAGGTCTCCTTCTGTTCATTCCCATCATACCTCTGGATCTAGAAATGTCCCTCCCACCCACCCTGATGACAGATTGTTAGAAAGGGAGCTCAATAGATTGAGAGTGGAGCAAACCAGACTGAAGCTCAAGAAGCAACAGCTGGATTTGGATAGACAGTCTTTAGAAATAGAGAGGGAAAGACAGAAAATGGGTTTAGATACCCATGGTGGCAGCAGCAGTATTCCCCATAGTCATCCTGCAAAAGAGCATGATTCCAGGAATCTGCATAAGATAGTTCCCCCTTACAAGGAGGGGGATGACATTAACAAGTGGTTTGCTGCACTTGAGAGGGCCTGTGCTGTACAGGATGTCCCTCAAAAGCAGTGGGCTGCTATCCTATGGCTATCATTTACTGGAAAAGGTAGGGATGGGCTCCTTACTGTAAAAGAAAATGATGCTAACAATTTCCAAGTTCTTAAGAATGCACTCCTGGATGGTTATGGCTTAACCACTGAACAGTACAGGATCAAGTTCAGAGATACCAAAAAGGAGTCTTCACAAGACTGGGTTGATTTCATTGACCAGGCAGTGAAGGCCTTGGAGGGGTGGTTACATGGCAGTAAAGTTACTGATTATGACAGCCTGTATAACTTAATCCTGAGAGAGCATATTCTTAATAATTGTGTGTCTGATTTGTTGCACCAGTACTTGGTGGACTCAGATCTGACCTCTCCCCAAGAATTGGGAAAGAAGGCAGACAAATGGGTCAGAACAAGAGTGACCAGAAAAGTTCATACAGGGGGTGACAAAGATGGCAACAAAAAGAAGGATGGTAAGTCTTCTGACAAGGGTGGGGACAAATCTAAAAATGAGTCTTCATCAGGCCCACAAAAACACTCTGGTGGGGGTGGTGGGCCCAAACCCTCCTCTAATCAGAACAAGGAAAAGAAACCATGGTGCTATTTATGTAAGATAAAAGGCCATTGGACAACAGATCCCAGTTGTCCAAAGAAAGGCACCACAGCTCCTACCACTACAACCCCTACTGCTACACCTAGTGTCCCTACTAATAGCAGTGGTGGTGGGAGCAAACCTACTAATAGCCAATCCAAGGGAGTAGCTGGGCTCACTTTTGGTAATTTAGTTGGGGTTGGTCTGATTAGGGAGACCACAGAGGCTACTTTAGTCTCTGAAGGGGCTATTGACTTAGCCACTTTGGTTGCTTGCCCCCATAACTTGGAGAAGTACAAGCAACTAACCCTAATAAATGGTGTTGAGGTCCAGGCCTACAGGGACACAGGTGCCAGTGTCACAATGGTGATTGAGAAACTGGTGCACCCTGAACAACACATACTTGGACACCAGTACCAAGTAACCGATGCTCACAACATAACACAAAGCCACCCCATGGCTGTTGTAAATCTCAACTGGGGGGGGTATCTGGTCCAAAGAAAGTTGTGGTAGCTTCAGATTTACCTGTAGACTGTCTATTAGGGAACGATTTGGAGACATCAGCTTGGTCAGATGTGGAGTTGGAGGCCCATGCAGCAATGCTGGGCATCCCAGGGCATATTTTTGCTTTGACAAGGGCTCAGGCCAAAAAGCAAAAAGGACAGGGAAGCTTGGATCCTGGAACAATGGACCAAGTGCTCCCTAAAGCTAGGGCTAGTAGAAGCAAACCACTTCCTACTATCCCTCCCTCTACAGTGGATTCTAATTCTGAGGAAGAAGAATTCCCTCCCTGTGCAGAACCTACACCAGAGGAGCTGGAAGCAGACACTGCTGAGCTTTTGGGTGAAGGGGGGCCTGCCAGAGAGGAGCTGAGTGTGGCACAGCAAACCTGTCCCACATTAGAGGGTCTCAGACAGCAAGCTGTCAAACAGGCTAATGGGGATGTCAGTGACTCACACAGAGTTTACTGGGAGGACAACCTCTTGTACACTGAGCAAAGGGATCCTAAACCTGGAGCTGCCAGGAGATTAGTGATTCCCCAGGAGTACAGGAAGTTCCTCCTAACCCTGGCACATGACATTCCCTTAGCTGGGCACCTGGGTCAAACGAAAACTTGGGACAGATTGGTACCACTGTTTCATTGGCCTAGGATGTCAGAGGACACAAAAGAATTTTGTAAGTCCTGTGAAACCTGTCAAGCCAGTGGCAAGACAGGTGGCACTCCAAAGGCACCCCTTATCCCACTGCCTGTGGTTGGGGTTCCCTTTGAAAGGGTAGGGGTTGACATAGTTGGCCCCCTTGACCCTCCTACTGCTTCAGGCAATAGGTTTATCTTAGTGGTAGTGGACCATGCCACAAGGTATCCTGAAGCTATTCCTTTAAGGACCACTACAGCTCCTGCAGTGGCAAAGGCCCTCCTGGGAATATTTTCCAGGGTGGGCTTCCCAAAGGAAGTAGTATCAGACAGAGGAAGCAATTTCATGTCTGCATACTTAAAGGCCATGTGGAAGGAGTGTGGTGTAACTTACAAGTTCACAACACCCTATCATCCACAAACAAATGGACTGGTGGAGAGATTTAATAAAACTCTCAAAGGCATGATTATGGGACTCCCTGAAAAACTCCGCAGGAGATGGGATATCCTTCTACCATGCCTCCTTTTTGCCTACAGGGAGGTACCCCAGAAAGGAGTGGGCTTCAGCCCCTTTGAACTTCTTTTTGGACACCCTGTTAGGGGTCCACTCACACTTGTAAAGGAGGGTTGGGAACAACCTTTAAAAGCTCCTAAGCAGGATATTGTGGACTATGTACTTGGCCTCAGATCAAGGATGGCTGAGTACATGAAAAAGGCCAGTAAAAACCTTCAGGCCAGCCAAGAGCTCCAGAAGCAATGGCATGATCAGAAGGCTGTTTTGGTTCAGTACCAACCAGGGCAGAAAGTGTGGGTCTTGGAGCCTGTGGCCCCAAGAGCACTCCAAGATAAATGGAGTGGTCCACACACAATTGTTGAAAAGAAGGGTGAAGTCACCTACTTGGTTGACTTAGGCACTGCCAGGAGTCCCCTTAGGGTGCTCCATGTCAACCGCCTGAAACCCTACTATGACAGGGCTGATCTCACCCTGCTCATGGCAACAGATGAGGGACAGGAAGAAGACAGTGATCCTCTACCTGATCTCTTCTCTTCCACAGAACAAGATGCTCTTGTGGAAGGGGTAGTTTTGGCTGATTGTCTTACTGCTGAGCAGAAAGATAATTGCATAAATCTCCTAGGACAATTTTCAGAACTCTTCTCCATTGTGCCAGGCACCACTTCTTGGTGTGAGCACACTATAGATACTGGAGACAGTTTACCTGTCAAAAGTAAGATCTATAGGCAGCCTGACCATGTCAGGGACTGCATAAAGCAAGAAGTTCAGAAGATGTTGGAACTAGGAGTGGTTGAGCACTCTGACAGTCCATGGGCTTCTCCTGTGGTACTGGTACCAAAACCCAATTCTAAAGATGGAAAGAAGGAAATGAGGTTTTGTGTAGACTATAGAGGTCTCAACTTGGTAACCAAAACAGATGCTCACCCTATACCCAGGGCAGATGAGCTAATAGATACACTGGCATCTGCCAAGTATCTAAGCACTTTTGATTTGACTGCAGGGTATTGGCAGATCAAAATGTCAGAAGATGCTAAACCTAAGACTGCATTTTCTACCATTGGAGGACATTACCAGTTTACTGTAATGCCTTTTGGTTTGAAAAATGCACCTGCCACTTTTCAGAGGTTGGTGAACACAGTCCTGCAAGGGCTGGAAGCTTTCAGTGCAGCATATTTGGATGATATAGCTGTCTTTAGCTCCAGCTGGGATGATCACCTGGTCCACCTTTGGAAAGTTTTGGAGGCCCTGCAAAAGGCAGGCCTCACTATCAAGGCTTCAAAGTGCCAGATAGGGCAGGGTAAGGTGGTTTATCTGGGACACCTTGTTGGTGGGGAACAGATTGCACCACTTCAGGGGAAAATCCAAACTATTATTGATTGGATTCCCCCTACCACTCAGACTCAGGTGAGAGCCTTCCTAGGCCTCACTGGGTATTACAGGAGGTTCATTAAGAACTATGGCTCCATTGCAGCCCCTCTTAATGACCTCACATCCAAGAAAATGCCTAAAAAGGTATTATGGACAGCAAACTGTCAGAAAGCTTTTGAGGAGCTGAAGCAGGCCATGTGCTCTGCACCTGTCCTGAAAAGCCCTTGTTACTCTAAAAAATTCTATGTCCAAACTGATGCATCTGAATTAGGAGTAGGGGCAGTCCTATCACAACTTAATTCTGAGGGCCAGGATCAACCTGTTGCTTTTATTAGTAGAAGGTTGACCCCTAGAGAAAAGCGTTGGTCTGCCATTGAGAGGGAGGCCTTTGCTGTGGTCTGGGCTCTGAAGAAGTTGAGGCCATACCTGTTTGGCACTCACTTCATTGTTCAGACAGACCACAAACCTCTACTTTGGCTAAAACAAATGAAAGGTGAAAATCCTAAATTGTTGAGGTGGTCCATATCCCTACAGGGAATGGACTATACAGTGGAACATAGACCTGGGAGTAGCCACTCCAATGCAGATGGACTCTCCAGATATTTCCACTTAGACAATGAAGACTCATCAGGTAATGGCTAGTCTTATTGTCCTTCGTTTGGGGGGGGGTTGTGTAGGAAAGTACCATCTTGCCTGGCATGTTACCCCCATTTTTCACTGTATATATGTTGTTTTAGTTGTATGTGTCACTGGGACCCTGGTAACCCAGGGCCCCAGTGCTCATAAGTGTGCCTGTATGTGTTACCTGTGTAGTGACTAACTGTCTCACTGAGGCTCTGCTAATCAGAACCTCAGTGGTTATGCTCTCTCATTGCTTTCCAAATTGTCACTGACAGGCTAGTGACCATTTTTACCAATTTACATTGGCTTACTGGAACACCCTTATAATCCCCTAGTATATGGTACTGAGGTACCCAGGGTATTGGGGTTCCAGGAGATCCCTATGGGCTGCAGCATTTCTTTTGCCACCCATAGGGAGCTCTGACAATTCTTACACAGGCCTGCCACTGCAGCCTGAGTGAAATAACGTCCACGTTATTTCACAGCCATTTTACACTGCACTTAAGTAACTTATAAGTCACCTATATGTCTAACCTTTACCTGGTAAAGGTTAGGTGCAAAGTTACTTAGTGTGAGGGCACCCTGGCACTAGCCAAGGTGCCCCCACATTGTTCAGAGCCAATTCACTGAACTTTGTGAGTGCGGGGACACCATTACACGCGTGCACTACATATAGGTCACTACCTATATGTAGCTTCACCATGGTAACTCCGAATATGGCCATGTAACATGTCTATGATCATGGAATTGCCCCCTCTATGCCATCCTGGCATTGTTGGTACAATTCCATGATCCCAGTGGTCTGTAGCACAGACCCTGGTACTGCCAGACTGCCCTTCCTGGGGTTTCTCTGCAGCTGCTGCTGCTGCCAACCCCTCAGACAGGCATCTGCCCTCCTGGGGTCCAGCCAGGCCTGGCCCAGGATGGCAGAACAAAGAACTTCCTCTGAGAGAGGGTGTGACACCCTCTCCCTTTGGAAAATGGTGTGAAGGCAGGGGAGGAGTAGCCTCCCCCAGCCTCTGGAAATGCTTTGTTGGGCACAGAGGTGCCCAATTCTGCATAAGCCAGTCTACACCGGTTCAGGGACCCCTTAGCCCCTGCTCTGGCGCGAAACTGGACAAAGGAAAGGGGAGTGACCACTCCCCTGACCTGCACCTCCCCTGGGAGGTGTCCAGAGCTCCTCCAGTGTGCTCCAGACCTCTGCCATCTTGGAAACAGAGGTGCTGCTGGCACACTGGACTGCTCTGAGTGGCCAGTGCCACCAGGTGACGTCAGAGACTCCTTGTGATAGGCTCCTTCAGGTGTTAGTAGCCTTTCCTCTCTCCTAGGTAGCCAAACCCTCTTTTCTGGCTATTTAGGGTCTCTGTCTCTGGGGAAACTTTAGATAACGAATGCATGAGCTCAGCCGAGTTCCTCTGCATCTCCCTCTTCACCTTCTGATAAGGAATCGACCGCTGACCGCGCTGGAAGCCTGCAAACCTGCAACATAGTAGCAAAGACGACTACTGCAACTCTGTAACGCTGATCCTGCCGCCTTCTCGACTGTTTTCCTGCTTGTGCATGCTGTGGGGGTAGTCGGCCTCCTCTCTGCACCAGAAGCTCCGAAGAAATCTCCCGTGGGTCGACGGAATCTTCCCCCTGCAACCGCAGGCACCAAAAAGCTGCATCTCCGGTCCCTTGGGTCTCCTCTCAGCACGACGAGCGAGGTCCCTCGAATCCAGCGACACCGTCCAAGTGACCCCCACAGTCCAGTGACTCTTCAGCCCAAGTTTGGTGGAGGTAAGTCCTTGCCTCACCTCGCTGGGCTGCATTGCTGGGAACCGCGACTTTGCAAGCTTCTCCGGCCCCTGTGCACTTCCGGCGGAAATCCTGTGTGCACAGCCAAGCCTGGGTCCACGGCACTCTAACCTGCATTGCACGACTTTCTAAGTTGGTCTCCGGCGACGTGGGACTCCTTTGTGCAACTTCGGCGAGCACCGTTTCACGCATCCTCGTAGTGCCTGTTTCTGGCACTTCTCCGGGTGCTACCTGCTTCAGTGAGGGCTCTTTGTCTTGCTCGACGTCCCCTCTCTCTGCAGGTCCAATTTGCGACCTTCTGGTCCCTCCTGGGCCCCAGCAGCGTCCAAAAACGCCAAACGCACGATTTGCGTGTAGCAAGGCTTGTTGGCGTCCATCCGGCGGGAAAACACTTCTGCACGACTCTCCAAGGCGTGGGGGATCCATCCTCCAAAGGGGAAGTCTCTAGCCCTTGTCGTTCCTGCAGTATTCACAGTTCTTCAGCCTAGTAAGAGCTTCTTTGCACCAACCGCTGGCATTTCTTGGGCATCTGCCCATCTCCGAGCTGCTTGTGACTTTTGGACTTGGTCCCCTTGTTCCACAGGTACCTTCAGACAGGAATCCATCGTTGTTGCATTGCTGATTTGTGTTTTCCTTGCATTCTCCCTCTAACACGACTATTTTGTCCTTAGGGGAACTTTGGTGCACTTTGCACTCACTTTTCAGGGTCTTGGGGAGGGTTATTTTTCTAACTCTCACTATTTTCTAATAGTCCCAGCGACCCTCTACAAGGTCACATAGGTTTGGGGTCCATTCGTGGTTCACATTCCACTTTTGGAGTATATGGTTTGTGTAGCCCCTATCCCTATGTTTCCCCATTGCATCCTATTGTAATTATACATTGTTTGCACTGTTTTCTAAGACTATACTGCATATTTTTGCTATTGTGTATATATATCTTGTGTATATTTCCTATCCTTTTACTGAGGGTACACTCTAAGATACTTTGGCATATTGTCATAAAAATAAAGTACCTTTATTTTTAGTATAACTGTGTATTGTGTTTTCTTATGATATTGTGCATATGACACTAAGTGGTACTGTAGTAGCTTCACACGTCTCCTAGTTCAGCCTGAGCTGCTTTGCTAAGCTACCATTATCTATCAGCCTAAGCTGCTAGACACCCTATACACTAATAAGGGATAACTGGGCCTGGTGCAAGGTGCAAGTACCCCTTGGTACTCACTACAAGCCAGTCCAGCCTCCTACAGTGGATACCACAACCTTTCTAGCAGCAGTATCCCCCCTCCCCCAGTTGAGATTCACAACAGCTATTGGGTGGCTAACAGTGTTGTTATGGGCATCAGTAACTTGGTACTGATGACCAAGTAGGTGTTGCTCAGGGGCAACCAGTTTCTCCATCACCATAGTGACACTGGCACCTGTGTCCCTGTAGGCCTCAACCTGAACACTATTTATTAGGGGTAGTTGCTGGTACTTATCCATATTAAGGAGACAAGCAACTAAGGTGGCTAGGTCAATGCCACCATCAGGGACTACAACAGCCTCAGTGGTCTCCTTAACTACATCAACCCCCACTACATTACCAAACGTGAGACCAGCTACACCCTTTGATTGGCTATTTGTAGAGTTTTTACCACCACCACTGCTATTACTAGGGGCACTAGTGGAAGCAGTGGAGGTTGTGGTGGTGGGAGGTTTGGGGTTCCTCTTGGGACAAGTGGGGTCAGCTGCCCAATTCCCCTTGATTTTACATAGGTAACACCATGGCTTTTTCTGATGGTTAGAGGGGGGTTTGGGCCAACCACCCCAGAGGATATTTATGGGCCTGATGAAGACTCTGACTTTTTATCTTTGTCCCCACCCTTGTCGTGTGACTTACCATCATTCTTCTTGTTGTCCTTGTCACCCCCTGTATGAGCTTTTCTGGTCACCCTTGTTCTGACCCATTTGTCTGCCTTCTTTTCCAATTCTTGGGGAGAGGTCAGATCTGGGTCCACAAGATACTGGTGTAACAAATCAGACACACAATTGTTAAGAACATGCTCTATCAAGATTAGATTATATAAACTTTCATAATCAGACACCTTGCTGCCATGCAACCAATCTAACCTTCTAAGGCCTTCACTGAACAGTCCACAAAGTCTGTCCAATTTTGTGAAGACTTTTTTTCTGGTTTCTCTGAACATAATTATGTATTGCCAAGTGGTTAAGCTAAATGTATCCAAGAGTACAGTCTTCCATATCATCTTCTCTGACAGTAAGGAGCCTATCTCTCCCCTTGCCAGAGAAGGACAACCACAGAATAGCAGACTACTGCCCTTGGGGGATCCCCTGAACTTTACAAGCCATCTCAAGTGCAGCAAACCACTTGTAGATGTCTTCCCCCTCCTTTTAAGAGGGAACAATTTTATGCAAGCTTCTAGAGCCAAATGTGTTTTCTCTGACATTGTAAATTCTAAAACTGCTATTGCTGCTGCCACCATGGTGAACTAACCCCAACCCCTGCCTTTCTCTTTCCACAGCTAGGGATTCCCTATCCAAGGCCAACTGTTGCTGCTGCAGCCTCAGTCTGGCCTCCTCCAACCTCAGCTTTCTGAGTTCCCTATCTAGGGTGTTTTCACCAGGGTTGGATCTGTGAGACACCTTTGAGACAGAAGTGACATGGGAGTGGGCAGAGGTTGATCGTTCCCTAACTTGTCTAACTCTAGTAACCCGGCATCTAGATGTGAAGGGTGCTCTACCTGTGTGTGACCCCTTCCCACTACCAGCTACACTAGGAGGTTTGTTAAGGGAAAGATCTGTGAAAGGACCCTCCCCTGCTTTTTGAGGACCCTCTCCTGAATCTACCTGGTTGGAATCCCCCTCAACCTCCCCCTCTGGTTCTACATGACTATCAAAATGCTCCTGATCATCTTGCAAGAGGAGATGTAAGAGGAAATCCTTATTGGGGTTCTTCCCAATCCCCAAGCTTCTTTCTAAGCACAACCCCTTCAGACTTTTAAAGGTAAGGTTGTCTTGGTAACCCTAGGGATGGCCTCAATAGAAAACAGTGATTGAAAACGTACAGTTTAGAGAAGAAAAATACCTACTTTATCTAACTTTTGAAAGGTTTGAAATGTTTTAAAGTGCATGTGAGACTGCTAGGTATGCTTTTGTATAGCTCTAAGTATTTTTAGGAGGCTAGCCTGGCTTATAGTGGGTACCTAGTGGTACGTACACCTTGTGCCAGGTCCAGTTATCCCTTATTAGTAGATTAGAGGTGTTCTAGCAGCTTAGGCTGATAGAGGTAGCTATAGCAGAGCAACTTAGGCTGAACTAGGAGACATGCAAAGCTCCTACTATACCACTTATATCATATAGCACTATATCATAAGAAAACACAATACTCAGAGTTACTAAAAATAAAGGTACTTTATTTTAGTGACAATATGCCAAAAGTATCTCAGAGGATATACTCCCTTAGGAGGTAAGTAATATACACAAAATATACACACACAAACCAAATCAGGTAAGTAAACAGTATGCACTAGGGAGAAATAGACCTAGGGGCAACACAAACCATATACTCCAAAAGTGGAATCACAAATGGACCCCAGGCCTAGTGTAGTGTGTAGAAGGTCGCCGGGAGTGTAAGAAAACACTAAGGGTGTCCTAGATACCCCACCCCAGGACCCTGAAAAGTAGGAGTAAAGTTACCCTACTACCCCAGAAAGACAGTTAAGTCGAGATAGGGATTCTGCAAGGACAACAACTGACTGCAAAATACTGAAGATGGATTCCTGGACCTGAGGACCTGTAAAGGAAGAGGACCAAGTCCAAGAGTCACGCAAGTGTCCAGGGTGCGCAGGAGCCCACTAAACCCCGGATGAAGGTGCAAAAGGGCTGCCACTTGGTGGAAGAAGCCAAAGATTCTGCAACAACGGAAGGTGCCAGGAACTTCTCCTTTGGTCAGAAGATGTCCCACGGCATGCTGGAGGATGCAGAGTTTCTTCCACGCAGAAAGACTGCAAACAAGCCTTGCTAGCTGCAAGAGTCGCGGTTGAGGATTTTGGGTGCTGTCATGGCCCAGGAAGGACCAGGAGGTCGCCCCTTGGAGGAGGCGACAGAGGGGGCGCTCAGCAACACAGAGAGCCCACACAGAAGCAGGCAGTACCCGCAGAAGCCCCTGAACAGGCACTTAGAAGATCTGAGGACAACAGCCGACTCAGAGCAACAAAAGAGGGTCCCACGACGTCAGAGTCCAACTCAGCGAGTTGGGCAATGCAGGACGGAGTGCTGGGGACCTGGGCTAGGCTGTGCATGAAGGAAGTCTTGCAAAAGTGCACAGAAGCCCGAGCAGCTGCAGTTCACGAAGTACACAGGATTACTGTCTGGCCAGGGGAAGCAAGGACTTACTTCCACCAAATTTGGACAGAAAGGCCACTGAACTGTCGAAGATTCTTGGACCCAGCTTCTGTGTTCCAGGGGCCACGCTCGTCAGGATGAGAGGGGACCCAGAGGATCTGTGATGCAGGATTTTGGTGCCTGCCTTAGCAGGGGGAAGATTCCGTCGACCTATGGAAGATTTCTTCTTGGCTTCCAGTGAAGGGTGAAGGCAGACAGCCCTCAAAGCATGCACCACCAGGAAACAGTCGGGAAAGCCGGCAGGATGAGACGCTACAATGTTGCTGGTAGTCTTCTTGCTACTTTGTTGTGGTTTTGCAGGCATCCTGGAGCAGTCAGCGGTCGATCCTTGGCAGAAGTAGAAGAGGGAAGTGCAGAGGAACTCTGGTGAGCTCTTGCATTCGTTAGCTGGTGAGATGCCCACAGGAGACACCCTAAATAGCCCACAGAGGAGGATTGGCTACAGAGAAAGGTACGCACCTGTAGGAGGCTGGCCTGGCTTGTAGTGGGCACCAGAGGTACTTACACCTTGTGCCAGGTCCAGTTATCCCTTATTAGTGTAGAAGAGGTGTTTCTAGCAGCTTAGGCTGATAGAAGGTAGCTATGGCAAAGCAGCTTAGGCTGAACTAGGAGACATGTAAAGCTCCTACTATACCACTGGTGTCATATGTACAATATCATAAGAAAGCACAATACAAGGAGTTACTAAAAATAAAGATACTTTATTTTTATGACAATGTGCCAAAAGTATCTCAGTGAGTACCCTCAGTAAGAAGGTAATATATATATACACAAGTTATATGTACACAAACCAAAATTAGGTACGTAATAGCAAGAAAAGTAATGCAAACAGTGTAGAATCACAATAGGTTGCAATAGGAACACATAGGTATGGGGCAACACAAACCATATACTCCAAAAGTGGACTGCGAACCACGAAAGGACCCCAGACCTTTGTGAGCTTGTAGAGGGTTGCTGGGACTGTAAGAAAACAGTGAGGGTTAGAAAATTACCCCAACCCCAAGACCCTGAAAAGTAGGAGTAAAGTACACCTACTACCCCCAAAGAGCACAGAAGTCGTGATAGGGTGATTCTGCAGGAAGAACACACACCAGCAGTGCACTGACAACGGATTTCCAGACCTGAGTACCTGTAAGACAAGGGGACCAAGTCCAATAGTCGCGACATTGTCGAGAGTGGGCAGGAGCCCAGGAAATGCCAGCTGAAGGTGCAAGGAAGCTGCCACCGGTTGGAAGAAGCTTGGAGTTCTGCAAGAAATAAGAGGACTAGGAACTTCTCCTTTGGAAGACGGATGTCCCACGTCGCGATGAAGCTTGCAGATGTGTACTCACGCAAAAAGACCGCAAACAAGCCTTGCTAGCTGCAAGGGTCACAGTAGAGGTTTTTGGGTGCTGCTGAGGACCAGGAAGGACCAGGATGTCACCTTTGGGAGGAGGAGACTGAGGGGGCGCTCAGCAACTCAGAGAGCCCTCACAGAAGCAGGCAGCACCCACAGAAGTACCCCAACAGGCACTTGGAAGTAAAGTGAGGCGGAGTCCAGGTGAAGTCAGAAAAGGGAGTCCCACGACACCGGAGGACAACTCAGAAGGTTGTGCGCTGCAGGATGGAGTGCTGAGGACCCAGGCTTGGCTCTGCATGAAGGAAATCCTGGAAGAGTGCACAGGAGCCGGAGCAGCTGCAAATCACGAGGTACACAGCTTTGCAGTCTAGCGTGGGGAAGCAAGGACTTACCTCCAC